>NC_140196.1:8868702-10356227 GCF_965226575.1 Pagrus pagrus
GGTGATGCGCGTCTCAGGTTCCCTCAGTGACTGAGCAGTAAGCCACAAAACAGTCCTAAATCCCCTTGTCAGACTAAACACCCTGATACTCTGGCTTTTATTCTCACCAACACAGGTGTGAGCGCCGAAGCCAAGTCCTGTTGCATGTGCTCCTCACAAACGCACAAGAATGTCGAAAGGCAAGCAAAAGTCACACAAGTGAAATGAAGTATTTTCACTTCTTACTACTTCACCGATCTCCCTATTCTGCTTCCACTGTCTCCTCTCTCTAGACAGACTCCACGGCTGTGCTCTGCTTCACAGTGTTTTGGTGCCGTAGGAGGGAGGAAGCAATTAAAAAAGCCCTGGTGGCCTGACTTCACAGAGCCGGCAGACAGACAGGTAGAAATATAAACAGACGTACACAAAGCGCAGGCAGACAGACGGGCACGCAGTCAGGAAATTCAGGCGGGCGGACAGACGGCCACGGCGAGCTGCACACACACACCAAAGGTGGCAAAAGATGACAAGCGTGTGTGTTTGTGGATGTGTGGGACGTGCGGGGGCAGCCTCCAGCATGAATATATGATGGGAAGCATATGCCCCTCGCACACGGCTCACACCCTGTTGGCAGTGTTAACACATACGGTGTCGATTCACAGCTAGTTTATTTCTGAACAAATTAGGATACGAGCGCTCTGTTTGTGCTGCGATGTGGACAAGCTGTTGCAGGAGAAGATGAAGGGAATGAGATGCAGTTATGTATTAATAAGTCTAAAAACAAGTCATTTAGGGAACACATATTGAGGGACTTTATATGAAATCAGATGTCATTTTAGAGAGCATATCATTCCTCCCTCTTCTGGCTTATGTACAATGGTGCATGTGTGTGTGTGCAACAGAGAGAGAGAGACAGAGGGAGAACTAACCTCTCCTTGTTACCGAACCACTTTACTCTCCATTGAGGCCCTAGCAGCTTTGTCAATGGGCTATTGGTGGAAACAAGGCAGGCAGAAACTTTAGAAACATGGCCACGGCCTCTTAAAGGCACAGCATTCCTTTTCAGCGGCCTCCCCCCCCTCAACTCTCTCAGTCCCACAGCAAAACAACTGGCACACAAACATCTAAACATCTCCTTTAAGAGATGGATCTGCCAATTAGCTCAAGAGGTAATCCTGAAGCTTTACACTAACCAGAATGAAAGAAAAAAGGAGGCAGTGGAAACTCTTGCCTGCTTTTGTAGCCTTCTGCAACCTCAAGCGACCAATTTACAGAGATCGTGTGTGTGTGTGTGTGTGTGTGTTTTTTTGTTTTTAATTGCGCCTGATACAGGAGCTTATTTAAATTCCTGCGCAAGTGAAGCGCACAGCCTCGCCGAACGCTTCTCCTAACACCGGCGGCGTGCGATTCGGGCCCCCGTGGGAGCCGCATGTCGCCCCGTCCTCTGGTGACACGGTGGGCTTAGAAAACCCCATAGAGTCTGTTTATATTCACCAACTGCTGTAGCGCTTTTAGAGCGTGCAAAACAGGTGGGTAAACTTCAGCTGCATTCACTTATATTTTCTCTTCTTGTGAGGAGGCGAGGAGGGAGGGAGGGAGGGAGCGAGGGAGGGAGCGAGGGGGGTTTAAGGGAGGTGGTGCCTGCTTGCCTGCCTGCCTGCTTGCCTCTTGTTGAATGGAATCCAAGAATAGTTAGGGACCACACAGGGAGCCGAGGGGGGGAGGGGTCAGAGCCCTCAAAGATGGCTAACCATTCACACAGTCCATCTGCTGCGGGGATCAGCCCCGGCACTGAAAGCCTGGGGGTTTAAAAGGAATTTGGCCAGTGTGAAAAACCAAATAAAGCTGCCTCTACTCCTGAAAAATGTACAGATAACCTAAATGTAAAAATGCACAGAGGTGAGGGGAAAAAACAGGGAGGCAAAAGGGGGGTCGCAGTCACGCTTTTTTTGGGAACGAGCACAAGATAGCGATTGCTTGTCTGACAGAGGGGGGAGAGATAGTATTGTAATGCAGTGGTGCCAGATGTGTTTGGGTTTCTCAGGTAAACTGTAACTCATTAAGACATGTACGGACCTGAGCGAACAACACCGAGCTCGCACAATACATTGCGCAGGAAATACACAGGAAACGCGGCTACAACACGGAAAGTGAACGCTTTATTTACAGGTATCTTTCATCCAAACATAAGAAAGAAAATCAGCCCCAACAAGACTGTTTCCCCTTGTCAGGATTTGAGCCAGACAAGCAGTCAGTCACTGAACACCTTGTTGCCCTCCCATGGTGCTGAGCTGACACTACCATGGCCACCCTGCATCTTCCCACCAGCCACTATTGTCATGCGAACTGATGTGAAGGGGAAAAAACATGCTAGTCAAAATGTACAAACTCCTGTCAGCTGATCATTCTGAGCACAAAGTCAGCAAATCCAGCCCTGGACATGAGGCTGAGCTCAGAGAATGAAAGCTCACCTGTGAGGTGAGCGATGTTGTGTGTTGTGTGTGTTGCAGCCCCAGAGTCTGGCTTGTGTTGCTGCTCTAAAAGAGATCGACAAGATATCTTGGACTCACCTTCCACCCAGAGCTTCTCGATGTCCGTTTCGATGGCTGCGACTCGGAGTCCCACAGACAGAGCCCCGAACACTAAGAGTCCGATAAAGAGGACCTTCCCACAGTGCCTCTGGATGTGGCAGCCCAGAGAGAACAGGAGGGCCTGGAACCTCGCCCGGATCCACAGAGGACATTTCTGACCTACCGCCTTACCCTGGATTTCGAAGCAGGAGGGAGGGCGAGAAAAAGGACAGCATTGTTATTACTACATCACCACAGGTAAGGCTTATGTCTTGGCGTCTCTATCTGTGAAGACACCGGACAACACATGGATTCGAGTGATTCAGATTGGACGTCCTACCCCGAGTGTGCTGTCAGATTCCTGCTTAAACCTCAAGTCTCCCACATTTGACATGATTTAATCTGCAACAGTTGTGGCAGTGGTTTCTACTGATGTTAAGCTTTTAGAGGAAGAAGTCACTTTCAAGTAGTTTAAGAAACAAGAGCTTAAAAACAGACTTGTTATCCTTACAGGACAAATCCATTACAGTAAGAGTGAAAAATCAGATTATAGCTGCATATCATGATGAATCAATCTCAGTTATCATCATATAAACACAAGTTAACTGTTTTCTTGCAACTGTTTTTTGGGAAGCACAAGCCTTGTTCATCACTTTGCATTCACACAAACTAATAAATACTAACAGGATGAGTCAGTAGTTGTCTGCAATACACGGCTCTCATCCTGAATGTCAGAATCACAGACGTCACACTGCTGCACAAGACATTGCACTGGTGTTGTGGTTTCTCTCAGCAGTGCTGAAACACGTCCAAGCATCCGGGCGGTCCAAAGATGCTTTGTCAGATCAAACTCAATCAGTGAATTCCTTTACAGGACCCACCACATTTCCAAACAGACCCCGGGCCAGTGCGCTCTCCGCTGCCTGCACAAAGCCAAAAACACACGCACAGCACAACACAACACGGCCGAGGATATGGGAACAAATCCTTCCACACATACACACACTCTCACACGCACACTCCTCGCTCGCTGGCTTTAACAACAACAACACACACACACACACACACACACACACACACACCAAAAAAAAAAATGAATGAAGAGTGTGGTGTGGTGTCCATTCAAACAAACAGCGACGTTTACATGCTGCCAAATATGAAATCGCACGAAAGCATCACACTTCTGTCATGTAAACATTAAGTGCAAGGCTCCTGCTGTCTTAACTGTACACTTTATGACATTTACTACATTATTTTTGTCACGAAAAAGCTCCTGATTTCGCTTCCTGCTCCCTCAGGGGAGCTCTGGAGGTCCCCGGACCCCAGTCAGGGAGCCGCTGCTTCAGCCTACATTCCCACATGCGCCCTCACCCCCGCGATTAGACAACCGCTAAAAACCCAAAGACGACTTTTCTTTTAATTTCTCATTCACTTTGAACGCCTTCACAGTGAATCCGCACTAAACTCGGTAGCAGTGTATCACCTTTGAGATCTGTTTAAGTGCGAAAGCAGCGTGGCAGTAGCTGGGTCTCCGGAGTAGGTCTGGGTTCGCAGGCGGCTGGGAGCGCGTATAACTCGGGGGTAAATCTCCATAGACGCCGGCCCCTGGGACCCCGCGATCCGAGGCCATAGTCCGAAGAGGGTGAACGGGGCGAAGCGACAGAGAAATCGGTGCGAGTTCAGAAAAAGCGACGATAATCCAACATAGAAGAGGAGCGCATCCAGCAGCGCCGGCGACAAGTTGGATGAAGGTTTTCTAGTCTTCCCTGGAGCCAAACAAGTCTCGAAACTCCATCCCAACATTATGCGCCGAAATCCTTATAGATCCTTCAGTCTTCATTCGTCCCGATAGTTCATGAAACGACGTCGTAGTAGTTGTAGTAGTAGTAGTAGTAGTAGTAGTAGTAGTGGGAGCCTATGTCTGAGCCGTCCGTGTCAAGTCTAACTCCGATCCCGTAGCGGTAACATTTGGAGAAGTTCGCCTCTCGGCAAATCCTGAAAAGGGAGGTTTGATGGAAAAGTGCTCCGGCTCCCATTGGCCAAGGAAGAGGCAAATTACTTTGCAAACATCGCCTATTATTAGCTGCTAAGCAACAGCTCACCAAAGTGGAGAGAGAGGGGGACCACCCAGGCTGCTGCTGCCTGGGCTGGAGGGGAGGAGGGAGGGAGGAGAGGGAGAGGAGGAGGAGGAGGGAGAGAGGAACTCTTTCAATAAACTCTGCACAGCCGCGCACACGCACATGCGCGCACACTCACGCACACAGCTTGCTGCCTTGCCCGCCTCACTTGCTCTCTGAACATTATTCCCAGAGGCCTGGCCCCTCCAGTTTGTAAGAAGCAATCGCACATGCCATCTATTGATATCACAGCGGCAGGCACGCACGCAATTTTCTGCTTTTTTTTTTTTTTTTTTTTTTTTTTCTGTTTCATCAGTGACAGAAAAGAAAAAGTAGTTTTTTTTTTAAAAAGACAGAATGCAAACATGTGATTCTTCTTTTTTTTTCTCTCCCCCCCATTTCTGTCAACACTTTCCATATCACTTGAGGGCATCTCATGTTCGAAAAGGTTTTTCTTGAGAGCCTCACATTTGTTACAGAACACCCCTAAAAAGACCTCTGGAGTCGGTGCTGTGAGTGCAGTCGGGCAGCTGTGAGAAGACTTTAGCACCAACAGCTGTAACCTCAACTCCTGTGGCCTTCTATAAGTAGGTTGATGGGCCCTTCTTACACCCCAGAAAATATGACCTCTCATCCTTGTAAAGCTACCCCCGGAAAAAGATCGTAGGAATTATTCCACGCGTGCATCTTTTTTTTTTCTCTATCCACACACCTCAGAGACACCCTTATCTCTCCGTGGAGGCTTCTGGAAAGTTTCCACGTCTTGCCATGCATGATTTCACGAGTTCAGAAAGACAGACAGAAAGAAAGAAGTTGAGGGGTGTCTTGGTGCCCCCATTGGCCCCACTCATGACAGCATGGGGGTGAAGAACAAACACCTCATCACTTTGCTAAACACCAACCTGTGCTGCAGCGCAGGACATTTGTCAGGTTGCTGGTGCTAATTTGAGGCCCTCTGGGCGACTGTAAAACAATTTGAAGCTGGAGTAAAGCAATTTGAATATAGGTGTCGGTGCTATAAGCTCAATCTGTTTGTGACAGCAGGTTCAATGGATGTCACAGCGCGCCATTATCACTGTTTACATGGCACGGAGACAAAAGATGTGTGGGTATGTTGCTATCATAGGAGAAGAGGGGAAGTATCTATGTGATGATAAGTGTGTCCTTATAAGATCTGTTCAATAAAATGTCTCAAAAAAGCAGAATAAGTTCTCAGAGCTCAATGCAACTTCTTCGAATGACCTGTTTTGTCGGACCAGCAGATCAAAATCCAAGAATAGTTCAAATGTATGTGTGTATTTTGTCTATAAAATGCTTTATGATATTGTTGTTTAGTACATTTACACTTTACATGACACGTTATTAGTCAGTATTTAAACCTAATGATACACGTATATCATGGCTCATTTGATACTTTGGTTTTTGTGTTTTGATATATAGGTACTTTTATTTTGAGGAAAAGTTTACCCAAAAATGAAAATTTAGTCATCATCATCTACTGACTCCTTTTTGGAATATTTTCAAATTAATTTGGGATATCCGGGGCTCCGACAAGCTTTTTTTTTCAGTCCCCGTCCACTTCACTTGTTTAGGAGAACGCTGCTACAACGCTGTTTTGCTGTGAAGCTCCAGAAATGTTTTGCGGACTACGAATCTTCACCCGACTTTCCACCAACATTGAGGGTGAGTAGATAATGACTGAAGTTCCATTTTTGGGCAAACTTTTCCTTTAAGTGTGATATCTGAATACTTCTTCCAACACAGATGATCATAACAATATAAAAAATGATAAAAACTCTAAATTGTTTTGTTTGCTTCAAAAATATGCTTTTTTACTGAAAGCAGGTTCAAGAGTACAAGACTTCAAGTCACCACTTATGGCAAAATAATCAAACCTTTTGGACAAGTTAGGCTAATAAGATAAATTAAAGGGCTCCTTTGATGTCCAAAATTGGTGTAACTTTCTTTTATCATTATGATCCTTGTCGAACCTTTTATTTCAGATCTTCATCTCCTTCGGTGTTCCTACACTAAATGAATAAATCTGGTTAATTGGTTACAAAAAAGCAACAAGGATTCAGTTAGAGATGCAGTTTTGGAAGGAGATAAAGCAAAAGTGTCAAGCATTTGTGTTGGTGTGGAGCAGTCTCCCCATATCTCTCGTTATATCTTGACACAACAGGATAAATCCACTCTTTTGACCTGAAAAGAAGGATCACAGACACTGTCGTTAACTTCTCATTTACCTCTGCAGAAGTCAAATGACACACCAACACATATACCGGTACTTATCATCCATCTGTTCAAAACCAGAGATGACTACACGTTCTTATAACCCGCTCGTGTTTCTACAGTGGCACTGTCCGGCCTGTTTTTCCGCTTTGCTGGAACTGGGTATGGTTTGCCTGGACTGGGTTGGGTCGGGTTGACTGGTAGAAGGAAACAGGCAGCTGGAAATGGGAGCTAATGTGGAATGTGAAGAATTGGGTTGTGTGGTAGGGGGCCCCTTCAAGCCTAACAAACTCAGGGAGGTCCGAGGCCTGGTCTGGAGGCCTTGGATAAATAAACCATCTGAGATGACCATGCGCTGTGCAGATATCTGCCATCACACTGCCCCAGCCTCCAAACACAAACCGCCCAAGCGTTGTCTCCCTCTCTCCCATGTCCTGTGTCCCACATGTTCCCCCCCTCCCTCCATACATCCATCCATACACCCCTCCATCCCTTCCTCGCTTTATCTCCTCTACTCTTCCTTTAATTTCTCATTTTCTTCCCAACACCTTCGTCTCTCCCTCTGTTTCATCTGCTTCTCCACTCCAGCTCTTCCTCCTCCCTCTCCCCCCCCCTCCTATCTCCATTCCTCCATTTCATGTCTCCCCAGTGACTCCATCCATCCATCCGTTCATCCATGCATGCATGGCTGGCTGTCCGTCCGGGGTTCTGTCTGCGCTATAGGCAGAGCTACGGAACCGCTCTGGCACTCAGCCGTCGCACAACAGCCGAGACGCCCAGGGTTCAGGCCCGCAAAGTTTATTTATCGAGGAGAGAGGCTGTGAGAGTGCTCACGACTGCATTTCTTCTTCTGCTCTCACAAAGAATAAGTGAAAGTGGATGATTGTATAGAGTAGAAAGATACAGTATACGTAAAACGTTTATTTTGTTAACACTATATATAATATTGGCTCTTCAGTAGTCATTATGAAGAACTTATTAAAGCCTTATTGTGCATGACTATTTTCTAAAACTACTGGGCCATTTACTTACATTTACATTTACTTAAGTTAAACTCAACAACCTTGAAGTCAAATTATTTACTATGAACACTTGCAGGTTTGTGTTTTGTGACATAAGATGTATGCATATATGTATGATTATGCCTATTCTTGTGTTACAACCACCCTATGAGGCCCACCCTGAGCAAAGCATATAAAGATCGTAGTTCCAACCCAATCACCAAAACAATAGAAATAAATAATGTTGGCAGTGTATGTTTCTGAAAACCACCAATATGTTGCAACTTTATATTTCTTTGGGTTCAATTTTCACATGAATGATGTGAAAACCAGTGCTCATGGTCAGGTTAGGTCGAGGCACAAAAAAACAATTGGTTAGGGTTCGGAAAAGACTCATGTTTTGGCTTAAAATACGAGGTCCCAAGGTCTCATCAAACCAGCTTTGTCACCACAAACACAGCTGGAAATTGTCTCGAGGTCTCCTTAACAATGTCATGCTTACAAATGTTGAAAGTCTCAAACTGCGGCCACTGTCTCGGAAACCTTCTTGCCTGTAACTATACCACCATCCCCTCCACCTCCCGATATGACAGGTCATAAAAGTGAATATGACATGTTTTGTGGAGATGTCGATATGGTACGTAGCCCTTGACACATACAAATGTGAACGTATCCGAGATTTGCAGGAAACAGTAATTTTATCCTGGCATCTGAGCTCCTATATTCATGTACAGCAACTTCCTTACTCATCAAGAAGCAGTACTCATGAGGCTATAGAGCGAAAACTCATAAATCTCAACTTGTAGACTGTGGTCATGCAGAATAAGAATAATAGGTGCTTTATAATGATTAATAGAGTCAATGTGCTTCTAACATGGTTAACAATGGTTAACAGTACCCTGATATAAAGTGCTACCCTTTTATTTTCATGTTTTTTACTGGAACAACAGTCATTATGAGATCTGTTATTCCAATCAACAGTGCTGTGTATCTGGGGAACATTAAGGAGGTTACACGAGGAACAAAAGTTTAGCTTGTAGGAGGCAATAAGAGGAATTTTATGTGAAGCGGATCCTCCCGGGAGAGTAAGAGTAACAGCCTGATACTGTTAAGAACATTAAGTCAATGAAGGATGAACTTTTCGTTCGAGAGTTACAAGAAATATGTTTGACAGAAATTAGGAAAAGTGAATCAATTATATGAAACAAGATGCCAAATGAAAAAACTCAGCTGATTAGATACAGAGCAACTGGAAACTAGGGATGTCTATAGCACATGTCTAAGTTCCCACATATAAAAGGAAAAATCAAACTTTTACTATTAAAGAAGAACGTTATATCACAAGGGGTTTGCTTTTAAAGCCTTCTTTGTGTCTCAGTGAACTGCGTAATGTTATACCAGCGTGTTCTCCTCATATGTCCAGTTTGTAGCGGGACCAAGATCACATAGTCGAGTATATTTTAAGGAAGATTTCTTCACTTGCTCATGATTGTTTACATGTATTATAGCATCTAATTGAAGCTGTGCCTCGATCAACAAGACAGGAGGGATGATATGTATAGAGCACAAAGTTTCAACGCTATTACATCCAGGAAAAAAGCTTCATCCCATCTCCTACCCTTCCCAAAAATCTGGAAAAAAGTTGTAGATAGATGATTTTTGATGCAGGTCTGGAATTAAGATAAAGACCATATTCAAACTATACAATCACTGTGCAATCTGAAGGCGATTGAGGTGGTAGAATGATCATTTATTCACCCTCTCATTACACCCTGGGTATACTTATCTATGTGTGAGGGCACATTACTATAAATCCATTATGCAAACCACTTTAAAGCATCAAACATCACATAGACTAAGCTCTTAAAAAAGACTGAGATGTAACAAAAAAAAAATCCCCTGTAAAAACACACACAAAAAGGGAACAAATCACAAACACATTTTGGGTAAAGTCTTATCCAAATGAACAAATCATTTTCATGATAACCGAGCAGAACATTTGGCTGTGATCCGGCTGACTAGAGAGATAAAGCTGTTTGAAAATGGGAGAAAATATGCGCCAAATGAACCAAAAACCTTTTGCACTTTTTTCTGCCATAAAACATTTTCATCCTGGATGTCTGATTTAAAGTTCACAGAGTCATCTTACATAGAGTTGGGAAAACCCATAAGATGTTTTTCAACTTTACAAGTCTATAATTACATTATGTTTCTCAGACATCAGTGAAAAGGCAAAAAAAAAAAAAAAAAAAAGTTGCCTGGTAGCAGAAGAGACACTTTGTGCATTGAGCACCTCTGTCAGTCTCCGAGTCGAAGCTGCCACCCACAGTCTCGCACAAGATTAATTATGATAATGCATTTCTTTAGCCCTTTGTCATCGTAATGAATGGTTGCCTTTCTGGGGGAAAAACACACAAAACACAGAGAGAGACAGAGAAACACACTTTTCTTTAAGTCTTTGTTTGTGTGGTTGTAACAGAGGTATTGTCAGACGCTGCTAGCAGGTGGTAATGCAAACTCAGACCTGTAGCTTTAAAAGAAAACCTCGCAGCGTTGTGTGTGTGTGTGTGAGAGAGAGTATATGTGAGCAAACATAGCTGCAGTGGTATAAGCTCCGGCACTATTGTGATCTGTTACAAACGATGAAGCTCCAGTGCAAACAAAACATACAGCTGTCCTCAACGATATTTGTCTAATCTATAGTCAAAATATCTTCCAAGAAAGTAATATTTCAAAGAGTTTTTGGGACATTTTTTACTTAATACAAGCAGCTCATAACAACCATCATTAATAAATGGTAAATGTATAGTTGATTAAACTTTACTTTATAGTTATTTTACTGTTAACAAACAGTTAAATGCTTTATAAACCATTTATTAAGCAATATTTCTAATACTTTGTAGATGCTTAATAAATACCGTGTAGTCCATCTATAAACATTATTTGAGTGTCTGTTTATAAACCTTAACACCTTTACCATTTATTAATGATGGTAATTATGAAGTGTCACCCATAATTCTCATTATCTATATTTTTCAGTGACAGAAATCATAATTTTTTTTTGAAGAACTGTAGTTGGAAAGTAGGAAAATAAGCATATTTTTTTTTTTACTCATGCAGGAATTTTCTTCAACCATTTTTAAAGGGGCACTTTGTAGTTTTATGTAGCAGAATTCTAATATTAACAATATTAATGATGCAATAATATAGACGTAGAAATATTTATTTTCCCATAATTGAATAAACAAGCTGTTCTCAGAGGAAAATAAGGTCCTAGAAAGGTGGTGGGGTCCGCCAAAAATAAACAAAGTAAATCAGTATGAAATTGTGTTGTCCTTTAAGGTCCGTTTGTTTATTCAGCTTATTCGGTCAACGAGGAGAGTTTGTTTATTTAGTTTGTTTCAGCATAAAAAAATCTATGAAGGTCTTTCTCTTTGATTTAAAGTTCTTCCCCAAAACTACATAGTGCACCTTTAATGTCTTTGGCATTCACGATACTAAACCTCTTACAATCAAAAGCTATTTAAGCTCATTAGTTCAGTTCAGTGCAGGTTCGGACGGCATTAGCTGTTTTCCATAATGCACACGGACAAATTAAAGGAAAATGACAGACAAAAATATATTAACCAAAAATATGTCGGCTGAAGCTTTACCTTATGTTACCTCCCCTTTTCACATATCATATTAGCAGCTCATATTTTAGTAGACAGAAATAAAAAACAAAAGTTTCAAAACTGTCTTTAAATGTGGTGGAAAATTGAACAGGATAAAGTGATTTTAAGGGTGTGTGATTGCAGTTCAAGAAAAAGTAAACATAATTGTACCAGAAAAAAGTTTATTTTAATGATCTGGAATAGCCAATGTGTTTGCAGTTACAGCTGTCGGTGTTATAAACACTCGGCCTAATAAGATTAGAGAGAAGAGGTCACCTGCGGGTGTAAAGCAGGTCACTCGCTCGCTTCTTCCTGTGATTTTATAGTGAAAGCAATTTAAAGACGTGATCCCAATCAGCCACCCAGTCAATGTTTAGTTAATTAGCTGGGGGCCTCCACAGTGACAGACAGGGATATCTGGCTCAGTGTGTGTGTGTGTGTGTGTGTGTGTGTAAGGCATGTCACTGCGGTTGTTATCCCACACACACTCTTTGTTGGCTGAGCAACGTAAGCAACGGTTGTATCTCTAAAGCTTGTAAAAAAAAGAGTGTTTGTGTGTATGTATTCATATGTTTAAGTTAGAGATGGGGTGGTGTTTGGTGTGTGTGTGTGTGTGTGTGTTTGGGAGGAGGAGGGGGGGGTGGCATCTTGAAAGGTAGTGTGTGTGTGGAAAAAAAAAAGAGGGAGGGAGGAAATTCATTTGTGGCCGGAGAACACAGAAGACAAATTGAGGAAGTGTTGTGCTAATGTGTAGGGGTCAGCAGCAAACACACACAGGTTTCTGACTGACTGCCACTTGGGTGGCCTGCCTGCTCTCTCTCTCATGCTCTCTCTCTTCTGCTCACCCACGATCAGCCCTCAAGCCATGAAGCCACCCAGCTACTCAGCCAACCCCCCCACCCCCTACCCCTCCACCCCAAACCAAGAGCTCAGACTCCACCCCACCTCTCTGTGCATCTGTGTATGTCCATGTATCGCACATTTGTCTCCACCATCCATCTCAACCCATCTGTCCGGGACTAAAAGGCTGGTTATTTAATATTTCCCCCCCTGAAGGTTCAAGCAGGAGCAAAAGTGAGACATCACGTATTCAGAGAGGATGTCTCAGACACGAGCATGTGTGAGGGCGCTCAACATGTTCATGTTTCAGCCCTTAAAAAACACATTTTCTAGTTTTGGTGCTTAGCTGTAAGATTGTTAAAAACATTGTAAAAAGTAGCCAAAAGTCAAACTGAGTAAAAGTAGTTAAATTTGTAACTGCTTTTATTGATTGAGTAGACCTGTCTGTATAACTACAGTATTTTAGCTGATATGGGTTGCTGATTTGTCTATTTGTATTTCCGTGGTGTAATCTCAGCATCATTGTAAACGAGGGTCATCATCAATGATTTCTCAGAAAATTTTAAATAAAGGTTGAAATGAAAAAAAAAAAAATATATATATATATATATATATAATAAAAAAAAAAAAAAGTGAAAGTCACCCATACAAATAATATATATATACTTAGTTACATCAGGGTTGGGAGGGCTACATTAAAAATGTAATCGGGTACAGTTACTAATTACCTGTTAAAAAATGTAGTCAGTAACGTAATTCAAGTGTTACAGTGTTAAAGTAACTTGATTACTTTCCATTACTTTTGGATTACCACAGTACCAAACATGTCAAATAAAGACGAGAGAAAAAAATATCCATAAAATGACAAATTTAACTTTAATGACGAGTGTGTAGAATACAGACTTGTGTTTTGTTACTGAATGTATCTGTATGTATTCTGATACTCCTCAAACTCGAGTTCAGATTAAATTGCCCACAGACTGGCAGTCCAGCATACATACTGTATATTCTGTATACGATTGCTCCAACTATCTGTTGAAGCTGTGAGATGTTTTCAAACTCAAAGCTTTGGTCTTGTGCATCATTTTACAAACAGCTCATACAGACATATTTGGTATGTTTTGAACCTTTGAGGCCTCCATTAAAACCTTAAACTAACCTCTCTCGGTTTAGTAGCTTGTTATGACTGACCCACCGCTGTGCCGCCACTAAAAGAGTTAATGTTTGTTGTATTCGACTGGAACAAGGAAAAGAAACACCAGCCAAACTATTTGGTTGCACATTTTCTGTTCCTAAACTTCATTGTTTGGTTGTTTCCGAGCCCATGTCTCACTTCATAAATCAAACTGGAGGAAGGTCAAACACTCTCAAACTTTATCTCGCTCTCTCTAGATAACCCACAGACTTTACTTTGGACAGTTTGTATTTGCAACTTCTTCCTCACAGGAAAGTAGCTCCAAGAAAAGCTACCGCCAGTCACACAGTTGGATCTTTGGGTTATTTAGAGCAACTGGCACACCGTTTTATGAAAAATGCGTATTCTTTTATTTAATTTTTGCAATACTTTGTCCATCACGCACAAAATTCAATTTGTCTCCATTATCTTCAAGTGGTAGAGGTGAATATAAAAAAAGCCCCAAATCCTGTGGCCCATAAAACAAAATTCTTCATGGCCAGACGCCACTTGTTGTAAGTGGGATAATATGTTTTTTTGTGATTTGGGAAAACAGATCCTTTAACCAGCTGTATTTGATTTAGTAAACTGTTTGTTGGAGATACATGTGAGACACAAAAGTCAAGATAACATGTCCAAAAGGGTCATATAATGCATTTATCTTGACTAAAAGCTTAGAATGCTGACAACCATTTGAATTTTTCCCAGCCCGCTTTGGGTCCCTTCCCGGACTCTGAAAAAACTTTGATGTGAACAAGCCTTTTTAATCTCAAGACTTCTGTCGACTTCTAATGACATTAATGTGCAAAAAAAGTGATCTCTTAATCATCCAGTCTGCACACGGACAGGAAAAAACGACACATCTCACAGGAACACGCACCACAGACAAGACTAAACACAAGAGAAACAGATTTTAAGGCTCCTAAATTCATAAAAGAAGCCATTTTTACTCACAGGAGATGGTTCAGGGGCATCTTCGTTTACTCCCATGCTAGATTTCACCCTTGTTAAAACAAATGCGAGCAAATGTGCCGCCAGTAAAACGGTTAACTGATGATAATCTGTGCAGAAAAATGTTTTATTTAACAGATGACTTCTCGTCTCTCTGGTGTTCGATGGATTTGTTTGGGATGCATAATTAGATGAAAATCTTCTGAGGAGATGTCAAAAAATTCCACGCAGAGCCACAGGACAGACAGCCTGATATATGATCCGTGGCCTGACATCTGATCTCCAGATCTGCAAAGCAAACACGCACATTTGTGTACGCATGTGTGCACACGAGCGCATGCATGCGCTCACTCAAAAGGGGGTGCGAGGCAGCGTCGGTTAGTTTGTGCGACAGAGGATTAACAATGGTCACACACAGGTAAGTCTGCACATGTGTGCGCAGCAAACACGTGTGCGCAGGAAGACGGGCTCAGCCATGGTGGCGTTGTATTGAGGGGACTCTGGGGTCGTTGTATAAATACACAAACCTCTACCCAAACACACCCGGCTGCCAGATCTCATCATGTGGTTGAAGAGAGAGGTCAGAGTGTGAGACCGCTAAAAAGGTTAACACAGCCAGGACAGAGAGCACCAGACTTAACTGTGGTTTTCACGAGTTTTGGCTCAAAACTCAGGCGACAAATGTCGTCTTTCGCCTGCCCATCCTGACACTCTTAGTGTCTGAGGAAAATGGCAACAGCAAGTTGCAAAATTAAACAAAAAAAGATTGGCTTTTTGTGATTAAAATTTGTAATTTCGAGTGGAGTAACTATGAAAAAACATCTTGGAAAAGTAGCACACGTACAGGAAAACGCAGGTAAGTGAAAGAGTAGAAAAACAACTACAGGAGGTCTTAAACGATCTTGATTTTAAGCACATTTCAGAGTACAATTTGTAAAACTAAAGAAGGCAACAGGAGGATGAACACAGGTAAGAGACAAAGGGCATGGAAAAGTACTGAACTATGAAGTATTTCAGTCTGTGAGCTGAAGCCACAACTACAGTAAACACACTGGGAAGACAGTCCTGTGGTGGGGCCCAAATGGCCTTAAAAAGAATACTTTGTTTCTGTAGCAGTTCATCTTTTCAGCCCAGGACCCACATTTATGAAATGTATTCTTGTAAAGGAAACCAGTTAAATCAAAGTGCCACTCCGTGTTTTGCATTCAATCGCACAGTTTAAAGCCGAAACCTGTTATGATTTCTGATACGATACGCGTCGACTCCAAACTTATCAGGTTGATGGCTTTTTATACTTTGCTTACACAGCTGGACTTAGAGACTATCAGCTATATCTCAATGCATACCACGTGCTAATCAACACTGTATGTTGAAACCGTTATATAAATAACAATGTTAATAAATGTAGGTCACTGCCAATTAAACTTTATAAAGAGAAAAAAATATCTTCCTTCTGATTTTTCCTTTTGTTTTTCAAGATCTTTGAGTGTGGTGAACTGTCCCACCACCACACAATCTAAATTTTTCCAGCTGTAAGCAGCTTTTTCTTTGTGCTTTGCATTGTGGGAAAACGGAGTACATCGACAACACTTTAGGAGGATTCTGTCGGGCTTTAGTTGACTTCATTATGCTCTTTTTCCCTTTGTAAATAATATATTCAAAACCTGCTTAGACAGGTGAAATTGGTGATATTGAAACCTGAGATATTCTGACTTTCAATGTCAAAGTCACCACGTACATTTACTCACTACTATACTTAAATCGTTTTAAAGTACTTGTACTTCACTTGAATATTTCCATTTTCTGCTACTCTCTTGTTTGACTCCAGCACAGTTCAGAGGCAAATATTGTTCTTTTTAGTCCACTATATTTATTTGACAACAGTTGTTGCTAGTTACATAACAGATTTAGTTTAGTACAAAATAAAATCAATAAACAAATTATGATGTAATATTATAGATTAAGCTAAAACGTTTGTTAGCGTCAACATTTGTGTGATGAACACATTAATGCATCAGTACTTATAATCCAATATTACAATCCCATGTGACATAATATACATTATTTTGAACATTTAAATGCATGACCTTTACTTGTAAGAGTATTGTAAGTATCATTGTTTGTGAACAGTGACCTAAATTTCAACTTACGTTTAATTAACTATACATTTATGCATTAACAACAGTTTTCTGATAATCTTCATAGAAAAAGTATCCAGGTGGTATTATATTTCCTCCAAAACATATCTGCTGTTGCAAATTCGTTGTATATAAATATTCTTTCTATGAGACCAGATTGAAAAATTCTGCCAGTAACGCAGCTACCCAATACAACCCCAATGACATCAGACTTGAGTTATAATCTCAGACATCAGAAAGCTGCTCTGGAGCCACAGAGGACATTACGCAACTGTTTCACACACTGAGTACCACACAAGTAAACTGATCATGATGTGACAAATCATGAAAATGGCCCACAAAAGAAGAAAAACTGGATTGCATCCTTAACTTTCTAAACATGTTTGTAAATAAGAAAATTCCACATAAAAGGTTGTTTCCGAAAAGTTTGGGAAGTTACACATTTCTGCTTTTGAGTACATGACTTGGTGTATATCCGGCATTAGTACAAATTGAATGCAGTATACAGTACATAAACATAAATGGTGTCTGGTGTAGATGAAAGCTACATTAGTTATCATCTAACTGACTAACAATCCCATTGAAAAGGACAGCGGAGATGGAGGACGACATGACATCATAATCTCTTTCTCACACACACACAGCGACATCACATAATCAGGCCACACGAGACAGTCTATAAGACTCCTGCAAGGCCACAGACACAATAGGAAACAGAGGACGGTAAATCACACACACATACACACGAAGCACCTCCACAGACATCCCTGTCCTCATCCTCTTCCTTCGTGACTAAGGAACTTCAAACCTGTAATTTAAGAAATGCTCTGCCGGAGGAATGCAATAAATCTTGTGACGGTAAAGGGAGCAGAGAGGGAAAGAAGAGGAGAAAAAAAAAAGAAAGAGAGAAAAGTGTCAGCCGCGAGTCAGTTTCCTCCTCTGCTGCGTTCGTGTGAGTGTGTGTGTGAGGGCGGGGTGTCGGTGTTAACTGATACAGGATCAAGCTGGGTGGTCCGGGGCCTACACATACACCATTTTTGTGTACAAATAAACTTAACCCCCACGCCATTGTGGTCACCCCTCCCACTGCTTTTTTTCTCCATCTCTGGTCTTCCCAGCTGCACAGTGTGCACGTGTAAACACCCCCATGCACATTGAGCGTGTACGAGCCTGTGCTCCACCCTCTCAAAACAGGGGAAATTGAGTAATTGAGACCTGCTATTAGGAGACAGTAACGATCTGATAATAAGTAGTGTGGTAAAACAATTACAAAGATCCACCGAGAACTGACAGACAAAGAGATGAAGGCCTGTCATTAAAACTACTGCAAGATGAAGAAAAAACACAACACGCACAAACATATTGATTAATGGGTTGAAGCAATCGTCTTTATTTGGACACAATGTACAAAAAAGCTCACGAGGAAAGTCTAGAAGCAGCATCCAGGCGGTCTATTAGGTGTCCTTCAAGTTTCGCTGCTCTCTGATTGGTTAATGAGGTGATGCCACTCCTTCCCTGAGGGAGCTAGATCTCCATCAGCTGGTCCGTTCCAACGATGACCTCGTTAGTCCTCTCGGCTGCGGAAGAGAGAGAAATTTATACGTTTGCACAGGAAAGGAAACACTATATTAAAGGCAGGTGTTGCTGTTGAGTGAAACCTCGGGTGGTTTTGAACTGAAATCTAATTTTTGGAAGAAATCCGTCAGACCCTTAAGGTTCATAAACCTCCACCAAAACACACCGGATAAACTAACAGAAAGTGTAGCGGTGAAGCAGGATCGTTTTGTAGCTGTCTTCACCTTCAGCCAACAGGAGGTTTAATCATTTCTGTCTACTACACATTTCAACCATATGTAGATGCTATTGTCGGTTAAAAAAGATTAGGCAGGGCAAATACTGAAGTTCAGTGTTTCTTAGACATTCTGCTGATGGATAGAATAAACAGTATATACGGTGATATAATCAATAAACAGCATTTTTCACTGAACACATATCTTGACTTTTATGTTACGGCAAATCATAAAAAGCAGCTATTCATGGGACGCCGACTAACATCTGAAAACAGACTTCACCTCAACTATTAGTTACAGTTATACAATATGTATGCACTTGTTTTGGACGTTTTATCCCATAAAAGTACTGAGTGATGATTTTGATTACTAGCAGAGCTAAGGAGCTATGTTTTTATTGGCCGGTCCCCATTAATGACTGTGGTTTCAGGCTATTCTGCATCGTTGGTGGAGGA
Organism: Pagrus pagrus; assembly: GCF_965226575.1. Classification (NCBI taxonomy): domain Eukaryota; kingdom Metazoa; phylum Chordata; class Actinopteri; order Spariformes; family Sparidae; genus Pagrus; species Pagrus pagrus. The sequence goes on from NC_140196.1 coordinate 8,887,603, forward strand.
AATGTGCAAAGAGGAGTAGCAATGAGCCTGTAAGGGCAGTGAAGGCGAAGGTTGCAAGCGGACAATATCACACAACTGCAAAGAATTGCCAAGAAAGGTGAGGTTATTCAAACATTAGACATTAAACTTGCATTATTTCGAGTGGCCTGGCCTTGTTAGCCTGAAATAAATGCACAGGGGCATTGCAAAGATGGCCGCCGACTGGCAAGGCTCGTCTAAAAGGACTCTGAGTTGGGTGTCAAACAGCACCGTGTTAGCTGATTGATTTATAACAAAATAAAGCCTACAAGATAAACAATAATCAAACGTGGATGTTGGAGAATGATCTTTTTGTAGTTTCTGGTACTAAACGAGTACTGTTTGGCAGCCGACACTGAAGTATTTACTCAAATGAGATACCCAGTAGTAATCCAGCACATTGATTTTAATACCAGGCTTAAATGAAAGGAAAAGACTGGCTGCCTGGCAGGTGGGAAATAAATGTACATGTAATTTGTAATTAATGGGCTACAACATGCATACCCACTGTATGGTGCTTCAATTTTATTTGAAATCGGTCCCAGAAACGTCGGTGTGGTAAGACTTAGGTCACCCTGACCGCTACCTGAACCTCACGAAAAGAAATAGATGATGCTTTAAAACTGAGTCTGCCAGCATTTTCCTGCTATCTCTCTCAACCCAGAGCTAGTTCAGCATGAGGAGAGCTGCCGCTGCTCCTCCCTCCACCGCTCCATCTCCGAGCATCGGTGCTGGTCCAAAGCAAACGGTGGCAGAGAGTTATGTTCCATCCACACAGACAGGTTTTAGTGTGAAGGAATCTGTTGCTCGGAACGAGTTTATCCTCCGCTGTGTGGAGGGGAGGACAAATGGAGCATGGGACAGCAGGAGAGGGAAGGAGAGGGAGTGACGGGTGAGGAAGGGAGGAAAGGTTACTCAATCTGGGCCTGTTGATCCATTAGTGACTGATAAAGTGTTTAAATGTATTTAGACTATACATTGACGTATTTCTCCTGTTGGGCCAGTGATAATATTCAGGACCAACTCTGACCAGAGTGAACAAAAGAAGGGAAGAAAAAAGGCAAATGTTTTGGGTCTTATTCTCACCAAATATAGCTGATTGTCAGGTAAATTTAAACAGGATGCAACACTAGATAAAAACATAGTGTGTGTGTGTGTGTGTCTACAATGTATGCTGACTGCTTAAATGCATGCATATGTGTGTATTTATCAAAGTGCCCAGTATGGATCTTTTAAACATCAACACCTGACAGACCTGTATCTGTGTGTGTGTGTGTGTGTGTGTGTGTGTGTGTGTGTGTGTGTGTGTGTGTGGCTAACTGGCAGGGTGGTCCTGAGCTGCTAACAGCTTCAGCAGTGGAGTGGGTGTGTAATGTCTTTAGCAGCCTACGGTCAGCCTACGGTGGTGGCGAGAGACAATCCTGTGCTTTCTTACAATAGAATATAAAGTAAAAGGCGGTTTATCTTTGGTTCAATGTCTTACATGGATGAATCTAATCTGACCCAATCGGGATTAACCGATCAATAAACCGGCCTCTGTGATCCTACTAAAAACTGTTGAGGCATGGTTTGAAGTGGATTATAATGGTAAATGTAATGATGCCAGGTAATTATTTAAAATGTATTTAACAAAACAAGCATTTATTTGCCCATTGCTCGCTTTTTCACCTCTGGTCAGTTATTAAGGCTCATTTATGTCTAAGTTGAACTCTAAGTTGTTACAGATGTGAATAAAACGGAGCAGTGTCACCAGAAATCACAGGGGCAGAGTAGCCGATAGTTCCCATGAGACGACAATAGGACACGCAGAAGAAGTTGGAACGGTCGCAGACATCTGAAAGTACTCAAGAAATCATCGAAAATGTCATTAATGCCCTCACAGATCCATGTCATCTACAACTCCGCTTTTGCATCTATCTCAACAGGTAAATTATCACAACCTCCTACACCACGCCCAAGTTTGTTGAGTGAGAGTTTCTTGGCGCCAATTTGTATTCTTGCGGTTGTTTTTTGCTTTGGACAGTAGTCAGGCTGCTAGCGGTAGCCACGCTGCTAACACTGTCTTTACGACAGTGGCGCCAACAGTAATGCCACAGGGAAACACACTAGGGAGGGCAAATGTTGAAAAGTTGTCTATTTGCACTTTGAATAAACCTGACTTCACTTGACTATATACAGTAGATGCTTTTTAAAATATATACCAAAGACACAAGAATAGATTAAGGATTAATAATCAAAGAGTAAAAACACAATGAAACAACAATGTGTCTGTATCAGAGATTTTCTGTCCATCAAAGACAAAAAGAGGCTGAAACTTTGCAATTGTGTCACTGAACTTTGGCTATACAGTGTATGCAAAACAATCATGCAACCAGGGGTCCAAGTTTCCAGTGTTCAAAATCATAATGTTAGCAGCTTGTTGCTTTGCCAAAAAAAAAAAAAAAAAAAAAAAAGCTAAAGCGAGACCAGTTTTGTTGCAGCGATCACTTGCTGGATCCTCCAAGAAAGACTCAACGGTTTCAAACATTTTTAGGAAAGTTTAGCTCAAATTCACACTGTTGTTCCTTAGAGCACCCTGTTGTTCACTCAATTAGGCTGCTCAGTCTGGTAGCCGAGCTCGCTCTCTTTCTCTATACGTGTGTGTGTGTGTGTGTGTGTGTGTGTGTGTGTGTGTGTGTGTGTGTGTGTGCTGGATGTGGCTGGAGGCTGCTGCTGTTGAATTCCGGGTGGTCCTGTTCTGGCCCTGCTCTCTAACCTCTCCATCAATGTGACACACACACACACACACACACACACACACGCACAGCGACACACACACACACACACACACACACACACACACACACACACACACACACACACACACACACACACACACACAGCGACACACAGCGAGCTAGCTTTGGGGACAAGAGGATTAAGGAAATAAAAAAATCTTTGACAAATCTCTCTATCACACAGACTTCAGAATTAAGAAACTTTCCCTGTTGGCTCGAACACTTGGCACTTACAAACAGATACCACACACATACACGGACACCTTATCTGAGTCAGGTGCGGAGAAATGCTCAGGGTGGACAAAATAACAGCAACAACAAAACATCCTGGAACTCATTCATTTTTAAAGTTGTTCTCCTGGATGATGTAATAAAGTACGGTGTCTTTGTGACCTAATTTGGGGATGCAAAATGGTCAACTGCTGTTTGTATTTATTCATTTTAATGCCTAACGCCTAACGCCCAATGTCCATTCAGTTGAGCTAATGAGAAAGGTTCTCGAGGAATCATGCGCTGACAATGACTGTGTGAAGAAATTAAATACAAAGCACAATCAAGAAAATAAAAGAAGAAGAGTGTGAATCAAATATTTCAGGGTGTGTGTTTATGCCTCACCCTCTGGTTCGATCTGTTGTCCGTTTCCCACCAGACAGTATTTGAGGTCTGCTCCTCGGCCGATGACAGCGTTACTGCAGATCACACTGCCCTGGATGTTACACCTGGAAATCACACACACACACTTTACATTAATACACTAATATTCTTATAGTGTGTATACTACAGCAGTGGTTCCCAACCTGGGCGGCTTAAAAAAAATATATTCCTGCTACTTTACTTTTTCTTCCCTGTAGAATACTTAATATTTTCACCTCTTCTGGACTCTCAACATATATATTTTTTTTAGGACTCTTGTCCACATTAAGGCCAGTGATGTGGGTCACAAGAGGATATTGCTTCATTTTTGGTATGCACCTTTAAAGTTGGCTTGCCATCAGCCATTAAGCCAATAAATGAAGAAAAACAAAGAAGAAGAAGAGGAAAAAGAAGAACAAGCATAGCAAGCTGTCGTCAGACTCATGGCCTCGATCTGCAGATACCATACCTTGAAAAATATCAATATATAATACCATAAGGAAAAATCTGAACAGCAGTGGGGGCATGAAATTTCATAATTTTCAATATTTTTACACTTTTGACAACTCTAATGTAGAAAAAAAAAAAACCATGTTGTCATGGTTGGGGTTTTTAGTTTTAGAGGAAGACAACATGCAATTTTTCATCTTCCTGATCCTGAGGTAAGCATAAATTATTTTTATAAAACAAAAATATGGCATAATTGGTTTTCTTCCATAAGAGGCAGGTAATTAACAGTAATCGGCATCAGCTGAAAAAACTAATCCATATCATGTATCCTCAACTCAGATGCCAGCTTATTCAGTTCACCTAGCTAAAATGAACGCAGTCTAATAAAACAGACCTGGAATAAATCATACAAGCAAGCATGTTTTTGAGAGGTTGTGATTCAGCTTTATGGTACCAAGAATGAAAAATAAACAGACTCATCAATGATGATACATTGACAGTCACTCACTAAACACCTGTAAAGTCTGAACACGTGGCTAATTCCTGGTACCAACTGGTGCTTTACAGACTCTTGAGTAAATAAGATTCGTATTTTACTGGGATCGGTTTGGTAGTGTTACAACATGATTTTCCGACTCTGCTGTTTGCTCTTTGGGCCCGCTGGAGATTCCAACATGTTTATGGTTCACATTCTGTTTTCTCCTCGTACCTTATGTACACACACAGTTCTGGACATTCATACTGGGAGCTGCCCAGTGCAGCCACAGCCTTCCTGCAATGTTGGCTGTTCAGATTCTCCGCTCGCACAGTCGCGGAGTGAGTGCCACACTTGAGGTCAAACTGACAGTAGGAACATTCAGCCTGTTTCCCCGTCAGGGATCCTCCCACCTGCTCCGAACACTCAAACGTTCCCAATCAACCCGACTTAATGACATGACATTAGCATATATATGAAATAACAACAGCGGCCCGAGCTGTGTTGCTCGTGTGTGTGTTAAAACATTGTTGGCCTTATGCTCCAGTCCCACCTGAGCCGGTGGTGCCAACCCACCGTGCACGCTCACATTCAGCCAAACCATCACCATAAAATTCTTGGAGGGGAGACACAGACAGTCTTGACACAGACAGTGTGTGTCCTGTGTCAGCTAACCGTGGAGTGTGTGTGTTCGAGAATGTGTGTGCTTCAGTAGCTCGGGGAGCCCGGTGGAGAACACATGTTGGTCTTGCCCAGGCAGTGACGCACACACACTTGGCCCCTCTGCACCTCACACACACAGACAGGTTTGTATTGGCCCATTCTATTCAGGTGGTTAGGCCTGGGGGGAAGAGGGAGAAAGGAGTGTGTGTGTGTGTGTGGGTGTGTGTGTGTGTGTAAGTGACTACCTAGGAGGTGGCGGTGGTAGTTGGTGATGGGAGATTACAAGATTCAGAGTTTTGTAACATTAGAGAGAGAGGGAGAGAGAGAGACCACCAAAGAAGCTTCGGAGCTGAAACACCACTAATTACTAACACCAGGGCTCCTCCTTGCCGTGACCCCCCCATCCTCCCTCTCTCTCTCTCTCTCTCTCTCTCTCTCACACACTCACACACACACACACACACACACAAACACACACGTCAACCCCCACCTCCTGTGCCAACCCCCCTGTAAAGTTGACCCCTACTATCCCCCTTCCCAAACACGCAGCGCTTTGTCAACAAGTTCTGGTCAGCTCCAAACAAAGAAACCAGAAATGCGAGGGGTTTCTGCGACATGGCCGGGGTCTGCTAATCCCCTCACACTGGCTCTTTCTTTCCTTCTTTCTCCTTCCTTCTTATGTCCTCAAAAAAAAAAAAAGAAAAAGAAAAAGAAAAGAAAGAATTGCAATTTCTTTCTTGCGTGCTAGCTTGCTTTCCCCTCGCTTCTTTCTTCCCTTCTCCCATCTCTCTCTCTCGTTCTTTCATGCCTTTGTGCGTGCACCTACATGGGCATGATGAGGGTCCCCATGCTGGCTGGCTGGGGTCCCTGAAAGGCTTAAGAAGAGATGGAAGAGAGAGAGGAGAGAGATGGCGTTGAGGCCTTGATGGAGAGAAAAGAGAGGGAGGAGTAAGAAATTGAGATAAAAGAAAAGGAGCCTGTGAATGAGTGCATTAAAGTCCAGACTTGAGGCCAAGATGAGTCTCTTTCCACCGGGGTTTCTGGCTAAGACACTGAGCAGATCAATCTACATGCTAATTCTACAGTAGCTACTTGTAGCTCCTCTTTTGTTGCAACAAAGCAGTCAATTTTGACAACTTTATCTACCAGCTACATCCGCGAAATCCTGATGTACAATAATGTGGCTGATCATGATGCATCACTATTCAGAGTGGGGTTTTCAGTCCTCCTAAAGTGCAATCTAATGAGGCAAATACAATATCTGCTGCCTGCGTGGTCCTTCTGAGTTTCCTCAACCAAGTTGGAAATGTTATTCCATAAAAAACGAGAAGATCTCATACAGACAATGTTAAAATTAATGATAATAAAAAAGTGGATTCGCCTCATAATGATTTACTAGATTATTAAAATGGAAATCAACACTTCCAACATTTCATTCGCCGTTATTGTTGAAACTTACCAATAATAATTTCAAAGCTCTTTAACTCCACACTTTTGCTGTCTGGGCTTCACCTTTCAAGCCCCCATAGTGTTCCGCAAATTCCATAACCAGTGGGAAACCTGCTATAGGCGAGTAAATTAGCGACTAAATGAAATATATGGATGTTGTGTGTTTCAGTCCAGCAGCTTTGTGTTTGTTTGGAACCGATCTCTGGCTGGTTGCACACCAATAGATGCATTGTTAACTCAGCGTTCCCTGTTTGACCCCATAGTGCACGGAAAACAAAAACCTGCTACACCTCCCATCAACGGACACACACTTGCACAAGCATCTGCCTGACGCGCACACACATTTGCACATAGGAGCACCTAGAAAATTCAATGGAAAGATATGCAATGAATGAAGGACTAGGCTGCTTTTATATGTAAAGACCAAACAGTGTTAAGAGCTGAAGGGGAGGTTTTCGGGATAGTGAGACTCGGCGCAGTAATGGTTCGACAACATTTCAAGGCATGTAGAGATATGAAAGTTTGAACTGAGATAAAAGAAGTTTTACTGGCAACCTAAGATTTTATTTTGAAATCTTTGTTTACCAACTTCCACTGCTTTGTCTCGCGTGTGAAAACTGAACATCAAACACAGATGACGTGAGGGTTGGAACTTTAATTAATAAATATGCCTCGAAGGTGAAACTTTTCATCAGGATAAAAATTAATGCGTTCGCAGAAGCACTTCAAAGTACATATCATCAACAAGTGTGTGCATGTGTGTGTGCAGATGTGTGTGTTCTCACCCCTCCTCGATGGTAACCCCGTGCATGATGATAGAGTTGGCGACTTTGACCTTCTCTTTGACGACGGTGGAGTTTCCGATGGTGGACCTCTTTATGGAAGTCTTATCTGCTACCTGGCACATAGCTCCAATGTAGCTGTCTGATCCCATCTGAGGGCAGCGCAAACACACACACACATGCACACAAAAACATTAACATTACTCAGACAAAAAAACACACACAGGCCTCTCCAGTGACGATAGACTCAGGGAAATAATGAAAATGAGCCGTGATACAAAATAATTAGTAAAACTGCCAACTAATGACACTTCTTCCACATTATTCTTACCTGACATCTCTCAGAAATAACAGCAGATGGGTGAACTGGTGCCTCCTCAAACAGCTTCGGGGCCTAGTCGGGACAAGACAGAGGAGACATGAGATGAAAATCCCATGAAAGAATAGACAGATTATTGAATACATGTCTCATTTTTGCAGGGGTCCACCACAAAACATACAATACGATACAACAGATCACAACCACATACAACATACATACACAAAGGCTCTCATAGGCCCACAACACCGGTACAAAATCATTTAATTGACTACATATGACAAAGATAACCAGAAAATTGTCACAGAATGCTTGTATTTTTGCTTGAAACAATTAATAATGAATAAATAAATATTTCATCTAATCTGTACTCAAATGAAAGTCATGTATACACATACAGTATGTGATGTGTCAGACTCACCAGACGGTTTGCTTCTATGTAAGCTGCTAATGTGTTGACGCGGTAGCAAGGGCCCTCGTCCATTATGTGAACGTAGCAGCGGAGCTTTCCTCCGTGGTAAGCCTCGCTCATGTCACCGCGGTGGTCGTTCCAACAGGAGCGGTCCTGGGCCAGCTGGAGGAGAGGCTCGTCTCGTGATGAGATGAGGAGCTCTGGATGAGGAAAAAAGAGAGAAAGAGAGGCAGGAAGAGCTGAGTTGGGAGTTGAAATGATGAAACATGCAAGCTGTTTTAGTGGGTTTTGTCTGCCATGTGATAGGCAGAGTTGTCCTTTTTTTGTCATCTTGGTACGAGGTGTGTGTCAGTCTTAATTTAGAACAAAAAACAAAACTATACGTTGTCCATGCTGAATAAGATCAAGAGATGTGGCTCTTAGATGTTGTCTTTCCTCTGATTTTGAAGTTGTGCCGTGTGTGAACACTGACCGTGGTTTGTAGAGCCGTCGTTCTTTTTCTGGTTCTGATCCTCCGCGTCGTCTTTAATTTTCGGACTGTTGATTGTTTTGGAAAACTGCTTCCGCACCAAATATGGTACCAACTCACCACGGATTGATGAGATGGACCTACAGCACAAGAAGAAGACAGTGAGTGATTTTGGCTGAGTGAAACACTAAATTAACAAGGGAGGAAATTAGTTTGTAGTGGAGCTACTTTCTGCATCTATTGACATAACATGGAAAAGACAGCTGAGATGGTTAACACATTTTTCCGCGACCTTGCAATTATCTGACTGCCTAATTTCTCTGTATACACTACCTCTTAAACGCTAAATGTCCTTGGCAAATACTTTGCTGCCATTTGTGCTCAGCATCTGATTCTGTATCAACAGAGAGGAAAAGGCCAAGGTTGCGCCAGAAAACCGGGACTACTTTGAAGAAACAGACATCCTAAAATGGATAAATACAGTTTGTTCATTTAACTACTGCAGTTCAAGTTCATGCACTACTTTATGTCGCTAATGTGTTGCTAATAAATCATAGGGGGAGATACAGCTGCATCAGACTCATGTTATTGGATGAAATTAGCATCCATTCAGTAAAAGTTGACCATGTATCTAGGCCACATTATAAGTAGGTATTGTGAATGAAAGTTATTTGAAAAAAAAATTAAGTAATGAAGTAAAATGAAGCAATGATAATCATCACTTTAGGTTGTTATGATAACTTTTAAAATGAAAGCAGATGAAGCTCAACGCTGCTTTCAAGTCTCTCTCTGTGTAAACCAGGAGCGAACTTCCCCTTCTTAATTTCTTCCTCCTCTTTGCACTCTGCTGTGCTCTGTTCCTCTCCACCACCACCACCACCACCACACACTCGCCTCCCCCCTTCACTTGCCCTCTTACTTTCTTTTAAAGGGAGATTAGAATTTCCATCTGAATGACAGGAGAAAAACAACAGTTACTCTGTCCATTTCTCTCCTTAAGCAAGAGACGGAGAAAGGAAGAGAGAGGGAGAGAGAGCGATGAGCTATGAAAAGAAAGTCCAAGAAAAGAGTTGAAGAAAGAAATGAGTCATCTAACAACAGAGATGATATATGGTGGCGGCAGAGGGTGCGTTAGTGATGTAATGACGAGAGATTTATATGTGCATCTCTTTGGCAAATGACTATGTTTAAGTGTAGCCCTGGCATTAACCAAAAATATTCAAGAGGGGTTAAGAGAAAGGAGTCGGGAGATTTGTGTTTGCTGACTTGGCTTTGGATTTATTTATGTGTCAACAAAAATTAGCATGATGCTGACACGCCATTTAAAATAATTAAAATGTAGAACTGGAGAATTACAGATTTCTACAATCTGACCTCAGCCAACCGTCTGCTTTACAATGGGACCATTTCCAAAACATCAACACGCACATGCCAGCATAGTGTCATCACCTCCCTGTTTTGAGATTTTGGCGTCATCTTCCTGAGCTAGTAACCTTGTCTGCAAATCATCTGGATCTTTTCCCATCTTTATTAAACATGCTTGATACTACTGTCAACAGTCTTTTAATGTGCTTCCCAACTCCTCCACTTCAAGTGTTCACACTTTGCCACAACATGTCATCTTGAGGGCAGACCAGTCAGACTTAATCAGATCTAATGACAACGTAACATTTGTTTTGGCTCTATATTTTGTGATACAAAAATGTTTTAAGACACGTTGTGGTGACTAAAGGATCCATCTTTTTCTCATGCTGTCCATTGCTGCAACACCTCTATTCACCTTCTGTCTGAATGCTGTTTTAGTGTCTGTCTCTCTGAGTCTGCTCTGATTGGACAGCTCTCACAGGCCTGAGAAGGTCCCACTGAGCGCGTTTCAACATCAACTTGGCCGGTGTTTTTGCAACCACCGCCGTACTGGGGGTATTGCTGAGGAACGGGATGTCACAACCTTATGAAAGTGCTTGCGGCTTGTTTAAAGGCACAGTCACTGAATATAGGCTGCGTGCTTTTCTCTGTGGATTGAGCGTTTTAATACTTCCACAGTATTTATATAGCACTTAGTCCTGCTTTATAATAAAAAAAAATTAAACATTAAACCCAAGCCAAAAACAAGACAGTGAGAATGCTGCATGAAGATCTCCTTTCATTACAGGAGTAGTTGTTCATTATGTGTTTTCTGGCCACAAGTAGTTAAAGGACAAGATCCTCAGCTCAGACAGACTGACTTCCAAACTTGCCAGTCTGGTCTTATTTTCCTACGTTTTCTTTCAAACATTATCTAAAGATCCGGTTATCATTTTAATTTGGAAGTTACAAAGCATTTTGACCCTAAATCGGTTCGAAAAACTGGAATTTTTTATTTTTTTTGTTTGAATTGGACTGAATCATGTGGTAACTACCATTACACCCCTACTTAATACCATTACGTCATTACTAACACATTTTCACACGAGGTGATATACAGATCCTTTGATTTTTCAGTCTAACCGTGGATCTATTGCCTGGGCGGCTACAGGAGGCTCCCTGTGACACTGCTTCACTTCAGAGGCTAAAGGCCTAACAGCCTGCCTCAGTGGCACATAGTAAAACAAATTAACACCTCGCTAGAATACCCTGCTAACAGGACCTTTCAAAGCCCTACACACCATGTAACCATGTTTAACACTTGCTGCAGATTAAGCAGCCAATGTGAATGTGTGTATGACTGTGTCCAAGTACTTAATACCTGTACTGCTCACGCTGCAGACATAAACTGGACTTTTTTGAAATTATTTTGAAAGATTTAGGGTTTAAATTCAAGGTTTGATAGCCAATTGTCTAATGATATATTAATTCTTATATTCAACGTGAGAAATACGGGAAAGACCTTACTTGTTGTCAGCGAGAAAGTCCACAACTGCTTTTTTCAGGCAGTACAGATGAGCGTCCACGAGGCCTGTTTTTATGTGCATCCTGGGATGTCTGCAAGTAAAAGACAGACACAAAGAGTCAAAAGGGGAACATTATAACAACAACAAAGGACTTAACTAAACATCAGCATCAGGTTAGCTTGCTTTGCAAAAACTCCTGCTAAAAAATGATTCATCTTGGACATTTTAGACAAAAGGCTGAAAGAAAATATCAGAGTTTCCATCAAAATATGCATTTGTGGAGTCCCACTGCTGTACACACACACACCACTTTCATGACAAGCAGCTTTTCCCTGGCTGCTACTTGGAGGACAACTTGCTTTGATTGTTCTCATCACCTGCTGTTTTTATGTTTTATGTTTGCTTCTAATTTACTGAAATCCCTTTTAATTTACCTCCGCTTTGCACATAGGACAGGAACATTTGATGGAAACCAGACGCGGCCATAGGCTTACATAAAAGTCAGAGAATAGTGACATCTGTCTATTGTCCTCTGTCAGCTACCGTAGATGTCGCCCCACTGGGCTGAGTCACACATGCATTCACTCATTCACACATTTCCTCGGACGCGGACACACGGTGGCCCGAGTTTGAACATGTGACATTTACGAAGCGAGAGCCAAAGAAAACCATTTTATCCTCCAGGTTTCAATAAACAAATCCACCCTCACCCCTTCATCCTCTCCCACTACCCATCCTCCTCTTCCTCTGCCCTTTCAATCACTATATCATAAAAACTGCAGGGTGCATTGTTCCTAAAGGGACCATACCACTGCTTTTACATGTTTTAGCCCATTTAGTACAAATCACATATACCTTCTATTACTGCGAACCATTTTTCAAAAGCACGCTGCAGTGATTTAGATTTTTAAAGTTGTAAAAGATTGATTTGAAAAGCCTGTGTCTCATTACTGCACAACAATAACGTAACCTTGACTAAATTAAAAGCAGACAGGATGTTCACTGTTCTTAGTTTTGTTCAAATCTGAGCGAGCCGATTTTTAAATTCAGACTGAGAGTAATCGAAACTAATAGCTGCTCCTGGAAAAACAAACAAAAAACAGATTCTATGTTATGGACAATCAGGACAAGCTGGACGGTAGCCAAAACTTAAAGTTACCACGATTAGCCCCTCTGTCAGTAGTGTGACTGAAACCAAAGTATTCATGTTCAACACTACAGATGTGACTAATATTTTGGCGTGGAGTCGAAGTTATGATTGCCTGACAAAAACATGCTTTTTTGCCTTGATTGAACAAGTCTTTGAAACTTAATGTTCCCTTATTTAGTGTTTCGATGATGACAAGTGGAAATCCCTGTCTAAAGTCTTGGCTCAAAATAACTCATTATTGTTTAAACTGTGATATCTGGTGGCTGAAAAGGTCATGGGCATGTGATTCACATTCATAGGGGTGGGGGAAAATATCAATATGGTATATTATCAATACTGTGGCACCAAATATTGATATTTCTATTGAAACATGGTGCTCGAAACAGTGGCCCTTACCATATTTACTTGCAAGAGTCACTACTTCATAACTCCTTCTGGTGGAAACTTCATTGACACAGATTAAAAAGAATTTAGTGAGCCATAGTTAATCCTCCTTTAAACATTTTAACGGCAGAACTGTTGCTTTCTTGCAGTTCAGCCTCTTGCCAGTTTATAGCTATTTTACAATGTAATGGTGGCCGACATAGACACAGAGAAGTTGCAATCAGTGTGTGTGATAAAGAGGCCCAATTTTTGCACATTTTTATATATTGTTTCATTTCAGTTCATGTAAACTTCCGTTAACACCGCTGACACCTCAATCCAGTGGAAAAAAATACATTATTCCTGCCTTTTTAGGGATATTTTGTTTTCTTCAGTTTGACAGATATCGTGATGTACTGTTAGATGATTATCTTGCGATGTATGGATTACTGCATCGTGATACTATCGTTATCATGGGTAACGTTGTGATTTGTATCGTGAGTCGCATTCCCAGCCCTATTTATTCATCATTTCACCCATCAGGTCCTGAATGGAAAGCATCTCCATTTGATACGTTTCCCTACTTTTTAAAAAAGTTTTTGTTTGATTGCTACATATTGCTGAGTAACAGAAACAGTTTTAATCCGAGCCACAACACTGATTAATCAAACCGGCAAGACATCAATACCAGAAGTACCAGAAATGGTTACAGGAGTGCCAGTTAGAGCAGCCACAATTAATGGACCAGTTGTCCACTATTAAATTAATCGGTAGTTAAAATTCTCTGAATATTTTCTGGTTTCTTCACTCCTCTATGACAATTAACTAAATATATTTGGGTTGTTGACAAAACAAGACATTTGAGGCCATTTCTTTCTCTTCCTCCCCTCTGTCCATTTCCTTGCTCTCCCTTTCATCAAAAACTCTTTTCTACAATTTTGCCAACTCTGTCCTCTCCCCTCCATTCAACTCTCTCTCCCTCTCTTCACCAGTCTTTCAGTATAACTAGAGTGACTCAGGAGGATTGCTTGGTCACACATATTTTACAACCAGATGCTGAAAGCCATAAATCAAACAGCGTGTGTGTCCGTCTGTGTTAAGGTATTTTATTCAAAAGCATAAAAACACATGTGTGTGCGTGCACACACACACAGACACGCTCAGTGGGTGTTTGTCAAATGTATTTATTCATACAACATTTCCCAGGTGCGTGCCTCTCTGTGTGTGTCTGTCTCTGCGTGTGTGTGTGTGTGTATGTGTGTGTGTGTATAATGGGCTTAAAGTGGAATTTATGGCAACACCCAACATGTGACATCACTGTTTGGCACCTGCGGGTGGGCAGGAGAGAGAGAGAGAACAGGTGCCCTTTAAAGTCAGCATAGTGAAGAACAGTTATGAGGGATGAGCAGGATTTCACTTCAGGCTTTTCATTCATAAAATATAAACATTTTACATTTCAGGGAGGTCTCGCAATCAGGTGCTAGTTCTACCCAGTAAACCCAGTGTGACCAGAGACACGGATCATATAAATAAAGCTGGTCAATATTATTGTTAAACGAGCGTAATCTTGATGCAGACTCAAACTAATCAAACTAACACCACCCTGGCGTCAGCAGCTGATCGTGCATGACTGGGGTGGTTGTCTCTATTTTTCCAAACATGCAAAAATGTGTAACATGCCGCTCTGATTAATGAGAAGGGAAGCACAATGTGGACGAGTAATAAATCACCTGCGTAGCTGAATGATGAATGATTCTGACGCACCTTTTCACCTTAATGAAACAGCTACTAGATGATGCTACTGTATAAACAGTTAGCTACACCCTATAAATATGTGGACTTTGCTGCATGTTATAGCACCACTGCTCACATTCCAATAGGCTTAATAAGCCCAATTTTAATTTTCATAAAATTGCTGTTCGCAGGGACACTCTAAGTTCAGGTGATGTGAGACTCCACTACAAAAAACTCAGAAAAAAACAAAAACCGATAGCAAATTCAGTTTGATGTAACACTCGTGGATTTCCTTAAAAACACTATGGCCTCCGCATCCAAGCTGTGCTGTGCAAGGCATGGAAACGCACATGAAAACACTGGCCCTACTTGCACCAGGCCTTGCACTTATCACCAAAAAATTTGAGCCAGAATCAGATTTTCCAAAAAAATGGATAGACCCCTCTCAGTCATCTATCACCGATCCATAGAGAGCATGGCCCTCTGCCTGTATTTCCTTATTTTTCTTAGTATTTAACTACCTTCTGGATGTTTCCGGGCGTCAACCGTTGGCGAGTGGGTGTGTAGCCCCCAAGCCAATAGCAGAGTACAGGGTGTTACTCTATAAAAACTTAAGCACGCATCTAACACGAACCATTAAGAAGGGATAGGAGCCAAATTTCAATGTTGTGTTTGCAAATCACAACTGACAAATCCTTCTCAACCAGCCTTTAATTTAATCGATCGCTTTTTATTTCACTGAAATAATACTTTATCAGAATTAAGTCTAACAGAAAAACCGCAGGCACAAGTACACAAAACGAATATATGCTGTATATACTTCTTGAATATTTCTATTCAAGGAGGCCTCAAACAGGAATAAACTAAGTTTGTCCTAGAAACCCAAAAATCCAGACTCCCTCATCTTCAACCCTGAACTAAACCTGTACCAAATGACAACATCTGATCGAATGTTAATTTTTAACGTATTCCTACTGACCATTTTCCATTACTTTTAACCGTTCCAAGACCTTCTGATTCAAAACATCGAACACTGACAACATGCTACTTTATTAGTTTACGAGTTTTGCAGAATCCAACTACAACAAGCATCTCACATTTCCCAAACAAGAGTAAACATCTTGCTTTTCCTGACAGCGGCATCATGTGATTTCTGGTTGCTGCGAGTGCTGTAGAGCTCGATGTCGAGGGGAGCAGGAATTTAGTGCCTCTGCAGGCAAGGATGACTCAACCCTTGGATTAATGACGGACTACTAAAGCACCACTAAAGTCCTCAGTGGGAGAGAGGAGTCAGTTTTCTCTCGCTCTGAAACACACACAAACACACACATGGCATAATGTCTTATTTTGTTACAACTAAAACCCCACAGCGGACGATGACTCAGACGCAACGGATTGACTGTTAATACCCTCATTAGTCAGGTTTTCACTCCAGAGCCAACAAGGCTGAAGGGCTTATTCGGGGCATTCAACTATTGCCTCCAAAATAAAATGTGTGATTCCCTTAATACCACGCTAGTCTAATAGATGCTTCCTTAATTGAGCTGACTCACATATTTGAACCTGTGTTATATGGCTCTGCTGGTGCAGTAATGTTCTCTTGACAACTGAGAAAAACCTGCACACTTGGTTTGTGAGATCATTGACACATTAAACTTTGTATTTATTGTGTAGTCTGTGAAATTGTCTGTTTTCCAGAGCCCAACGTCAGCTCTTTAAGTTTCATTTTTGTTGGACAAACAAAGATTTTCTACGTACATTATAAATATAAATAATAAATCATTTTCAGAAGCTGTAACCGGCATGTGTTTGCCATTTTTGCTTGATAAATGACAAGAAATTGATAATCAAAAAACATTAATGTGTGCCGAAAAACTAATCGATTAAGTGATTGATCGTCTCAGCCCATGTTTACTCCATACTCCACGTTTTATCAGTATCATGAGTATTTATCAGTAGTAAAAAGAGAAATGAGCCAACAAGTAATCCAACAGATACCCATCAAACAAATGAAGCGGACACACAAAAACCTGACACACTAGCACACAATAAAAGATAATAATTATTGAGTTATCCCTTTATGACTTCCCGTCTACATTAGTAGCTTATGTTGATAATACTTGTGACATTTCGTTTAGTACATGGAGTAAAGCATAATCACTGTAATCAATCAAGTTATGCAGTAAACCTGTTAAAATACTTACTTTCTCTCTATAATGTGTTTAGAATTAATTAATTAATCAATCATGTCCTTTTGTTGCACTTCAAGTAAGTTATTTCCTGTGGTATTTGTGTTGACTGGGTTTTAGCCTCTGTCTTGTGCCATCATTGTTAACAGATGCAAACAAAGTCCTGCTCCAATATCTTAAATGTCATTGCAGTTGAGAAATGTTTCTCATAAATACTTGGCTGTTTTTATAATTATTTGAACTTCAAAATTATTAGTAATGGCACATGATGCAGAAGTATTGGCTCCGAATGAATGTAAATTTGTGATTTTATATCGACTGTTACTAACGACATTACCCAAAAACAGAAACGTCAATGGTTTTGCTTGAATCTTTCTCATGATTTTGATTTTGAATGGGCCTGTTCTTACACAGTCAACCACCCCTCCAGCCCAAGAGACTCTGACAGGTGGAGCTGTAATGTACGAGGGGAAGCTCTGCTGGAGTCCTTTCACAGCGTTTAAAGCGATTTCCAGGTCAAACAATCTCACATGTGCAGAAGGTTTTGAGCTAACACACCCTAACCATGTGGAAACCGTAGAGACAGCGAGGAGAAAAAAAAAAAGTAAATGGGGCAGAGGCTGAACAAGGATGGAAGGATGAAAGAATGGATGAATGGGTGTATGGAGGGATGCACAGAATAAGGGAGAGATGGCTGAATGAATAAAGAGTGAAAAAATCATATGTGATTATTTTAACAGATGTTGTGATATGAGTAAGGGTTTTTGTGGGAATGGTGATCAATTTCCCTGAAAAAAGATAAAAATTATGATGAAGATAATTATTTTTGCTACGTTCTGTCACAAACAACCATGTTCCCTTACATCTGGAGAATATGATTTACAGGCTGAGGCATCTTTGTAGCACCACAATGCTTCATTTATAATGGTATGTAGTGACATAATACTTTTGTGTCAAACTTGAGGCAAAAAAAAACCTCTTTGGAGAATTCATCTTCTGGCCAAAGAACGAAGCTGAGAGAACAAATGTTTCATGAATGAGGCAGTGTGCAAATAACAAAAGGAGACACCTGCAGTGTGCATGTGTGCGTGTGTGTGTGTGTGTGTGTGTGATGTGCCATGACCAAGTGACCTTTGACTGGATGGTACTGATGTAAAAAACAGTCCACAACTCTAGATATTTATTCTGTAATGAACTTGAGGCTATAAATACCGTGTGTCAAGAGATTTTTAAAATCTGTTTCGTGTGGTTGTGTGACGTGTGTGCGTATAAATGATCGGAGGTGATTTAAAAGTTATAAGTCCTTCAATGTAAGCCATAAATGTTTAGCTGTGGGCTCGTGTTTCCATAACACTGTGACAACGTGTGACTGTTTTCTCTCCATCAATGTCCACCTGGAGGTCATGTTACGTGTCTGTGTGTGTTCATATAAGCATTTCTGTGTGTGTTCGAAAAAGACAGAATGTGTGTGTGTATATATGTGTGTGTGTGTGTGGCTGAAGATTTCCCTGTGCAGGGAAGCATGCAAGCAGCTGCTCTGGCCCCCCTCTTATTGGCCAGAATTTACAGTGGCTTTGGCTCCATGAAGTATTTACGAGCTCCCAAAACACCCGCTCTCACACATACATGCATTTTAGGACTGAGAAACGAAAACCTACCTAGAGTACTCTTCCTGTAACAAAAATCCCACACACCAGCCACAGAACCTTAAGCCTACAACATACCGACTCTGATTAGAAACCAAAACATCTGCTCTCCTGACTAGAAACTACAGATGTGCAGGAGATATTTACCATCAGTCAAACCCTAAACACTGATCTCCGCTGACCTCATGATTAGTCTTCCAATGACAATACTGCACAGGCTCGGCAATTTATGGAATTAATGTTAATTAGTAACGAGTGATCAAACTCGTGATGACAGATATAAAAAACATGCCGCCTCTCCTCCAACTTGGCTGCAGTGACGTCTCGCGGCTGCAGCCAACCTGTGACAACCCTCCTTCCTTCCCTCCAACAAGCGTGTGTTGCGATACTTTTTTAGCTTCTAACTGAATCTGCGCCGTTTGAAGTTTATTTTCTCTCCAGTGTCCTTGTTTGTACTTTCAGACATTTGCTGTCAAATTTTACGGTTTCATTGTGTTCGCTTTCAGCCGTTTTGGGAGCTGAGTTAAGTTACTGCTGGTGAAGACCCAAAACCCATTTCCTGATGTTGCTGCATAAAAGTTTAAAATAACTAAATAACAAGGGACTTTTATCGCAAAGAATTTATAGGAAATTAAACGTATTTATAACCGGATTAGCAGACTTTTGTTAGAGGCTGTTCTTCTATAGTATGAAAGGGAGGAAGAGTATTTACAGCAACTTCTTTGACTACAACCCAAGACAAGTGTGTTATCAGTTAAAGACCTGTTGTAATGGATATGCAAATGCCTGCCACGCTGTGCTGACGTGCCGAGTCAAAACCAAGTCAAGCACAGCCAGCATATCTGTACAAAAAATATAGTGGACCATGACTTTAGCACTAAGATGCACTAGAGGTACCTTGCTGTCCACGACAAGGTCTACCGAGACACTGATACTGAAAAGAGAAGCTTTTAAATGTTTTTAAATGTGATTTTTCTAATAGCACCACAAATAAAATTTCATCCACCTCTGCTGTATATGATTGGAGAGAGATATATTACAGATGGATACCTCAAAACCAGGACAGGTTAAACCAAACCTATCTGCGTTGATATATACTACAAGAGGTAAGTAGACAATATAGGTTAAAAAATAAATACGTCTTTAAATTACTTACTTCCTCATGATAGACTTCCTAATCGATAGTCCATCCTCCAGATCGGCCTCATTGGCCATGAACAGCAGCCTCTTCCCAGACTGATCCACTCCCACAAAGTCTCTCTGCTCAGCTGGGAAAAACATACACAATATTTAATGTTAGCACAAAATAATGGAGGCTAACAGTAACTGACAAATTTAGCAATTTTCTACTTTTGTTTTGTTAAATTTATGAGGAGGCTGTTTCCTTCATATAAGAATTATGTCATACATGGTAAAAAATAAATAAATAAAAGTAATCAATGTAAACAATCTAATCTCCTGTGATCCACTTTTCCTGTTACCTGTCTTTTTCTTGCCCTTCTGGCCCGGGACTGTTTCTGTGAATTCATGGGCTTTGCTCATTAGCATGGCCAGTGTTGCATTGTGGGCTCTGAACAGATCAACCACCTCGTGAAGCGCCACGTCCGTTATCAGGTCACAACTCACCACCAGGATGTCCGTCTGAGAAGGGAGATTGGAAAGAGAAAATATTGTAAATACAGACAAAATGGCCATAACATGCAAGATCTGCTTTTTGGATTATGATTACTTCACCATGTAAAGAGATTTCAGGCTCTCAAAACGAGTTTCTGGCTTGTTTTCTATTTTGGAACAAAATCCTCCCACCTGTTGTGGTTTTAAAGACATTTCCAATGTCACCCCGCACGCACACACACCCACATAAAAGCCCACAAAAACAGAGAAATACATGACGGACAGTTTGATTGGTGAGTTATGTTTACAAAGCGAGGTTTGCTCACTCATGACAGTCATGCATGTAGACTATACATAAACTAATGTGGCGACAATGCTCCACATAAACACCTCAAGACATGCGAGGTTTGGA
Organism: Pagrus pagrus; assembly: GCF_965226575.1. Taxonomy (NCBI): domain Eukaryota; kingdom Metazoa; phylum Chordata; class Actinopteri; order Spariformes; family Sparidae; genus Pagrus; species Pagrus pagrus. Next base: position 8,908,028 of record NC_140196.1, read on the forward strand.
CTTTGTCATTTGCAATATTCACAACAGAAACTGGCTCACTGAGCGGGATCTTAGACGAGACAGAATTATGGACAGAAAGAGAGAAAGAGGAGAAAGAAGGAATAACTTGGTCAGCAGGAACATCTTCCAAGTTTAGCATCGTTTATATTCAAGCCCGTTCCACACAAACACTTGTACGGCCTGTTTTAGAGTGACTTCAACTCTGAGGACAGTGAGTAATAAATCCTGCGTCGTTTCATTGGTTTTGTTAAAGAATGTGTCTGTTTCTTCTCAGCTGATCCATTTCTGTTTTTTGGATGTGTGCTTTATTATAAAAGGTTTGAGTTGCCTTGCCAGTCTTTTTGCATAAAAATCCCAATACACTGACACCATCGCAAAGAATTCAAACAAATAACGGGAAATGAAAAGTTGTGACATGACTGAATCTTACGTGGTTAAGCTTTATTACATATTAGCGGCTGACCGATATGTTTTTTTTCTGGGCTGATACTGATAGTGAGTATTAGTAATCCATGAGACCGACAACTGATAACTGGAACCAATAAACATTTAGAGGAAAATAAAAATCCAGAATAACCAGTGATGGAACGTAACCAACCACAATATCTCTTAAAGAGTGAGTGGCTAAAATAAATCAAGACCACCTCGAACCTCGCAGATATCCAAATATGTTTGTATCCACACGGTTAATTCATTCTCCTGGCAGAAACTGACACGATGTCACATAAATAACTTCCTACCTTCCTCTGTAACGAAAAGTGAAGCTGGCTGACTTTGAGCACCTTCCTATGAACTGATCCAACAACAGCACAGCTCCAACATCACAATGACTCAAGAAAATAGATTTTGGTGCTGGACTTCCCATAGTCAAATGACAAAACACGCTCTTGTTTAAAACTCTATAAAGTCCATCATCTGTCAAAGAAAGATTTAGGATTTCATCCACCCAAGATTATTCCCATCATAAACTAAAACTCAAACTATTTTCAGCTATGTTATATGTAAACCAAGATGTGTTTAAAACTGTACATCAAAACACAGCCTGTGAATTCCTCAGACATATCACTTACGCTACCACCAACGACAGAGATCACAAAACCTACCATCAGTCATTTTAACTGGTCTCCACTGATGCTACATGTCTGCAAGTGTGTATGTGTGTTTACATGTGGGAGCGCCCACATTTGTGTGCGGTATCCCTCTGTCTGTCCGGTGATGAAGGCTGTCAGCATGAGTACTAATCCCACCATTAGCACCAGCCGCCTTAATGACAGAGACATCTTTACTCTGTCTTTGGCGGAGGGAAGAAGGAAAAGAAAGAGTGAGAGAGAGGAGGGGGGGGGCAGCATTAAATAAGGAAGAAAACAGATGAGCATAAAATCAACAAGTACTGAAATAAAAGCTGGATTGAGGGGCGCAGGACCGACTGAAGAGAAGAGGGATTATCGACAAAATACTGGCAAAACTTAATTTACTGCATTCACTAAAATGAGCACATGTCAACATGCTTTTACAATAGTCAGTAAAATATAACATCACAGGTCTGATAAGTATAAATTACCAGGCAATTTGAAACACTTAAAAATATGGATTATGGGTTGGGGAAATTACCAAAGATTAAAGATTTCGCTGGATTTTCTCAGTAATGAGCACTGTGGTTGAATGTTGAGGAGCCCGAGTGGAGTTCTGTATATGTGTCAGTGTGTAGATGGCTGGTATCAGTGGGGTCAAGGGTCATGTAGTTGACCTAGAGGTAACTCCCGGCATAACCTGGTCTGGACCTGGCGACAGGAAGCAGCCGTTGCAAAGCTGGAGGTGTCTGCAGGAGATCTGCTGACACCGAGACCTTTCAACTCTCCTCTCCCTCTATCACACACAGGCGAGCTCGCACACATGTTCAGAAACAGAGCACACAAGTATGTGCCGTGCACACACTCACACACAGATGGAGAGGGGGGAAAAAAAAAAAACATGCGCCTGCATGATCCCCACACACAGGAACACACTCAGGCGACAGCAGAGTGGAGTCAGCTGGAGAGACAGAGACACTTTGGCCTTTCAACAGCCAGGATCTCTGGACAGGTCAGGACCACACACACTGATGGACACAAAACCACACACGCACACTTGTCCCTGCGGCGGCTGACATCAACCTGAAACTACTGCTTACACAATCTTGACCCACTTTAACAAAATCTTAAAACGTTGTATATATGGTAATTGTGCCATTTTTGTTTATGGGTTGCCTGATGGGTGGGATTGTATCATCATCGAATAATGTTTAAATGGTTGTTCTCGCCCCTTTTTAGGAAGGATTTTGTGAAGTGTTTATTGCTAACGGTGCAAAGACTTTTAGTCAACTAAATGTTTTTCATCAATTACACTAAATCAGACGGGTTTTTTTTTTTTAAATTAAAGCTCCATTAAGAAATGTTCTTGGTTTTAACAAGAAACAAACACACTGGTATTGTTTATCCCGCTGTGCATCAGCACCCAAGTCTGCAGCTTTATGTAGCTTTCAGTTGTTTTCATTAAAGTTTTTCTGTTGGTTGGTCTTCGTGGGTGAATAGCGTCAATTCTAATCTATCCCCTTAATGTATATAAAACTGAGGCCCTCTTTACATGTATGACCTCACATAAGGCAATTGTAAGAAAACAGAAACAGGAAAAACAAATAGCCTTTGTTCGTACGGTGTTTGTGCCTGATGATGGCCTTTTTTATCAATTTTACGTGCGCAAGAACTGTCAACTAAATATCTATCATCACTTATACTAAATCCAATATTTTACAAATTAAAGCGCCATCAAGAAATATCTTTGGTGGTAACAACAAACTAAATGAACACTACTAGTTCTTATAATTCCACACCCAAGTCTGCAGCTTTCAGTTGTTTTTTCTAACTTTAATATGAAACTGTTGCAAACTTTCCTATTTATAAGCTCACAAGCACATTAGCCACTTGTAAAATATCAGTCCAGTGCAAATTATTAACACCAGGAATAAACAAATCAACTGGCCACATAGTTAAAGAGAGTCTCAACATTTTAGAAAACTCTAAATTCCCTGGTATCCTCTTTGCTCTTGGTATTGTGTGTGAGAGTGAACCTCATGTGTGCTCATCGATGTGTTATGAGAACTGAATAGCATGTTCCAAGATTCATTCCAAAGAGTTGATACAATCTTCTCATGTTTCTTCATTTTTCATGTCCTTAGCAAACACCAAACAAGTGCATTTTCACCACAATCTGATTCCTACCTTCAAATGCATCTAGTTCAGAACAAACGAATGACTGGGTTGTCTGGCACAGACATACAACTAGATGTTGGTGTAATGAGTAAAGAGGATTTAACTAATTTGTTCAGCAAGCATAAAAAGACTACCATCTAACTTTTTTCATGTCACATTGACCTAAAAATCATGTGGGCCACTTTTAACATTAGCTAACATTAGAATTACTGAAACCTTGGACTACTCTCTGTCACCATAAGGAGAAAAAAAAAGCTTGGTGGGGTTGAAGGTGGAGAGCAAGTCTCATCATCTAAGTATGTTTTCTGTGTCCCTCTCAAATGGAAAGCCTCAGCTCCATCTCTCACTCGCCTCTCTCTCTTCACCTTTTGTCCCGAGTCTTACGAGCTGACTTGCATATTTAGACCAAAAGTGAACCTTTGAATTACCAGTTCCAATGTATATTTCTATTTAACCTGCAAACACTCATCTGCCAGGTGATTAAGTCCGAATGATAATAAAAACGTCAAAGGGGGTTTAAGCGTACAAAGTAAAAAGTGCATGTTAAGTACTCCTTTCACTAGTTTGGCTTATTGTGAAAGACCCCAGTCATAATCAGGCATGTCCCTCCACCTTTGTGCAACTTCACTGTTTGAAGAGTGAACAAAATAAAATATGCTGCTTGTAATCTCTCTTTTCAATAATCATGAGGAATGGCCTGCTCTGCTCACACAGAGTGTGCGCTGATTCCTGTAAGCATTTTGTTTGATAGGGTTACACCAAATCCCCTCACGGGAGGGTGTTTGTGTAAAGAGATGAGTGAGTGTGTGCGTGTGTATACTGTACTCATGCATCAGTTTGACAGTTTGAGTGATCTCCGTGCTGGGATTTGGCAGGCCATGGTTACAGTTCTTCACTCATCACCCTCCAGTGGGTGAGTGTGTAACTCAATGCCTCTAATCTAGCTGGCTGCTCAAAGGATTAGGAACTCTACTATTCTCAATGGGAGCATGCTGGAGCTAGTCCTGTTTAAGTGTGTGTGTGAGTGTGCGAGTGCTGTTATACTATGCATCTATTAAACCTCTTGAGCGTAGAGAATAATAAGAATCTGTACAGACGCATTCGAATACCGGACGAAAAAACATTAAACTCACTTGTCACAACAAATTCAGCATTTTAAATCCCTGATTAATCTTTTTTTCAATAGCACAGCCAACTGATTTTGCTGTGAAGAATGTAATGAGCTGCTGCGGCAGGACACTTATGCCTTCAAATGTACGTCTGATGTGGTACGCTCTAAATACATAAGGTATCTGAAGGCACGTTTAACCTGCCAGTTATGTTTTAAACTGCGGTATAGTAAATCCTTAATGTTTTAGTACACACTGATTGCACTGAGAGTCTGAAAATACTCGTAAAATCTTGCATATTGAATGAGTCATGTCAAGCTCATTCTCCAGGAGATTATAACATAGAAAAAGCATCCGAAAGCTTGGCTTCACTGTAGTTTGGGCAGGTTGAATCATTTTTTCTTCTCCACAGCATCACAGCTGTCTGTACTTGTGCTTTCTGCCTTTTTCATTTCTGTTACATGGTATGATACACTAGTTTATGGTGTTTGCAAATTAACAGAGAATCACTGAAGCTAATAATTAGGATAATTAGGTAAATCAATATTTCCCTCCACCTCTAGAAATTGTAGAGAAACCAAACAGGAAGCAGCAATTACACTATAAGCACAGATCTCCTTAGACTCAACAATACTAAGCCAAACCTGTGCAATCATTGATTGTCAAACAATAAACAAGAGCAACGGCTTCAGAAATACTTCAACGGTCCTAAACTACACAAACCCTCATACAAACATGCCTTCATGGTCACAGGAGGTCAGTCAGAACCATGGCATATACAGAGGGACGACATATACCAAAACATACCCAAACACAAATGCTGCACAGATGTGCACGACTACAGGATGAGAATAAATGGTGCACCGGGTAAACTGGCAGCACAGGGAGTTTGAGCCTCAACCATGACCTCATCTGTTTAGAGAGACTCGGATGAAGGGAGGGATGGAGGGATCAGCAGGCAGGATACAGAGGGGGTCTGGAAATTGGGGTTGGGGGTCATGGATACCATGTCACCATGTGCAAAAGTGTGTGCCTGTGCATGTTTGTGTGTATTTTAAAAAGGTGAAATGAGGCACTTCAGCAGCCTTGACCATTCAGGGGAGGAAAAGGCACGGATCAGTGGTCACCAGGCAGTACACAAAACGCCCACCTAAACCTCCCCCTCAATCATTTTTCTCTACTCTACCTCCAACCCAACCTTTCTGCTCAGGAGAGGATGACGCTTAACAAAAAAACAGACTCTCATTATGAGATCCTGAGCAGAGCAGGGAGGAAAATGGAAGTCTTGTCATTTAAAATAAGGGTTGGAAGGTGACTGGTTTAAAAAGTCACATGGCAACCAGTTTAAAACAAGTTAAGTCTGTTAAATTTTGTGCTTTTTTATTTCATGACAATGAAACCTGACTGTCTTTGAATTGTATGTGGCCAAATTGGAAAGTTGTACTCCTTTTCCTCATTTTCTAATCAAATACGGAACCTATAGACCAAAAAATATATTATATATTATGTGTGTAAGGTGTTACACTCTTTTTTTAGTATCGTTGAGATTCCACCTGGGGATAAATAAACTCAGGGCAAGAAATGGATGTAATTGTCATGACCTTGGCTACACACAAAAGAAGTTAATAATCAACAATATATTAAAAAAATAACACACACACCTTGATCTTCTGCTGGATGTATCTGAGAGCGTCTGCGGTGCCCATGTCTCCATCTTCCTGGATACAAACCACATCTAGTTTCATCTTCACGTCCAATTTCATTTTAGGGTCTGTGCTCATCATCTTCTGGACCTCTTTGGTGGTGATGACGATCACCTCTGATGACAAAGTTCACAGAAATACATATCAGACATTATATAAACTGGTAGAGAGCTGAACATATCATAATAACTCACAGGAGCATTGTTGCAAGATGTTTTGTTTTCTTTGTAGTTCATTTTAAGTTATCATGATTCCTTTCAGCCAATAGGCTATGTTTAATTTTTGCTAAAATTGTCATTATCCCTCATGTTTTTGCTCAAGACAAATCTTTATGACAGTTATGACATTTCTTAAACAATCCCTTGATCTTTAATTTCATATGACAAAAGAATTTTAGAAATAATGGTCTCTATATCTGATCCTTTCTTGAATGAAAGATGTCATCAGGACCTGTTCGGTGAATCTAAATCAACCAAAACAATGTACATTTTCTGCAAAGTACTATAGTTTAACCACTACTGTACATACATGCCCAAGAAAAGTCCAAATAAAATGTCAATTTGACTATGACACATCCTGAAGCTTACATCAGACTAAGACCTCTGGCCTGCTTTTTATAAAGTTGGTAATAACATTACTGCACCACTTTATGAATCTGGTACATTGCAGAGTCCGTCTGCTTTAATTAGCCTTGTCTGCATAAAATGTTCTCTACCGGGCATTTGTTCACTCTAGCTGTGTCAGCCTAGTAAAACCAAATTGCAGGGCTTTGGCTAGCTGGCTGCACACAGTAAACTGCTGGCCACACAGGATGATTATGTATAGAACGTTAGTTTTATTTAGGCTAGTGAGGACCTACAGGCTTTTATAACAAACAGCCCTGTTTACTGGCAAGAACAGCATACTGCAACAAATCCCTTTATAAGCCCCGAGCTGCTGGACCTACTGCAGGCTGCAGCACGAGAGGCAAAAAATCTGGACTGTAAATCTAGACAGGAAATGCACACCTGACAATGGCTGCTGATGTGATGACAAGCTGGTGAAAGTACGACTAGAATAAAAACAGCACGGTTGTAAACCTAATACTTTTTATGCAGTGAAAGGAGCAACCTCATGTGGCTGGGGGAAATCTGCAAGTGTACTCGCCTGTTTTTGATTTTTAAATAGTACTTTATTGAGTTAATGCAAGAGAGAATTTAAATACATAAAAAGTAAGAGGCACACATATAGTGTGTTTACAATGTTACCAAATGCCAAGGTCTGCTTCTCTTTTGTCTGATGTCCAGTGTTCTGCCTTATCAGTTCAGTTACAATTTGTTTCAAGACCACGTCACTTAAAAATAGTGACTTAGTAAAGGATCAATGCACACCTCGTCTTCCAGGTTTTCCATAAAATCACCTCGTAAAATTTTTGGTGCTTGTTAGGCAGGTTTTCTACGAGAACACCACACATGACGGCATTATAGTTCACATTAATATTAAAACCAACATCTTCCAGTTTCCCCCACACATTTTTAGACCGCCGGCATTTTAAAAGTAAATATGTTCAAGAGTTTCATCGTCATCATATTTGTCAATAGGGCACCTTATACATTTAACAAAGCAGCTTCATTTAACCACAGCTTTGACTGCTAGACTGTCAAATCCAAATCTATAGCAACAATACTGAACAACGAAACCACTAAAACCTGACCGCTAATCAATGTTTGGGCCTGATACCAATGCTGCTATTCGGGAGTAAGGCCAATACAGGCTGATAATATCTGCAACCAATATATCAGTGGGGCTCTAAAAACAACCACCGAATGTAGTAAAGAATTACGATCTGGTTATTAAAATGCAACAGCAGCAAAGAAGGTGTACCACATTTTTAATATGTTTCCAACTTCAACTGTTTATAACTGCTTCCTTATCCAGTATGTCTTAACACACACTGTTAACCAATTTTAATCCAATCAATTACAGTAGTCTCTTTTTCAGTGTATCATTGGGAGCTGGCCACCATCTGCTTCAGTTTCAAGCTTGCCCAGGCAAGTAAAGGAAATGTGACCAACTTGCAACATCAAATTCTGCAATCCATCCATCACAATAGATTAGTTAGTCTGTTGAAGTACATTTTGTAGTTCGATGGTTGCTCACTGATTTGCAATTGATCTTTTTATTTCAATCAGTTATATTGAATTGTGCTTTTACATTAGTCTACAATCTTCTCTGTCATCCTGTCCTTGCTACATCAAAATGATAGAATTGAACGAAGCAGTTTTTCTTTATTCACTTGAGTAAATGTAAAAAACTGAGCGACATTAAATTCTTACTTGGGTTTTTAAACCAGCAGCTTTACCTTATCAGTACTTATGTTCAAAATGACAAACAGTTAGTCCTGAGTAGGAGGGGATCTCACATTAATGCTGAAATGAAGTTTGCTCACGTTTTGTTCCAGCTTTTCCAAGTGGGCCACATAAACTTAGACTCGAAGTACTGGCTGTATTTTTGCGTCTTTACATTTTATGTGGAAACCAAGCAAGAATGCCAGTGCACTCCTGTAACAATTTCCACCCCTGCCACTGACACACAGTGCGAATGGAGGGCTAACAGCCCACATGTGGCTACTACCATCACATCCAATTAATGTGGGGCATTAACAAGGAGTATGTTACAATATCAGCCCTGGATGACAGAAAATTGCTTGTCTAAAGATAATCTTTCAGCTATCTAAACTAAACTAAAAGGAAAGTGAGGTGAAACCGTCACTCAAGCACAGTCTGCACAGTCAAGCACAACCCTCTTCATAATATCCAGTCGTAGTGGTAGGAGTAACCGAGGCAGGTGCAGCAGTAATAGGGGTTGTAATACCAGTACTTCAATGAAAAACTAAGCTCTCACCTTCAAAGCCCACCCTCTCCAGCAGGTTCAGCGGGTACCACATGAGGGGCTTGTTGCCGACAGGCAGCATTGCTTTGGGGGTGTTGTATGTCAGATCAGTCATACGAGAACCCCCACCAGCCGCCATCAACACCGCCTGGAGCTCCATGATGTCTGCTGGGAGCGCCTGAGAGAGAGACAGAGACGAACAGATAGATTAGCAGAGCAGTATTCACATAAACTGAAAACTTAACACAACTTATAATTAAATATTGCGGTGTGTATACAGGTGCTTGTATAGCACTTTTATAGAGACATAAAGCTGCATAGTTTGTAAATATGAGTGTTTACTCTTTGTCTCACTCACTCTTGTAGCCCTGTCAGACTTTCAATCAGGCAGCTCTGAGGTTAACTATCTTACCAAAGGTAGGCACTTGATACACCTGTTGGAAATGAACTGGATAACTCCTTTAACACTGTGTTGTATGCGAACTGTACTTTTATATGCACTTTAACATACTTTGGTGACTCAACATTTAAGCTAAATGACTATTTCACATCAAAGAAGGCAAAACATCTGTGTGTTTGATTAACTAGACTATTGTGATCAAGGGAGTAAAAATGCAGCATTTCAGAGTGTAGGAGAACTAAATTACATTTCAAGTCTTTCATTTTTTAGTTTATGCAAGTAGAGTACCCCATGGGTACAGTGATGGGAAACAAATCTCAAGTTTGGAAAAAACAGAAGTATATGCTACAAAGACAGGACACAGTAAGATGAGGAAAGGGGCTTTGGAATATCTCTGAAAACTCAGATGGACAGGTTAAACATATTAAATCATACATATATATGTATGTGAATCTAAAACATCTCATTTTTAATAAGGAGCCTAGAGATTATTACCATTTAAAATCTTTTAATTACACTGTATGAGTAAGGTATCCAAAATCTGACTGCTGTCCCCTTTTAATTCCTCAGTTAGACTATAATAACAGATTAGATTATCTGCAATTTAATGTGTTAGTCTTTGTTGTTTGTTTTTTACTTTTACTTGCTTTACCCAGTATTTACAACATACTTAAAAGTATGCTTTACTTGTCCTTTCCTCGAAAATGCCTAATTTGCAGGATACTCCCTTTTTTACCCTATGACATTGTTTTTTTCAACTGTAATTACAATATTGGTTCCTGATTCATACAACCAAGTTACACTGTATACTAAGTGTCACCCCATCTCTTTTCATTTCCGTGTATTGCCTGAGAAGTGTTACTAACAAGCTGACACTTGTAAACTGTCTGTTGTGGCTGTCTGTACAAATGGGTAGTATAGATTCACATTAGATTATGCAAGCATGGTCGTTTTTGCAAATATGGCACAAGAATCATAAGTAAACCCCCACATGTTTGTATATTATGTCAAAATCAGACAGGTCATCCAATCAGCACTGTCTCTTATCGTTATCTCATACAACCAGTGGTACAGTGGCATATGGACACACAACTGAAACATCTGAATCCACACATGGCGTTAACAAGAAGATAACATGTCATGCTGACTCGCTCAATGTAAGAAAAAAATAGTGTAAATGTACCTGTCAGTGATCCCAATTGATCCGCTGCCACCTGAAATGACAGCAGCGCTAGACGCATGCAGCTAAGTTGGTCGCTGTCACTGTTGTTAGCACTTGGCTAACGATTAGCACGGAGCACCAAACGATACAGCGGCTTCAGAGAAGGCTCACAAGCCGCTGGACACGTCCTCTGAGAAGCAAACAACCCGCTCAGTAAAGCGGCGGAGGCAGAAGTTAAATAACCCGTTAAATTATTTGACAGGGCTCACGTTAAAAGCAGCTAACAGCTAGCTTGGTATGATGACACCTGTGAGCTTTCGGTGAAATACGTCCGTGTGGAATACTACTTCCTCCGTGCAATGGTTCCTACCGCATTTCTCCACATTAGTGAAGATTAGCCTTCGACTACAGCACACAGATCACAGAAGTCAGTGTTTATTTCACTGTTAACAAACAATGAAATGCTTTATAAAAACATGTACTAAGAAATTATCTGTTGTAGAGTTGCAATTGATGTTTACAAACCTATTCAATTGCTTACAGGTGCACTAGTTTTGGAAAAGAAATGTTAATCAGAAGAGAAAGATCTTCATTCTTGTTTATTCAGTTATGGAAAACAAGAATATTTCTGAGTTTGTATTATTACCTCATTATTATTGTAAATGTTACAATTCTTCTCCAACAATACATAGTGCCCCTTAAATAAAATGGTTCATAAAGCATGTAATTGTTTGTTTACCATTAACTAAAGTTTAATTGGTGATAAATTAACCATGTATTAATGATAATTATCATAACTTGTTACCATGTTGGTTTAATCTATCCTATTAGAGCAAGCAAAGACAGATAAAAAAATGGATAAAATAAAATAACATCTATACTCCTGTTCAAATGCATTGGGAATGTAAGAATTTTTGTAAATATAATATATTCCCTGAAAACAGCTCATAGAGTTTTAATAGTCGCCTAAACAAGGTTATAGTCTACTTTTCTACATATACATGTATAATAAAAAAAGAGACAAGAGCAGAATTGAACTAAAACATTTAATAAACAATACATACTTTATTCATTCATTAATTTATTATTTGAACAATAGATATGAACAAGGGGTACAAATACATAATAAAATGGTAAAGGACGCAAATGTTAATGCAAAAAAATGCTGAAAATCTACCACATTAAATACATTCTTGCATCGCATAAAATCTGGGGTGCATCCAGACTCACCACCTAACCCAATCATTTCTGGTTAATGGTTAAAAACATCATCAACATTACCACTCTATGGAAAACTCATCATCTGCTTACGCATCATGAGCATTTAAGTTTGATGACCTGGGAAATAAATCAATTTCTCGCCCAGCTGAGCAACCATAATGATAGAAAAAGGTGATGAGTGACTCAACTCATGAGTTGTTGTTACTCATTTTTATAGTTCACATTCAGGATTTTTATTTTTCCGTTGCTCTCTGCAGCCAAACTTTGAAACAAATAAAGAGCCTGACATCGTCTGCCTTTTTCCCCTTTGACCATAGTAGAAGTGATTCCTTGGCTTCACACATACACAGAGTGGTGAGAGCAGATTAGCAGCCAGAAGCCACCCAGCTACTCCTCCAGACTTCAAGCTTGAAAACTCCCAATTCACAGAGCTGAGACGTAACAGCAAATTGAGCTCGGGGAATGTGGCTTTGGTTTTGTTTGCTCTGGCCAGGAGATGAGCTTGACTGCTCATTGCTGCTTGCTCAAACCCAGAAGAGCGAGAGAAAGGAGGTAAGAAGAAGAGGGTAAAGAAGAGAGGAGGAGACAAACAAGCTGTCTGTTGTTGCCTGAATGCCAGAATAATGTGATAAAAATAATAATGGGAGGAGGAAGCCTGATGGGTTGACATGTTGGAGGAGGAAGAGACACAAAGTGAAAATAGGTTTGGCAGAGAGGTTCCTAAGGGGTCCTTCGGTAATAAAGAGGAAAGAGAGATGAGAATGAAGGGTGAGGAAGAGGGAACCAGCTGGGAGAGGAGTGATCGAAGATTCGAGACAACGAAAGAAAAAGACAGAAAAGAGAGCGTGGGGGACAGATGCTCAGCCAGAGAAACATTCAGGCAACTGCAATATCTCAATATGTCTGAATGTTTTCTCATTCCTCCTCGAACTGCAGATCAAACACTGCTGTGTATGCCAGAAGGATGAACACATTTACGACAACAAGAAATCGGCAATGGTTACATTAGACTAAGCCAAAACAATGTCAGCGACAATCTCATCAGTACTCTCGCTCACTGATGAAAGTTAAGGACCTATGTTATTGGTGAAAGAACTTTTCTTTTCAATATGTAAGATTATACTAATAATTAGATGAATTAGAAGATGCTCTGACTATCTCCTGCTTGACAGTGGAATCAGTTTGTGGAGCACTTCTTTAAATGAGTTAGGTAGTTTAGGATGGATACCAAAAGGTATAAATGGTTAAATTAGTATTGCATCTTTGTAAGTGTTGTGGAACTTTCTAGAGGCCAAGATATCCTGACTTTAACTCCCTTGTATGGGTCAAATTCATAAAACATTGGCAAATAATACAAAGATCACTAAATACAGAAGCAAATTAAAACAGAAATATTCATCTATGTCATCCCATTTTATACATTGTTAATGCCTACATTTAGTGTTGGTATTATTTTTGGCGCATTTAATAGCATAATTGCTTACTTATTGAGACAGTTATTGATTGATTGATTTTGACATTTTTAATTTTGGCAGTACATAGAGGACTACAGAAGACATCCAAATGTTTTCATGGCTCGCTGATAAATGAACCTCTTTGTGGCCAAACAGTGGATTTGCTATTAAATGTCCTGCTTTTTATTTGTTATCAATAAATTATCGATAAGCTAATTGTTTGCATACTTGGTGGCATTGTTGGTTTCATTTTAATTTATGTCTGATGTATTCATATGATGTGCAGTGCTAGGACCGTGAATCCTTTAGTCACAACAAGACATAAACTCAGTGCGGATTAAACACACTAACTAAATGCAAAACTCAAATAAAACCCTCTAATGTAAAATTGTGATGCTGTTACCTTATTAGGAGATCCTGAAAAAAATCCTCTCCTAATAAAACTACTGCAGTGTGAATAATTTGACTTTGTAGGCCAGCTGACGGCATTTTAGACGTATTTGTGAAAAAATGTACACTCATAACCAAGTAAACCCAAATGAAATCACTTATCCGGCAAATATTAATATTTATAAATGAGCTCAGAGTAAATATATGTGTAACAGATTATACATTCCAGTGTCCTCAAGCTATAAAAGGTCCTTTATGCTTTTCTGCTTCCCCTCTTCACCCGCCCAGTTTACAAGGTGTTGTCAGTGTGCAGGTGGCATCCCTCTCTCTTCATAAAAAAGGGGGATCTGGCACCAAAAAAAAAAAAGGCAAAGCTGCAATAAAAGTCAACCCAAACCACTGACACTCACAGAGATTACTGCTTGGCTGGTTTACCACGGAGCGCTGAAGTGTGCAAGACATTCCACATTCAGCTAAACTGCAGGACTGGGCTGCAGTTTACTGGTGTCGCTGAGCGCTCACATGACAGGACGCGCATGTGTCTGTTAAAGAGACAAAAGGTGGATGACAGTGTCTATTTTATTCTCTTCCCACAAAAGAAAGAGGCTGTGCCAGTACATGCTGCTACATAGAGCTGCAGCTAATGATTATTTTCATTAGCGATTAATCGACAATTATTTTCAGGATTAAATGTTTAAAGGTCCAGTTTGTAAGAAAGTTGATTTTTCAGTCTTTTTCCCAGCTTGTCAAATACTGACGTGTTGGGACTTTAGGTCAGCCCAAAGTGCTTCTTTTGTCTAACTTACAGTCCAGAAACCCAAAGACGCTTCATTTACTATCACACTGACAAATAAAGCAGCAAATCCTTACATTTAGGATGCTGGAACCAGCAAACGTTTGACATTTATGCTTGAAACTACCAAAATAGTTGGCAATTCATTCTCTTACATCAACTAATCAAGAAATCAATTGATCGTTGCAGCACTACTATTACAGGATATCCCTTTTTCCTTAGAGAGACACTCCTTTTGCTTCATCCTGTTCTTCATTTGGCATGCTGACTATAAGAAGAGAAGTGCGTGTGATAGACAGAGACAGATTGCTATCAAAGTTTTCTTTTTCCCTCGTGTCTGTGAGAAATTAGAAAGAGGAGAAAAAAAAAACAGTTGAGCATGAGGGTGAGAGCCTTCACAGGCAACTGCAAATCCACTGATCCCTTGCATTTTGCATGTCGTCAAAGCCGGGCTAATTTGTCAAATAAAGACATCCGTCTAAGCGATGAGTGGGGGGCAAATGAAAAAGACACAAACACAGAACACCGCAGCTCCGCGACAGAAACAGATGGATAGGCATGAGAACAGACGTGGAGACAAGTGTGCAGGTCTAGTCACAGAGTGACTTGAAATGGAGCCCTAAGATCTCCTCTGATTTCCTCCTCCTTCCTTGGCCCTGTCGCCGCGTCTTGTAAATCATTCTCAATTCACTGAAACAAGCCAGTTGGATTAGCTTGGTTTAGATCATAAACATTTGCAGCACAGACCACCCAGGGAGGGAGCAGAGCCAAGGCGAGCGCGTATGTGTGCGGGCGTGCATCGCATGGGGCGTGTACGTGTGTGCGTGAAGCCTCCCTCTGAGTTTAGAGGTGGGCACTGCAGCACATACACGCTCAAATGTGGTCTCACACATGCGAGCACACACACACACAGAGACACAGACACACAGGCATACTTATAGTGTGGTTTGTGTTTGCGCCACTTCCAGGGCCAGTGCACTGTGGGGCCCTCACCGCTGCCGTGGAAACCAAAACAGGCCCGTTCACCCAGTGTCAGAGATTAACACACACATACACACACAAGCCACAGATAAAGATGTCTCCCTGCTCTGCCGCTTAACGATGCCGCACATAGTTTTATTCAGTAACTCCATTTTTTTCTCTGATCACTATAAATAATCAGCTGACTGACTGGTGTGTGTGTGTGAGTGTTTAATTACAGTGAATGTATTTCCCCTCATTGTTTACTCATAACATTCTTGTTATGTAAGGTTTTACAAGACACGGGTGATTGTCTTTTTGGAGCGAAACCCCAAAACCATCACTTCTTGAAAGCAGCTGCAAAACGTTAAGTGTCATCGACCCAAACAACTGTGATATGAGGCATGTTTTCCAAGGACTTTCACAAATAAATGCATTTTTTTCCCCCCGTCTTTCAAGAGTTCAACAGTCTGCGTCACCAGACCTTGAAATTCATTCTCTTTCACTTGAACACAGTCGGAGTAATTCTTCTCTTGTTTCTCTCCACATACAGGAATGATCTGAGAGCCAAGCCAGTGTCAGAACCAGGAAATATCTGGGCTGGGTTTTGAAGAGCGAGAGTGGGAAAAGCTGGGCGACTCCCTGCCGCAAGGCACTGGCACATTTCTCCATTCGCTGCTTGTGTGTCTAACTGTGTGTCCGACTGACTGACTAACTGTGTGTGTTGTCTTTATACCTTTTAAATCAACTGCTGCTCTCTTTACTTGCCTTAGTGGACAGTCCTGTCCATCTCCCTGCCATTTGTTTCCATCGTACCTGTCTGTTGTGTATTGGCCCAAATGTACAATGCTCTTTTTCACGAAAAAATTGGGTTCAGTTTTTTATTTAGGAACTGCACTTTTACTGTATGTGTTCAATAGAAGGTTTTAATGGAGTAACACCTCTAGCGTAACAGAGACTCTGTTGTACGTAGTTTTTCTCCTTCAAATATATAGAAGGTTATGCAGAAGGGGTTGTCATCTTATGATCAGGCTCTATGGTTTATGTGCCGTATGAATATGTGTGGCTAATGTGGAGGTTACTGATCGATTTCACAAAGAGAAAAGGTTAAAACTGAAGAATGACAGATATAAGGAATAAAGAACATAAGGAACAATGATATGAGACGAAGGACAAGTAAGAGAAAAGACTCCCTTCATGGTTTTATCACACAGTTGAAAAAGCAGCCTCTACATCTTCAGTGTGTGTGTGTGTGTGTGTGTGTGTGTGTGTGTGTGTGTGTGTGTGTGTGTCCACATGTTTGCTCTGTGTAGTCTAGGGACCTCCCAGTGAGTGGACAGTCCGTAAGACAGAATATGGGCACAAAAAGACGCACAGAGACAGAGACAGAGAGAAACACTGACAGTCTTTGTGCACAGATAGTAAATGCTGTAAAGCAAAAATATGTCAACTTAAATCAAGTCAATTTTATTGTTTTATAAGACAGTTTTCATATAGAGCAGGTCCAGACCACACGCTCTGCCTCAGGATGTTACACCTTCAAATAAAAGTTCTGGAAACATTCGGGGAAAAGATCCTTCGAGCATCAGTCCAATTGAAATTGCCTTCCAGAAATCAGACCTGTCAAGTCACGTATTATTATTTTAGCGTGCATATTTTATGATGTATTTTATTCTCACTTACTCTTATAATCCCTCCCTTTTAATATCTTGTTTATATCTAGTGTGATGTTTCTATTCTAGAAGGCACAACTGTAACACATCCATTTCCCCCACGTGGATCAACTATTAAGTATATTAGGTATTTCTGATTCTGATAACACAATAGTAGCTCATATTATACCATATACATATGTTATATATGTTAATGTAAGCTTTCGTGTCCTGGATTCATCGGGGGCAATACACAGGAAGAGGTAGTTTTATTTGTTTAAATACAACAACGAACCAACAATTCATTTGGAATAGATGATTGATAGGAAATGATGTGCTAAAAATGATAAATTGGGGGAAAATGAGGCCATTGTCATTGTATATAATAATCAATATGATTAAAAGGGCACAACACATTAATGTCTGTGAAGGATTAGCATTTAAACTTGATTATAAAGTCAGAGATAAAAACCCCTCTATAGTAAAAATAAAATCTTCTTTTGTAATAACAAACTCCCAAAGGGTCTTAAAGCACTAAAAGCAAAAATTCATGATGCTTTAGTAAATCACTTCTCTCTCCTTTTGAAATGTTTCATGGGTAAGCAATGACTCAGCAACCGGTTTAGCTCTTTTTATATATAAACCTGTCCCGTTTTATGGACAACACACCCAAAATATTTGGTCATGTTTGATCTCCTTCTATCTGGTGGCCAACATGTGGAGTTAAACTTTCCTTCTCTTTCAGCAAAAACAAAGTGCACACACACACACACACACACACACACACACACACACACACACACACACACACACACACACACACACACGCACGCACGCACGCACGCACGTATGCACATACACACATACACACAAAAAAATCTTCTTTTCAACCGAAATAAATGTTTATAGCATTCCAAACATTTTGTGTGTCAGACAGTATGTGTGGTCCTGTCTGCACCTAGCATGAGGTTTGAGGTTAAGGTGTTTGTCTGCTGGTGTGTGTGCATGTCAGTGATGTCTGTGTGAGTGTGTGTGTGTGTGTGTGTGTGTGTGTGAGACAGAGAGAGAGAGAGAGAGAGAGAGAAGGAACGATGAACTGAGGAACACCCATGCTTGCTTCCGAGATGTTTGTGTTTTGAAAAAGGGAGAAAGAGAAATAAGAACAAAAAAAAAAAAAGTCTGGGGTAATTTACCGGATCCAAGCTGTTTGGGAACATTGTGACATGGAGGTTAGCACAGAAACAAATACTGAGGGCAAGTTGAAAATTCAGCAAAGACGAGAATGTTGACAGAACTGTTGGAGGTCGCACAAAATGGTGAGAGAAACACACGCTTTCATACTTCCTAAGAGACAAACATACAGTAGGTAGTAAGTTTCAAAAGGACTAACACTGGTCAAGGACATTAAAAATGAAATATGTAACATTTTCACATTAAAATGTTTAAAAGCGACTATATCTTTGGTATTGTATATTGTATTGTTGTGTTGTGTTCTTACAATGTTCAAACCTGGAGAAAGTTACATTTCCTCGCTCCATTTGGCCGCCTGTCGCTACAACACCCAGTGAAACATCAGGTGACGAGCTGGACGTAACTGAATGTAACGTGAATAAAACTGTAGATAGATTTTTATCGACAAGGGTGGTTGTTTGACAATGAAGACAACAGCTCCCATGATCCCCCGTGACGTATTTAGCCCCTGATAGCCGCAGAAAATACAGACGGTGCGTTAAAGCAATACTGACATTTGATTGGCTGATGCTGGCCACAGTTATTCAATACAATGTTTCTATTTGTTTTTTCAATTTTTATTTTTAATAAGTGTGAATGCATTGTCAGTGTTGTTATTTAGTTGAAGTTATTCAAATCTATTCTCCAAGTGTCAGAATTTTCTTTCGCCATTAGTAATTTGTTAAAGCAACATTATGTAGAAATTGGCATTGTGTGCGGCACCACTGTCGTCAGATGTAATGTAGGTGCTGACTACACGTGAAACTCTTGACGTCATAACAATTTACTGTGTTGAAAACTTGTATGTTGAAGTAAACATGTATGTAACGCTGTGATCCGACGCTCTCACTGAAGTTACAAGTGATAGGGGGGTGGAGTGGCTGAGACAGAGACACCATTCATCTTATTACAATACTATATTTTGATAATGTTTAATCATCGGGGTCCAGAAATAACATGTTTGGAGAGGATTGTATTAAAGGTCCAATCCTCCAAAGGGGATTGGTTGGCCAATGAAAACCTCCCTCGTGTTCACCTTTGCCATGAAGTGAGTGCATGAGTGGGATGAGATTTGAACACTTAAAACTTGAACAGCATTAAAACTTGCAGTTGCAGTAATCACTAATGCCTTCACAGCTGGTTGCCAATGTTAGTTTTGCAGTGACACTTACTTGGAATAATATTTTGAATAAAAATACTGAAAGATACTGAAGAATAAACTCACTGAAATTCGTTGATTTACTTGCTTGTTGTGAAGCTTCTGACTATCAAAAGTCTTCAGCAAATAAAGGCTGCTGTCATGAAACTGTCTCACAACATACAGTAACAAACACAAGTGATTTGGTGGTTGTAGCACGGTGGATCAAGATCATAGCTCAAAGGTCCTTGATTAGAGTCTGGTGATCCTCCATTCGTATATTCCTCCATATCTCTGTGGGTTTCCTCCAGGATCCTCCCACAGTATAAAGGCATGCAGATGAAGTGAACTATTGACTCAGCAGACTGTAAGTGCGAATGTGTTTGTCTGATTACGTTAGTGTCTGTAAAGTACAGACTCAGGCTGACGACGCACTCCCCATCAACTAATATCCAACATAAACTGAGGAAATAACGACGTCTGCACCATGTATGAACCATAAGAATAGGGCACCGGCCATGCTTTTATTTGCATATAAATCAGACTCATGCTGTAAAACTATAATAACGCGGCCCAAATAACAGTAAAGCCATTCAGTAACAAATCGTGCTGTATGCCTTTCCAGCATTTTACAAATCTCTGTGTTATTTCCCCAAAGGACTGTAACGCCAGGCACTATAAAATACATGGAAACAGTTGTTTGCATTTAGAGGCTGTTAAACAAGTAAATAGCACAACACACACTCACACGTGGGCATATTCACACACACACACACACACACACACACACACACACACACACGACCATACACATAACTGCTGATGCAAGGACACACAAATAGTGATTCGGATAACACCAGTACGTCTCAGCACATGATTGCCTGGTTAAATTAAGTCCACCTCTGACTCAGGGTCTGCTGTTACATTTTATTTGCGTTTGGACTTGATTTACTTTGGCTATCATACAGTATGAGTACTTGGGCGTTGGGGAGGTTTTCAGCATTGTTTACTGCCAATGCCAGTAGAGAAGTGTGATCGTCAGTGTCCGCTCTTTGACCTTATATTCATTGGTGGCTGAAGATTTATCTTTCTAAATCCTTTCTGCTTTCAGACCACACTAAATGAACAGCTCTTTGTTGGTCAGTCTGTTGGTAAGTTGGTCCACAGCTTTGGTCGAGACTGAAATAGTTAAAAATACAAAAAATTCCAGTTCTTTGAGGCTTTCACAATATCAGATTTACTTTACAAGATTATTGTGACCACAAGACATCTTCGCTGGATTAATTACACAATATTAAAAAAACAGCACAATATCAGGTCTTGTTAAGGATCAACTGACCATATTCACACAGCGGCCATTTTCCTCTGAAGACACACTCGGGTGGGAAGCTCAAATGCCGAGATAAAGTTATGCTGCT
This sequence comes from Pagrus pagrus, assembly GCF_965226575.1. Taxonomy (NCBI): domain Eukaryota; kingdom Metazoa; phylum Chordata; class Actinopteri; order Spariformes; family Sparidae; genus Pagrus; species Pagrus pagrus. The sequence continues at coordinate 8,928,777 of NC_140196.1, forward strand.
GTGTTCAAGGTTGCAACTCTTACAGTATAAATGAAGGGAATCGGATTTTTTTTTATATTTTTCCACCTACCAATTGATCAGTACCTTAAAAGACAATAGATCGTGAAAATCTGGAGGGACATTTGGCCAGTATTAATGTAAAACAACATATTTGATAATCCTTAAGCTAACGTTAGCATGCAACCACTTCCTAGCTAACACTCCCGTTGAATTACATCCAGTGTGTTTCACTTCCAGGCTTAGATACATGTGTAAAAGACATGGTTTGTTGATTTAAATTTAAAAGATTTTTTTATCATATCGTTTAACGTGTATCAAATGGTAATGTTAGCTAGGAAGTGGCTGAATGCTAACGTTAGCTGTTTTGCTTACAGAAGCTAATGGGTCGTGTTCCAGCTGCTGATCTATCAGAAAGCAGTGAAAGGTTAAAACGGGAAAAAAGTAATGTTAGCAAGGATTCGGTTGTGTGCTAACATTTGCTAATGGGTTATCGAATATCGCCCAGTGTCCCTCCAGATTTCCCCTGTCCATCATATGTTCAGTTGATGATCGCACAGGAAGCTGAGAATGAATAACAAGCATTTGGCAGGCATTTGTTAGCAGATGTGAGCGCTGCACCACATGCAGGTAGTTTGAATATCAGTCACATAAAATGCACCTTTGCACACTCTGCAATTAGTAGTATCCTGTGAAGAAAATGAAAGGTTTGACCAGCATGTGTTGGCTGAGGGGTGACGTATCAGCCCATATCTGGCTAACACACTGGGACGTACAACAATATGTGCGTGTATGTGTGTGTTTTAATGAGAATGAGATACAGAGGGAGGAAAGAAAAACATCTGAATGACTTGTTTCTTGTGAAATATGTCGTAATCTTGCGTGGGGGGGCATTGAGTATCATTTCAAGGTTTTCTGTATCAAAAAGAAGATGGGCGCATATGCTTGCAAACACACACGCACACACACACAGATATTCACGTCTGCTCCAGATGTTGAGAGTATTTGGTTTCAGCGAAGGTAGTGCAGCCTCACGTCGGAGAGGGGATAAATCACAGCCCCTGGACAGCAGTGAAGACACTTTTAGAGGCGTTCGTAAACCCACCGCGTTCATTTTGTTCCCACATGGCAATATTCACAGACGCTGTTTGGACTGACACTCGCTCAGAGAGGAGAAGGGCAGCAGTGGTAGTACACAGGGCCAATTATTTTTCAATGCTACTCATCAAATTTTATTTTCTGCTCTGGAGGAGATGAAATGGAAATGTTGCACCACATAAAAAACAAGATACTCGGGCTATTTGTAGAAGTCTGGCACCATCAGATACACTCAGTGACGTGACATGGATATGGTTTTAGAGTGATGTAACCGCGAGACAATCGAAAAGTTTATTGAGTGAGGTATTTCTTTAAAAATGCCTTTCATACGCACATAAACGGCGACTTAGGTCACTGAAAAATTGACCTTTTATAAACCTCTGTCTGGGGTTAAGATGTTCAGAAACTCAGTGCTTACATCTGGACAGATGGAAACGATGATGCAGACACCTACGTCCGCTACGTGTATGTAACATCATTGGAAAATGTAGACTTGAAGTAACGATATTGTTGAGTATCTCAGTTTGTAAATTGATTGAATGGATGTTTTATTGTCTATATGAGAGACACAAACAGGTGTTGATAATACAATGAAGGAAAGGACAGGCAAAAACAGCTGCTGATGATTTTCTGCGGATGAATCTCGAGGACCTCTGGGGGGTCTCAACCCCCTGTTTGGAAACCACAGGTTTAGAATATCACATCTTTTTTTAATTTAAAAAATATTAGGTTTGAGCATTGAACTTCTCTACATGACAATAATGTCTGTGACAGTGAAGTTTTTTCTACTCAGATTATTGCATTTCCCACACATGTATATGGTATTACAACATAACTATTACTATATAACTACTGCAGCTGATCGTGGCTGTCCGCCATAGTCATTTATTAAGATGAAATCAGATCATACATGCTCACTTTTTCTTCTTTTTCTCCCAACATCAAGGGCGACACACACAGAGCTAATATATGACTCCCTTCATCCCTCTATATCAGCCTATATGAGACACTTGTGGAGCAGCCTCAGGCCTTCCTTCATGTGGCGGATTCAAAATGGCCTCTGTGGTTACGTGAGTGACAGAAGTTTCCTGGCCTTGACCACTAATATAGTTTTTTCTCCTCTCATCTCGATACGCAGCCTCATTTGAACAGAGGAGGTGTCATCAATCATATTTTCAAATGCGGTCCATCGCACACTCAAGGACACACAAACCTCCTATGTGGTCTGGTCTGAAAAGTAAAACGAAATGAAAAGATTGTAAGAAATTCTTCGGTTTTATGGCTGTGTCAGCTCCTTTTAAAGGAATAAAGTATATAATAAAGATGGATAAAGAACATTTTTCTCTGGACTTGTAATGTACAGCCCGAAGTGGTTTCTTTTTAAAGGTGTCATACGTAAGAAAGGCTAGAATTCAAAGGCAGCTTCAAAACTTTGGGGGGGCAGCATAACTGCTTATTGCTGCTCACTACACTTCTAGATGTAGATATCTTTGGCTGTACAAACTAGCCGCCATTAGCAAGTAGCTCAGTTAGCCGTTCAGATAAATCGCCCTATTAGCTGATAAGACTCTGCCCGAACTGCCCCCGGTCCACAGGGCCCAACTCCACCAGGCTCAGCCGCCTCCCAGTGAACGCAGCTGGACAAATTTAAGTTTGAACCGAACCAGAAGTGATTGTGACAAACCAAGACCGATTTGGTGAGTTTAATTTTGCTTGCCGCTTTTGTATCTCCCAGCGAAATCTATGTGGGGCTATCAGACTATCGCCTCTTGAGGTACGAAGTGGTATTACAAGACAGGACAGGCTGTGGCTAAGTTGTTAGCATGCTAACTTCAGTAGACATCTCTGCAACACAGTACATAGACTCCCTTGACATAACGTCAACACAGGTGTTTCTTCACATTCTGTTGATAATGTTAGCTCATTTATTAAGGGCCATATTGCACAAACAGCCCCTTTAAAAGGCAAAGGATATTACTTTCCTGAAAATCTCCAAAACCCTGCTCCTTATCCTCCTTTTCTTCCCCTTTTTCTTTTTTTTTAGTTTAAAACTTCTCGAGCTGTAACGTTACAGTCGCTATGTAGATATATAACTGACTTTGTTGTACCTGTCCTGCTTTTACCAACAAAAATGGTCCCCCCCCAAAAAAAGTTTTCTTTCTTTGTCATGCCGCCCATCATTTGATAAGGACTCCTGTAATCATATAAATGTTTTAATGCAAAAAAAAAATAATCAGGGAACATTGGCTGTAAAAAATAATGGGTTACTCCTTAGATCATGCTGAGAAAACTGCAGACCTTAAAACTCTTGCTGGCCTCTGAGGACAACAGCATCTGCAAGAGCTAGTGAAAGATCACCATCTGCTGGTGTGGTGGGAGTACTGCTGTTAGCCTGGCACTGAACTTTTACAATGCACCAGAGATGGGTGCAGCTGTTTCTGCTCTTACCCTGTGCGCTTATATAAAATCTTTTCTATCAGAGCATGTAGTGATAGAGACGGTTCAAATAATTGTTCATTTGTTAGGTGAAGCCATGATGCAGCTTCGAACGAGGATGATTTGAAAATAATGGCTGTCAGTCTCTCCTTTGCATTATGTGAAGAGTTAATATAGTAAAGAGAGACAGGGGTTTTTCTTTTGCAAGCCTTAAACAAAAAGCTACAAATGGACTGCACCTAAAAATGTCATGAATCAGACATAAATTTAAAAAGAAAATGCATGTCTCATTTACTTATAAAGTGAATGTCAGAGCTGGGCTGCAGAGAGTAAAACCAATTATTAAAAGTGTCTGCGTTGTCTGCTCCGAGGGGGATATTCGCTGGACATGATGTGACTGACCTCGGTGCTTTCAACCCATTCACGCTCGTGCCTCGCTGCTGCACTGGTGGATGTCACAGTGTCACCCACAGGGATGAGGGAGAGGGAGAAAAGAGAGAGATGGTCGGTAGACTTTCCTACGCTGGTTGCTACTTACAAGTTCTGCATTATACACACACAATAACCTCCACCCCCCCCCAAACACACACACATACACACACACGCACAGCAAGTCACAGCATCCTCACGTAGATCCCTGGCAAAGCCAAAGCGATGCAACCGCTACTCCATTGTCAAACCCCTTAACTCCCTCCCTCCCTCTCCCACTCTTTCTCCTCTAGCCCAGTCCCTGCTAGCTGGCCCCGCTCTTTTCTCCTGGTTGTCATGGAGACGGCTAACAAAGCCATCACTTTTACCAATTTCCTCAGAGACAGGTGCTGGCACAATGACTGCTTCCTCGCCGGCTGAAAGGGGAAGGGGCAAGAGGGGTCCATGGGAACTCCAGGCGGACACTCTGAGGGCTGTCCAAGTGTCCTCCTCCCCGGGCCTTGCCGAGAAAAGAAGGCTAATTTGTTGTCCCTGTTTTCCCAGGGAGGGGGGATGCAGGAGGAAGAAGGAGGGAGGGGAGAGAGAGAGAGAGAGAGAGAGGCTGGGGGTGGAAGGAGGGCGAGCGAGCAAGAGAAAATGAGTGAGAGAGAGAGAGAGAGAGAGTGTGTATGCAAAGGGGTGTCGACCAGTTTTCAAAACAGACCGCCTAATATCAGTCTCCTCTCGCTTTCTCCTGCCAATGGGTGGCAAGGTCCTCCTTTCTCCCCTTGTTCCTTCATCTCCTCTCGCTTCTCCTTTTCTCCTGCTACAACTCTTTGGGCCCGGAAACAATGGCGAGTCATGGCATCATGACTGCAAGATGTTTCAATTTAGCTTTCAGCAAGCATTCACTTCCCTCTTTGTGTGTGTGTGTGTGCCTGGTGTGTGTGGGTGTGTGTGTGTTTGTGTGTGTGTGGTGGGGGGGTCTGTATCTGAATTGTAATGTTTAATGACAAATAAGCTGAGCAGTTAAAAAGAAGACTTTATTTTTTTCATTGTATTCCAATTACTGCAAGTGTGTTGCCAAGTATCGGTATGTCCATGAATGCTTTTTATCTTTTTGTTCCAAATTGTTGACATTTGTTGGTCAACCCAATCACCAGAGTGAATAAATAATGACATAATAATAATAATAATAATAATAATAATAATAATAATAAATGGTGGCAATGTACATTCTGCAATCCCTGGATAAGTATATGTATGACATGTTGAAACTTTAAGTTTTTTTTAATGCTTTTTTTTTTTTACATAGGAGCCTTTTACAGTATGTTTATTGTTGGCATGTTTTATTATTTTGTATCAGACAGTATTATTTTTGGACACTTGATGGCGGTCATTAGAGGCACAGGGTTGTACACACTGTCAGAAATAGTTGTACTGTAGGAGTCAATTTCTGCTCTTTTAGGTACAAACTCAAGGGTACAAATAAGTACCCACTGTCAATGATACAACAGCTTTACCTTAGAAGGTACTGCCCCAGTGACAAGCAGTACCCCTATAGGTGCAAATATAAACCCTCTTTTCAGACAGCGTCTATAAGGGGCATAGGTGACAGGAAAGGGGCGGCACGGGTCGAGGGAGCACATATAGTTCTCACCAGACCAGGAACACAACGCTACAAGAAGGAGAGCTGGTACGTTCATTTCATTTCTCCTTACAACCACAAGAACTGGACGCCTGTTGGATTCATACACCAAACAAATTGGGAGCAGCACCGCTAACTGCTGCTAACTGCACCTGCCGTTAGCTACTTAGCTCGGTTAGCCATGCAGCTAGCGATCCAATCGATACTGTACTTTGTGCGGACTGGGGGCTCAGAATATCAGGGGAGTGTTGGTGTTGTTTACACAGCTGGCACACAGTCACCAAGTCATCTTTGTCATAACAACAAAGATGCTATTTCTTCACATTCTGTTGATAATTTTATGTGTAAACAGAAATTCTTACATATTGCACCTTTAACTACCTAACCAACTTCAACACTGGGAAAATCTTTTGGGTCTGTTTAAGATTACTGCAATTCTACCTGTGTATTACTGGCATCCACAGCTTAAATTTGTCCCGATGTCTTGATAAAAACATCCAGCGATTTCATTCTGGCCTTGTTTGTTAATGACCAGGTCATTACAGTTTTCAAACTGATGCCTCTTCTGAATGTAATCATATACAATATGAGGGAAGAGCCCGTCTACAGTGGAAATCCTTTCTTGTACTGTAACTTTGGACTGTCTGGATTTGAAGGTGTTACTGTAACATTAACGTTGCATTTTTTTGATGTCAAACTATTCTTGACAATTAGAAAAAGGGGATGATTGGTTTCTTTGTGTGACACAGTGGAGATAAAAATAAGGTGTTGAGTGCTTTTAGGAAAAGGGAAACAGCGTACTTTAAAAAACAGGCAATCCATCCAATCCATTTTTACATTTTCTTATATCTGGAGTACCTGGATTGCCTCTTGAAAATTCTTGAAAATTGTTCAATGCTAAGAAAGCGTTCACCCTGGCACAATCCGGGCCCATTTCAAAGTGAGCTAACTCCAATTTTAGCCTAGTGCTTGCTGGCCCTGTTCTGGAGCAGAGGTAGCCCCAAGGTTGTGGGCTTATCCCCTGAAAATCCACTGAACACCAGGCTAAGAGGTGACAGTGTGAAACAGGGTAAAAGTAAACAGAGTAGACACACAACATTCTTGATTGTCAGCATTAGCTCAGTGCTCCAACTGAAATATACCCCAGGGCTAGTATAAGTGTAGTGTGACTCACATAGCCCCGGGCTTAGGTTGACCCTGGGTTAACAATGAGTATGTGAAAAGGGGCTCCCAGGGTCAATTCTTAGCCCAGGGCTAAGAATATGCAGTGTGAAAAGCCCTATTGACATTACAGCCGCTGTAAGGCATACAATAACTCCATATTCAGTACTGTAAATAAAAAAATGATTCTGTTTTGGGGAAGATTTTTACACGACGTTGCTGTCCAGACAAAACAAAAAAATCTCCAAATTTCTACATTCTCCGGTTTCTTAAGCCAAACACACCATTTACAAAGTCATAGACTTTGTCTGAAAAATGCCTTGCCACAAAGCTGAAAACATGGCTGCTCTTCTTAGCTCATGAAAAGTTGTGGTTTTGACTGGACAGCGACGATGACGACTTTATAAGCTGATCTTTTCTCACGTCATTGTCAGGGGCGGACTTACCATTAGGCAAAACTAGGCGGTTGCCTAGGGCCCCAAGTTCCTGAGGGCTCCATAAAAATCCTCATACACTTATGGTTAATACAGTTATTACTTATTTGCGCACATTAATTATGTTTTTGATTAAAATCCTCTCGCTAAAATGCCAGCAGAATGCTAATCGTATTATGTGTGTGTCGGGCCCCCCCCCTAAATATTTTTTATTATTTTTTATATGCAAATATTAGCATTTTAGCTCAATAGCTTCCAGGTCATGTGATCAATTGACTCAAAATCAGTGTGGGATCATATAACTACACTGGCTGCATGAGATACACCTCTTGCTTTTACATTTTAAACCTCTAAATATTTTTTATTAATTTTTATATGCAAATATTAGCATTTAAGCTCAATAGCTTCCAGGTCATATAATCAATTGACTCAAAATCAGTGTGGGATCGTGTAACTACACTGGCTGCATGAGATACACCTCTTGTTTTTACATTTTACATCTGTTCATATTTTTTATTAATTTTTATATGCAAATATTAGCATTTTAGCTCAATAGCTTCCAGGTCATGTGATCAATTGACTGAAAATCATGTTGGGATCATGTAACTACACGGGCTGCATGAGATACGCCTCTTGTTTTTACATTTTGAACCTCTAAATATTTTTTATTATTTTTTATATGCAAATATTAGCATTTTAGCTCAATAGCTTCCAGGTCATGTGATCAATTGACTCAAAATCAGTGTGGGATCATGTACCTACACTGGCTGCATGAGATACGCCTCTTGTTTTTATGTTTTACATCTCTAAATATTTTTTATTAATTTTTATTAATTTTTACGTGTAAATATTAGCATTTTAGCTCAATAGCTTCCAGGTCATGTGATCAATTGACTCAAAATCAGTGTGGGATCATGTAACTACACTGGCTGCATGAGATACGCCTCTTGTTTTTACATTTTACATCTCTAAATATTTTTTATTAATTTGTATTATTTTTTATTAACTTTTGTATGTAAATATTAGCATTTTAGCTCAATAGCTTCCAGGTCATGTGATCAATTGACTCAAAATCATATTGGGATCATATAACTACACTGGCTGCATGAGATACGCCTCTTGATTTCACGTTTTACATCTCGAAATATTTTTTATAAATTTTTATTAGCAAATATTAGCATTTTTAGCAAATATTAGCATTTTAGCTCAATAGCTTCCAGGTCATGTGATCAATTGACTCAAAATCAGTGTGGGATCATGTACCTACACTGGCTGCATGAGATACGCCTCTAGTTTTTACGTTTTACATCTCTAAATATTTTTTACTAATTTCTATTATTTTTTTATTAAATTTTGTATGTAAATATTAGCATTTTAGCTCAATAGCTTCCAGGTCATGTGATCAATTGACTCAAAATCATATTGGGATCATATAACTACACTGGCTGCATAAGATACGCCTCTTGTTTCACGTTTTACATCTCGAAATATTTTTTATTTATTTTTATTAGCAAATATTAGCATTTTTAGCAAATATTAGCATTTTAGCTCAATAGCTTCCAGGTCATGTGATGAATTGACTCAAAATCAGTGTGGGATCATGTAACTACACTGGCTGCATGAGATACGCCTCTTGTTTTTACATTTTATATCTCTAAATATTTTTTATTATTTTTTGTATGTAAATATTAGCATTTAGCTCAATAGCTTCCAGGTCATGTGATCAATTGACTCAAAATCATGTTGGGATCATGTAACTACACTGGCTTGCATGAGATACGCCTCTTGTTTTTACATTTTGAACCTCTAAATATTTTTTATTAATTTTTACGTGTAAATATTAGCATTTTAGCTCAATAGCTACCAGGTCATGTGATGAATTGACTCAAAATCAGTGTGGGATCATGAAACTACACTGACTGAATGAGATACACCTCTTGTTTTTACAAATTTTTTTATTAATTTTTAGGCTATATGTAAATATTAGCATCTTAGCTCAATAGCTTCTCAATAGCTTTAAACACAGTATCTCTGCTTAAATATCCCACATTTTTATTTTGAAAACAGGAAGTCGGTACACGCTGTAGCCTCTTCTCCGTGTGTTTACTGTAAAGTCTGCAATACGGGTGCACTTGAAATGTTAGAGTGGCTTGCGAATGTCGAATATCCAACTTAAAACTAACTTCACTGAAGTCTTGTCATGATGTATTTTCCAGCTGGCCCAAGACGATTTTTTAATGAGTTTTGGCTTAAGAAGTCACCCCACAAAGGAAGACTCTTTCAGTTTATCACAAATATTAGCATTAAATCATCATTTTGAGGGTACATGGTTTTCACTGGGCAGGAAGGGTTTGAATTATGTAACCATCAACGTAAATGATGTGGAGTAGAAAGTGCAGTATTTGCCTCTGAGATACAGCGGAGCAGACAAAATTGAAGTTGCATGAAATCCTAATATGTCTAGTCAGCACTTGAGTAAATATACTTACATTTCACCACTGGGTAAGAGCCTTATACTGTGTTTTGTGTGTGTTTGTTTTCAGAATGAGGGAGAGAGACAACGTGAAAAAGGGACAGGAAGAGAGGGACAAAAGGTAAAACAAATAATACATGTGGTTTCTGTTAAAATGTATGTATCTGTATAATTGACCTGTTGTTTTGTGTGTTGTCTTCTCATTTCAGAGGGCCCCATGCCTGCCTTTGCCTTGGGCCCCAAATTTCTTAAATCCGCCACTGGTCATTGTTTACTGGTTTCTTTCAGATCCCGGCTGACACTGTGAAAGAGGGGCTGTCTGTTGGCACAGCTACAAAGCGTTTATTGCCCCTCTAAGGAGAGAAGCCATGGGCTTTCAGTTTGAGGGCGGTGTATGAGTGTGTGTGTGTGTGTGTGTGTGTGTGTGTATTTCTGTCTGTACATGTGTCTGTCTGCTTATGAAGTTGTGTGAGTTCGGGCATGCGTGTGTGGGAGCTCTTGTTTGAAAAGACCATACAAACTTTTTTGTCGGTGGCACAAAACTTTTCGAGGCAGCATGTAAAGCACTTACACTTCTGTAAAGGACGTGCCATTCAGCTGCAAAAGACCCAAACGGCTGTTGTACTGGCCTGTGTGTGTGTGTGTGTGTGTGTGTGTGTGTGTGTGTGTGTGTGTGTGTGTGAAGACATTTCCAGGGTGTTGTCTGGTTTGCAGTTTGGGATTTCTCCTGACACACAATACAGTGTGACGTACAATAGAAGCTTAACGAAGACATGGATTGGTCAGCGTTTGAATTAACCAGTATAAACGACAATCTGAACGATAATCTGAAATCTGAAATTTAAAAGGTGACATCATAAATTAGGATAAGTTATGATTAGGTTAGGTAAAGTTGCTATAAGAAAAATAATGTAAATATTGTGTAAATATGTAACTATATTCTTACTAAGGGAAAATGCAGCAATATGACCTGTCTCTCATGTCAATATTTAATGTATTATTATATTATTATATAACAATAATACTATATTCAAGTTCATTCAAGTTTTTTACATATTTATTTTGGATATAGAACAAATCTCATATAACTGAAACAATATTAAGTTCTGAGTGCAGTTTTTTATGATTTTATTTACTGATTCTACATTTTCTCATTCATCTACCTTTGTGAAAATTATAACAACACGTTTCTGTTCATTACATAATAAGATGACATATCATATAATTTGCAAGCTGCTGTAACTCTTTATTAGTTTACATGCATTTATCACAAACTATATACACTACATTTAAAAAAGACAATAACTTATTGTTAGGGCAAGAAACTAGAACCATTGAATTACAATTTACTGCCTTTGCAAAGCAAAAAAAATTTATGTTCACATACACACCATTAAAAATCTTTCTGAAGATGCTATGCGTTAAATTTTATGTGAATACTAAATGTTTTTGCTTCTTTAATTTGTAAATTACAACAATAACACAACAATAGTGTCGCCCAGGTTTCATTAACCTCATTCAATCTCAGTATTCCTCAGTTTGCACAATAAACAGTTTGCATTGCTGCCTCCCACAGTGCCGTATCTTCAAACTATCACTGGGTGGCGCCAAAGTTTCATTCTACATGCAGTGTCTTAGCATTGAAAAGACTTTTACTGCAACAGTCATTCATTTTCGCTGTGTTGTAAAAGGTACACAAAAGTGAAAGTCATCCATATCAATAATACTTAAAGTATCTGGTATTAAATGTACTTGATTATCAAAAGTAAAAGTAAATTAGACATATATTTACATGAATGTGATGCTGTTTACTTTCATTTATCTGATTATTCTATTTCAGTTTTTTTTAAATCAGTTTACCAAATAATTACATTTAAAAATGCTCTACTTTGGCTCTCATGCAGTGTGCCATCTGCAAAGTTACTAATTACAGAGAGTAAGTAAAGTTACCAAATAAACACAGTTGAGTAAAAAATGCAATATTTGCCTCCAAAATGTAGTGGAGTGGAAGAATAGAGTAGTAGAAAATGAAAATACTGACGTCAAGTACCTCAAAATTGTACTTTGCGTACAACTTGAGGTAGATTACTTGTGAATGTACTTAGTCACATTCCATCACTGAACTCCTCAGGTGTCATTTTGCATATCAAAGGCTTTTCTCTGATTCAGGCTTCAGAATGGTTAAACCTGCTTTTTTTTGGGTAAGAATGTAATGATAAACTATCAGTGTGACGTTGAGCAGAGCGTCATGAAGTTGACATCTTGGCTGCGATGACACCGATCACCTGATGTGCAGGAAGTTTCTCAGCTGTCAGGGAAATCCTCATGTGTCACGCTCAGTTCTATGTTTAGCAACCTTCCTGGGACTCCGGGGTAAAACAGGGCCAGGGCAACGAGTAAAACATGAGCCAGTGGCAGCAGTGGTGGCATGTAAGTAAATAACATTTACTCAAGTATTGTACTGAAGTTGATGGTTTGATAAAAATTACCCAGCAGTATATACGAGCAATGCTGACACTATTAGTTGATCGACAGAAAATTAATTGGCATCTGTTTTATAATCATTTCTGTCATTGTTCATGCAAAAACATTTCATGGTTCCAGCTTGCCAAACGTCTTCCTATAATTTATCTTAACAATTTTGATGTTAGGAGTATTTGAGGGACACTACTTATCTATTTAATCTATAATAAAATAATAGTTTGTTGCAGTCCATAAAAAACAGTCAAAATAACCTCTTCCTAATCAACTACATATACTATATTTTACTTTATATTAACAGATTAGTAATAATCCAATGATGTAATATATAATATGATATCAGTCACAGCTGCCATTTTTCTGAATTGAGCACTTTAAGTACATTTATCTGATTATACATACACACTTTTACTTCAATGCAGGACTTTCACTTTTAAAGTGTGGTATTGGTACTCATACTTGAGTAAAGGATCTAAATACTCACTAAAGAGGTAATAAGACAAAACTAAATAAGAAAAATAAATTATAATTGACAGGTTAAAAATAAACTGAATCAATTAGGGGGAAAATTACATTCAAGTTAATATTAAGAAGTGAGGTGATACTGAACTGGTTAACCTGAATCTTCAGGCAGGCGTGGGGGGTCATGGACTTTGAAGGCCTGATGACCCTCAGTAATCGTTGTGACTTCATGTCTATCATTTCGGTGACTCATTTTGCATCCTGTTGCTAGGAGGTTGGTTTGTTGGCGCAGTGGTGTCATTACATAATATTTCACATAGTGCAAATAGACATGTGTCACTTCCCTTAATAGGTTCATCCGTGGGAGGGTTGTCCTTGATACCATCACAGCTTTTTGCTGCCTCTGCAACAGCTTGATCACCAGACCCTCAGCATGACAGGAAATGATTCTCATCCATGAAAAGTGATAAGTGATAAATAAACAATAAGACCATGGCAACCATGTTGAACTATTATCTTGCTCAGAGTAAGATCAACTAAACCAAAGATTATTCACCTATAGGTGAAACATAATTTATCTTTCACTTATGTCACCTTGGACAAACTCTCCATCGGTGATCACGCTTCTGTTGTCTGTAGGTCACATGAAAAGTGTAGAAAGAATAATATTTTTCTCCATATTTTACTTGTTGACCATACAAAATTAGATTTTTCAGATTTTGTAAAACCATATTATTGAAAGAGTAATAATCATTTGATTATTTGGAATTTTCAGTGCCTGAAAAATGACCTTTTCAAATGACCTCTTGGACTTTTGATCGTTTGTGACGTCACATTTTAATTCTGTCCAGCAGATGTCAGCAAAACACCAAAAAAAAGAGAGAGCTTCTCAGAGACACAGAGTCACAGAGGAGGCCGCTGCTGAACATGATTAACTTTAATGACCTTACCTAATAGTCACTGACAGAGTTTAAACATTCATGTCGCATGAATGTGAATGTGCCACATTTTGAGATTCAACATTTGGGCTTGTTGTACTGTATCTTCATGCAGTGACGTCACTCACCGCTTATAAAAGCTTTATATTAGTTCTTTTTCACGCCTGATGAAGACATCTTCTGTTTCTGTGTGACGTCGTCTGAATACGCAGCAAAATCTCTGACACTAGGCTCGGTATGAGTACTTGTCCTGTACCTGTACCTGCAAACTATAAGGTTAATGTGAATTAGCTGGAATCTTACGTAGCTGCTACACTACATCCAAAATCTGTAGTGAATGTGGTATGAACTTAAAGGGACAGTTCATGGCATGGAGATATCGACCATAAGGATGTATGCCTTCTCTTGAATATAATGGACTAACCAGATGGCAATCAGCTTGTGGTGGCAAAAATCCACAGACCTTGTTGTGAGCAGTTTCATACAACCGCCAACTGTATCACCGTGCAGAACAAAGTGCACATCTACTGATGGACAAGCAGCTCATGCTCCTTACAGTCGGGGATGAAAACATTAATGGCATCCTCCTCATCTGAGCTGTAACTTTAGCTAGCTGGCATGTTGTCCAAGACTAGACTCAATCCCAAACAATCTTGATGGACAAATAGCACTATATACAGCTGAGAGCTGTGCTTTTAAGAAAGGACATTCTCATTGTCTTTAAAAATGGCTCAAGATCATTAGTATAATCAGTTGTTTATATCCACTGTCATCTCAGAGAATTCAGGTCAAGCTGATGTTCTCTTCCAGATATGAATTAAATGATAACTAATGGGAGACATCATTAAAATCTGAGCGCCGCATACTACTCTGTATTCCAGCCAGGCCCCTATACTGCTTATAGGGACTCTGATGTAAATCCCATGCTGTAAAAAAAGCTGCAAAGCAGGAAGACACAGAGGAATCCAACATGTGCTTTGTCTTTGATTTCATTTTCAAAGGTCCTGCTTCAGGCTTCTTTCTGTTCATCATGTAAATGTTGCTCTTCAGAATAACAAGCAGATTTTTATCCATGAGGGGGAAGCATTGAGCTGTTGTCTTCCTGTCTGCCTGAGTGTCTTTTGTGAGTGCAGCTGTGCTGCTTGACCCTCACCACCCATCTCCTCCTGCCTGTCTCACTCCTTCCTCTATTGAACTGTGTTTATTAGCTTTCCAAATGAGAACAGTGAAGTGACAGGGAGGAAGGACAGTACAGAGTTGTATCTGTGACTCTTTAAGCTGGTTTACATCCTCTGCTCCTCTTGTTCCAAATATGTGTTTTATTCGCTCCACTGGTCCAGAACCTGAGAGGGCCAAACAATGACAGCTGGGACCGGCTGTGTGACCATCTACTGTAGGATGTTGTTGATAACCCCGCTTCAGCTTGGGAACAACTAGCACTGAAACATGTATCATCCCAGCACCGGTTACTGTACTATCTCATTATGTGGTGCAATTTTTCCCCTCATGTGTTTTAATGAGCGTCTAATGAATGTTTCCGGTGCAACTGCCCTACATAAAGTACACCGATTCTTAATCACTGTCTGTTCTCTGATTAAACACTAAATCGTGCGGATGCAGATAAATAGAAAAACAACACTTGATGATTTTACTTGATATTTTAGATGATCAAAGTCTTCACTCTGAAGATCTTCCAGGAGATGAGTATCTAATGCAACAATCATGACACAGAATGATGTAAAGCAGGTGGAGAGGGATATACTGTACAAACACTAAGTGCACACACGTACATAATGTTCATGATTGTAAGAACAGAAGATTATCACACCCATAGCAGAGTCTCCTTGTCCTTTCATCGTGACATGAAATCCAATTATGTCAATCGCATGTTCTCTCCCTATTTTACACATTGGTGCATATTCGGATTCAAAAAGGGGCCTTTCACTTTTTCGCTGGTGCATTTACAGTAATAACCCCTCTCCTCTTCTTTGCTCTGACCCTGCAGAGTGATTCATCGACGCAGACTGTGCAAAGCGAAAATAGCAGCATTCAGTCAGTCACCCACTCTGGAGATTGTCTGGCTGTTGCCCCGCAGGACAAGGCAGAAACCGAGTTCACACGGACACACACTCCTCTTTCTTGCTCAGCTGACATGGTGTATGCAAAGCGTGTGAATCACTTGTCTCCCCATTTTAAAGTATCTGTCTGTCTCCTTCTTACACACACACTAACGAAGCATCAACCTAAACAGATTTCTGTTGTGTTGGAAGATGCCTGAAGTTGGGAATGGCAGCAGTTCTATTTATGGTAAATTGGCAGTTTGGTAAGTCCAGATGCGTTTACGCCTGCAGATTAATCTGCATACTTACTGTGCCGTGCGGTGATGTAATCAGTGATGCGTTGCTCTGTTTTCAACCTTTTTAAAAGTGGATTTTGTTTGTCAAATTTGCCTTTTTCCTCTTCGCTTTTAATCTATTCCTATCCTGCGTCAACGTCCTACTTCCAGTTATGCATTGTTCTATTCTGGTAACGTACACAGCGGGCTAGGGATTCGCACATACGCACTCACAGTTACTGTCTCAAAAGTTGCAGAGGCTAAGTGCAGCAGATGTTTTTCAGGCAAAAATAGTTAAGGAGGGAGAAGAGCGAGCTGTATTTGTGGAGAGGATTTTCTTCACAGGTGCTCACGTACAGTTTGTTTTTGTTTGACCGAGGCAGAGCTAGGCTTGCATTTAAATAAAAGAGAAACTCGGCTGTGTTTTTCTCTCTCTGTTTGCTGTGTCATGTGGAGGACACAGATAGCCTGAGAGCGATGGAGTCATGAAGTGAGGACAGAGTGTTTTGTTAAAATATAAGTGACAGAAGGATGGAGGCCGTGTTGACTTTAGAGAGGAGGAAGAGGACACAGAGTAAGGGACAGATGTTGGTTCAGTGGGTGAATTATATGCATCACTCATAACAACTAATGGGTCAAATAAATCTTCCAGCTTCTATAATTTTCTTTTGTCCACAGTGGAAATACAATGTTGACCATGCTACATCAAATACTTTTTTTATCAAATCTGGCAGCTCATATCCGTTCACTGATTATAAACGGTAAATTCCGCTTCGGTTTACTGGTCTTGAGACGCGTTATCACACCAGCGCTCAAGGTTCAAGAACACAAATGATGTTTTAATCTATAACCACGGTGTCATAAAACTTATTTATCTTCAATAGCTTTATTGTTTGTTTTGAAGCGTGGTCCATTGTAAAATAGACGGTATTGTCAGCATTTTGAGGGACGAACATGTGGAGCTGCTTCTTTACAGTGTGAGTGGATCATCTCTAATTCAGCGTATCCAAACAGCTGTCTGTTTACTTCTCTGATATTAGAAGAAAGAGTTGAGCTTGACAACAAAAAAGCTTTATTTTTCTATTAGGTATGAGATTACACATCTCTAGCTCGGTTGGCTAACTTCTTCGTCTCCAACACACCCTCATACCTGAGCTACGTAGTAGGTGGATTCGCTTCACTACCCAAAATGATGTTTATCACCCTTTCGACATGGCCGCTGCCATGTAGACGATGACACACTTTTAATGAATCTTCGTTGCCTAACCTTAACTACTCGGTTAATGTTAGGCAACTAAACTGCTATGATAGGGTTAGCCAAGACAAAGACTTGCTTTGGTTTAAGAAAAGAAAAAACACTTTTGTCACAGTTTTTTTTAAGGCCTCCTGAATGACAGTCCTCTTTTTGTAAGAGGGGACTACCACCAACAAACCGTAACCACTGGTCATTTTAACCTACTTGCTTTATCAAACCATAACCGATTGTTTATCTGAGGTTTACCCTCCAGTCTCACAACAAGTCTTTTTTCTATATACCTTTACTTTTCAAGATGTGAGATGACATATAAAAACGGTAAGTACAACACACCGAAAAGGTCAGAAATGTTATATCTAAATCAATAAAAGAGAACACACAAAAACACACATTTATCTCACAACGTGTCATTACATTACATGTGTAACTCGTGAAGCAAGAAAAACCAAAAAATACATTAAAAACACATTGTTAAATACATGAAACCAACATCAATCTCTGTTTAGTCTGTATCAACAGGATGCTGCTGCAGTGACGGGTACAGAAGCAAACAGGAAGTCATCGCGGTGCTGTCTGGAAATTTCAGAGAATTTCACTGCTTTATGGTTTTCACCACGCTGTCTGCAGCTGTTATTTGTCGTCTCATTTGCATGCACACATGTCATGTTCCTCCTTTCTTTCAGTTTTCCCTCTCAGGGATTTTATCTCAGATATCAGTCATTTGCATCACTTTGTTCTTCGTATTCGTCACTGACTACTCGGCTGTTTGATTATACCAGACCGATCGATTTATCTCTTCCATACGGCAAACGCTGCATCTTCATCATAATCCCCTGTTCCACAACAAACATGGAGACCCTGCCACATTAAACGTCGTCACACACAAACACTCGCTATCTCACACTCACTCTCTCTATGCGTGTGACACACGCACACACTGCAATCGAGCCGCAGTAGTGTCAGATTGATCACTCGGCTGGCTGTGCTCCAGCATGCTCTCTTTTCTATTATCCCATCACTGCAGCAGGGTGATAGGGATAGAGACTGTGTATCAGTGGGGCTGTTTATAAGTGTGCATCCATCTAGAACAATATAATGTTATTGGGATGACCCCCTTCAGTCCCATTGTAAAATTACACCACACTAAGTGCCTTACGAAAGCTGCAAAACTGGTGCAGCTACGTAAGAGTTGTATTTACTTATTATAAGGTTACAACATCTCATAATCTGCTGCTTAAATACATTACTGCCAAATCCTTTTGTTGGATAACATTTGTAGATTTCTGTGAAACTGTGACAATAGGGTTTTTGGTAGAGGAAGTAAAAAAGAGGCTACAGTGCTCTCATGCTTATCTTAGCCTAAATCCATTTCATTGTTGACTCAGTTTTCCTCTAAACTGTGGTTATATAATGCAGCTCGCACTCATTTTATCAGATGCCTTTGTACAATTGTACTAAAGGCCTTTTCACTTTCCTCTGGGGATATTCAGTCTGCCAATATGCCAGAATTGCGTTGGGCAAAAAGTTCCGCTTTTGACAATGCACCATCTGTTGTCATTTTCTGTTTTACATCCATTCTGTTCATAGTTTGCATAACATTTACATGTCGTTTGGCGGTTTAATCCACCGTAGCACATGTATTGCCATGCATCTGATATTACTTTTAAAAAAAAGTGTAATCTGCAGCTAAGGGGTGGCTGTTCACTAGGTTTACTCATGGCTACAACAAACAACAAAACCTGAAGATGAATTTAAAAAATAGTGTCACATTGTTTGGTAAATGTCACAGGTATGAGGGACATTTAAATCATTACTTTGGTTGCTTCAAAATGGCACTGAGCCTCTCTTGGTCATGTTAATTTTATGTACTGAGCGTCAAGTTTCTGTATAGGGTATGAGTCCTCACAGCACAAGCACAGAACACATGAGTGACACAGAAAAAATCCACTTTTTATTTTGCTTTGTTTTTCCCCCCTCTCTTCAATTTTCCAGCCCCTCCGTCAGGGGACAACTGGCCATATGGAGCTGTCCCTGTGGGCTGGTGGCAGGCACTTGAGGGGCCAGACGATTCGAACGCCAGTGGTGTTGTAACGTGCGATGGAACGGCACATTCAGTGGCTTAATTTTATCAGTAACACCTTTAACTTTGCATAAAATTCTAATTCACTGAGAATTCTTAAATAATTCGAGCGTATATTTTTTCTGAACAACAAAAAAGATGATCCTTGATCCTCAAATGTGTCGGTTGTGCTCTGCTAATGCAGCTGAAGCTGTAAAACGTTAAAATAATAAAAACTGTAAAAGCCTCTCCATCAGTTTTGCAATGAATGTAGTATTGTCACCGGAGTGCAGACTTACACAACAGCTCTAACACTACACGCTCTGTCTCAGACATGCACGACACAAGTATGCTGACATGGTACACTATGTGCAGATAGGCACCTGAAAAATTGACTTTCAGGAAGTTAACTAATAGAACATATTGTATTTCAGATGAGTTTGAGCCTCTGCTGCCAGTCAGCAAAATGCTTTCTTGTCCTAATGTTACGTAAAACTCCATAATCTCTCTTTGTACTCGGATTTGCACCTGTGTTACTGGAGTTTGTACACACACAGACACACACACACACACACACACACACACACAACTGTAGACTATAATTGTAGTTATATAGTTATAATAAGACCTAACAACAGTTACATTTTGCTTGTTTGTGTTAACATCCATTTTAGGGTATAATCTACTCTGCACAGGGTTTTATTGAAAACAAACAAACTCGTTACACAACAACTTTATACACACCAGCTTGAAAGTAATGCTGCTATTTCTTGATTACAGATTAAGCTTGTGTGTTACTGTAATTCTTCAGTGCATCTGTGAGTGTAATTATAGCAATTCACTGAGATAAACTTGGAGTGGATTTAAAGGCTGTGCAGGACTCTTGATAACGAGGGTGAAATTATGTGCCTGCTGTCAGAAGATAAACGAGCAGCTTCGAAGTAAACTTTCTGTGTGAAGAAAAATATATTTTTTTATTCGAATCATCAGGTATTTTTAAGATTTCTGTCAACACACAGGGAAGCCGAAAGGAGGGACTGGAAGGAGAGGCACGTGTTTTTTCCCTCCCTGAATCTATTGAGATAAATACAGGGGAAAGCTACAGATGTAGTTTTGAACCTCTATAACATTGTTAGGCTTTCAGATCAAGAGATACATCTTTTTTATTCCATACTTACTTTTCAAAACCTGGCACTCTTCATTACCCACAATGCAACTCAATTGCAGACAGTTCGGTCTGGGATTCAGGTGTATTATGTAAGTGTTGCCTCCAGCCACCATAGCCTAAAGCAGCGATGAGGAGCAGGGTACAGAAATCTGGTTAACTCCACACCAACATTCTGTATGTGTTTTCTAACTTCTAGTCCCAGCTGACAGTTACTCCAGTGACATCACTTGAGGCAATGTATGACTTCACACAGCTCCCTCTGGAGCCATAAACAGTTTGATTCAACTTTTTTCACATACAGTATGCAGTGATAAACAGATTTTGATGTGCAAAGTCAAAGATGTCGGTACCCCATCTGTTCTTGAAGGCTAGTCTTAAAGGAGACCTATTATGCTTTTTCATTTTTTCCTTTCCTTCAGTGTTTTATATGGAGCAACGCCTGCGAGCCAGTTCAGGCAGGCAACTCGAGCTGCACTGCTATACACATAGCATGCCCCACTCTCCCAACACTGTCTCTGCCTGTCAATGCTGCCTGTGCACCGCGTCAGTATTGCTGCATGTTCTTTCAGCCCCACCACCAACCCAGCATCCATGTTTTGCTCATCACTCCCCAATATCTCTATGAAAACATGTCTGCGGGGAGTGATAAAGTCGGAGCCTAGACTCTAAACTAGAACTATGTTTTGCTGCTCTAATAAACATTTGTTGTCTGACTGAAATATGTTCTTGTGCATGTAAAAGATCTTGAAAGTTAAAAAGGTCAATGTCTGCACCAGCAGAAGCTCCTCTCTCCCACAGAAAACACTGCTCCATAAACGCCTCATCTGTAGTCTTTAATTATGTGACTTTGTGACATCACACTACATCACAGAGTCACGCATAATTTATGCCTAGCAGCTAGTTTGGCACATAAGAATTGATTTAGCCCAGCTGCTCTGTTGTTGTTACTGATGTTAGCTCAGGCATGTGTGAGCTGACCAATCAGAGCAGACTGGGTATTCTGGAGGGGGGGGCCTTAAAGAGACAGGAGACTGACAGTATGACACTCATCTAAAAAGCTTGACTCCATCAACCCCGCTAACATTTCAAGTTTAATCCCATAATGATGAAACTTTACTTTATAGAAGTACAATGAAAACCACCTCAACTACAAGTTTTATGTCTCCCCGACAAAATGACCATGTGGGGACAATCAAAGCAACGCATCAACAACACAAAACCCCTCTGCACGCAACATCTCCCTAAATCTCCTTTACTAACAAACACACACAAACACACCTCAAAGCTCAGAAGGATGTTTACAGCTCAGTTTTGGGCGGTTGCTCTCTGTTTCCTTCTAATCTCATTGTGTCTCTGCTGGCCTCTGATCTTTGGCATTTTCCACATTCCAGCCATCTGCTGGTCTCTCATTTGCCTGGCAGCACCCCAGCAGCACTAAACTAAACAGACAGCTCGCAACCTCAGCTTTTATTTCTCCGTCTGTCTGTCAGTCCGTCTGTCTGTCTCCTCAGTCAGAAAGAAAGAAAGACAGAAAGAAAGAAACCCACTCTTAATGTCATGGTGGACTAGCTTTTCTAAAGAGTAACTTTTATCAACACATTCCAGGAGAACCACAGACAGTGATGAACAATAATGCAGAGGTCGCGATGACATGTTTATGACAGATTTATTTAGTCTGGTTTAAATAACCAGCGCTGTGTCACAGCCGCAGACCGAAGCACTTTCTCAAACACGATATTAATCTGAAAGTGAGAGTGAGTGGGAGGCGTCTGAAGCCGGAGGGGCCAACAAATGGTTAAATATCACCTTTAATGGGTCACCACTACCCAAATTAACACTACAAAAAAGGAGTGATGAGCGATGAGATGATGCTGTAACGTCAGACATTTTCCATCGAGAAAGGTTATGTTTGTTTCCTCTGTGGTTTGTTAAAGGTGAAATGCATATCTGTGGTCGAGGAGACAGGATGTTAGAAGGTCATACAAAGCTTCTATCACTTTTGCAATCTCTCCCCACTTCTGTTTTTTCTCACTTTCTTTCACATTCTCTGACATCAGGAATTTTTTTTCCAGGTTAGAAAGCTGTTTGAGCAGTTTCTCTGTTGTATGAGAAGAGTTCGTCTGACACAAACATTGTCAAAGCAAGAAAAACAGCGAAAGAATAGATCAGACTGAAAACTCTTTTGTTTCATTGATGCTGATGTTGTCAAATGTGGGCAGAGATTCAGAGATCCGAGGCATGGCTAAACTTTAAAGTTCCCCTCAGCTCTATGGAGCATTTTAGCATCTTATAGCTCACAATTTCACTGTGATGGTTCTCGCTCATCAACCTTTTCCAATGCCAGCCACATCCGGCAGCGGTTTTCAGATAAATGACTGTGATAAACCCACTGTATAACACCTGCTCAGCCCCTACCAGCAGACAGATGCGGTTAGCAACGAGCGGATGAACATAGTGGAGCATTTAGGGCACACTCACAGTAGGCAATCCGTACCGTGCTCGAGCACGTTTGACCCTAAAACTCCAATTTGTTTGACGAGTGTGAGCACTGTCTTGGCCCTGGCACGGTTTGAAAGAGGTGTGCTTCGGCACGGCATGGTTGCTCATGTACCAGCGCAAGCACGCGTGCACAACAACGGGGACACGAAGTATAGTCATTGCTAACTTGTTTGCCATAATAACTTTATAAGGTCATAATATATGAGTGTTGTGTTTACAGCTTGTTGAACTGTTCCCAAGAAGCCAAGAAATCAATAAATGCAGCTTTGACTGAAATATCTGATGTTTATGTGTAGGTGTTAGGACATTTGTTGATGCAGCTCCAGGTAAGTCTAAATAAAGAAAACAAAAGCACATAACTTTGAAATGTAGCCTATACTAACATCAACAGGCAGCAACGTAAAGATTTTTCACGGATATTGATTGGCATTTACATTAGCCAATAGCTGTTTACCGACGGGAGGAGAGCTCAGAGATGACTTTTTAACTTTTGGGATGAAAAACTGGATTTATCTTCCTGATTCCTGTATCAACTTGATGGCAGCAGCGATCCGTGGAGGTGACCTCCATTGTCAGGTGTTTATGCACTCTTACATTGACTGCCGACTGAAGCTGGAGGAGATGTAAATATACTTAACCTTATGAGCATAAGAGAGTTCATATGTTACAGAGAGGGGAGGGGAAAAGAAGAGCGAGAACCGAAATCTCTGGTGAGTGCTGAGTTCCCTGAGAGTTGACCTGTGTGTGCCGTTTCCCACTAACCTTAGCTCACGACTAGTGTACAGTAATCTGGCTGTTTGACGTGGATAAACACTGTGTAAGTAATGCAAATAAACACAAATTATCTAGCTGTCAAACTCGCTTCACTGGATGTGAGCACACCATTAAACAACCACAATTGCTCATGAAAATCTATCTGACGTGACTCAGGCACAAATGTTCACGGACGAAGTAATGTTTTATTCACGTTTCATTTGCTTTCATTTTGCAACAAAGGTCTAATTGTTTTCTGACATTTTAATGCAGGATTCCTACATTATAGTGTTCAAAAGGGTAAAAGTTGCAAAACAAAAACATCATTCAGTTACTTGTCATAGTTGTACTAGACATCCGTGTACACACAGTAATAAAGATCGGCTTATCTGCGGCACCTGTATGACAAGCAGTCTAACTATTTAATCTTATCTATTTAATACTTGAAATTGTTTCAAAGGTCAGTCTTCAGGGGAGTTTTCACAGTGCAATATTAGAATGACAGATGTTTTATAGTGGCAGCTTCGACACAACAGACACACCACCTAACACAAACACACACACACCTGCACCTACGCACACTTGCTAAGCCCGACCACAGGAGCGTCAACGAGGGCACGGTCTGACTTCCTCTGCGAACACGGAGCAGTACATCAAGGTGCTCATGCTTTTTGCATATTTTGTTTTGGGATTGTTTTTTTTGCATATTTGAGGGCTTACAGTATGACATGAGTTTTTCTTACGAAAAAGAAACTGAGAAGAATGACAAAGACAAAAACAAGGCACAACAAAGCACCTATTTACCAGAATCGCTTGCTTTGATGTGACATGTCTGAGAGACTCAAAGACTGAGTGAAAGACAGAAAGAGAAAAAAGAAAAACGGAGAGAAAGATAAAGTGGAGGAGGGAGAGGAAGAGAGGGAGGGGAAATAAAAGGGCTGGGGTTTCCTTGCCTCTCTCTTCTGCAGTCTGATCAAGGTAATGACGCAGGCACAGGAGATGATACTACACACATATTCACACACAATCACTTACACACAGTGCAGTGCGATTGCCCCAAACCATCACCCAGCATTTCGCAAACCGCCCACGGCTGCTCGACTGCATCACTCTCTCCCCTGCTTTCTCCTTTTCTCTGGGCGAGTTCCCTCACATCTCTCAATCTGTCTCACTTACTTCCATCTCTTTTCTTCTCTTTCTCTCTTTCTGCCTATTATGTTCCTTCCTTTTCTTTCTTCCCCCCCATCAGTACATTCATTTATCTTTTATCAGTGCAGCTTTCTACAAAAACACTTCCGGTAAATGGATTGTGTGTGTGTGTGTGTGTGTGTGTGTGTGTGTGTGTGTGTGTGTGTGCCTCCTGGTACTTAGTCCCTCTAAAACCCTTTTGTTCTGAGCTGAGACACTGCATATAAACAATCATCTACAATTCTTTTTCAGCATTAGCAAGAAAATTATTCCCTGGTTTCAAAATTTTGCTGACAATTAACCGCTGGCTAAACCCTTCCCCAGGACAGCGATTGTCCAATCATAGTTTAGGATCTGCGCCTTGTTACATCAGGCCTGTTAAGCTTTGGATTTGTCCACACGTTGACTCAGTGTGAGCTCTGACATTAGAGCACACATGTAAAGAAAACTTTAAACAGCATGTTAATCTGCTCTAATGTAAGATGCAAACATTAGCATGGCTGGTTAATCAGCTTACTACAGTAGAAACAAAACCCTGTGTTATTTCTGAGGCTAAAAGTAGCATTTCGTTAGTGAAAGGTGCAACGTGTAAGAATTGCCCTTCTGTTAAATTCATACTATAAACAAACAGGAGGCAGCTTATCACAAGAGTCAGCTTTTCCGGTAATGCTCCTTCATAATAAGAGCTTTCAAATGACTAAATAACAGGGGGCTTTTATTGTGAAGATTTTATGGGAAATGAAATGTGTCACAATGAAATAAGATCAGACAGTTGTCATACCGATCACCATTGATACTGTAAGCTGTATGAGAATTGTAAATATTGACAGGCATAGCACCAGCAAGTGTGGAGAAGAGTCTATTTAAAAAATAAAGCACAGTTTCATGGAGTGTTTTGTCTTTGTTTGACATCCTGGGAGATAAAAGGATTTGTCCTCTGTTCATGTGACACACACATCAGCTTTAAATTGTATTTGATGGATCAGGTTTTCATGAGAACCTTTATTGTCAGACCCAGTTTGATTTGTATGCTCAGGGCTGTCTCTGTTATGGAAATTGGTATGATATCACTAAGTTCGACGAATGGAAAAACATCTGTCTGGAACATGTTGAGGTGACAGGTGGTGACAGATGGGTCATGTCATGTCATCTCACACACACAACAATATTTCTCAATCTACAGCTGTGTGATGGAAAAGTCGCTCAGAGGTTTTTATTACGTTGTGTTTGTATTATTGCAACACACGCTGCTGTGTAACCACACCGTGTGCCCTGGTGCTCTTTTGGGTGTGTCAGTGATGAATGGTTTTTGCGGTATGCCTCATTCTCTTGCTCATAACATTTACTGTTAACCAGCTGAGGAAAACAATTTTCTTCATTATTAAGTCATTCTTTAAATGTGCAATACAAATATGAGGTTTCCATTAAAGTTATCTTTAGAAAATAACCAGCAAGTGCAGCAATACTGCATATAAAACACTGTTCAAAACCTGGTCCTGGTCTCTGTATTTGACACAACTCAACATTTAGATAATCCTGAATATGATAATCACAGAGTTAGAGATAGCAGATACACTGAAGATCCTTTAAAAACTGGTTGAATGATAATGAGAATACAGTAACAACCATATCTCAGACAGAGTTTGCTCAGTTGTCCTCGGGTGACCTTAGTATGACACTTCAGTAACATGATAACAGATGGTTGTTTCACATGAAAGTGAATTTCCTGGGTTATAATTCTTATCAACCCTTACACATGTTTGCCCAAACAAAGATGGCGACATCTCTTTTGGTTGCTATTGTTCTTGACAAGGATGTGATTTAAAAATCCTAATGTAATGAGTTTTATCCCTGAACTTAAGCCAGCCAACTATGAGATGAATCATGATCATGAAACATTTGATCCAGGCGTAAAAAAAAACAAAACAATGGGAAGGTGGGGGGGGGGGAAAGGGGACAGGTACAGGACTGTGTACATAATTATTTCAAGAGTGAAGTGACTCATCCCATTGCGCATGATTTCATTCAAAGGCCTGACTTGTCATGATATTCACCCCTTTGAAAACTATTCTGTCTCCAGTACATGTAGCATCTACACACATCTACAGATAGCTAGCTAAGGAAGACAGAAAATCTGAAGCAGAATGAAGCTCAGTTCAATCTATCTTTTTTTTTTCTTCCGTAAAACTGTTAATATAGAAAAATCCATTAAATCAATGTACATGGCACTTACTAACATAAAAACTTATGTCACATGTCAGCGTGATTGTTTTAGCAAACAATTTAAAGTCACATGCAGCCCAGTGAAACGAGATATACACGCAGTAATCACAAAAGTGACAAAACTTACAACCAATGACCCTCCGAGACACAAATGGAGTAGAAAAATGTCGCAAGTGGTGGCAATGTTGAAGTCTTCCTGGTTTAGCGCTGACCCTTAAAGTGAAACTCTCGCCAAAAAGCAACCGAGGCTTTATTTATGATTGGGTATGAGTCAAACCTTCACGTACAAGCACACTCATGACCAAAGAGGCACTTTTAAGATTTACCGTAGTTTCGTTTTGGGGCAAGCTCATTTTGAACGGGAGTACATAGGGCATACCACGACGGCATCAAAATGTCTATTTTTAGACCACTAAGAAGGCTCCACACATCATGAAACTTTATTGGTAGCATCACCAGGGTCTCTACTCATGACACGAGCAGTAAGAACATTGTTTGTGTACACAAAGTGTGTGAAAAAGACGGTTTTGAACTACTTACGCTTAGCTACTGGGACTCCGGCGCGCCGCCGCCATTCCAGGCAAAAAGTGTCGATCTCCGAGTGCGGCCATCATGACGGAGAGTAACGGTGGGACGCTCCTCGGGCTTATTTCCAGATGAATTCGCGGATAATTCGTTGTTCTGTCGTTAGTCAAAAGCAACACTGACGTCCATGTTGACAAGGGAGCCACATATTACAGAGCGTCCCACCGTTACTCTCCGTCATGATGGCCGCACTCGGAGATCGACACTTTTTGCCTGGAATGGCGGCGGCGCGCCGGAGTCCCAGTAGCTAAGCGTAAGTAGTTCAAAACCGTCTTTTTCACACACTTTGTGTACACAAACAATGTTCTTACTGCTCGTGTCATGAGTAGAGACCCTGGTGATGCTACCAGTAAAGTTTCATGATGTGTGGAGCCTTCTTAGTGGTCTAAAAATAGACATTTTGATGCCGTCGTGGTATGCCCTATGTACTCCCGTTCAAAATGAGCTTGCCCCAAAACGAAACTACGGTAAATCTTAAAAGTGCCTCTTTGGTCATGAGTGTGCTTGTACGTGAAGGTTTGACTCATACCCAATCATAAATAAAGCCTCGGTTGCTTTTTGGCGAGAGTTTCACTTTAAGTCACACGGTCTCAGTTGACCAATCATAGAGCTACAGCAAGTGTCAGCACAAAACAAAGGAAAATCTTCTCCCACTAGGAGGCACTGTCGACAGATAATTAATTACAAAATGTGTGCCATGACGACACTTTTCCTGATCTTAAAATCACAAAAAACGCAGCATGTCGAGGGAAATCATCGCTCTGTGATAAACGTAACGTAAACGATCTGATCGTAGGAGCAGTAACTCGTTAGCCGACATGACTTGTGTTGGTATGGTAAACTTTTCTGTGGTCTATCTCGGATGGTTCCTAGAAAAAACCTCAGACTCAACATATAAATGGATTTCCACTTCCGGAAGGTCGATGTTGAGCTGTAATGCACTTATAATGCAATAATAATTATTAGTCTGTGCTGACCTACTGTACTTCTGCTCACCTGTTATCCCCATGGCTCTAATCTTTTTCTCCCGACAGTATACTCCAACAGGGATAGACACGGTAGATTATGTGTTTCGTATGATCCTCAGTAATCACACAGAGGAGGCCTTTGTTTTCTTACTAAATCCCTTTATATAATATTAATGCATTAGCCTAAATCTCCCTCTCTTTTTCTCCCTCTCACACCATCACAGTGTAAACTAGTTCCTACCTGTCACACTGTTTTATTGGCCTGCTCTGTATACGGCACCAGCTGGCATGAATTCAAAGTGTAATCTGCCTCGATAAGATCGAAACTCCACAAATCAGCAGTAGTAACGTTATATTGTGGCCCATATTGTAATTCCAGAGGAATGTTTGGACATTTATAGGCGTAAAATGACTGGAACAAGGAGGGGATTTCCAACTTAATATCCTCTCTTAAAGGAAACAGAGTTCGGGGTATAAAAAAGGGAATTCAAGACTTGAAGAACATGAGACTGAACTTCCCTAGAGATTTTTGTTCAGATTCTCAGGATGCATGAGGTTTTCACAGTGAGTCATTCATGCTGATTTAAACTGAAAATGAAGGACAGGAGTGTGTTTATCTTATCTCATATTATAAATACACAGTGTTGAAAAAAAAAATACCCAAAAGTCATACTTTGTGACTAAAGATATTGTGTTTCATAAAAGTGAAAGTCACCCATAGGAAAAGTACTGGAGCAAGTATCTGTTTAATGTACTTGGATCATAAGAAATGTTCTGGCAATGGATGTAATTAAGTATCAAAAGTACAAGTAAAAGTAAATAATACGTATTTACACGTATGTATATACTGTAGGCTATACTATGGGTCGACCGATTACCTGCCTGTAGTATTGATTATCAGAGTGTGTTATTTTTGTGTGTGTGTGTTAATCTGATCGCTGAAAAAATATCATTAATTAAAATACAATAAAAAGTACAATATCTGCCTCCAAATTGTAGTGGAGTGGAAGAACAAAAGTACAAGTACCTCAAAATTGTACTCAAGTACTTTGTTTGAGTTTATTTACTTTGTAACATTCCATCAAAGTACATAGAAGACTTTCAGCTGTAAAGACATAAACTAATTATCTATTAAAATGTATTAACCCACAATCAAAGCATTCATCTTAAGAAATCTGTGAAAATCAAACATTTTTTATTGACCAACAGGGGGAGTAGCATCAAATCTAGAATGTCAGGCCCCTGTTGGTTTGAAGTTGGGAAACTATGGACATTTCTTACTCTGATAAACTATAATATAGAGCTTTTGATTAAAAAAAAAAACATAAAGGCCAGTATGATACAGCCTAGAAATAAACATTTTGTTTCATTAAAAGTATATTTTTCCCTCCCAATTTAAACATGTTTAACCTCAAATTGACCTTAATGACATGAAACCTACACGTTCCACACAGATCAGCTCTTCCATCATATATTTAGACTATTATTAAAACCATAATGAATTATTGATCTGCTCTCACATGAAACAGAAGTGGCGAGGCTTTCAAACGCGATGCATCTGCTTAGTCTGATCAAAGACGAGGATGCGCAACAAACATTTAAGGCTTATAACAGAAGGACGTAAGAGTTTGTAATTTGCAGCCTTGTGCTAGACACACAAAAACTCCTCTAGAATAACAAACAGGCAACGCGCTGCATATGCACCAGCGCCGTATTGTTCTTAATATCCGAAGGAGCAGTATATCAGCTGCGTGACGCACATACACACAAGGGAACTCTCCCCTTCAAGCAAGCCGGGCCATACATACGTACACACACAGTAAACACACACACCAGACATGCACGCGAGGGGTGTCTGCATTTTTAAACGGCCTCAGAAGTGTGCCAGCGAGCGCGAGAGAGAGAACAACAGCAGAGATTATCTGAGTGAAAAGAAGCCTCCCTCCTCCCTCCACACACACACACACACACACACACACACACACACACAACCCTGAGCCCTGACCTTTGAAGGAAGGCGACAGATGGGCCTTTTTCTTTGGCCAGGTCCCCGCTGACAGCTGTCCAGGATATAGGGAGGTGAGGTGGTGTCTGTGTGTGTGTGTTGGGGTTGGGGGGGGTGTGCAGGGAGACGGTCAGAGGTCAAACATTCGCTGGCAAAAAGAATTGAAGCACAAGCAAAATTATATGTTCAAAAGCGCCACACGTGCAGGCAGGCGAGAGCTCGCGCCTAATCTGGCATTCATGTAGACGCATCCATATTCATCAATGTTTCTGTCTGCCTGCGTCTGCCGCTCTCTGTTTGTCCATCCATCTGCCTGCCTCCTTGACCCATCATCATTTCTCTCCCTCTCCCCTCTCTTAATCAGGCTATTGTTTTGTCCTGATTAGTCTAGGGCCCCCCCCGCCCCCCATCCGCTCAGGAAAAGCAGGACATACCCCAGACATTTAAAGCTAACCCAGATCCAGAGTGCTGTATACTAGCAGGTCAGTCCTGAAGCGCTTCCTCTCCATATGCAGGCAGGGGTTTCCCTTCTCCTCAGCCCAGACATGTCTGTGCATGTATGAGCGAGAGCGAGGGAGGCAGACAGAGAGAGAGGGAGATCAAAGCGGGAGGAATGTAAGCTTTCTGGCATCAAACCGCAGCTAAACTATTTATTACAGCGAACTTGGTTTCAGTCCATTCTGTGCTTCGCTGTCAGCACCGGTTTTCACACTTTCTCCTGTGGATTTGTAAGTCAGAGGAAAACATTAATGCTTCTTAGCGGGCGGCTTCTTTTTAGCCGACCTTGCATTTCAGGGAGGTTTGACACAGACGGTGACGACGTACAAAATGAAAAAAGGTCTCAGATGTGTAATGTGTTCATACCAATTATGTTGCAATTATATTGCATCTTTGGTCTACTAAAGATGTAAGTGACGCCGGATCATGGGAGTTGTCTTCATTGCTTAACAACCACCGTGGCTAAAAATCTTTCCACGTCACTCAGGCTGAAATGTTCACGGGTAATGTTTTAAAGTTTTATTCACATTAGTTTAATTATCATCACATCATTTAATCAGAGCAATCACACGGTTATGTTAGCTAGGAAGTGGTCGCATGCTAATGTTACCTAATAGGTTTTCAAAATATGTAGTTTTACCTCAAAATTTTGCCCAAATTCCCTCCAGATTTTCATTGTCCAATAACTTTTCAGTTTCTACCCAACTCTAACTGTTAGGTGATAAAATGAAAACAGTTTGTCAGATCTCCTACGTTTATACGACCTGCGACACAGCAGCATTACGTCATCCCAGCATTCAAGCTTCCCACCCTGAGCGTGATGTCAGAGGGAAATTTTTCTGGACTGAAAAAAATCAGAGATGACTCAAGACAGGAAGTGGGCTAATTAAGACCCCCTCCACTGAATACTGTCTTTAGACTGGAAATCTTGCCATTATAAAACCTAAGTCACACTATAAGGTAAATGATAGACCTTAGTGAATTCAAACAATTTAATTTAACTAGAATATATTGTAAAAAATAAATACATTTTGCCTAAAGGTTGAGAGAAAATAAAATATGGATCATGGAGCAATCACAGAAATACAGAAATTTAAAGGATGGCTACTATAACTGATAGTCGAACCTGATTATAGCTGAACTTAATCTTCTTACACCCGCCCCAAAACCGCATCATCTGAGGGATTTCTGTGGACTTGTTTATCAAGTTATTTTTAAGAAGCTATTTATGGAGCCTTTAGCTTCAGCCACCATCTAATGGAAAAGCACACAAACATAATCTGCTGAACTGCAGGGACCCGCTGAGTGCCTCTGACCCAGATGCTCGATATACAGTAGGGTGTTTTCAACACTGCTTACAAGGAATGAAAATCACACTTAAATCCAGCATGTGTATTTTTTGTTCTCCTATTTGTTTTCATTTCCATGAATACAGCCCAGGCCACACCACCTTCTGTCTAATTTAGATACACCAAACAACAAAGGGTGAAAATGTGGAGGTTTCCATCTCAGGTTGCCAGGCAGGCTCTCAAACCGAAAAAAGCACAGAAAAATGTGCAACAACTCTTGCCTTTTCTTTTTTTCCCCTGATAATTAACAAGTTTACTCAGAAGCTTAACTAATCAAATGTCATGAAAGGTGTCACTGGAAGTGTTAAAGCCACAGAGATTTACTGATCAACTCTGAAGCTCTGCAGAGTGTAACTATTTTGACAGATATTGCGATTACGATGTTATTTTTGATTATTATGGATGATTGCATTTTACATCACAATGTTCATTGTCACAGAAAAACTAGTAAAATCATGATGATGTGGCATTTCTCCTGGTCTCTGCCAAACAAACACACTTTATTACATCTGGAGAACAAGTTTTGTAGGCCAGAGCAGTGCCAGTTCTTGCACTTTGGATATTGCACCTCGTCATATTGCGTTTTCGATTATTTCGCGATTAATTGTGCAGCCCTCCTGGAGAGCTCTTTTTTGACACTTGTAACTAATAAAAGGAGACAAGTCTTGAAGGAAATTGCAGCTAAAAAGCTAAAACTACACATATGTCGACAATCCAAGGGCCAAGGATAGTATTTATGCAAGCAGGACCATCCTCAACACCTCATGATAGTAAGTAAGTAAAGCTTTACAGCACTTTTTTTAAAAAAACACTCACTCACACACATACAGTACATGCACACACAATGAAAATTAAAAATATATACGACACAGCTACTCTCTCTGAGTGGATTTTAACAACATAATGAATGCATCAACACTTAATCGTGATATGAATAGAAGCAGGAGAGCTGACCGCATGACACAAAGACCTGTATACACTTCTCTTAAGTGCCTCCGCCTACTAGTGGTAAAAAAAAAAAAAAAGAAAAGGTTCAGGTCCTTTAGTGAAGGTGCCAATAAAAAATGTAAATATACTCAGTAACAAGAAAAGCCCTGCACTCGAAATCCTACTTAAAGCAAACACGAGTGTGGCGTTGCACTCAGAAACTGTGAGGGGCACCAAATCAAACAAAATGGCAATTTCTACATAATGTTGCTTTAAATATAAACCACCAGTTGCTCAGGAGAATGTAGCCGGTACAAAACAATCATTCCCACAGGCAAAAAAATTATGATATTTGATTTCAGAGTGTAATTAACTAACACTTGAAGACACTTTGCTGTTTGAACTATTGTGGGTCTGTAGTCTGTTGTGATGTGATGTGATTGGCCCGGGGTGCCGTTAGATTGCCAGCCTTAATTATCATCCCTGTCCATTAAAAGATGTTAAACGTCACAATCACCGGGTCGCCCTCTTATTTATTCAAAGAATTGATGCACTGGGAGATAACATTGAAAAGGAAAGTAAAAAGTTGCCCAGTAAAAAGGTTAACTTGGTCCAACTTTTACTGCCATATTATCGATGGCCAACACTGCCTGCATTGGCCAATAAAATACACGAAAGCCAATGATTCCAGGTAAATTGAGATTGTCAGCACAGAAGGTTATATGATCTAAATGTAATAAGTTTCCAGAGCTGTAAAATCCTGTTTCATACTGTTGTAAAATGTTTTTTGGCCTTTGACAGGCCTCAGAACAGATTTCCTGGTTCATATTTCATCTTGTCATTGGTGCCTGTAGCAACACACCCATGCTTTTTAACACAATGTATTGTCTGTGTGAAAAATAGCCATAACAACAAATAGCTAAGATATGTCAGGGTGTTTGGCTGCCTGTCAGGGTGTCCTTCTGCCCTGAGGCACTGAAAAAGGAGAGATTAAAGTACCTTTAAACACACACAGAGACACACTTTGCACGAGCAGAACTGAACAATGGGAACATGAGTTTCACACGAGAACACCTGCAGGGGTTTCAGTCGCGTTTCATATTTGTTTACAGGATTATATGTAATCATTATTATGTAATAATGTGTGCCTGTGTTACGTGTCTGTTCAGGATGTGGATGTGTTTTGAAGGTGTGTGCGTGAGAGTGTGAAAAGCGCGTCTGTTTGCCCACAGAGCTTGATTTTTAATTCAAGGGCACATCGTGAAACAGCAAGGTTACATAATGATGAAAGCAAAATGCCAGAGACAGAACAGACAGAGAAGGTCAAACGAGTTTGGAGATGGAATTCTTTGAACACAAGGTTGATATCAGAACACTGATAAAGGAGAAACTGATAAAGGCTCTGAGAGAAGAGGGGAGGCCATGACAACAGCAATACATCAACATACCTGCTTTGAAAAGCTGCAGCTTCCCCTCCTGAACTCACCTCGGATAAAAGTTAATGATGGCTAACAGGAAGGTAGAGTACGTTCCAGTTCACATATACGTTTACACTTTTTCACAAGTTGAGACCAACTTATTTACACGGTGGCCATTTTCCTCTAGCGTTAGCTTTTGTCTAACGGTAGCTAAAGGCTTATCAAGCGATAAAATGAGCTACCGTTAGACAAAAGCTACAATTAGCGTATGTCAGCTAACGAAAATTAAGTGAATCTGAGATGTAAGTTGATATTTGACAATTAATTTCCGTCTTTCCTTTCCTATCATGTAACGTAGCATCGTAACGTGTTCAAGCGGTAGCTAGTGGCTGAATGCTAACGTTAGCTGTTGTCTGACAGAAGCTAATGGGTCATCAAATGTGTTGTTTTACCTTGAAAAATTGGCCTGACGTCCCTCCGGATTTTTTACTATCCATTGTCTTTTCAGTTGCTGATCAATCTGGAAGCAGTGAGATGATAACGATTTGTCGGACCACAGCAGTACCACAGTTGAGCTTCCTACCCTGAGCGTGATGTCAGAGGAAAATGGCTGCCATGTGAGTATAGTGTCTAATCTGTATGTATCAACTGTTGCAACATCTCTTTTTTGATCACCCTTTGATTACCGATGCCTGTTGAATTATTTAGTTTTATGAACAACAATGTGTCCCCTGCAGCTTTTATTACAGAGATGCATACACAGACATGTGACAAGGTTAATTTGGAGATAGTGTTTTGTTTTTTCTGTGAAAGCAACAAGCCACTTTCACTTTATATGAGCCTGGGAATCAGACCTGTTTTTGTAAATTCCATTGCCTCGTGTGTTTAACTGATGTCTATCAAACAAGCACTACATATTGATTGGCCTTGATCCTTGTGAACCCCTTGAGGCTTGTCCCAACCTGGAAATCAATACGAGTCCCAGTGTACCAACAGTGGAGCACACAGCTGAGATAAATGGGATGTCGTGATTAGTGCGCCCTTTGAAGAATCTGTTAATACTGAAAGCACAGAGACAGAAAGTTTCCATCTGGAGTGTTTTTTTATTTAAACAGGTGGTTTCTTATCCACGTTGCTGAGCACATTGACTCTTTAAAGTCTGGTAGCTGGGACGGGGATTCCCATAAACTAACAACACGGAGACACGGCAATCACACAGAAATCTCTGGGCAGGGAAGATCGAGCCACAGATGGGAAACAATGAACTACTTTCTGGTGCCACATGTGAAAGTGACAACTGATACATCTGCACACATACACACGAAACACTCTGCAGAACATTAGTTACATACAACCTTTCAAAGTATTTACCGGACCAGTAGAACAAGACAGTTTCCCACATTATTCATCTACTCACAAGCTGCATTCCAGCCAAAGAACAGGTGGCCTTTCAGCCGTCTTGCAGTTAAACGTCTGACCTCCAACCTTAAAGGAAGGATAGCAACGTGGCTTTTAGTTTTTCAATTTCCTTGTCGGGCCAGTATATCCTGTTAAATTGGTCGCTATAACTTCCTTTTGGTGGGATGCCATGTTTTTCTCAAAGTCTGACCAGGCCGTTCAAGTTCAGAGCAAAAGAAGTTAGACGGACTCTACTTTTAAATTCCCTTCAGACTAAAATCCAATCAGACCGCAACTGTTGTAGAACAATATGTAATTTGGTGTGTTTTCATCCTAACATTAAAAATAGCGCTGCAACAGAAGTAAAAGCACCATGCTTGGCGCAAAAGCACACGGGCTTTTTTTGCAAACTGCTCAGTGAAAACAGCTGGTTTGGTAGCGCATCAACACATTCCTCTGCCCCCCCGAATCTCGTCTTCTCAGGCAGGCATGCTAAGAGGACAGGTGTGAGCCTATTGCCTCTGCACATGCACACAGCGGGATCGGGATTTCAATAATGTCATTCAGTGGAGCTGAATAGGAGTCAGTAGGGGCCCCGTTCTGTCCTGCGCCTCTGGTTGACAGACGAGCAGCCGTGTCTTTGTGCTGAGCCGAGGGGCCCCGGATCACTCAGCGGAGAGGAGGAGGTGGAGGAGGAGATGGTTGGTGGGGTTTATGGGGGTTTTAGCAGTGGCAATCACCGGAGTCTGTAGTCACTTAGTGAGGACGGGAGGAGCAGGAGGAGGAGGGAAAGGAGGAGGAGCAGTGGCGGTTTTGTGGGGCTGAAATGGTGGCAGCCGTCGAGGCTTAAGGTCATGTGTCAAGTCAGCGCTCGCTGCTTTTCGTCGTGGCAGATGGAGTTCTCGTGTTCCTCTGTTTTTTCAACTTATTGTCTGTTCCTGCTGTACATCCACTTTACTGTTGGTACTCTTTATTTTACTGCTCCTATGTACACACTGTGAGCCTGTTGAAAATAAGCCTGTTTGCTGGCGTCCATGCGAACGTGCATATATGTACTTGTGTGTGTTTGAGCGTGCATGGCAGGGGTGGGGGTGATCCCACCTGCTGAGGCCCATACAAAGCTTTGCAGTGTCGACTTGCAACAATGGCCCGAAGCTGCTGCTCCTGCTGCTGCCTCGGAGCCTGCTCCTTTTAGAGAACTTTTTTTCTTTCTTTGGGCTGTGACCACAATAAACACTCTAAAAGGATCTCTAAACCCAATCTGCCAGGGGTCATATGAATATTAATACATGGCACACGCAACTGCTGCTGCTGCTTGAGCTCCTCTAATGCATCCTCCTTTACAAAGCTTAGTCTGGTTTTCCAAATCCTTTGCGGCTTGAAGCATAGACACCTATTTAGTTAAAAGGTCAGTCTATTGAAATCATTACAGCGCCAGAAGTAGCTGGAGAGAATGTAAAATGAGGGAATGTTGCCATGTTTGTATACGATGTTATGTAAAAATACTAAGTGAAACTTTGTCTGCCTCTAAGGCTGATCTAATCTTACATGTCTTTTCTAATCTAGCAGCCTCCAGGTGATCCTGTGAAGCACATTGTGATTTTTGTGAGATGAATATTCTCTTTTAATCTTAGCTTTTCTCTGATTTTCAGGCCTCTTGTGTGGTTGTGTGGCCTGTTCTGCAATTACTCCTCACAACTGCAAACTGGTTTTTGGCCCTTGGTTTTTGAACTATTGTGTACACACGTCATATACTGCATGTCAGTTCATCCTCTGTTGCTCTTGAAGTTGTCTTGAAGTGTTTGGTGAGTATTTCCTGATGTGAACCGAGGGTATCTTATGCCTTACAGATTAGAAAGCCATGAGAAATAAAACTAACTCCACTTGACTTCCCTCTCGGTGGTTAATGATAAACACTTCCTCATGTTAGAATTCCCCCATGCCTTTAGTTTCATTATGATTTATGATTTTATTGTGACCCCGGGAGATTATTAATGAAATAAAGACCTAATCTGAATGTGCAACTTGTTATCTAAAATTGTTTGATGTATCACAGCCATGTTCACACATACATAAGGCCATCTAATCACTGGTTATGCTCCGGGCCAACTCTCTAAACCATATTTATAAATACAGTTTGAGCACAAGATTTCACAGTATCTCAGACAGACTTGGATGAGTCACTGTTCTTGCAGGGAGTGACTAAAAGCAGCGAGACACACCAGCTGCGGAGGTCTCACGTAACAGAGTTTGTTTTATTAAAGATATGAAATATTTAGACTCCCTGTAAGTGTGATTGTGTCACAGCGTGGCGTACTTAGAGAGGTTCGCTGATGAAAAGCAACACATTAGGGGGAACAAGGAGAACTACTTGACTGGCAGACAGTCAGAGATGCACAATGTACTGCATGTTTGAGCAGACAGGCCGGAAGCTCTCGAGGATGAGCGAGAAAGTGAAGGAACTCTGTTAATGCTTCATAATGTCTGTATAAACCATTACCCGACACTTAAAAGTCTAGATAACAGACATTATATGTAAACTCTGAGGCTTTGAAATGCATTAGAGAGTTCACTGACTGCTGCACTAACTTCCTTGAGTTGATCATGTTCCCATTCACGTTGTTTTTCTGCAAGGCATCACTTTAAGTATCGAATGATTCATGCAAGCCCGCATGAAGCGAACCCATTAAGACCACACTGATCCATTAACCAGAGGATGATGATAGCGAGGATGGCAGGTGTGGAGGCAACCCTGTTGTGTAGGCAGATCACGTCTGAGCTGTGACATCATTGCGCTGCTCTCTCTCTCTCTCTCTCTATTTTTCTCTTTTTCTGTCTCCACGCCTTGCCCTCTATTTGGTATTCTGCTGCTGTGTCTACTCTGAGAGACACCGCTCTATTCCCAGCTTGGTTTGAAGTAGGAACAAGGAAGAGACAGAGTGAGAGAAAGAGAGAAGGAAAGAGAGAGAGAGAGTTGAGATGCATGAATGAAAGAAAATTTGGGGGTGGCGTAAAGGTCAAAGCAAGAGAGGAAAAATGGGGAAGTTGAAGCCATGATGATGGAGGTGGTAGATTGAATGAGACAGGCAGCAGGCGGAGATGGAGAGAGGAGATGAAGCAAAGCAGAGAGAGAGGAGAGACAAAGGGAGGGCTGAATTAGAGAGAGAAAACTGTGCTCCCTGGCCTCAGATTTTTATTCACCAAAGAAGCACCTATGGGAACTGCCTGTCTGTGTCTGAATGCATGGATGGTCGGCTGGCTGCGTGTAAAGGAAGCTATTATGTGTGTCTCCCCTCTCTGGCATCTTCCTCTCTCTCACTGGTTGGCACAGCAGAGCCTCTGTGCTGAGAGAGGCATGATGCACACTGTCATACTGTCCTCCTCCATCATTCATGCATTCCTTCTTGCTCTCTCCCCATCTAAGCTAGCCCGTCTTCATGAGCGTACTCGCAGTTTTCAGCGCTGTGCACCAAATGTGGGCTCACAAGCCTCCATAAATGCTCACTTTAAAATCAGTTGCCCTCGGGGTAAAGAAATGCTGATCTCAGTTCAATGCATGGCACAAAATGCAGAGCATATTTTGTTTGATTGCAGCCCAAGGGCAAGAAGTTATTCACACATTCACAGAAGCAAGGATGCTCTGAGGTAATATCTATTCAGTCAGCAATGAGAGGCCACTCCGCCTCACTATCTGCTCATTCAGATATGCAAGGACACTACTATCTATTCATTTAGGAGAGTTAAGAAACACCGCTGTACTGTCTCCGGTAAGGGATGTTTACCGGCAGTCACGATTCATTCTAACCTGATTTTGATCCTGCGTAGATCCACGCTGACAACAGATGCATGACGCACTTCATCTGGAGATTGTATTGATTACAAGTCCATGAATATCCCGGACTATTGATCTGTTTCGTGAACCTCAGTGCTTTTCTAAACAAGCTTGTATTTTGGGAATTTAACTTGGATATATTTGGAATTACTTAACAATAGTTTCATATTAGTGAATCAAAGTATTATATAAAGGAGTTGTTTGACGTGATGAGCCAACTGACTTTTTTTCCCCTTTAGCTTCTTTCAGCACACTGTTTTGTTTTTATAGCCTGCAACTTTGTGATATCTGAGTACAAGACGGATTTCCCTAAGAGGACGACACTGCATCGTATCATATCGTGTTTTTTTATGTCTCACTGCTCTCAAAGTGTTAACACCGCCATTGCTGATGAAAGTATCTGACAAATCTTCACAGACGAGGTAAGTGTTCGACTTTTATCCAGATTGCGTTTAGTCTCATTCACCGACTCTCTCAGTCTGGAGTAACAGGTGACTTGATGAAACGCACCGTTACCTTGAGTAACGCTGGAAACATCTGGGATAATGTGAGTACACAACACAACACAATACAGTGTGACAAACATCTGGTCATTTTAGAAAATTTAAAAGCAAAAGTCGTATAAATTATATCTTCAAAGCTAAAATGAATATCTCGCAGTGATTTTCTAAAAGCAGTCGAGACGTGTGAAGTGAGATTAAGGATTAAAAGTCTCGCTTTGTGCCTCTCTAGGGTCACGATGTGAGGAATGGTTTGATCACTCGAGCTTATCTAACAGAGTTATCGACTATAAAACAATTGGCTTTTCATAACGAATTAACCTTTACTAATGCCACGGCAGGTTTGAGATTATTATTCCTCAAAGGCAATGGTTTTAGCCGAACTTCATTGCACGGTGGCTGACCCTTTTGTTCTCTAAATTTGAAATATGTGCATGCGGACTCCTCAAACAGATGTGCTCTGTTCTTTGTGAGGATGTGTGAGGATAGAGGCTGTCGAGCAGCAACCCACCACCTACCTCAAGTAAAAGTAGTCATGAAAACACGTGACCTCTCTGCAAATAATGCTACAACCAATGTTTGCATCCCATACTTCTGGTGTATTACACTGCTAATGCTAAATCTGACCACCGTGTGTTTGTCCTCTCTTTTTCATCGGATGCTAAAATAACAAAAGTATTGATCAGCATGAGTCATGTGTTTAAACTACAAAGTACCTCGAGGAACAAAGGTAATGTACTTTTCTCATGAGTACAGTGGTTCAGTGTTCAGGTCAAATATGTGATGATTAAGCATCCGTGCATTGCAACATTTACGTACAAAGCCCACGTCTTGTTTGGTTCTGGATGCATTATGTAGAGTCATGCTGCACACACACTTGCATCCTACTGACCAACTTACAGCTGCTATGGCAACTGGATCATAACTCTCCTTTTCCTTTTCTCTTTCTCGGGGAACAAACTGTGGGTGTGGAGGACTAAAGCAGCTGATGTAAAGATACATTTTCCTTACTTTCATATCTCCTTTCCAGCGAGTTTCTGCCGCGAATTCTGCTTATTTGTCACGCTTTCCTGCTTCCATAAAAGCGTTTCTGTTTCTGTCTCCTAAAAATGTCTCGATCTGTCTTAGTTTTGATGGTGGTGTGGTTTCATCATTTTGTACGAGACAAAAAGGGGCATAATTTAAACAGAAATCCACCACAGCTAGAGTTTGACTTTGTGGTCTGGCTGTCCTACTCTCATTATTACAACACTGAAATTACTTTAATTTTGTTGTACATGCTGTTGCAGCACAAAGGAACTCTTGGAAATGCACTAATGCTCTCTCTGACATGTATAAAGTCACTCTCTGGACACATAACTGACGCATACAGTACATTTCTCTATTATGATCTGTGCATGCCGTTCCCCACCAACACAATGACTCTTACAATGTCGCTGCACATTGACGAGTTGCACCAGCACTTGACTACTTCTAGATGCTGTGGGTGTTCTTTCTTGTCAAGTGGAACGTCTTTTTTCTCAGTGGGCCGTTTTATGTAACTCGTAATCATCTTCATTATTGTCCCTCTTCTTACATAACACAGTTGTTCCGCGCTTGTCTTCCTCGAGCCGGTGGATCGTAAAAAAGACTTCCTTGAGAATTACCTCAGCCGCTTCGGGTGGTAACAAATCAGGTGAATGAAAAACATGTCATTGTGTTTGTTTTATCTTCATTGCGCAATCTTTTAATAAAAACAAGATCTTACATCTCGGGGATTAGATTTCTTTCTCCACTGCCCTGAAGCACCTGCATGTAACTGAAGGATAATGAGGATAAATCTTATCAGTAATTGTGCAAAAATGTTGGCAGGTGCACAGCAATGGAAAGAAAAGGGGATAAAAGCATATTTTTGAGTGTTTGAATGCAAGGTAGTATGGCAACGTCTCAGCTCAATGGATGCTGGGTTAGGCTCCAGCACTATGTGACACTGCACAGGATACCTTTAGTGTATAATGACACAGAGAAGTTTTAGTTTTTTTTATCAATCATCTTTGTCTTTGTTTGCTGTGTGTTTTGTCTCTTTTTTGGCAAATTAATAACACTGAAAATACTAGTGTAGGTAGGTGGAGAGAGACTGTAACCATAACTGTAGAAACATTTAGAAAAGGAATAATAACACTTAGCAGCTACTGTGACAAAGCAAGAACGGAAGGAAATGTAAATTATTTAAGAGGCAATTTATATTGAAAGGATATTGTCATATGTGTTTTATTAACCCAATATCAATATTTCATTCTGAACTATCACGATTATCGTCAGTATCAGTATATTGCCTACAAACAACGGCGATCTACAAAGAAGAAGCGTTTTTTTATGTATTTATGGTACAAGAAGAAGGGTATTTTCCCTTCCCTTTTCCCTAGAACAAAATGTTCTAAGGAAGAATAAATTGTGAAATGTTAAACATGTGAGCCGTCCAACATTATATTCCCTCAATGGGAAAGCAATCATTCATCACACTGTGGAAAAATCGGCACTTACAGTGACATTTCCAGAGCCATTCATTCACAAGACAACTGACGCAGCGATCACAGCGGGAGTCTTAAGTCCCCACTCCCAAACTTGGCCGAGCAATTCCATTTAAATGTTAGCTGAAAGCGGGGCTGAGTCAGAAAATGCCCTCGTAACTTCAACATGTGTGATTTCTGTCTCAGACCCCCCAAACATCACATGTGCAGAGCTGAGCTTGAGAGAGTGGCTGTGAGGAGTTCACACCAGCCCGCCATAGATCATCAGCCCTACATGAGGCCAGCCTCATGATTCACCCGCAAAGTGTTAAACACAAACACACAGATAACACAAACCCCAGCAACACACACCCACATACCCCCTCCCTTGATAATAAAACAGTATGGGGTACAGCGTGCTGTGAAGGCTGCGGGCGGTCTGGTCTCAAGGAAAACACTAATTAATCTTAAATAATTAAAGATTCCAAATATTTATATGCAAACATTAAACGTGGTCACAGGATTAGACATATTTTCAGACTAAGAATCTGTGACATTTCTGGCCTCACCTATCTGTGACTTGAACAGAAAGGACACTTAAATCGTGCTCCTACTTAGGGTGTCGATTACAAAACTGTCTTCAGTACGATGTGACAGGACAGAGCTGCAACGCTTGCGCGATATTTGGCACCTAACGTGTGAAAGGTAGCAGCAGCTCTGCACCATGTGAGAAAACAGCTGAATGAAAACACAATTTGATAGCGCGAGTTGACCCCAGAAGTTCAACTCGTGAAAGATGTCACCGGTGAGATGTGTGTGCACGTACAGTAAGGGTTCGACACACAAACCAAAATGACTGAGAGCCTGTGAGGAGATCAACAGCGCAGATCACAAAATTATCGGGTGTTTAACGTTTATCTAGAGAAGGACGCCTCCCTGTTAGCTCACAGTGCAGAAATAGCTG
Source organism: Pagrus pagrus (assembly GCF_965226575.1). NCBI lineage: Eukaryota > Metazoa > Chordata > Actinopteri > Spariformes > Sparidae > Pagrus > Pagrus pagrus. The sequence goes on from NC_140196.1 coordinate 8,972,726, forward strand.
CAAACACTGATGTTTTAAGGTACGAGCGCTCACACACACTCACCGTGGCTGTTTGAGTCGTGCAAACATTCGTCAGGCCCTGTGATCAACGCTGGCGAGCTTTTTAGAGTTTCAGTCTGCGGCTCTGTGACACTTTATAAACCTGTTAAATCCTGTTTAGGCACAGTTTGTCATGTAATGACACATCTGGTACTGTCTGTATGCATTTTGATAACATTAAGAATGAGGTGGATTCTGTGCTCTTGGCCGGTGCAGCCGGCTAACAGCAGCAATATATAAGCTAACGTTGCTCTTTTCAATGCTAACAATACATGTGTGATAGGTGGCCTCTGGGCTTTAAGCCACTGCTGACAGTTAACAGCCGAGTCCTGGACACAGTTCATTCATTACCTGTAGAGCTTATTTTTATATATACAGTTGATACTAGGTGCAATAACTTTACAATTATACCACCTGGTAGAAAACCCTGCATCATACACTACCTTACATAGGATTAATTAAAAGTGTTTGATTCATTAAATTCATGCATGTCTCATTAATAACAGCACTAACATTAAGTTCTTAATTTGCCTGCTCAGACAATCGTGTTTTACTACGTGTCTTTAAACGTTACAGTGAGGGCTGACTTCACAAATCTTCACACTGCGAATCAACTGCCAGTTTTCTATTCCATGTTGAGACAGGCATGTGGTAAAAAGCTTTTTAGTAAGTATTTTCCCTGGTTTCCAGAAAGTTGCTTTATTTCTTCATACCGCAAAATGTCTAAATGTAAGCTATTGTTTCATTATAGCAGCGTCATTTTGTGATGTAGTAGCCTGTACATTAATTCAGCGTTCAGTGTTACAGGCATGTTACCAGCTCTGGCATAAGATTGTATTTACGTAAGGTGACTGTGTGCAAGGGGGCTTCTTGGTTGCACAAACAGGATTTTCCAAGTTTTGCTTTTTTAGCTCTGCACCTGGGACTTTACCAGACTCAGCAAGAGGGAGGATCGTCAGGATAAATTAGTGGAGACCTAGTTTCTGGAAAATACATCAGAGGGTGAAAGACAGAGACAACGAGACTGAGGCAGAGCGAGAGAGAAGCAGGTGGTCACTGGAGAAAACATTAGGGACTCCTCTCAACAAAGTAACTATCCCAACTTCTCTCTTTGTCTCTCACTCTCTGTCTCTCAAACACACACACACAATAATAACACAATAATACTCTCTGGTGTCCGGACACTGACCGCAAAACTTATTCGATGAAACTCAGCGAATGCTCCAACATTCTGACAATAAATGTTAACACACACAAATCACACAGCGCCACACACACACTTTGACAAATGCAGGACAAATAAGCACTCAGAGGACTTGAATACGGATTAACACCGGGTGACTCACCAAGACACACACTCAGTGTGATTATGGGTTGTCGCATTGCCATGGCAACACATCCTGTAATGTGCTAATGCCGTCTTCCTTTGTGTGTCTGTGTGTTTGTGTGTTAGTGGGTGGAAGGTGACAGTAATGTCACACTTGGGTATGACAAGGGGGCTGCACAGTGAGAGGTTCACTGGAAAGAAAAAGCTGTTGTAAAATGACTGGACGGTTACAGTGTGTTACTAATTTTGAGGTTGATGCTGACTTTCAAAGATTTCTTATTTTAATGTTTCAGTATGAGCATTTAACAAAGAAACATGTCAATTCAAGAGTTATATCTTTAAAGGGGCGATATGTAGGAATTTTAGTTTAAAACGTTCAAACTAAAATACCCACTTGGCTAAAATTATCAACAGGCTGTGATGAAATAACGTCTATGTATAGTGTTGCAGAGGTGTCTACTGAAGTTAGCATGCTAACCAGCAAGCCTACAAACCTCTCTACCTGCAGTCCAACGCTGCTGTGCTCGCCTAGCTGCATGACTAACTGAGCTAAGGAGCTAACAATAGCTACAGTCGTGGATGTATAAACATAATACAGTCAGCAGCAGTTAACAGTTCACATATGCAGCTCTTATTTGTTGGGAGTATTAATTCAGCTGGGTTGATCTGATCCACACTAGTCACCATTTTTGTTACTGTTTTTTTTTTCATTATTAGCTATGTTGCCAGCTCGCTATGTACACAGATGACGCCCTCAGTGTTAAACCGCTCTACTAATCTCTGGTTGGTCAATTGTTTCCCTAACAGTCATCAGCACGCCCAACACCAGACCGATTGCTGATAATGGCGGTGATTCAGAGGTCTGATTCAGATGTCTGGAACCAGAAATAACTTCAAGTTATTACTTTCAATCAGAGGCCACATTCTGTAATCTGTTGTTTTTGAAAGGGGCCCATTTATATTCTCACCCAACATATTGCTTGTGCTGCTGTCACTATCTGTGCAACGTTAACGTCAGGGAATGAAAAATGGTGTGAGATAAAATCGGTGACAGTGTGCTGCAGTGTGGAATCCCGGCTTGAATACTGAGCCGATGGAAGATACCGGTACGTCACTTACAATGCATATGTGTGTAGACAAACGCATGTATCTGAAGGCATCTTTGTGATGTTTATATGATAAGTCTTTGTTTGCATGTGTGTCTGCACGCATGCAAATCTTGTGCACACATAACAGCGATCGTGCAAACTTTTTTGTATGTGAGCGTTTCTCAGCGTCTGTATCTGTCTGCGATCTCTGTCTCGCTGTCATGCTCACACTCAGAGGACCACAGCTGTAGTGAATGCAGACAGCCCGTGAGATTGTATGTGATTGTAGTCCTCCTGTATGAGTAAAGACTTCATGTGTGATTTACACACGTGACGTGATTAAGATAGGCTGAGTTGACACTATATGGTGTAATAAATTCCACTTTTAACTACCGCAGTGGGGACAGAACAGTTTCATTAATGATAACCTCTACTGAAAGCAGACACACGCACTCACCTAACGGCTGTAGATGAATATTCAAGACAGATACACGAATATTCATGATATGACAAAGGATTCACAAGAAGATCGAAGCACAGACGTGTTCAATTCAGGACTGAGGTTCTTCCCAGCAAAGATTACCGTGGCTCGGACTTTCTGCAGCCTCTCAGAGTGGGAGTGCTGACAGGAAAAGAGAACATTTTAGAGCTCGACACAGACTGATACAGACTCCCTGAACTGAACTCTCTCACTCAGGGTTAATTTATTACACTTTTATAGAGAGAGAAAGAGAGAGATATCTCTGGGGTTGTAAATACCAAGCTTTGTGGACGAACAATAAAGAACGATAATTAACATTGGTTTATTGAAGTATGATGTATGCAAGTAGGTGGGAATTATTCTGATGATCCTTTCTGTTTTCGTTTCACTGAGCAGTTACCATGACACTGTCTTTCAGTGGTGTGTGTGTGTGTGTGTGTGTGTGTGTGTGTGTGTGTGAACAAATGGGATAATGATTACATAACCCCTTGTGTGTGTGTGTGCTGATACTGGTGAACTGGCTAAAAACCTTGCTGATAAAAAAAATCCCCAAAAATCAACATGAGTGCGAGTAGAAAAAGTACCTGGAATCAGAGCTCCAGAATCGCCTCGTAAGAGGAAATGTCCACATATTAAGAAAAAAAAAAACATTTTTGTCAGTTCCTATCTTTCCCTCAATCTGTTGATTATGTTGGTTAGTAAAACAGAAGTAAAAGTAAGTGCATAAACAGAATAAAGCAAGAATCGATGACTGTTTTGGAATGATTGCGGTGGTGCTTATTGAGAATAATCAGTGTTTTTTGCAGATTTTGCGTGCTGTGGTGAGCCAGTTCGGGTCTGATGACATTCAGACTTCTCTTAATAAAATTTTCATGCTTTTACTGTGGAACCACCTGAGTTTTCTTTTAACCCACAGGCTGCCCTTTCACTTCCTTCTTCTTGTTCCCTGGAATCTCTGTAATCTGAGAAAGGTCACTAAGTAGAGTATGAATAAAGCACACAGCTCATGAAACAGAAAGAAACATCTACAGTAACATCATTTTTTAAACATTTGAGCTTTTAATAAGATGTTTCTTTGATATGGATGTCGGAGTAGATGAAAACAGCCTAATAAAGTTTCATGAGCAAACAAGATCAGCAGACATTTAGAGTCATAAATACCAGTCTTATCTGTCAGCCATCATAAACTGCTGCTCTACCCTCCTCAGCAGTTTACAGTCAGCTGCATTTTTAATCTGACTGATACCTAGTGTGTTATGAGCTGTTTCGATTGCCTTCAGATGTGTGTCTCTTTCAGTCTGGTAATGCTAATTGTCCTTTAAATGTTATTTCCTACCATGACCCTGCAGTATTTGTCCCTCCGGCCCACTGTTTTGTTTGTACGGGGAAATGCATGTCGGTGAATCCTGGAAAGGTTACAGGAAAAGAGGTAAGCCCCGCAGCGTCAAGCAGAGAAACCTTTGGGTCTTTCAAGATAAAGTTCTCACTTCGGTTTCACCTACGCGCCACTGCACACGCCCCCACAAACACAAGCGCCCACGCACAGTTCAGATGTGAGGATCCCCTTCTTGAAAGATTAATTATGAATACACACAGTGGGTTGTTCTGATGAAGGTGGTGCCCGCGGGACAGCCCCGCAGTTTATTGAAATACATCAAAGGTCGTTCTGAAAAGCAGCGGAGGCTGCGATGGGGAGATCCAGAGCTGGGTGTTTTGCTGACTCAAAGAACTGTTGTTGTCCCTCCTCCACACTCACTTTTTTATCTGCCAACTGTTTACCATATTGTTAAATGACAAAGTGCCTTATCCAGTTCCTCATCGCAGAATTTCCCGTTTATTGTTGCTGTTAAAAATAAAGTCCAGTCAATTACAGAAACTAAAGTAAAAATGCCCTCAGTTGTTGGACAAAGGGCATTTTATGAAATTAACAATAAAAAAAACACACGTGCTTTTATTTTGTACACCTGTGTCGTCCAATGCTACAGCATGTGATGCTCATTGAATATTGATCCTTGTGAAGATTTATCAATTGTAACTGTCTCATCATTAGTGTGAAAAGCATTGTCTCTGCTTTCTTGCTCCAGAACACTTAACAAATGGGTCTTGTGCTTCACCCAGACTCACCCGTCTTCCTGCTGACGCTCACAAGCATGTTGCTACAGTTACATTTGGCATAATTGAAGCAAGTATCTGGTTCAGATAATGTACCTGAGGGGTCACCCGAGTAGCGTGTGTCAATAACTGTAGACGGGAAAATCCGTGCTGGGTAAATTATAAAGATAAACTTGCTGTGAAAATACTTCCTTGCTGTTCTGTAAATGGTTCTGATAAATAATAAATAAAGATACTTCTAATCCACTTCTATCAATTTCAGGCTTAAATTACCTACAACTTAGTCCCACCACTTCTGGTTCAAGCCCTATTCTGAATATGGATACAGATAATATAGTTAGTTATAGTTAGCAGAAACAGATAATGATGTACTCACTCATCTCTAACTGGTAGCTCATGGTGGCTAATGCTAGAAAGATTTGGACAGATTTTGCTCTGGAAGTCACACTTCTGGCTTTATGACTCTTCCTCTTCGGCAAAAGAAAATTCCAATCAGTTATTTATGACTCATTGAAAAATTACATCAGTACTTGACTATGTAAGTGACTATTGTTACTCCAACAGAGACAACCCACCTCTTCGACATGTCATCTTAAACTGGCAATAGACAAGATTTTTTGCTTTAACTATCATTATGAAGTCAACGTTAATCTGTTTTTAAAAGAATGTTATGTTTTCACCCGTGTCCGTTTGTTTGTTGGTTTGTCAGCAGGATTACACAAAAACTACTGAACGGATTTCAGTGAAACAAAACTATCCTGTTGTCTTTGCGACAACTGCCCCAACAACAGTACCACTTAAAAATGTTAGGGGGTTAAAGTTCTCAGTTTAAACTTCTCTCAATCTTGCAATAAAATCAACAAATTAACTTACACAACATATGGTTCTTATAGTGGTTAACCGTCACCATCTACAGTATCCTGTTTCTCAAACAGGCTCGAGGATGAACTCCAAATTAGGCAGCAGACAGAAAAATCATTCATCATGGTTTCTGCTCTGGGGGCTCACGGGGTCCAAGACCTCTCCTGTAGTAAACAAAGTCATACAACTAATCTAGCTGTCAGCACAGGACAGCTTGAAATATAGCACAATAATCCCATTATCACAGCTCGCTGAGTTTGCTCCCAGTCAGTCAGTCAGTCCGTCAGTCAGGTTGTGGGTTTTCCCCTCATTCCTCGTGGATTAGATTAAATTCTTCTTATCTCTTTATGTGTATTGTTGTGAGCTTGCCTTGGGGTTTTATTCGTAGACAGTGCAGCAGTGTGCTGTCCTGTCTGGCCCCTATTGTGTGCTGATTTGGCTTTCACAATACTGCCACAAGGGTTTTGAAATGTGAACATTTCTGAGCCTTATTAATAAATGTGAATCATCTTAGTTTATCTTAAACTCGAAAAAAGAGTCACTGCCCCATTTGTCTTTCTATGTAAATTCACAGAAAAATGGGGATGTTATTGGCTCATAAACGTCTTTCTCTTCTCTAACTACCTGTGTATGGAGGGGAATCACATGGCAGGTACTTCCCGTGCTGTAAATCAAACATTTTCCCTTCATGTTTCCAAAAATTAAAGCTAACGCAGAAATAAATCTTCACTGAACTTTGAGTCTGAACATGAGCTTTTCATCTGAGCTGAACTTTGTGTCATGGTGAAACTTGGCTCTTTGTGTGTGTGTGTGTGTGCTAGCATATGTGTGTCAAATGATCCACAGCGTGGGAATTCCCCTCTTATCAGTCGGTCTGGTCTGGAATCTCTCCTCAGCGCTAATGTTTGTTTGGGTTTGCGGGGAGCAGAAAGAGAAGAGAGAGGGGAAGAGAAACAGGGACAGAGAATTAAAAATACCGCGCACATGTCTCGGCACATCGACGTACATCTTACGTGTGATCTTTACTCTTTATCGCTGCATCCAGATCATTTTAATTAGCAGGATTATTTCATAACTTTGAGATCTTTACTTCTCTCGTCAGTTGTATTTTTCTACCAAGTCTTGACTTTGAATCAGGAGCTAATAAAGTCTCGGGGGGGGGGGGGGCTCCAAACAACCCCCGCATAGAAATGGACACAGCACAAAGTGTCCCATTGAGACGTGTGAGAGGGCCCAGGGTGCCTTGTCCTACAACAAGCTCTTATTCTACAACAGACGTACTGGAGCTCAAACATACTTGGAGTAGGAGGCTTTTCAGTGTCTTGATTGTCAAACAGAGAAAGTAGCCTTCAGAGATCGTATGGTGGAGAGAAAAAAGAGCTTGTCTTGAGACTTACAATAACACGTCTCAGTGAAAAGGGGAGACATTTAGCTGAAATAGGCTGAGTTTACATCTGACTTTGTGATCTTGTGAGCTGCTGGATCAAAGGACTAATTTATGCCTATACAGAGATTACGTTTGAGATTTTTTTTTTGGTACTTCCAGCCACAAAATTCCCATGTGATTTTATGTCACACTTTTACCCAGTTTGGTGGCATTTAATGTTCCACAATCACACTTTCCAAGTGTTTTTTTAATATATCCCCCCATGTGATTGCATCACATGATGATCACATGTAGAGATTTTCACCCAGGACTCACACGGGGTTTCCTGTACTGAGCTAAGCTAAATGAAAAGCCATGAAACTTTATTTTTGACCTCAGAAACGGTCGACCGAAACAAAAACTGTGTTGAATTGTGCTGGTATCACGTTACCTACTATTTCCAAGATTATGAAAAAAACTTTCCGTCACTATCAAAACTGATCTATTAGCTGATGAAGAGCTTTAAGGAAAAAAAAAGGTGGTATTTCTTTTTTAAAATATACTTTATACAGTCAAACTAAGAACAGTCTGATGGTGCATTCATGTGGTGTCTGAATAATCGGAAAAATGTAATCCAAACTGGGAAAAGTTGATTTTTCAATGTAAATGTTCAGTTTGTTTTTTGCTTATACATTAATTACAACATGGTATCAGGTTGCAACCACTAGTTGCTTCACCAGTGACCTAGATCAGTTATAAAAGTTAGCATTAGCATAAACCCTGATAACAAGTCAGGTGAAGCAACATTTGAATGCAAATAGCAGCAAATTGTCTGACATGCAAATGCTGGAAACAGCTTTCAACATGTTTAAACACTGAGCAATAAAATACAGATCCATCCATGTGGTTTCCACATTACGGGAGTTGGAAGAATGACTTTACAAGTGGAGCCGGGTGAACTGCACATTGAGTCACATCAGACTGAAACCAGCTGACTGGGCTGTATGTATTTCAGAGATGACCAGTTAGTCATTAAAAGCAGGGCAGTGCAGTGGAGTCACCATGTGGAGTCTGAACAGCAGCTTGTGGTCAGGATTTTCACTGGTGTTAAAGGGCAATCGTGACGTGACAAAGCATTTTTAACTCAGTGTGTCATTAACTAATTTACCAAAATAGATTTTGATCCCAGGCAGAAAAAAATGATGTTCACGGCCACCGGATGACCTGGATGTCTCTAATGGTGGATTATGCTGAGGGTTATATTTGTAGGAAATCAGGTTAATGCAGAAAAAATTGTTGCCACGCTTGTCCTTTGATGACTCGCTAATGTTTTCAGTTTTGGTGTCTGTCATGTGAGCGCTTGAGTTGGTTGATGAATGACCTTGATCTGCTGTCATATGAGCGGAGGAGCTGCTGATCTGTCCATTCTCAATGATCTCATTCAGCTGTGGGCATGAGCTGCCGTCCCATCATGCTTCCTATCACGTTGTTGACCACAGTGTGGTCTGAACTCTTGCTTGTGCTTCTGTAATGTTAAACTTCACTTTCAGTGCCGCAATTTGGTCGAGATGGTGGCAGTGATGACGCTTCATGAACCAGCAAATGTGCCGAAAGCAGTAAAGCAGACAGTTATTATTGGGATGAGGCACATGTCTACAAACACACGTCTCTTTTTGGGATGCTGCTGCTGCCTCTGAAACGGATCATCCTTACCACACTTGAGCTCATGCATGATGATTGATTTAAATTGCCTCTACAGATAGAATTAATCATCAGTTTACAGTGCAGGCCCGATGAAATCCCTTTAGAAAACTTAATCTGGAGCCTTAGTGCTTCCTCTGCATCACTGCCTTCTGGCCATCTGTTTCCAGGCTCTGTGCAATTCTGTCCCGTCAGCAGAGTCTCTTCCTCGCAAAGACATTAGTGGATTAACAGTCTCTCACACAAGGTGTCTCCACATCGCTCAAGGGTGTGGACATGCTGTTTCCAAAAGGATGAATAAATGCTGTCTCACGGGATGCTGGCCGAAAGAAATAAACTATTGAAGAAATAATAACAGTAGTCCAGTTTCTGAGTTGTGCTTCCTGGGTGTGCGGCCCACTGAATCTGCGCAGTACTGTTTCTTCCTCGGCTCAAATATGAAACTTCCACCGATCAAATATCGATGACAGAAAGAGTCATAATTGGCCTTGTTTGCAGTTTGAGGTGTCCTGTCAACATACAGGCCTCACGTTTATAACGGTGCTCTATTGGGGAAAATGCTTTTGTGGCTAGGGTTAGGGTTACATATACAATATGTGTATTGTCCGTTTGGTTCCCACTGCGAATCAGAGCCTGAATAGTTTAAGGGAGAATCGCTGTCGTCAAGATGGCATTTCAACATTTGCAAGCCGGAAACCACTGGATATTTTCGATGCGATATCTGGACCATATCCAGCTGTGTTTATAGTGACAGAACTAGTAAGTGCAGTCTTGTGAATTGAACATTCAAAGCTAAAGAAATGTAAAGGTAAGATATCCGTGGTTTGCAGAAAGTCATTCTGCTGATTGGGTTTAAAAGTAAATAGATGTTAATGAGTATTCACACCCTTGCTGATTCAAAGCTTGCTGTAATCAACTTGCATTTAGATTTTTTTTTTTTAAAAACCTTACCGCTTTTTTCCCAGCAGACATTTGCATTGACACATATGAAAAACAATGTGTCACTCACCAAAAAGTCAAATGTGCCTCTGACTCACTGAAGGCAGGATAGAGATTTTGGATAATCTATTTGCAATACTTTCCACATATTTGTGGATTCACTATGTGGCCAGATTCACTGCTCAATATGAATTCACAGTCTCCAGAACGAGATGAGTTATCTCAGTGGTAAAACCGGTGTCACAGTCGCACCTGTGTGATGCTGATATTCCAACAGAAGTCAACTGACATTCTCCAGCTGCTGCTGATCGCATCTTTGATTGACGGAAAAATCTCACCGCATCATGGACGTGTTTTTATTTTGCTCTGTCTCACAAGTTTGTTGTTGCGTGGGCACGCTGTCTGGCTTCCTCTGCACCTGACATACAGGAAGGTGTGTGTGTGTGTATGTGTGTGTGTGTGCACGCGTCCGTGGGTGTGTGCGTGTGTGTGTGTGTTTACCACAGGATGTCAGATAATCATAGATGATCTTTCCAAGAAGTACAACACACCCACTGTAGCCCCCCATGACTTTTCAACTCTATAAATAGTTTCTGTTTCTATGTGTACACGACTTTGTTGTGTGTGTCTAAGTGTTACAATAGCAAGTGTATGCCCACGCGTGCGCACACACACACACTCAGACAAGTGAGGGACAGTCACAGTTTTGACTTGGCTGTGTGCTCAAAGGCCTGAAAGCCATCTGGGCAGTTATGTTGTCATTAGCAGCACACTTGTATCAGATATCAAAGAACTACTCTGCTTTAGGTTTCACTGTTTACAGTCTGTTACCACGAGACTGTCTCGTTTAAATGGCTTCACAGACGTTATGTGTGCATGTTTTTTAAAATCTGACTCCATCAGCAGCGGTGCAATGTTCTGGTGATTCTTTAAAATGAGCCATGATCTGCTTCCTTTCTAAGTTTTATCCACTAAGTTTTTACCACATGACTGTTAAATGTTTGTTGTTGTTGTCTTTTTCTTTTAACGTCAAAGTGCTTTTCAACACTTGAAGTCAGAGCCAAAAAAGAACTTGAAATGCAGAAGTGGTGAATCAGTTTTGCCAGCCCTAGTTGAACCCAAGATGTGATGAGTTATGATTGACTGACAGTCATGTTGGGGGCAGCAAGAGGAGGCCACACCTCTGAAAACGTCTGAAACGTCTCTGAAAACAGTATGAGTGACATCATAGAATGGTTTACAGATGAAGACCTAAAGATCTGGATGTTGTTTCAAAAAAGGTTTTTACAAGATGCGTCAACTTGAGAAACCCTTTTGTAAAAACATTATTTATATCAATAAAACCAAAATTGGCAAAAAACAATCTTAAAAACAGTAGTTCAGATCCTTTATTTGCCTACACTCGACTGTCTATCTGAGGGGGAAAAAAAGTGTCACTTGCGTGCATGAATGCACATGTGTGTTCTTGCGTACGAGATACAAACACATTGTGGAACCACTTGTTAAAAACTTTCCTCCATATTTACGGGTGGTCCAAACCTCCACAGGGTCTCATTTCAGGGGCTCTGGATATAAATTCTTACAGTAAGAACCATTAAAAAAGTTTCTGGAAAGAAAAATAATAAAAAATGAGATCTAAAAATGGGGAACGCGGAAGGAAACAGGTTGTGGAAGACACCTGAGATGCTGTGAGAGAACTGGGATTATTTTTGTGCGAACAGATGATGCCTCCTGAGGGAGACATCATTTTCTTTGTTAAGGAGGTGGATGGGAAAGCCATAAGCATAATAAATCGAACTGGGAAATGAATGTGCAGATCTGAACAATGCATTAGGATGCACCAGGTCTGAACACCGAGTCGTGGGAAGGGAAAAGGGTTTAAAGACACTGATGCAAATGACTCAGAAAAGCTTGTTCCTGAGAGGAAACGAGTGTTAGCTAAACCGTGCAAAAGCAAAAAAACCCACCCGCACACACTCGCACAGGCCTTGGCTTGTGGCCTTGGCTGGAATACATGTGAGGAAAGACCATTACAATAGGCTCACACACACACACACATTCACACAGACACACACATGGGCCTGCATTACACACAGACCGAAGGGGGCTGGGGAGAGAGAGAGCACTCTTGAGAAAACAGAAGTTACTAATTAGGTAAAATTGTCCCACAGCAGTCAGATGTCTGGCTGAATTCTTCCTCGCTCTCTCTCCCCTCGTCTGTCTCCCTCCAGATGTTTGACTTCCTGATGCGTTAACTTTGGTTTTAGTGCTGTTTCATGTTCTGTTGTCACAGCAGGAGATATTGTGGCGGATCATTAGCGAGGATGAATAATGAGCCCAGCTGAAACACCAAAGAGGAAGAAGAAAGGCGCTGCAAAATAACAGGAAGAATACCTTCAACAGGAGACACGAGATACAGCATGTGTTTTAATAGATTTCAAAGGCCTCCATCTGTTTATAGAATATCTTTGAATAGGAAGTCTACAGCAGACCGTAATGACCATGAAATGGATATTGCTCATTATGCAAACTACAACAACTGAGCATTTGCTAAAACCAACCTCCAAATAAAAACTGTCCAATCAGAGCTCAGCAATCATCACTAGACACAGCAAGCCTGTTCAGCTGTGGAGTTGACACATGTTGAGAGGGTGCACATGGAGCAGTAAGAACAATACTCAAGCGTTTAGATGATGGTGCCTTTTTTTTCAGTCTTACAAAAGCGAAGGTTTAGGAAATACATTTTTAAAAGGTGCTTCTATAAGCTGTAAACATTAGCATCTTCAGCTAATAGCTTACAACCTACAGAAGTAACCTTGCACTATATGTGAAAATGAGGCAAGTTATAAAGTACTTTATGTTAAAATGCTTCTGGATATATTGTTTGTTTGTTATTCCAGTATGAAAAACACGGTCACTTTTAAACGGGCTCTGTGGAACTTCTGTGTTGTGATGGAAAGCAGCAGCGGACTCTGTTTCCAAACCGACATTAGCTGCTGTTGCTCTCCGTTTGCGGCACTCGAGAACGTGCATCCTGTCGCGGAAAGCCTGACCTGAGTCCTCCACAAAGAAATCCAGTTGATCGCAATCAACTTTAAAAGAAAAGACTATGAAGAAAAAAAAAAAAACAGTATCCGGAGAGTGAAGCTGTATGTTATCTGTGCATCCACAGATGCATTTGTGCAGGATTGAAACTGTTTTATATGCTGTGCGGCTGCGGTCCCATGCACATATCCGGGGCAGCCCCCTTCTGAATATATGGTCCCACATGCATGGTAAAGATGTTAGCATATCAGAGTTTACAGTAACAACAGCAGCTTTACTCACTTTAGTGTCATGGTTTTGGTTTTTGGTTAGTTAGTTTGTTTTGTTAGTAATATCGTCTTGTGTCTTGTTGTCACTTTCTACTTGAGGCTGCAATTCGCTGGATGTGGTGGCGCTGCTGCTGCTTGTTGCCTGACCTGCAGCTGTATTCAAACATATAGTACATCCAAGGCATTCATCTGTTGGGTCACTCTACTTCATATAAAATAAGCACTTTACAAATATGCTGTATTTACTTTGACTAAGACCTGCATTTAATTAGTAACACGCTTTAACTGTAACATTCAGTAATGATAAAAATAACAACACCAACAATACAAATAATAAAAACACAGCAGTGTATCAGAGACCACAAGTCATTTTCTGAACATAAGTGCTTCAGAGAGTGGTGTAGATGGCAGATTAGAAGGCGCTTCTCCGGCAGCTGCTGGAGGCTTCTGCAAAAATGTCCTGAGTGCATCTGGACAGTTGTAGTGTTAGTTAGATTACAGTTAGATTACAAAAACATGTAGCTGCAGCAGACAGAGAAGGACAAACAACTGCTGCAGCCTGCAGACTACAACTTGCACCAGTGGTTCAACATAACAAATTATTACCTACTTGTGATTAAGTTTCAGTAAAATAAAAGAGGTTGCACGACAATTAAATGGTTACACATGCCCAACAATATGGGTAATTATTTGTCCATATTGGTCAGTGAATTTCAGCACAATGTCAAACATTCTAGGCAGGAGGAGGAACACTGAGCTGTTCCTGTGCTCCTCCCCAGCCTGATTTCCCCCCGAACACCTCATCACATCATCCTCGTTAGCACTGCTCTGTTCCCAGTGTCTCTCCACCTGCACCTCATCCCCTCGTTACTTTGGTTTGCACTCAATCCTGTGTTGTTCCCTCAGTCTTTGTTGTCAGGTAGCATTTCATTTGCAAAACTCATTCTTATTCCAACCGTTCCCTCGTAGTCAAATCATGTAAAAGTGGATCAATAAAATAAAATCACTGCGTTGCTTGTCCAAGCAAAGTTTTCTAGCATCCAAACTATTCAAGAGTCATGGTGGAATAAATAGCCTTTATTTAACTCTTGTTTTCATACAACACTTCAATACTGAGGCTAAGTATTAAAGGCAAAGCATTAGCTGCTGAGGATGCTAACTTTTTCTCTGGGACACACAAATTTTAGCCTCAATCATCAATCCATTAAATGTTTATTAAACTTGTTTTGCAGTTTCTCCTTCCACAACGAATAATAAGAGCAAATCTACTAGCTACAACTGTCACTACAGCCCATAAAATATATGTAATAGGCCTACCTATAAAATCCACAGTTGTTGGCTAGAAATGTCAATCCAGATGTTGTTTACTTCTGTGTGAAATGACCTAATGTTGAGGTGAGTCTACCACCGTTATCATTGTAGACTAAAGACAGAGTCACAGGTTTAGTTAACGGTTCATTGAAGTGCATGTGTTTAACACCTTATTTACTATTTGAGGAGAAAAAGATGACACTAAACGATACTCGTAGCTGACAGCTCATGATGAATACGTCATCAGTGCCAACGAAGCAGAGTTTAAAGTGAGATTTAAAGCTCTAACATCTTTTTGGCTCTCTTAAAAACTATAACTGGCCCAGGATTTCTGAATCACCGTGGCTGATTCACTTAAACGTGGAGGGAGAGAGTTTTAAGTCTGGCAGCGCTCGAGTGGATGACATTCTCCTTTGTGCTTTTAATGGGAACCAGAGGGAGGATCGTAAAAAGGAAACACACATTTCCTGTAGGACTGGTGTGTGACGTCCATAAGTGTGTGTGATGCTGTCGTTGTAGCCCTAACCGGCAGGAATGTGACATCAGCAGCAGGATCCTGCATGGAGGATATGCTGCGGCCAAGACAAACACACTCATAGACATCACAGCCAGAAAAAGATGTGGCCAGGGGTCAGCGAAACAGTAACAGAGAGGGAAGGATGTCTCCTCCTTTGGCTCCTTTTACATGCCACCCACATGGCCTTGCCTCACATTCCCTTCCACAAAGATTTTAAAGATCACAGAAGTAACGAGGGATTTTTTTCCCGTAAATATGAGGTAAGAAACATTGCCACGAAGTGAGCAATCTTCAAGGGAACATAATCACTTCAACATTTCCTCTAACAACTGCTCTTTGTAGCTTTTTCTGAGAGACAAACAGTGTAGAAATGTGAGCATCACACACACTTAAAGCTATAATTTGGTTTTGGCGCTACATTTTTTTTTAATTAAAGCAGTTGGAAGAAAACACATGTGAATAAGTGAAGAGTGATAAAGGATGAAGGGAACAGGAAGTAACTAATATAAACACAGCTCAACAAAAGGCGAGAGAAAAGGCATCGGCATGTCGGTTTGGAAAAGGTTTGTCAGGCTCAAACAGATCTGTGTGCTGACTCAAGAAAAGGGAGATTATTTATAATATCAGGTCCAGACTACGAGATATCAGCACGATAACAGACAGACAGACATAGGGCATTGAGGTTAACAATGAACATCGGGTGCTACAATTGATTTCTTTATCCTGTGTTTTCTGTATCAGAGTGGACAACAAACCATGCCTAGAGACTAGAGAATATTTTTGCCATCAATGACAAATTCAACGACACTGATCAATAGAAGGACAGACTGTTCTTCTGTTAACATGGCGCAGCGAAAGAGGAATGATGCTGTTGGAGCTTCAGGGTGTAACTCTCTCTGACAGTTGTTTTTTATTAGGCCTACACGGTTTGGCGTGACAGAGTTAACACAAGACAGCAAGTACCATACACACCACTTCGAAGGCCGTTGTTTGCTTACGTTCCCGTTCCCAGAAGTTCCTGGCACGTTCCCTGTGACGTCACGCACATTGTGAAACACGGCAAGCTATGATTGGCCGAGGACCAAGTTTATCATGTCTCTTCGCCAAGTCGCAGCAAGAATCTACAACTCTATAAACACCTGATCTGACACAGACACACAGAGCAGGATGAATTAAAAAAAGGGACTATTAAATATACTTTAATATGCTAGATATGTATAATTTCTTTTAAATTAATTCAAAGGTGCAATATGTGAGAATTGGCCACCTCTTGAATACGTGCTGCAAACAAATGGGGGGACAGCAAATCAGCTGAGTGACTGCTAACTGCAGCTGCCGTGAGCTAGTTAGCTTAGCTTGGAGTGTTCCTGCGAAAAAGTACAGGCTGGGGCTAGCTGGTTAGCATGCTAACTACAGTAGATATCTGTTCAGTACAATACACAGATGTCATTGACATAATGTCAAAACTTTATTCACACTCCGTTGATAAATTTGGTTTATTTTTTATTTTTTTGACTAAAATTCTTACATATTGCACCTTTAAGACAAATCTGGCCAATTTTAGTGTCAGTGGAGCTCAAGATTTCGGAGGTTGTGTCCCAAATGTTTTTTTTTATTGTGGCACAGCTCTTCCGGCCTCGATGTCACAGGCGTGTCCTTCCACAGGAAATCATTTCAGATTTAGGAGTGGGTGGGGGGCCTCACCATGAAATCATGCAACATATCAGGGGAAAACGTGAATCATAAGTGTTACAAATATAACTTACAGTTAATACTACACTTTAAACGACGGTTAGACGGTTGATGTGAGACTACAGTGTGAATACTTATCTCACACACACACACAGACTTGCCAAGTATTGCAAGGATGAGAAAGGATGAGGAATTTCTTTGGGAACTTTTCATGTCTGTAATTATCCGCACGTATCACAATTTTAAAATGTAATGTAATGTCAACTTACGGTAACAACATGATAACTAATGCACTCCAGCAAACATTTCTCAGATTTGTACTGTCAGTGTCAGCAGCCATATCCAGACATGTTCTGACATGCCACAGCCTCCCTCCCATACACTGCACCATCCCTTCCCAATGACAAAGTGACCTCATTTAGATAAACAGATTTGGGAAAAACTGAATTTTAATCTCTCATCGGTAATAATTGATGACCCGCTCGGCCCTGTTAATCATCATTTTGTGAAGGATTTGCAGGCGCGATAACTTGAACAAAATTAAAGAGAGAAGAAAGGAGATGACTTTGCCGAAGTGGCTGAGGAAGCGATCACATCGCTGAGAGGAGTTGGCGTGCTGCCATTCAGGTACAGTAGGTGTACCGATTTGCTGAAATCGTAGTGCAGCATCTAAACAGCTTACTGTACAGTGTGTTTTCTTCTGTTGAGGGGATTTAGTATGCTGTATTTCCAGGATTTAACCCAGACTTTTATAAGGGATACTCATGATGCTCATGATATTTTTGCTGTTCAAATTTTGCCTGCATTTCTGAGAAATCACATTCAGAGCCCAAATACTCTGATATGTTTGAATACCAGATTTTATGGCACTGTTATTTCTTTCTTCTGCTCTTCATACTACCTACTGAGATCCTCTGTTTATTCCGAACAAACTGCAATTGTAGGTGAAAGCATAAAAACGCATTACTCCCTGTGAATCTGTGTTGTTTTGCCCTTAAAGACCAACCAGATGTTCGACGAGCATAAGAGCTGGAATATGGTTATCACTGCTGGGGCATTACATCATTCTGTTAACAGGAAAAAAGCAAAATGTCACACACTATGTCATGGGGTTATTAATAGTTTAAAACTACATTCAGTAGAAGTGAGCGTGGACACGTGAGTGGAAATTCTTACTCGATTGATCCACGAGCACAGCAGTGTTGCAGAATAGTCAGATGGGACAATAGCACAAGCGTTCAGACAATGGTGCAGGTTACTGTATAAACAAACTTCCAGGTCAGCCAAGGCGTCACATATTTCAAACCCGTGTCCTGGTTCAACTCTGACCTACTCTACTTGCCATAATTGTGTACACATGGTTTTCCTGTGTGCGATTGTTACAAATATTTTGAGTGCATTCGCTTCCAGTTTTATGAAGTAGTAAAATGTCATGACTTGTCGGCTTGTTTACAACCCGTATGATCACCTGACATTTTGTTGCAGTGATGTTGTCAACGTCGCAGAGCTCAGTAATCCTTGAGGGGAGTATATAACCAACCAAGCAGCCACAAAAGCATGACCCAAGTTTATTAGAGAAGTCACAGGACCAATGCTTTAATATCCACCACACTGAAGTTTTTCTGTTTGATTGTGGGAGAGCACTGAAAATATCTTCCTGCACGCACGGCAAAGATGCATTAGCCAAACTCATTAGCTATTTTTCCTCCAGTAAAAGTGACTACAGCTACAAAAGTACGACCCAAGACGACTGGAGGAATCACAGGGAACTCTGCTTGAATATTAACCACATTATCGTTTTTTGATATTGGGCATCTTTGGACCGCATACTGAGGGACTGCAGCCCTGAAGACCAGCAGTGCAGAGTTAAAAAGGAAATAATGAGGCAATCATGTGAATATATTCAGCGAGCTTGCCTCCTCTGTTTGTACTGTACCTGCCAGTGGGAGCAGATAGCATCAGTAACTGAAAGAGATAAAAGTTCACTTCTGTCTGTAAAAGTCTCTCTCTCTCTTTTTGCCGTAGGCACAAATCTCTTTCTGTATCTGCTCGAGTGTCTGCTTGCGTATCTTCCATCATCACACCAGCAAACTTAACCTCAGCGTAATTCATAACTGATAATGAGATTTCGTTCCTGTAAGCTTATTCGTGTGAGCATATGGCTAAATTCAAAACAGATTTCCCCGATTTTGTTATCACAACATATGTGATTATTTTACAACTCAATCATAGAATGGTTTCATACTGGATGTGCAGTTCAGAGAGACTTAGACGTGTGGAGTGCAACGCAGTATGAAATTCAGAAGGAATTTGACAGTAGATTCTCATTTCCAGCTCTGAGGCAACCAGCTGAGTGAAGCGAGCGTGTCTCGCTGCAATTAAAGATGTGTACTCAGCACGTTTTGGCCTCAGAGTCACAGCAAAGCAGCCTTGTGATCTCTTGCTGCTGCCCCAGTTTCCAGCGAGGAGGGAAGTTTGATGACATTTCACTCTCTCTCCATCTCTCTCTCCGTCTCTACGGGGCCTCGCAGAGAAGCTGCCAAGTGAGTCCTGTCTATCCGTGGGCCGTTTTTCTTTTGTATACACACAAACACACTAGCGCAACACAAAACAGCCCACTAACAAGGCTGTATTGGCTCGCATCGCCTCACTGACTTTGTTCACGGTTGAAAAGGACACTCCTGCATCATAACAGCAGCTGAGAGGGTGGCAGGGAGCCAGGCTGTGTGTGTGTTTGTGTGATTTTTATGTGTGCATTTGCCAAAAAAGCGTGTCATTTGCTGGTTACTGATACATATGAGTCAATTTTTGTTGTGTGTGTGAAATTACCTGTCTATCTCCATATCCATATATTGATATTCCATGTTTTATGTGCTTGTTTTCGCATATTTCAGTCTTCACACTCCCACAGAATCCTGCCTGCCAATAAAACCAGTGATAGAAAGCTGTACTGAACCTTCATTTTAGCACATACGGAGCAGCGTTTCAAGATTTTTAACAGTTTTCTTCCCATCACAGCTGAGTCAATAGTATGGTTGAATATTCACTCATCCTCTGTCTGCACGTCATGGTATCCATAGCTATGAAAACTATTATTGAGAACGTGATAGAAAGACTGTGTCCCCTTTCTTCAACAGATAATATAACTAGTTTGACGGGTCTGAACACAGGCAAATCTGTTACTGACGTCATACTTTACGTCTATTGTCTCTTTATCTAAAGCTGGAGTCACTCAGCTGAAACTGTATGCAGATTTAGACTCATAACAAAACAGTCTTTATCTGGATCTTCTACTTTCTCTCTGCACTTTTCAATAAAAACAGCAGATATATATATAATATATATAAAACATTATAGCTAGACTGTTTTTACCCATTTGATCACGTAATCTATTGTCTACTGTATGTATCTACTAATTCATTCAATTAGCTAAAAACAATGATTTATTTTATAATTACTTAGCAGCGGCCAGCAGCTCCTTCAAATGTCACCACACTCTCGTATTTTTCACTGTTATTCTTAACTATTACAGAAATACTTTCATCAGCACTGGAGAAGAAAGAGGGTTTTGGGAGCAGCGGATTTTGAGATGATCACTGACCGTCCAACTTGACCAGCTGGACTGTCCTCGGGGGGAGGAGATCCAGGAGGGGAGTATTGCTAATCCAACGGGGATTTGAGGCTGCTAATGGCTAATGGCACTGGAACACAAAATGGACAAACAGGACTCGGGCTGGCCAAACAGCGAGACAAGGATGTTGTGTCCGCATCTCTACAGAGACCTGTCTCCACCACAGATCACAGGATGATGTCAGATGGACTGTGTGTTTACGTCATTGATGCTTGGCGCTCAAACGCTGATAAGTGGATGGACAGTGTTTCCCAGATGACGAACTTTGATGACGAATATGCCAATGATATTACGATCACCATCTTGTTAAAAATGTGCTACATCTTTCTGTATATATACACATATAAATAACTGTATTTATATGTACATATGCATATATATATGCATGAAGGAGTTACAAACTTCCATTTTGTTATGCAATCCTATATTGTATAATAACTAATAAATCACTTTGAACCTTACGTAAAAATAGTGTATGTCCATAATGAGGAATGTATATCACATTATATTATAACTGTATTGTATTTTTGCAAGAAAAGACTTTGACATGTTGGTTTCCTGTAACGCTGTTTATTAAATGAAATCACACTAGGCTGTACTGACAGCCGCAAGCAACTGTACTTCATCCTACATGACAGGTTATTTAGTTTTTGTCATGTCTTGATGTCCTGCCATGAGTGATTCATATGCCCTAGACAGCGTACACTGTTTAGTTAATGAAGTTATTCTTGTGAGTGTGAAATTCACTCCAAGGTGTTATTGCTCAGGGCTGCAGACCAACAACAAGGTTCAGAAGCTTCTCTTTGTTAAGAACAGCTAGTGTCAAGCCGAATAGCTGGTTTAGGACTCAATTGTGTCGCATGAAATCTGATTACACTGGCTGACAATGGTTGCCTAGACCATGAATGAGGTTCCTGCATGTTTTTTTCTCATATTTTTCAGAGAAGAAAAAGGCAAATTGATTTAGGATAACCCTCACCAAGAAGAGGGCACAGAAGATGCATAGAAGCGTCCTTGCACGCCAAGTCGCTGCATTTTTACAGCAACAAAATTTGACAATCATACACATTCATTCATTAGGTTACACGTAATGAGGTCTTCCCAACAAACCTGGTACACAATTTGGATGTGAATACATTTTAATTGTTGAATTTTACAGTTTCAAAGCAATAGTTCTCTCAAACATATGTATTCTTTGTGGGGGGTTGCTTTAGGCATTGTTGCCTGCTACAGTAACATGATAAACCATAGATTTGCTTGATAACAAGAGGAAGAACAGGCCCAAGAGCCACACTGGAACCTGAGTCAGCCTCAGACTGAACAATCATAGACCAATTACACAACTTTATCAGGCAAACCAAGGCTACCCTTTAGAGTTGGCACCATCACTTTATTTTTCCATTCTTTTGTAGACTTGATATACAATGTTTAATATATCTAGTATACTCCCTTTCCTTGCAGTGTCAACCTACTTGCCATAACATCCACAGGAGTAGAAACAAAGAAAAAATGGGTATAATTATATTATAAATATAAGGAAAACCAGAGGTTGGTCATGTCAGTCTTCTAAAAACAGATGAATGTCATCTGCATAATGTTCACCCCCATTATTTTTTAACTTGGCTGTAAAGTTTAAGTTATTGCCAGACTGTTTACAATAGATGTGAATGACACAACTAAGGCTTAGCTCGTTTAAAAAAAAAAATAAAAACTGGGCACACCAGTGTTGGTAGTCTGTGCCATGACAGAGGCTGTGTCCTCGCCGCAGCGGCCCAGAGCTCAAATCCAACCTGTGGCCCAGTGCTGCGTGTCACCCAGCCCCCTTTCTCACCCAGTGTCCTGTCACTCTTGAGCTACACCAATAAGGCATGAAAAGGCCAAAGAATAAATTAACAAAAATAGTAAAAATCGTGCACCAAATACTATATACACACAAATGGCAAATGAAGTTCATTTTCAATAAACTTTATTTTTGTCCCATTTTTCCCCCAAATATGTTACATTACAAAAGGTGATCGGAATTGAACATGTCCTCGTGTCAAGACCGTAACATTTACAACAACAATAAATAAAAACATGTATAAATAAAAAATAAATAAACAGGACATTATGTGCCAAAAAAATAAAGATTCTTCTCAATTGGCAGATGGCTTTCACAATGTTGGGTTTTTTGAAAACACGTAATACTTGCATTCCAGGTCACAGTTTTTAGGATACAACTCTGGGTTGAGAAAGCAATGTAAACCGATAAAGGATTACAGTACAGTACAACAGAGTACAATGTTTTTTTTCCATAGATATTACTGGGATATATATTTATGATACCAGTTGTTCTAAAAGCTTATACCAGGTAGTGAGAGTGTAGTGCTATTGGACTTACTTTTAAACTTCGCTCAAAGTACAAAAGTAAATCCCACCTGTAAAACCCATCACGAATCTTGTTTGTATCCAGCTTGACATTCACAAAAGGTTGTTATTGCACTATACAGACATCCCTCAGAAAGGCACTTTTATCCCCCCCCTCCCTACCCTCATCTTCTAACCAACAGTTTTGTTTAACCAGCACATATTTGGCACACACAAACATTCACCTACTGCATGTGAATTTAAAACTGAATCATTTTAAAAACCAAACAACAAAAAAAAAAGCCTTTTGGTATTTAGTTAAAAACAAATAAAATAGAACAAGTGGTGGTAAAAAGGTTTTGCGTTCCAGATGAATTTATAAAAATAAAAAAAAAAAAGTGCAAAATTGTGTTGCTCCCATAGCCCCTTTAGTATGCCGTGTACCACGCCTGTGAAATTTGTTTCTAATAACTAACAAAAAAAAAAAGACAAAAGTGATGTTGGAGCAGAAGCAGCGCTGACTTTCTCTGAACCTCAGCATCACCATCGTCAAATAAGGCCAGGAATGTTATTTGTGCATGTGAGGTCAAGATCGTAGTGTGATCCTATAGTTGGCTCAATTCTTCCAAAACAAAACAAAAAAAAAAAAAAAGGAGGGAAAGAAATGAATGTGTGCACCATAGTCCAAAGAGGCCAGAAACCAACCGAGGGTAGGAGGTTCTCTCTCTCTCTCTAAAATCAAACCACAGGTCTTCCCAAAGCACCTCTGCTGTCAGATCACAGATCCAGTGCAAGTCAACGCCATAAATTACTTTGCTGCTAAAATACTTTTTGGAAAATGGAGCCTCAAAGCATTCCAGCTGCAAGTTCACCTTTGTTCCCGTTGCAAGCAAATAGGACGATTTTAGTGTTTAGATACCTTTGAGAAACCATGCCTTTGTTATCGGCTGTCAGGGGAGCCTGAAGGGTTGGTTGGAGGCTTTAAAAGATCCAGTCAAGAAGTGGTGGTTTTGAGTGAGTGAGGGGATGTGATTGGGAGTTTGGGTGTTCGTTCAGGCATCTGCCTGTGAGGATCCATCACTTCAAGCCAGGTAGGAGTCTATTACTTTAGGTATCAATACCTTCCAGGTGGATACCTTTGAGGCATAAGCTGGACAGGCACAAACCCTTGAGGCAGATGCTGCGTTGGGCAACTTCCTGACTGCTTGATATTCATCAAGGTCAATCAAACTAGGAATCCGCTGCCAAAGCACCAGTCCAGACAGGAAAATTTGCTCAGCTCTTCTGAGCAGCCTTCCATCTGGCAACTGAACAGGTGTCGGCTCCTCCAGGCACGGCCTTGAGAAATTGTATCAACCAGTCAGGCTGCCTAAAAAAAGAAAGAGGTTAACCAGTCAGGTAGCCTCGAAGGCATCTGCCGATCAGGCAGCCTGGGAGGCACAGAGCTGTGCTCTCAGGCATCAGTGTGGTGTTGGAGCAGCTGGACCACATATCGCAGTCGGTGGCTCAGCTCTGAGGTGCAGCCCATCTCAATCAGCATGCTGAGGAGGTAAGTGCATGAGACGCGTTCCCGGCTGATGTAGGTGAGCAGGTAGGAGTCGTCAGATGACTTGCACAGGATGATCTTGGTGTGGTCTGTGTAGAAGTTCACCTGGAGAGGGTTGAAAACAAAACGATGTAAGAAAAGAGCCTTAATCTGATACAAGTGTTACCAAAATGGTTATTCAATTTCAGACTCCCAAGAGGGTCCATAGCAGAACACTATTCACTAACTCACTAACCTGTAGAGTGCCGTTGTTGAAGAGCATGACGAGTGCGTGGTCAGTCTTCACCCACTGTAGCAGCAGAGGAGGAGGACCCGAGACCTGCTCCTCACACATCAGATCTCCACCCTGAGGAAGAGAGGACAGAACACATTTTGTTAAATCACTCTGCAGCTGCTATGCGACTTCTGCAAAAATCTACCAAAATGTTAGTTTTTAGGGCTTTGTCTTCTCTCAATCTATACCTTAAATTCAGTATGAAATTCAATGCATACAGTTGTTTAATCAGAATAATAAAACTAGAATGGCTTCTAACTAATAATGAACTGCTTTGCTCGTACCTCCATAAGGTTCTGCTCCATGTAGTTGGCTATGAGCTCTACAATTTGTTTCCGACTGCGAAGCTGCTCAGGTAGAGAGTCGGTAGGGAAACTGAAGTGTTTGTTGTTGGTCATGCAGTAGTGGACTGTCCTGTTTGGAGGGAAAGAAACATAGTTTATAAGTTACAATACAATAAATGAATCATGTTCAGAGATTCTGACGTGGCTAGCTTGTGGAAATTGATGATCACTCATTGGACCAATACAGTAACTCAGCCGAGTCTTGTCTTAAGTAATCACACAGGTCTAAGCAAAGCAAATGTTTACACGACACCTTGAGTAAATACTGTAGCTCTCACTGTACTTACTTGCGTTGGTTACAAAGGCTGAGATGTGTTCCCTCGTTGAAGAGCACGCCGATGCTTTGGTTCGAGAGCTGGTAGCCGAAACCATATTTGTTGGAGTAGTCGACCCATTTAGTCACCCACAGGAAGGACTGAGGCCTGGACAAACAGGGCGGGTTCCTGGTGGCTGGAGAGATAAAGATAAAAAAAAATGATAAGGATATGGAACATACAAAAAATGTTTAGCTTTCCAAAAATATGTCAGAGTTTCATGAAAAAGACTAAGCTATAAGCTTGTAAAAAAAAGGTGCTCTAGGCTACATGAGTCAGCAGATATTCACAGGATGTAAAGGGATGACTGAAGCAAAGGAAAGATCCAGTTGATTAAACTTAAATTACTCTGCATCATTCCTGATTTACGAGGTGGTTCACGTTGGAAGAAGCAGCACTTTTTTGGCACACCGATGGTGCTTAGATTTAGAGATGTGACTCTGCATTTCCATTTATTGTAAGGAGGTTATACACATTGATCTGACTTGGCAAACATTATTATTATTATTATTATTATTATTATTATTATTATTATTATTATTATTATGCTGCTGGCCAAGCGTGCCTTGCAGTTTCATAGTCCTGTCTAATTTGCGCTCCCCTACCTGCGGGCATGGTTGCCAGGCAGCCGTTGAGCACTTTCACGGCTGATTCAGCAACAGCTGCGGGGGTCAGGGCGTCCTCGCATGCTGGAGAGGAGACAAGAATGAAGTTAAAACACTGTTCACGAAAGACAAGGACGTAAAAAATGAAATGTGTCTACTCAGAGGGGCCCTACGTTCAGTGCTGCTGGCCATGGTGCCCTTGAAGGAGCGGGAGATGGACTTCCTGGATTCCTCCTCGGGAGGAGTCTGTTCCAGAGGCACGGAGTTGACGAGCTGACCGGTGGGAGAGGGCACCTGAGGAGAAACAACAGATAAGAGTTAAGATGGCAAAGGTGAAAGTAGTAGTAGTAAGATTTAAGAGGAAATGCATGAGACAGTCTCTGAACGGGTTCTATTAATGTTTGCTCAGCTAGCAATGTTTGTGCTTTGAGTCTGCTAGGGCTGTTTTTAATCATCTGCATCTTACCGACACTGTGCTGGGTTAAAACTACTTTTAGTACCACAGTTTCCTTATGCATGCTTTGCAAGCATGCTGCACATTTGATGTGTAGTTTTTATACTGTCATGTGACCACACAAGCCTTCTTGATAATCTGGTGGTAATCCGTTTGTCATGTTTTTTTGAAAACTAAAAAAAGTAAACCAGGTACTTTTGACAACTAGAAAAAAAAAAAATAGGAGAAATCCAGGTCAAGCTTCTTGACTACAACCAGTTTTCACTGGCTCATTATGAGGCTGACAAAAAGAAAAATTCCCACAAAGAGCAACCAATGTAGTTCTCATGAAGCTCTATAAATAGCAACTAGACCAGTCTGATTAGGGTTTGGCCAACTATGCTTCCTGCAGTTGTGGCATTTAGTCACAGGTCTGATCAGGAAGATTTAAAAAAAAAAAAAAAGAAAAAACACAACATAATCAAGAGACAGTCTGTAGCCACATTTAAAGAGAGAGAGAAACGGTCGGTGAGTCTGCAGTGACAGCTTCCTGAGATACTGAGCTCTCAGTCCAACGCACTTCAGTTTCTCACTAAATATAAAACAGCTACAACATCTTTCCTCAGAATCTCACTCGTCTGTTGACGGGCTGAAGGACTTCTGGGCTGACACAGAATCACACTGCAGTCTCAGTGAAATAAAGCTCAATAGACCGGAAAAAACACATTTCCAAATCCCTTTAAGAAGAAGGAGGACGATTGCTTTGTATAATTAAAAGCATAATCCATTGTTCGAATAATATGGCTGCCCCATATTCAGTCAGTCTAACGTGGTCTTCGAAGCTGGTAACTTGCAATGCTATTCGTAAGAAAAACTCATAATTATAGACATTTAGTCACCCAATTTCCGCTGCAGTGCCATTTATAAGATCCTTTAACTGTTCAAATGAACACACAAGTCATAACTGATGCCATCTGCCATTCAAATATGTCTTCTGTACTATTTGTGGAACTTTATTACCTTATTAGTGGCTGGAATTACCCTGTTTTGTTTCAAGTAATCAAGGCCAACGTTTTTTTTTCCCCTTGCAAAAGTAGGCCACGAACACACACACACAAAACAAAACAAAAAAAAAAAAAAAAAAAAAAAGATGACACGTACCTCATTGGGTCCCACTGTCTTGTAGCTGATTTGTCGGTTGATGGAACATTTAACGATGCCTGACACCAGCTTGGAAATGTCTTTGTCATCCTTTTCCTCGCAGGGAATCTTCTCCACTGTGAATTAAAACCAAGATTCTCACATTGTAGTCACAACAAATAAGCCTTTATATGCCCTACAGTAGGACTTGGAAATGCTTCAGGGAAAAACTAGAATCTGGTTCTACTTTAAACATTATTAAACAGTCAGTTCTCATGAGACGAAACCAGATTAACAAGATGGCAGGTGCCGCATAATTACATCCAATATGTAACGAACAGATAAGCTGTTCTTCTGTGCTGGTCACTTGGCTGTCGAGCAGCTCCTTACCCTTTGGTTTCTTTTTGCCAAAGAGGCTCTTGGCCATTTTAGTGAAGAATTTCTTGGCAGGGCTGGGGGGGTGGAGCTCTGGCACCATCACACAGCTGCTCGGGGGAAGCTTATCGGGGGTGAAACCCTGGAGAGAGAAAGGAGACGAGAGGGTGAGGAAGACTGAAGAGGGAGGGAGGCCGCATGCTGGATCATTGTGAGTGAAGAGGATGACGTGTTCACGAGTGAATCAAAAGGACATCAAATCATCATTTCTTTAAATTTGTGCGACTCTTTCGTACTTTGGTGAAGAATTCGTGGTTGAGGATCTGATCCAGTGAGAGTCTGTCGCTGGGGTTTTTCTGCAGGATGCCTGAGATGAGTTTCTGTGCCGCCGGGGAAATCGAGGATGGCAAGTTGTACCGAACTTCCTTTATACACTTGTAGGTCTCCTTCAGGTCGAGGGTCTCAAAAGGAGGGTTGCCGCACATCAGCGTGTACCTGAATGAACCAAAGACGACCATTGGTCAACTCCAGACGCAAAGTGATGACTCGCATTAAAA
Source organism: Pagrus pagrus (assembly GCF_965226575.1). Lineage (NCBI taxonomy): Eukaryota > Metazoa > Chordata > Actinopteri > Spariformes > Sparidae > Pagrus > Pagrus pagrus. The sequence goes on from NC_140196.1 coordinate 9,001,039, forward strand.
AACAATCTGAGCTGTCCTAGATAAAACGAGGCTAGCTAGGTAGTTAAACCCAAAACCCGTTCCTCCAGATTCCACAAATGTTATTGTACACATGACTGAAATTAGGACTTACATGACGCATCCGAGGGACCAGACGTCAGACTCCGTGCCGTGGCCCTGTCTGTTGAGCACCTCAGGAGCCAAGTAGTTGGGAGTCCCACAGATTGTTCTAAAAAAAAAAAAACAAACACAGAAACACAGGATGGATTTAACATCTCAAGCGACTCAAGTTACTTTCTGTTCTGTTGGTGCATCATGCAAACGAGGAAGTCGTGGGTGAAGCATTTCTTTTTCCTGCTACACTCAGTCTTCTGGTATTCCACAGGAAGGTGTCAAACAGGTACTGAAACTGTACTGTGAGCGCTACATTCAACTGCCACTTGAAACCGGTTTGGTTTAGTTAGGTACTGAGGGAAAGCGGTGGGAGGAAGTGTGTGATTAGTAACTGACGTAATGGTTTTAGGCTCATGTGTGTTATGAAAATGGCTTAGACTGTAATGTTCAGACTCTGGGGGGGTTATGTTTATGTAAAAGCGATCTGGATGTCTATTTAACTAAAAAAAAATGAGTTGAGTGAGGCCATTTAATACATTTGACTATTTTCAACATTCAAATATCAGTCCTGTTTTAATCTGAGAGCTTCTGGCTTCCTCAATTTGAAAAATACACACAAAAAGTATTAAAACAACGCTCACTTTTTCCTCTGCTCCACTGTCTCCATCTTTGCAGCGAGGCCAAAGTCTCCCAGCCGCAGCTCCATGTTCTCGTTGACAAAGAAGTTGCCTGAAAGAGACAAAAGCATTCGTCCCGTCAGCATTCCACGCATGACATTCGCCTGCAGATTCCTGGGATGCCAGCGTGTGCGTGAACGCCACATTCCAGCCGTATACGCTCACTCACGTACCTAGTTTGAGATCTCTGTGCAGGATGCCTCTGCTGTGGAGGTACTTTAGGCCAGAGATGATCTGTTTGAGGTAATAACGCACTTCTGGCTCCGTGAGCGTGTGTCTCGCCTTCCAAATGTGTGCCAGCGACTGCGGAGACAGAGCAATGTGTTAAGAGTCGACCCCACATCCGTCACTGGGATTGTGCAACACTGCTGCACCCAGTCGCACCGCAACAGCATACGAGATTAGATGGTGCTGTGATTCAGGGGGGTGTCTGGGACTTTACATCCATGATTATTTAGGCTGTTTGGGTTCGCATACTCAAATTTATATTGTGTGGAGTCGAGCTGTGCAGATTTCTCACCTTCCGACTGCAGAGCTCGAGGAATATGTAGATGTTTTCTTGGTCTTCAAAATGATGTGAGAATTTCACCACATGCTTGTGCGACAGGGTTTTGTGGAGCTCGATCTCATTTGTGATCTGTATGGGGGGAAAAAAATGACAATCAATGTGTGTCTTCAAACACAATCCAGGTATTGGATCGAGGTTGCGCTCGGGCCTCTGTGCAAGACACAAACAAGCTCGACTGCGTACCTTGTCCCTCTGGTGGGGTTTGGACACCCGGCTCTGTGGGATCACCTTCACGGCATACATTTTGTTGTTGGAGAGGTCTGTCATCTCGTAGCATCGAGCAAAGCCACCCTTAGGGGACAAAACAGGATGATCAGTTAAGAAAAGCAGCAGGTTGGAAACCTGCAATGACCACAGTCTGCTTCAAAAGGCACGTCTTTGATCCGAGGATCAATAGCTGTACAGCATTCCCAACAATGACTGAGCCAATGCCAATTCTTAAAGCGGGGAGGCAAAGGAAATCATTAAAAGAGGACATGAAACACCCTGGATTACACACAAGGGTTAAATCTACCCTGCTGCATCATTTCATAATCAATTGACCAGCCTCTTTTGTCTCCTTGGATGCTCCCATATGCTTCCAAAACCTACAATCGACCCCTAATGTCATGTTTACAGCTGCTTGTTCGTGCATATTCACTGGATGCAATCAAGGCTACGCAGGCTTGAGGACATCAGGGATGAGGCAGACAGAGCTGCTGCATTCATTAACCGTGAAATTGACGGAGACGTTTCCAGCTCTGCGGCAGGCAGCGGAGGAAAAGAAGAAGAAAAAAAAAAGAAGCGAGAGAGAGACTTGGCTGGCTGCCCGACGCAGCGTATCGATGACGAGCAACATGTTGATACAGTCGCTCCATTCATACATGTGTCGAAAATCATGAGAGCGGAGGTATGGTGCGGGAGAGGGGTCATGGCAGAGGGAGGAAGATGTAATGTCCTGATGATTTGGCCTTTAAAACGAGATGAGTCTTTTTTAAAAAAGACTCCTGGGCTTTCATAAAGTGATGCCAATCATCTGTGCGCACAGGGAGCCGGGCACACCTTGCGCCTGATTCATTCAGCAGTGACGCGCACACGGGGTGGAGGGGGGGAGACTGGCCACCACGAGGTCATTCAGTACTCCCGCATTACTAACACACCTGGACAGCAGCTGATAATTCAGTTTAATCACGGGCAGCTTCCGTGTCAAGTCTTTAATCTTAGTCTGTAATACAAAAAACCCTGCGCCTGAACAAGAACCCCGTGGAGAGGCGAGACACGTAACATGAAATCTTCATACCTTTCCCAACAGCTTTCCTTTACTGTAGGACCTGCCCGTCTTGGAGTCTGTCACCACCTGCGCCAGCTCTGGTTTGGGTTGTTCGGGTTTGTTCCTGCCGGTCTTCGCCGGGGCTGAGGACTGTTGGGGTCCGCGCTCCGGAGCAGGCTTAAATAAATCCGCATTCATGGCGTGGCACGAAATGCGCTGCGCCGCGGTGAAACAACCGGTATCCATTGAGCACAGCGGTGTGAACGATCAGTCCGTGGAGAGTTATATATATCCCTTTTCGCTTGTGTGTGTGTTCAGTAGTCTGCCTGCTGCGTACTGATGCGTCCACCTCGTCCGACTGTATCCATCTGGCGTGTCTGGGCACGGCTCTCCAAGACTTTATAGGCGGGCGGGTGACGTCACGGAGCAAGGGGGCGGGGGGGAGGTGGCGCACTGGTGGAGAAAGTCCAGACGATTTGCTCAGAGACAGTCTCAATCAAAACAATCATGAAGAAACATGAATGAAAGTGCTCGTGAAATGAAGAACCGGAGGAGCTCACGTTGATGAAGCTCATGTGGAGGAGAGGAGAGGAGGAGAGAGGAGGAGAGAGGAGGAGGTGAGAGGAGAGGAGAGGAGAGGAGAGGAGAGAGGAGGAGGTGAGAGGAGAGGAGAGGAGAGGAGAGGAGGAGAGGAGAGGAGGTGAGAGGAGGAGGTGAGAGGAGAGGAGAGGAGAGGAGGAGAGGAGAGGAGGTGAGAGGAGGAGGTGAGAGGAGAGGAGAGGAGAGGAGGAGAGGAGAGGAGGTGAGAGGAGGAGGTGAGAGGAGAGGAGAGGAGAGGAGAGGAGAGGAGTTATTTTTAGTTTATCTTCATTTTAAGTTGTTTTTTTTTTACTTTTAACTTTTTGAAAAACTTTTTGAAACGTTTTCTTTTACTTTTCCCTCTTATATTAAAGGGGCAATATGTACACATTTTAGTTAAAAACATAAAAAATTAAAATTATCAACAAATGCTTTTAAACAGCTGTATTGACATCTGTCCATCTATATGAAACACCACAAAAAATAAATTTAAAAAAGTGAAGAAACAGCAGATTTGAAGTTATGATGTCTGTGTCTTGTGTTGTGGAGAAATCTAATGCAGTTAGCATGCTAACCAGCTAGCCCCGGCACCCCCCTGGTCCTCGAGCTCCCAGCCCGAACCACAAGCTGCACTGTGAACTGAGCTCACTGGCTAAAGGAAGCTACACTTAACAGCAGTTAGCGTTTCATTCAGTGCCTAAAAAGTGATTTCATGTTGATTCATGGGGACATAAAACATCACACTTTACATGTATGGTAAAAATGTTTTCTTGACTAATTGAGGGATCTGCATATGTAAACAAATCCCTCCAATGAAAGACTGCATAGTGCACCTTTAATGTGTCACCTCCTCCAACAAATGAGATATGCAGCCACGTCGCTGTGGCTCATTCAACACTCCCCAGGACCAGTAATGATTTACAGTTTACCACCTTCAGTCATTCATCTCTTAAAGGCTACACGTGTTGCAAATAAACAAACATATCAACTGAACAGATCTAACATGTCATCTGCACAACATATTCAGAGCAGTAATGCAGCCTGATCATCGTGGGGATATCACAGCAGGTTATATAATTTGACTCCTCTCTGTTTACAAAACAATTATATGACTCATAAATTATTTCAGTGATCTTTATAATTAATTTATCAAAACTGCAGAGACAGCAGTGAGCTTGTTGTTCTACCCGAAACCTTCAGACACTCTTCAAAATAAAAGCTCAGTGCAATAAAATCTTGAGTTAGAGTTCCCCCTTGTGTGTGTGTGATTCAAGGTGTGATCCCCAGAGTTACCCAGGTGAACTGCTGATCTGAGCTGCCACCTGGTGGACACAACGAGCAGCTCGGAGGCTCTCGCTCTGCAGGACTTAAATGATTTAAAACTCCATTAATTCACTAGCCTAGTTTTCACTGGTCTTTATTATTCACAAGCCTGCTGCCACAGGCTGCAACAGGGCAACTCAGTTACAAATAAAATTGGGCGAGACTTTAAAATCAGGAAACGTAGATGGGCCGGACATTTTCAGCAGCCTTGGATCAAAGCTTTTTTTTCTTTTAGCATTTAGTAATGACAAATTTTAAACAAATGCAAATGAATGTTGAATGAAATAGCGAAACATTAGTATATGGTGACTTATGTGTACATTACTTCTTTATATGCTGAGATGGGGCCACGAACCATCAGAAACCGTGCTGCACACAGTAACCTAGGTAACCAGTATCCTTTCTTTTTTTTTGTCAAATACTACCTGAACATCTTGCTCATATTACCATGTATCTTAATGTTTGGGTAAACATTTATATTGTTACAGCAGTGATCTTTTTATAGACCGTGCTGGGTTAAAATTAAGTTTATGTAGTCACTGCCTTTAAAGTACAACACCAACTTTTCTGTGACTACTCTAAAAGCCGTATATGTGTAGTTAGCGGTGCCACCCAAGTCAAAAAGATAAATGGTTACAACACTAAATAAAAATACATTCTGACGTCTAAATCACAGACGAGACGCAAAGAAGAGTGAGTCTGAAGATCTGTATTTGTGAGAACTTCATGAACAACCTGAGGGCGAGCAACAAGACACGTCAGATGAAGACGACAACCAAAGTAAAAATAATCGACGTAATTAAAACAAATGTTGGAGGGACAATCACAAGTGTTGAATAGTGCAGCCGTATATAAAGATTATAGTCGGACGCCGTCACATTAAGGAATGACAAAGAATGTGTTTCAGAGCTTTGCACTATACAACAGGAACGGGTAAAATACAGACCCATGCAGTAACAAACAATATTACACTGGGCTGATGCAGTAGTAGTGCTGTCTTTGCAGCTATATCTACTTGTGGAATGAAACAAAAGAGGCAGATATGAAGACTTGAAAAGATGTCAGAAGATGCTGATTATCACCATTAGGCCTGTCCCGATGATTACGTTACCGAGTTATCGACATGACTTATTTCCTGTTTTTAAACAATTCCAATGTCTAAACATTAAGAACTAAAAGTTTACTGCTCTGTGAAAGGGTGTGCCTTCATTATTATACAATAATATTATGTTATCTATTGCATTAAATGACTAACATTTCTTGCAATCAATTTTTCTGACAGTAAATCTTCCAAGTAGTTATCGTGGCAGGCCTAATATCCATCAAAGGATTATGAGCATGACTTTGGCAAATGTACACTTGAAAACATCTTAAATATCAGCTCAGTTTGGCTGCACAGAACAATATTAAGATGCGACTGTACAGAACAAGTCTTATATTTCATTCACCCTGGTCCAAAATTATACTATGAACTACTGACAGACATTTATCTCAAGAAAAACAACTGCATTGTGGTCCTTTAACCAATGAAATCTAACTTTTCAAAACAAAATAAAAGAGGCAAAAAAGCTTTTTTTTGCCGTGTTAAGGTTGCCATCTGCTGGACAGCACACTTATGTTTGAGCAGGCATTTTTTCTGTGCAATTTATTGAGAGGTTTATGTATTATGTCTCTCAGAATACCAGGGCCAGAATGAGGGGCTTAGACATTAATCCCTACATCTTATTTATGATGATTTATAGATATATTGGTAGTTTCAACCCACAACATTTAATATTCAAGTCATGTCAGCTGCGTCCTGCTGTTGAAGAGCAGTGAGTGCATCTCAGAAGTCCATCATGCCCTCTCCTCGGATTTTCTTCTCTTGGGACTCTGACCAGGCTTTGTTGATGGTTCTCTTCATCTCGTCGTCTCCGTCTGAGTAAATCTTCTTCAGCATGTTCATCAGGCCGTCGCCGGGGTCTGCATTGTCATCGGCAGCGGGTTTTCTGTTGAGGGACAAAATGACAACAGTTCATACATCATCAGAATAGTCTCATGCATACACCCAAGGTTGCAGCATATACAGTGACACCTGGCATAGAGATGTGGTACTGCGCTTCAAACACCAGTCTGACATTAGCAGGAGAATGCACATTGGGAGTGGGTGGCCAGATGAGAGATTTTTTTTCACAAAGCTGCTCACAACATTGTTTATTAGCTAATTAAAACACATTGGTGTCATTAGTAGTAGTAGTAGTAGTAGTAGTAGTAGTACTAGTCATATGCATCATATACACTGTACAATTATTTGAAGGTCTTCTGTCACTAACAATTACTGCTTTGTTAAAATGACTTGCACTAAAATGTATCAATATTTCTTTGAACTTACTCTTTCTCTTTAGACAGCTTTTCCACCTTTGTTAGGCACTCCCACTTCTTTACCGCCTGCTTCTTGCACATGAGCAGGACCATGTCTGTTTTGATCTGTTGAAGGGAGAAAAAATGGTTACAGGCCTTTTCAAAAAGCCAACAAGACTCTGCTGCTTTGTTCTCCAACAGAAATAACCCTTTTTGAAACCAAGGGTAAAATGCATGTCAACACTGAGCCTGAAATGCAGCAGTTGGCAAGAAAAAGGACTACTTGATTTCTTTGATGCTGCTGGATCTTCAAAAAACATTTAGGAATTGTTTCAATATCGATACTGAATGGTACCAAACACTAATTCTTTAACTGATGACTGGCTTTATTCACCTTTTTATAACTCTCCTTTTCATCGATTGGGTACAACAGGTTGAGGACTGTCATCTGATGGTTTTTCCCACCTAGATCCTTTACTAACACAGAGAAGGACCTACAAAAGAAAGAATGAGCAAATGTATATGTGTATGGTTATTCACGTGATGAATAATAAACACTGTGTATATATGTATGTTTGTTGATTACCATCTTACCCTTCTGTAAAGTTGACCTCCACGTTTTCTGATGGAATTTTGTGCACATCCTTCAACGTGAGGTAAATTTTGACGAATTTCTCTGACTCGTCCCAAGCTGCACAGAAGAGGCACAAGTGTGAACAGTTTGCAAATACTTCTTTCTTTGCACTCTCACAAATGACTGGCAGTCTTACTAAACAATGGTACCATACCATAGTTGGTGATCTTGACTGTATATGCTGCTTTAGAGGCAGCAGACGGGTCTGCCTCTCTCCTGGCTTGTTGCTGCTTCTGTTGGCGTTTAACTGAAAGCTCCTTCTCCACCTTCTTTTGCTCCTGCTTCAGCACCTCCTGCACTCTTTTCCTCTCCGCCTTCTCCAAGAGGGAGCCCAGCTCCTGCAAATCTGCCTCCAGCTGGTTGATCTGTATTGAGGAAAGAATTAGACTGTGGAGAAATGCACATCCCTGAATTTACTGACACCACCAAGAAGCTGTTTGTTTGTCACTGGGTCACATGACATTGAAGCTATTTTTTTTTAAAAGCCATTGTATTATAAAGATATTTTTTAGGTTCTGGGAGGCGAGCTAACCGCCCTCCTGCTGCCAACACTGGGTGAGTCTATCTGTCCAATATCCAACCTAAAACCAACTTCACCCCGGTAGGTGACTGGAGATCTTTGCTTGTCACAGGATGTCAACATAACGTTACAGCTAAATTGGACCTTGGTCGCTATGCTTAGTTAGTCAATACATACTTGGGCCCCACTGTCTTCAATTTAAGCCGTACATTACATAAAATCTCTCGACTTACATCTCTATGCCATGATTACAAATAATACGCGCTAACGTTAGTTACACACTGCCCAGATGTTCTGGTATGTTCAAGCTAGCTGGCTACGGTGACTGACACATAACGTTACCGCCACACACGAGTGGGCCTTGTTATAATACTTGTATTTTTATTCATAATATTTTATAATACGCGTTTTAAGTTTGGTTTAAAATGAAGATAGATACTTTTTGAAACTGCAGCTACAAATAACAGACACTGCTAAGAACATCTTTTCGCGGCGGCATGCTAGCTAGCAAAGTTAACTCATGTTAGCTAACATAGCATTGCTTTAACTGGCATCTTGTAGTTTTTCAGCTAATGCCATAAACCCCAGTTCTGCCCTGTCCGCCTGCACTAAACTGAATAAAAACCACGGTGTTTACCTGTTCGGTTAGATCCATTGGGGATTTGTGTTTATCAGTTAATGTAAGCTAGGTTCAGAGATGTTTGTTCACTCCTGGGAGTCTGCGGCTATTCTTTCTTCTTCTATATGATGGGTGGTGTGTGGAGAGCCAGCTTACAGGCGCACCACCGCCACCTACTGGACAGAAGTGTTAACATCCATAAAGTGGGTAACAACTCAACTTGATTTGGGTTTCCTCGGTTCAGTCTGTAATAGTCCACCCTGACCCTAAACATCAAATTCAATGACTTTCAAGGATGCTCCAGGTTAAATTCCCCCAAGATCAAGGACCCGACAGGCATACTTTAAGACATGGATCGAGGATAATTAAAATCACTTTTAATGGCCCATATCCATTCATGTCTTCTTTCAAAAACTATCAAGGCCCCTTTTTTTTCTCTCAGATTCACAAACTTACCAAGATTTCAAGGATCCATGGGAACCCTCAAAACTACTCATGAACCAACCACATGAAAGGGAAGTCATTCAAACGGAGTATTTGACTTTGTATTTTCTAACCACACTAGGATAAGATATTGCAACTTTCATATAGTGGATTCTTTGGTCTGTCAACACTTTCACCTTCTTCAAGTGGAGGATATTCATTTTTTTCTTGACCATATTTATATTAAAATACTATGAAACATTGCTACTTCATGTTTCAACTATTACATTTGAAAAACAACTAAGACACTGGAGAAAAAAGCTTTATAATGTACAACATTTATTCATAGATTTCTGAGTACAGTAAGTCACATGGAAGTTTTCTCCAACAAGGAGTCACATTTATATTTTTGAATGTTATGCTTTTTGTTGTTTTTCATAAGAAAAGAAAATATAAATATATCCACATATTGAATGTGGATGTCCTGCTCGTCTGATTGATTTTTCATGGCTGGCTGCAGTGTACAATGGTCACCACCTGGCCCTGAAAACCCCAGACATCTGGTTGTGGTCAGCCAAGTCACGGAAGACAATCCGACTCAGTCTCCACCTGCGTTTCACTCCACGAGGTCTGGAAGTCAACACACATCTGTTGCGTATCCTCACAGGGCAGCTGTCCCTGGGTAACGCCGCAATTTCTTTATCTGCCAACTCCTGCAAAAGATATGAAACAGTTTAGAAGTTCAATAATTATTTGCATTTGCAATGATTTGGAATCACCACAGTTGTTATGAATCATCTCCTGTAATTATACATACTGCACACTGAACCATTAATTATGAGCAACATAATATAAGACCACATAATCACAATCTGATTCTGGTGATATCTAATAAATGATAACACTAACTTAAGTTCTACGACACACGGTGTAATAACTGGATATTGCATCACACCTGAAGCTCTTTGGGCAGGATGGTGTTCTTCCTCAGTGCATTGATCCGGAGCCTCTCATCCGCATAGTCAAAGGCCATCTGTCTTCTCTTGACGTCCCTCAGCATCCTCCAGTCAACGTAGTAACTCCTCACCTGCTCCACCGCGCCCCAGCAGCTCCTCAGGGCCTGCACACAATGTCCCAGTGGTTGTTATTACTTGACAGCTTATATTATGCCCCAGTGTACACAGAGCTACTATCTGCAAACCATTTTTGCAGATAGTAGGTTGAAAACTCTGGTGATGTTTATATTCAGACATACATTTACAGTAGGGTTACTTGAGCACAGACCCACCAACTTAAAGGAAAACTAAAATATCCAACATCAGTTTTTCTTGTGAATCATCCACAGTGCTATGTGCTATGGACAAGTAGGGTCAGCATGGTCTTTAGGACTCACTCACCCCCACTGTCGTGACATTTTCTACCCTATTCAGCTCTCTAGCTATCAAATACGACCAATATTGATGGAGACGATATAAAGAATTGAGAAGAACCTGTAATTTGTCTGCTGTTTACTGAGAGAAATTATAGGAGGAAACAGCTCTTAGACAGAATCACTTAATTCTTCTTCTGTCATTTTTGTAGTTGTTTTGTAGACTGTAAAGTTCAAGAGAAACATGGAGCTTGTACATTTGCTATATCTACATAATAATACCATGATGACCACTGGGTGACAAAGTTTCTTACTAGCACAATCTCCTCTCTGCTGTCAGGGGACAATGATATTGTTCAAACTGAAATCATGCTCATTGTAAGTAGTACAGTAGTATAGTAAGTTTTTTAGCCTTCTTATATAGTACATACTATATCAAACACTTTTTTTTAACACCCTCGATAACAGAAGATAATATCTTCCTCCTTGACATATTCCACCTCGGCCTCATGAATGTATTATGTATATTGTAGATACAGTATATGCTCTGCCTTGTGTCCCTACTACGACGCCCTAGCTTGATGTTTACCCTCCAGGCTTATACATGTCTTTATGAGTTAACGTTTCAATAAATCAGTAATTTGTGGGATTGAGGCAATAAAAGAGTGTCTGAATTATTTGACAGCATCTGCTTCGGTCACCTGACCCGCAAAAACAGACTAACTGGTCTGAGACTGATGTGAAGACTCATTGATGTGGTTGTCACAGGTAAGAGATGATTTAAGGACACCGTTAGCTTAAAAAAAAAAAGATATTTAATAATAATAATATTTAAGCTACCACAGCTAATAACTAGTGACAATCGCCTCAATTGTAACCCGGACCAGCATTTACGATAAATACACAGACAGCTATTTAGCATCAACGTTACTTAGCAGGCTAACTAGCATTAGCTACTATGCTAACGTAGGAGAGCTAGTAAGATGACTAGCTAATTCTGAATACGTTGCGTTCTCAGTGCTTTGTCCGAGATGTGCGATACGATCACAAAGTAAACACTTTAAATTAAACCACGTACGTTATGAAAAGTAAGTTACCTGCTTTGGGGCGCAGACAGAGGAATAAAGGGCATTAAACCCCAGACATGCTATCCTGTGGGCCGCCATATTGAATACTGTGTTGTGCAAAACCACCGAGAGAGGAAGATACAACACTGGAAACATCGCCCCCTGTCGACCAGGAGGGTGAAGTGATTAATGGAGGTGATACTTAGATTTAACATTTAGATTTTAATTTAATATTTATATTAACTTTTAACATTTAGATTTAGATCAGACACTTTTACTTTTATTTAATATATAGATCTAAAAATGACTATTTACATTTAACATTTACATTTAAATGTAATATTAAGCTTTAACATTTATATTTAGATCAAACATTTTTACTTTGATTAAACATTTAGATTTAACAGTTAGCATTTACATTTAACATTTAGATTTGATATTTACATTCAACATTTAAAATTGAGATTTAACAGTTAACATTTAGATTTAAATGTCATGTTTTAATTAACATTTATATTCAGATAAAACATTTTTACTTTCATTTGATATTTAGATTTAACATTTCACATTTTTTTCATTTAGAATAACCACAGTAACCATTAACCAGAACTAGTCTGACAAAGTTTACAGGTAGTGAGGCATTCCCATGTGCTTTTGAGCCAGTGGTAAAGTTTTGTTATATCTGTAGTGACATTTATATACATTTGAACATAGCAACAGTTAAAGTGAACTTTGTGATATTGCCCCTCAATAAAGTATGAATAGACGAGGCATTAAACTATTTGAAAGTAGTTGAATTCTCTTTAGCAAACAATGCTGTAAAGATCCTTATCATTTATGTATGTTTGACAAGTATAACATTTCAGGCAATGGACAGTGAAGGTGTAGAGGCTGTGGTGCAGGTAAAACCTCCTGCACCTACTGTAGGACACACTGATTGTCTGACCATTACACGTTTACTCAGAGACATTTGTTTGCAAAATCAGATTTGGTAACAGCTGTAAAGGCATACTCGAATTGCTAGCTCAACAGCAGCTTTACCTTGACCTTTTGACCCAATTTACAGAAGTCCATCCAAGGTTGGGACTTGAAATTTTTGTACCCTTGCAGTACTACCTCAAAACCAACAGGTGGCAGTGTTGTTCTGTGAGTGTGAGCTCTGTTTTCTGAGTGGTGTCCCTTTCTAACTGAATCTAAACCTTATGTCTGACTGAAATCCTATTCTTCAATCTCCTGAAACCCATCAACACCACTAACAATGAAAGTCTCGTGATTTAAGGACGTAGATACATAAAACCTCGCACTGTGGTCTTCTTTCACCATATGGTTCAGCAGGGCACTGTCTTAAACTGTTTTTTTTATAGAAAGAGCATTTAACAATACCCACAGATTCCATTTAAGTTTTCTGAAACAATCCCCATTATTTTGGCACCTCGAGGGGATGCGTTCTTGGATAAATATTTACACATGACAAACTGCAGGCAGTGCTTCCTCTATAAAGAGCATCATCGTGAAGCAGGGTGGGAAATCCTTACAGGCCTCTGAGCATTGAATTAAACTTGATGGTAGATGAAAGGCATCAATGTAGCTTTAAGATAGCGTTATTATTTTTCTAACCTTGTGTTGATTATATTGGAAGAGCAACACATTAACAAGTGAGTATTGAAGTATCTCTTTAACTGAATGAAACAGCAATTTCATTTTAATTTGACTCGAGGTCGAAAATAGTGCGTTTTTCTGAGTTGAATCTTTTCAAATAACTGTAATTGTAAAAATACATGGCGGTCAACCAGAAAAAAACACACCATCGTCATTTGACAGCAGCAGTGTATCATAGTCAAACTGCTTTTCAGCCCTCGGTTAGGTTTTTGCTTGTAGTTCGAACCCCTGAGGTGGCGGCTCCGAGATCAACAGGCAGGTAAAATCCTTCCCTCTGTGATTTCTTTTACCTCCTCTGCATAGAGATCTCAAAGGCTTGAGAATCCGAACGGTGACTTTCTACCTTGTATAGTAGATTTATGATGGATACCAGACTGCCAGATTCCCTCGGCGACAATAAAGCTTTGTGTTAGTTGGCAAAAAAAAAATCCTGAAATCCTCCTGAAGGAGTTTCAACATTCTCTCGTCTGACCTTAAACAACCTGATTGGAGTGAACAAGTCTCTTTCTCATTCTATGACGTAGGGGTGCGGCTCTCTGGCCATAAATTGTTGTTAATTACAGCCAAACTCTAACAGAAATGTCCCATTCTTTTTTAAATACAGGGATAATCTGCTCCTTTTTTTTGGAGCCAAGAACAAGAACAAACATTAACGGTAAGCTGCTGTAAGAGCTGACAGCGTAATGCAGTACTTCCATTTTCGTAGCACTAATGGACACAAAACAGCATGAAACCATCATGTGATCATTCCTCATCCTCCCTCCTATAATCAAACTAAAGGGTATGTGGCATCATACTGAGACAATACAGTAACATCTCTGCCTTAATGGCTGAAGTGTGATTTCTGCAAACAATAAATTGATATTATCTTAGCGAACACCTGCCAGGCACAAGAGATAATATCCAGGTAGTGTGTCTTTATCGGTTTAAAGCTTGTATATTTCAATTCTTTCTCTTGAGTGCATCTAAACTTAGAGTCAGTGAAAACTAATGTAAGACATTTCTTATTATCTTCAGCATACAACAATGGACATTGATGCAAACAGATGACAGCTCAGCTTCTGAGCCCAAGATAACTATATTGCTGTATTGCTGTTGTATTGCATTGGAACATTATTTGGTTTCTAAGATATATTCACTCAAACCATTTGCAGTTTGTTGCCAAGGTGAACTAAAAGCTGGGACATGAATTCTTGCCAATATCATTTATTTACTCACGGTGTTACATGCTGTTTTCAGTCGCCTTATTTGATTTAATTCCAAGAACAGAAAAAAAAGGTATCTGAGAGGACAGGTAAGGTCGTGTAAAAGAGGGAGTTTCACAGTGAATCATCAGGTTGCATTTCTTTTAATGAACTCTGTGGATTTTGAGTGGCACTTCATAAAGGTTAGTCAGGTTTTCCCTCTTTTTGAAAGCGTTTCTCGCTGTCGTTGAAGATTGGTTACATGTGTGTTTCTCTCTCGGCTCGGTTTCTGCTCCTGTCTGGTTGTGTTTTCTGCGTTTGCAGCCTTTTTCTCACTCAGGTTAAAAACTTGATTTTCATCGGTGGGGCTCGTACGAATTTGACATTTAAAACACAAACTATGTTGCTTGGGTTCAAAGATATTTGAGTTTAAGAGTTTAAGTAGAAGTCTTTTGTACCGGGTGTTTTAGAGGTTATGTAAAACTGAGCTGATGTTTTGATCATGATAGACGACCTTTAACCTTAAAGACACGTTTTCAGCCCACTGAACAAAAACATATCCAAAAGATGTCTTTTCAACGCCTTTGCCAATGTTAAAAAGACGTCCAATGGAGAGCCAGAATGAGAGTTTTTGTGATAACTTTTTTCGACGTCTTTTCAGCTTTTCATTCACTACAGATGTCCAACTGACATTCTTACAGGGTCCAAAATTAGACATATTTTTAACTTCAGTCACTGACATCTAAAGCACTTCTTGTGGTTTTTATGACAGCCAAATTTGACTCCATGTAGCCAAATGTCACTTGGACATCGAAAGTGAATTGACGTCAAAAAAAGAAACTGTCAATCTGGCTCCCAACTCTCCACTGGACGTCTTTTCAACGTCGGCAAAGACGTAGAAGTAACGTCTTTCTGAAATGTTTTTGCTCAGTAGTTCTCTATAGTGCATACAGTTAAAAACTGTGTAGCTTGCAATAGCAACATTGTAGAAATACAGTATGTTATGAGCATTCTACTGTAGAACAAAACATAACTCTTAAAGTGATTAAGTCATTCAATTACAGTAGTGACGCCATTAAAATAACAATATAACGCTGGTGACCACAACTGCCATCGGTTTAATGTAACTTCACAGCAAAATGTGATGACATGCAACTGAGCACAAGCAAACTCATGCATGACAATGATGCTGGTCAACTAAATAAAGACAAAATGTGAAGACAGTGGGAACATGTTTAAGCAGTTGACTGGAAAAGTATTTTTAAGTGGCAACATCCTGTCCTGCCAGCGCTTCCTCGAACAATGTGTCTATCCACAGTTACCCAGTCTGAACAGCTCTGTTTGACCGTGCGGAGAACATGTGTGTGAGACTCACTGTGACTCATGCTGAACGGCAGAATCAGAAACATTCGAGCTGCTTTGTGTGAGTGCTTTGTGTTCAGGGGCAATTGTTAAGAAGGATCCTTGACGGACTTTCGCACATTTTCGAGTGGATTACACAAATGACAGCGGAATAACAACGCGGTCTCTAGATAGCTGCCATCAGAGGAGCGAGTGAATATGAGGGTGTCACACAGACACAGACAGGTGTCTGAACAGCTGTGCAGTTGGAGTGTCTTACAGCGGATCAAGACCTCAGGCTGGATCAGAGCAAAGACTTGAGAGATTTGCGAGCAAAGCCGTCCAATATAAAACTGCACTGGAGCTGAGATAAGTTCAGATGAGTCGATGACACAGCAGACAAGTGGCCCCATCCATAAGAAATGACAGCAGGGCTGTGAACGTGGTCGACATGATGTGACGACACTGGTCTCACTTTAGTCTCGAGACAGCAGTCAGAATCTGGAACAACATGAAAGCAGCATGCAGAGTCGTTGTAAAGCTCTGAATGTAGACACATAAAGGAAAGCTCTCTGTTTCCTCTAATAGGTACCAGGCTGACAGCCGTCGCCAACCATACTAACCTCTCTGGTGTTTATCAACCCTACCTTCTGCTGTAGTGGTTCAGACAGTCTAAAGCAAGGTGATTTCAGTAAACAAGAATCCTCTGGCTGATCAAACATTACACTGATCTCCGACATACCACCTGGAGATGAAAATGTGACAGGACGGATGTTTTCTATCCAATTCAGGAGCTTTTGATTCTGACACAATGTGGATTTCAGAAGGAGGGAAAGCTGCTTTTTTCTTATATGGTGATTTTATTGATGAATAGTGTGCAGATGCAGTCAGAAACATGACTGTGACTGCCACTGCTTATCAGGTTGACATCTTTATAGATGCAATGTGTTTCTAGGTGGGTGGGCTTTCCCACTAGCCGTGTGCAACATGACCATCCTGTCAACTTAAATCAAACTCAGCCCACATATACCACTTTTACACCTATATTAGCCTGTACATGCAGGTTGGTAAACCTGCTAAAAATAGGCGATCAACTCCTTTCCCAAAGCGAGGAGACGAGTTTGCCTTTCTGTTTGTTTGTTTTTTTCTTGTGTGTCATGTTTGACATCAAGAAGGCGCCGGGGGAAAAACAGGGAACAGGAGAAAGCAGCAGATCATATACCTCAGCAGACTACACCCAGAACACATTAAACTTGTTTAGAAAGTCTTAATCAATAACATTCTGAATGAGACACGGTGTTTTTTTCAGAGCTGATGGTGGAAGTGGCTAAAGAGTGAGAGATCTCACTTCTTTCCAATGTCCTGAAAGTACCCAAAGTACCCAAGAGTCATACTTTAAATAAAGATATCGTGTTAAAATATTACTTTGGTAAAAGTATCTGATATTAATGTACTTAAGTATAAAAAGTGATTTTCTGGAAATAAATTTACTTAAGTAAAAGTAGATTATGCGTAATTACATTAAGGGTTGACTCATCAGATCCGATATTGAGCATTTTTCTGATTATCTGATCTTTTTTTTTATCCGATTGCTGATTTAATTATTTAGAATTGCACTACTTTGGCTCTGATGCAGCATGTAACCTGTAAAGTAACTAGTAACTAAAGTAAGCAAATAAATGTGGAGTAAAAGAGTACAATTTTTACCTCCAAAATGAAGTGGAGTCGAAGTAAAGTAGTAGTAGCAGAAAAAGTACTTCAAAATTGCACTGTACTGTGTATTGTACGTATTGTAAGTAAGGTATTTGAGTAAATGTACCTAGTTACATTCCACCGCTGCTTCTTTCTCATCTCTGTTGAGAGTTGCAAATGAACACTTCAGATCAGGAAGCTGGTAAGGAGAGTTAGTTGCAAAATATATATGAATAAAACTTAAAGAAACAGTATGTAATTTCTGTCATTGGGGTGTCAAAACAAAACAAAAGACGTAAGTAGTGATGGGAGTTGTTGTCTTTATTGTTAAACAACCACCATTGCTGATGAAAATGTATTTATGTGACCTGGGCAGAAATGTTTAAGAGGGTTAATGTTATAAAGTTATATTCACCTTCCTCACTCAAATAAAACACACTATTACCTTGAATAAAATTAGTTTGAACTTTGTTGGAAGCGTTCAGGATAATGTAAGCACATGTAAACATACAAAAAAGTTTTTTTACACAATGCAGTGTGTGAATGTTACATATTTTATCTTTGAGAGAGTTTGCTCTTGGTTCAAACTGTTAAAGGTCACGGTTAGAGTAAAGCATCAACTCTCAGCATGGAGTCCCTCTGGTAGTTGAAATATTTGAAGCCAGTTTCGAGTGCAGTTATCTCCAGCTGCCAAAACAAAATGTTCCTCATTTTTCTATACCATAACATAATATTATATGGGCCATAATGTGATGGAATTTAGAGCAGGAAAGAAAAGGGTCACGCTTCTGTGTATGACCCGACCTTCGCTGTATATCCTGACAATGATCCAGATATTTTACAAATTAGATAACCAAGTCATGATTTCAAAGTCAAGCACACTGTATATTTTTATAAATGTAAATTGATGACTGTCCAGATGTTATGCATATAGGCTACATATTAAGACACATTTTTCCTCTCTTTTTTTATCTGCCGGTTGTGACAAATGAACCGAACTGGTTATTGTTTAAAGGGCCCTAGAGTAATATTGTCTTTTCTAGAAATTCAAGAATGCCAAGCGTTTTCCAAATGGTATTGTTATTGGCACCGCTGACGCAAAGACGACCAGATTGCTTTCCCTTTTCCCCAGAGTAGCAACTACCAACACATTTATTCATTCATAGAGGAGGCATGAAAGCAGATAGAAACAGTGCCATAGTGAAAGTGAGGTTTAAGAGGAGTCATTATTCCACAGCACTTACATTGTGCTATTAACGTTTCTTTAAACTAAAAACTAAGTTTGATGAAAAAAAACATTGACCTTTTGAGATAAATAGTCATAATTAATAGATAAAATGTCAAAATTATGAGATAAAAGTAATAATAATGAGTTAAAAAGTCAAAGTTATGAGATGCCAGTCAACATTTATCTCATAATTTTGACTTTGATGAAAAAAATACTTCCATGGTAAGTCATAATTATGAGGTAGAGAAAGGTAATGAGTAATAATGAGATAAAGTCAACATCTATTTCATTACTTTGATTGTTTCTCTCTCTTTATCTGGCAGAAATGTGCTTCCATAGGTGCCTCACCGACACATAAACACTAAATGATGTTGGATCAGTCTACAAAAAGTGTTATTTTTATATATAGAAAGAGAGAGGTATGTATATTTCTTTACTTTAATGTGTGCCTATTTTTATCTGCATTACATATTGATGTCAGGAAAGTGTTATGTCTTGAAAGACCAGTCTATACAAATGTGGTCAAGTGCTTACAGTTCATGTTAAATATTCCACTCTTTCTATGAAACCACAATCAAAAGCATACAGTACCTGATGCAAAGAGGAAAAATGTAACAGTGAGACATTTCCTGTCGTTCTCTCGTTAGGTAAAATAAATAACTCCATCTCTCTCCTCGAGATGTCGTAAACTTCACAAGCAGTCTTCTAGCCTTCAGCTGGACCATTATTTCATTCCGGACGTCTCTGACAAACTTTTTTGCCAAATGAGAAGAACCAAGCACATGTTACACTATTTAAAGGTGCTTTAATAAATCATTGACAAAGCAAAGCATTCAGACTTGGATTTTTGATCGTGGAAAACTCATGTAGTCCTGCAAGTATATTCAAAGACTTATTATGTGAGCCCTGGGAGAAACTGAGACAGCAGAATTAGAGGAGAAAGAGAGCTTTGAGGCCTTCCAGCACATTATAACTAAACACACTGCTGAAATGAACACTGTCAAATGTGTTTGCATTTATATTACATTCAAGCCTCTTGTTAGTCTTTATCTCGAGATAGATTTTTAGATAATATTGTAACAAGAGTTAAGCAGTCTGGTGCAGACACACTGACATTCATCAGGCCCTGAATCAGCAGTCTTTAGCCGTTGCGATGCCTTCACTGACACGTCAGCACGGGAACTCCTTCTCTTCCTAGTAATCAGTGTCCATTGGCAGCAGATACAGCTCATTTAGTGAGAGGCCATGACCTGAGTGACTCAGAGGTCTCTGCTTTCCAGACCTCAGGAATGTCTAGCATTCCCCCAGGAGAGAAAAAGACAAAGAGAGACCATGGTCAAATTTATGGAAGGCATGCAAGCGGGTACATGACTCCCATCCTTAATGAATAAGTTCTCACACCCATTTGAAGGCGATGCATCACACACAGACACAGCACTTTCACACGTTTCAAAGGAAATCCTCATCAATACATTTAGCCAAATGATTTATAAGTAGTTTACAATGTAATAAAAATGACATTTGTGGGGTTAGATACTAATTGAATAAAAGGATACTGTGAGGGAATAAATAATATCATCAGATCGGCTGAGACTTGTTTTAAATTATTTCTAATTTTTAGCCTTTTGTGGCTCCAGAGGAAGATGCATGTAATCTGATAAATGGCCACCAGTTGCATTGTAGGTAATGTAGGCAGCACGTTTTGAAAAAGTAGGAGAATGAATGGTGAATAAGCTCTATCTGGTTCTGCGGTATCAATACTGATCATTTCTTTGGAAACCTTTTTTTCAAAAATTGACGCCTACATTTCCCATAAGGCAACTTGGCCACTGAGTGACATCACTGAAGGCAATATATCACATTATAAGCAGCTTCCTCTAGAGCTACAAAGGTTTATACTACTTTTTTCACATATTCAGTAGTACCCTCACAGACCTGTAAACATGCTGTACTCTGATATGTAAAATTGTTGGAGTTACCCTTTAAGTCGAATTGGAAAACAGACATTTCCTCTTTTCCTCGACTGCAATGATGAAACCATTTGATAAATTTGACTTTTAAAGCTTTCATTTTAAAGTTTATGGTGTCTTCGAAAAACTCACAAAAACAAAGCTGCTTCATTTTTAATGTTTAAATAATTGTGCTCATCAAAAACATTCAGTTTCAAAGTGGCACAGTGTGGCCATCAGTCGCATGCGTGATTGTCTCATCTGTTTTGTCATTTTCTTGTCTTGGCAGACATATTACCTACTTAATATTATCAATCACAATATTGGAAGACTTGGAGCTGAGTCTTTTGGGTCAAGTAAAAATGATGAGTCCCATCTGCAGATTACGCTCTGCTGAGGCGAGGACATTATGAAACCAACAACTCATCCTTTCAGATTCGAGAGCTGCTCCTCTCCATTCTGTTTGTGTGAATAAAAAGTTTGATGCATAACCTCATAAAGAAAAACATACACTGCTTTGTGTTGTATTTGAATTCAAATGAGTGCAGTCACTCTGGAGGGCTGAGAGCCAGAGAGAGAGAAACAGGGAGAGAAGGGGATGCAGACACATCTGTGATTATACTTACGGGACCACCAATGCTCGAGGAAGTGTAGTCCACAAGCTTTGAAAATAAATCTTTCTTGACCCAAGAGAATCAGGTGAAGGGTAACTCCTGGTGCCGCTTTACAAAGCTGAAATAATTTCCTTCGTGTCAGAGTTTGAGGAAGCGTTGATTCATATGAACTCACTTTTTCCATGTTTGTGTCTGAATTGTATTTATACAGGCAGGAAATTGGTTATTTAGAGCTCCCTATGAAAGAGCAACATTACATGAATAGTGTGTTATTTGTCACTGTAACTGGGTCCTCTAGTTTTCAATGGCCTGTCAGTCAAAGCCTTTCTTAACTTTGCTTTTACCGTCAGCTGAAATCTTATACGCCATACGTAGGTGAGCAATGTGGATTCAATCTTGTGCAAATCTGTCCAAAGTCCGCTGATATCTACTTTCATGGAAGTCCCCAGATCTTCACCACACGGCCGATTACATAACTATTTGCTCCATTAACGCTCTTAAATGAGCATCAGCCACAAAGGTTGGCAGAAGGTGACTTTACCTGCTTGAACTTTTGTCCTTTTTAATTCTCACCTTGTTTCTCTTCTCTGAGGCGAAGAGAAACAACCGGCGAGTCCCTGAGATCAAAAAGCATGAGCAGGACTGGGTCATGTCAGCCGGTGGACCCGGGGTCAGCTCCCCACATGGCGTCTCATGACAGGATGACCGGACCCTGAGGACTGGTATCCACATCAGCCCCATGCAGGAAGCTCTGTAACAGCTGTTGACACCAGCTCATCAGTCAGACGGCTGCCTGACTCGCCTTGTCTGTTCCAATTTATTCACTTTGCTAATGTGCCTCACTATCTCAGTGCACATGATTAAGGACTCATTAATTATCATTCTGATGGCAGGTTCATCATATTTTGTGAATTGTAGTGCACATGTTGTCTAAAACACTGACTTTAAGTACTTTAATTGCATGTAATTTTTCCATCTAATTCTATTACATAAGTTAAATTTAAAGTGTCTCATTTAATGGATAGTTTTTCTATCA
This sequence comes from Pagrus pagrus, assembly GCF_965226575.1. Lineage (NCBI taxonomy): Eukaryota > Metazoa > Chordata > Actinopteri > Spariformes > Sparidae > Pagrus > Pagrus pagrus. Next base: position 9,023,203 of record NC_140196.1, read on the forward strand.
TGTTGAGTGAATGTGTATAAATTGAGGGGGAATTCAGGTTTTTTTAAACTTGGGCTATATAGTTACGTGTTTTGTTCTGCGTATGATTCACACCTACCAAAAGTTTTGGGACCGGTTCAGCCGATCGCCTCAGATGGCAACTGTGACACGGTTACAATGGCTGCAATGTTGTGCTTAGGGGCAACTCTGACTGTCAAAATTATGTCCACTAACAGGCTGAGGTTGTTATTCTGATAACCTTTTTCCACTGATCAAAAATCCCACTTAAACTCGCTGAGATTGGGCTTTTGTGTGCAACGGGAATGTGTACACTAGGCATTCACACCCAGGTCAATTGACTCCACAGCAGACACGGGTTTTTATCACCTCGGCTCGGCTCGGCTTTGATCTAAAGACCCGAGTGAAGCAGAAGTCTCTTCTGAAATAAAGTGAAATGTGAGTCGTTGCAGTAAGACGTCAGTGATGGTGATGTCAGCTAGAATTTTATTTCCAAAGTCCGAGCCACCTCTCCTGAGTGGCAAAAACAAGTGCTTTTAGTGGAAGTAACTATGACGGTCAGGTTGCCCCAAAGGATTACACTGCAGCCACTGAGTTGTGTTGTGGCTGCCAGGACAATTGACAATCAGCATAAGCTGCGGACTCTCGATTTTGCTCTGTCTCTGCATCGATGCAGAATCTTTCATGTCCGCATCGAGATGCATCTTATAACACCTCTAAAAAAACCCATCAGACAAATATCACTGAACCCGGCAGAATATTTTAATTTGGATTTATTTAAATAGACTGGTGGTATGTCTTACTGACTTACAGATGTGCTCCTAACCCCCCCACCAAAAAAACAAAAAAAACATTGGGACAATGACTGCATTCAGCTTGTTGCAAACAGCTCTTAGTTGTTAATGTTGTGATCTGAAGCAGACTTGTCACAACAGACTATGTACTGTACTTTTGATATCGCAGGTCTGAGTGAAGACCGCAGCCGTTCCTACACATCATTGTCATCATGATCATTTTTGTTGGTTTCCACCATATGTCGTTCTAACAAAAACAGAAGCCACATTTAAACTAATATTTTAAAACAGTCTGAAAGCCAGGTGTTTTTACAATAGACACTGCACTTATGTTACCTTTGTTTTAATGTGTGGTTGATAAAAGACTCAGCTGCAGTGTGCATTAAAGATAGCTGGAGGCAGAGAAACATCTTATAGTGTCTGGGAATATGAACATTATGTGGGCCCACAAGATTGTTTGTATGTGCACAATGTGGTCGGCATCAAAAGAAGCTGAACACAACAAGGAACACATTCACTGAACCTCCATCTGGCACCAGTTTGTTTCTCCTTAAATGACTTCGGCTTTATCTACACTGCGTCGTCTGATCTGATCTGCTCTCCACCAAAGTCAAACACGTTCAGTTTACACTGGTTCAAAAATAAAAACAGCCTCCAAGTCATTTCAGAGTAAACATGCAGAATGTGGCATTGATACCAGCTTTGGCCCGACTTCCTCTGATCTGATCTTGTCATTTCCACGTGAACGAGGAGAAAACATTTTGTCCCTAGTTTTCAATGTTTAGATTCGGACGGGAAAAAAGCAACTTTTTACCTCAATGACGGAAAATTGTCAGCCTGAGTTGGCTCTGTTAATCTAGCCTAATAACCCCCAGACAGGCCAGGCATTTAGACAATCTTTAAACATATTTCATGTGTTAGATATCCATGGGTGCTTTTCGGACCCGTCTGTCAGTTCCCATTTGGCACGCAGCCTCTCATAGCGTAGTTCCCCCTCAGATCAAATCAGCCCTCTCAATCAACAGTTTCCAGATCTACAAGGAAACACGCAATCAGTGATGTTTCAGTTGCCTTTACCGCAGTTAGCCTGCGTCTGATTAAATATACCATATGGTTCAAAGAGAGGAGTTAATGTACTTTTTGTATATTTACTTGAAAGGATCCGATGAGGGTTCAGCCTGAAGTTACTGAAAGTGGTTGTTTGAGGGCAGACAGACAAGCAGTAGTTATGAATGGCATGATGCCATCAAAATGTAATGTGGTCAGAAGCCTCAGACACTCTTGTTAAAACTGTGTGTCCATCTGATACAGGATGTAAGTGTTTCCATGATGGGTGCTAACCTTTGATTAAAAAAATTACAGTGGCAAATTTTAAAACTCAGGCTAGAAGTCATTTAAAAATTTAGAAAACCTTCAATTTGTTCGAGAGAGTTAGAGGGAAGATCAATGCAATGCTCATATTTGCTTGTTAAATATGGTGCTTCAGTCAGAAGAGGTTATTTTAGTTCAGCATAAAGACGGGAGGCAGTGGCCTCGTAACCTCAAGGTGACAAGACAAAGTGAATGCTCCCTGCATAGAACAGTTGTGTGGGTGGCTGTAGTGTCCTTGAGTAAGATACTGGACCCAAATTGCTCCTGATGAGCAGTTAGCACCTTGCATAGCAGCCTCTGCCATCAGTGTATGGGTGAATGTGACAAATGTTGTAGACTGGAAAAGCACTATAGAAATGTGAGTCCATTTACCATAGTTCAATACATAAAACCTTAAGTGGTAAATAAGAAATAACATGTTAATTGGTGAGATTTAGCCATTCTAGTAAATGTGTTTTGTTACAGTATTGGACGGAGCCAGGCTTGTTGTTTTCCACAATGTCTCGTCTTAATGCTAAGCTGGGCTAACTTTACCTTGTGAGTCAGCTGGATTTGTGAGAACATTGAACCAATCGGTGTCCTTTGATGAACTCCCTCCGAGACGGTTGTGTAACAAACCCTCGCGCATCAGGTTAAGGTTGACTGGCTGCGTCAAACTTACCATCCAGACATGAGAGTGGTATCAATCATCTCATCTAAGCAAGAACGTGAATGTGTTGAAATATTCCTGAGAACTGATTCAAGCCGGGTGTGAGATTTTTCTAACCTGGTGGTTCACAACCTTTTCCTTGCATACCCCCCTTAAAATCCCCCCAAAAAAACTCACAGGGGAAGTACCTAATAACAAAGGTGATGTTCAAAATCACAATAGGTTCCCTCGGATGTATGCAATTGGCAAATGTCTAACTTAATGAACTGCAAAAGATTCAATTTAGTGTTTTGTTCCAAAGCTTGACAGGAGATGCTGAGGCACCCTGCTGTAAAAATGCAGAAATTTTAAAAGGAAAACTTTCATTACGCTACACTTCATAATGAAAACACAAAAAGAGGCACACGGCCATAAATAATGCCTTAATTAGCTCAGTTAATGATATCTGGCATAACTGGTCATGTTCCAAGTTTCATGTTAGTTATTGCAGGACACTCGGCAGCTGAAACTCCTTTTGTAAACGCCTGCGAGTTCCCACATGTGGTTGTTGTAACTATAAATATATGAGCATCAGGAGGGCTGCTATTTATCTTGGCTGGAAGGAAAAACAAGATGATAACAAAGAGCTGCAGGAGTGGACAATAAATTGCTTCCTCTAATTAACAGGCATTCAAATCCAAAATCTGCTGCAGAGAACATTGTCGGGAGGGAAGATTGAGGTCTGTCAGAATTAATTCTATCATTATTAAAGAATATTAATAGAGTCTGACATTACTTCAGACTCAGTTTCATTAGAGCCCATTATGATGAATCTTTGAGACATGAATTTGCTTCTTCAATTTAAAAACAGCAGTGCCCTTTTGTCTCTCTCTTTCTCTTCTTGTGACTTCTTAGGAAAGAATGTGGCATGTTGAGCATTTTAACAATGCTTTTTTGCCTTTAATAAGGAACATTGCAATTATTGTTTCCCTACCGCCATGTCTTGACTCAGCTCTGTAGGTTGCTTTTGAACCTCTTGCATGGCAACCAACTAGCATCAATGCCCAAAGACGACATCTTAGATGATATGATGTCAGATTCTAATCACAAATGAGACGCTAAGACATGACGAGGGAATAACCTCACAAAAACATTTAGAAAAGTTTGATGGAACATAACAGGAGAAGTCTTAATGGTTACATTTCTACATCCAGCACAGCTTTGTATTGACTGACAGACTGTCATTGATCATGAAACCATGGTAGTGTGGTGGTACGGTCCAGTTGACATGTGATATTTTATTTTCTCATGTGTAAAATCTAGTCCACATGTGAAAAAAAAGCCAATCACACATGAACAGATGTACTTCACATGTGAAAATGTTAATTTCTTATGTGAAAAAGCCAATCACTTGTAAAAAAAATGTCCAGTTCACATGTTAAAATTTTAGTTCACACTTGAAAGTAACTGATCACATGTGAGAACATTCAATCCAAAAGGCATATTTATCATGGCGACATTTCAGTAAGGGTGGTCTCCATGTTGTAAAAAATGAGCAACAGAATAAAGAGCATGAGAAAAAAGTCAACCAAACCACACGACCGACCCTACTAACCAGAATCCAACATAATTGAAAAGTAAATGCTCAAGTGGTGTCTGGCCGATAATTTCCACTGTCATCAAGAGAGCACAAAACAACATTACAAACATTAATCATTATTATGTGTTATTGTTTTCGTACAGCCCACCAGTGATTTCCAGACATTTTTCTATATCCGTGCACAGTAAATCTGTTAGTACTGGACCTTTTACCAGTTTTATTTCTGGAAGTGTTCATTTATTTAGATCTGTTTCCATCCAGCATGTGAATAAATTGGAGAGGCTCCTGATAGTCAAGGACTTCACAGGAACCAGAACCACCTCTTTTCCATATGCTGATAGTCATAAGTTTGCTTTAATGAGGACTCCAGGCAGCACAAGAATAAAAGACGATTGATATCAGCACCTGCTTATTAAGTAAAGGCCAGGTCAATGGGATTAGACCAGACATACAGTAACTATGTTGACCTTTTAGCTCGTCCCGGTTTTGATTTTGATATCATTCAGCAGCTTTAGATTTACAGTCGACTTCTGGTCTGGCAGAGAACGAACAGGGATAACTTGAAGGAGAGTTCAGAGGTGTGTGGGCACTTCTAATAAGAGTTCAGAGAACGTCTTTTTCCCCGAGAACGGAAACAACGCACAGACACGCATCGCATTAAAGGAAACATCATATAAAATCCACCCCGCTGTGAAGAAGTTCTGTTACATCTGCTGCTGGTGTGGGGTACGTTTCCCAGAATTGTGATGAAACCAGCGGGCACTTACAATGAGGAGCAGTCACATTTCTCTGAACGAATATTTTCTCATTGTCCCATGAAGTGCTGTAAATGTCATCACCTCCCACACAGCATGTCCGAGCAACAGACGAGTGCATGAATGGAGTTCAATGTGCCGATTTTGACTTTCTGTGTTTTCTTTAAATTCACTGAAGCTCAAGGTTCCTCTCGGTTTGTTAAATATGATTAACACATTTTAAGTTCAAAAGAGGAATGGGAGATTAATGGATTGATAGATGCCATAAGGAGTACTGAACAAATGATCAAGCATGAATAGATTCCTGACTGTCTCAATGTATGTAAACAGTATTATTTTTAAATCTCATGCAAAGAAAACTACAGCAACTGACTAATCGCAAGAATACAGGAAGTTGTATTTCCATAGAAAGGAAGTTGTTAAACCAATATGAAAGGAAATTATATATATAATTATATTATATAGTATGTATATATTTATATGAAGTGTAACTCCCATTCAAAGTCTGTGCAGGAGAAAAACATGGAATAAGTTTTTTTAATTAAGTGCCATTTGTAAGTACTGTTCTGTACTCACTCTTCTGAAGTATAACCAATATGGCGAAGGGAGAAAGTCTTCTGTTATTTTCTTTTAATGGGGGTATCAGATCAGTCTTCCTTTCTTTCCTTAAAAATTACAAATCTGATTTCATGCGATTTTACCTTCCACTCTGTCAAAGTTAATTAATACAGCTCCAGATTAACATCTTCAGATTTCTCTTTCTAAGGACAAAGACTGAGGAGTTTTGTAATTGTTAAAAAGAACCTTTCAACGTGATAAAGTGGAAATCAAGGCAACTTAATTCATCTTTGTAGTCTTTGTTCTGTCTGCATAGTTTAATTGAAAGTGTCCTAGTTTCATAGCTCTCTGATAACGGAAATTAGTAGGATGGCTCTAAGTTCAGCTTCAGGACCAAATCTGAGGCTGAACCTCACATGCACTGGTGTTCCAAGGTAACATATTAACATCCATGAGGAAATGCAAACTCTCTGTAATGACTGTGTTGTTACGGAGCATCCGGTGATTCATTCATCTCTGTCCCTGGTCCTGAGGAGCAGTTTGCTTCTAAAAACACTGCAGACGCAGCAGCAGAATGACAGATATTATCTCTCAAGAGTTATGTTGCCTCTCAGTGCCACCGATGTAATCCTTGATCTTTACTCTTTCTTCTAAAAAGTGGCAAATGTGATATTAAAAAAAACACATAATCCATCCTTACTTATCATCAGCACTGCATCCTCAATACACAAAAAACGTTGTGGCCGCACTTTATAGCAGCTCAACTAAATATTTCCATACTAAAAATGGATCAAATGAGCACGTGTGATATGAGAAGTGTCATTCGTAGAGAGGAAGGCTCTAAAAACATCGCAACTGTGCAGTTCCCCTCTGATCTTGTTGTTTTTTTAACATAATTTGTTTTCAGTTTAGTGGCCACAACTTGTTTCGGTTTCATTTTGGCAGCTCTCATCAGTATTGTTTCCAGATGCAGCAGGAGGCTATTTTTAAACAAAAAAGCTCTGATAAAGTCATTGTTCACTACCTCACCAGCACTAAATGGGAGACAGACAAAGTTAGTAACAAGCTAGCTGACATAGAGGGGAGAGTCCTGTCCCTTCCAGTGTGCCCCATGTGACCTATCATCTGAAAACAATTTGTCAGTGGAGACAAATACTTTTTTCGAATTGTGCCATGAATTGCACATGGGCCATAATGATTGTCAATTTAAAAGACATTTTGTAAGTCAAAAAAGTAATAGTTTGTGGTAATGGTGGTACCATTTAGTTTTGTGTAACTGCTCACTAAGCTACATTGTCTCCCACAATATACGTCACCAACACCAACATGGGAGGAAGCTTTGAAAAGCACAAGAAGTCTGACAATACAGCAGTTATGTGAAAAGAGAATTAGTCAGCTTTGTGAGCTAGCTAACATGCAGGACCGACTCTACAAGGTTAGTGTTAAATGAGATGACATCACTAATCATTTATTATCACTGTTTGATATTTCCTTTGTTTTATCTTTTAACTTGACTTACATCTTCTGTGTAATTCATATCTCTTTTAACTACAGTACATATTTTTTCTGACATAAGATCTCATGGTAGTCCACCGAGAGGGGAGGGACCTCGCCTTCTATGGTGGAGAATTTAGCTGCTCAGAAATAAAATATCCCTCAAAAAGTAAAGTAAAAGTAAAACAGCTGTTTTCAAAGTTTCACATTTTTTGTCAAAACTCAAATGAATGATAGTTTTGCTCCTTGTTTACATACATTTAGCCATATCACCTTTATAAGGTGAAAATATTGGGACCAGGCTGGCAGCCTGGCACCATTTCCTTCTGCTTTGAAGCCTCCGTTATAGCCTAAATAAATGAATAAACTCACATTGTGTTGTTGCTAGTTGCTATGGTAGTTGATGAGGAAAACACAGACGATAAAGTTGTCTTTGTGAAAGTGCCACCAACAATAATACCACTTAGAAATGCTAAGTTACAAAGTATCTACTACACTAAGAATTTGAAGTAAACCAGTTTGCATTCATTTCTATTTCAGGACCTGTTACTATTTCTAAAACTGTCTCCATTCAGCCTACCTCTCCTTTACCATTTGTCACGATTATCATCAGTAATAAATCAGTATATCCAGACTTTGAGCTGCTATACAAGTTAACTGCTACATGTAAATCTTCATGACAGACCATCCATGGTTTTCTCATATTTATGCGAAGTGCTATGGCATGGTGCCAAGCATCCTATCAGATTTTGAAGACAAAACAGAGGGACCAAAAACCTGTAGTTGTCCGACATGTCAAAGAGTAAAATTACAAGTTCCAGCAGCATTTGTTCTGTGCAAACAACCACACCTGCCTCACAGCTTCAGCTCCAGTTTCACGTAAACAATCCCACCGTCGTCTGTGTTCCCGCAGAAATTCGAAACCTTACTTATATATTTAGAGACAAGCAGCCGCTGTCAGCGTAACGTATTGCCAACCTTGACACCCGGGGTCTTTGGTCATGCTGATGTGTGTGTTGTGTCCCCGTTTGTCCGCATGCACAAACTGAAACAGAATATCAACTCATTGCATGTTTTAAAGTGTTCGTAGTTCAGTCTGAGGTGGTCCCTTTTTCATCTTGACGCTTGGGGCTCTTTCTGTCGGCATGAAGCTAGCCCGTTATGTCTCTTCACAGCGTGCTTAGTGGTGGCCTGGTTTCACACTAATAGCCGAGAAACATTTAAGAGAGAAAAGTGCGTAAATCTCAAATCAAATCAAGACATTTTGGTTTCTCACTGTCAATCATCCGACCAAGAGTAAATGCTCCTCGTGATTTTCATCATTTTTTTTCAAGTGCCCATACCCCCAGAATGTTTTATTCCAAGAAATGCCCCAAGAGATGTTTTTTTTTTACTCCATCTGCTCTATCCATGTCGTTTGAGTTCAAATCTGCCCTCTCCCTTATGTCTTGTTGAGTTTTCTTGTGTACAGTTTTGACTATAACATTTTTTTTGTTAAATATAACCTCTTCCTGTAGTTTCTTCTATCCTAAGCTGACTCTACATTTTCCTTGGCTCCCATCCCTTCGCCCCCTTGAATCCAGCCTTTATCCAGTTACTGTGGTGTTTAATGCCCAGCACCTTTTCTGCTAAAGAGATTAATGTCGACCTTCTCTGCTACTGTAACCAAACACATGCAGGGAGCACAAAAAATAGTTATTAAAAACATGAGACTATGAAGAAGCAAGGTAAGTTTAGGTAGAGAACGATTCGCTCGGGGGGGAAAGACTAGTACATGCTGCTCATTATCTCTCTCCTCCTCTTCCTCTCCCTTTCCAGTCAATCACTTGAGGAGAGGAGGAGAGGAGACACTCCCAAACTAACTGCCCATTGGCCTATAGGCATTTTGGGAGAGATTTTTAACAATTGAAGAGGGAGGGAGAGAGCAAAAGTTACTGGCAGCGTTAGACGTCTTTGAATCATTGGCTGGAGCCTGTCAACAGGTGGCACAGGGAGAGGCTTGGTGACATTCATTCCTTCAGAGAAAAGAGAGACAGAGAAAGAGTAGAGGAGGAGAAAGTTAAAGAAAACACTTAAGGGTAAGGCAACTTTCTAATTTTGTCATTTCCCCTCTGAGATTTACACATGGAGCTGAATTTGTATTGTCCTCAGTTTTGTTTACTGGCAACTGTTCGTCCAATTAAATAAAGTTTTATTTGTAGTTTTTTTGTTCAGCTGAATGTTAGTAATTTATTTTACGACATTTCTAAATAAGTAGTAGCCTAAATGTAAGTATTTTTAATGACTATCAAGAGGCAAAAAAAAGCTTTAACAGCTGTTAATTCAAAGTTGTTCATTCTTTTGTGCTCAGAGAGCGCTCTTGTTTATTTTTTCACAGTTCCCGGGAGACCAATTATGCGCTTTTTTCCCCCCTTTTTGGTGCTCTTTATCCATCAATCTTTTTCACACTACAAAAACAAATTGTATCTCAGCTTTTTCTAGGCGTGCCTCTCCCTCCCATCTCCCTTTATTTCTCTCCATCCATCTGAGCCTCCCCTCAGTTTAACTCTACACCTGGAATTTATCAAGTGTCCCGGCAGGGACTAAAGCAGCTCTTGTGTTAGTTTGGGATGCGTGACAGCACTTTGTCTGCAGGAAAGTTGTTGAGATTTTGGTCAGTTGTAAATATTGATGTGTGATGAGGATTGACACACTGAACAGAGTTATGTGATCATTGTTGTTAAGTGTTGGCTGTGCGACATGTTTTTCATTCACTAAAACCTTTGAAAGTGCCTCTATTGGTCAGAGATGGAAAGTAACGTGGTACATTTACTCAAGTACTGTACTTGAGTACAAATAACTTATTTGAGTATTTCTATTTTTTCACCTAATTCATACTTTTATTCCACTTTTTAGAGGCAGATATTTTAGTTTTTTCTCCTGTAACAGCTATTCTTATGAGTTACTTTACAGATTGAGATTTTTACTACAAAACATGTGACCATTTTATAAGATATGATGAATTATTACATATTTCACTAATGAACAGTATGAAACAGTATAAATGAGACCAACTACAACACTGAAGTGCCACTAACTGTTAATATATATAAGTACTTTTACTACACCGTGGTATTGTTTCTTTTACTTACTAAATGATCTGAATACTTCCTTAACCGGTGATATTGTTTTTGCTGTGGGTTACTGAATGATTCATGTAGTTTAATTAAAAAAACAAATACAAAAAATTCAATTTAACAATATTATTATTTCAAATTTGGATCTATAAACATAACAATATTATATAAATGAACAAAGTTATTTTAACTTTGTGGCAGCAGTGACAGCCTTTAATCCCTCAAATATATACTGTATATTTGTGGTATTATTTACGATTTGTATATCCAGGTAATTTCCACATTGCATTGTACTGTAGATAATGCCATATTGTCTGTCAACAAAGCTGCCAGTACTAATTCTCCTTTAGGATAACAACATAAATATTTATAATAACTATGTGCTGGGGTGATAGATATTCTCACAGGGCCGTCGATCCAGTAGATTTACCTTTAATGCTACTGTGCTGGCTCAGGGAATACACAGAAGCCCTCGCGAAAATGAGCTACAGATGTGGGCCCTCAGCCATGCAAAATGATAGAGAGAGGGAGCCGGAGAGGGAGAAAGAGAGAGACACATAACCCTGAGTGGGTGGCTTATAGAAAGTGTTCAGATTGCATAACGTGAGTCCTTTCATGGAAACCTCACGACTCCAGTTGAGTTTTTTCATCTGCTTTCGCTGATTGAAAATGACCCCTGGGCACATGAAAGCTACTCAAAACACATTTTTATTATTTCAAAAACTTATCTCTGTCTCGAAGTTAGAGCTGGTTTAATAATGCTCGAGTTGTGTTCTTTTTCTATCTTTTCAGTTGGTTAGGCTTTCATCTGACAACCCCACTAAAGGGAATGGAGCCTCTATACTGAGGTCCTTATCGAGGTCTACTTGTGGTCTGTACAGCAGCAGCAGCAGGAGGCAGACAGAATCATGAAGATATGAGCTCTGCTCTCAGACGATAATTGCTTTCAGCTTCGTTTTATTCATTTTACTTTCCCTGTTCTGTCTGCAAGCTGCTGCAAAGGAGGGGAAAAGCGGGAAGGAAAGGAATGTCCACAAGTTTGCAACCGCACATAAAAGCACGATCTTCCTGTACCTCTTTTTAAAAACGTCTCTTCTTGTCGTACTCCGGCTTATAGGTTTGATCCAGTAAGATTTGTCTTGTGTCGAAAACCTGGCGAAACAGTTGGCCTTTTGTATGAGGCTTAATGGCTCCATAGAGAGGATAGGGCAAATGTGCACGGACTGACCAAGTCTCCTTCTCTGCATGTCTCTCTGTGTGTATCTGCATTCCCAATATAGGAGTTTTTTCTACAGCTGTTTTGTCCTTGTTTCACTGGTGGTCCTCCCCTCCTCTGTTGATCCCAGAGTTTAGAGCATCCACTGTTTCACATTTCACACACAAACATCCCGACAGCTTGTCGAGAAGCTTTCAGTTGTCTGTGGATCCAGACAGTATTGTCTCCAAGTCATTAAATTGCTGCTGCTACCTTTGGAGGGAATCCCCCCCTCTCCCCATCTGTGTAAGCTGTAAATGACAAGTTTCACACACATACTGTACACATATAGGCAGGATCCTGTGCACTTCTCTCTCCCATATAAAGAGTGAACACACATCAGCAGGTAGTCAACAAACATTTTACAGGCCCATTGACATAGCTCTGCTTTAACATAGAGAAGTTATTGTCTGGAAGGAATTTTTAACTGTGTTTATGGACATGCTGAATTTTACTTTAGCCGGTTTGAAAGCCAGGTTGAAATGCTATCTGGATGGGCCATGTGCTGAGTGAGGGGATCCCAAAGTCATTCTGTTTTTCCTGCGTTATCCTATAGTCTAATGCACATTGACTAATGACAGTCAACTGCTTTTGAACGTGCTGGACAATGATGCCAAACCAGAGTTCAATGTCTTTATGTTACATTGGAGAACATCCAGTAAATCTGCTTTTCTTAAAATCAAGTGAAAACTTTCTGTCCTGCTTTTTGTCATAATAGCCTAATACCTAATACCTAATCTTACTTGTTACTTCACTGTCCAACCACCACCTGCTCCATTCATCTTCTAACTAGTTCAGTATATGTCTAAGTAGCCGTTATAATGTATGCTATACGAGAGGATAACCTTCGTCATTCGATCCATCCCTTCATCCATTGGTCCATCCATTGGTCCATCCATCTATCCATCCATCATTGGTCCATTCATTCATCCATCCATCGATTGGTCCATCCATCCATCCATCCATCCATCCATCCATCCATCCATCATTGGTCCATTCATTCATCCATCCATTGGTTCATCCATCCATCCATCCATTGGTCCATCCATCATTGGTCCATCCATCCATACATCGGTCCATCCATCCATCCATCCCCCTGTACTTATTTATTAATTAAGTGACCAACTAATATAATTAACCATCCATCCATCCATCTGTTTAGCCATCCATCCATCCGTCGTCCATCCACCTGTCCATCATCCATCCATTGATCAGTAAAAATATCGTCCATTTCTCTATCCATCTAACTATTCTTCTACCCATCCACCCATCATCTACCCATCCAGCAGCATTTCTAAAATGTTACTGCCTCATGTCCCTCTCTATTCCCCATTTCCACTCTCTATTAATCTCTCCATCTGCCTTTCTTACCCACACCGGGACACTCTCAGCAGTCAGTGGTGGCCCTCTGCTATGCTTGGAAGGTCACAGTGCTATCTCCTCCAAGAGAAATAAGAAAAGGGCCTGAAGACCGGGAGCATCAAATAAAATCTTGACAGGGAGCTATAAACATGCTTGTTAAGCATCTCTGCGCGTCAGTGCTCGGTGACATTCCACATGGTTATAGTATACTGTCTATAATGTGGCTAACTGCTAGGCTGTCACTGATTCAAACACACTCTCTCCATCACTCCCTCTATCACCTCTTCACTCTTTCTCACTCACTTAATCTCTCTTACTTTTTAGTTTTTTCATCGCCCTTTCCCCTTACTTTCCAATCTCTTTCCATCCCCTAATGTCTCTTTTACCTCATCTCTTGGCCACTGATAAAACACCTACTAAGGCTTTGGCCACCACATTGGGTCAAAAAAAGCAATTACCAAGTGATGTCATAGCTTTGGTTTCTTGCATTGGCACCAGTCTCCGACCTCAAGCTTTTGACCAGCAACAGCTAAAATAACCAAACAAGGTCAGCCATGTTGAGTTTGGACTTGTTAGAAACAGGTTGCGGTAATTATACATCTATTCGTCTCCCTAAAAAAGGACCAGAGGATTTTCAGTCACAGAAGTACTTGAGTTACACCCTGCATAAATCATCACAGGGTGAAGAAGAAGCCAAAGTTTACTTTACTGAAAAAAAGTAAAGTAGCTTTCCACTTTAGCTATTGAAAAGGTCAGATATTCTCCCTGCACAGAATCTCTGTTAATATGATAATGGCATCATAATGGCGGTTGGAGGATTGGCAGGCTTTATGTCCACTTGTTGACATTTTAATGTTCTGCCAATGCTCACACAGTGTCCAGTGGGATTTATAGGATCTGTTTCTCTCTCTACACATTTTCGTCTTTTCCATCTGTTTTACTCTTTGATGCTCAACTGAGGAAATGTATGGGTTAGAAACATCAGCATAACAGAATACATTTACAAAACTGAACAAAAAACATATATTTATTCAACTTTTATAGTTCCAACTGAAACGCTCTTTGCTCAGAATATGAAAAAACGAGGAAAGATTTCTTCTTCTGTCACAATGTCATGCTCCTAAAGACAGTCTTCTTTGGTTACGAATGTGAACCAACAACATTGGGGTTTTGCAGCGCATGCATATTCCATTCAATAATCCTGTATGGTTTCAAAGAAATCCCATGGGTTTACTGAAGCATTTATGCTACTGTATGTATATGGACTTTTCCAGCTGTCAAGCATTATAGCAGGGCCCCCAACACTTTATTACAGAGCTTTAAGTCACCCTGCTATTGGTTTTGTATTTCCATAGACCACACAAGCTAAGCGCAGTTAGGTCAGAAGTTCCTTCTGCCACAATTCAAACTTTTAAATTCAGACCAAAGTCCGAAAAAAAAGACCTTCTGAAGGTTATAACAGGCCTACTATTTTTGACAGCATGTAATTTTCCTAATTCCTTGGGGAAGCCGCTGCAAGGTTTAAGTTCACATGACATCACTGTCATTAGACACAATGACATCATCAATGAGGACAAGTTGCTGCACTCTCTGAAGCTCTGAAACGCCTGACTGAGTGCAATTTATGGTTTATTGCAAAAGGATCTCTGGCAAAGTGATGACTGTTCACTTTCTGCTGCCATACGGTGGAGTGAGAGCCCTAACACACACACACACACACAGACATACACACACACACACACACACACACACACACACACACACACACACACACACACACACCACAGTGACATAATGGTTCAGGTTTCCTGAGATTAAATATACAGCAGCATGCCCCACTGAGTGTAATGTAACTTATGCATTGTCCAGATAGTATTTCTGTCCACAGTTCTCTATAAAACATTGACGTGAAAGTACAAACGTGACCTTTTCCAACCTGGAGACTTAGGTCCAGTCAGCCATGACGACAAACATCTACAGTTTCGGTAGTCTGTTAGACATTGTACATGCCAAAGATACAATCTCTGCAAAATCTATAAACTCACATTAAAATAACAGATGGAATGTATATTTAATCTCCATATGAAGCACTGTGTCATGCCACTGTGAGACTGTGGAAGTGATTTTGATCTGCTCAACAGACAGCAGTGAGGAGTTTAGTTTTTTTGGTACTGACATATCTGTTGTGTAAGGTCAAGGAAACTTTATTTGAATAAATAATTATACTTTTTGAGAAATATGTTTATGAGCATTTAATTTGCCTCGATTAGTTTACCTTCTACCACAATGTTTAGCGCGGATCCAAATGAAAGGACAGATACAAGAATTTTTTCATGTCTTTAATTCTTGTCATCATATTGACAACAAGAAACACCGCTGCTTCCTCTCTTATGCTAAGCTAAGCTAATTATCTCCAGACTCCAGCTCAATACTACACAAACACGGCAGCTATAGGCTATCTTCACATCTTTCTCTTGGAGGACTAATAAATAAGTGTAATTTATTAAAAATGAACAATGATCTGCTCTTATCTTGTCCTCTAGTCATGACCACCAGACTCCTGTGGAGGGCCCTGTGCCTGCTGGCCCTGTTCTGCACCATGTCACCTGTCAGCTCCACCAACCACCCGGACCCCTCAGCCCCAGAGCAGGGAGTCACCTTCAGCCACGTCTACAAAATCGACATCCCGGGGACCAACAGCTGTAAACTCGAGCGTCTGCCAAACCAGGATGACACAGGTCATAAACAAAAATGAAATATCTGAGCAATAGGGAATGCAAATGACAAATGAAAGTATAAAGAATTCATATTATAATAAATATCCTGTGTAATTGTGTGTAAGCAATGTGACCCATTACAGTGCATCTACAAATCACATTTTGCAGGTCTGCAGACAGAGACCACTACGAATGGAGAGAGCGACATCATCTTTCGACACAACATCAGGCTGCAGACACCAACGTGTGACTGTGCCGAGTCGGAAAGCTTCAAGTCACTCTTATACAGGGTCAATGGGCTAGAGGAAGAAGTCAACTACCTGAAGACCCAGTGCACTCAGGGATGTTGTGGAAGAGGTGGTGCTGCAGGTAAGCAATTGCTGACCCACAGTTAAGGGTGAACAAGTGGAAATAGGAGATTGCTGTGGGCAGGAAGCTAGTTAGTTGGTAATTTATATTTAGTATACTTAGAAGGAATATGCTAAATAACTAGCATGTGTACCTATGAATTATTTACCTGACAAGCACACTATAACACCTTTTCAATTATTTTTTCTCAAGGAGTGGACACAAGCTGTAGTGGCCATGGTACCTACCAACACGACACATGCAGCTGCCTCTGTAACCCGGGATGGGAAGGCCCAGATTGCTCTGTGTCCTCCTGCCCAGACGAGTGCAATGACAACGGCCGGTGTGTGGATGGGAAGTGTGTGTGCCACCAAGGCTACACAGGTGAGGACTGCAGCCAGCTGATGTGTCCAGACAACTGCAACGACAAGGGACACTGCGTGGATGGAAAATGTGTGTGTTTCCCGCACTTCACCGGCGAGGATTGCAGCATCCAGAAGTGTCCCAATGACTGCATCGGTAACGGCCGGTGTGTGGATGGCCAGTGCATCTGTGATGAAGGCTTTTTTGGGGAAGACTGTTCATTGGGTAAGCTATTTACATGTTTAACAACACAATGTATATGGATTTCTTTCATTGCATGCACAATAACTTATGAATATAGGAGAGCTAACGTTAACAGCTAATATTCTAGCAAGATGCACTACCTGGTGTAGTCTGTAGTCCTAAAACTCAGAAATCTGTTAGCATTCAGCATTTTTGCACATGTGGTTCCCTTGTCTCAAGTCTATGGGTTTCTTGAAGGGGTTTTCGGATAAATGCCTGAAATAAGGTATGTGGTTACTACAGGCTTAACTAGGGCTGGCTCGACCATTTTCATGATAAAATTCTCCACGATAACAATGATAAATTTATGACATTTATTTTCGAAACAGTTACTTTTGAGTAACACTACACCAACAGCCAATCACACAGCAGAGAAACAGATGCATGCGGTTGATGCATGTTTCTGGCTCCTCCCACTCACAACTACTCAGAGTGACGGAGACCACCTGTGTGTCCACTCGACACCGGTATTTGGAAATAGTTCGGCTACCTGACGTCTGACAAAGGACAGACCACCATTAGGTAGCAAAATGTGTCGGCGACCAGTCCTCAGCAGAACTGGAAACACCACCAACCTCCTCTATCATCTCAAAAGGTACCGTCCCAAACAGTACTCCGAAAGTATGAGTTAGCGCTATGATGCTAGCGTCAGCCTCCCCTCAAGTAGCCAACAGCCCATAAAAAGGTCAATTGATTAATTTAGAGAAAATGTGTATAGTAATTGTGTAGTAAGATGCTTAGTGGTGGTGACGTTTAAGTCATACGACCGTAATGTTGTCAGTTTAAAGCCCAACTTTAGCTTTTTACTTCTAGTGATTTAATTTTAGTTTCAAAAATCACAAAAGTTGTGATTGAAGATTATCTTGCTGAACAAAACGTGCAAGTATCCTAAGCTTGTGTTTGCCAAAGAGCTTATTTTCTGCCATATTCAAAAATACAATTCAAAAATCCCATTGACTTTTTGTGGAGGGAACCAGGGCGATGCTAACTTCCGGGTTAGCCTACAAAAATACTTAATCGCTACACTACTATTTACATATCCAGTCTGTTTAACAGTTATCTTTAGTGAGCAGTTTATTTGCCCAAAGTTTTCTGCTTTCATTATTGTACATAATCTAATTAAATTGCTCTTGCACTAGAGGCACTACATTTTGTATTACAGTGCATATTGATAGTAAAGTTTTCCTGAGCTAAGAAATGAGCTATGGTAGCTTCCTCCACTTAGTCTCTCCATTGGCTCAATGGGCACTTGGATGGCTTGCTGTTGCTTGCTATTGGCTCTACTTGGCCTTTTAGCACAAATCTACAAGGTCACCAGTTTTGAACATGAAATATTCATGAAGACAGCACTTTGTTCCTGCCTGTGAATCCACTCGTATAAATGGATTTCACCTTGAAATTTTGCTGGTCTCATTTCGTTTTGACCGAAATAACATTTTGGTGAGAAATATTTCAAAATGTTCACCAGCATAGTTTCCAGTTTCTTTGATCCCTGCAGACATAGATTATTCATACAGGTTTTTTTCCCTTGGGCAGTTCTTAGCTACCTGCAACATTTCCTGTGTGTCCTTTAGAGAGTCATGGTGTCTGAGTAAGCATATTCCATCATGATCTTTTTATGGGTAAATTATATATCTGGGACGCAGCATAATAACTTTTTATGACCCTGACTTGCATTTAGTTTGATCTGTATTTCGCAAGAGAATTAACATTCACATTTCACGATTTTATTAGTCACCTCTATGGCTCTGCTGACATTAAGCTGTGAATATTAACTGCTGTCTCATGGAAAACACAGATGTTACAAGGAGCTCTGGGGCCATTAAATATAACACTTGCCCAAGTCACCTGCATATAAATATCTTTCATATATAATTTAGTGAAAACCTCTCGGATCTGCCTGAATGAATAGTTTGGACTTACAGCAATCCATTTGTGTTTAATTTATCCACTGCAATCCGTTTGATTTATGGTGCAGCATCCTTGGCTCATCAACTTATTGGCTTTTGTACGGCAGAAATTTCATAGAAGGAAAAGCACAAGTGTTACTAAACACTAGCAGTAGCTTTGTTCTGTGTGTCCCAGTAAACGGTGACATAGTGAGAGTACGGCAGCAGGCACAATACCAGGACCCTGAAAACGAAGCAGCTAAATGGAATTTAGCCATCAGTAATTTTATGATATACGCCTGTGTACGTGTCAGAATTTCTTCCTTGACAAAGCCTATTAGCTGACCACCATACTCAGTATATTCATACAGGTGTTCTGGGCTTTAATTAAATTTGGGTTCAACAGCAGCAGCAGAAGCACTATTGAAACCAGTATTAAATTTAAAAACTTCCAAATTCTACATTAAATTCAACAAGGTTTACCTTTTAACATTTGCAAGTTCTTAAAACGCAAGAATAACTACAGCACTAAGATATGCAGAAACACTACAGTGTTGAGTAGTAGTTTAATTAATGATGGCAGCATGTACCTAGAATTTTAAAAGGAGATAAGCAGCATGAGATGAAATGTTGATTGAAAGTTTTCTTTTTTTAATTGGGTTTTGCAAGACCATAGAATTCGGTCATTAAAGCAGTTATAAAAGTAAAAAGGTATGTATTCCCTTTCAGAAAAGACGTTATAAATGTAATAATTCACATACTGATTAAATGTTTCTGACTCATTTGATTAACAGCTGTAGCCTGATTATTTTTACATCTTATTTTTAATGAGCTATATGTGCCAAATGCTGGTGGTGCAGAGGAATTAAATAAAAAACAAACAAAAAAACTGATAAGACTAAACTGGAAAACTTTCCTGAAATTGATGTGACACGCTGGGTAGTTTCTCTAAAGAAGAGTCCCCTGTCTGTTTGTGTTGTCAGAAGTTAGCCTTGTGGAATAAACTGTTGCAGCTGATATTAGGGTTGCACGATATGGTCAAAAGAAGCAAATTCCAATTATTTTGACAGATAATGTGATTGCAGTATGATTCACAATTAGTGAGAATGAGAATTTTTGCATCACAATTTCCATTATCACTGAAAAAATTAATTAAAAACATGATGATGTGACACTTGTTGGGGTACCTACCAGGCAATCATGTTATCTTTCATCGGGACATCAAAATGTGGAGGCTGGAGCATCTCTGCAGCTCTATTGTACGTCGTTGTTATGCTGTTTTGTCAATTATTTTACCACTATCAAAAAATTGCAGCTTCTTGTGATTTGGATATTGCACTCAGCCATAATAGGATTTTGATTATTTTGCAATCATTGTGTAGCCCTGGCTGATATGATGTGCAGCTTTTGATTTTGATCATTTTAAACTGTGAAAGTTACGGTAAGCGCCAGCAAAAAATTCAGATCTGCTACACTATCCAGTCCAAAGGAGAAATAAAAGAGTTTGAAAAATATTTGTTGGCATCCAAGCTTAGCAGGTATTACAATTTTTTAAACCATATTGGAATTATTGGCTATGTTTTAAGGCTTTTTATATTGTAGTTTCTAAGATATAATGACTATGACCAGCAGACTCTGAGAGCTCCTTCAAAGTGCATTTTTCTCCATTAAATCTAACTCCCAACTATTAGTAATAATTGGTCAATTCATGGACAAAAATGTCTCTGACTCAACCTCAACTTATGGCAGTTTTCATAATAGCCATAGTGACCTACCTCTGTGGAATTCAAAGCATCTCTCCAACAGTTATTTCAGATACAGCAGCTGACGGGGCCCTTTCAGTGTGCTGACCCCATGACCGCTGACATCTATGGCCTCTACTGTAGATGACATTAGGTCACATACTGTAATACCACAGGAATATAAGAACACCCATCAGTCCTTTGGGGCTCCATCTAGCTTTGACCGCCGAGAAGAATCATCACCTTCCCCGCTAAATGCGCTGCTCACCAAACCGCTATTCCTGTACTGCCTCAGGCGCAGAGTACAAAATTGCATTTTATGGCAATTTAAGTCCAAGCAAGTAGAAAGGTGAGCAGCAGGAGCAGCCAGGCATGGACCGTTTAATTCACTGAGTTCATACTGTGACAGTCAATTCTAAGATGATCTTGAAGATTTTCCTGCAGGTGAAAGGCACAAAATTTGGCTTTTTCATCGTACTGTCTCTTGGACTGCAGAAGAAGCGTATTCTCTGTCTATACTTGTCTACAGCATTTCTTCCTCTGGCTTTAACCCAGACTAGATGGCACATACTTTAACAGAAGCAATTTTTAACATTTACTAGGAGTGGATCCACCAAAAAAAAAAAGCTACACCACCAGTTTCAGGTAGAAAAAAGGTAAAATGGTTGGGTCTTCACAGTACAGGTCAGCGGTGTCAAACCCTTTATGCCGATTTAGTTTCAACAAGCTGTGTTTCACTCTGTAGAGGCAGAGAATAGCTGGAGACAGATCTGCAGCTTCGTGTGTAGGTGCTGTTGAATGGAGTCCAACATCAATAGTGGCAGCGTGTCAGAGGAACAGTCAGGGAGGCAGGGAAAGTGGGAGGTAAGAAAAAAAAAATACTTTGTGTTGATTTTAGGTGTTAGTAATAACAGTGGTAATAAGGACCGAGAGAAGAGGAGCAAAAAAGCAAACCAGTGGAGACATGTTTTGTTTTATGTGGCTACTGGCCATTTCAGCGCCTGGGTGATGGATGTCAGTCTGCGCCGTGGGTGATGACGGCAACATGACTCCAGAAATATGGCTTTAGATATACTGTACATCTGTATGGTGCACTTTCATTGATGCTGCCACGTGGGTTAGAGAATCAGGGGTGCTTTAACAATGAAAATATTGTTGTAGCCTGAACTTGAAGTTAAGAAACCAAATCTAATAAGGTGATCTCGGTATAATGCGGGTGAGATTATATAAAGAGAACATAGACTTCTTTGAGGCTGTATCAACACAATGCAGATGCTTTGGATTTACTGTTCTTATCATGGCTTCTTTGACCGTCTCAAAAATGTTTTCTTTCATTCATAGCCACATTGAAAGAGATTTTATTTAACATAAGGCAACTTTAAATTCTGTCCTCAACTCTAAACCATATTTGGCCTCTTTTACAAGTGTGTCATTGAATTCAATTCAAGTGGGCAGATAGAATAGTACCAATCACAAGTTACACAAAATGCAAAGAACATTTTTTTGAAGTCAAGTGTTTTTGAAGTGGTGTGTCCTCTCAGAGTTGCTGTAAGGCAGGAGTTAGCTCACCACTGTAGCCACCGCTTACGGCAACTCTCAGGGGACACACTACATTTTTGCGCTCTCTGGTTTGGAGCATTTTTAATCACGATGGTACAGTACAGGGCTCAGAAGTGGATGACTGTCGGGCATCAGCAATGGACTTTGACATTGTCTATCGGCACAGCCCTGCTAATAATATACAATAATAGTACAGTGCAGTATACGCAGTATACTGTATATATTGATGGGTTATTGGCTCAAAAGCGTGATGTCATCAGATATCTGATTTTAAAACATTTATAAACAGATGGTAAACTTATCACAGGTAACGGGACACAGAGGAACAACAAAAAACAAGTTGATTGAATTCCCATTTCATTTGTCCTGAACAACATTGACACTGATACTTCCTTAGTGCTCACTCGCTGCAGATTTATAGTCTTCTTAAAAAGTCCAAACATGTTATTTTAGTCATATTTTCCTTCTTCAAATTGCATTTCACTCATTTCCAATCAGGGGAGAAACAAATCACTATTAGTTTCCACTTCTTCCAATGTTAATATGTTAATTTATTCACCCCAGCTCTTCTGAAATATTATTCGAGGGTAAAGATTGTTGACAGTCGTGCCTAGAGTAGCAGCAGGGGGATATTAACCGTTACTGGATGGAAAAGGATTGCTACATTTGAGGAAAAAAAAAACATGAAGCTTCCTGACTTTGCCTTATGGAACAGCATCTGAACCTGATGTGAATTCCTTCCCTGCCAAAGTTATGGCAGACTCCTTCACCACTCTTAACTCCTTCACTTTTTCCCCTTGAAATATGCTTGCGTCTGTGTGCACATGTGCCGTGCTCCTCCACCATCATCTACCATTTATTTCCCTTTATCGTACCCACAAAACGTTCTCCTTGTTTGTAGAAAGCCTCACTCCCCAACCCTGCTGACTTGCTGTCTTCTGTCTTTTGGCTGCTGTTATGTTATTGTACTCCCCCGTAGTTATATACCTTCATATTCGCCCCCCTGACATATTTTTTCCATGCTCTCCGTTGAAGAGCTTGTAAAATGATTTTTTTCCCTCCCATCTCAGGTTTGGGAAGAAAGCTCAGTGTTCAACTTTATGCATTGCTTTTTGCCAAGTTCATGATCCTCTTGCACAGTGTAAGAGGAACGAACAGGTAGAACAGAGGACAGGGCAATAAAAAGGAGACAAGGTTATTAAAAGATAACATATTAAAACAAAATAGTATTATATGCTTTTCTCAAATACTCCATTGTTTAAAATAGATGTAGCAGGACTCAAGGACTCAATCATTATTTTTTGTTAGTTTAGTTAAAAAAATGACAATAAATGTACTTTGTACCCTGAAATTTTACCTTGTTTGTTGCTGTTAATTTAGTTCACTATAAACTTAAGTTACTTGAAACCTGCTTGAGTTAAGTAAGTCTGTTTTTATTGTTGGGGTTTGATTTATTTAGATAAAGAGAATTTTGGAAAATGTTTGCACTGCACTGTGTTCAGCACTTGTTAGATAGCAACATGTCAAATTCTTAAATGTTTGGAGAACAGAAATGTTGTAGATTAAGAGTCTAGATTTTAGGAAAGACGCAAGAACACAGCAAGAGGACGGACGAGTATGAGATGACGGGTCTCCACTACTTTGAACAAAAACACTCTTTGATATGACTTCTTGATATGGCCGGTTCAATGTTTAAGGTGTATCCATTCATGCACAAATTAATGACTATTTGCTGTTACTTGTGCGATTCCTGTATTTGAATCTGCCGTGCATGCTATGCTAAGAGGCAAAGAACAAGCTGAGGTCTGTCATTACTAAGTGTTTCATTAAGCGCCGGTTTGTTAACCATCAAATTTAAAGACAACGACAAGGAAATGGCTTCACATATGTGTTTAATGGAAGTGGGACTGGCTCACAGATGAGGTAGAGACAGATGTGAAGAGAAAGAGATTACCAGACAGGGTCGGTGGGCAGTAGCCAGGGCAGACAGGCTAACCTTAGCTCTGACAAGCGACTGCTGGACAGCTCTAACAAATGACGGTTAACTTCACAATTACCTGTAACTTCATCAGTACTGACAGCAACAAAAAGTAGTGTGGTAATAAGTCGAGTTATAAGACAGCCATGCCAGGGGCTGTAGCGCTGTGCCGGAGCTCATTGAGTCAACTGAGCTGTGAATTAAAAGTAAGGCACCTCTTAAAATTAACATCAGTTTGTGTTTTTTTCTTGACAATTAAATGGTTGGTTACTCGGTGATGGGTGTCGGCTTATCAAAAGCAAAAATAACTGCAAATGTGGTTGTGTAAATATATAAAATATATCTTCAGGAGAAGTAACATGAATGAACACTGTAAATGTCCTCTATTATGAACAATTTATTGCATGTTTATGTATACATTATACATGATAAAAACAAAGGTTTAGAGTAAGATGCTACAGAGGAAAAAAAGGTTTGTAAATGGACTAAGTGAGGTTAAAAGACATGACAAGTGAGAAAATGACAGAGGGTTTCAGTCAAGGAGGCAATTAAAGTAACAGAACGTTGTACTAAAATGTGCTATAACCTCCATTAAACTTTGTGTCTCTGCTTCTTCCTCTCTCAGTCTTCGGCCCTCAGGGTCTGCGGTTGGTCCAGGTGACCGACGCCTCTCTCCTGGTTGAGTGGGAGTCAGTTCGCGGGGCCCACTATTACATTTTGACATATCATCCCAAAGGGGATGAGGGTGCCCTGGAGCAAGTATGTGTTTTTTCTTCTTGGTCATATCAGTATGTGGAATAAAGGAGAAACATATTTTTAAAACACCTTTGTTTCCACCCAGGCTCGGGTTCCTAACACAGTGAACTCCTACCTCATCACCGGACTGTCCCCTGGGGTCACCTACATCGTCCAGGTGAATGCTGTCATCAAAGATATCCAAAGTGACGCCGACAAGATCGAAGCTACCACAGGTGAGTGCAGACCACTGAAATCAATCTGAAAAAAAAACAACATTGTGTGCTTCTTCTGACTACATGAACATGATGCAGATGAAAAATCCATTACAGTACTCCTGAGGTGGAACAGGGCTGGGTGCAGCATGGTGCCTTCAGATGTGTTGTGGTTTAGGGAAAAGGGCAGATGTGACCTATTAAGGACTTTTGTGGCAGGAAGGCCAGGTGTGGCTTTTAGGTTTGAGGGGGTTAAGTTAGATTTTCTATGGATTAAACGGTCAAATTTGAGGTCAAATGTAAGTACATGTGTGATGAGGCATGAAAACAATATGTCAAGCTCTTAAATGTTTAGAGGAAGGAGGTGTTGGAGATTAAGAGTCCAGATTGTAGGAAAGAAGCAAGAGGATGGTCGAGTTTGAGGTGACAGGTCCACACTACTTCCTAACTTCCTGATTTGGACAGTCTTATGTTTAAGGTGTATATATTCATGCACAAATGAACAGTCTGTTCCACGTACACTGAATTACTTCCAGGTACTTGTGTAAGATACGTTTTTTCCTGTATTTAAATCTGCCATGATTGTCTCTTTACGCAAATGCTACCCAAAGAGGCAATGAACAAGCTGAGGTCTGTCATTACTGAGTGTTTCATTAAGCGCCGGTTTGTTAGACATTAAATTTAAAGATAACGACAAGGAAATGGCTCCACGGATGTGTTTAATGCAAATCGGACTTGCTCACAGATGTGGTAGAGACGGATGGGAAGAGAAGCAGATTACAAGACAGGATCGGTGGGCGTGAGTGAGACAGACATATTGAGTTAGAGTCTAATGTGAGGTTAGTCTGGTTAGCCATGGAAAACCTCACAGAGCATGGCATTCCCATATGGGCATGAGAAAACACGCCATCATCTGGCTAATGGTTGTGTGAGGGGTACACAGCACGAGGCGGACTGGTTACATAGTTTTCGACTTCAAACGATGATCTACTTCAAAGAGCTCAAGTGAATGTTTTTCTTCTTTGTCCCTGAGAAAAACATGGTAGCTTGCTTAAAAAATGCTTACCCTTTTCATTTGGTCACATTTGTTTTGTTTGATGGCTTTGTTCTGTGTTCTTTCACCATATGCTGCAAATCCTGTCATCCCTCCTGGCTATGCTGTATATTTCTTTACATGCAGTTACATATGTTTTGTGTGTTTAATGAAGTGGCATATTGTGTAAAAAAAAGACTTTAGACCTTCTAATCGTTGGTAATTACCCCTATAATACCTCTGACCAGTGGTAGAAAGTCCAATTTTGAAATGCTTTTACTTTACTTGAGTGTTTTTGTTCTCTGCTACTTCATACTTCTGCTCTCCTGCATTTTGGGGGCAAATAATCTACTTTCCACTCCACTGCATTTATTTGATAGCTTTTAAAGGTGCAACTTGTACAAATTTTAAATTCAGATATTCAAAAATTAACAAAACTTCTCGTGAAAATGTGAAGAAAAAAGTATTGACATTGTGTCAAAGACTTCTACGTTCTGTGTTGCAGAGATACTTACTGAAGATAGCATGCTAACCAGCTAGCATTAAAAAACAGCAACAGTCCCACATGACCCTGGCTAAATGAGCTAACTAGCTAAAGGCAGCAGTTAGCAGTTACTCTGATGATATGCTGCCCCCTGTTTGTGTGGAGTATAAATTAGACGTACATATTGCCCCTTTAATTATTAGATTATTATTGCATATTTAGATTATAAATACTCAATACAAATAGACTAATCATTATGATATATTATTATATATGTTATTAAGTTACCCAGCAGTATATAAAGTCATTAAATTAGTCCTACATTAAAAGTGATGTTTAAACATCAATGCTCACATTGCTGTTTTTTATCATTTGCAACATACCCTAACATGATGATCACTGAGTTGACTGGTGTGTGTTTTCACAATGAAAGCAATACTTGGTGACTTCTCCTGAACAACACGCAGCTGGCCACAATTAACAGTAATTTAATAATGGTAAAATTAAGTCAAGTCAGCTAAAAGACTCACTAACGTAATACAGTGTTATCTGTGTCCTGTTTGCTTACATTACCTTTCATTAGACACTACAAGTTGCTGGTCAAACTAGACCAGACCAAGTATGTAGACCAGAGTGTCTTGAATTGAGCAAGGAGCTGCTTTATTGCTTATGAATTTAACTTTTCATTCGTGAAAGAAAGAGTTTGATATTTCTTCCTTTTAAAAGTTATTTAAGGACATTTCAGTGACGATATTATCTTCAGTAAGTGATCCGACGCAGAGTCCCTCGTTGATATTTTGATGATATTTTCTCAGTGCCAGAAGGGAAATTCCTGCATGGCCCTCTGCCCAGGAAGGTCACATTTCAGGGTGGAAGGGATTCATCGTCTAGCTGAAGGACATGAGAGCAGTGCGGGGCAGATGCTTGTGATTAAAGGGGCTTTAGTTTAAGGGTCATGTCTGTACGCCCAGTTCCACCTTGTCGTCCAACACTTGTATCCCTCCCAGATTACTCAGCTATTGATGATATCCGAGTTCTTGGCCAGACAGAAGTCTCCATCCAGGTGGACTGGAAGAACCCACCAGCTCAGGTGGATTACTTCAGGCTCACTCACACTGACCCAGATGGAGAGGAGGAGGAGCTGAACGTACAGAGCAGCCAGGAGGCGCGCACTAAACACACGATTGTGGGTAAGTGTTGTAACAGACAGAGCAGAAGTTTGTACTGAAGACATAAATACATGTAAACCCCTGAAGCCCCTGAGTAAACTTCTGGATTGTTGTGCCAGAGCTCAGTTTAAAATGAAAGCCACATTCCATCTTTGCCCCTAAATTCTGAAGTTACCTATCAATATAAAAACCTCGGATTCAGTTGCCATTTCTAAGAAAACACACTTTGATATTGATTAAAAAAAAATATATATATATATATGTTCTATTTTGTTACACTAGTATTTGTTACTGTTGCGCCTGTTTGATACTTTGTGGTAAATAGTTTTATTTTGAGTCAGTTTGCCACTTTTATTTTGAAAATTATAATCATTACACACAGTAAATATGCTCACTCATGCACACATACAATAAATACATGTAAATAGAACCTTGACGTGTATTAGATGATTGGTATATTAAAGGTATACTATGCAGGATTGTCCTTTAAAAAAACACAACAAACAATGTATACCCCCTAGAAGTGTATGGCTGTTTGTTTATCTACCGAGACCCTGCCCTCTGCCTATATTTTCTTATTTTTTTCCTATTTTGCTGTTGTTGGGACGTTTCTCAGCTGCAACCTTTGGGCTATGTGTGTGTAGCTCCCAGCCAATAACAGCATGCAGGTTAGTTCAGGATTTTATTAAAAGGTAGTGACCAGGTGCCAGACTATAAGCAGAATGCATCCAAGAAGAAGTTATGAGCATGGCAGACAACACAGAAAAAATGCAAATAAAGTGATGCAGAACACCAAGCGGACAAATCCTGTCTGATTAAGAGATTTAATCAGGTGCAACATTATTATAAAAACATGTAATTATTGCTCACAAGCTAGACTGTACACAAACAATATGATAAACACATTATTGATAAAACATTTGCGACCATAGTATACCATAGCACGCATTTTCCCACAGTTAGTCATGGCTGGGGAGGATGGGGAAAACTTTGACGGTTGTCTCTAGAAACAGAACCCAACACTTGTTGCATAGTGTACCTTTACATAATATGTAGTTGGATGAAATAAGGGCATGTAATGCAAATGCATAAAAAAGATCTCATCAAATATTTATGTCACATATCATTCATCACAAACTGTTGATGTCCATTCAAATACGGATGATGGAAGATAACAATGAAATAGTTTAGAGCAACGTCTACTTGAGCAGAACTCACCGTGGTCTCGAGTTATGATCAAGTTAACCAAAGAGTGAATTTCCTTCTCAGATTGTTACATTTAGGCCTGACAAGATGAAATTACCCAGTATTTTACAAGGAAGAAAAGTCATTAAAGAAAATGATGGTGATACTGAGCACTAGTAGACCACACAGTGGTTCAAACTGCGGCTCATTTTTCCATTTTCCATTTTAAAAGCTGTGTCTTTTGTGCAGGTCTGGATCCAGGAACAAAGTACCTGATCTCAGTGCAGGCCATCAAAGGAACCACTGAGGGAAAATCCTCCTTTGTCACTGGCGCCACAGGTCAGTGTCAACACATCGCTATCCATTTATTATAATGTGCTGCCGGCGCTTGAGCAAATCCTGTACATTATCGGTGAGCACAAAATGGGCCCAATTTTCCTCAAATGGACGATTGCTGGACGGAAATGGCAGAGAGTTGTGTTTGTGCAGCCACTGACTGCGTCTGAATTGGGAGACACTTAAAATGATAGATCGACCACTTGTGGAAGTGAAACACATTAAAGAAACAGCGAGGAAATCCATATTCCACTCAGTTTTGAATTGGGTGCAGCACCAAAGACTGCTCTTAGCTCTTGTCAATCCACCTACAATTCACCAGCGGTCAGAACCTAATAGGAAAAACACATCGTCTGTCATGAACAATACTGACATGCTTCGTGATACAACCTGGTATTACCTTCCCCACACAGCCAAAGGTAATAGTATAATGAATACAGCCAGGAAGCAACACAATTATAGGTTAATGACGTAGGGCTGGAATTTACAGCCTAATAATCAGGACAGGTCCTAATGGCTGTGGCGAGCCTGGTCACTGAGGGGAAATATGATGTGAGCGGTGTAACGACTACAAGATGCTCCCTGATGGTTGAGGTGAGAAGGTCCATGATTTACAGAGTCCATCTGGTAATGTTGGATTTTAGCGGTGTGGCAATGAGTTGGACTGATCATGTTCTGGACTGGTTTTAGGACGTGAGGAGGAATTAATTTCACAGTTTCATTTTAACAGCTGTTCCTGACATTCACTTACTTTGAGGTTATTATTTAAGTGACTGACAAATAGTCCACGATGACACGGCAGGTCTTCAGTTACTCCCGTCATTCTGCTCATTTGAGCCACTTTCTGTCTTTTTTTCCTTTTCTCTCCTCACTTTCCTCCTTCACCTTTGCTCTCATCCACCCACAGAGCTCACTCGGCTCAAAAGCGGTCTCCAGGTTGATGGCTCTTCGTTTTTTAAACCCTGAGGCAGCCAATTTAATGGTTTTTAGTCATCAGTCTTAGCTAGGTACTTTCAAGACTCACCTCTCTTCTTTTGCAGCCAGTCAGGTACTCAAAGGCCCCTGTCACTGCTAATCTTTTTTTCTGTGTGAGTGTACCACCTACTTGTGTGTAATTGTGTGTGTGGGTGTGTGTGCACATGCGTGTGTGTGCGTGCGCATGTGTGAATGTGCTAATCTACACCAGACAGACAGTGGCTCGTCTCCACTCCAGTGGCTACAATCCTTCATTTTAGGTGTTTCACGAAAAAGGCTCAGAGGTGATTGAGGAGGATAGTCCTCAGCTCTGCTTGCCAGCAAGAATGTGCCTGTTTCATGACGACTGGCATGGAGCAACGTAGTGCACAGTCACCTATTATCTCACCGAACATGCTGTTTGCATCGGGGGCTGGCGTGGTTATTTACAGGCAGAGATTAGAGAAATATAAAGAGAAAAATAGAAAATATGTAAAAGAGAGTAACTGTGCTTACAGTTAGAAATGAGGTTAGAAAAATGAGCAGGAATAACAGGAGAACACCGGGCCAATAAGGATGAGAAATTAAGGTATTTATAGACATATCAAGAGCAAGAATGAGGCAGGATATTAAAATAATGGGTCACAAAGAGGCAATTTTAGTGACATATAGCAGCATGTAATGCATTAGTACATAGCAACCGTTATGGTATGAAACTAAGCTTTTTTCTTCAATTATAGAAGCTGTTATATATCCTCCTCGTCTTTACCATCTGTCACTCTCACTCATCTCTTCCTCAGTATCTTCAGGTTCATCTTATTTTGTTGCGGTTCCTCACTCTCTTTCAGCTGTTTCTTAACTTGCTGCTACTAAAATTAAACACATGGGTCAAACTGACAACACAGTGAATGGTGCTGAACATTGTTGTTGCTATGGCCTTGTAGTTTGTTAAAGTGGCAACAGACAACTTTTCCACCTCCTAGCGTTTCCAAGTGGTATTATTGTTGGCGCAGCTGTTGCGAAGACAACTTAATGGTTTCTGTTTTCTCCTCAGAGTTACAAATAATAACAACACAGGACAAAACCAGAGCTAACTCAATCATTGAGTCTGTAATAGAAACGTGGAAGCAGACAGAATTGGTGCCAGGCTGCCAGTCTAGCTAGATTACTTGCAGGTGGCAGACAAAATTAAACCAATCTCAATGCCTATGGTTTCATTATCCTATATCCATTTTATTGTGCAACCATTTATTTGACAATTAAATGTTGAAGTAAAAAAATGTTTTCCAGTTTAATTATGGAGACTAGATGTGTCACGATTCAGAAAGAAGGCCGCTATACAAACATACACAGTCTCAAGTCGCGGCCCTGTCTTAGAACTACAGCTTACTGCTGTAGTAGACAAAAACTGTGAAAAAATACATCTCCCCCTCAAGCCGCACTCCCATCTTGCTCTAAAGCTTAAGTTTTGTCCGACTGTTTGATCATGTCTCGCGCTAAACAAGCTGCCTCCCGTCGACTGACTGCATTCATGGTGCATTCATGAGCTACTCGTAAACATGTCACTTTTCATTTACATCCAACTTTTTTCAACACTTAATGTGTAGACTTGTATAAAGAGAAGAGCTTTTTTTTTATTTTGGGTTTACTTAGTTAATATGGAGACTAGTGCTCAGCAGAGTTTGTGTATTTTTTGTTTAATTCATGTGAAGATAAAGTTAATTGCTGTCAGAGGTGATTAAACAAAAGCCGAAAATGTTCCCCACTTTGTTCTTTTTCATCGCCACCACCGCCCAAAGTTGTATTTAGAAAATCGCCACACTCCTAGTGAAGACTGAAGTGAACTATAGACTGTATTTAGTGATTGAATGACACTATATTATATATTTATGGCTGGGATTACACATGTGCATCCAGTGTGGCTCTATAAATCATCCTCTATCCGCTTGTGGTGTGTTCGAATTATGCTGCTCTTGCACCAACAGAATCACACACACACAAACACACTCACACACACACACATATACATACAGTGTGTGTGTGTGTGTGTGTGTGTGTGATTCTGTGGGTGGCTGTATGGCGTCATTTAACTGCCAATCCATTCCCCAGTGAAATCATTCAGTGACAGCTAACATTTCGAAAAACACCAGAACTAAAGTAATCTCTATTCAGAGCAGACGTTTCACAGTCACTAACCTGCCAAAAGATTATAAGGCGTATAAACAAAACATACCACGGCTGCTGATTCAGATTCAATAAAGTCACCACCAAGGCCCGTATAACCAAAAGCAGATGGACCTGGCTTTGCTGCAGGAGTCGAATGTTTAGTCTTTATGCTATCTGGAAACACTATAGCACCTCGTGTGGCTCAGTGGGAGTACCCTGTCTGCTCAGACTTGTCCATCAGTGTCTCCGTTTCAGTTGATGCCAGAAAAATGACAAGTAAAAATGTGTGAAGGGATATTTTATAGAGATAATGATAAGAACACTAACTTCTTCCATGTCTGTTTGAATGGGGTTGGAAGGGACCTCATCCGTCTGTCTGTGAACATAAATGTAAATGCGTCTGTAGCGAGGTTAAGATACAGGAAAGATGCTGTTTGTAGCTTGACTGGATCTCACAATTGAAACAAAATTTAATAGAAACTGATTTGTTTTGTTTTGAGAGAGGTAATTTTTATGCCGCAGCGATAGATAGCCATGGCCTGAGGCTTGTCTGTCCACCTGTCCCATTATTGTGAATGTGATATCTCAAGAACACCTTGAGGGAATTTCTTCAAATTTGGACGACATGTCAACTTGGACTGTAGGATGAACTTACTAGAATTTGTTGGTCCTAGGTCAAAAGTCACTTCGACCTCATGGCGTCCAATTCTTGCGAACACGACATCTCAGAAACGCCTCGAGGGAATTTCCTCAAATTTGGAAGAAATGTCCAGTGTTCATTGATTAGATTTGACTGGTCAAAGGTCATGGTCACTGGGATCTCACAAACTAACTGTGTTAAAGATTTTACACAAATGTCTGATAGGATAAAAGGATGAAGTGAAGACATTTTACATCCAAAAGGTCAAAGGTCAACTTCACTGCGAAATCCTAATATTCTGAATAGAAGTTCTGCCTATTATTCAACGCCACAGGTCAGGAACAGCAGCAGGACTGGTGCATGGAGGCATACAACTGCTGCAGACCTCAGTAGAAGCTTTAAATATATTACATTCAGTACTGTCCTTGATGAGAGAAAAATGAAAATAAAGACCAGAGGCGGAAGTGGCTTCCCTTTCTGACTGGTGATAATATACTGATAGATTGTGTACACGCTTCATTTGGAAAAAGAAAATAGAAACTGTTGATCTAGTGGTGTTTTTTTAATATTTGTATGCCTGAATAATGGAGGAATAATGAAAGGATGGTTTATGATAGCGAAAGGGGCCTTTCATGTCATCCATGTGTTACTTCTACTTCTAGATGCGGCAAATTAGGCAGGTCGCTTCTGTCATAAAGAATGATGAGCTGCTTACAGTACAAATGGATTGTTGGACAAACATAGCCATGGGACTCCACAACAATACATACATTGACACGTATTTTCCCTCCGCTCCGTCCGCAGACTCACTGTATGGCTTCCGCTGCAGTCAGGCTGTGCAGCTGTGAGGCTGTAAATGATGAAAGACGGCCTGTTACCATGCGCCTTGTGGTCAAAAGCCTCTGCTGAACATGCCACCCATAATGGATAAGCTGTTTTCCAAATGGCTGAAGCCACAGCTCGTGTTATGTAGCCTCGTATAGGCGCTGTCGCGATGCAGCCAGTGAGGTAGAACGTCTGGAGAAACTCGATCCATCACACGCTGAAACTTCAGAGCAAATGCAAGATGCCCTCAGAAAGTAGTAGTGCTCTGAAAAAAAAGATCTAATAACATCTAAATTATATCAGACAGCCAAGACAGCAGCTATTCTCTCTATAGGAGCAAAACATATAACAAAATAACACCAGAGAGGAAGGAGAAAACCTTTGTTTTGAAGGAGAGCAAGGCTCAGTTGAATACAGTGCTTTATTCAGATGGTTGAAAAACAAATAACAATTGAGGTTGATTTGTAGTGAGGGAGACAAAACAATGGCGGCCTCCTCTTCAAGCTGTCAAATGCTTTCATTGTTCATCTGGGCTGTTTGACTGTTGGAGATCAATTCCACACACATTCATTTAATTTACTTTTATTGAATTGAGAGGACATCTGTGGCCGACATGATTTCGAGTGTGTGTCACAAACAAAACGTTTGTAATATTTGAGGGGAAAAAAAGCACATTTAATCCTCTTCAGACCGACAGTGCAGCGGGCAACTTGTCTTAGCAATTTGGCTATTGGACTATTACATATGCAGTTTTTAAATATAATGTTAAAGCCCCTGCTAGCGCCACTGGAATGAAATTACTAGTTCTATGTGTGACAGCCACGTCCCAGTTACTGCCCAATTACAAGATGCAAATACAATGTGCCTGCTGGCCCATGCTGCCTGTTTGTCCACCTGGTCATACTCACGTAGCTCCGGTGTGAAATGATTAGTAGTAATAATAAAAGTACACAGTCTGTGTGAACATTCAGCATGCCACAAAATATGCAGTGTGTTTTCAGCAGATAAAACATAAACATAACATACAAAACATACTGGTTTACACAAATGTACGGAAGCCAAGAATGGCCACAGGCGCAAATATTTTTACAAGCTGTGACAGCATCGGTTGTTTTCACCTTTTTCTGTGTGTGCGTTTGTGTGTGTGCCATCATGGAGACACCTTTTGTAGTGGGTCTAATCACTTCTGTGTTAGACCCAGTGATTATTAGTGAGTATTTTGGAGGTTTTATGTGCCTGTCTGTCCGTCTGTGGACCGATTTTGTCAGCGTGATAGCATCGCAACACAATCGTGCCAGATTCAGTCACAAAACTTAATGTGTACTGAGATCAAAATGAAGGTCATGTTCAAAGATGGGTGTTTGGAAGAGTGCATACCTCTGCCAAGGCCCAACAGTCCCCTCATGAACTCACTCACAGTTACCATCCACTTACATACGCCACATTTCTTCATCCATATCCATGCATTATTCCCTGGGAAATTAACAAATGTGACCAAAAACGCTCTCTATCTCACAATGTTAAGGAAAGTGAGAAATAATTCCCGGATCCATCCCTTTATTCAAATTGGCACCAAAAGTAATTGGGGTCTATTCTGGGCCAAGACCGATCCTCCATCCAAATTTCATGGAAATCCATTCAGTAGTATTTGTGTAATCCTACTGACAAACCAACCAACCAACAAACAGAGAGACACGGATTAAAACATAGTCTCCTTGGCCGAGGTAACTATTGTTAGACCTACCCCCTTGTTTTCTCAAGATAAAACAATCGTGATCATGATCTCGAGATATCAGCATCAACAAGAAATCGCACATAGGGCCATCGTAAATGTGTACGTTCTTGTAAATGTGTGCACATGAATGTGTTTTTCTACATGATGAGTGGATAGACATTTTCTGGGCTCCCTTGGTCGGGATCACTTAAGGTACTTAGACTACTGAATGAGCCCTTACTTTTACGCCTAGGAGGAAACACTCAATCCCACTAAAATGGAGCTATTATAAATTCCTCCTGTGGTTTAGCTCATGACAGCCTGTCAAGCGGTGCAGCCACAAGGACGGCACGGTGACAACAGGAGAGGAGAAGAGAGACAAAGAGGGGGTATGGAGTTAGACAGTTGCATAGCTCCTCTGTTCTCCTGGATGCATCATCAATCAGTTTTCATGATGCAGACTGCGCACTGACACAAGACTGACCTCGACTGAGCCGCTGCCACAGAGGAATAATCCTAAATGATGATTGCTTTTACATTTCCCCTCACTTCCTCTGTGTCTCTCTTACTATGCCTCTGTGCCTCCTCTCTTCTCTGTCTTCCTCCCTTTCTTTGTTGCTCTCTCTCTCTTCACTTTCATCGAGATCCCCTATATAGAGACTAACACCCATCCACACACGTGCACCACCAACTGCTCTGCCTGCGTCTTCCATACGTCTGTTGTGATTCCTCAAGCCCACCAACTTTACAAACAGAGGCTTTGCTATTCTACTGTTTCTGCTCACCCCACTGCAGCATGTCCTGTTGAACTCAGAGAACAAGACCTTTGGTCGTTATGTGCTAGTGATGTTCTTTTAAAGAGCTTCACAGAGATCTCCCCTGGCGATCCCCCTGGTCATCTTTATTATCCATACAAAACAAAATATTGACAACAAGCTTTTATTACACTTCCTGTCAGCTGATTGAAAAAGAAACAATTAGTGACATTGCTTCAAAGCGCTCAATAGTCTGCAGACTACAGCTAGTCTTACCTGCTACATGCTATTCAGTCTAAACTTAGACCCACTTGTTATACTATATTAACCCAGTTCAAACCTGTTTGTTGAGACGGACACAACAGCATCAGTCCTTTTCAGCAAGTGCCCCAAAAGTGACATCCATAGTGATTATGACAGGAGCAGAGGTAGTGTTATAATAGAGCAAAGATGGGATGGGTCAACAACATGCCAGACTTTAACAATAAAGACAGCGGTTCAGTGTTTTTATAGTATGGCCACGACTGTGCCTGAATCATAACCAAAGTGTTTATTGTTGAGGACAAAGGTCCCCTAATCTTGACGATGTAGTCATTTTAACCCAAACCACGTGGTTCGCTAACCTAAACTCAGTACTTCTCTAAACCAAAAGTCCTTTTTGTGCCTAAATCAAATCTATTTTTTTCCTCTTCCTCTTCAGACATGGGTGCTCCTACCAACCTGGTCACCACTGAAGTAACAGAGGACACTGCAACAGTTTCATGGGATCGGGTCCAGGCAGAAATAGATGGCTACATGTTGAGCTACACCTCTTCTGAGGGATCCAGTGGCGAGATCCCTGTAGGACATGACAGCACCTCATACAAGCTGATTGGCTTGAGGCCTGGAGTTCTCTACACGGTCTACATCTGGGCCTTCAAGGGAGACAAAGTCAGCAGAAAGAGTTCAACAGAGGCTGAAACAGGTAAACTTTGAAGTGGACCCTGGTTCATTGCAGGAGTCGTTTACATGTTTTTATCTTTTGTGTATGTCTACACCAATTAAAGAGCCTCGCAGAGTACCTTTTTATATAAATCGGCAAACGTTTAAAGGGTCTGTTTGATATTCCACAAAGGTTAGACATAACAGATATACTAGTAACACTTTTACTTGAACACACTCGTAGATATTTAATGTTAAGACCAAACGTTTTTCTCCTCTTTACACTTTTTAATGACTGAGGGTCTGCACAATGACCTGTGATTCTCAGATATCTCAAGTGTTCCCAGGTAGTATTTTTTTTCTCTTCCTTTTTTCTTTACTGCCTGTGAGAAGCAAAGATGTTTTAAGTGTCTTTTTTTTCTTAAGCTCCTTTGTGCAAGATGCTCTCACCTCAAATAGCCCTTATGTACGATGCACCAATCATTTCCTTTTGATCTTCTGCAGGCTGGTGCTCTGCACAATTTCCTCGTCCTTGATGTGGTGTGAAGTAAAAAGCATCACAGTAGACATTATGCACTTAGCAAACTAACCCCTCTTTGCCTAACTGCCAAGAGGGACACTTGAACTCTCACTGAAAAAAGGCTGTTTAACATAATTAGGCTGGACACCTCATTTAAAGGCGGTTTAGTTTAGCCTGGGGCTGAATGTTTGAAAGAAGTTGGAGAACAGCGAATTTTGCTTAGTCATTACAGCCAGCTATTTTGTTTTACTTAATCTTTGTTGTGTTGAGGTTAAGCAGCTGTTGCTGTCGGCCTGCTTTTATGTCTTTGAAGAAAGGCAGCGGAAAAATGCTTCTGAGTACTGACTGGCGAATATCCAAATTTCTCTTAAAATATACAGTTGAACACAGGGACCAAAAGGCTTTTAGAGGCTCACACACTCAACAGTAAAAGACAAGATAGTTCTCACATTGTATTGATGCAACTGTTAAATACCTACAAGATAAATGTTTAATATTATTAGAAATATGTCTTACATCAATAATTCATCATTAATAATTTATTGAATTTAATTTTCACTGTTACTCTTCTGCGGGTGCAGAACATACGTATTTGTGTGATAGTTTACTTTGAGTAGCTGTTTGCTGAATATACCTGATGTCTTCTTTTCATTTTTTTCCTATTTTTATACACATTTTTAAGTTTTGTTTTCATTCAGGCTCAGTTTTCAGATTTTTCCTGGGGCCTTTTGATGAGGGAAGCAGACATGTTAGCTGCAATAAACACACTCATACATCAACCAGCGGGGTGCACATGGATGAAAATGTCTGAAGTGGCTTGAAACTCACTTTGCTAGCTGATGATGTGAGCAACTGTGATCTCAGTTAACTATGACTCGAGCAAAAGGGGGAAGAGTGACGGTTATTTTTATTAATATCATTTTGCTCTGGTGACAGTTTTCATCGTCATTGTTAAAATCAAAGGCTTTTTCAGTGGAGAAGTCTGAATACAAACATTCAGAGCGAGAGAACAACATACATGTGGGATTCATTCATCCAGAAGATTCATCACACAACTTCAGTGGTTCAGATCTTCTGTCACCATCTATTGTTTGCAATAGTAGTTTGCATGATCTTTAATTAACATAGCTCAGTGTACTCACAGTAGTCCTGCTTACATAACAATATGACGTCAAACTTGGATTCAAAACTTCAACAGAATAAAATGTCACTTTCCTTTGGGTAATTGTTAAATTGTTAATTTCTCATTTCTCATTTCTAAAGAGTTTAAAAGGACTGAAAAAAATCAGTCAAACTCCTTCAAATACCTTCAATCCAAGTTTGACGTTTCCAACCTCTTGCACAGTTACTGAAGGTAACAGTGTAAGAGGTAGCTAGCTGTGTGTAGTTGTTGTAATATCTGCACTTGATGTAGTGATGTGCTCTAGTAGACTGTACTAACTAAAACTCCCCATGCAGAGCTGGACGCTCCTATTAACGTCTTGGTCCGAGATGAAACAGAGTCCAGCTTCAGGGTGTCCTGGGATCACCCCCAGGCAGAAATTGATGGCTACATCATAACCTACAGCTCCTCTGAGGGCTCAAGTGGGGAAATCCCACTTGGGTCTGACATTTCTTCATACATGCTGACCGGCCTGAGGCCCGGGGTCCTCTACACTGTCTACATCTGGGCCGTCAAGGGGAGCAAAGCCAGCAGGAAGAGTTCAACACAAGCTGAGACAGGTCTCAAATCTACGACTCTCTGTTCAAATCCAAAGCTCTTAACTGTCTGACCAGCTAATGCCTAATCTGGGGTTAACTACTCATCAGTTTTCATTCTTTTTATTTTTCTATATGTTAACCTGACTAAATGACTAGATGGTAAAAGATGGTTAAATGTAACT
The DNA here is from genome assembly GCF_965226575.1 of Pagrus pagrus. NCBI lineage: Eukaryota > Metazoa > Chordata > Actinopteri > Spariformes > Sparidae > Pagrus > Pagrus pagrus. Next base: position 9,062,508 of record NC_140196.1, read on the forward strand.
TCAAACTATTGTGTCAGCCTATTACAAAAAAGCCAACTCTTCTGCACTATATATGGAGAACTGGATGCTACTAAACTAAAAAGGTAAAACAGGGCGTCCAGTCCAGCTTCAGCATGTCATGTGACCAGTGGGGCTTTTCAACTGGCAATTTTGCCATGCCAAGACAAACCGTGCTGCACTAGTCTGCGTTTCCATTACCAGTTTAACCGTGCTGAGCCGTGGCCAGGATGGACCATCTCTAGAGTGAGGCCAAAGCACAGCCTCCAAGTGGGCTGCGGTTAATATCCCGCAACCTTGGCTTTGATTGTGAAGAATTTATAGGACATGAAATGTGTTTATAACCAAATTAACAAAACTTTGTTGGCGGCTATTCTTCAGTAATACTGCAAGATGAAGAGTTTTTTTCACCCACTTAAGCAGGTCGCCCTGTTGTAATGGAAAACTAACTGCGCTAGGCTGTGGTGTCCCAACAAACCAAGTCAAGGCAAGCCAGCACATGCTTATGGAAAAGCCCCACAGGTCTTGGGATTCTTTGATGGACTTTGTAGTTTGATCTAGAGCTCATCTGTAGCTTGTAGTTTGCACAAGAAGTGTATTAATATCGTCTACTAACATCTTCCTCTAGAGCTGGATGCTCCTGCTAACCTCTTAGCCCAAGATGAAGCAGAGTCCAGCTTCACAGTGTCGTGGGAGCCAGCCCAGGCTGAAATAGATGGTTACATCCTAACCTACAGCTCCTCTGAGGGCTCAAGTGGAGAGATCCCAGTGGGGCCTGGCAGCACCTCTTACATGCTGACCGGCCTGAGGCCCGGGGTCCAATACACTGTCTACATCTGGGCCATCAAAGGAAGCAAAGCCAGCAGGAAGATCTCAACACAGGCTGAGACAGGTCTCAAATCTACGACTTTCTGTTCAAATCCAAAGCTCTTAACTGTCTGACCAGCTAATGCCTAATCTGCTCATCAGTTAAAAAAGCTTTTTATTTTTCTATATGTTAACCTGACTAAATGACCAGGTACCCTAGATGGTAAAAGATGGTTAAATGTAACTTTAAACTATTGTGTCAGTCTATTACAAAAAAGACAACTCTTCTGCGCTGTATATGGAGAACTGGATGCTACTAAACTAAAAAAGGTAAACAGGGCATCCAGTCCAGCTTCAGCATGTCACGAGACCAGTGGGGCTTTTCCACTGGCACTTTTGACCATGCCAAGACGAACCGTGCTGCGTTAGTTTGCGTTTCCATTACCAGTTTAACTGTGCTGAGCCGTGCCCAGGATGGACCATCTCTGGAGTGAGGCCAAAGCACAGCCACCCCAGCTCCAAGCAGGCTGTGGTGATATCCCGCAACCTTGGCTTTGATTGTGAAGAATTTATAGGACATGAAATGTGTTTATAACCAAATTAACACAACTTTGTTGGCAGCTATTCTTAGATAATACTGCAAGAGGAAAAGTTTCATTACCCACTCCTTTGACCTCTACTCGACACAAGCGTGTCATCAGTTTAAGACACACCTTTAAGCAGGTCGCCCTGTTGTAATGGAAATACTAACTGCGCTAGGCTGTGGTGTCCCAACAAACCAAGTCAAGGCAAGCCAGCACATGTTTATGGAAGAGCCCCACAGGTCTTGGGATTCGTTGATGGACTTCGTAGTTTGCTCTACAGCTCATCTGTAGTTTGTAGTTTGCACAAGAAGTGTATTAATATCATCTACTAACATCTCCTTCTAGAGCTGGATGCTCCTGCTAACCTCTTAGCCCGAGATGAAACAGAGTCCAGCTTCACAGTGTCGTGGGAGCCAGCCCAGGCCGAAATAGATGGTTACATCCTAACCTTCAGCTCCTCTGAGGGCTCGAGTGGAGAGATCCCAGTGGGGCCGGGCAGCACCTCTTACATGCTGACTAGCCTGAGGCCCGGGGTCCTCTACACTGTCTACATCTGGGCCGTCAAAGGAAGCAAAGCCAGCAGGAAGATCTCAACACAGGCTGAGACAGGTCTCAAATCTACCATTTTCTGTTAAACCCTATTACCTGACCAAATAAAGCCAATGCTTTGATTTAAATAGTCAACTCACATATTCTTCTGTGGGGATATATTTTTGTTTAATATCCCCAAGCACCCTGTAATCAGTGATTTTGACAAGACAACTCCCCTCTACACCCTGAAGAAAAATGTGTTACACACATGGTAGACTAATCAGAATCAGCTTTTTTGTTTAAAGGAGCTTTCCAATGTATTCATCCACCAGTTCATCCATCTACTTGCCAACTTCTTATGCGGGTCACGGCAAGCAAAGCAGCCCAGACATCCTTTTCCACAATAACTTTACTCCAGCTCTTCCTGAGCAGTCCCACGCCAGCTACCCTGCAGCCTTCCCTCAGTCAGTCATGTATGACGCATAAGGAGGCACTCAGGCCTATTATTTCCAAGTGACTCAAAATACCTCTACTTGCCTGTTCCTCTGAGATGAATCTTCACTCTGTCTTGCTGACTGAGGACGGCCAACATGTTGGGAATGTTGTATCCAACAATGTGATCATCTCAGTCACATGGACTGTATTACTCAATGTTTGTGACTACAGATGAAGGATAGATTGAAGATTGAGACTCTCTCTTCACACGCATCATGAACCGTCTGCTTCGCTACACCCAATTCCCCTCATGTTTTATGGTACTCCTTCAATCTAACTTGGTTAAGTGTTATGGTTTATTTGGTTCAATCTTGGCTGACATCTGGCCATGGTATGCTCTGCTTGGGGCTCAGATCTGGCAAACAGGACTGGACTGTACAGGCACCATCATTCCATGTGCTATGTGGTTCAAAAACATTTAGCTATCTGGTGAATGTTTGCTGGAATTGCCTGGTATCAACTCTCAACTCCAAGCTGAAATTTCTTGCCTCCATAAAGAGATTCTGCACCGAATAGTTCAAAATCTCTATCATGGGCCAGATGAGGGTGTCTGGTATGATTTTGCATTCTGGGTCTGACCAATCTTGGTTTTTCTCCCTGCATTAAACATGTACCAGCACCAGGCTGCCTCCACTCGGGAAAAGAGACAGTTTCTGAATAGGCTGGATACTTAAGTATTAGATCAGGCTCTTTGCCTCCCAGACCAATGCACATTCAAGTAGTCACTTGCTGTTGGTCCATTTCACATCCTCAAAATGTAATATTTGCATGTCATCTACGATGATCACACAGCAACAAGCCTGGCTCCAGGGGGGAGCTGTCATGTCCTTATTCCAGGTGAAGATCTTATTTCTTGCAATAACCATGACTCCATATGCAGAACTGGCTACTCCAACTCATCTATTGTCTGTTAATCAGTGTCTTGTGAGCCAAGTGCTCACGAGCCACGAAATCAAATCAAGAATCAGCAGACATACGTGTAAGATCCGAGGGACAGGGATACCTCTAGGATCCTCTTCTGTCTCTTACAATCTTGTCTTTGTGTCCATTATTTCATCTTTATTTGGGAAGTGAGGTGGATGAAGCTACTGGGAGGATTGAAAAATGCATCACATCCCATATGTGTGCTTTATTTTTTATGATGTGATGTATGAATATTTTTTCTCCTTGTTACCATCATATTATTAATATATTTAGTGACTGCATGCCAGTAGAGTTCATTTGTTCACCTTTGGGTGAGAAATGAAACAATACATCTCGTAGTTTGCATCAGTAGTTCTTGAAGTTTGCATCAGTAGTATATTAACCTGCACTTCCACTAACATCCTCCTCTAGAGCTCGATGACCCTGCTAACCTCTTAGCCCGAGATGAAACAGAGACCAGCTTCAGCGTTTCGTGGGATCCAGTCCAGGCCGACATTGACGGCTACTACCTAAGCTACAGCTCCACTGAGGGCTCAAGTGAACTCCCAGTTGGGTCTGACAGCACCTCTTACATGCTGAGTGGCCTGAGGCCCGGGGTCCTCTACACTGTCTACCTCTGGGCCGTCAAAGGGACGAAAGCCACCAGGAAGATTTCAACAAGCGCTGAGACAGGTTAATACGCTAAGAATAGGCAGGGTCTTTTTGTGATAGTAAAGCTCTCCTTTCTCTTGAAATGACAATTCATCGCTTAACATCTAAGAAAGGGTTATCTCAGACTAGTTTTCTTCAGTTAAGGGAGGCTTTAATCTAGTGTTTTTATAAGCCAACTGTTGGTACTCAATCAGCTGAATTTCAAATCCACATGAGGCTGAAAACAAACAATAAAAACAAAAACCAGAACAGGATTTTTAAAATGTACAATATTGTTTATAGCAACACTTCAAATTGGAAGAGAAATACCTTTATTGGAGACATGCCATACAAAAGGAACAAAAAAGTCAGGCAGACAGATGCCAGATTGTTTTTCAGATATTTTTTTTCTACAAATGCTTCCTTTCAGTTGCCAGCTCAAGGTATCTTTGCACACACAAAGTCAAACAAGTAATTGCTCTTTTACTATTAAAATACAAAGGCCTTGGTCTGAGATTGTTGATAGGAATTTGAAGTCAGTCAGGGTCTGCTACATGTGGCCCGAGTTTGGGGGAAAGCAGTTCTATGGAAGAAGTAACTTGGAGCAGTTTTATGCAGTCGCTTCTTTTCAGTTGAAGACCACATGAACGTCAAAAGAAATCGCATAATGTTGATTAATGCAGAACAACAGCATTGAACTGAGTTGCAGATTCTTGCGATTGTGGGTGTGTTTTACTTCATTAATAATGATTAATGTGACGAGAGTGACTACACTGGTGTTCACATGGTTAAAGGGCTAAGCACGAGAACTCAGGGAACACATCCGGGAGGTTTTCTTTAAAATCTGTGGTGCTTGCATCAAGTGTGAGACCTTAATATATCAGTATAACATTTAAAACTGCTGATACTTTCAGAAACAGTAATTCACATTTTGTAGATGCCTGCAAACCAAGTGAACTTGGAAATTGCTTTATTTATTCATTTACTAATAATAATGACGCAATCCATCAGTCCTTACACCATATGAATTTTTTTTATTTTATGTGTAGAGTGTGTAAATTTGTTTACTCAAACTTTAAAACTACCAGGAAGCACCCGAACACCTCCTCCGACGGGAAATGTCTCCCACAGGCCGGGCCAGGTCAGTGGGTATTCGTTGTAACTTAGTGTGGGGTAAAAATAGCAGCGGCAGCACATGTTGAACAGGTTACAACAGGCGTGTCTTTGTGTGAGCCAGATGATGTGTAAAATCACCGGGGACCTCTAAGTGAAAGCTGGATCTTTTTCAATTAGGCAGCAAATAGCCGAGTTTTGGATTATAAACTTGTCTCGTTGTAACTCATTAGAAACCGTCTGTGGCTCCAGACCGACGTGGTGCTGGGTTCAGACAGGGAAGTCATTGTGTCAACAGATATCATCTGGGATACATAAAAGCACGCGTTGTTACATTTGTGACTTTATTGAACCCAGTAACAAGCACCATTAATGTGTCGGTTTCAACCATCTCAAACCAGCATCACAGACTGATGATCCCAGTGGTAACACTAAATTTGTCACTGTTCACACAGTTTTCCCCTATTACAATTTAATTACCAGAAAGTGTGGTTGTATTTTTTCAGTTCAAGTAAAACTGACAGAAGGCTGTGTTTTCACAAGAAGACGACCGAGAGTAAGGCTTGATTGGGCTGATTTTGTACGTCACGGTGACATATGCTTCCTCTAATTTCTTAATCCATGGGAGGTTAAGGCTCCAACTGTTACAGCAGGGCGTCTTCATGTCAGACAAATTATTTCTGCGCCTGTTTCAGGTCAAACCTCCAAAGCATTTAAATAAGGTGGAGGAGGAGTGCCAGTTTATCTGCAGAGGCAAATTGTAACTCTGCAGCAGGTGGTAGTCATCTCTGGTGGTAGAAGCATTACTGCTGCAATTATTATTAAGGTGTGTTTGTTTGAGAAACGCTTAATTCACATGTGAGTATGACAAAACCTAGGCATGAATAATAGCAAGAAGATTAAAATGATGATTTAACAGACACATTAAAACATCTGTTACATTATAGAAACCCTATTCTTCTGTTGGTTCACTCACAATTAATTTCTCAGAGTTTTAGTGAATAAACTCAAGTGAAGAAGCACCAAAATCCTCCGCTCACTAAATCCCGGCCTGCATTTATGAAAAGTATTAATGGACTCACAGCTTGACACCACGTTCCTGTGCTGTAATCCACTCTGATTTACGCTCCAATCCACAGACATCGACGCCCCTACGGACCTGAAGGCGACAGATGTGATGCTCGACTCCGCTGTTTTGACCTGGATTCCTCCTCTCGCTGACATCGAGGGGTACATCCTCACCTACAGAGATGAGGATGGCAACACGGAGGTACTTTTTCTTTGAGGTTTGAAACAAGTATTTCCTCACCCAAACAGAGAGACAGCACCGCAGAAGGTATTTAAATGTTAAGATCATTAGTAATACTTTGAAGGTAAACTACAAAGTACACAATGGTAAAATGCAATTTAAACATTAATGTAGCATTAAGAGTAATCCAAAAACATCAAATATAAATAATCATAAAACATTGACAGGGAATGTTTTAGTGCACAATAAGTACTTTTTGTTGTCAGGAAATAGAAAAACTCTCATTCTTTTATGCAGGACTTGTACTGGAGTATTTTCACAGTGTATAACTTCAGTAAAGGATCTGAATATTTCTTCTAACATTGGTTGTGGTCATACTTTTCATACTGAGAATACACAAAGTGTGCTCCTTAATGCATCTAAAACACTAAAAAAAAACAGAAGTGTTCAGACAGTGTTCAGAAAACACAGTTTTTGTCCAGGCATATGGTCCTACAAGGCAGTGAAATAATGCCACAACTGAGATATTGACGTCTGTCTCACAAATTGTAAATAGGAGGATGCAAAACTCTGCACTGGATAAAAGCAGAGCTGCAGTTACTTTGAGCATCCTGTGGCCAGATAGTAATATTGAACTACACAAAGCTGGATTCTGAGTCCTGATTTAATCCATGCAAGGCTGAAAATACTACTTGGAAAACCGTTTCTTCCTTGTTTGAAGTGTGCTGAGGCTGCAGTCAAAGTGTGTGTTCAATTGAGGCTCTGTAGAACGCTGACCTCTTGTGGTCCAAAATAAAATGAATCTACTAGAAGTGATTCTAAGCACATGGAGGAGGCGATTGATCTTTTTCTCATACCTTTTTAAGGTTTTATAAGAATTGAGGAGCCCGTTTAATGCCGGTCTCTAACTGAAGTTCAATCATCACACATTATGTGCACATCTGCCGGGACACATATACTAGTTTATGATGAAGTGGTTGTTTAAGGATAACTGCAGTTGTTTTACATTGTTGTCAGACGGTTGAAAAACAACTTGGAGCCAGCGGGAGCAGCTTCTCTGTATCCAGTTTGGAGATGGGGAAGAGATACATCGTCACCATCATCGCCTACAGGGGGAACAAGAGGAGCAAGGTGGCACAGACCACCTTCAAAACAGGTCTGTACGCTACTGTCTACTGAGCCACTTCTGCACAGCCACAGATGACATGCATGAAACTCTATCCTGACATGCTTTTCTTTGTTACATCATAGTATTAGATAAACATTAATGATTTCTTATATCGTCCTCCCTAGTTGGTCTCCTGTACCCCTTCCCCATGGACTGTCTCCAGATCATGAGGAATGGCAATGAGAAGAGCGGCATTTACACCATGTACATTAACAACGACCGCTCCAAACCAATTGAGGTTTTCTGCGACATGGAGACCGACGGAGGCGGCTGGCTGGTACGAATCACTGATGAACTGATACAGAACAAAACAAGAAAAAAAGTCTTTTGAAGCTGGTTTTGTGATATTAATGACATAGTTATTTTAATTATCATTTAGAATAATGTTTACACCAGTGGAATGATACTATCACCTGTGACCAGTGAACCTGTTTAACTGTGGGATGTTCCTAACAGGTGTTTTGAGCTTTCCCAAACGTCTTCTAACGTCTTTTGTTGCTTCTGTCCCAACTTGAAATGTGTTCGCTGGCATCAAAGTCAGAATAAACATATCTTTACAAAAATCAGTGAAGTTGATGAGGTAAAACGTTAATGTCTTCTCCAAATTTGAACCATTTTTACAATTGAGTGTATGTCAAAAAAGTTATTAGCATATTATCATGCTCTTGTGATTTCACAAAAATAATTATGTCCCATATTTTTTAAATAACTTGAGAATTCAATACAAAAAAATTGTCAAATGTATGTGGTCTGTTTTCATACCTCAATATGCTGCTGCAGCTTGGCAACCAAAAACCCAGTGTAAGTTGTCTGAATCGTTTGTGTAACAGCTGTCGGTGAAACTCTCGCTGCTTTCAGGTGCTCCAGAGACGTACCATTGGCAAGCTGGACTTTTTGAAACGCTGGAGACAGTACATAGCAGGTTTTGGCAACATGACAGAGGAGTTCTGGCTTGGTGAGCGCTCTGATGCTCTATCTGTGTTCTGCAGACGTTGAAGCATGCACATATGAAAAGCGATGGAGTGTTTCTTCTTGCATTCACTTTCTCTGTCTTCTGCTCTTCCCTCAGGTCTGGATAAGATATATGAGCTCACCAACACTCCTACTCAGTATGAGCTGAGGTTTGACCTGGGCCTGGGCTCAGAAAGAGTGTACGCTGTGTATGACAACTTTAAGATTGCACCGGTCAAGCAAAAGTTTAGACTCACTATCGGCAAATACAGCGGGACAGCAGGTGGGCCTTTTGTTTCTCAAATCTTTTTCAAGCTGCCAGAGGTACAAACACCTGACACTGGGAAGGCAACATGAGCAGCTGTCAGAGCTCACAATTTCTGTCTGACACTTCGCTCAAATAGTTATAGAGTGGAGGAGAGGGCAATGAGACAGACACGGGTGGGAATACAGGGGGTGTCAAGCACCCCACCCATCATTCTGCAGGGTGCTGAGGAATCCGATACACACCAACAGTAGGTGGGATGTTTGTTTCAGAAACTTACATTCAGTGAGTTATAGACAGCAGCTATATAGGGAAGGCTGTATCTGAGGAAGGCAGGGTTTTAGTAGGCTTTGAAGGCAGACAGATACAAGCACACAGCAAGCAGGATGCTGTGTCTACACATACCACAGTGTGCTGAAACAACATATACTGTAGTGCTCTATATTTGGCATTTTATTACATTTCACCCATCAGGGAACACATGGAAGGAAAAGAAAGCAAGCAGCAAAAGTCTGTGAATATATTGTGCATAGAGGAACATTGGACTGCACACAGCCTGTTCTTTAGATTTTTTGACTTTTTAAATAATAAATCAAGTACATTTTATTTATATTGCTAGAATCACAAATCACAATCGTCCTTAGACCTGCGATTTGGATAAGGAAAAAACCTTTTAACGGGGGGAAAAAAGGAAGAAACCTCCGGAAGAGCGACAGAGGAAGGGCAGATAGACATGCAATAAATATCATGTGTAAACAATAAATCACATGTGACCAACATACACATTGACATAACTAAACCCAGGAAGGAGAATTAGACCCCAAAAAGCCAAGACAAATGAAAGAAGAGAAAAAAAACTGTTGGAGCAAAAACAACAGGAACGAAGAGAGAGAAATACAACAAAGATCAAACAAACAAAAACGAAGAAAAAATCCTGAAAAAAATGATTAATTCATGAATATATGAATGTTATGATTAGGCTTATTATGTAATTGAAGTGCACGCGTGTGAAGGTCGGTGTGTGCCTGCAGGTGTATGGGTGTGTTTCATGTGAAAGAAAGAATGGATGGACTGACGGACAGAGATTTTGTCAAATTGCTTCTGAGAAGCATCTTTTTAATTGTTTCTGTAATCATTAATGATTGTTGGTGATCCACAGGTGATGCTATGACCTACCACCAAGGCCGGCCCTGGACTACTATTGACTCAGATAATGACATCGCCCTCAGTAACTGCGCCCTGGCCCACCGCGGCGCCTGGTGGTACAAGAACTGTCACCTGGCCAACCTCAATGGAAACTGGGGAGACGAGAGGCACAGTATGGTGAGTCTGCACTGGGTCATACATGCAAAACATAAAGTGCTATCCTGCCATTAATGTGAATCTTTTTAATGCTGCCCTGTTGGCCAAGTCACTCTCGAAGGAAAGATTTGAATCTTAATGAAGCTTCTACAGGTTCAAATTAAGGATATACTGTGTAAATATATATATTTATATATATATATATATATATATATATCTACCAATGTGGATGTGTGTATATAAAGTCCGAGCCATTTGTGGGCGTTTTTTGCTCCTGTCATATTTTTAGTTACCATGAACATGTTTTTCACAGCAGTATATAAGTCGTGCACCTCTACAGAAACAGCAAAATCCTTGCTAGAGGAACTTAATGCCATGAATCATAACAAAAGAAAATTGCAAGTTGAATGTCTTTATTAATATATTTTACCAAAATAACCCGTACATACAACATTCTTCCAATTGTTACCTATAATGGAAAAAAACACGAGGGCTCCATCTCTTAAAAAACCTCAAAGTTAAACAAGGTAAATCTCCAAAATTGAACAAATCTTACCAAACATAACAAGTCTTGATGGTTCAACATCAAGGACAAGGCTTCAACTCTCTGGCTGAAGTGTGTCTTTAAACCAACAGGTGGCACTGACAGTTCTGATGTGGCGGCAGATTTATATTAACCTCACTTAAAAGTCTTTGGATCCCCGAGGCTGTCAGACAAATCACCCTCACTCCAGTTCTAGTATTTAAATCTGCTAAATTAACTCTGGCTATACTGCAGACTTTTTGTTCAAATATTAATTTGCATACTTTACATAATCCAAAAACTGTTTTATTATCAGTGTTTCTGAATCCCCTTCAGCTCAAAATGTCAGCGTTGTTCTTGATTAATTCAGCAGTTGTTGGAGGCTTCAACACTCAGGTTAAGTTACAAAGTGTTTTTTTAGAAGAAATACAGGTCGACTTTTTCCTAAACTGTCTTCGCCTGTCACACAACAGATAAAACTAACCACCCTGATCAAATCATTCATCATTGTGATTTGGGTTTCTTTCAACATACTTAGAGAAAGGCAGAAAAAAAATGGGTGCTGACCGGGAGGCTGCTCTCTGGTCAGCAATCAAAGACAACTTCACTCCAGCCCACTTCTACTTGTTTTGTTTTGGATTGTTAAGGTGAAGCAGAAATGGCCTGAATCCATCAGCAGTGATAAGAAAACACATTTCTCACACCAGCTTTAAACCACGAGTGTGTTTTCTTACTAGGCTGAGAGGGTAACAACAACAGTTATTATGTCTAAGGGAGACTGATACTGAAGGAAATGCCGGGGGAGATCTCTGCTCTTGTCGAGATTTCATCCATAATATTGCAGCTGCAGATGTCTCCCGCAATGTTTGTTGGCGAAATGCAATAACAGTCAAAACAAGTTTGTACGCACATGAAATGAAGCCAGAGGCTGGTATTATTAGTGTTGTCATTCGGGCCTGTCTGTCATGTAAAAACAGCCTTCTGCGACTCCGTCTCTCACCCATTATTTTGTGCCTCCCTCATTTCCCCGCTCCCTTCTCTTTCATCAATCCCAACTTCTCCTTCTAACCCGTCTTTGCTTTTATTTCAATCTCTTTCTGGCTCGGTCGTCGTCCTGCTGTCAGGGAGTGAACTGGAAACCTTGGAAGGGCCACCTGACGTCCCTCGACTTCACCGAGATGAAGATCCGACCCTTGGGAGCCTTGTCCAGCAGGAAGAGGCGATCGTTGATGGCCCGGAAGAAGAGCAGAACCGCAAGCCTCCAGGAGAAGTAGTGGAGCACCTCGCACTGAGACCACAGCAGCCCATTAACCTGCCAGCAAGCGCGATTTGGGTGTTTCTATGCAATGTCTATGGGCCTTAATGTGTCTCAACTCCTTGACAATATGTACACGTTTTGGGCGAAAAGGGAAAAGCTCACACTCAATAATAAGTTATTATCTGTTTGTAAGAGTCATCAGAAATTCAAAAGTTTTAGTGTGATCATGGGAGAGCGGCGAATACAAAGCTGCCTCCAAGGTGAAGTTTTGAAGTGAACGACTTTAATCAGTTAGAACACAATTGTATTTTTTTACCAACTCCTGTTTCACTGATTCTGGTAGTAACCTCAATTATAAGTCAGGAAACAGAAGATTTAAGTTCAGTTGGGAGCCAAGAAATCCAATTTTTCTCCTATTACTGCATTCATTTTAACTTTTTCTTTTAAACCTCAGGGCAGCAGCCGAGGTTACTTGTATTATATTTGTTTATTTCATGTCCTATGAAGAGTAGCTCCTTTTTTTTGTGTATAGTAGTATTGCCATGATCACATAAATGTATAAAAAAGAAGCTGGTGGCTTGTGTGTTTTGTTGTGTGGATGATTAGTTAGCGCCGGGAGTTTATTGATTATGAAGCCGCCTGTGTGACATTAAGCTGCCACACTGTCGCATCACATTAGTGTGCGTTGGATGAGCCAGAGAATAATAATGAATGGCTGTCGTGAATGACCATATTGCTCCTGTTTTTCATTCATACGTTAGCGACAGCACATATCAATCAAGGCGACGTGCTCGCATCAACGCCAATAAGAACGAGGTTTGTTTGCATCATCCACGGCAACTTAATGACCAATCTCTTGTTTGCAATCTCAAAAGCTGACAAAGGTTATTAATACTGCTTTGACTTTGACTTTATTACATTATTACACTTTTTTTTTCTCCCTCCACTTTTATTAGAAACTGTGTTGCTTTATGTGACAAGAGAACATCAATCAAACTTTCTGCTAATCTGCCAAAATTGATTTGTAGCCGCTGCTCCTCATAAATTTTGCATTCACTAAAATGTCTTTTTTAAGCCTTCACGGCACATAAGGTTTTATATTCCAACGAGACTTCAATCAGGATTTTCAAGGTCAGAAATGAGGGAATTAAAATCCAGTTTTTTAACCAAATGTGTGTCAAAGTAACGTACAGTAGCTTCTCATTCATATTCATGCCACACATTCACACTATAAATAAATTAATAAAGGTTTTGTTACACGAAGACATTGTTTTTCTCGTCCAAGGGTAGCTAGAGCCTGAAGGAATGAGGGTTAAAACACATCACTAATGAGCCAGTAGCTCCATGTTTTGCAGAGGTGGGATGTCAGGCCAGGTTTTATGTATTTTAAGTGCTTCTGTGGTGCTGCTGTATATTACTGTGTTCATCCATTCAGAGTTAACAAATCTAGCAGCTCTGTGAGGCTGTCCTTGAGGTGCAATGTAGCTTTGAACTGCTAACATTAACATTCATCAGAGCTCTCTTAATCATTTTTACTTCCTTATATAATATCAGTGTGACTAGTCTGCTGGAGCCTCACGTGAGCTTCACACTAAGATGGGATCTCGTCACAGCCACATTACATCGACCAACAACTCTTGATGTCAGGCATGCATAGATTCACGTGTCTTGAAGTCTCTCAATCTTAGCATGCTGACGTTTATCATGTTCATCATTAGCAAGAAGATTTGACTCGATGGTCAAAATTTTGTGGCAGTCCATCCAATAGCTGTCACGTGACATTTGACTCTGAACCAGAAATGTTGGTGGTGGGAGAGGAAAATTCAGGGGATCATCTTATTCATTGGGATTCATCCTCTGGAGACCACACATTTTCATATTTTAGTTTCAAACACAGTAGTGGCCCAACAGACTGATTTGCTATCTAGTCACTCAGTAAGCACAAGATGTCCATCAGTAGCTTTAATTTAATGAGCTTCACAAAGCTCATATATTATTAATCTGACAGAATCATCAGGTTAAGTGCTCAACAGAAGGAGTTTTTTTAGTTCACATAAATCTGTTATGAAACAGATGACACCTAACAATTAAATTGCCCGCTAAGTGCCGACACCAGTGGTAGTGAGTAACTAAGTACATTTACTGAAGTAATCATTTTTCTACTCCATTACTTAATATGGTGGAAACATAGTGCTTTTTATCTACTTTAATTTAAAGGGTAGCTCCACCGGTTTTCCAGATCAAACTGTGTTTACAGGTCTTTTTAAAAAATAAAACATAGTATGAAGTCTTTTGTGGCTCCAGAGGAAGCTGCATGTATTCTGATAAATTCCCTCCAGTGATGTCACCCAGTGGCTAAGGTGCATTGTGGGTAATGTAGGCAGCAAGTTTTCAAAAGCAGTCCACTGGTCTGCATTGCACTCCTGCAACACTGTTGGACTCATTATGGACAGTTTAAAAGCTAATAATTGAAACTGATAAAGCAAAACCGGAGATATTGCCTACATTACCCACAATGCAGTTTAGCCACTGAGTGACATCACTGAAGGGGAATTTATCAGCTTACATGCAGCCTCCGTCTGGAGCCACAAAAGACTTTATACTACTATTTTCCCATAAACAGCAGTACTCATCAGTGAATATGAAGATAAAATGTGTGTATACATATTATTATTGTGTGCAGCTCATTAGCTCATCTGCTGAAGCCTGATAACGACACATTCATTTGAATCAGGTGCGTTGGAGCAGGGAAACATCAGTAATATATGTAGGGCCAGGATTGAATGCATGTGTCCTTCATATAAAGTAAATGAACAGAGTACTTCCTCCACCCCTGGCTGACACTCTTTTCATTTAGAGCTGCAGTGTTCCCATGACACAGCGCTTTCATCATACTGAATTGAGCAACTGTACTTGCAGGAACTGATGACTGTTTGCCGTCTGATCTTATAAGAGTTTCCCAATTCTGTATCTCATAATCTGCAGACAGCTCACTGACTGTCTGGGCAGGAGCTATTTTTACGCAGCCGCTAAAAGCAACACGGAGAGGATATAAACGGCACATTACACCATTTAAACACAAAAAAACAGATAGCAGATAAAAGATAGGCACCACTTCAGAAATGCCATTCCTTCCTTAAAAGCCAAAAGTGAAAAGAAAACTCTTTTGAGTGTTTATTCGCCAAAATCAAATGAGAGGGTGAGGAGGTTGCTGGCTAAAAAAATTAAAGCAAATATTTCTTGAATAGCATTTTTTTTCCCCTCCAACTTTGAAATGAAATGTCTAACAAAAGCTCATTGATGCGGAAGGCCTTTTCAGCAACAGTGATTGCAAATTACTTTAAGGAGATTGGTTCCTGCCATTGCTCGGAGAGGCAAGTGGTTTGCTCAGTGCCAGGATAAACAGAGAGGTTTGCCCTTTTCTCTCCCCCTCTCTCTCTCCCTCTCTGCCTCCCCTGCGTGCCTATACACTGTACAGTATATAAGCTCGCAGACATACACATTTGTCTGACTGTGTCACTCCGGCTGACACTTGCGCCTCGGGTTCAGTGTGATGTATTTTTTCCATGAGGGAGCTCGGTAATGTTGTAACAAGGGAGGGTTTGTTTGAAGGGGTGGAGGGTGAGCAGCTCGTGGAAAAAGAGGGAAGTACTGACCAGACAGAGGAGAGGAGAGGAGAGGAGAGGAGAGGAGAGGAGGACATTATAGATGAAGAGGTCCTCAGCTGGAATCAAACTGGTTACATTACAGTTATGTGATGTGTTCTTTAACCATTCAGCTACTGCACTTTATTCACTTTTTTCAAGATGTGATATTTATTTTTTCTTGACAGTGTTTTTGTTTCCACTTTAGACATACTGTATGCTAATATGACATGTAAAATGTGTCCACGCTGCTGCCTGGCTGCGTTTTAGTGCTGTCACATCTCTCTTCCTGCAGTTTCTAACGTGAAATTAGAGCCTCTACCTTGGCAGCCACATTTTGAGGCCTTTTGTCGATGTTTTTTTAAACTTCAGATGTACACTAACAATCAAAAGTTTGAAAAACGGCAGCCACAAAAGCTTGTTTTGTACATAGTCTGGCAGAGAGGAATACGCTATATTTTTTGAAAAGGTCTTTCATGCTTTTAGTTTGTTGGAAGTGCTCTTGATGAATAGATGTGTAGAAGGCTCAGTAAATAAATAAATAAATAACATGGAGTACAAAACGCTGAAGAATAAAGGAGAATAAAGAATAAATGTTGGTTGAGTATGCTTCTGCAAAGTTAGAACTTTAAGTTTCTTTGGGTTAATTTTCTATTTTTCTCTTGTGCTTAGGCTCTGCTTAGGTTTAGGCCCAACACAAACTTGATTAGAGTTAGGAATACATCAGGGTTTGGTTTAAAATACCTGTTTTGGTCGCTACAAACAGGACCGGAAGTGTCCCGAGGTGTCATTAACTGCAGTCGGCAGCTTAGCAGTCTTGTCACCTGTCCACCACCATCCGCTCCACCTTCCAATATGGAAGTGAGTTTATAAACATGTAATGTGAGTGAGGTACAAATGTCAACATGGTACACGGCCCACGACACGTACTCACAGACGTATCCGTGGTTTGCAGAAACGTGACCTGCTAACAATTTATCCTGGTGACAGGTTCCCAAAAATATTTAGAGCCTAATTGGACTGTTGTGGTTCAATAATAAGTTATATAATCTTAATAATTTCCTGACTGGAAAACAAATTAAAAATCAAAGTGTATTTGGGGGAAAATTAGTTACAGTATTCTTCCCTGTTAGGCAGCACAGTGGGGACATCAACCAAATTAAAGTTTTAATCATTTCCTTATTAAATTTCTGGGGCCAAAACTATTTCATATATAAATAAGCTAATACAATTCGTGTGTGTTAAAAGATCCATTATTGAAGGAAAAATGAAAAACACCAACGTAACAGGTGATACCAAACTTTTTAACAGTCGTGCACCAGTGGCTTAATGTCAGCTGGCTGGTCTGCTTACTTCATATTCCATAC
This sequence comes from Pagrus pagrus, assembly GCF_965226575.1. Lineage (NCBI taxonomy): Eukaryota > Metazoa > Chordata > Actinopteri > Spariformes > Sparidae > Pagrus > Pagrus pagrus. The sequence goes on from NC_140196.1 coordinate 9,079,316, forward strand.
ATACATATTCAGCAGGCTGAAGTGACTTGAATGTGGCTGTCATGTGCAGGTGTTGTCACAAATGTGCAGAGTCATGGTTAACTTGGGGAGGGACTCCTGGACCCGGGTCTTAGTGCAAGAGTTGAAGTTCTGAGCTACCGTGAGGTGTTGAAAATCCTCTCAACACATTGATTGTTGTTTGCAAAGTACAAACAAATGATTTGTCAGGTAGCTGGATACACCTCCTGTTTGAATTTAAGACTTTCATGTCACAGTGAAAAGACGACAGGCTGTGAAAGATCCCTCTCAGTCTCCTCCGGCCTTAAAGAATGAAGTAAACAAACAACATGTTGTTGACATGCTGAGATTTAACTTATGCTAATACTTTGACAACAGCGAACATCTCACGCAGGTCGAGAACCAGCATCTGTGAGGCGGAACGAATTTCCCCAAAGTGCATGTCTGCGCCTTAATAATGTCAAAGATGAATTGCTCCTCAAGCCAAACTGATTACTTGCATCAAAGATTGCTCCGCTACGGCCATCAAACCGATGATGAAAATTACATGTTCATGAGGCTCACTGGAGGCAGAAGTGCTTATTAATTACGGTGGCTCAGCAGCCTCCTGTTTTTGTTTATTTAAACAGTTCTTACAGCAAGAAAACTTCCTCCATTTCCCCTTTTATCCACTTATTTGCAGTAAAAGTGAAGATTAGACCAATAGGACATATCACAGTTTGGGATCAATTAGATGTCACACAGCACAAACAGATTCAGCTCTTTGTTGTTTGTTTGTTGTTTTCCTCACATTTCATCGTCACAGTTCCTCTGGTCAGAATAATCACGGCGTGTTAACAGTCTGCAAAGAAGACTTTGATCCCACTGGGCTGCACGTACACCCGAAATAAATGCATCTGGTGTGCAAATATTGAATTATTAAGAGCATATTGCCTGGAACTTGAATGAAGAGGCCTGTGCAAAATATGACATGTTCACACGTAAAGATAATGACTTTGTGTCAAAACTCAAAGGCTCCGTTAACTTCACTTTATATTAGAGATAGAAAGATGAGATTCCACAAAGCTAAAAAAACAAAACAAAACAAAAACAACAACTTTATTTGCTCCCTGTCATCTCCCACATCGAGCTCTCCTTTATCATCTCTATACTGTACGTCGGGATAAATTATGCATGCAGAGCTAACAACAAAGCCCAGCCAGGCATATAATTAAAAAAAAAGAAAGAAAAAAAAATCGCCTCAGCATTTTGTTTCGACTGTGGATCATCAAAAATACATCCTAAATATACAATGTCATGCATAATTGGATGGGATCAAAAAACACGCCGCTATCATATAGAAAGCGATCCAGAGTGGCAGATTTGCTGTTCAAACAGATGACAAATCCTCCCGAGTCGGTTCTCTATGATCACAGCGAACTGGCAAAGGGAAAAAAGGATAACATATGCATTTCATACTCCCTAACGTTTGACACCTGCAGCTGATTCGCAAACTCCCCCAGAAAATAAAATACGATCCTTTCAAAGTGACGAGGTCAACATCACAAATTATGTCAAACAGGTGATCCCATTAATTCAGCATCTTATATATTTATGGCAAAAACACCCACAGTGCTGTATGATGGATATGGAAACTGATAATGAGGATCAGTAACTCATGATCAGCTGGGAGGCAGCGGAGATGTGATGAATTAAAAAATTATGAGCATCCATGTCTGACTGATTGAACGTGTTTAGTAGAAACTGAAAAACCTTCACTTTGCTGCCCGTCTTCATTTGTCCTTGTAATTATATATAATCAGTCGACTGATGAAGCGACAGTCAGGATTTTTGAAAGAGATTCTACTTTTCTTCAACATCCACAATCGCACAGTGCTTGAGATCAATGATCAGTAGATGTCTCAGTGTGATACTCCCCTGCTGGGACTCCCTGCCTCCATATCTCAGTTTGGAAAAAAAAGACAGAATAACCTTCTTCTTCTTCTCTCAAGACTCACTTATGTGAAAGAAAGATAGTGCCAAGATAGATAAAACTCTCATGTCTGTGCAGTAAATATATAGCTGGAGCCACAAGTCGGCGAGCTTGGCGCAAAGACTGAAAACAGAGTCTATAGTGAGCGTTCGAAGAGGAGGTTATGTTTCAGCCTGCTTCACTGGTCCTGGCCAAGAAATAGCAGGCTAGGTTGCATAATCCCAGTAAAATGGTACGTTTCTATTTGTACACTTTGTTTTGTTGGATGGATTAAACAGCGATGGAAGAAGTAGCAACACCACAGTGTAGTGCATACTGTACTATACACAGTAAGTTTATAGTTAATTTAACTGTAGTTAATTGTTATTTCACTCATAACAAACAATGAAATGCTTTAGGAACCATTTAGTAAATGATTGTTAAGGTTTATAAACAGCTCAAGTTTTATGGTGACCATCCAAATATTGTGTATAGAAGAACTACACAGTTTTTATTAACTATTTACAAAGTATTATAAACACAACTTAAAGGTGCAATATGGAAGAATTTTGGTCGGAAAGATTCAAAGCTTCACTAAACTCATCACCAGAATGTGAAGGGGAACACTTCTGATGTTCTGATATAGACAAGTAAGCAAAAAGGAAGATCTCGTAAAATGTTAAATTCGTCCTTTAATCTCACCTTACTTTTATCTTCTCCCTATTTTTATCATCATGTTATGTTGTTAAGAGCTTGTCACAATCTGTAAGAATGAGCCGAAACTGGCTGTAAATCTCCCTCTGACTAATGCAAACCACAATGACGTGTTCAACCAACCACTAAACATGTCGGTGATGTTATTTCTTGGCAAACGGCGCTTATTGCCGATTGCTACAGAGGCTTTTATTTTGCAGGGTAAGCTTTCAAATTAATCTCCAACAACTTCGGTTTCTCTCCTCGAAACACGAAGCAGAGGAGACAAACCCAGATTTCCACACGGGGTTGTATCTGTCTGAGCAGTAATGAAATGAGTGGGGCCTGTTTTCCCAGCAGCACTTGAGCAAGAAGATCAACTTAGTGCCAATATAAGCTAATGCATAAAGATGATGATACTGCTGAGAGGCTTCTGTTTAATTGGGCTTTGAGATGTCACACACTTAAAAAAAAAAAAAAAAGGAGCCTTCAAGTGCAATCTGCTTTAATCCCAAATCATTTGCTCATTTCAGGGTTTCTCCTCTTTATTTTATATTTTTAAAATATGTTCAAAACTTGCTTTGAGTACTCTTTAAAACATTTTCATCACATAGCTTTGTAAATGTAAATGAATATAATTTTAATTCTGATGTATTTACAAACATTATTGGTGTGAAACACCTGGACCCGTATTAATCAAACTTTTAAAAATTACTTACATTTACAGTAAGAATGCTCTGAAGATAGTTGAGACATACATGTGTACGGAAGCAAGGGGCAAGTGAGACATTCATTTATTCTGATGATCCATTTTCTGATCAAAATTTTTTCTCCTGTGATAATGACTTGTGATCTGGTGAAGAAATAAAGGTTTGCCAGGATAATCTTTCTCAGTTCCTTAATTTTTTCCATCGTGCAAACATTTATTTCATGAAAAAAAATAATAAAGTGCGAAGTGAGTGTGAGTGAATTTCTCTAACGGCAGATTAGTACCGAGTATGATGCATTCTTCGCCAAAAGACAGACATGACAGTCGTGTTGCTATTCAGCTTCTTGTGGTCAAAATGAGTTTTACAAAAACAGCGTGGTTCCACACACACACACACAAAATAATTTATTCTCCTGAAATTTTGTTTTTCATGTTTTCACAGATGGAAAAAAAAACGTTAGGGAACTTAAAAGATTATAAAGATTATCCTGACAAAACTTTTTTTCCCCATCAGATCGGAGGTCGTAAACACAGGAGAGAAAATAATTTAGATCAGACTTAGAAAAAGGATCATCAGAAAAAAACAAAAGTCTCACTCGCCCCTCAGGGTACCGTACACGTACAGTATGTTCAGAGTTGGAAGGAGTTCTCATGTAGTTCTGTCATGTTTAACCTTAATATGTTTAGCTACAATAACCCTGAAATTAACAGCTCAGTGACAAACTTATCTCATAATATACTGGGATAAAATAACAGGGAAATGGTTGAAATGGAAACAAACAGAACACCAAACAGGAGCAAGAAAGAAATTCTGCTGCTGTTCATCAGGCAGTTTAGTGCTATGGAAAAGTGATTCAAAACACAGTCAGTGTCAGCTCAATCTGTGTCGTCTGCACACTGATACATGCAAAAAGGTAAGAAATCAAATGTGAGTAGTAGGCTCAAACTGTCCCACCTTGAATGATGCAAATTGCTGCAGCTAGTGTGCTCATTATGACCAATTTTATTTAGTAGAATCACTCAAAAACATGTCACCAAAAGTGTTTCCTCGCCTTTGTTTCTGTGCTGCGTTCCAAACTCGTACATTTTTGTCCTTCAGATTGAGAACTTATATCACTCGAATCCAAAATATTCAATAAACAACTCCGGCTTCGATATGGTTGTTGTCTAGTCTTCATTAAAAGATTTGTTAATCAGTTTGAGAAGATTACATTTGGATTATGAATTGTGCCTTTAAGGCTCACTTGACCTGAATACTGCAACACTCCCAAAAGCCAAAGACTGGGAGAAGTGCCTCTCCTGCACTGTATTGAATTAAGCAAATAAAGTAAGAAGAAGAGAGAAATTGAATTGATGGAAGTTCTAGTTTTCTTTCTGCACAGTGCGAGTTAAACTTTTTGGATGTCAGTGACTTCCACTTTAGAAAGTGAGAGTCAATCATCAGTGTCGATTGCAGGCTGAATGTGAAAGCAGGCGGTATTACAGCCGCCTGAGCACTGGGCACACCTTAAATTGGCTCTCTCTCCCAGATACAGACGCAATGAATTTCACATGGGAGCTCGAAGAACAAAGTGCTCTCAATAACACTGTACTTCTCTCTCTCTCTCTCTCTCTCACACACACTATCTCTCTAACCCGGTCACACACACACACTCACACATTTGCAGATATGTATATTCCTCTGTTTTAGCATATTTCTTCCTTTATGTACCACGCACCAAGAAGCTCATACAAAATGCTGTAAACATCGTTCACATACATACAAAACGACAAGAATCCATAAACTGTTTAACATATTCAACCAAATATGTGCCCGTTACATTATGAGTCACTCTGAACACCGTCTTCAGCCTCCTTTCAGTCCGAGCCAGGGTGAGTTTTTCCACTTTCGAGACGCTCCATCATTCACAGTATGAAGAGAAGTGGACAGAGCCTCCTGGTCTGAAAGGTCACTTCAACTCTCATCCTTTCTAATGGTCAGCAGGGGGCGAACCCACCGGTTTCAAAAAGAAGTATGATTGTATGGAAGCTTATGAGAAAATGACCCCACTTTTCACTTGATCTACTACCTCAGTGAACAGTTCCCTGATGAGTTAATGGTCTCAATCGCTAGTCTCAAGTTTTCTTCAATACAGCACGATGCTCAGTTTGTAAATTATGGTCCCATTCAGACCGTGGCTTCCTTGTGATTGACCAGTCGCTACCACAGCATGTCATCGGTTTCTCAGTCAGATCCAACCAGAATGTCCTCCCTGCCTCCACCCTCTCATCCAAATATGGACTAATGGTGAGGCTTTAAAAACGGTTGCCCACGGTGGCTCCATCCACTTCTCTAAATACCATGTACGTGCTCCATCAGCTCCACTGCAACAGCTGGCCCAGGATCAGCGATCTCAGTCTAAGAAAACGGCCTCCTACACCATGGCCAGGGCGACCCTGTCGGGCGTCATCGGCCCCGTCTTGACAGAGATCCACAAGTCTTCCTCGTTGTTGCCCGAACTCTTCTTCTTCTTCGTCTCCGACCTCGACGTCCCATCTCGGCAGCGGCAGCAACAGCAACAGCTGTTGCTATGGCGACAGCAGCAGCAGTGGCAGCACACCACCAAAGTGGTGAGGAGGACGAGCAGGGGGAGGGTCAGGAGGACCACCAGGCAGACTGTGTTGTAGACCCCCTGGTTGTGTTTGTCTGTAGCGAAGGTCCAGAGTTGGTTGAAAAACTCCTGGATGCTGTCGGCTTTCCCATCCATGGCTGTCAGATACGGAGCGCTGGCTCCTTTCAACTCGAGTCTGCGGCAGTTGTAAAGATTTAATTAATCCTTGAGAGGGTTGTGAAGTTTTGAAAGTCAGTAAATGTGAGGGAGACTCCAAAAATAATTAAGATATGGTGTTCATTTAAGATAAAAGTCCTTGTGTGTAATCTGGATCCAGCTTTAAAGTGGTGAGGTATCTACGAGGCTCGAGTATGTGCTCAGGCTTGTGTTGTTTATGTTAAATGGAAACGCTGAAAGCACTGAGGGCCACTTCATGTGCGCCTCCTTCCTTTAAAGTGTCCTGTGAGGTGGTTACAAAGCCGAGGCATTCTTTAAACAAATCCAAAAGACCAACAGCTCATTTGTTTATAACCGGGGCCGCTTTGAAATCCCCCAGATGTGACGATTCTGGAGGAAAAAGCCAAAATCTGCACTTCGGCTGACTTTGTTTATGCTGCTTGGCATTCCAGTAACAGTTTTCTTGCTCTTTGTCTTCTCCTGTCCTCTTGCCCTTTGCCTTTCAGTTTAGTTTAATCCAGCTGTAGAGAGGTGGTTCAATTTGGGGCGTGTCTGTGAAAAACAAACAAGAAAAAAAAAGAGAACATGAACATGGAGAGAAATTTTGTTTGCAGCAGACAGCTCGTCTACCCTTCCCTGCATCCAATCCATCTTTCTGTCTCACTCTTTAACGTCTCAACTCCCGCTCTGCCCCTCTCCTCTTGTCAGTATCAGCTTTGGATTTTCAGCTTTCCCCTCATTAATACTGCAGAGGAGTCGTTCAGGATTCAGGGCAGAGCTCTCTAAGAGCCCCACTGAGGGAGAGAGGGGCAAAGAGAGAAAGAGAGGACGAAATGGAGAGAGATTGTGTCTGAGGGAAGGCCAGACAGAGATAGAGGTAACCAATCTTTCTAAGAGTCCCGCTGAGAGGGAGAGAGCGACAGAGCGTCAGGGAAAAAAAATAGAGCGAGGGGGGAGACAGGTCGGCCCGAGAGAGGCCTGCTGCAGGAGATTCATCTGAATATATCTGGCTAATGGTTCCCAACGGAGGAGATTGATGGGATCCGGTTCAAGTTTTCATAAATGTCTGATTGTAACATTTCACTCTGGCCTCAGATGAAATCTCCTCTTTATAGCTCTCCTGGAGAGGAAAACACAAGGAGAGGTACTCGGACCAGATCTGCGATATAAAGTCAGTCTGAGAAATAAAAGTCATGGTGCTCCTTTTTCTCTGAGACTGTTTGATTAAGTCGAAGGACCTGAGGCGACGTCTTTATCTAAATGGTGTTAAACTACTATAGTTTTTCAAACACCGTTTGACTCAAGTATGTCCCCTAGATTGTCTATAGCTCACGGCTACAGAGCTTCTTTGTATTCTAGATGCAGGAGGGAGAAAAGATTTTCATCTCACATTTGGCTGCTTCTTAGGCAGACAGAGAGCGAGCGCGCGAGAGAGAGGGGCCAAGATGCACCTGCAAGTGGAGAGCAAATAGATTTGGCGTGGCTGTCGCTGTGCGTTGTGTCTCATGTGTGAAATTGGTTTACCCGCAGACAGACTGCTAACTTCCCTCCTGTTCATTTGCTCAACAGGAAGCTGAGCGCTTAAAGCTAAGAAGCAACCTGAGATGTCGAAGCGGGAGTTCAGACAGAGCGGTCGCATCTCTAAAAACACAACTAATCTAAAAAAATCCCCACACATAAAAGCTGCGCTTGGTGCAAGTTGCATACTTGGTTGCATGATTTTGTTTGTTTTATATGTTAAAGTTTAAAAGGACACAAAGGCTACGTAACTGTGGGCCTCGTGAGCTTTAAAAGTAGATGTTTGTGCCAGCCGTTCAACCTTTCATCATACACTTGTGGTTAACACCCACAGGGCCGGACTCTCACAAGTGGTCAAGTGATAAAGGTGATCTGAGAAAAAGATCATGAGAAGATAAAGAGGGTGGGAAAGCAAAGAAAACATATTTCTGCAGCACAAAATTCTGTTTGTTTTTTCATATTTTCCTTGAATGCTTGTTTTGTCTTGAGGGAGAACTTGATCATGTCCTTTTTCAGGTCTCTAAAAAACTAAACCTTAAAGAAAACTAAGAAAAAAAAATACACAACATACTCACTGTATACAGTCTACACTATATTCATGTTTCATCTATATTATATATTTTTTTTTTCTGTTGGTACACACAAAACCTTTTTTTTTACTTAAAGGAAATGACCTGTGCAAATGCAATCGAAGTGTGACTTCAGCGTGCCAATGCAGCGCTGCTAAGCAGCAGACGGTGAACATGTTTTTAGTTTCCTGAGAGCATGGTATTGTGGGTGAATAGTTGAACTACAATAGAGAACTCAAAATGAACTGTATACACGGTGAGTACGGTAGTGTGAACTGGTGGTCACAGCTACTGGTTGGTTGAAGCGCTCACCACAAGCAGATGCAGTGGTGGGGCACCAGCACACAAAGAGGGCAAGGGGGGGGGGTATATTTTAGCTACCATAGGGGCATCCAGGAGGGCACCTTTATCAGTATATCATCACTGACAAGGTTTGCAAGTAAACGTCTCTTAGTTTTTTAGAGGTCACCGATAAAAAACGCTTGAGAACCACTGACAAAAGAAACAGACTTGAATGTGAATGAATCATCATCACTTAAGCTTCTGCTGAAGCGAGAGACGAAAAATGGCAGAAGACAAAAACATCTTGTTGTGCCTCCTTCTTCTTCTGTAATGGTTTAATCGAACCCTAATGGAGAATTAGTGCCACCAACTGCACCACAATCCCTCCAGTCTCGTATCAGCAGTGGATGAAAACAGGCATTACAGGAATTCACATTTTCTCCGCCGATTTTCTGGAAATTCCATCAAAAATTTGCATTCCACTTGGATTGAAACTTGATTACAAACTGTAGTGAAGCCTGCGAACATCACCGGGAGCCACGACGTCGCTGCCACATTATTCTTGATTATTTCCTCCGCTGTTGGTACATGTTGTTGTGATGAGCTTGGCTGAGCAGCAGCACCTTTGTGTGCACTCTGATCTCCCTCGCATTATGAAAACACTGTCAACACGACGAGCCGGAGTCGCTGAACAATAAAGTCTGCGAGGGAGACAGACGAGGGACGGGAGCAGCGCAGAGGTGTAATCGAGCTTATATAACAGAGACGTCTAACAGTGTATCAGTGGTAAAGTCATTAAATGGAACGGATAAATCACTAAGTGTTATGATGATTACAGTCTCTGGCCAGGAAGTGTGAGATCACTTTCAGTTATGTCTAAAAATCCTCAAAGCTAAAACAGGATCTGAGGTCATCGATGTTAGAAGCTCATTTCATAAAGAGACTCACTCTTTTCTTGAGGTAAACACTTTGATCGTCAGTGTTATTGTGCCAAAAGTCTTCTCAGCAGGCCATCTGCAGACCTGTGAGGGTGTCCACACTGCAAATGCTGATGACGCACATCCGAGCTGAGGTTAGTTTGTGATTTATCGAAGGTACAGAGCAGAAAAGGTCATTTATAAAGGCAGTATAGCCGTGTTTATATAAACTTGGAACCGTTTGCCTGGTTCATGTCATCTCACCGAGATGCCATTCTCAAGACTCCGACCGGGCACTTCACTTTCTCATGACATCGTGCTTCACATCCAGGAAAAGGCCATTTCTGGGGCACACAAAGCCAGGAAGGGGCTGAGAAATATGTTATGATTGCACTCAGTTAGCCCCTGCTGCTTTTTTAAGGAACATGTGCGACCTAAAAGACAAAGTTGTGACAGAAGGCGAGGCAGGAATCTTTAATGACTCGCCTCGAGCAGATCCTCCCATCAGTCAGTGTTAATAGGCAGTTCTTGGACACTTGGAGTCAGCTACTGAGAAACGATTAAAGCTGTACTTTTTCGCAGAAATCATGAGCTGCCTCGGATCACTGAGTGCAGCTAGAGGCCTGCTGATAGTCTGGAGGAGTACAGTTCTCTAAAGCGAGCAAGAACAAGTGCGCAAGGCTTGTGTCGACTCAATCGTGATGAAGTGGACGACATTATTAGAGTAAGAGCAGGAGGAGGAAAGTCATCAGTAAAGGTTAGAGACAAAAATGTTTCCTGCAAACATCCGTTAAACAAAGCAACAGCAGAGTTATTCTATGGTTCAAGGCTGATGAAGTGGATTACAAAGTTTTTTTTAATTCTTTTCATAAACTTCGTTAAATAAATAACGAAATAAATCAAATGTTTACTTTAAGAAGTCAAGAAATTACCTGGAGGATCATGTTATTTGTGCAATCAGAGCAGTCATAGGCAGGAAGAAACTTATCAGCTTATTGTTCTGACTTGTCAACATCCTGTCAAATCTAACCACCAGCAAATCATTTTTTTTTTTTCCCAGAAGTTTGCTACAAAAGCAGCAACTCAGCCTCTGTCTCCCCGCAGTCATACAACAAAAAGCACCAACAGCTTACATAAACCACTCAGAACAATTTCAAAGTATTCCAAGTTGCTGGCACTCAAGATCTCTTTCAAAGCGGCACCTTACCCCGCAGGCACTTGTGAAGCGGCAGGTCAGCTCTCCCCTCCTGTCTAATCCAGTCAGCTGCTCAAACTGCTGTTGTTTCTGTTTTGGCATCTGGCTTCTGCTCTGTTCTGGTCCCCCTCACCCAGACATCTTGACAAGTCTTCACTTTCTGTTCCTGTTTCCCTCTCTACCCTTGTTTCCCGTCCTCCACCGCCTCCTCCTCCTCCTCCTCCTCCTCCTCCTCCCCTCTCTCTCTCTCTCTGTGAGCGAGTGTGTGTTTTGGTCACAACGTCACTGCACCCTGCCCACTTTGTGTAAGAATGGGCCCTCTGTCTGCGCTGGTGTGTTTCCTGCGTGGTGAACTGGATTCTTGCGGTCGCTTTACTTTACTCACACAAGCGCCGAGTGATGTCAGACAGAGAGGGGAAGTTAAGTAAACTGAAATGAAATCACAAGAAGCCTTTATTAAAAAGTGTCTGGAAACAAATATTAAAAGAAAGGCCTCGCCTACGTGCACTGATCTGAAAAAACCACGCAACACCAGCCCGACGGTGCAGACGGAGTTGCAACATTTTGCTCTACAACGGCAAATTACAGCTCAAACAAACACCACTCTAACCCATCTCTGAAAAATGGCAATAAAAAGGGGAAATGAAAAGTACCAGCAGGTGAGGGAGTTAGAGACAAATGAGATATGAGAGAGTGAGGTCATGTCAAGTACACACACCCATACAAACACACAAACTCACTATGCCTTTGGCATTGTCGGCAATCCCCTTTAAGTTCAGTCAAGCAAAAGATGATTTTTATTCAAGTAAGAAAAAGGAAACAAAGTCTATGTACCGTCCACTGCTCAAGAAGGGGGAGTTGTGAGTTAATGTGCAGTGACTCGAATACTGTACATGTACTCACACACAGTCTGATGTGTGTGTACAGCACAGCTGGGCTAATGCATGAACTCGAAAAGTGGTTTTAAGTGGAACGCCACAATAAGGTCACATAACCACGATGAATTTCCTTTGAAAAATGTTTCATTTTTGGTGAAACTGTTTCTTTTCTCCGTTGTTTTTTTTTTTATGGCACGAGTCTCGAAATTCAGCTATTCAGGAAGTGAGAAAGTAAAATATGATCAGGCCAACATTTACGTTATGTGACTATGTACCCGCAGCTTCCGTAGGTGGAAACCTTTCAACATGAAAACGCTCTTCACGACCACCTGACTGGCTGAACATGCCAGTGTTTTCTCTGTAGCTACGGGGCATGGTTACATGAAAATTGATGAGACAAGCCTCGCCATGTCTGCAGGTGTGTCTGAGCCATCTTAGACAAATAGCAACCATCCGCCCACACACACACACACACACACGCACACACATCACAGAGGGTGCTGTCTGACTGGCAGGGCGTGTAGCGCTGCACAGTGAAACTATATCACAGCTGCTGTCGAGGCACTACAGTGTCCAGTCACCTCGAGCAAGTGTTGATTAATGACCCGAGCGTAGCAGCACTTTCCCTTGATGGAAATCCTTCTTTACTGTAGTTTATATGAAAATGATCTTGCTGTATATTCCACTTGCTGCTTTGGACGGCATCTGCAGACATATTCCTGCGTGTTAAGTCTTTACACTGCATAGATGAAATGCTTGTATAGTGTGGTGTATGTGCTCAACAACAGAATTTGTGACCTTATTCAAATTTACTTAGGAAAAGCATCTTATAACGGGTAAAAATGTAGGAGCTTTAGTGTAGTTTACAGGGATCCAGTGTGGAATGAACAAAAACTTAAAGCACATAACACACTGAGGTCCAAAAGTCTGAGACCACGCTGAAAATATTTAATATTTTTACATAAACCTTGAAATAAACAAAGTTCATGGATTCAGAAGCCTTAAAAAACACACCTCTGTTCTGACATGTAAAATGGAGTATTTAATCCTGCACTATTTCTTGGTCAGCAACAAATTTGGGCGTTTACCAGCTTAGTAAGTTTCCAGCAGATTGTTGCTCATAAAGTAGCATTGTGAAAGCGGGACACATGGCGTGGGACACTGAGCAAAGTGTCAGCTAAGCAGAGAGGGACTTTCTTCTCAGCGCCAGGTCACGCTGGGATGACATGAGTCATCAGGTTTTGCTTGTAGAGTCCATGCCGGCTTCAGTGCCTGCTGTCATTCAAGCAAAAGGGTGAAAAATACTTAGACAATCTGAAATTCGTGTACATTTTTCAAAGATTTAACTTTCACTCGAATTGTTTGGCTGATATGTTACAGCCCCGGTGTTGTGGGCGTGTTTGTGTTGTGTTCTGTGTTGTATTTTTACTCAGGTGATATAAAGTGCTGCTGGTGCCAGTGGGCCGGCGCAGCTGTGATGTGCAAGAGCCAAAGTGACTGAGCTGACGACTGCACTCTCTTTTGAAGACGTGTTTCTTTGTTGTTGTTTTTTTGGGGGGGAAATAAATCATATTTCAGTTTCTTTTCCCTCTTTTACTCCTGGTTTTCATTTATTTATCAGGGCATCCCGTTAAACGTTATTATGCTTCGTATGAGCTGGGGATGTCACGATATACCGATGTTGACGAACATTGTGATATTTAAATATGAAATATTGATATCATGTTCATAATACAGACATGATAGTATTTTGTTCCTCCTGATTTGCAGCACAAATCATTTCAGAGGAAACGACAGCAGAGAGCAAGACACTCTATATAATACATTTGTGAAAAAACACGAGGAATGATGGGAAAAGGCTCAAAAAGTACAACACTGTGCCTCTTCAGGTCTGCTGTAATTTAAAAACATGAAGCTGCAGCGGCTGCCTCAGTAAAAATGAGCAGTAGTCGCTGGTATTATTTTTTGCTCCATGATGGAGACTTCATTTTGTTCTTACATTATAAGGAGCCTATTGTACCTTCCCTTTCCTCTGAGGATACCTTATGTTCCGCTTACACTGCAGTGACCCTCGTATGCGTCCCATTTCCTCCTTGGATACCGTACTCCCAATTTATACGTCGTTGACCCCGTGCTATAACAGGCGCAGCCCCCATCTGGTTTATAGAAACCCTTTTCTCAGTCGAGCTCACCTACAAGGGGGAAAGCTCAAACAATATATCCCTTTATCCAGCTCGGGTCTGTAGCTGAACAAATTGCAGGAAAGACCACTGAGCTCACGCTGGATCGCTGATTGTACAGTTGTGATAGCAAAAAAGTGACTGTGACATTACCAGTAGCTTTAAAGAAAGCCTCGCGGAGTTACTGGACCGTGCAAAAAGGGCATTACAAATCACCACGACCTACTGCTTCTGCCAACACACACTGAAATATGAGCGAGCATGAAGCCACTCACGGTGAGCTCTTGAATGTGAAGCGCTAATGAAAAGTGACTAAAGGGTTGCTGTAGTGGAATCTGACAAGTGTCCAGAAATAGTCTGCCAATAAAACCAGTTTCCCCCAGAGGCAAACGTTAGCTGTGATTCAGTGCTGTAAAATGTTTGGGCCGAGCGCTGTGAAAACAGGCAGAGAGCACCACAGAGAAAAGACGTGATTAGTCTATATAAGGAACTGCTTCTTGCTCTCAAGAAGAGCCATTATTGAAGAGCCATCGGTTGGCATGTAAACTGAAGGCTTTTACAGGGGCACCGTGTTGCACATTCCAGCTATGAGGTCACTCGGAGCTGTTCCAACACTTAATTACGTAATAATCGCAGCATAGCTCTCGCATGACACAGGCTGTCTTCTGGGACCAGGCTTTATGTTAAACATTTCTCTCTCGGGCTTGTGAAGAACAGAACTTTGGTTCTATTCTGCTGGATAAATAAATAGAAGGCAACACTGTCAGCTCGCAGTAAGAGGAGTATTTTTCCAAAGTGCTTATATTTAATCACGGGGGGACTTTCTAAGTTCCTCTTTGCTCCGAACTATTTCCAAACACCGCAAAAGCAAAATGAGACATCGTGGGAATAAAGAGTCACTCAAGCTAGCCAACATCTCAGGTTGCCATAGATACTGGAGTTTATAAAACAGAGGATAGCAACAGAAAATAGCATGAAAGATAATACTTTGACATTTTGGGAAATACGCTTATTTCTTGCCAAGAGTTAGAGGAGAAGGTTGATATCACTTACATGTCTGTTTGGAGAATATGTAGCTGGAGCTAGCAGTTGGTTAGCTTAGCTTAGCATAAAGACTGGAAACAGGGGGGAAACAGCTAGCCTGGCTCGGTCCAAAGGTGACAAAGTCTAGGTCCTCCAAAAACCACACGGTATATCATGTCTACGTAACCCAGGAGAGAAATTACCTCCATGAATTTAATTCATTTTCAGGATTATTTTGTTGTTGCCAGGCACCTGCCTGTCGAAGTTATTTTGTTTACATTTGGTTTCTAATTGGTGAAGTAACAGAGTGAAAGCTGTCAGTTGGAGGGAGTTGGTTAAGTCCCGCCCCGTCGTGGAAGCAAGGTAGACGCACAAGGCGGTGAAGGAAAAAGATGACGAGAGCAGACGCAGAAAAAAGTATTTAGCGAGTGACAAGCTCAGTTAAACTTTACAAATCTGTTTAATACACGAGTGTGGGACATAAAGCTGTGGTGACGGAGATTCAGAGCCCCGTCCGCCCTGGTTGATATCACATTTGCAACATCTCGGTGAGTGATTTTTCAGCTAAGCTAAGCTAGTGCACTGCCGAGAGCGAGTGTGTTTACTCTTAAAATACTTAAAATAACCATTATTTAACGAGCAAATTGCCAGGCGACCGGTGGAGACCCAGAACACACTGGGTTATTTCTACAGAGCCTTTGTATAGATGAAACAAACAAGGTAAAAATGTGTTAATTAGTGAGTTTGAAACAGGCCAGCAGGTGTATTTTGTGACCTTTGGACAGAGCCAAGCTAACTGTGCCCCCTGTTTCCAGTCTTTATGTTAAGCTAAGCTAACTAGCTGGACATTTAATGGAAAAGATATGAGAGTGGTACTATTCGCTCATCAAACTCCAGACAAAATTGCAAGTTATCATATTTCCGTAACTTTCTGACTTAACATTATATCTATCTAAACTTTAACTTAAGATAGATAGATAGACAGTTGAGTGTTAAAACACATTAATACTACATGTACATACTGTAATTACTGTGTCATTATCTTTCACAGTCAGACGTTGACCGAGTTTCCTGCTAGAAAAAATGCCTGACAGTCTAACAAGTTGAAGTCAAGTGGTCATGGGGCACTTCCCTGTTTTTGTTTGTTGTGAGTGTTGAAGATGATGAGACTTGTGTGAACTGACACGGCCGTTTAAGTTACAATGATAGCAGACTTTTCAACCTGTAGTTAAAAAAAAAACATAAAACCTGTTCAGCCTCAGTTTATATCAGCTTGTGTTAACACAGACAGTTTTTGAGAATATTTCATAATATTTATAAAAAGGTCCTACAAAGCCCCTATTTTTATCTTGTGGGAACAGGCTGTTATCTTGTGCACACTAGATAATAGCTTGTTGCTGTGACCTTAGCTTCGTGTCTCTCTGTACTTATTTGCAGTCTTAACTTAAGGCAATAAAAGCATCTCAAGAATTTTGTGAACACAAACCATTTCTTTACAGAGTTGCAGTTTTTGTGACTTAACTTGAGTTGATAAGATGAACTTAGCAAGGGTTTATACTATTCAAGTGTTGAGAAAGACATTCCTGACAATCCTTGTTCATTCCTGCTCCTGAACTACAAATGTTGGCTGAAAATGAATCAAGTCGACAGTCCTACTCACTGGCCATTACAGCACAATTTCCATTCATGTCAGTTCAAGCTGTGCAGTGAATTTGGTGCACTCTCACAAACGCACACACATAAACACACACTCCTCCTTGCTGTGTGCCTTGTGTAAAAAACCTCTCCAAACCTTTCCGAAGTCTGGAGCATGTAACATCCTGCAGGTGATGCGATAAAGTACAGAACAAACTCTCTGCTGAGCTCATCCCTCAGGTCACTGCAGCCCCGAGAGACATTTTCAAATGTGTGTCAGCTCTCACAACAGAATGGCTCCTGAGGACTTCTGTGTAGTTCAACTGATGCGGGAGGAGGCGAGGCATTAAGGAGCGCTGCTGGCTCCCTGCAAAAATCAAACTCCATTTCCTACTTGGCCTTGAATCATGGGTAGAAAATGGCAAAGCAGGAAAGACAAATTGGAGACAAACTCCGACAAAGTTCAGACAGAGAACACAGTCGAACCAACCTGATCTCATATATCTAGCACAAATAAAATGACTTTACACTTTCAAAATCTGTGTAGTGCATACGCCAAAGTCTAACTTTGCATGCAGGTGATCCTGCCTGTTCTTTTATGGAGAGCTGATATGTGTTTCCCCTTACCACCAGAACTTGAGACAATTCAAAACCAGCATTGTTTCTACTAGATGAGTGAGCACTGAGATCAGGGTTTCTGGGTCAAATTGGGATTCTTATGCATATTGTCATGATTCTTTGCTGTGGACAGTAACCAGACTTCTAGCAGTAGCCGTGGTGTTAATGCTGTCTTTGCGACAGTAACGCCACAGGGAAATGCTAGGAGTGAGGGAAAGTTGGAAAGCTGTCTGGTTTCACATGGAGCACAAACACCAGTCTGCTGGGTGTGTCATATTGACCCATCCATCAACCCAAACCACCTCCTTTCTTGGACTTGCTCTTTTACAGCACCCTGTCCCTCAGAGAGTCTGTGCATGCCACTATCCTATGGTTGTCTGCTTCTCGACGGTGATTGACCTTGAGCAACAGAAAAATCGATCAGGATGCATGTCAAAAACAAGAATCTTTAACTGCGTGCATCTGTCGCTCAATGAAGGGGATGAGGCGCAACATAATACACTACACGCCGTACAGTGCCCGAAACAGGTTATGATAACTAAAAGGGGACAATTTGTCATAATCTGTAGAAATACAGGACGATTGTGGCCGGGAGAAGGCAACAAAAAAAATGGGAGTCTCCCTGGAAATTTGAGAAGGTTGACAAGTAAGCCAACCTCAGTCAGTTTTTAGTTGAAACAGCATGAGGACAAGATCACAAAGGGCTTTTGTAAATTGTGGAAACACCCAGTTTCTGCCACTTCAAATGGTCTTCGTACAAATGAATAAACAACTACATGAAGCCACCCCCGTAGATCAAAGTGTACGGGATATTCAACTGAAGAGTTTGATTGCTCAGTCAGTCTTTGTTAAAAAAAGAAAAAGAAAGGCAGTCTCATTAGGCAGTATTTAGAGCCTCCATTATGCATTCATTCATTAAGTAGCTGTGCTTAAAACCTTAATGAATGGTTAGATAGATCCTTCCAATAATAGGCATTTTACTCATTTGCACTTGTGGCCACCTAATTACAACAAGCAAACAAAAAATGGCTTCAGCTGTAGAATGTAATGCTCAACTTGAACATCAAGTCTTACCTCACGTTCAACTCCGCTGAGGTTGTGAGCCGTCAAGTCTTCATGCCGCTGTGATCTATGAGGCCCGGTCCAGGCTCCCCCACTCCAACTCACGAAGCTTTGAGCTGCATAAACAGCTGATGGAAATCAAGCTGTTCACCGGCCGGTTTCCCAATTAAGCCCCGGTGTTTACAACGCCATCACAGAGAGACTCTAACTGGGAGATGTGGGTTGCACCTCCCTCTTATTCAGATGCCTGCCAGGGCCTGTTAACTTTCTGGGTTCAGTGAGATGTAAAGAGACTCCACGAGAGCACGGGAGACTGGGGACGGCTCACAACGCCGCTTTTCATCAGCTTCACCCCGTCACCAGCTCTGTGCTCAATCCTGCGGAGAGATGGTGGAGGCGTTATCGGATGGATGGGGTGAGGAGATGATGAGAAGGAGAAAGGATGCCTCCTGTTCCCTTGACCATGTAATATTCAACATTTATGTTGCTCGGCCCTGTTTAGCAGCACGGACATCATATTTTCTGACATATGTGCATCATTTGGATCTTTTCATTGCTATGTAAGTGGAGGGTGAACTAGTTTTGGATGTGCCTTTGTCACACAAAAGCATACTGTAGCGTAGAGCATTGTTTTGTGCCTAATTTGCTCTTAAAAATGCTGCAATTAGGGAATATTCTGTGTGTGAATTTTGCAGCAGTTCACGTCAGGGAGCCCTCGAGCACTTTTGCAGAGGCGAATTCTGGTGATTTCTCAGAAGAAGCTCCATAAGCCCTCACAGACTTAACTCAAATGCACCAAGAAATCCACGAAGCACTGACAGGAGACACTGGGATTTAGCCGAGTTACATGGCGGACTTACTGGAGTCAATAAATCATCTTATGTTTGGGACACTGGCAGGGTGGACATCCTGGTACAGTAGATGCTCTGGAGTCCTGCTCTGTACCCATTCATGCACAGAGATGCGCTGTTATATGATGTGAAATGTAAATCATTAAATAAAGTCCCAAATAAATACAAATTTAGCTCTAGAGTAGATGTGGAACATTTGGAATTAACACTTACTTTTGGGGTTAAAATGACCGGTTTGAACCTCTTATATGCAGTCCTTGTTTGTGTGTTGTGGGGTAATTAGGTTTCGGTTGACTTATTTTGCTAATTGGTGACCTTTACTGTTATATTTGAGCAACACTAGGGTATTCTGTTTTTAAAAGGGATCTAAGTTGTATTATTTTGGTACCTTATCTTTTGGTTCATTTCAAAGCATCAGAGAAAAATAAAAACGTTTGTAAATCCACCTTGGCAGTAAACTATTAAAGGCGCTCTGTGGGACTGAAGCCGGTCATTAGTTTATGTTAGCTGTGGCAGAAAAAATCCGACCCAAGTCGTTCACAAAGAAACCAGCCAGTCGAACAACTTAAACAGACCGTCCACAGGCTTGTGTCGGCAACCGAGGGAGACGGGGAAGGTGTCATTTTTCACGTCATGTTTAAATCCGCTCAATAGAAAAGTGATTAATACATGAAAATTGCTTTGAAATGTTACACAGAGGCCCTTTAATGTTGCTCAGCTGAAGTTCAATCAGGAAGACTCACGTCATGCTCACAATTCCCTCTCTCTCTCCCTCTCTCTCTCGCCCCACTCCATAATCAGCTGACTATGGTCGTTTACTCTTTCGGTTTAACCAGCGATTAAATCAATCACGTCGTTGCCGTCTGCTGTCAGCTGTCACTCCACCCCATCCGCCTCCAGTTCATCATAACCAGGGGAGGTTTCCTGTACTACTCACTGCTTCCATTACTCTGATGTGCACGTGAACATATTATTTATTCACTCAGAACAAAGTCTCTCCAAATAGAATAATTTTTATTGCTGACGTTGACGCTAGTCGATATTTCTTTTAGCAGGTTGTAGTGATTTAATTTCTATTTGGTAAACCTTCATGGTGGCTACATCGAGTTAAGAACTTGAAAGCCAAATAATTAGTCTGAACAGCATGTGGGGTGCTACCAACCAAGTTGTGCTGATAATTAAATAACTACATGAGTTATTCTTTCACCATCCAAAATAATAATGTGGAATAAGTCCCACCACAAATATGTATCATAATGTACCAGGGTGTATCATGCAAATGGATTACATTGAATAAATGGATGAACTATTGTAATGTAATAAACGGAAATGATAAGCGGAATTGTATCTTTCTGTGGTAAAACATACTGTCGTTCAGGTCAAATCGACTTCTCTTAATTTGTTTCAAGATGAGATAAGAAACTTGAGTCATTTTTTCTACCCAGGCAGGCTCAGCTGACAGTGGTCTGTGGTTTGATGCTTCCTCCAGCTGTCTTGAGATCTGACTGCCGGCAGCTGTGATGTTGCACACACTTTGCATGTGTTACAACAGCAAGTTTTCATGTTCAGTCACCACAGAAATGCTGAAAATACATAAACAGTTTGAACAAAAAAATAATCTACTCTCTCTACTGTTGTCATTTACACAATGTCAGCCGCTTTCCTGGGTCACAAACAAGTTTAACTGCGTTTTGGTATTCCGCAACAGTTCAAGTTCAAGTAGTGCAAACAGAACGTCCTCATGACTGACAGAGGCGCTCGTCACAGTGTGAACGTCCTTTTCATGACGCAGCAGTTCATGTGAAGTGTTTTGTTTTGATAAAGCTTATCTCTCTGACCTTTACCACACTGTTAATCCCGCGCCCGCTCATTTATTTGTGTCTGACTCTAATATATTCACAAACTTCACGCAGCCTCATTATTTACCAGGAATGTTTCTGCTGACCAGACATTTGAATGGATAATTAATGGATAATTAGAACATGCAGTAATTAAACAATGAATCTTAAAACTGCTGAATTGAGGCTTTGAGAGGATCTGTTATTTCGATAAAATCGGTAGCTGCGTACTTGTGTGTGGTTGTTTTTTTCCGCATGAGATGCTCAAAGAAAAGCTTTTCACACCAGTAATGTGTAGCATTCAGTGTAGTTAATAAGATTTGATGAACACGCCTGAATTTGTGGTCAGTTTTGCAGTTAAGATCAGAAAATTGAGGGCTAGTGTGTGCTAGAAAATGGATGAAAAAAAACCCATTACAAAAAAAAAACGGCTCCTTTAGCTAGTTAGCTCGGTTAATGGTGCAGCTAGTGGTTCGGACTGGGAGCTCGAGGACCAGGGGAGTGTTAGCGTTCACACTGCTAGCATGTTAGCTTCAAACCGGGAAGTGCCAGGGCTAGCTGGTTAGCATGCTAACTGCAGTAGATATCTCTGCAACACAGTGGTTCACAATGTCAATACTGCTGCCTATAAACATTCTGTTGATCATTTTAATTAGGATTGTTTTCTCATAAAATTCTTACATATTGCCCTTTAACAGTAAATAAGCTTATCTCCCAAAATGGCGAACTACTCCTTTACACTGAAGGCAGTCAATTAATGTTATTTTTATGAATTAAAATTCAGCTTTTTATGGATTTTCTGAATCCTGATAGACTAATTTCTGTACAACCACCCATTTGGAGCTGATTCAAGTTTTTTTTTTTAATGTAGAATGAATGTTTAGCCGACATGTTTTACTGCAAGTCCTCCGGTGTGTATCACGTCCATGCAGGTCTGCCATGTCTCTGCGTGTGAGCCTAAATTAGAGGTTTGGAGCCAACACTCACTGGCAGACCTTTAGAAAGGCACCTTTCACTGTTCACTTCTAACTGCTGCTGGCCTCACTTCGGCTTTTAATGGCCTCCAATTAGAGGTGAAGACACTTTGAAAAGTTTATGACATGGAGTCGGTCTGCGCTCGGTACTTCATTATTTTCTAAAAAGGGGGAGTAGCTACAGCGACCGCAGCTCCACTTTTTATATGAAGCTCGCCTCTGAAAATGAGCAAATTGAACGAAGGGTTTGTTCAAGCAAAGATGTTGCACGTGGATATGAACAGTTCACCGTAACACGAAGAGAAAGAAAGAAGAAATACAGCAAATCAGACTATTTGTTTTATTAATATGTAGAAAATGTATTAAAAAAGGAACTATATAGTACATGTTTAAGTCAAACTAGAGCTAAATTTGACAGTAATATCCAAGGTTATCCAACAATAAATCCTTAGTTTCAGCATATATGAGCTTTTCAAACAGTCAAGATCACATTTTGTCAACATTTACATTTTCATGGCAAGATTTCAAATCAATGCAGTTTCAGTATCTGGCTTATATAACAAATAAACACCAGACACGGTGGTTTTATCAGTTAATTCACTTGTAAAAGAAACCAATGAAATAAAGCATTTTCTCTTTGATAACATAGAGGACCTTCTGTCATTATTAACGGTCATTTTTACAGAATAATTGGAAAATAAATAGTGAAATAAATAAAGAGAGCAGGTTTCCTGCACTGTGAGAAGCTCAGGAGAAACAAACAGTGATACAGTTTGAGTGTATTCCAGCGACTGAGACTGAGCTTTTTAGTTTAAATAATGGAGGAGACGCTCTTTTCAAACCTGATGTTATGCAGTGTGATGAAGAGTCGACATTTCACACGATGAGAAACATACAGTACAAACAAAGTGCCAATTTAACATCTCCTCCAAAGATTAAAGAAAAGTCCTTCATCAGTTGTCTCGCAACAAGGAAAACAAACTAGTTCATCTTACTTGATGCTGGAAGGAACGACGTCAAATTATTCAGAATATGAAGACAATAACGCAGCCTCTTTTGTCTTTGTCATTTCAAGCATGTTGTTTCATCACAAGAGGGTTGCACTCGCTCAAATTCAAAATATTTGTTATCCTGAAAGCTCTCAAAGAAGAGTTATATTACTAAGCCTTTAATTACACAGTTGAATTTAATGTAACGTTTGTCTGAAGCGATAGATCAACTTGCACATGTAAAGGAAAATATTATGATTAATCTGAAATAAAAGGCAGGACTTTGTTTTCTTATTGATTGACAGAAAAAAGCTTAAATTAATGAAGGACGGTTGAAAAAAATATGCGAAATAAGCTTAAATATATACCAGCTTTCGCCTTCAAAGTCCTAAGAGCACCTCATATTTTGCCATGAGAGAAATAAATCCCTCACAATACAAATAACATTCTGTTCCCTTTCTGCAAAGCTTCGTGACCTTTGTTCCTCGTACAAAAATGCACCAAGGCAAACTTCATCTAAGTAGTTAATGAAATAAGTACACAGAGAACTCCCTACGCTACTATAAATCACTACGGGAGATGGATTGCATGAGAGGCTCTGAAACGTTCACTTTGACACTCGAACATAAATCAGACCTGGGAAAGGTCACGTGTTGAAACGGTTTGTTATAAATTATATTTTAGGGTTTTGTTGTTCTTATTTTACTGTTTCCACAACAGCTCAGAGGCCCGATAATGTCAAACATCTACAACAAACCATTACGAGAGCGCCTTTTTCCCAGATCAGCAAAAGAAAAGTGTCACAACAACTCAAACGAACACGTATTGTTATGACATTTGTTATTCACTATCAGGCTCTTGATTGCAGTTTCATGCACTGGTCTCCATCCGTCCCTTAACACAACAATGGTTAAAAATACAGTGGTTAAAGGGGAGACGCTTCTGAATTAGTTTGCATCTAAAGGGGGAACACATCAAAAGTCACATAATCTTCAACTCTATATCTACATGAGTATATTAGCAGTAGTTTATAGAGGGGAGAGTCACCATTGTTTAAGTCTAAAAAGGACTAAAACGAAAAATATACACAGCCACATGATACAAGCCAGATTTTCTGGTTTGCTTCGATGAGATCAAACAGAATTGAAGAAACATAACAACGGGATTTCCAGCTGTTAATATTTGGATCATTGAATATATATGAGACCATGTTGCTTGCAGCGATGGCGACATCGATTTTCAAAGGATCGTGTTGGACAATAAATGTAGCGTTTATTGATAGTATGAAGCCAGAGAGAAGAGTTAGCCAGTTTTTTGTCTTCTCACTCCGCAGAGATGATTTCCCTCCAACAGAGGAGTCGAAAAAGGAAACTAAAACCATTTCCAGAAAACCAAAAACGCATTGGCACTGAACGCTTTGTGCAACAGTGTGAACACTGAATAGAACAAAATGCTCGGTGGGCACGCTGCAGATTACGCCCCGCTCTACTAAAAGAACACGTTCTCTGCCATGTTTGCTGATTTTGTTGTTTCATGGGGGAGCTTAAAAAGCGAGTAAAAGAAGGGCACAGAAGAAAGACTTGGCTCCACTCCACCTACTGTTCTGCTTTCTTTGTTAAGTTCATTTCAGCAAGCAGCGGGGGAGAGGCCAGGCTTAAAAAAATCTGCACTGTGCCCACCCTGACGTTTCTTTTGCATAGAATTTAGTGTTCACATTGCATAAAATAATGCCAGGGGACATGATTAACATAACAGTTCCTGAAAAGTGAGAATCTATTAATGTAGGAGGAAGCTGCTTCAGTGACTTTGGTGACAGAGCTGACTGGCATCTTTCCAAACAGCAGGCCGAGTCTTTTATTATGCAGATCTTTGGTTAAATGTTACATCTATCAGCACCATCTCTGCAAGCAATCGCAGCATCTAAAAGCTGCACTGAAACAGATATTAAACGTTTGTAATTTGAAAAAAAAAAATAAAGTCCAGGAAATAATATCAAATGCCCAAGAACTAAAGAAATAATTTGATTCAACAATAGCTTTGCTGTGTTCCCACTCGTAGTGCAAATACTGTCTCAGTGTGGCTACCAATAATCATAAAGTTTAAGGTTGACTTTTATTTTGCTTTTGTAATTAACATAAAAGGATATTGTAATTAACAGTAACAGACAGAGAGAAATAAAATAAATAAAATGGATGCTAATGAAGCTGTTGCTGGTGCACTGCTGCTTTGTGAACGATGATTCTTGGATGTTAATTTAATCTCTCAAATCGAGTGTTTGTCATCACGTTTTCAGATTAAACCAAGGCATCAAATCATATTAAGATGGACTTTTGTCACAATATCAGTTATAAAAATATATATATCTTACAGTTAAGGGTTTTAAGGGCATATACAGTATATTTTTCGTTAAAAGTGTTATTATTTTGTTTAAACGGTTAAAATAACGCTAGCTCTCGCGCTCCCGAGGGCGTTACTCAGCACATTTCCTCGCATCCCAGGGAAAGGCAAATCACACACTTAAAGAAAAAAGAAGCTCCTTGGTTTGCCTTTCCGTTTTTTTTATACAGCAAATAAAACCATTGTCATTCAAAGTATTTAATAAATTACATACAGTGTCCTCTATCATCTGGGTAGAAGTACAGCAGGGAAAGACAGCTAAAGCTGGGCTGGAGAGGAGATAAACAGAGCTCGGACGTCGTTTCAGCCTGTCTGCTATTTTATGATCTCATCCAGGGTTATGACAGTGTCTGATTGTTGGTAGTATATTAATAATAATGTGTTTTATTATTTTACAACTGAATATTAATAAAATATTAGTAGCTTTTTGTCATAACCCCCCCCTTTTCTCACTAATACAGCACATCAGCGAGGCACACAAATAGCAGAAACTCATCTGAGTAAACACCGTCCAAACTCCCCTTATCCACCAGTCTGGGTTGGCTGGCGACGGCTTGTTTATACAGGGGCAGACCGCCTCCTCTTGCTGCTGATGCTACGGAAGTTGAACGGCCTCATCTTCATCTCCACGAAGGGGATGGAGAACTCGTGGCCTTTCCAGTGGTACCAGTTAATACCCTGTAAGAGCGAAAGTGTGATTTCAGAAGCAGCTTGAATCAACAGGGCTTCTGAGAAAATTACAGAAAAATAAAAGGAGAGGCTGCAGATGGAAATGGTATATATATGCAGGAAAGTGCATTAAAAGCAGGAGGGGGGAGATATAAGAGCTCGCAAAATTACGAATCTAGTGCAATTACAGTCTCACTCTCACCCCGCTAATGCTCGTCACCGCCAAAACCCTCCTATTTGCAGCTTTAGCTCTGAAAGGCAATTTCTCCCTGCCTGTCTTTATGCCTGTCCATCTCTGCTCCCACCTGGTCTAATTTCATGTCGTCAAGCAACAAAGAGAAAGGTGCAGAGCACAGCGAGAGAAGCAGCGATGCTCCAAAGTCTTTGTAGCTCAGCCTAATCACAGCCTCGCACAACACCTCACTCCTCTTTCTCGAGCCATTTCAGCATCAAGCTGAGAGAGAGAGAGCACATCACACGCTCGTCAGAAGACAAGCCCTCAACACTCACACCCCACCTCATGTTTAGTAGTAAGCAAGAAAAAAAAAAACATGTGCGCTTGCTTCATGTTCATAAACTCTGGTATTTTCCTTCCACATATTTCTGTTATTTGATAATGAACTCACGAGTAGGAGTATTTGGATAAATAAACTCCTCCTGAAACAGTCTTAATCCCACAACAGATGATACAAGCACTTCTGATCAATCAGTATTAAGATGCATCATCTCTCCCAGTTTCATTAAAATTCAACAAGTGGTGCACCAGCCTGTTTTCTGACCTTTCATCACAGCTCCTCCATCAGGCCAATCAGTGTAATAAGTGTGAAGACGGATGTCTGTGGGAACTTTCATGTAATTTAATTTACGAATTATAAGCCTTTCAAAATGAGAAATCCAAGCCGTTAATCACACCGGCACAATCGGGACAGTTTGTGTGATTTTTTTGCGAATGCCGAAATGCCAACGCCATAATATTGAGTTAAAGGATTGGTGAACCAAAATGCCAAAAGAAAAAGTGGTGGTGTTCGAAATCAGAGCTTTTTTGTTGGCGCACCAGCACCATGGAGGAGAATGGGTCATCTGTGGGGCTCAAATGACAAATACACCAACATGTTTTTCCAGAAACAACACTTAAAATATGTGTCGGAAACTCAGTAAGAAGTTTAACGAGCTTCAACAGAGTCCCTCAGAGACTCTGACCCGATGATTCCACCGGGCCGTCTCCACCGTGTTGAGGCCTCGATACGGTCCCTGAGGCAGATTGCGGCCATTTTAGTCAATGCTCGTGTTTCCACCGTCTGCTCGGGAGCACGTTTCAGCAGCGTCCCAGCTCTGCGCTCAGCCCCGCAGAGAATAAGGCAACACAGACGTTGCCCGGTGGAATCAAGGGACGCACAGGCCACGAAAATGTTATTCCTTCAATAAAGTTGTTGACTAAATCTATGTGCTCCAGCACATTTCTGAAGTCTCTCATTGGAACTCCTTTCTAACAAAGAAGTAGCTGCACTGAAAGAAACAATGCTACTGAATTTTTAAAAGTACATTTTCTAATCTCATAAACTCCTTCTGTGTCAGGGTGACGGCTCTCTTTGCTTTGCCTAATGGTTTTCTATCCTAAAATACGACCTGGTCTCTAATTAGATTCAACACAAATTGTCTTTGGAATATGCAACATGTAAGCACTTAAAATCCTTCTTTCCCCTGTGAAAACTTGTGAATTGAATATTTTCTGGCTTTTTTTTGCCACACATGAATGAAAGTCTCCACTTAAGAAATTTACATTTTCACATTCGTCAAATGCAATTTGCATTATTTTCACATGCGGATTGGGATTTCCAGATTTGCAAAGAGAGACACTGATCCAGGGACTGCAAGTTCAGGTAATACAGTTTACCTACCTCAAGGCCCTGATATTGTGCTTGTGTGTCGCATATTCCCAAACAAATTTCAATTTAATTAGCATAAATGAAATGACACAGAGTCAGTGTGGAGCTGCTGTGGCCCCTGGAGTCCTGGGGTCCTGGGGCGGTCTTTTAACTGGTAATTAAGTCTTAAGTAAGTCTTAAGCATTAAGTGTTCTATTTTCCTTCTATCTTACACCAAAAAGATTTCACTCTCTGATATAACCGGCACATTCATTAGATGACTCACCTGACTGTGTCTAGACTCGCCGTATTTGCCGTTGAGGTTGGCCCGGTGGCAGTTCTTGTACCACCAGGCTCCTTTGTAGGACAAGGCACAGTTAGTGACAGCGATGTCGTTGTCTCTGTCTTTCGTAGAGAAGGGCCGGCCCTGATGGTAGCTCAGAGAGTCACCTGGGATCAGAGGGGAGAGAGAGAGAGAGAGAGAGAGATGGAGAACCTTAAATAACCAGTGTGTGCTGGGCAGCGTTGGCATATGGCTGCTGTGAATAACGGCGTGATGAGGGGGACATAAACGACCAGGCAGGCGGGAGGGAGATGGAGAGACATGACAGGGAGGGAGTGGAAATAAGTCCTGCTGCAGGCTCTCTGAATTTATTTAGGCAGAGAGAGGTATAATTATAAACATGAGGGGATGATGGGTAATTCTGGCATATGGTCATGTTGACAGACTGAGAGATACATAGAGAGCGAGGACAAGAGTGGAAGTGTGGAGGAGTGCTGAGGCGGGTTTCAGACATCAGGGAGAAGAAAAGATGGAGGATAAAAAATGGCAGATGGCAGAGGAGGGATGAGAGAGCACACATATATTATTATCATATTACAGTATATTGTATAATGTGGTATTCAGACATCAAAGCATGTTAATGTAGTAAAAAGCTTTCAGTGTTAATGTCCTCACTGACCATTTATGTACAGTCAGTGGGTTCATCACAAGGCTGTCATCCAAAGAGCCAAGTAAAAGGCTGAGTTAGGAACTGTGTACGTACCAGCGGTGCCGTTGTACTCTCCTATCCTGAGCTTGTAAAGGTTTCTCGCATCTCCAATGGAGAATTTGTCGTAATTGGCGTAGACCGACTCCTGTCCGTCCTTCATGTCGATCCTCAGCTCATAGCGGCCCTGACCAGCAATCCTCTGGATGTTATCTAGGCCTGTGGAGAAACGACGCACATCATATTGTTTGACTGGACTAGAAAGTACTGTAAAGGTGAAAATAGATGATTATTCAATTATCAGGACAGCTTGCAGATATTGTCGGGAGACGCCGCTGCAGTAACGGCGAATTGTCTACTTTGTGTATAAAATAATAAATCATCAGTT
Organism: Pagrus pagrus; assembly: GCF_965226575.1. Taxonomy (NCBI): domain Eukaryota; kingdom Metazoa; phylum Chordata; class Actinopteri; order Spariformes; family Sparidae; genus Pagrus; species Pagrus pagrus. The sequence continues at coordinate 9,108,271 of NC_140196.1, forward strand.
TTGCAGCGATTAAAGGTTCGACTCCTGATAAGCCCCGTATGTCAGACCTCTTTGTCAGCTGGTCGTGTGTATGTGGATGATTGACAGTGTCGAGCGCGGCGGACACTGTCACCACCAGCACCTCCTCCGAATGCCACACATCGGTACTTTGTGAGATAGGCGGCTTTGCTCTCTATCTCCAAGGTAGCAGATACGAGGCTCGTTTGAACGCAGAGAGGCGATAAGGCCCCACACTGACCTGAGCGATTGGGACTGCCATCACGATCAGATTACAACAAGCGCCCATTTGGAAAATAGTCCCCTTTCCTGCTTCACCTCCAACAGAAGCGTCACGTGTACACTTTTTCTGAACCCGGGGAAAATGCAAAGACAAAATAGAAATCCAAAAGCCTTTGCTGATAAGGAGCAGGAAGTAGAAATCCGGGGGAGCAGGGAAACTACATCTGCTGTAATACGTCAATGGAAAGTAGATACGATCTATGTTACAACCCAAAGGCACTTAGGTTGACGGGGGAAAAGCAATTGTTGTAATAAAATTGTGTTTAACACTCAGTCATCTCTAATTCCCATTGTACAATATCACTGTATTATCAGCAATTAATCTCACACCCATAATTTTTTCACAGTTTCTTCTTCCAACAGTTTTATGGGATCAGACTGCTCTATTCCAAACTGCAGCGATTAAAAATGCATTTTGACACACTATTGCACTCTTGTCCTATTATACTACCACTATTACCATCTCGTCACATTTTATTACCAGCTTTCCTCTCACACTCATACAGAAACAAGGGGAGGAAATTAAAAAAAAGAGAGAGAACGAGATAATGACCACATACTGCACAATGGACACCCTGGTTTTCTCTCCGTTATTACATCATCAAACTGACATTGTGTTGGGCATGAACACTGGCTGAGGTCAGTGAGCAGGGAGAATAGATTGCCCTCAAGCAGCAATAAAAATGGCCGTTTCCAAAGTGTAACATAATAATGAAAGCTTAATTTCCATATTCTTTACTGCCGGCCAGTTAAGTGCCTCTTCTTTTCAGTTTGAGTGGATTTAATGACGATGTCTATGGTTCCATACTGTTCAATATATTGCTGTTCTGTGTGTAGAGGCGGTGATTAGCTAAATGTTAGCTATTACGGCTCTCCAGGGCTATGACGGTGAGCGAATCTGTAGGAAGAAGAGTGAAGGTCAAATGGTTTGAAACTGCAGTGGCCATCTGCATGACCATACCGTTTCCTTTCTGTGCGGATGAAACGTTTAAAGGACACAGATGAAACGTTTAAAGGACACAGCTTACACTGGAAATGGTTTAACTTTAGAAAAACAGTACAAAGTACACTGATGTGAAAGTATATATATATAAAACACTGACACTCTACTTGCCCACAGAATCACTGACAACCCTTGACCTGGACTATTATTGGGCAATTTCCCATGTTCAAAAGCTGGCCGCTGCATGCTGTTTTGACACTGCTGACTTTTTGATAAAACGGCTGAAGCACTGAAGTGTTGAAAAGGGAGGAAGCTGTGTTGCAGAACCTTTTCTTCATGACTTTCTGTTACCTCCTCAAAGCACTGTACAACCCGAGGTTATGTCAAAAACCCTTCTAACATCAACTAATTCACAAAGACACAATTAAATTTCCCTCTGCCATGTTCTGGTGAGAATAATTAGATAATATTACTGCAGGGCTTTGTCACAGAAGACATTTTGACATGTCACAGTGGGGAAAGCACAGGTGTAATTAATAAAATTAATGATGGCTGGATTCAATTTAGCTGCTTCAGTTCTAAGGTCCTGCTATTGTGCATTGCTGGCTCACTGTCACACTGTCATGAGTAAGTAGGACACTCGAACAGAACAGAGCCATCGTTAAAGTTTATTAGCAACACCTGTGCTTTTCCTCCCGCTCAAAACTATATTAACCACTAGATCCGCAGACAAGCCAGTTTCGTACAGCAGCCTTGACATTTTGTGCTGTACTCTGAGGTTGCCGTGTTCCCTCCTGGCATGTTATCTGTAATCTTGCATCACTGGTAGAAGCTTTCACAGGAGCAAAGAGCAGCTCTTGATGCCTCACACCCTGAGGTTACATTAAGCTGCTTTTATGCACTGAGAGGACAGAGTACAGTACAGGATAGAAGAAAGACACGGGGGAGGGAAAGTGCATCCTAGGAGGCATGAAAAAAGTAACGCAAGACCCTGGAGATGGAGCTGCCCTGGACTGGTCCAGGAGTGGTGAGAGGGCAGATTATTGCTGATTCAGCTCAAGTGGAAGCGGGTCAGAGGGAATTTTGTACGCACTGAATCAGATATGCTCCGGTTTCTTTGGCTCATGTCGCACGGGCAGAGCCATTATAAATCGGGCAGAAATGAGGAAAATCTGTGCCAGGGAGCTGCTACGTGATGCCCTCAGGTCCCTATCAGGAAAAGATAAAACACTTTAAAGCTCACTATCTGCTCCATAGTTTGCGAAAAGGATGGATTTCCCTCCTGTACGGTGTTCGTTTCATCTTACAGAGACATATTCTGTGCTCCAGTGAGTCATTTTCTCCACCGTTGTCAGAACACAAAAAAACATAAATTTTTAATCTAAACCGGCAGACGTAATCCAACTTTTTCTATTGTGAGAAAATGTTTAGAACAGCGTCCCGGTGGTGGTGCACAAAAGTAACAGCAGCAGCTGACATTATTATTAAATTCCACTCGACGCCGCCGCAAACTACAGCAACAAATCTGACAGTCTCGACAGGAATTGCAGGCTTTTATACCACATTCCATTATTTTGTCAGCTCCTGTTTATGAGGGGTTGCATCTAAAATCTCTTCACGCTTTCACCTATTACAGTGTGCTTAGTCACTAATGGACTAGAGCGTGCCACAGCTATCTTGTATTATGATCCAATACGTGTCAGCTGCAAAGTAGCAGCCCTCCCTCTGTTATAATGCGGTGCCATAAAAATTTCCCCCCAGTGTTATTTAATTTCTCTAATCTAAAAGTTCAAAAAACATTCTTCTCCGTGTCCTGATTCACTGAATGAAATATTCATGTAATATTTCCCTTTAATCATCTGCACCAAAACAATAACATAAAAAGTGGCCCATGAAGAAACATGACTCATTTGCACATTTTCTAATGAATATAATTATTGTTCCGTAATGAGATTTTTGGGGAGGGGGGAGGGAGAAGAAACATTCAGCAGTCCATCACAACAGTGAGGATGTTGCTGCTGTTTTTTCTTTGAATCGGAGCGACGCTAAAAACAATTACTGAGTCATTTCAGGGAGAGATGATCTTTCAGAGAATCCAGTAATGAATTGGATAGACTTTGTGAAGTCAAGTGCTGAAAGATGAGACGAGCAGGAAAAAAAAAAAAATCTTCACACAGAGTGAAAAATCTCACAAAGGAAGGCAATACAGCACAAGATATTGGAATCATCTCTCCTCTTCATAAAATAGATGAATCAATTGAAGCCAAGTGAAAGCTATAACTCTCTATTGATTGTGGCTATTAAATCCACTTCAGTCATGGAGATGGTGTGTTGATAACGAGCCTTCAGGTTGAACAAAACCGGTGGACAGTTGTGGTTAATATCAGCCTGCAGCCCCTAAAATGCAGCTGAGATACAATGTGCAGGGTGACATGAAGCTGAAATACTGTAAAGCGAACCTGACCTCTGAATTTACTAATACAGCTACAAGTCAGTCAGTATCACTCTCATCTTAGGCAGAGCTTGAGACTGGTGGCGTCCCGTCATCCCAGAGGACGATAGAAAATGTGTTTGGTACGAACAGAGATCCTCACTGAGATGTTAGCAAATGACAAACTGAATCAAGCTCCGACCATCACAGAGCGTATCCTCTTGTGCTTTTACTAAAGCCCAAGATGACGTCCTCAAATGTCTTGTTTTGTCCATGACCAAAATATATTCAGTATACTGTCCTAGCAGAGTGAAGAAACCACAAAATATTCACATTTAAGAAGCTGGATTCAAGGAATTATGAGAATTTACTGAAACCAATTAATCAATTATCAAAATAGTTTAATGATTGATTGATACGATTACTAGATGGCTCCTCGGCATGAGACATAAGAAAAATATGGCGCGTTAAAATTAAAACTCTTTTTTTTTTCACAGAAAATCTTTGTTAAAATCAGCAGGAGGAGAGCTACAGTAGTTAGCTGCTAGCTGTTAGCAGCCGGTGGGCAGCAGAGGCCTGTGGTGTGTTTGTCTAAGTGAGCTAACAGCTAACCGAGCCAACAGAGCTAACAGCCAGCGAAGCTAAACGGGAGCACTGAGAGTTTCATAATTTTAAGTTTAAATAAATGTACTCAATTACTTCAGCTCAGTGCAGCTTGGGGGTAAAAGCACTTTGAATGCAAATAGTTTTAACTAATAACTACTGATCATAATAACAAAGTAAAGAAACAACATATAGATTTTGGGGCTGTTAACATTCACATCAGGACAGTGGTGAGAAAAAGTTAGTCTGGAGCCCTGATTGTACCGAATGTACGCAGAGCGACTACTCCACATTTCCAGCCTTCGGGAGTGAGGGAGATTTTTATAACATCCTGTATGTTTCAACTATAAAAGCTACAAAAGAACCTATACTCTCCACATTTTCTTCTATAGATGAAGTATCTCAGAGCAAGAATCTTACCGAGCCAGAATTCATCCTCCAGGTTTCCAAAGCCGACACGATAGTCACTCCACTTCCTTGAAAAGTCTGTCAGGCCGTTCTGACGACGCTGGAACACCTGAACACCAGAATGAGACGATGTAACAAGATCAGAGGACTCAGTTTTTCAAACTAAAATAGCACACATGACTCAATGATGAGATCAAACCGACATTCTGTGTTTTATTCCACCGAACAAAATCCAATTTCCTTTCCTTTCCTTGGCCTGACACAGTTTCTTACATTTGCACGTAACAAATGTGCTATTAAAAGGTATTATCTCCACAGTGACTTACAATCCAGCCTCCTTCATCAGTGGTCATGTCACAGTACACCTGCACACCCTGGCTGGGGTCTCTGTTGATGTAAATGGTGTAGACGCCGCTCAGCGTCTCTCCATTCAGCAGGTGTTGGGCACAATTCTGAGGTGTTGCAAATAGACGACTCCCTGGAGAGAAACGGGGACAAGTTATGATGTGCCTATTTTTGTGCGTCTTTTGGCTTAGATTTTATGGCATTTGACAACATACAGTAGTGTTTAAGAAGCTGCAGTTATTGATATTTTTTACATCAACAATGGATTAAATGCCTTTGTGTAATAAGCTGCTTGTAGGGACAAACCCATGGAGAGTTTCCCTCAGCTCTTCAGAGAGTTCAAGCGTCTTTTTAGCTCATTGTACTGTTTTTTTAGGTCCAAATTTTCACTTCTCTTACCAGTCCTTTCACAGCCGCCAGCTGTTTTAAATCTGTAAAAACAACAACTGCACACTACCTGCCCTGCACCAAACAGCATACAGACAAAAATAGCTGGTGAACACAGTGGAGCATTTCACCCTTAAAGAGCTAAAAGTAGCCAGAAAATTAATCAGGCAGCTGGAAACATGACACCAAATGAATGCTACTGTTGCTCCATATCTGCTGGATGTGTTTATAAGCAGCTAACAGATTTGCTATATCAATTTTATAAGGTAAGACTATTCTAATAATATGTTCACAGCTTGTTCTGCTGCCCCAAAGTGGCCAAAATATAATTTAAATTAAAGTAAAACTGTAATCCTGCAAAGCTTTTATTACACAGCCTGGTCTAAATGATGGATACCGATTTGTACGTTGGGCATGATCACATAAATCTAAGGAGATAAACAACTTCATGATGCTCTCTGACCCTCAACTGAGTGACACATTCTGCACCCAGTTACACACTGAGCACATGAAAGATAAGAGCACACAGTTCAGCTGTAGGGTTGCAGACAGCCACCCTGCAGGTTGCAGCCTAACAGGAAGCCTCCCTCAAGACGCTACAGGGAGGGGACATGAAAATTGAGCCTGACTCCGGGGACCCATTATTTTGCACCTTCACTTATGGTGACAGTAATGTGAAATGCAGTGCGAAGAGGAATAAACATTTGTGGGGCTGAGAGAAAACTCACCCTGTTAGAATCTCATTCAGCTTGAATCAGAGAAAACAGATACATTGCATGTGTGTGTGTGTGTGTGTGTGTGCGTAATATACCTGTAGTGAAGGTAGTGGAGACTACAGCGCTGGTGTCGAGTCCTCTCGCAGCCTGGAGCTTGACAGTGTACTCTGTGGTCTCAGCCAGTCCCTCCAGTCGAATCCACGTGTCCTCTGAATCTAGGATTAGCTCCTAGTACACACACACACAGACACACACACACACACACAGGACAAATTTCATTCACACACAATTTAAAGATGTTAGATAAAGAAATTCCTTTTCTGAAAGAGTAATAATTTAATATTTACTCAGTATAAACCTCAGGGTAAAAATCAATTATATTAGAATCCCTGTAAGTCGCTGATAAAACATTGACTTGAGCTCATGAGTTTTACAAAGATCTTTAGTATGGCAACAAAGAAACCTTCAAGCTATTTTTGTTCAGGAAACACATGACGGTATGCTTCGTGTACCAGTAGCGAAACATTTGCAATCTGGTAAAAGAAATAGGTGAGGTTTATTTAGAAAAAGATATTTAGATTTTGTGAAGTGAAGAATTTTCAGTGTGAAGTGTGATTTTTACCACATAAACCTTTTGAGTTATTTTTAAGCATTAGGAAAAGATTGTAACTGATGTCATTGTGTTGTTTTTTATTGTCTTTAAGAAAAAAAAAGTGGTGTCTTTGTCGTGACACAGAAATAAAAGGGAAATAATTAGCAGTAAAAGTTGCTATTCCACTGACTGTTAGTCTGGCTGCCTGTGTTTTCACATGTGAGAAGTGACATTGAAAATAGAAAAAGAGGAGCTGAGAAAGCAAAAAAGAAGAGACAAGGGTGTCAACTAGACGGAAAGAATGAGATAAAAGACTCTTATCGGACAGCCAAGCTGAGAAGCTGCGGAGCAGTCAGGAAACAAACATTTCTATTTTTGGTGAAGAAGTCATGAGGGTACACTATAGTTACTTCCCTTTGTTTTTGACAAATCCTCTTTCATTGAGCCAGTTTTAAGGAGCCAAGATGTTTGACCGTCTTTGAGAGAGAACTTTCTCTGACATCACTTTTGAAGAGAGGAAATGAATCCAGTTGAACAGTAATGAGAACTTGTCTATGCATGAATTTGTGAGTGTGCATGTGTGTTACAGTTTGCCCTGGATACACATTAAATATGAACAAGTAAAAATAAAATATTCAGCCAGTTTGGAGGATATCAAATCACACATTTCCAGGCAATGTGTCCATGTGAATTATGCAGGGAAGCAGCTGGTAAATAGTGTCTCTGTCTCCAAGGATCTGACATTTTCCCACCAGGTTTTCAGGGTCAAGATAAGATTTTTATTGCAAGCGAAACAGCCCGGTCTTATCAAGGATAATACACACCATCATACACTCCCTAATTATTGCATGGCTCAGTGGTCGAAAGTACTCTATGTGTATTTACCCTTGTGTGTGCCTGTCAATGGGGAGATCTTTATCACTCCAGGCATGAACATAACCAGCCGTGATACTTGCGTTTACGAACTGTTAAGTAAATGTTAATCAGATAAGAAATTAATCTCACAGCTACTTTGTGTGAATTATACAAGTGTCAGTTATCTCTGTAAGATGGGAGCTGGCCGAACAGCTGTAAGTCTCACCAATATGTGTAAGATTACAACCGAGGTAACGCTGCAGCATGTTTTCAGCCAAGACAGACCTCGAGTGGAGACGACCCGAGGAAAATCTCACAAGGACCACTTCAGTCTCTGTCTGCAGCGATCGTTTTTTGCTCCAAGCATGAGTGGCATGACTCATTTGTTGCTGAACTACATGAATTCAAAATGTGACACTTGTTGAGGCAGCTCACCGCGGTGAAAGAGGATTTGAATTAAATCTAACAGAACATGACAATAGGTGGAGAGAAGAATAAGAAATGGAACTGATTTTCAAATCTTCTGAGTGGGTTTGCAAGACCTTCCGGACTTTTCTTCCTTTCTTCAAAGAGAATTACTGTTTGATTCGCCAATTTAATGGGAAATTACTGCTTGTTATGAACAACAAATAACATGTAGGCAGTGGACTGAAATTGCAGTCCAAATAATGTTAATAATTAGAGATGAGCAAGTACATCATTATCTGTATCTGTAATGGGTTTATTCTGAATATCAGAGGCCACTATTACTATTAAAGGGTAACTCCTCCAATTTTACACATTCAAGTGTTTTTGCAGGTCTTGGGGAGTACTACTGCATACGTGAAAAGTTTTTTCAAATGTAGTAATCCCCAAGACCTATAAACACACCTTTATGTGTAAAATTGCTGGAGTTATGTTTTAATAATTAGAAAACAATGTACAGAACAAGTTTTTTTAAAACTTGAATGAATAAGTAAATTGAATATTGACACATTTTACGCAGATGATACTCATACTCATGAAAAGTAGAACAGACTGACATTACATGTGTATCCAACTATTTAAACTGTTTAATGAGATTCAGCAGCGCAACTAAATAGCTAACAAGCTGATGTCAGCAGTGCACATTTCCCAAATTGCAACCCAAGACATGTTTGTAGTTTAGACAGTAAAGTTTATCTATAAGTTAGATATGACGGAGACTTCAGCAGACCGCTGTCTCGTCAGTACGACCATCTACTGTATGATGGACAGTACAAAAAATTTGATTGGGTCTATGAGAGCAAGTTCACTGTCAACAGTGCTAAAATATGGAGCGCCATAATGAAACCGAACAGTATTTAATATGACTTTCTCCCTTTTGGGTACTGATTTGTATTCTGTATGTTTATGTATTAGGCAGATATAGAGTGTACGAGAAAAAGCTTTAATTTCAGTTTGATTTAACATGCAAATATATGCAGAGTCTCGGAAATGGCATACAAAGTGTTGATTTAATATTGCTTGTATGTAAATGCCACAATATTTCTTGGAAAACTGTTTCTTTAGGAACAAACCGTTGTTTTGGAGTGAGGATGAAAAGACATCCTTCGGAGAGCAATGTAGATAGAAGTCTGTATTTAAAAAAATGGGGTAATCTCACTTGTTAGTGTCGCATTCTCTGTGCATGAGTGACACCCGATGGTCAACCACACAGCAGTACACACATTCAAGGTCAGTGCGTGTGTGTGTGAGAGAGAGAGGCTTGAGATGAATCATCATTTCATCAGTATGGATGTGTGTGCGTGTGTGTATTGACTGTTTATAAGCTCATGCCCATTTGAAGGGTGTTTGTTTGTAAGACACCTAATTGCCAATAAAGGGAGTATTTTGCAGTGCATCTTGGGAAATTGTTCTACTCAATTGGTTAACAGGCGTACCGCACAGCTCCTACTAACGTGGTTTATTGCCATTACTCGGCCATGTCAAAAAGTTTAATCAAAATAAACAATGTCTCTTCTGAGACACATTATAGTAATATCTCTATTAGACAGGCAATTTCACTGCATACTCCCCTTGTGTGTGCTTCTGTCTGTGAGTGTGTGTGTGTCCCCAAATGCTCGCGAGCTCCACATCAAGGGATTAGATGATTGAAAGATAAAATATGAATTTTGAAGTGCTCGAAAAGTTGTGACTCCGCATTAATTTCCTCTTTCTGAACATTGTTCATCTCGGTGTTTAATGAGTTGATTAAACCGGGAACATTCTCTACTTCCCAAATCCGAGAGGGGATTTTAATATGTTCTACAATATCTGCAGTTTCTATTTTCAGGTATGTGGATTAACAGAAAAAAAAAGTAGTTTATCTCCCTGACACATTTGCAACTCTACTCAACAGGATTTCCAGAACCACTAGATATGGAAACACATTTTGGCTGCAGATAAAATGTTAACATCAAGGAAGTACAGTATGTGTGTGTTTGTGTGTGTGTGTGCTACATACTTTTCGGCTGCCGTCAGTTGACTTGTAGGTGAGCATGTAGTTGTCAATTTCTGCTATTGGCGGTTGCCAGGAGATGAGAGCGCTGCGGTGATTCACTTCACTGGCTGTCAGGTTCAGGGGCGTGTCCATGGCTGCCAAGAAAGAGAAACCTCTCAACATTTACAATCAATTCAGTGCAAAAAAAGAAATGCTTTCAGAGCGTTTCTTACACCTACAGCGTAGTGCAATTCTCAAATAATGACTGAGGTCTTGTCTTGTCTGCCTGCTTTTACAAAACGTGGTTATTTATCAGTTTTACTCATTGTGTTTCAGCTTTTCATAGTTGGAGTGAGTGAATGCCTGATGTAAGAAAATAAGTAAGAAAATTTCTGTTACTGTACATGTGAATATATGTTTGGTGAAGAAAGTACATTTCTCTGTTCTTATGATTTGTGTGGTCGAAATTGCTTTGAATACTAAATAACACACATTTTTCTTTACAAAACACTTTTTAAGTTAAGTGTTAAGATACTGTTGAGGCATTTAGACAGAAACAGTTCTGTTATTTGATGAAATTATTCAGTGTATGCAGAAGTTTTCAAAGGCTGAATTTACAGCTGATACTGTAGCTGTCTTTTGCAGAAAAAGACAGTGCAAAATCAGAAAGGGGTCAACTAAGTAATTTTGGTTTTAACATTCCTCACATGAGATTAAATCAGCTAAAGCTGCGGTGTTGAACTCGCGGCTTCGTTGCTATGAACAATGGAAACAGGTCAAGTGCACTTTGCGCTGCTCTGCTGAGAGTATCCTCAGCATGTCATGGCAAAAAAAAACACACCAACGCTTCACAAAATGTGTTTTAAAATTTTTGGTTGAGAAAAGCTTAAAATATCACCATGACAAGAGCTCACATTATCTCTCATTCTCACCATGAAACTTATTTCATGATTGTGAAACTTATTTGGATGCATCACGTGCAGCACAATTAGAAATAATGTATTCAAGTTATGCTATTTGATATTGTTAATCCTTGTTATATTTATTATCTTCAAAGTTAAGAACATGCGGAGAAGTATTTTATTATAGAAATGATCTAAAGGGTTTTCATACTTGACAAAGAAAACAAACTGTAGGCATCCAGCAGGCTTTTGATCATCGACTAATTAATGAATACAAGCTGTGGCTGACTCACCATCAGGAGAGATGTGCCACTCAATAATATCAGCAGCCGCAAAATAATCACAGCGACTGTACAGGGACTAAAATCTGGGTCCAATGGACATAAATCAACAACCTGGAAATTAAACCCAAAACTGACCCACAGAAAATCTGCAGGGAGGTGAATTCATCAGGATGTCCGTTTTGCAAATTCACACTACTACCCACCCCACAAGACTGGCCAGACTTTAGCGCAGCAGCAGCACTGGGTGACATTGACCCAATATTTTGATAAAACCTCAGATGCTGAGATTAAAGCAGCTACAGGGAACCTTTAATTTTTTGTTGATTTTGGCAGCTCCTGTGGACAAAGCACCCCCACCTCCCTTTTAAAGATCTTTATTTGGCCAGTGCATGCATTTGTTTTGGAAGCGAGAGAAAGAAAGATGCAAATCATTTTTTTAAACACAGCTGTTTGCAGGATGCATGGTAATTAAATAATTATCTATATGTGGCTCTGTAAGATTAATAACTGTAAAGGAAAGTTTGTTTTAGTGCCGTACCACCAGACTACAGAGCAGCTTCTTTCCTCAGGTTGAGACTCCTCAATCTTCAGCCATAAAAGTAGTTTTATTATGTGACTCATCCAACCCTGATAAGACTGAGTACAACCTGGTGTCAAGCTTTAAGAATAGCTATAATATCTATATGAAAAGAGCCAGTCTTCTTGCTGGTGGTCTCATTTGCTTTCCTATAAAGTTAAAAGTTCCTTGGAGTACATTTAAATAAACTTGTATGCCAGCACTGCTAAAGGTCATCTTTGAATTGATTTTTCTTTTCTTTTTAAATTCTTCTGCTACTTGAACCACAAGTGTTACATTATGCTGCCACTCCGAATCAAGAGTCAAAGGATAAAGCTGACTTTAATACCGATTTTTCTTACAAATCCACATGTTAACAAATCCAACAGAGAGACCAAGGACATGATGATATGCTACCCTGTATCTCAATCTTCAATTACATTTTTTAAATTCTTATTTTCCGCTTTATTGGATAGTGTTGCAGCGTATAGACGGAGAGGAAATACGAGGCGATGGTGGCATGGTTTCCCTGTTGGTGTCAAATCAGGAGCATTGTGATTACATTATATCCATCCGGTCTTAAACCACTTAACCACTGGGACGTACTTTCTGACGTCCCTGCCATTATAGTTTACAGATTTTGATTTGAAAAAAAAATCTAAATAAATCATCTAACAACTGAGCTTTTTAACAAAAGTTACTTAAACTTAAGTAAATGGTGCAAATGTTAGGGATTATTTTACACATCTGGTGCAATAGTGAGCACTTACAGCAGCAGGAAGGTGTATAAAGGTGTATTTGACTCAAAATGAACTACAGTGGCCACAGTAATTGTAAAGAAAGAACATGTCATCCAGTGCAATGTTGAGGCTCATTGAGGTGCTAATAGTTTTTGGAGAAAAATGCAGGTATATGACACAGAGGGATGAGCTATTTTAGGTTAGCTACACACAGTACTTAGTCTTTTTATTGGTTTTCTTGATAATGAGAAAAATATTGGCAGACTTATCCTTTAATGCATGAAAACTAACGACACGGTCGATAATTTGGTCCTCAATAAGGGATGACAGCTGTAAATTGTATATTTTGTAGATGACTGCTGTAAAACAAAAAAAGGAACATTTATAAATATTACTATTATCCATTAAAACACTCAAAATATAAGAAGTACAGATTAATAATGGGACATTGTTGCCCATACAGTATACTATTGTCGTATTCCATGATGTGGTAAAACCTCTTTGTCAGTAAATACTAAATCCCCACAGGACCGAGTGAGACGAGACTCTTTTTCTGTTTAGTCACAGTATATCACAGCCTCAAATGCATTCAAGCCCTTGATCAGCGAGCCCACCCAAGTTTTACTGCGCATTACATCACACCAGCCGAGTATATTCATGGTCCCTGCGCAGCTTTCAACAAGGCCTGATTATAGTGCCTTTGTTGATACTTTAACCACATCACAAGGAGATTCACCTCAATTTCCCCACCTTACATCACCCTTTTTTCAGTCAATATGTGATCTTCCGACATGGTAGCGGAGGCACCGACACACTCTAACCCCATTTTACTGCCTGATAGAAAATAGATGACCTTCTATTTGGAAAAATCTGTTTCCTGTAGTTACATCATGACTCTGGGGCACATCGTCAGCCAGTCGCCCCAGCAGCGCTCTGTGTAAGAGAGGCAGGGGCGCTGTGCCGAGTGTGCTGTGCAATCCAACGTCAACGCTGTGGATAGGAGATAAAGATATCCGTTACACGACAGTCTCTTTCTGTGATTCCCTTTGTTCGATTCCTCTGTTCTTTCTAAAGTGTAACAAACACAAGCTTCTATAAACAGCCTGAACTTTTAACTTCTCCTGAGGACTTGAGGGGCCGAGGGCTTAACTGTTCGCTAAACATCTAACCCTCGATTGAACCCATAACTTCGCGCAACTCTGCACACATAAAGGAAATCAACAACTCCACACACTCTCCGTTCTTTTAAATCCTGGCATGTGTGCGCATATGGTAAAAATCGTTGACAGCTCGGTAATTAACAGCTTGTACCCGTCTTGATAACCTCCTGAAAGATGTGGGGTGCCTTCAGTCGGAGACAGTGATAGGCAGATTCACATGGTGCGACACGGGGATTGAGAGAGACGGGCAAAGGAGGGAACAAAGAGCATTTAAGAGAGAGTGCAGCTTGAGATAAACACAGCACATTCTGCATCTCATTTCTACTTTTCTTCCTCCTTTGTCTGTTTCCTCCTATTCCCACATCAACCTGGGGTCTTCCTCTCCTCCGCTCTCCCTCTTATCTCCATTTGTGCTTCTGTTTCTCTCTCCTGCTCTCCATCCTTTGTCCACCTCCTCCTTTCCTCCTTATCTGACAGGCTGCCATTCTAACTCAACGTGCCAGAGAGTGAACAGAGTTTATCTTTTGTTCTTGTCCTCCCCTCGACTTGATGAACTCTGCTGCTGCATCATGGCCGCGTGGGGGATAGATGAGCGAAAGGAGGCGGCAGGGGAGATTTTAATTCATAAGAATGGAGCAACCACCCTCATTCTGCCCATCTATCCCCTCATTTTCGCCAATTAAATCCATCTCCTCGTCCTCCTCTCGCTCTCACTCTCTCCCTCCAATTAAACCTTCGCATTGAGTGTGTCCATACAGGTGAGCAGGTGCTGCCGGAGTTCCTGGCAGCCCTCAAGCTCTATCTTCAGAGGCGGAGGTTTGAACAATGGGATTGAGATGAATAGGTTTGGCTACATCTAATGTCTCATTAACACACGGTGTAAACAAAGCGAGAGGAAAGAAAAAAAACACACACAGAGAAGCAGATGGGAAGGGCAGCATGGGCAGCGGCAATTTGTTGCAGGGAGACAAGAGGGAGGAAGTTATTAGAGTGGATATCACATCTCTATTCCGATTTGCAAGTGAATGATTCCTTCTGGAGGATGTTTAGGTAATTCATTTGTTTTTGGGAATCTAATCCAATTCAACAAATGCTACTGGGATGGATCTCACAGATGGACTCACGGGATTGAGCACCTTTATATGGTATTTTAAGTCCAACTGAAATTAAGTAGCTTTGTTGGCTGCTACAGCAAAACGTGAGAAACTTCTTTGGTTTCATGATGGCGTCTCCTTCAATTCAACGGGATACAACAATCCACATTACCTTTCCTAACGGAGTCTCCTTCTTATCAAACCCACAAACATGACCACACATCTCGTCCTGCACCTCAGCTTGTTGAATGAACGAACAAACATTCACTGGGGAAAAGTGCACTGTTAATGTCAGTCTACAGGCGAGATACCTAATTATCCGCTCAGCTGCAGCACATTAGACAGCATGAAAACTGCAACCTGCCGATGTCACCTCAGTTGGATTGGACGCTGGTGTGGTCCTTTCTTTTCAAAACCACTAACAACACGCTGTCTAGTCTTTGTCTTTACTTTGTCTCTCATTCCCTACAGTGTAACACCGGCACTGTGTCAACCAGCCAGTTGCTGTCAATCAAGCCCCTCCAGCTGGGTGAGATAAAAAGAAGCTTTTCTGATATTTCACACAGACCTTTTATTGCGCAGACAGTATTTCTGACTGCACAGAGGGAGGACTAAATGTTATCTCAGTTGGACCTGAAGAATACACAAGAGCCTTTAGCTGCAGTAGCACCATGGATGATATCTAAGAGCCAAAACGGACCAGACAAACCTTAATTAATATTTGCTACAATGATTAAAAGTTCTTCATAACATTTTGTACTTGGGGCCATTTCACTTCATCATGGCTCTGCTTCAGACAGCACCTCCTACAGAGTGTGGGCTGGATTTCTGTCCAAGGAGCCTCAGATCACAAGACCTCTTCAACCATTCTCAATTGTGGTCACCAAAGTTATTACAGCAAAGTTAGGTTTAGGAACAGAGGCCAGGCCTCTTTGCCGTCCAATTTCCTGTCCCTATCGATATCGGTGTGTCTAACCCCTTCCTCACCTGTCTCTATTCCAAAAAACCTATTTTCTGCTTTTTCTCCTCCCTTGTTCTTATTGCAGGAACCACAGGGGCGACAATGAAGCTACAACCTGATAAATTAAATGTAAAAAGTTTTAGTGAATTATTACGTATAAAGTTAAGGGGAACTTCTACATAAACATAATGGTGTTAGGTATACATAAAAGTAATGCATTTCAATTTGTTCTTCTGTCTCCTGTATAGAGTTATTTTAACGTATACACATTAACTCAACATGATCGAAAAACTCTGCGTTTAATTTGACACTTTCCCTGAAATCATGTAAAAGAATTAGACACAAAATTGAGATGAACTTGTAACTAAAGCCATTATATAAAGTGTATATGCAATAGCCTAGAATGGATATTTTTAAAGATGTTGCAGAGTTTCAAACATTGTACTGTAAAACAATTAACAGCACAGATTTAATGAGGATGCAAGATCTTCAAAGTACATTAAAGTGTCAAAGATGCTTCAATTGCCTGAAGAATAAAGATTACCTTTCTGTAATAGCAGCACTCTCAGCACTTGCTGAACAACTACCAGCCAGAGCTCAGTGAAGCTGCCCGCAGCAAGGATCTCTGCTGCTTCAAAAACTTGCCAAGCACCTCTCAGCAAGTGGGCTCAGACACATCTGAGGGAGAAAAAGCCCGGTGCTGCAGCCTACAGGCTTATGGAGACACCCGTGGCAAAATCCCTTATTTTCCACCCCTATAGCTTAAATATCAGCCTTTGGGGAGCTGTCTTACTCTGTGTTGAACTCTTGAGGCATGGAGGCCAGACAACAAAACAACCCTCAGCTGTGGTTAAGAGGCTTGGGAATCAACAAAAAAACTCTCCCCTACCCAAGAAAATAAAAAAACCTGAATGGTTAAGGCAGTCTTAGTCACATTTTATATGAGTCGGACTGATCCCCTTTTCCCGTCCTTCTCTCTCTGTGCTGTGTTCAGCATGCATGCGGCGAAACATGACAGCAAGGGCTTTCACTGACCCTTCACCTCGTGTGCAACACATGGAACAGGAAAACTGGTGAACAACTCCTGTCCACATGATAATATTCAGTTATCCTGCTACCTTATGATAGACTAGAGTTACTGCCTTGTGTTGAAGAAAAGCAGGGTTTCTAAGATTGGCTGTGTTGTAGTATGTTTTGTTGACTCAGACTCACTTTCTCTGCAGGTTATTTCCAACCTCACCATAAGTCTCAACAACACCTATCTACTGGAAAACTTCATTCAGATGGCATATCCTATGTTCAAACCACAGACCTTAACGCCCCATTTACACCAGGTATTAAAATAAGATCTGTATCTAGACACGTTATCCGGATAATAAATCATCTGATCTTTTTTTTTTTTTTTTTTGCATTTACACCTGGTATTTTTGGCACGCTCTCGTTATCCTCACTGAGATCAGATGTCCGTCCTCCAGTGCAAAACCTGCAATGAGTGATTTGAGGTGGCAGCATATCCGACCCAGACTCCTTTAAAAAATCTGTGATTTTTGTGAGTTTTTGAGCTTGGAGAAACTTTATGAAGATTGCGAAACACTGTTTCACAAATTCCTCATTATTTGTCCACTCTTTTAAATTCGGCAAATTAAGTTCATTCATTAAGTTATTTCTTTCTCTTCATAAAAAATATGTTCCCAGTTTGTTGTAGTAACGGAGTGTCGGCTACTCTGTGACTAGGCAGATCAGTTGCACAGATGAGTACACAGTTATTTCTAACTGTGTATCAGTCATCTCCTGACCATATTGCTTTCATTCTTTCTGCAGTTATATGACATACAGTACTCTTGGTGGATTTGGATTTGGATTTGAAATTTCTCTGCATGCTATTTTGATCAACACTTGAGCTTTATAAATACTGTAAATACTGTACATCAATGTATCTATTACTCTTACCTAGGCAGACAGACAGAGGAGTGAACTGCAACTCTAAGAGTGAAAGGCTGACAGAGACAGAGACAGAGACAGAGACAGAGACAGAGCAGCAGACGTGTGGTGAAAGACTCACCGCCAGACTAGTTGACCAAACTAATCAATGGCCTCATCCTGTCTCACAGCCCGCTCACAACGTGACATTTTCCACTGGAGCGGAACAGCCAGAGACAACAAGCTGTGTGAACTGAAAAAGGCTTTAATATTTCAATTAGGAAGTTTAATTAACAACAGGGGAAGATTCCTCTGAAGTTGGGGGTGACTGAGGCACCCCCTGGTTTGACATGTCATCATTAGTCCTGCGGGGCTGAAGACTTTATTGGTGTGTGTTTCTTTGTGCGCTGTACTTACATGGGCCCACATAGGACACAACTGTGCGAATGCTTCGATGGGAGAAAGGCACTTGTGTTGCAAGTTTATGAATAAAATAAAACTGTCCAAATGTCTCCAAAAAATAGTTAATAAATCCGGTGAAGCTTTAAAGAGCAACATCATTGAATACAGTTATGCAAATCTGAATCTGGTCCTGAGACGTAAATAATGTAAAGATATGAGCGCATTAGAGGTTCCGCTTTATTAACATGTTTACGACACTTGTTTGTGTTTGTCGGGTAGTTGGTTTAATTCTGAATAAAGCAGACATCCCGCAGACGTCCTTCAATCAGTCCTTCTATCTTCAATGGATGAATGTAACCGTGGCGAGAATAAATTTAGTCTATTAGCAACAAAGGCAAGCATTAATCGCTTGCTTGATTCAGTGAGACATGGTATTCAAAAACAAAATTCTTGTCCACTTTACTCACTCCACGGTGAATGCAGCGCAGCAATATCCCAAATTCTTTCTTTTATATGACAGTCTAACCAGGGTTTTTCTGTTTTTTGTTGTTCTGTGAAGAAGCTGAGGTACATGACGCACAAGGCAGAGCATCTGTTTCCAAATAAGGAACACCTTAAACAGCCGAGAACATTTGTTTATGTATGAGTTACTATACATGTACAGCACTGACATGGTTGCAGGTAAGCCTAATTTTCACGAGCCCCATTTATGTTTTGAAGTCTCTGCAGCTCAGAGTTTGTATCTGTTCCGAGCAGTTCGTCTCTGCTGCAGTGCAGGACAGGTAGCTCCGCTTCTCCTTGGGGGATTAAAACTCCTCTGCTGACTGAAAAGTTTTTGTTTTTTTTCCTGCAAGAACTCCAAAAAGAAAACTAAGTTTAGAGAGCTGCAACTCAGCTAAACTGGAACAATTCCCTCACCCCTTACTTTCCTCTCAATGAAGCACACCATGAAGGTGAATATAATGAGAGAGGTGGGTCACGTGGAGATGAAGCAACAGAGAGTTCACAAGTTCAACCCTCATGACAGCTTGTGTCTTTGACCATGTCAAAGTTTCCAGCAAGACATTGACCCATGTGACACATGTTAACTGTGCAATGAGTGTTACACAGCGATGACAGATCAAAGGTTTTAAAAGCACACTGTGTGGGAAAAAGGTCAAATCTGTAAAGTGACCCAAAATAATAATATGAAACCTCCAACTCATAAAATACCACAAACTACATGTTTATCACCTGAAACATCACCAGTCAATAAAGCATACAGTGCATAGTCCTTAAACACCAGCAACTGGACCCTTCTCCTGGAACAAGCAGCGATGCTCTCAGACAAACAGCCCCACACCACTGAATATACTCTGAGGTAATCTAAATTTGAAGTAATCTAATCAACATAAATAATAACTTAATGTCTATTGTGTTATTGTCATAGCACATGACTTTAATTGCAGGGATGTCTACTAAAGATAACTAGACCTATGTTGTTATACCAATCTGTAGCTCAAGACAGGAGTATGAAAGTTTAGCTCAGGCCTGGGTTGAAAGCCTGGTGATTCCTGACTCACTCTCACTCCTCTCCCGCTTCACGCCTCTCCCAACCCCAATTGATCCCACCTTGTCTTCACTGTCACCAAAGTCCTGGTTGTATTAGCTTTAAATCACTCGCCACTGTCTTCAAAACCTGCTCCTTCGGGTGAACAAAAGCTCACGTGCTAGTGGTGTCAGCAACACTTCCCCGGTGCAGTGAGCTCCCAGTCCAGGCAGAGTCAGCTCATAAGACTGCTACCTGCATGGCTAATTGAGCTACAGTTGACAGCAGTTAGTGGTTACACCAGCGATATGCTTGCTGGTCCTTATTTGTTTGGAGTATGAATTTGAGAGGTGGCAAATTCTAAGGGATGAAGGTTATTATTCATTGTCCATCACGGCCTCAAAGGAGGAGTTACTTTTCTGCAGCACGCCAATTTTCGAGCCACTTTTTTAATGGAAACTAATATAATAAGTATAAAAAAGACAACCATGTGTGGAAATATAGAGCACCTGATATGACCAAAAAAAAAAAAAGACTTCCATCCATAAAACCCTCCAACCAGCTGTCACTTTTCTAGGTTGGTTATGATGGTGGACTGCATGATACAACGACACTGATTGTATGTTTTCATTGTACTACTAAGTTCTGTTGTTTGTGCTGCACTTTATTAAACCCCAGGGAGAAATGCATCTGCTGCATTTCACTCATTCTAACTACTTTAGAAGCGTTGTGAAGCCATTGCCCTTAGTCAAGGACAATGGGAGGAGAATTCATAATTAACATGCACATTTTTTTGGTATGAATGAAACCAAGCATCCCAGGGGGGAACTCTCCTACTGTGAGGCGACAGCGTGAATCACTGAGTCACTGTGCCGCCCGCTGTACTGACACCAGCTGAATAAGATGAACACGTACGTGTTTGGAGGTTGGTGATGACGGTGCCGCTGGTGAGGGGTCCTTTGGTGGCGTAGAGGGCTACCGAGTAGCTGGTGCTCGGCTTCAGGTTGGATAGCTGGTGCTCCTGCTTGTTACCTTCCACCAGGAAAGTATCAGCTGTCACTGAAATACAGAGCACACATATATTAATATGTTTACTACATTCACACCATCTCATACATCTTCTGTTTTTGGGTTTGTCTGAACAGAATACATTAAATTGTATCTCTTTGAAGTATTTCTTCACTAATTATGCTTTTAGGGGCCACACTATAAATATCTTTTGCTCTAAAATATGACTGGGTACTCCGTAATATACATGAAATATATGACTGAAAAAACCACTGATCTCATCTGTATGCATTTCTAAGAATCATTTGAAGGTGACTAATACTTCGGTCTAACAAGGTGAATTCGATTAAATTACCATTAAATTACCACTTTATATTTTTAGTCATAAGAAACTGCCTCTGATTTGACTGTGAAAAAAATACTGATGAAGAAAATAATGGTGTAAAATGAGAACAAGACTTTTAATAATAAAATTTAATATAACGGCTGAAGTGTCACAGGCTCACTAATGGGATTTTGTTGCATTAGATGTTGATTGATTGTAGTAAAGTTGAGAGCTGCATTATGGTTAAACTTCACAGTGACAGTGATGCAAGTGAAGATATGGACAAACCATATTTTTACCCTATCAACCTATTTTATATGACGTTTGACTGACTGACACCATGATGGTTTGGATTTTATGTGGGTGTTCCTGGTGGCCATTAAAAAAATCTAATTGGTGATGCAGGACAATACCCCATGAAATATGAGATTTTATTGACCTTGATTTAATACCCTGACACTCAAGGGGATTTGTCCACAACTTACATTGCACTTCTCTAAACCATGGAGGAGGCTGGTTTTCAAATATGTGTCCAGCATATAGATACTGTCTGCGTTACTGAGATGATCTGGCAGCCGTCCAGCCAGTCAGGATGTAATTTACACACTGACTCCGAGAGCTGAGTAATACAGATTCCTCCGGATAACTCAAGGCATGGCTTAGTCAGTGAGGTCATGTGCAAATGAGAGAAATGTGCTTCCCATAACATTTTTTTGCAGTCAGTTTATTAGAGTCATGGAGAGAAAATAATGGTTGAGATCAAGTGTTAAACTTTTGATTGGTGAATATAAAAAAATGCACTTTACAAAAGGCTAATGACTGCTTACACATAATGATGTTTGTTTGAACGATATGCTGCCTTTGAATCTCTTTATACTTTCATATTTCAGCCCTCTAGCCGTGTGTGTCAAGTAGATTTAAGTTATATCTACTTACTGTGAGTTGGCAGCCATCCACTTGGTTCAGGGAGCAAATTATAAGTTGACTCTGAGAGGAGCAATATGGTTATCTCTTACCTATCTGGATATGGCTGTCAGACAGCCCAGACATGGCTCGCATCAGAAAAATACGCCGTGTACAAACTGCACTGTTTGTGTCAAGGCTTAGTGGTTCAACCAAGCATGATAAACAGTTCTGAAAGCAAGACAAATGGATCTATATTGCCTCCAAGGCTCACACTGAAAACCTGTCACAACTCCACACGCTGCACCTGAATGACCTGAAACTAATCTGCTGATTATGCTCCGACTGCAGCTAAATCTTACTGCAGTCAGTGCTATGACTCTATGGGATTTCAATCATTTAATTGTGCAGAATGGGAAAAGAGCTCAATGTCAATAACGAGCTGTTAAGTAAATAATTGCTTGAACAATGCCTCGCAGATCCAAGGTTGCATGAAACACAATCATGACTCAAGCAAATGACAGGATCAATAAAAAAGCTGATCTGTAAGGGTCAGGATCCTGTAAAACTAGTGAGGAGTATACTACAATGGTGTCAATGTGAAATGGGCAGATAATGAGCTGACTTTTTCATGATTTGCAACTGTGCTGTAGTCGCTTGACATCCAAGAAATCCAGTTCTCAGAGAAAAGGGCATTGTGGTGGGTGGTTTATCAATCAATCCATTTATTGTCTAATAAACAGCAAGTTAATGAAAGCCTCTTGATGACAGAAACTCACCCTGATTGTGTGTGAGGGTCAGCACGTAGTTGTCAACACTGGAGAGAGGGGGGTTCCACCTCAGCAGGGCTCCTTGTGGGGTGATGTTGAGAGCGGTCAACTCAGCTGGCATGTCCATCGCTAGGATAACAACACGACAAAAGTATAAGCCCAATGTATCGACAAAAACAACACTAATATCAGAATCTATTAAACAGATTTGATAACAACATAACTGGTTACTTGAACTAGAAGATCTGATCACTGCAGGACATACAACATGGCAACATGGTGGTTATACATCAGCATATGTATATATAAAAGCTGCCATTTTAAAAAAGTACATGTGGGTAGATTTGTAGGCATGTCAAAATTTAGTTTAAATACATTTAAATAGGTTTAAAATGATACATCAACACTCGTGTTTGATAATTTCCTCCAATATACAATCAATTTAAGTACGAGAGTTTGATAACATTTCCCATCTGGCAATGCGGGTCTACAGCAATTCACCAGGCTCATAAAACTCACAAACTGTCAAACTACACAGCGCTGATCAAATATGAATCAAGATTATGTTACTGCATTGCCTATTTCATGCTTCAAAAGTTTTCAGAAACACAATTTATTGCACTTTTTCGCTGTAATTTAAGAAAGTTTGTGACCACGCATTTTTTTGAAGAACCGCCCCAACTTGGATGCTTCTCTCGGAGCTATGTCACACATGTTGTTGCTCTGATTGATTATAGATCTGTCAAATCGTGTCCAGAGGCATTTTGGTCTTTGCCCGTTTACAACACCTCCTGGAAATTGAAAATGAACTGAGAGGCTCCAGACTAATATGCACTTGTGAATTCTTCACCATGTAACACAGCTCCTAACTTGCTGCTGGATGTCACATCCAATTAGAAAAAAGAAAATAAAAAACATATATTTGTCTGGACGGTAGCTTTTTTTGTCTCCGTTCCCCGATATTTTGGAAAATTACATGAATTTCAACATAAACGATGGAGCTGTGTCATTGTTGCTTTCAAATGCAGAGAGGTTGTCATTATCTACACAGTGGATCTTGGTACAATTGCAGAGGGACGTAAAATATCAATTACAGCTCACAATTTTGAATAGCGTACTATTCAAACAGAAAAACAAACATTATTCAACAATCATCATCAGTTATAATCATAGGAACCCAGACACAGAAGAGCTTTGCATTCATACTGATTAATTCTGACTCTCTTTGCCATTTTGATCACTGTTTCTTCACACATCAAAGAGAAATTATGCAGTCAAGAAAGCTGTAGAAGGTCTCAGTTATTCTCCTGGGCCTACTGTTTCCCCACACTCTACCTAATTTCATTCTCAGACTGCTGGACATGCCAAAATTGAGTTTGAATTTAATTATACCTTTAACCTCAGTGTTTCAACCCCAATTTCTCCTCAGGCGTGTTATTTTGGCACGGCAGAGAGCGTGGCAGGAGAACACAGAACACTGCATGTGCTCCAAAGCTCTGCCCAGATGAGGTAATTAATATTGCCCTGCCCTCATCAGAATAAAAAAAGGAATTGCGCTCATTAGCACACTGAAGTGAGTTTGAGTCTTTCTTATCGCTCCGATAGATGAACAAACCCGATTAAAATCATTACTTTAATTGCAAAAAGGTTTAAGTGAATTTAATGGAGGCTTGCCAAGTCAATTAGATTGGCAATGGAGATAAAGTAGAGATGGCCAAAGAAGAAAAAAATAAACAGGTCATCCTCCTTCATCAGGCACAACGATAATCCAATCATCGGTCTCCATCTCCTGATTGCACCAGTGAATCACAGGCAGCTACGTCATGCTCGCACTCGGATCTGTATCTGAAAGTCAAGCTCCAGTGCTTAAGATCACGTTTGGATTAAGGGCGAGAAAAAAGGTTTGAAAAAAAAGGAACAAGGGCTGCTCTGGGATTATAGTATGAGGCTGTGGTGCAGTCTCATACTGATGGGAAGCGCCGCACCATTAATCCTAGAGTGTCCGCTGCCAAAAACACTGTATTTACATGCTATATTGCCACCGTCTATCCAGGAATACAGGAAAGCTGGACATTGAGATAATGAGCATGTGAATTTGGCCTCCTCCAATGGTACAAACCAGCTGTTCCAGTAACACACTACAACAGTAATTGCAGAGAAAATCACAAAACCGAGCCTCACTAACAAAATAAAGCATGCACAAACAATAGCATGATCTGCCCACATTGCTCTAAAAGCTGTAGGACAAGGATGAAATGAATTCATAGTTCAGTACTGTTTCTAAGGATAATTACAGTTTCTGCCAAGGTTGTGTTTGAGGAGGTCAAACAAGCAGAGTGGTACTTTGCCAGGTCACTGCACTAGAGGGAAAAAAGACAATATTGCTAAGAATGAAAGACTGTTGCTGTGACTGTTACAAATAAGTTTAAAATTTTATGTGAATCAATATTAGACTATTTTAGATTGTTTATTTTTTGATTGCTCAAACAAAAGATCATTTTGAGCTAAACTTTAGCTCAATTTAAATTTAGCTAAATTTATGGATCAGATATAGTGATCAACTACAGCCCTTTTTTTCAAGGGGCGCCCCCAGAAACTTTTGATGATGATTAAGTGACGGATGGAAGTAGCTGGTTGGCTGTGCATTCCTTATTTTTATACAAATTAACTATTTTGAAAAATAGACATTATTAACTGTGAATGAATAGTACCTAATGTAAATTATAAGATAAAAGCCTATAATGCGCAAGTGATTCGCGAGAGGGGCCAGTGAGGGAGTCAGCAATTATATAAGGGCAGCTGTGGCACCCTCCGGCCACCCCATGGTGGCACCTCTGTTTGTTTCAACAGGCTTTAATTGTAGCGTTGACAAATGATTGATTGAGTATTTTGCTTGAGGTCAGCCTCAGTGAATTTCATTTGAATCTTGCTCACATTAAGTGAAAGCTTCATTACTGTACTGAGCTTGAATATGACAAGCACAGTCAGCCAACACAACATTGGTTACTGACCAATACTCAGACTGAGTATCAAAGAGATGCAATGTCCTAAACAAGTCAGGGAAATGTGTTCAACTGAAGTTTTTCCTCGAATCGAGGGTCTGAGGACAGAGGATGTCGTTCACTGTACAGATTGTAAAGCCCTCTGAGCCAATGTGATTGTGATTTTGGGCTATATGAATAAAACTAATTTGATTTGAAGTTTGTTGGTTTCTATATATCAGAAAAACGTCAGGAAAAAATGAAACTGACCATTTGTTACTTGCTAAATATTGTATTTTTAGAACAGCCTCGCTGCCATGAGGTCAGTCTGCTTTGTGCTGCATCTTTGGTCATTAAGTAGACCAGACTGCAGCAGGCAGTACAGTTAGTGAGACACATTGTGCCATATAACTCCCCAGTCTATCTCTGCATCCCCTCCCAGTACTGTGGAAGCTGCACACAAAAAGCAGGTTATGTGTGTGAGTGCGTTCTCCAAAATAACCCCACAGCTACTCTGGATGTGTTTGTGGCACAGTACTAGCACTGAGCAGCCATGAAAACATTTTACCTGCTGCACCAGCTGCTTTCATGCTGCATGAGGGCCGTGTTGCCTTGTAGCTACAGGGAAACTTTTCAATGATTTTATATTAGAAATTTTCAGCATGTGATGGTAAAAAATGTGTGGTACGACATTCAGTATAAAAAAAATTAAATATATTCTTCCAAAATGGCTGAATTTGAATTCTCTGACTTTAGTGCATTTTATTTTATTTTCTATGATTGACCAGCTTTGTCCCTGTATTTTGTGGTATGGTAATCTGTGAAGCACCTTGTAACTTTTAATAGAAATAAAGTTTATATAAAAAATTAAACATAATTACACCCAATCTGTGGATAATAGGTTGTGTTTAGCACCTGAACCTGAAGGACTGTATCTCTTCTTTTGACAGTACCTCTGCCTGTGACGTCACTGATTCCTCTGAAATGATCTTTTAAGCATCCATTTAAAATAGGAGTCTCCCATTTTTAGGGAGGGACTTTAAAGGCCCCCCTCCGAACTTCAGTTTTGAGAAGAACGATACATTACCAGGGGTCCCAACACTTTCCTAATGAGCGCCCTCAATTAAACAGGCCTTCACACAGTCCATTTACTGTCAGCCCTCCCAAATTCAAAGTAGATTTAGCGCTACCTGCTGTGTTGACAAAATTAAAAATTGCTCCTTGCTTTGTCATCCCCTCTGATGATAATTGATTACAGCGAGGAAGTAAGTAGCAATTGCAGCACCATTCAAGTCATTACATACTTGGCCAGGCAATGCTGGATTACTTTTCCAAATCCCCTGTTTCTGTATTGTTGTTCAAAGCGGCATTAAAATGTCCCTGGTTGTGCGGGAGAATGTTATTTACCATTTCTAACAAGCTTGACTTTGGAGTTATGTTCTTTTCAGGCTATTACAGGGCCAATGGCTCTGCTCATTGTAAGTACACTGGGATTGTTAAAAAGAGGCTGATAATAAAGAATTGGAGGGGGAACACAAGACAGAGAGTAGAATGAGAGTGAGAAAGACTCTTTTGGCTTCTTTTCTTCTTCTCAGTGGACTCTTAAACCTGACTTCTCCAGGTGAATCAGTTCTCATTGGCATGCAAACACACCTTTTGCTCTACTCTTCTCTCGCCTCTTCCGCGCTCTCCTTAGCTCTTGTTTTTCTCCCACACAGGCACCGAAGATTATGCATACAGCACTGGGAGAGTGTGTTAATCTCACGTTAGTGGACTTCTTTCACATGCATGTGTGTGTGCAAGTGAGGGTTTCCTGTGTTATGATTCTGCAATAAGTTATGAGTTTCCACCTCGACTGAAGAACTGGGAAGAAATAGGGGGAGGGAGACACCGAGAGAGGAGATTAAAGAAAGAAGGGATGAAGCAGAGAGGAAATAGAAAGAGGAGGGATGAGAGTAGAATGGGAGGGACAGAGAGAGGCTTAACAAACATACAGAAGGATAGAGGTGAAGCAAAGAGATAAGCAAGGGAGGGAAGTGGAGAGTGAGATGGAGTTGGGAGTAGGTTACCAATTACTGGGTCATGGAGTGGACAGTTTCATCTATTGCAGCAGCAAAGATTGCAACTCCTGCAATGTCAGCTGTGCACTTAGATTTTGCCTGATGCCTGTGCGTGTGTGTGTGTGTGTGTGTGTGTGTGAGAGAGTCTGCTGCTCTTTTTAGCACACATTTCCCAACACGCAGCTGTTATTGTTGTGGGAAGAACAATCGCTCTGAAAGTCTAGCAGAGGAAGAGGAAGTCTTCATTCACTTGACGTGGCAAACATTTTGTCGTTCTCCCCCCGCCGTCGCCCACTCACAACGGGACATTTATCACAGACTTGTAGTCAAAGGAGCGCAAGGAATGCGGTGCGATTTCCTGTTGTACGAGAGCAGATTATTACGAGAGCACAGCAAAGGTAGATCACACCACTGAGTCAGGAAACAGCACAGCAACAATGCAACATTCCTACAGTAAATCCTCCCTTCGTTGAGGTCATAATGTGTTAGAGAGGTGTTGATTCAACTTTATGGTCCGTTTGGAGGCTGTAGTTTGTGGTGCTGTTGCCTTATACTGACAGGTGTCCCTATTATATAGTCTAAACCCATTTTTATCCCTGAGGGTACAGCTTCTACTACACATACACTATGTTTGCCTTGCAGTGGCCATGACTACAACAAGCGATTAAACCACAAAACTGTAGAGGAAGGTGTGATGAGAATTTTGTACTTCATGTAGAGGTATATGAATTGAAGCCTTACACAGCCCTATTCAAAGCGACTGCTCAACGTGAACTGTGACCTTGTTTTATGACCATGTAAGATATTGAGTAATCACTGAAGGTAAATACTTTCTTCTCTGTGAATTATTTGAGTGCAGGGGGGCATAAATTAGTAGCTGTTAGAGTGTAAACACACCCAGAGGGAGAGAGAGAGATAAATACCAAGGTTTCCTCCTTAGAAATTGAGTCTCCACTTTGTAACTGACCTGCATGTTGCTCTGTGAATGCTCCTCTTGTACAAGATTAAAACCTTGTTTGAACTCTGAGCTGACTCCGACCTCCTTCCTCCAGTTCTAAATTAACGCAGAATTATTTTAACAGAAGGCAGCCTCCCAAACCAACAAAACAGAGATGCTTTCTCTAAACAAAGCACGTTCCCCTTTATCCTGCTTCAGTCCATGTGACTCACAAAGGGCCCAGGAGGAGATCTGAGACAGGATTTGGTTTTCCTGTCTCTGCATTGTGCAAAAGTAGCCTGGTTCAGACCTCAAAACTGTCGACTGCATCTGTAATTTGTGAAGCAATTTGTATATTCATGAGAAACTGCAACATAAAAATGGCCAGATGACAAGTGTGAATGGCACGGACACAGTGGCACAGGTTGTTGTAAGTTTCAGAAAATTAAGCTGAAGCTTAAGTTCAATCAGGAAGACTATGTTATGCTACACATCATTTGCACTTGTCTCGCTCCCCCTCTCTTTCTCTCTCCTTCTTCTCCCGCCTCAGTCATAATCAGCTGACTACGGCTGTTTACTCTCTCAGTTAAACCAACCAGATTATACCAGAGTCTTCTTAAGCCATCATATTGTTGATGCCAAACTTGAAATCTGTTCTCATCTCTGCTGCTGTCGTTTCAACGCATTCACAATGTATCTCTTCTCATCCAACCAGATCTCAGCCAATCTCTTCATCCAATCACCTCCACCACCAGAGTAGAGATTCCATCGGGGGGATCCTAGTCCACGGACGGCTTTATTATCCCCTTAAAATACTATGACATCACGTTGGGGTCTAATTGCCAAAGACTATTCCCAGTTCTCATCTTTATTGTGCACATGTCAATAAATACTCATTCTTAAATTTCTTAAATAAGGTATTTTCTATGGAATTCGTTATAAGTCTCTCCTGATTGAACTAGAATTATGTTGCAGTTGTATGCCTCTGCAAACCAGTCAAGCTGCAGTTTACATTAATGTCTGTCTAGACTCGTACATGGACGTCATCACTGTTTTGACATGTGTGATTACAGGAAATCATTTCCAGTGAGAGACATGCTGTCTTCACTCAGACTATTTTTACAGAAGAGTACAGAGGAGCTTTGTTACAGAATGAGCTATTAATGCTACGAATATGGATGTTGCTTCAAAGAAGCTACACATTCTCAAATGCTTCATACAGATGTTCAATCCAGCAGCACCAACAAAATCTAATCAGTTGATCATTGAGTCCGAGTGGATGTTTGTGTCGAGTTTTAAAAAAATTTACTCAAGGCGTTCCTGAGATCTTGCATTCATGGGATGGGACAGAGGGACAAACAGACTCCAAAAATATGATGCCTCTAACGACTGCTGTTGGTGGCACAGAGGCATAAAAATGTATCCTTAAATTGACTCTCGGGCATAGATTACCCGACCTGAACCCCCGGTCGGACAAAAATCTAGAAATGATGTCCCTGTTGAGGTCGGTCCAGTCATGTCAATTGATGTGGTGCTTTTAAATTCCCTGGTAAAGTGATAATTGATCATTCTTGGGGGACCTCCTGTCTTTGTTGGGGCCATTATTTTCCAGGTTCACATATTCTCAGGCTAGCGCAGGTCTGGTTTGTATGGTTGTATAGCAGCTCACTTCTCTTCTATTGTACATGCTCCTAATAATGTTCCCTGATCAACTCCCACCTGTGAAGACGGAGGTGCTGACCACTTTGCTCTCCTGACTCCCTCTGACAGCGTTGAGGCTGATCTCGTATTCTGTTGCAGGGAACAAGCTGGACAAGGTGTAGTTGGTCACATCGCTGTCAATCACCACGCTGTCCACTCGACCTGCAGGAGGAGGACATCAGAGAGGGGCCGACATCAGAAGTGCTGCCGTCACTCTGATCTTACATTTCTTTGTGTACGGGGAATACTGCTTTGCCAACTGTGTTTTGCATCACAGAGTTAATGTTTAATCACGACAGAATTTTAATTAAAAATTCAATTAAAATTCACTGATAAAATGCTACAATTAATTAGGTGGAGCGGGGTGTGTAACAAGGTTCGCTGCTACAAAATATCTTACATCAGAGAGACCCACAACACCAAATGCCATGTTCATTTAACTGTAACATAAAAGTGCAGTGTGTCGACGTGTCTGCTAATATAATAAATACCTTCTTGTTATAATGCAATCAAACACTTTACTGCATGTGAAGAAAAGTAAGCAATTAAAGGCTACCTCTGGCTGACTGGTAGGACAGCTTGTAGTATTCAAATGGAGCCAGTGGTTTGATCCAAGAGATCGTCACTGCGTCTTCGGTCACATCTGACACCGCCATTTCTTTCGGTGGGTCCATGCCTAGAAGGTAGATGATGGGGAAAGCGTGTTAGCATGGGATAAAGATGGACTGGGAGACTGATATTTTCAAATGTGGGTAAGGGGAAGATCATGCTTTCAGGGTTTCCAGAGATTCTTATGAAGTACAACAGAAGTACATTTTTGAGGTGTATTTATGAGGTGTATCATGAAACAAGTTCAGGAATTTACATACATGTAAATATCTGAAAGAATCAGTGCCCTTGAAAGTGCTTCAGCGATCCTTGCTTTGTCCATATTTAATCTCCTCACCTCTTGATCACATTTACATAAACAGACCTGTCCTTGGTCTCTGGAAGCATGAGCATGTTTTAATGCAAATTTGCACAATAAATAAACACCATCAAGAGATATTCCAGGAGAAATCCATCCAGCTAAAAGAAAACAATGGGCAGCATTAGCATTGAAACTGAGTAGGGCTTACTCAGAGGAGATTTACCCCCCCCTTCTGACAATTTGTTTTATGTGTGTCCCCTGAGACAACCGAGCTGCCGTGGAAAAGGTTACTGCGAAAACAATGTGAGCCCGCAATTAAACTAATGACACGTCCTCGGCTACTAGAGAAAGAAACGGGGGATAAGGAAAGACAAAACAAGAGGAGGAGGAGGTGATGAAGAGATCACTTCCATCTCTTGGTGTGGACAAGAGGAGAAACTGGCAGCGCTCGTAAACAAACTGCACTCCCTGTTTCCTGCGTTGAAAAGAATAATAGCTATTATTCACAAGCAGAGGGGGGCAATCTATAACTCCTGGCTTTGAAGTCATTTAAATTCTACTTGTAGCGTATGATATACAGCTGTAGCATTTATATAAATTGTTATTATTCATGTATGCATATCTTACTAATTATGCTTGCTTGAAAATAAAATGAAAATAAAGGCTAAAAAAATCTATATTTTCTCATGAAGCTTTCTAAAGGTCTGAATGGGAACAGTTACAGAATAGTTCCGTCAGAGTTATCTACTCCTATTGACTTTATCCCCCTGAAGGATCACAATTCAATTTGCACTGTGTAAGCTAATGACTGAATGTGGGCGCTCAGACAGAGCTGCATTAAAGCACCATTTGGACCGACCATGGTGACAGAGACCGCATCAGTCAGATAAACCCAAACAACCTTCTGTAACTGTGCTCAAAGCACACGAGCGCAGACGATTTCAAATCAAATGTGTGTAACGCTGAAAAGCAGACCCAATTATACAAGGAAAGCCAGAGTGCAGTGTCTCATCAAACAAGCGAGATCAAAGCAGGACACTGAAAATTACCACAGTCTGAAGACAGGTGCAAGAAGTACTGTACATCTGTCTCAGAATCCCTGTCCAATTTCACCCTCCAAATCTGCTTATCTGTGTGTGGGTGAATGTAAAGATGAGAGAGAGGGAGTGCTCGGAGCTGCCAGGGTATTATATGGAGCTGGCACAGTGATCAGATGACAGCATGCAGGTGTCTCTGGCACTGATTCGAAGTTAACATCTCTATTGTTCAACGCTGACTTTTGTCTTTTCTCCATTTGCCTTCAGTTCTTGCACATTTTCCCTTTTGATGATTTCTCTTTTGTCCTAATTTCTAGCAAAAAATAAACACAGATTTCCTTTTTTCTGTCTTGCCCATTGTCTCTTTCTCAGGCAGGTTATTATACTTACCCTCTCCTCGTTCCCTCTCTCCCTAGATGTGAATAGCACGTTCGTAATCAAAAGAAATTTGTCTGAGAGCTCCCATTCACAGTAAGCCAGTTAATGAGGAATTACGGGGTAATACTGTGTAATATATTAACAAAGACAGACAAAGGTGTGAAGGATCATAGTGGCGCGGCTGGAAGAAAAACATTTTAATCAAGAGAAACAGAGAGAACTGACAGAGAAACTGTAAATACGCGAGAAGAGATAAAAGAAAGGGAGGCCTAAAAGGAAAGAATTAATTCAAGAGGATAAAACAGAAACAGTACAAAGCATAGAGCCGACTGCTTCTCTTACACTGAATGTTACAGTTCGAGGGCATCTGTCCTCCCTCTCTCACTTTTCTCCTCTCTGTCCTTGTCTGTACTCGAGAACCATTTGTCAGCAGTTTCTTAAATATCTCCCAATGTTAGGATGGCGTGTGAGTTTAGAATAAATGTGAAATAACACTGGATCATTGTATGGACTGGCAATTGACTCAGATTTCATCTATGTGGCAGCAAACCTCAGCCATCTGACACTACAGAAGAGTACAAGGAGTCAGGAGTCAAAAAAAAAGAGAAAAAAAATCCAAGACCGATCATTAATTACAAAAATTCATTCTGTTGTTGTTCTCCGCAAATTAAAACGCTACAACAGAATATCTGGAAATACATATTTCATTTGAAATCACTTAATCACTTGTATTTCCATTTTGATTTTTCTCCTTTTTCCTTTCCTTCCTTCACACATTATTTCCAAACTTTTCTTCACTGATTCTAAACCTCTTTCATTCCCTTTAATCCTGAATGGGATCCAGGGACCTTCCAGTACCACCTGTCTCAATAAACCCCAAAACAGCGAACAGTGCAATCCATTCATCAGTGTGATCAACAAGATTAGAGCTGAAACAATTCGCTAATTAACTGGTTGGTTGATAGACCAAAACATTGCTGGCAATTCTTTTGTTAATTGATTAATTATCGACTTCTCTTTACAAGTAAAATAAAACCAAACCTTACCTAGTGGAAGCTTATCCACTGTGTTTCTTATGTGATGGTAAAATGAGAGTTGGTGTGACAAAACAAACAATTTAAAGACATTACCTTCGGCTTTAGAAAATTGTGATAGACATTTATTGACAAGAGCTGCAACTATGATTATTTTCATAATCGATTAGTCTGCCGATTGTTTTCACTATTGATCGTCTCGTCTATAAAGTGTCTAAAGTGTATAAATTACCATCACAACATCATCATTCCCCAAAACCCTGCATCTTCAAACGACTCATTTACTATCATAAGTGACAAAAAAACATAATTCTTACATTTAAGTTTATATTTCTTATATTAGTTGCAGCTTAAACTTGATCTCATTTTCATAGGTACAGTAAAAATCCATGCATTCAGCCCAGACATGAAAACAATGAAATAATAAAAAAAAATGATGCATTACTACAAAGACAGCTCCCACACAAAGCCATTTACTCAGCTGCTCATGTTTATGTATCCTCAGGCAGCTCACCTGTAGTGAGTGATGCTGTAATGGGCTCAGAGGTAACATCCCCCTGTATTGTGATTAGACTGATGGTGTACGGAGTGGACGGCAGCAGTCCCTGGACCAGTGACCTTGTCTTGACGCCGTCTAGCGTCACCTTAGAGGTGTCGGTCCCGTCTGCAGAGCTGTAGCTCAGGATGAAGAGGTCAGCTGGCGGTGCTGGAGCGCTCCAGGCCACCAACACCGAGTCTGACGTCACCTCTGACAAGTAGAGGTGGGTTACGGGCCTGATTCCTGGAGGAACGGGGGTTTAAAGGTCACCGGAGAGTTTTCAAGGACAGGTAAAAAGGCGACCACAAGCAGGAAATTGTGATGAAAAGAAGAAAATGAAAAAAAGAACAGCTGCCATTGTTATGGAGATGACAGACAAGCAATTCAGTGATGGATGGAAGCAGTCCTGAGTGGTGTAACAGTTCATTTATAATGCAGGTGAGAAAATTAGTCTTGGGTGTAATCTTGATGGGGAAGGTGAGAGTCGGAGCAGACCACAATCATGTGGAAGTAATGATTTAATTGGTTATAAAAAAAAAAAAGAGTAACTAATGAGATTATCCACCACGAAGATGAAGATGTGATGGGACTGTTCACAAAAAGAAAATTAAGAAAAGATGATGATAGCAGATGCTGTTGTCAAAATGCATGATGTGGACCGGAGATGATGTAATGAATAAGAACCAGTGCCGCAGCTGACACAGCAACAAATGCAAGATGATTTGTAATTAGGCATGAGTGGACATATATATAGCAGCGAGGATGCAGTGACAAGGACTTTTAAATGTATCAAGATTTAAGACATCCTGTGGAGTTTTCTTTGTAATCAATCATCATTGCAAACCTGCTTTGTTTACACTGACCTGTTTTCATGTTCTTCATATCTTTTACTTACTTATTATTTTATGGCACATTTCCTTCACCATTCATTACTTTCCTGTACAGTCAGCGAAACGTTGTCCCCCCACACTCGTGGTGTGAATGTGTATGTGTGGAGGCTGGTAGAAGATGTGATAACACAAGGGCACGCTCAAATACACACAGCTCTATAGCACCAATGGAGGTCCAAACTCCAGAGAGTAGCTTTAAAGGTGTAATTTGTAGAAAATGGCCAGTATTCAAAAGCTTCAAAACCATAGTTGGCAGTATAACAGCTTACCGCTGTGCACTATTCTCTTTGCTGTGGCTATCTTTGGCTGCGGTAATTAGCTGCCGATAGCAAATTAGCTCAGTTAGCCTTGGAACCAATGCCCCTATTAGCTAACTGGAGATTGTCTGCGCTGCACCCTCAGACGACGGGGAGTCACCGTCGTCAACAGGGCTCAGTTTTACCGACCTCAGCCGCTTCTGAGTGAACATGGCTGGACTCTAGATTGTGACTGAACACAGCCTCCGAGAGTGACTGATGTCAGTTTGAAGATACAGGGGATATAGTAAGGAGGCTATTAACAGCGGTTCTGACCAGCACTATGACTGCATGGATGAGAAGACACAGCAGGCAGGGAAAGGAGAGGCACGAAGTGGGAAGAGGGGAGAGAGAGAGAAAGAAAGGCAACAGCCACGGGTGGAAACGGTGGGTAGAGACGGAATATTTTCACATCTTACTTTAGATTTATTTCGACCAACGCAGAGGTGAATGTGGAAAGAAAAACCTAGCAGTTTGAATGAAGTGTGTTTGACGATTAGTTAACGAGGCAAGTTAGCTCGTCTTAGTTCGGTAAAAGCAAGAAATTCAAATGGTGTACAGTTGTATTTTTCTCTTAAGTTGTAAAATAGGTGTGAAAATAGCTTCTTTCTTGACATTTTGTGGATTTATTTGGTTTACTTATTAGACTAAGTAGCAAACTCACCATTTTTACATCTCCCAGCTGGAACTTCAGTGGCTAATGGACTATCACCTCTTATAGTACAAAGTGGCTTTAAAAGACAGACTGGGGCTGGCTGGTTAGCATGCTGTTCATTTTTTAAAATGTTTTGAACAGAAATTCTGGCCATATCTTACAAATCACTCCTTTAAACAGAAAAGACCATGGCTTTGTTTAAATTATGACTTTAACCCTGAAGAAGGAGAAAGTGTCACGGTGATGCGATGGCCATGCTCGTGGGCGTTTATAGAGTTGATGATGATTAGATAGGCAGGAAAATGCAGGTGATGTGTGATGATAACTTCTGTAGGTTCTAATGATATTTTTGGATTTAATCACACAGAAGATGTTGGTGAACTTTTACAAATAAAGGTCAGTCTACTCGTCATGAGAAGTGCAACTCATCCTGTTAAAAAATCTGTTCATTGTCTTATGTTCTAAAAAGCCCTAATGATGTTGCAGGGTTACTCCAACTGAGAACAGTAAACTGCATTACAAACTGGGAGCACATAGCTTAAAAGGATATTCACTAGGCATGAGGGGTTGAATTAAAAATGCTGCTTGCATTATGGGAAATGTAGGGTCCAACATTTTTAGAGCCCCAAATTAGGGAGGTCAGTTTATCTTGGTGTGTAAAAGTGTAATCAATCTGTAATGTCGTGACAAAGAAGCTCTAAAGTCTTCACAAGGACGTGGATAATCAAAATAATAAGCTGCACATTTCCCCCAATGGAAGGGTTTTCTAATTTTTGCTGCTGTTAGCATTACAGTATCTCTAAAAACCTTGAAAAAGTGAATAAATGAATAAACAAACAAATGAGTCCATTAGACTTGTATGTAAATGAGCAATCCTCTGTTGGTAACGAAATGTGAAAACACAACTGCAATGATAAATAAATGAATAAATAATGACAAGCACGTATGTGGAAAGGAAGAGTTCACATTCAGTGACAAATACAAGTGAAGGACAGATAGTGATGCTCCAAAGGCCGTCTGGGATTTATATTTGATCATAGTTTAAGATCAAACTTTGAAGTGTTCACCGGATTTTTTTTTTCCTTGTGACGAGTTCACCTGAGCGCAGGAAGACAGATGTTGCCAATATGGCCAAGTAGACGGTGGCTGAGAAGATGACAGGTAATTAATAATTTTTTCCTCTGATTCCTCATGATGTGTCATTTTATCATTCTCCCGTCTCTCCTCCAGATGGTTAGAGTGATGTTGCTAAAGGAGCCACATGTGACAAAAGATGATGAATGCGATGGTGAGCTCTGTGATAGCGATGATGATTATGATGATGACAACCACCGCGACGGTCATGTAGAGGAAGAAAAGATATGATGATGATGATGATGATGACAGCGGTGAAGAAAAGAATGACAAATCTGACAGCAGGTAAGCGCATGCCCATCATTATGACACCAGCCTTTGTGACAACTTAAAATCACATCAGGCTTTGTGTAAAAAAAAACAAACACAGAACCCAACAGCGCGGCGTAGATTGACAGGCAATCCGATGTACAGTTGGAAAGATTGACAAAGGTCTGGAGAAAAAAAAAAAAGTTTGATGTGATTGAAATTCTCAGAGAAAGAGCGAGCACACAGCGCTGTGTGACAGCAAAAGGAAGAGAGAAGGAATTCGAAGAAATGGAAACACAAATACATCTAGACGCAAAGCAGTCATGCAATTAGGGAACATTTGTAACAAGCTCATTAGCTGACTTGAATAATTTACCTTCACTAATTGCTTCTTCAAAGTCTTTTAGGGTCTTCTACTTTCTTTCAGCGTGACTCACCTTACCTGCTGCTACACTTTAGTTCATTAAATTCAGCATTCGACTTCATTACGCACCACTGTTGTTAAAACCGTTGTCTAGCTTTCTGCAGTAATAGACTGATCTTTCATGTCTTTATTCTGAGCAGAGAAAACACTCGGGAGTAAATTTAGCTTAGTTCTGTTTGATAATTGAGAGAATTAAACAGATTCTGTAAAGCAACTTTGATTCTCTACAAAAGTTTATATCCATCTGTTGAATAGAAAAAGACAAAGAGGGTGGTTAGGCTTCAGCAAACAATACAATCGTCTCTACCTGTGAAGGCGTCTATGGTGGCTGCAGTGCTCTGCTGTCTTCCTCTTCTTGCTGCTACAGTGATGGTGTACTCAGTCCCGGGCTCAAGGTCCGTCAGAGTAGTGGTGGTAACATCTTTAGGCACTGTCAGCTGGAACAGGAAGACGCAGCAAAGCGCAAGTTCAATAGGTTTCTTGTGGACTACTTCATAATAAAAGTGCATAGCCTTGTTGGTCCACCTGTGTGCAGTATACACATCCATGTCAGTTTATGTGCTGTGATGTATCTGTCATCTGTGCAGTTCTTTACCTCGGTAGTGACGCCAGAAGAGGACGTGTAGGTGACCCTGTAATGGTCGATGGGACCCTGGACGACGCCCCACACCAGAGTGATGGTGTTGTCGGTAGAAGCCGTTACAGTTAGATCCAAGGGCACATCCAGGCCTGATAGAGGGGAAGCAGGATTTCAGTAAAGCTATGAAATGTTGAGCATATTAACTCTGTTAACCCTGAGAATGTTTCTGAGTGCAACAGGGAAAGTTACTGATGTCAATTTAAGATATTGTTTGACATTTTAGGGATGTTCCTACTCATCCATGACATACTGTATGTCAAGGAGTTATGTGCACGGGACATAACCTTTTGATATTTATAGTTCTTTTTTTGTCACTCGAGACATATTTAAGTGTGTGAAAGTAATTTATTCTATATCTAATCATGATTGAGTGTTTTCCATCCCAAGCTATCCCGAAAAAGGTATGTGGAGAGTGCACAAGGCTTCATGTCCTTTTTAATTGATAAGAAATTTCCCAGTTTATTGCTAAAGTTAAAATCTCATATTATGTCGTAGGATATTTCTGTTTTATGGCTATGTGGTCTCATTTTCTTATGTGTCTTTTGTTTGCCTTTTTACAGCTTTATTTGACAGGACAGGCGAAGAGCGACATGAAAGGCTGAGAGAGAGGTGACAACATGCAGTAAAGGGCCACTGCTTGGAAATGAACCTCTTTACATGGGGTCCACAGTCTACCAAGTGAGCTGCTTGAGCGCCCCATGTTTCATATTTTTGTATTCTGCACCACAGAAATAGTTATGACAAAAAAATATATATATATAATATCATAAATGAGCTGAGATTAAAGCTGAGATTGCAAATGCGGCATATTGAAGAAGAAGATTAAAGTAAAAGCAGATGAATCATGTTTTTCTAATACAGCTCACAATACCGCTCTTCTTCTTCTTCTCTTGATGCTGACAAAGTTCGTGACATGCAGCCACTCACCACTGCATGCCTCTTCTTGCCCAGAATGCACAAAAAGTAACTATAAAACAGCTTCTTTTGTTCAAGTCCAGACAGGAGGAAGTGGTTGCGTGTGTCTTTTTTTCCCACATTATTTGAGTTGATGGACACATGCACTGAGTCACATTTTATTTTTGTGAAATTTCGGAGATCTGTGTCAATATTGTTGAACATTACAACACTGAAATAATTTATTCTTATCTACAGTATATCCTCTTGTTTGCTGCAGCACTGACATCAAAAGCAGGATGGTTACTGATTACAGTTTTACAGTCAGCTTCAAGGAAGTTCATGTCTAAGGACATTTAAATTAACATACAGATCTCACATCCTGCATTTGAAGATCCCACCCACACATGTATTAGTCATACATTAAAATTCTCTAATACGTGTCTGACATGGTTTTGCATAGAAAAAGCATAATTACCACATTAACGTCCTGCTCCTTCTCCCTCATTATGAATTCCAGAATATATAAATATGCAAATATTTTTCCTCTCACACGTTTAACTGCTGGACACAAGATGTCTCCCATTACACTGTAAAGTCCATTCTCAGTGTCTGTGCACTGGATCGGCTCCCAGACTGCGTGTGATACCACAAATCATGATCATCTTATACATCGTTCTACACAGTGAAGCTCAAACATTCAACTGCAGGAACAAGAAAAAGATTTTTGTTCTCACTGTTCTTATAGTTGTCCTTTTGTTTCCTGCAGCAACGACCCAACTTTCCCACTGAATCATCAATGTTTAATTCTCATCTGATCTTTGACTGGACTATTTGCCTGAACCCTCGATGTTTTTGGACCTCCTTGCCAAAAATGTGTTTTTCCAGACAGAAAGAACTAAAGCCACTGTCAATAGAAATAACACTTTCAGCCTTTAGCAATTCACACTCAGCAAAATGAGCACTGCTGTGTGCCAGGCAGACAGGAGGTGTTGTCATATTATTTAAAGCTATATGAGAAAGATGTAATAGCTGTAGTGCATTTTCAAAGTTCAAAGAGAGTGCACAAAATAGTGGAGTAGAAAGAGCTTGTTCTTAACGAAAATGGAGGCATAATTTTGCAAAATACCTTCAGCCATTAAAATAATTGCAACTGGAGGAAAGATGTGCTTGACAGTCAGTGTGTTGAAAAGATTAGCGAAGTCCTCCATGAACTAACATTTCATACAGAAGGGTAAATGGGGTCTTTTTTTTCTTTTTTCTTTCCAGCCAAACAACTCAAAACACAATAAAAATTCAAATAGCAGATCAATTACAGGTAAAGAGTGGGCCATTAGCAAAATGGTATGCATTAATACAGATTTAAAATGCTGTAGTGGGAACTTTCACCCAAGCAGGTAATACAAAACAGCTACACGCCTCCCTAAAATAGCAAAAATCGTGCCAAAATTAAATTTGCTTAATTTCATTTGAATGGCTTTAATGTTTAAAACAAGACCAACAGCATGAACTGAGAATTACATAAGTACCTGAAACTTTTAGTCCCAGAAACTTAAAGGTTTCTTCAGCTTGTCATTGTCTGCGTTTCGAACGCACCCAATAATTTGCCAGAAGAATGAGGCAAATTAGTCCGCTGATGTATGAAAAAGTGACAACTGCTATTTTTCTGTTACTCCATTTGATGTTCTGACCGTTCACACTAAACAAAAAACTAAACGGTTGTGGCTGAAATAAAATTGTTGCCAGTATGAGGCCGAACAGAAACGTTCAGCGCTGCAACCCGAAGTTCAGGTACATTTTTCGAAAGTAACCTTCCTCAAGCAGGGACATTTTGTTGGGTAAAATAATGTCCTTGTAACTTAATTTAGACCCAGTCCCTGTGGTGGAAACGTGGTTACCTGAAAGTTTTCTAGTCCCTTGGGAAAGTTCCTGTGGTGGAAACGTGGCTATACATAATGACAGATGGGTCAATCTGCCTGGTGTGAAGCTGAGAATCCTAGTATAATTCTTCTGTGTGTCTTACATGCATGAGTTGGATCACCAGTTTTTGACAGTGGAGTAAAGACAGTGATTCACTCACCCGTCCTGGCGTTCATTGTTGCCGGTGTGCTCTGGTTGCTGCCTTTCATGGCAGAAATGCCGATGCCGTACTCTGTGCCTGGAAGCAGGTCTGAGGCACAGAGA
Source organism: Pagrus pagrus (assembly GCF_965226575.1). Lineage (NCBI taxonomy): Eukaryota > Metazoa > Chordata > Actinopteri > Spariformes > Sparidae > Pagrus > Pagrus pagrus. Next base: position 9,149,765 of record NC_140196.1, read on the forward strand.
GAAACAGAGAACCGATTACTCATTCAGTACACAATGAAGCAAGAAGAAAAATCTACCAGACTTTTTTCACATTCTACCTCTGCAAGCACATGTCAACGAGATGGAGTTTTTTGTAACAGTATAATTAGGTGTACATCGGTGATGAGGTCTCTGCAAATTCGCATGTACATCAGTTAGATTCTGGAAGAAACCTTTTTTTTTTTTTTTTTGTGCCAACTGCATAATTGATCAGTTTCAAATCAATTCAGTACGTCCACAGTGAGTTCCTCACGCTACAGAAATAAAGATGCGGAGATTAGCAATGAAAATGAGAGAGGCAGAGATTATTAGTAGAGATAGAGAGTGGAAGAGAGAGAAAATGAGAGTGACAGAGAACGAATGAGAGTGCAGGCTGCATCGATTGCAATGGACCAACAGAATAACACAAGGACCTTTTGCTTCTATTCTTATGCTGGCCGTGCCCTTTTCAGCACTATGGCCTTTGAGAAAAAACATCCCGGCTGACCCCTCCTTTTCTGACAGCCTTTCAATATGCCCGCAGGACAACAAGCATTTCTACAGATACGATCAGTAGCCCTGTCAACCGAGTGTTAGCTGTGGAGATAATCCTGCCATGTAAAACACACAGGTACTTGCCAGCTTCTTCAGTACACATTAGATGTGCCGTGATAATAATGAAGGCATGGGGAAAACCATCACACTGCGCAAAACACCCCCTCAGATGTTGATGATAGCTATTCAATAAAAAATTGCCAACACAACAAATAAACAAATCAAGTGAAAGAAAACAACACATCGCTTACTTACCTGTGAGAGTTGTTTTTGTGGTGGCTCCTTCATTGCGTGGTACAATGACCTTATCATACTGGTCTCCAGCTAACGTGCTGTACACCACCTGGTAGCCCTCCACCTACATTAAACATACATATTGAAACATTATAACAATAAACAGAGGGAGACTTTGAAAAGTAATATGAGGCTATCACCAACGGCCAAAACGGCTTTGAATGTTACCCTGCATTGCCGATGGTACCCTGAATAATAAATGGTTTATTTTGCATTAGCCCAGTGTGATATTTGGCTCTCTGTCAACACTCTGCAGAATCATGAGGATGAATAAATTTGTAGTGCTATGAGGCATTAAGACAGACTGGCTTCAGAAGTCTGGTTGTGTAGTTAGTGAGCACTGGGAATATCACTGTGACTACTGAGTGAAGAAACATGATTTATTACATTTTTATTCAGAGTAAAACATTCAGCGACCACTTTCCCGTTATTGGCATTTACCGAGCTCACAAGATGCAGATGCACCTGTGTGTGATGATAAAGTGCTCAATGCAACAAGACAACAGTTCAGAAAAAGGTGAGGAATAAAAACCTGCTTTTGGTGAGTATGCTGGTAGGGTCAAGGGAGGTTGGATAAAATCAGGGGATTAAGGACAAATTAGATTTTATTTTTACAAAAAGGACATAATTAACACCGACTCTGTGATGTAGGGGGCAGCTAAGGTTGTCCTGTGGATCCTTTAGAAGCTATTAAGTATTTCAAGTTAGACCACTCATCTAAATAATAAATATATAAAAGATAAAAGACAAGGACAAATGTTAAGGTATAAAAGAGGAGAATCTGATATTGGGAGGATGAGCATGAATAGCGTCCAGTGGTGGAAGAAGTATTCAGAAACTCTGTTTGAGTAAAAGTATCAGATTACATAAATTCTATATAACAAATAAAAGTCCTCTGATAAAAATGTACATATAAGTAAAAGTACAGATTTTCATCCAGCTAAATGTACATGAAGAATCGAAATCAAGTATTTTATCTAATCATTACTGGTTCATTAAGTAGCATTTTCATGTTGTAGTTTGCTAATGTGGAGCTGATTTTAGCTGGTTCACATTCTTTAGGGGGTGTAATCTATTACATTGCATAATACTGTATATGCTAATCGTTAGGGGTGTAACGATCCATCAACCCAGATCCGTACATTGATTTTATAATTAACAATAGTTATTCATTTGTTTATTTGTTTATCTAAAGGATCCCCATCAATCAGCAATCAGCTAATGACTATAAGATGTTAATGAGATATAATAGAGAATAAAGTGGCGACAGCTTCTTTTGTAACTGATTGTGTTAAATGGGCCGGTGTTATTGTCTCATATCGATCACAGGACTTTGAAATTAATCGAATGAAAATCATATTGTATCGTGATAAAACTGGTGATTTAGACCCCTACTAATTATATGCTTTGTAAAATCTGCAAAAGTAATTTAAGTGCTGTAGAATTTAAATCATACGGTACAATTACCACAAAACTCCACTCAATTACTTGAGTGCATTTACTAACTTTCTTTTCACCACTGATCAGTGGTATTACTTGCAAACTTCTGATCATTTTTTCAACTGTTCAGAGTAACAGATCAAGAGGAAGGTAGATTGAAAGAGAACAAATCGAATGAACATCCAGAACTGGCATTTAAATGATCAACCTTTGTTGTGTTGTTCTAAGATGCATACCCCACCTATTAATCCCTCAAAATGGCTGAAAGAAAATTATGAAAATGAACTGTTAATGCCAACTTTGGTCAATGACTAGTTACCTCAGCTTCACTGTTTTCCCATTCAAGCTCCAGGGTGGTGGAGGTCTTAGACACGAGACGCAGGTTCTTGGGGGCATCAATCTCTGAGAAGAACGATAAAGCTGACAATGTTGGGGACACTGAGACCAATTCTCAGGGATTGTGAACAAGCAGGGTTTAAACATCATCAGAAACAGTTTGTTGTCCAACTGTGAATTATCATAGTTGATCTGAGCATCTAAGATGATATACATATTGCACATCAGCTTCAGCCGCTACACATCCATTTGCAATCATTTATATCCTGTAAGCAACAGCAATTCTGCAGATTTTATTCATTTGAATATCCCTGAATTAGGTATTCTGACATGATATGCAGACATTTTACTTTAAAAGTAGCAGAAAGTAAAGTCATTTTGACGACGTTCACTAGATGTTTGCACTCAAAAAAAATTAGAATAATGCTGCGACAAATAATGTACTTTCCCCTGCACATTACCATGAACAGATGCTCACTACCATCTTCTATATAGATAAACATTACTGTATACATTTGGGCACTGTTCACGACATCTGCTTGCTGTCAGACCTCACCGGTAGTAAATTCAGTGGAAATAGATCCGCTCTCATTTCCCTTCCTCACACCACTCACAGACACCTCGTAACGCGCGCCAGGTCGCAGAACCTGTGGAACGAAAAAACATGGACAGTTTAGTCTGTTTAATCTCTTTGTATGGATGTTATGTTTGTTTTTTGTTTTTATCTCTAGACACAGACGTCAGGCAGACTCTGAGATTAGATCATTTAACAAGCATGACGAGCATAAACACACACACACACACACACACACACACACACACAGACACACACACACACTAGTAACACTATTCTTGTGCATACAATGTAATAACCCAAAGGCAACGCTCAACACAAAGATAAATGGTTTAAGTTGTGAGGACTGGCTTTTCTGTCCCCACATGACTGGTGAGTGCACATCAGATGTGTAGACCTAACAACACACACACACATTCACCCCACCAGTTACCTGCAGGGAGTACTGGCTGAGTGTGGGCTGAAGGCGGAAGGTGGTCCGTGGACCCTCTCCTCCCACCAGGCCGTATCGCAACACAATCTGATCAATCTTTGCTTTTGGTGAAGTCCACTCCACAAAGGCTACCGTGTCTGACACATCACGCACAATCAGCTGTGTTGGGCCATCAATCACTGGAAAAAGGGAAGCAGAAAAAAGAGCATAATTATTGAACGACCCGTTGCTATTTTTTACAAAGCAGGGGTCGCTTTGTCTAGAGAGAAAACTATTGCTGCACTAATTTTTGGCTTAGTCAAGGTATTGTTTGACATTTTTACTACCTATTCAGTGATTTTTGGTCAGATATCATTGTCCTCATCAGAACAATCTGATGGCTTTTTAATTGACTAATTATTGGTGCAATTAAACTTGAGGAAATTGTGAAAAATGGCCCTGACAATTTCCTTTAGCACAAGGTGATGTTAGATTGCTTATTTTTTCCAACCAACAGTCCAAAACCCCATAATATTCAGTTAACTAGTACATAAGACCTTTTTTACTAATCATTTTTTGGCTTGTGACAACATTATTGCTTGAATAAGGCTTAAAGGATTAATTAACAGTAGCCAATTATTTATTTTTTTTGGTTGAACTGGCCAATTACTCAACTGTCAGCAGTAATATGGGCATTCTACCAGACTGCCTTGTGGAGTGACCAGAAGAATAACCCAGTTTCCACAAGGTCTGTATCGGCCATGCTATGGCCGCGATATGGTCACCAGAGCTGATCGTGGCTGTTCTAGACAATGCTCATGTTTCCACTGGCTGTGCCACAGCATGTCTCAGCGGTGTCCTAGTAGGGACTCTCCCCTCTGCTCCGTCGAGAATATGCGTCTATATTTGGTGGAAGTGGCCGCAGCCACTTTAGGTTACACAGAGCAGATTGAGCCAGGCAGGAAGTCAGATAGCGGAACAGCATAGTGCATCCAGTCAATTTTCTAAATAAAACACCCAGTGCTGACTCGGGCTCTACAGCACATCAAAGTTGGAAATATTACCAATAAACACACTTAAAACAGACAGTAAAAACTAAACCACAGTAGAGGCACAAAAACCAAGGAGAAATGGTGAAATAAACACAATCTGTGCAAGTCACAACATCAGGCAGGTATGACGCTCTGCTTCTGAAATGCTCCCAGTGGTATATGAAGACGCATGGAGGACGGAAGGAAAACAGTGGCGCACACGCCACGTTACAAAAACGTGCCCAGTGAAATCAAGGGGTTAGATCGTAGATACAAGTGGCTGAAAGTGATTGTTCTCCGTAGGGTAGTTGGGTTCACCCTTACAGATGGAGCAAGAAGCTCATACATCTGAAGGAGTTAAACCACTGCAACAGAAATTGCAACAATTTTGCGATTTGGACTTTTGACCATGATGCTTCCTGGTCACCTTCTTTGAGGGTTTTTTTCAGGCATGTCCATCTGGTAGGAGACTCCAAGGTAAGACCCAGAAGAAAGACCCAGATCATGATCTAGAGAGATTATAGTTCTCTCTACCTTGGGAACGAGTTAGAAAATATTGCTGGCCTGCTGACAACGGGACCTGGACCTGTATTAGTGCAGGGAAATGGATGGATGGATGACAGAAGAAGGCTTCACTAAACATTCGCTCTGCAAATTCTTGTTGTTAGAGCATCAATGCCAATATAAGGGCATTTCAGTCAAGGTAATGAGGTGTTAAATAATGTGATAATGAGCACTCTATTTCAATAGTGTGTTAATTACCTCTTTCGGCAAAAGCCATGGTTTGACAACTGTTGCTTTTACTGTTGTCTGGGAAAGCAGGTGCTTTTTTATTTCTAAATCAACACCAACACCTAAATGACCCCCAAAGCTACGACTTAAATAGAATTAGTAGTGGCAGTAGTTTCTGGTGAGATATTTGAATAATTACCCATTTAAGTCTAAAAAAGGTGACAAACATCATTTAATGTTGAAGACCTGACCCAATACATCATAATGCTTTGTTCACCAAACATGTTTTAAACTGAAAGCAGCACACTATGCTGTAATAGCTTATTGTTCTCTACTGATCACCCCTGGGGTAACTTAGGGTAATGATACAATTCACACAACGAGTGACAGAAGATCAAATTCTCCTTTAAAGTCTTTCTTTAAGCTTTTGAGATCTAAACAAGTCCCGGAGTCAGGCTTGACATATCACAGGTCCTCCTGATCCTTGATCTAACAGAAATTGGCCCCTTGGGTCTCCTCCTAGAAAACATCCTGAGCAAGACAGTTGGTGAGAACCAATTCCCACATCAGCTGTCCTCTCCCTCTGGTTCTCCTCCGACTCCATACAGCTTTCCCTCCACCTCCAACGAAGGATAAATCTTTGTGATGAATAATTGAGTGACTTCAAATTTGTCTTTTTCTCTTTCTTTATCCAATAAGGTGTCCTGCAGTGTGGCGCCATGAAAAATTAATGACTTCCATGAATTATTAATCGTTACTTAATTACAACGCACAAAACGAACAAAGACTTGACAGGAAATTGATGGTGTTTTGACTGCAGACATCAGAGTTTGAATTGTTATGGACGAGGTTTGAATTGGATCTATTACAGCTGTCCAAGTAGTGTCAGCTGGGTGAGGAGTTGGGCCAATACCTCAGTGAGATTTGCGTCAGGGACATAAATGGTGGCAGACTAACAAATACGTCAAGGCGATAGTAACTGCTTATGTCAGGGTATTTAGCTCTGTGTGTGGCAGTCTTGAAAGTGGAGGGAATACTACAATAATGCTACATGTGGTACTGAAATGATAAGTTGATTTAATGACTGATTGACAGAGAATTAATTGTTGACAGCTACAGTAACTGTTTTATCATTAAAGCATTTAATGAAGCAAAAATGCTAAACATTTGCTTCTTTCAACTTCCAAATATAAGGACTTGCTGTTTTTCTCTGTTATAGAAATCATTGTAAAATGAAAACCTTTGGGTTTTGGATGTTGCTTGGAAAAACAAACAACTTTGGTTTTTAAATTGCTAGCTGTATTGCTACTGACTTTATTATGTAATTAAACTTTTTGGTATTATACAATTTATGCATGTATTCAAAAATATCTGTGACTGGTTGACTGTATGCACTCCCTTCAGCCCACAAATTTGATACTTACCTTAAAGCTCCCAAATTAAATGTTTATGACTAAATGAGCAACATTTTAAGTTAGTTACATTTTTATGTTAGAGTTTAACAGTTTTAAAATCTGTGATTTTTTTATGTGTTTCATAATGACTATGAGGGTGGTGTTGTTGTCAGTGTCCTGGCAACACAAGCAAACATCTGTAATCACATTTTATTTCAAATATTGCTAAATCCTGATTGGTGCACCAAAGAATAAACATCAAGTTTCTCTAAATGAATAACACCCACTTCAAACCAGTAAAAGAGAACAAACAAAAACACAAATACAGAAATCCGCAATGTGAAATAACCAACAGTGGTTTAGCGAAACTCGATGCTGATGATATCATATCCAAATGTCTAGGTTTATCAGAACAGTTTCCATTATCACTTACATGTTGTGACGGTAGCAGTGACTGGCTGGCTTCGACCCTGGTCTCGGAGTGCCACCAGGTTAACCGTATACTCCTCCCCTGGTCTCAAACCAGTCTGTATAAAGGAAGTGATGGTGCTGGGCAGCTGTGCAGTCATCCCTCCATCATTATCCTGGGAGAAACAGAGATAGAGATGCAAATAGGCTGGAGCTTTCTTTGTTTTGCTTTTTTGAGTAAATATCAGCTACCCTGCATCTTAAACTTCTTCTCTCAGTGGAGATATGGGATCTGGCAGACAAATGACTATCTCACCAGTAAGATAGAAACATTGACTCATCCATTTAAATTCTTTGGAGTATTGTCTGAACTTTATACTTTCTAGCCTTTTATTTTGAATTATTTCAGAAACTTTTGGATGGTTTAGCACATTAAACTCCCAAACGGTGTTGCTCGGCAGAAATGGGTATGTATGCGACACTGATATTTCTCAGGCTGTATTCTGCAGAGGCAGCACTCTGTACATTTCCAAAGGCCTGCCACTCATCCATATGGAGCCCCTGCTATTCCCAGCTGTTCTCGCAGAATCGGTGTTGCACATGCACTTCCTGCCGACAGACAGATGTTACACCTACTGCTGCTCCAAGAACCCCAAAAGCCTGCATATGAAGGCTCCTATTAAAACAGAACATACAACAGCTTGCTACTTTCCTAAATTAAAACTATAATTAGAGATGTGATCCATTTAATCACCTCAACTAAATTACCAGGGTGGGCAGTAACGCACAATGTTAATGGTCCAATAACAATTGGTGCTCAATCTCAATAATAATACAGTTAAACGAAGGCGATGCTAAATTATACAAAATGAGTCACCGTAATAGTATATCCCATTCCCATCTCATGCGTCTGTGTGCTCATAATTAGTCATCATTCTTTATGCCGACAAGGTTGCTTGGATGAGGAATGACAAAAGAGATTTTTTTTTTGGTCCTTGTGGAGGTATTTTTATCACTTTAATTTTGTTGAGGTGACAAAAATGTTAGACAGTTTGATTACCCATTCTTTCTTCTTGGTTACTGAAAAGAGGTAATTTAGTTTTTCAGGTAAGACAGCATATATTTTATGTCCAATAACGGGTTCTAATAATCCATTTATCATTCATAGAAAGCAATATAAGAAATATAATAATATTATATTTGAAAAGTATAGCAGCAATTATTAATATCTTTAATAGCATCACTCCAAAAAAATACTTAAATGTTGTTTGAAAGCCCAAACTTTTCAAAACCACCGTGAGCTGAAACCAAATTACACACACACACACACACACACACACACACACACACACACACACACACACACACACACACACACACACACACACACACACACACACACACACACACACACACACACACACACAGGGATAATAACTGCACCCATTCTTTGCATATATTATTATTATAAGCACAATTCCAAACAGAGAAGGAAGAGAAAAACACCAGGATACTAATCAGATAGTAACTGGAATTATTGAAAAAAAGAAAATAAAAAATATCAATAACTTTATATGAAAGTTTTTGAAATTAGATGTTTTCATGCAATGCCTTCTTCATAATATATTTAAATATGCAATAATGGGATCCTTAATCTTGAAAACTGTTGACATTCGACACATTTAAAAGAGAAGTAGTTCTGTTTTCTGGGGGGAGAAAAAAACATTGTTGTTTTGTTTGTTTGTTTCATGTTATTTTTCAGTGTTGTGTGCAAGTGTCATTCCATTCACTTGCGTGGTACTGGGCAGGCATCAGAAATCTCAAATAAGCAAAGAAAAGACGGCAGAGACTACTAGAGATGTGTGAGCATGTAGGTTCTTGTAATTTGGGTTTACCTTTGTTGAACCTAATACATAATGCACATGTATAACAAGCTGCTTGGAGTGTGAGGGGTTGCTTCTCACCTTATTTACCCGACTTCCCTGTTTTCTTTAATGGGCGGCAGTTTCTCTCATTAGCGAGAAAGATTGATTTCTGGTTGTTTGTGGAATTTGCCTGGCATTGTTTCAGTTTTAACAGTCCCATAGCTGCAGTCTCATCATGTACCCTAACCTTTGAGCTTTGACCATTTGTAGACTACACAACATGAATCCCAATGTGGAGATACTTCAGGGAAACCCTAATCGTTATGCATGGCCATGTGTGTGTGTTTCTGAGTGCGTGAATTTCATTTAAAAAGAAAGCCACAGCAGCTTGTCCAACATTCAAACTGCTGTTGTTTTTTAAAGGGAGCCTCCAGGAAATAGAAACTCTTGTTTCCTTTTTTGAAGATGTCACATAAATGACATATACTGACATATATACTAACACAAAATGAGTAATATGATACTAGTACAGTTCTACAGACAGCAGTATTGATTGCCTGATTGCTATACAGATTAACCGATTTATTGCAAAAAGCTTATAATATAACGTATTAGATGGTGTGGTAGGTTTGTGCTATTAAAAACACTGGCAGCATGGTACTTTATTGGAACGTCAGACACACTGTATACTGTAGCTGTTTCTAACAGTGTTAACGTCAGATCTCGAACGCTCACGCTCCCCTCTCTGCCTCTCTCTGTTTCCTTTTTACAGAGTAGTGAGTTCTGTATTTGTTCGCATAGGGCAAAAGCTTTCATGCCTACCTCCATTACGAGATTGTCAAAATTCACAATCCCCATTGCTGGATTAAATCCATGGGGGGCGGGACTGCCAACTCATAATATGATTTCCCCTGCGGCTGGAGTGAAGGAGGGAAAAGCGAAGAATGATAGAGGGAAGAGCACATATAGAAAGGGAGGGAGAGAAAGAAAGGGATGGATGGTACCTCCAGGGGTAGAGATGAAAAGGTTGGAGATCTCCACCAAGAGGTGATGGAAGGAAAGTAAAAAAAATAGAGATTAGAGGGAAAGGGGGGGGTGGGGGTGGGGGTGGAAAGTGCTAGAAGAAGAGACACTGCAGGGTGACATCGAAGATTGGATAGAAAGAGAGAGAAGGGAGGGCTAAAAGCCATAAAATGAAATTAGGAAGCCCAGTGCTTGTTCCATTCAGAAATGTGCTATCCTCAAAACGGATTGAAATAAACACAAAAAAGCATCTGACATCAGATTTTATGCTTGAAGTCCGACCGCACCAGAGGATATCGCCCCATGAGAACACCTTAAAGGAGAAAACCAATTACTGTGAGAGGGCATGAGATTAGAGTGCAGAGTACCTGAGTTTACAGCACGAATTAGAAAGAGAAATGTTTTTTTGCTTTCTGGCTTTGAACCTGGCCTTGCTACGGTGTTATAAAGGGTTATTCTGAAAAAGGGTTTAATGGCTCATCCATCTAATAGCCAATAAGCTTAAGACAATCCGCTTGTCTAATTTGGTATGGGCTTCGAGTCGAGCAAACCCCCAAGAAAACCTAAATCCATCAAGTTATTTTCCTTCCGCACAGATATTCAAAGTCATTTAGAGGTTGGCATTGGTGAGATTTGAAAATAATTCTTTTCAATCAAGGATATTTTGTTCGGTCAACAAGCAGAATGGAAAAAACTACAGCTGCGTATGTGTGTGTGCGGGGGAGGAGTGGGCCAGTGAGTTCTTCTCACAGACAAGGACAGTGCACTTGTCTTTCAGCATGCTGTAGTGCAGTCTTACACTGGGACTGACAGCAAACACACACACACACACACACACACACACACACACACACGCCCACACACCCACACACACACACACACACACACACACACACACACACACACACACACACAGCTTTACTCTACCTTGGGGATGAAGCTGATCTCCCAGCCATCGAAGGAATAGTAGAACGGTCTCCACTGGACCTCCACTGACGTCTCTGTGATGGATTTGAAGACTAAACCGTCCGGATTGGAGAGATCTGGAGAGGTAGCCAGAGACATATTATTGTTCTTCAGTGACCTGCACAGCCCATAAATCACTACTTCATCTCATACTGAAGGTGTCCAACGCTGAACCTTTTTGTTTTACATTTGTTTTTCAGCTCTGTTGTCTCAGTCTTAACTCATTTTCTTGAGGGACGCTGCACTAAAGCTAGAAATGTTACTGATCAAAAGATTGATCTGATATTTGTTGAAAACAGTAACACTTGCCTCTTATGACCCAATCTAAAGCCTTTTTCTTCGGCTTGGATATTCAATGAATCTCACAGTGCTTTGCTAGCTTTGTCCTGTAAATCTTTCCGGATTATCAAATACTACATTTCATAATTAAGTTCAGCAAAGACAACCCAACAAATCATGAAATCACTGAAAAATGGTCCAGTCAAGCTTAACTGCCCTCAATTGATGTTATTACTCTGAAATCTGCAATCACTAAAATTAAATTCACTTATCTGTGAAATGGGGGATAATTTTATCAGCCAATACTGAACTAATGGAAACACACTGTATGTAGCCAGATGATGTCAAGTGGATACAACATTCTGTTTGCCACTGAAAATAGGCTATTACCCATCAAGGGGTTTGGTGGGTTTCCATACTTCTGATAAGCATGGAAGCAAGTGGTGTGTTTCTCTGTCAGGTCCGATGACCTGGCATTAACTCTGACCAGGAAGCACACAATCAGAAGCTGTTCAAATGTGTGTGTGTGTGTGTGTGTGTACATTGGAGTGTAAGTGACATTGAACAGGTGTTACAGACAGGAATCACAACAAGTTGAAACAAGAGCAGGTGGTATTCTCACTCCATTGACAGTGGAAACATCTCGGGCAGGATTTAATAAAAAAGTGAGAAACGGTCTGTGTGTGTGTGTGTGCGTGTGTGTGAGTGTGTATCCCAATGAATGGTTGTATCCATGTGAGGATACATGTACAGCACAGTGTGTAACATTTATATTCTGTTAGATCAAACATAGCTTCAGTGGAATATCTTCTAGGCTCCCATGAGGATATTTTGTCAAAATAACCCAGAGGGCTGACTGCACTTACAGGTCGAAACAGTGATGCTGGCAGGGACGCTGATACTGTTGTTAATGACAGCGAACACATTGATGTTGTACTCTATGCCTGCCTCCAGGTTCGAGATAGTGATGGTGGTAATGTTCCCTGGAATCCTCAGCTCTAATTGAATACCTGACAGGGAGAAAGGTAAAAAGATACACTGATACACCTTTTTTTTCTTCCAAAGACACTTTGAATAAACTGAAGCTTCTGTTACAAACTTCCCTGCTTCAAAAAGTTCTGTTCTTACCTCCAGCGCTGCTTGGTGTGTAGGTCACTAAGAAATCTGTCAGCACTGCTGAGCCCTCCCACTCCAGGTCAATAGTACGATCACTCACGCCTCGTACCCTCAGGTTCATGACTGCTGCAACTGTTGAGACAAAAAACAAAAACTGTTGGAATAAAATGCTTAAACTATAGCAATTTTTATTTTATTTATTTGTTTTTTTCTTGTTTGTGTTTTTGTACTAGCATTTGTTGGTCTTACGATGATAATTACAAAATGTAGGCATTATATCACCTGTAGAGCCACTTGGTAGTAAGTGTCACAATATCGTGAGCTATATCCTACCTTAGTGGGAAAACACATCAAAGCTGTGCTTGCTTTAATACGTATGACGCATTGTGTTTGCCAGCTAAAAGGGGCAGTTACAGGTCATCTGAAGGCTTACCTTTGTAATGCATGCAAGATAATTTAGAAAAAAAAAAGAAAAAAAAATTAGGTTTATAACCTTTCAAAGTTGCCCAAAACCATGTCTGTACTCCAAATGGTTCATTGACTCTGGGTGAGACTGGGAATGGTATTTTAGAATAATTTTACATAAATTTCCCGGCACAAGAACAGGTTAAAAGAGAACTCCCAGACAACTTACATGTAGTCTCAGACTCAAGCAGACTCCTCAGTTTAGTTTACTTTGACACAACGTAGGAAAGAACCCAAGGTCACACATATATTGACAAGTGCAAATATACAATAAAACGATAAAGTCAAAGACTTGTGCTGCCTTCAAATGGAACTTGTGAGCTAACACAATATGCTTGGCGCTCCAGTGATTAACTGAGGCTAACAATTTAGCAAGCTACCGAGTGGGTGACATAATGCAGGAAATAAAAAGGCATACTGACTGAGAAAAAAAGTTGTGGGGAATGTCAACATTTTCCCTTAGACAAATACAATTATGAAGAAAAACTCTCAAACTCAAATATACTTCCATGGCCCTATAACTGAAAAAGTCAACAAACACATCTTAACTTGTGACCTGAGAGCTTAGAGTCATTGGGAATAACACAAAACGGGGGTGTAATGGACTCTCCTCTTGAAAAAAAACTTGTAAACACAACCCTGTTCGAAGGCAACATTATTTCCACTGTGCTGCTTCAGATATAGGCAGCAGTCCAGCTGGCTAGGCTGACATCAGACTACCATCAAACCTCTATATATCCATATAATTCGCCACATGTGGAGCAAGATTTTATACTTAGTATATAAAACCAGAATACATGGCCTTACTAACACGGGGCCCTGCTTTCATGCACTGCATGATTTTGCCATCTAAGGTAAATGAAGGCTGAGTAACTGGTAAAATGATAAAAACAAGAGTGCTTAGAAATACTGCCAATGCACACAACATTCCTACATTTGCCATTATCTCCCTAACTAAAACAGTCTCTGCATCTGTATCTTTCAACAGGCCAGACTGCACTGAGTAGGTGCATAACAGTCAGTAAAAGAAGTAAAAGAAGCCAGTGCTTGTGTCAACAACAGGCTGAGTGTTAACATGAGAGGGAGAAGCTCTGTCATTCATTCGGGCTGAAGTGGAGAAAGTCAAGCCATAAGCCTGAGATGGTGGTGCTGAATGTAAATGTGGAGGCATAAACAAGAGTGTTTACAGCTCCCCCTGCCAAAAACAACAAGGATGAGGAGGAGGAGAGCCTGGTGAAGGACAAAGGAAGAGAAGAAGGTAAAAAAAACACATTTTTGGGGGGGAGAAACAACGAGATTCAAAGACAGAACAGGAGAGAAAAAGACTGGACAAGATATCCTTCTGGAGCGTAAATAACTAATGATGAAACAGAAAAGGAGAGAGACACAGAGGAGCAGTAGGAGCATCCTTAGTCAGTAAATGACTAAGGATGAAACAGAAATGGAGAGCGAGACACAGAGGAGCAAAGGAGCAGCAAGTGTGATGGTGTGATAAACAACCTCTCACCCCATGATCATCTCTACATCCTGTGATACAGGACTCTATAGCACAACGCTGAGTCCTCCTCGGGGGAACCTGCAGACACTCTAGTAGCCGTCCCAGATCCTTCCTCACACACTCGACAGATGGGCACATGCTGTACAACAGTTTGCTCATTTCGAAAGAGCGAACCTGCACTGGGGACAACTGCAGCAGCATTTACTTAGCTAGATTTATTTCACCAATTAGACTTGTCACGTATATGAAGGAAATAACAACCGAAACGAAGGAGCAATAATCCGTGGGATAGAAGAAGAGTGATTGAATGAGGTCATGCAGGAGGCTGAACAGACAAGCTGCTTGAAAGTAAAGACATAAACTCCCAGAGTAAGTGAAGGGCGAACTCTCAAGTGGGCACTTAGGAAAAGGTTTCCCTGAAAAGTTAACAAAGTCAGAGCCAGAATCTGTAACTTTACTAAGGAAAGAGAAGCACTGAGTTCTCACCTTGTTTTTGCTATGTTAAAGGTCACCAACGAGCTGCTAATCTGTATGCAAATAATATTGTTTACTCTCCTGAATTTCTCAACATCTCTCAATTGCAGAGTATCAGGAGAGTTTCTGACCTTTGCGACTGGGCTAGTGTCCAACTTCAGCAGCAGTTTTCAGTTTCTGACTTATCTCCTTGCTTTTCTGTCTTATTCTAACTTCAGTTAAAGCACATTTTGCTCTTGAGCTCCTGACAAGGTCTTTGGATAACAGACAGTTTTAACGTATGAAGAGGCTGTGTGCAGGCTGCCAACATGAAAACACAACAAGTTCTGTAAAATACTTACTTACATGAATGCGATGAAAAAAACACACTGTTTATATCTCTTGCAGACTCATTAAAATGCTGAATGTTTTGGTGCCGAATACTGAAGGTGAGTCATGTATCTTTCCCAGGGTTTGTTTCAAAAGGGCAACTCGCTGAAGGTTATTCAACAATCTCGCCTGGAGTCTTTAAGTCTCATTAGGTCCAATCAGTATGCTCTGATTGGTAGATGCAGCAGTACCTACCAAACTAAAAACCTTAAAAGGTAAAACTCCAGCTGACAGGGAGGTCAGTTTATCATCTGAGGACTAACTTACCTTCGGGCTACTTCATGTAATGGCATTTCTCTCGTTCATTAGCTTTAGTGACTAAACTGAAAGTTTTTGCGTGACGCACAATATTTTGGACTTGTACCTCATAAGATCTATTTTCAGTTTCTCCAATTAAATGGGGGTCAAGGATTCAGTATGCTGTTGTTGAACTCAAACACACCATGCTTCAGGATTGTTTTCCTTGCTTTGAACTGAAGTAAAGACTTGCATTTTGTATTTTGTTTTAATTTACAGATCCTAGTAACAAACCAACTGTGGGTCTGTATCACAAAGCAAGTTCAAGTGAGTCTAGCTGGATAACTTGCATGGCTCTACAAAGCCTATCATCGCTTGTTACAAAGATGGCAAGCAACTGTCCGTGGTTACTCGGTTTTTATGAGTCCTGAGGCAGTGGAGTCAAGAACACTGCTTTAAACAACATATGAGAGGAGAAATCTACAGCAGTGTTCATCACTCCTGGACCTCTGGGACCCCTGCCCTGTATGTTTTAGATGTTTATCTGCCACACCACACCTGATTCAAATGAATGGGTCTTTATCAGGCTTCAGCAGAGCTTGATGATGAACTGATCCTTTGAATCAGGTGTGTGGGGGCAGGGAAATATCTAAAACATGTAAAGTGGGGGTCCCTGAGGACCAGGATAAAAGAATACTGATCTTCAGTGTCTACAGTGAATTCAAGTAATATGCAGCTAGTGAAAAAAATGGAATATCAGCACAAAAACAGGATGACTATGGGCAGTAAAGTGTTTATTATTCAAGTTTTAAGGTTAAAGCTTAATGTGCTCTTTTGTGTGCTGTTACTTTGTAATTTTGTGGTTATTTTGCTTGTCAGGTATAATGCATCAGCATAAAATATTGCCTTTTTTGCTGAGATTTACAATTAAAAATATAAACAAAACACTTTTGTTTTAATTCACATTTTTCACAAGTTCAAGTTAAAGATCTAAGACTTATTTTTCCTAACACTTTGAGCAAAATCTCTTAAAATCCATGCTCATGAGCTCTTTCCCAAGATACCAAGATAATCCATCCACCTGACAGGTGTGGCATATGAGGCAAATGGCGGTAACACCAGATATTGATGGCCCCACTACCTCATTCAATTCATGGGCAGCAGCTCTAGTGAACATTCCTGCAGTCAGCATGCCGATTGCACGTTAGCTCAAAACTTGCGACATCTGTGGGATCGGGTTGTGTGATAAAACTGCACATTTTAGAGCGGCCTTTTATTGTGACCAGCTCAAGCCACACCTGTGCGCTAATCATGATGTTTACTCAGCATCATGATGAGCCACACCTGTCAGATGGATGAATTATCTTGGCAAAGGAGAGGCGCTCACTAGTACACACTTCAACAAATTTGTACTCAAAAATTTGAGAGAGACAAGTGTTTTGGGTGCACAGAAGAAAGTATTACATCTTGTACTTGGAAGCAAAAACAAAATTGTTGTTTTTATAATGTTGCTGTTACTGTAGTTCATTTGTTTTCTCTGGATCAAACCCCTCCACACTGGGTATGCATGTGCCTTATGTTCACACCTAATTGCTATCTTATTTTATTATTGGTGAAAAGCAACCTGTGGGTTTTCTATGTTGAAATGCAAATTTGGATTCTTATCCTACGCTCTGCTTAAGCGTCCAAAAAAGGAGGAGCATACAAAAGATCAGACCCGCATTCAAATCTCTTTTGGTTGGCAAAAAAGGCAGCTCCAAAATACATACTGTCAAAGAAGCTTTGTCATACAGCGAAAAGAGAATCAATTTCTATTCAGTGCAGGAGAATAGCTTTGGTTATTGAAGGACTTTTGCTGCAAACTGACACACAATTTCAGGCACAACTACGATAACAGTATGTGTCCTCGAGCTGCTGAGGCAGGCTATGAATAGCACACGGGTTTAGGTTTGTGTTTGATTGTGCGATGAGGTGTTCTCAAATGTCTGTCAAATCCCTTTAATATCACAGTAAAAACCACAACATGTCATTTCTGTCATCATGGGGTCTCTCAGTGAAAACAAAACACAGGTGTAAGTAGCATGGGAGATGTTGTCTCCATTGTTGAACAACCACTTAAGCCTAAAATCTATCAGGTTTGAACATTATGGAACCTCAACAAATATACAAAAAAGATCTGGTCGTCTTTTGGCATTTTAATGCAGAAATGGAACGTATTTGAACTTTACATGTGCCTAATGATATACCTGACAAAAACAGCTTTACAGTGGGCTTAGAAATTTCTACTACTGACTGACCTGCTGTAAGTAAAAAAGCGGTGCTGTCGAGTCAAACTTGATTGATGCAATAAAGCAGAATAGAGCAATAAAGAGGTAATAACATCGTCATGAATAAGAGACCGACACTGCGTGAAAGCTGCGCTGACATCCACAGCTATGTGAGAAATGTGAATGTCAGTCGTCAATAATGCCGCACTCATCAACGAGAGATTGTCACCGCCACTTTTCCACTGTAGCATCAGGACATGATCGTGGAATTCCTCTGCTGTCGAGATGAAATGCCGCTCTTCAGCACACGTTGATGTCTGCTTTGTGCACTGATATATATTTTCATTGAAAGATATACTGAATCCTTCCACACGCCTCAAACATCCCATTTAAATTCTCCATTATTTCACGTGGTGGGAAAATATAGGCCTTCTTAATTGAAGCAAAAATACATCCCGCTTTCTTCAGCTTTTGATAACATGAAGCACTTAAGCCTGTCACCCTACAGGTCTCTGGTAATTGAACTGCTTCGTTTTGTATTCAGCAAACTATCCCCTACAAGCACTGGCTATTTTAGCCTCTAATTGCGAAGAAATAAGCAATTCGGACTCCCGCACTTGGTATAGATATTAAATGGTAGGAGGAATCAGCTTTAGTAATATGATTTGCCATCCCTGTCTCTGTTGCTGGCTCTTCTGTCTGTCCTCATCCTTCACTTTCTTGACAGCTGCCTCAAATGGCAGAGGAGGATCTGATACTTTGGCGTCGAGAGCTGGGCTTCGACAAAGGCGAGCATGACTCAGAAACTGTCTCAGCTGCAGCTAATGTGACACTTCTCTCCGCGGATGGATGTGACTTTTGACAAATGAATGCTGTTATACCTTCTGCTGTCCGGCAAGTTACGTGCCCCGCCACCTGGAAGCAGAGTGGGGCGCTTGTTTTTCAGGGCTGCGCGTATACCAAAAACATGGGGCTGAGAGAAAGCTTTGCATTTATAAATCTTTATGACACAACAGATTTATCTCTACCAGCTCTACAGGGATCAGATATGCAACCAAGAGCTGTGAAGCATCATGGGTAAAAAGGTTTACTTTCTATCCAAAGGCTACACCAGGTGGTTGAATTAATTACTTCCTTTATTCTTGTTAAAGGTGTGCTGATAAATGAAATCCCCTGCTGTAGCCCCTTTCCTGTCTGCAAACTCTCAGCGCTGCATCGTTCATGCCAATAACTACTATCCTTCCTTAAGCTGTAAGTTTCTGTTATATATTGTATTTGGAATTCCTGAAAGGATTAGCTGCTTAGTCAGCTAATTTAATTTTCAGAAAATGATTCCCAGATCGAATAATTGTTCCAGTCATATACAGAATATCATCTGAAAATGCCAAACAATCGCTGGTTTGTGAGAATTTACTACTCTTTTACAGTTCTACATTATTTTAAAAAGAATATATTCAGTTTTAAGAGAATTTTAGTCCTAATTGTATACGTTTGACAGATGGTGTTTACACAAATGTTTCAGACATTAACATCTCGCCTCATTAAACAATCCATTCCAGACATCACTGTACTGAATCAATTACAGTGTAAGACCTAGATTTTCTGTTAGTTGGTGTTATTTATCAAGTGGAACAAATCTGTTTTTTATTACTCTTACTTTTTCAGAACTACTCCCACACTGTAAATAAACCACATAAAGACACATCAAAATGCTCTATATATAAAGACTGGACTGTAATCTGAAGCGTGCATTCAATTTTTGCACCCAAATAAACCTCAGTCACGGTGCCAGCGATTCATGAACAAAAAATGTGCTCACATTCCAGTAAATCAATCTCAGCGATCGAGGCACTGCATCTAACGTTGCAGCTCCAATTTGAAAAGAAACCCTGGTCCTGCCCGAGAGTTCAAGCTGAACTGTCTGAGGGTCACACAGTGTCATTCTGAAATCTGTTAAGTCTGTTTTTTCTACTGTGAGCTACTTGCTCCTGGTCACACTGACAGCGAGTCTTAAAGGGAGGACAACTTCCTCTCCCAAAGTTTCTGCTTCTGGGAATTGAACCACAAATGTCATACAAACTACTTCTTGTACTCGACAACAGCCAAGAGGATCAAACTGACAGGAAGGATAAAAAGTAATAGCCTACCAGAGTTGCAGTCATCTCCAGCAAAGCCATCCTGGCAGACACAGAATCCATCCTTGCAGACTCCCTTCTTGCTGCAGTTGTTAGCACAATAGACCAGCGAGCAGTCCTCTCCCACATACCCGGGCCGGCACTGGCACGTCCCATTGACGCACAGCCCCTGGTCCGAGCAGTCGTTGAGACACCTGCCGACCATGCAGTCTTCGCCGGTGAAGGACTCCTCGCACACGCACTCCCCGTCGATGCACAACCCGCGACCCGAGCAGTCTGAAGGGCACCGTGGCTCAGAACAGTTGTCGCCTCCAAAGTCACGGTCACACACACACTCCCCTTCAACGCACACACCCTGGCCGGAACAGTCATCCGGGCAGCGAGGCTCTGAGCAGTTTTTGCCGGTCCAACCTTCCTCACAGATGCAGCCACAGAGGTCAAAGCTGAAGCTGCCATGGCCACTGCAGCCTGGGACAAAGTCCAAACGACCTGGGAAGAAAGGTAGAGACGTACAGAGTTATGTGACAAATGATGCTTGACTCTAAGATGAAAAGTTTACAATGAAATCATACCTAAAGGGTAAGTTCAGTTTTTAACATTACTTTGATTTTGTTTTCTAATTTCAGTATCCTCAAGACATTTACAGAAACTGCCCTATCACTGGGTCCGACATTGCAAAATTAAGCGATGTGGATCCTTGACAATATAGTATTTTTTTTTACTTTGATATCCAAGAATTTATGAGTTTTTTCTCATTATCACGCCACTTCAAACCTAGAGAATATCCAAGTTTTTTTTGGGGCGAAATATTGTCGATTTAATATGAAATTGTAAGAATAAAACTTCCCTCCCCCTCTCCTCCCAAGCTCCACACTGCTTTGTTTGTTACCTACAATGGCCCTCATACGCTGTGACAGAAATTAACACAGTAATTGCAATCCTGGCATTTATCATACAGGATGCCTTGCCATGATTTTGTTCTGGTTCCCAGGAAAAATATCAGAGAGAAGCTAGGATGTTTAAAATGTGTGTACATGTATTGAAGCCTCTTGTATGTACTGAAAAATAGATGCCCTGTCCAAAACCTCATTAATACCACACTAAAGGGGCTCTGTGTAACAATTTGTGTTACATGTATTAATCCCTTTTATTATTGGCCATATGTGAGCGGACTGTAACACAAGGTAAAAAAAAATGACCTCCCTCATCTCCCTTGGTTGCCTATACAAGCCTGTGGACAATTTGCTAACAGAGCAACAGTAGCTAAGGTAAGTTTACAAATGGCATCCGCTAACATGAACTAGCAGTTCCACAGTGTGTGTGACAGTGTTAGTGGATCAACCTAAAATCTACATTAGAGATGTACATCAAAAGTTCACCTGCAGTGTTTTTGTTTTGTGGAACAGTTTGTCCCAAAATATCAATCCCTGCTCCTGTTCACACATAACCCCATGTAAGAACATTTAAGGGATAGACTGCATGTGTAAACGGGGTAATAGATACCCAAATCAGTGCAGAAGGGCAAATTGCAGTTGGGCTTTCAATAGGTGGAGAATTGCTTGCGCAAGACCACCCTTACACTCAATGTCCTAATGAAATGATAACCTAACTGACAGCCTCAGGTCAGCACTGTTAAGATTGTCAAATGCCTCCATGTCACCACACGGAAAGAATAACATAAAATCATATTGTTTACATCAACAGAAAAAAAGTAATTTCAGGGTGAATGCTTCTCTGTTCTGTTTTTATAATACGTGCTAGTAGTCCTTGGAATCCGAGGAAAATGGTGTTAAATTCTCAATACGTAATAATATAAAAATCACGGGAAAACCTTCAACCTGAGTCCGCATGCATCGACAGCCTTGATGGGAGAAACGGTAGTCAAGACATCAACCAAAATCGTCTCATTTTGTGCTTTTCCATCTATCCATCGTCCTCGTCCTCAGCTGAGCATTTCATCCTCATTCTGATTCAGATCATGACTGCTGGAGATAATCATATTCTCACCGTAGAGATAGAGCGTTTTCAGAAAATATTTGAAAGCTGTGATGGTGTCAATGGAGCAGATCCTTTACCCGTAATATATCATATAACTCCATTTCAGTCCCCTCATATTATAATGGAAGCATCTCCTGAATAGTCAACAAATTTTTCCCCAGTAGCAAAGGTTTCTCCACACCTTTTAGACTGAGACTGTGAGCTGCCCTGCAGCATCAATATTCTGCAGCCGTCTGTATGCTCTTCCTTCATTGTATAAACAGTTTCTTCTGCCTATTGTATCTGTTCTTTTTCTTTATGTCACGTATGAGACAGCATGATTGGAACGTTTCTCTTGCAGTTTTTAAATCTTTATATCTTTTCAAACACAGTGGGAAAATGGCTTATTTAAACAAAACAACATCCTCCAGCTTCATCCATATACTTGTTGTCATTGTTAACTCACCCACGACGGAGCTCTCCCCACAGCATCCAGACGCACACTGAGCTCTGAGCAGGGAAACTTCTCTCTCCAGCATCTCCACCCTCGTGGCGAGCTGCTGGATTGTGGTCGTTGCTGGACAACCACATGCAGCTTTTGGGATATTGATACGGTGAGTGAATGTTACCTGAAGAAGAACGAAAGTAAGGTAAAAGATGTGCAAATTGGCAATACACATTTTCTTCAATTTAAGGTGATACCTGATGCAAAATCTATCTTTCCAGTATCAAACACTTTAACCTTCAGCCATTTAGGTTTCGAAAGTGGCACGGGCAAGTGAGGCCACGGTCAGTTTTCATGGTTTAATAAAAATAATTAAAACAGTTACAGTACCTTATTATAGTATCTTTTAAACCTGGGCCCTATATTTACATGTTTTGGTGTGTAAATGATTCCCAGTCACCAGTTCTAGTAGATCGCCTCAGCTGGCAGCTGTGACATAATCCTTTGGGTCAACTCCGACTTTGAGTCAGGTACACTGAAAGTGCTTGTTTTTGACACTGACAGGCCGAGTGTCTGACAACATTTCAGAAGCAATTCCTACAGAACTAGACCTTTTGTTCAGTGTAAGACCCTTTCTGTAAGTTTACTGAGTGGTTACAGTTGTTGCCACATCTAGATTGTCAAACTCAGTTTAATATCCAGCCATTGGTTGGTAAAATAAATTCTTGTTGGCACTTTTTCTCTAAATAGACTCCAAACTCGAACTCTGACTCCAGTTTCCCCCATCGTCTTCCTGCAACAACTCACCTCTTGTGCGATTTTAAAGCGAGACTTGTGTTACTGGCTACAAAAAGGATCTTACTGATTAACAAAAATGTCTATCGTAATGTTGGCCAAAACATGACTGTTTGAAATATGCTCAGCATATGGATGGACAGTAGAAAAGTGGACTATTATCGTTTGCTATGAATGTCTTATTACAGTATGTTTGCAAAAACACAGTGTTGGCTTTGTGATTCAAGACTAATTGTGGAGAACTCTGACATCTGATCGAATACTGCTGCAGTGGTGGTTTGACAATCTTCCATGGATGTTTTAATAATTTCCATCTTGTTCACTACCGTGCTCAATTGTAACCAGTATGAATTAAGAATTTTTATAGTGATCTGAAGTCACAGTACTTTCGGTTTTGGTTTTTTGTATCACAAAACAATGTGTCACCATAATTATCAGTTTGTGATGAAACAGATGTTGTCCTTCAGAATGCCGTAAAGTCACTCATAAAAAGTCTCTTCACGTCTCTCTTCATGTCATCCTAAAAAAATGTATCCTTAAACACTTTATAACTAATTAAACAAATACAAAATAATGCTTAAAAATACACCTACCTGGCTGTCAGCATCTAGTGTCTGCTCAGTGTATTCTGTTGGTCCATTGGGATCCATTGGACCCTCCATAGAAGGGCTAGACCCCAATTCAGCACGGAGACCTTTAACCAAGAAGAAGAGCTCTTAAAAACTTAAAAATACAGCATGTTTATGAGTCTCTATGTGAACAAAAGGTGCCTTGAGGACAGCAGATAAGATGGCAGTCAGTTCAAACCCAAACACTCGATCGATCGGAAGACCTCACCATCGTCTGGGCCAGGTGGTGCGGAGGCGTCCAGGTCGACAGAGCACAGAGACTCTAAGGGTACGTTGATGTTGTAGACGTGGTTAAAGACCACGGGTTGCTCCCGCAGGGTCTGGTTGGCTGAGGAAGCGGAGGGAGGCTGATCCCCCCCTGGGGTCTGTCTCCTCACTCTGGTGGTACGAACCAGCTTGTTGTCTCCTGATGGAGCAGCATGAGTAGCAACCTGAAGAGAGAGACAACATGAAACAAAAATCACTGCACGTGGCTTGGACACAGGGGGTTTCCAGCTGTTTTTGTCCTTTATGTCTTGTGTTAAATGATGGAACACGGACTAGGAAAAAACACCAGGGGGACACAAAACAAGATTAATTTACTGTATATGAAGGGTTTTCTCACTGGCTGCAACATAGGCAAAACTATTTTTACATTAAAAACTGAGGTCATTTGCAAAGAATGTCAGTATTTTCAGACTGTGTTTCTTTCTGTCAGACAGTGCAAATAATGTATACAATAGTAAAAGTATAAGGAATATATTAATATAAACTGAAAATCTTCAACCTTAATCTTAATCAGCATGTCTGATTAATATTAGTATGTCTGGTGAAGTAGCGCTCTACCTACAACCATGCATTACTTCGAAGGCCAAGAAACACATCATGAACTACACTGGCCTCTGAGGTTACATTTTACTGGGGGAAAAAAGCCATGTCCGCGACTACATCCACTGTGTAGTATTCCTGGGTGATTTTAGAGTCCATTGTAACCCAGGTGAAAAAACCCTTATTAATTTATTCCCTTGTCCTTTTAAAACATAAATTATGACGTGAGGCTGCACGTCATCACGTCGCGCCGTTACGCCGTCACATGACAGAGCGCATCCGGAAACACCGGTAACATAGCCAGTGTGGCTTGCTGCGGCGGTAGCGAGAGGAGCCGCTGGGGAAATGTTTGCTGCAGGTACGTTGTAGCATTGCTCGATTAATGTAACATCAAACACGCCGAAACTTATGTGATCACTTTCGTAATATAGGAGCCGACTACCGGAGCCGTTGAGCGTCTGAATGCCGAGCTGTTGCCGATTTAAATCTCGGAATTTGGTGAGTTGAGCTAATGCTATTTATGTAGCTTAGCCTAGCCGCTACCTGTGTATTGTTTGGTGCGGTTTAATAGTGTTTCATATGCCACGTCCTTTGAATATGTCCTGCCACATGAAACGCTAACTACTTAAGAGCTATTCTTTTGTTGTTGATGATTTGCTTCCAGTGTATTTCCATGCAGTCCAGGTGGTCACTGGTACTGCTATGCACTTTGGTCCTGGATGCTTGTGGTTTGTGATATTGAGATTTCTGTCGTGAATATTTTAATATGACAAATATTGTTAATTATTCACATTGAATTATGTGTTAAGATTTTGATTATATTGTACAGTACTGGGATATATGTGTATGAATGTGTATGTGTATATACATATGCATATATATATATATATATATATATGTGTATGTGTGTTTGTGTGTATATATATATATGTATTATATTGCTATTTATTTAATACAGTCTGTATTATTTGAGATGATTGTGTGCACACTAGATGTCTAATTGGTCCTGTTTCTATATAGGCCAGGGTTGATGGCGAGCTAGAGCCTAGCCTGGGCGCGAAGCCTGAAGACTGCGCCGGGAAGGAACCTACTGAACCTACTGAACCTACTGAATCTCCACTGCTCACTGTCGGCTGGTAGGAGGCTCCATTGTGCAGCTGCTCCTCTTCCTAACTCTTGCCACACACGGCCCATACGCACACTACACACTCACCTCCCAACACGGACTATTCCCCCTTCCCACTGGACATTCAAATATGGGCCCGTTGCACTGAGCGTGTGCCTCGCCTGTACAGGCGAAGTCGAACTCTCCCTTTTTGGGCAATGGTGGAACTGTGCGCTGCAACGTCATTTAAATGAGAAAGATGAACTGAACTGTATATAGCATTTTCTATGAATGGCCATTTGTATTTCTATTTTTCTCACTGCTAATATTTAATGTCTATGGTTCACAAATTATAAAATATGGTGTGCTAAGTCTACAGCTGCCTTCAGTGTCTTCTTCTCCACTCCAAGAGTCAACCTGGGTCTTCTGAATTTAGCCCAATTGATAATCGTGTTGTTGCTAACTGTTGGTACCTAACCTAACTTTAACTAGGGTAGCGTGCTTGTTACACCATTCCTGGGTGATATTCGAGTTTAGGCCAGGGGTCGCTGACACTGTGCCCTAAGCATATGAGTCGTCCATAGGACACCTTAGTCCTAGGCTGTTCTAGGCTAAATGTATATCAGTGTTTCCCACACATATACTTTACTTGGGTAATTTTAGTTACAGTTTGTCAGATCAAAATAAGAGTTAAATTTCTCATTTTTGTTACCGTACTTTTAATATTAGGACAAACTACAGTAGCTATACTGCAAAACAAGAACAATGCAGTTTCTTCATTCCCAACCCTTCATGGCTCATCAACAGCTGGTGATGACGGCAACTTATTGCCTGGGACATGTAGAGTTAGCACAGCATCATGTATGTAGCCATCAAGTGTATATTTAAGACGCTCTTACAAACAACAAGCTAACGTGAGCTTAATTGGCTACATAGGATACTGGCTAAGATTATAATTTTAGTCAACAAAATGAATGGTTACTGCCCAGCTGGAGGGATGCAGCAAAGGTATCTCTGAAGGACCAGGCTTAGTTTCCTCTATCCCATAATGTACAGAAAACTAACAACATAAAATATTAAAAGCACTTAGAAAAGATGCAGGTACAGGTGTCCAAATCATCACTTCTCTTTGATCATCAAACCAGCCAGAATAGTTTTGAGTGGATTTGTGCCCAGAGTGAAGTGATTAACATGGCTGCCAAAAATAGTAGATTGGAATAAATAATGAATATGAAAAAAAAAGCCCTGGGCAGCTCTGCTTAGGAAGAAATGGCTATTTTATCAGAGTATTTCACCTGTAGAGCAAGAAACAGAACCAAAGCAAGGAGCCGGCCTGTTGTCACAGTGGCCCCGTGATGCTGCTGTGCCGGTGGCATGCTGGGAAGAAACCTCACCAATCCTGTCCACTCACACCTATGGAGGAGTGACAAAAAGTAGAAGAGAGAGAGAGAGAGAGAAGAGAAAAAGGGAGAGAAGAAAAGAGTTGGTCCATATGTTTCCAGAAAAAAATGCAGTCATTGATGGTATTTGTGTCGCATGAAAATGTGTTTACAAAGAACATACTGTAGCTGTTCCAGCGTGGTTGTTGGTGTGCCAACATGGAAACATCTATTCATGTGTATGTGTGTGTTTCTGTGTGCATGTGGGGAGTCTCACTGCCATCAGCTCATCCTCTGTAAATGATAAATAAATGCCTTTGATCCGATGCAAAAAAATTGGCTTTAGAAAGAAAAAAATAAACTGTACTATGGATTGTGAACGTGGCTAAGAACCTCGGAATCCATTTTACTGCATAATGCCAAATATTTGATCTTTACACTTGGGAGGAATACAAAAATATTGCTCTGGGAGAGAGTTGATAGATGGATTTCAGTAGAGACATGGTTTGAGTGATGCCGCTGTAATCCTCTCCCCATTGAGTGGAGGAGAGAGAACGGGGGACACACTGAAATAAAAGCTGTGCAGAGGAAAAAACTGATGTGGATCCTTCAAGCTGCTGTCACAGACAAGACAGTGCCGAGCTGAAGTTTGCTTTAAATGTGGCTATTTGAATAAAGAGTTATCTTACTCAACCTGCAAAGATGTTGTATCATGCAAGTACGGCGACAGCTGGTTCTACAAGACTGGAAAAGCAGTTTCATCAGTAGTATGTGTGTTTTTTCCTGTTTCCTGGCAATAATTTTAAGCACATGTCCCTGATGAGTTTTAGCGTGTCCCATCACGCCTCTATATATGTGTGGGCAAAAGACCATTCAGAAGGAGTTGAAAGTAAACATCTCACAGTTGGGCCTGTGTAGTCAGTATTCAAGAGGCTCTTTTATCACAACAATGCATCTCATGTTGGAGAAGCAGGATGCTCTCAGCTGGCGCCTTTTGTGAGCGCCAGATGGAAGTCTTCTTATCACACCTAACTGGCTTGGCTCTTTTATTGATCATTTAGGGTGGAAATGTTGAAACATCAGCGTATTTGCACATAAATGAGAAACAGAGAGAATCCCAGCATGTGTGAGCCGTGCGTCCTTTCAAGTTTGTCTCATTGAGGGGAAAATATTTTTCTTTTCTCAATAGATGCATACTCAATGTCCCAGACGTCCTGCTCGCATGCTGAAGATTCCTAGCACTTCACTTTCAAGATCGACCACTGAGTGCATCCTTCATTTCAGGACAAAGTCTGACAACTTGTGTGTACTTTTACATGCATGTGGTGAACAGAAACGCTCATATGAAGGATGTTGACACGCACAGTATATCATAAAAGACCCATAGGGGAAAGATAGCTAGTCATATGTTACAATCTACAGCATGCCTCGCTTCAGGCAGTGCCCCTAATGCTTTTAAAAATGGCTTTGGCCTTGCTGGAAACGACTCCCAATGCCGCCCGCTCTACACCGAGGAGATGGAAAATGTTCTACTCTGAAACATCCCTTCAAGCATGAAGCTGCCGTCTGACACGACACGAGCCGTTTAACCAGTGAATTCACCAAACAAATGAGAAGCATGCGGATGATGAAGGAGCGAGAAAAGCCAACTGGAACCGTCTCGTTCACAGCCATTAGCTAAAGCGGTGTCCCTTCGGCTAGCTTCAGTAGTTGGTTCGCATGCGTGCTTAAAAGACATGATGATGACAAATGGCAGTACAGGGATGTTTTACTCACTTCCTGTAGCGAGCATGATAGAAAACAGCTCTGGAGATCAACCACTGCCATGATATTGTGTTTTGAACTCAAGTCAAGGCCAATAAAATCCAATGACAGTATCAGTCAACATTCGTTTTTTGCTGAACACATAACATTATTTTGAGGAGGATCCTTTAAACTTCAAAGATTTGTAGTTTGCGAATAATTTTCTGATAAAATCCAAGAAAGTTTCCTAAAAAAAAGATGCATTTTGGTACAAATTAAGGGAAAAGGAAGGCAATTGTCCTAAATACATTTTCATTTTTTTTTTACCAAAGTGAATATTCAGTTTGCTTATTATTGGAAACATTAATGTCCATATTGTTGAATTGTATGCTTGTCTGGTGCATGTTCAGCTGTGCCAATAACTTAAATACTTAAGTACCAACTTAACACTGTCTTTATTTTCCCAATTATGAATACCAAATCACATATAATACTCAAAATTTTTCAGAAATTACAGACTGGTAAAGCCCAACAACCATGGTTATACAACAGAATTCTGATCAAGATCTGTACTGATCAGGTCATTTTCAGTTGACAAACCGGCAGACAAATTATGTCTTGGCGACATATTTTAATTTATTAACACTTAACTATTAATTAACTAAACAAATACAGTTCAATATATTTATAATATAACTTATTACAGTCCACACAGCGTGCATAAAATACACCAACTTTGGAAACATAGAATTACAATTACTTCTGAGACTATTAAAAACAAAATCTCATCTGACCCTAGGGTCTGGATTTTGGGAGACATACCAGGTCTCACTATGACCTTTAACAAAACATACTTCATATTTCTGTGTGAGGTGGAACGTATGAATGAATATGGGTCTCTTTCCTGGCCTTTTTTCTACAACAGATGTAAAAATAGATGTAGTATGAGATAAAAGTGTCATGCAACTGTTTTATCTCACCATAGAAAGAACAGATAAAAGTCTAATGTATGCATCTAAAGAGTCCTCCTTGAAGGCATACTCCTTTTACCATGTACCAAAAATAGACCCATACATTAACACAACTCTATAGATAGTTTGACACTGGCAGTGATAAAAGTTTGAAAGAGGTTCAAAGTCACAGGATTATACTTTAGTCGTTGGGTCATGGTTCAGGCTGATGCCCACAAGCATTTCCACGCACAGTGAGAGGAGGTTTTTCATGGAGGCTCAATTAAGGACAGACCCACTCATTCAGAGTGAAGAGAATCAACATGCTTCAGGCTTTAAAAACAGGTTTAATTTACTCACTTTATTTTCACGATAGAGAACACATACACACACATACACACACAAACATGCACGCACACATACAGCCAACACAAAAACAAGTGCACTGATACAAACGCCTTCAGATCTACAGCACTCTTGCATACACACAGTCAATCTGCAGTGAATACACACCAGCATGTTCACACAAGCACAAAAACACAGTGTGTCATGTATCCATTCAATTTAATAACAGTCCACCTACCTTGATAGTAAATACAGCTGTCAGCCAGCAGCCTTTACTTGAAAGAAACTTGAATCTAAAATCTAGCTGGTAAAATGAGAGTGTATGTGTGTGTTTCTCCCACTTATTCACAGACAATTAGGTGTGTGTGGAAAAATATACATTTACTGACTGTGAATGTTCTGAAACATTGCTGTTACTTGACGTGTTACCAGGTGATTTTCTTTCAGGGAAATTGAATGAGTTCATCCCCTGCAGTGCTGAAATTCCTGTTCCTGTTCCAATTATAATAAAAAAAAAAAACCATGAGGGCACTGAAAAAGGTAAAATATTTAGCTTTTTTTAGTCAGCTCACACAAAGTAGGCCAACGTCCCAGCTGTAAAATGAATCACAAAAACCACCATGCGTAAAAGTTTGATGTAAAAAAAAACCAAAAAAACACTTTGATCTTGTCTCTTCAACTTTTTTTCATCGCTTTTAGATTACATTTCTCTCTGAGGTGAGCTTCTGTTTCTTGTCTCGATTCTTTGACAATGTCTTTCTCTTTCATCCACAATGTGGTTTACGGGCAGGCGAGTCGATATGAAAAGAGAATTTAATTTAAAAATGCACAGTAATTATACTGAGATATGAATCCAACCTTTGTCATGTGGATACTTCAAAAATGGTCTTTTTATCAGGCACAGTAGATTCAAATGTGGTGCTGGATATCAAGCAATCAATATAAGAATAAAGGCAAAATCACATCTGTGTCTATGTTTTATATAAAGACGACTTCATCATAAAGGTGAAAACACTGACTTGATGATATTCACAATGTCTAAATAATAAATGAGTTGCTATCTCTTAATTTGAATGTTATCATTAAGGAGCAGCCTCTCTGCACGTCCCCGGGTGAACAAAGTCAGTGGCACATATTGAAAAAAACATCTCGTTGGCAACATTAGCTATTTGAGAAATAATAATAATAGTAACCTACTGAGCTTGCTTCCTTTTTCCTAATGCCCCCGGAGCAAGGGAAAAAAACATTTACAGACTATTAGCATTACATTGGAACCTCATCTTTCACAAATATCCCCCAAAGGTACAAATAAACAGTCATGCTGGTATTCAAACAAACACATGCACACAATACACAAGCAAAAGGGAAAGATACAGTGAGAAATGGAAACATATTGCACATGAGGACAAAAATATGTGGTTTAAGTTAAATGTAAGTAGAAAGCACTCATTTCGACCTTTAAGTATGACATTTATATGGTGATATTGCTGCGTTTCATAATGAACTTAACTTTAGAAATACAGAAGAAAAGTAGACAAACATAAGAAGGAAAAATGCCTGGTACTACAGACTATAATTATTGGATTTATGAACCAATTCTAGTCACTCATTCGTGGCTACTTAAAGCAGCTACAAGGAGTCATGAGAGAATGTATCTGATTTTGGAGATGATGCAGAGTTGACTGACCTTTCAGATCTAATATGATGCCCTGTGAAGATTGCCAGCGGCTCCAACAGAAGCAACTACCCTGAAGTTAGATATCTGTCTGAAATGAGCTGAAAAGGCAACTTCCCTTGCCCAGCTACACTGCCCTACGACCCCAGGCTAAAAAAGATATTGGCGACGAACTCAGCTATAGTAGTGGACGGTGTGCTCTTCGGACGAGAACTGCTGCGACATACTGAGCTGTTTACACGAAGCATCGTTTTCTTAAATAGAGCTCGCATTTTCGGTAACTCACCTTGAACCTTGAACATTTACTGCACTGGAGTGTCAAAGGAGGCAGAGTCGGGAAGGTGTCGCTAACAATTAGGCAGTGCGATGCAAATTTCACTTAAGGGATTACTGGGATTTGCGGTTGCAAACACCAGGTCAAAAGCTCACACCGCAAAGGGTTTTACGCAGCTTTGTGGCAATGCTGATGCCTATAATCACATCCTGATTTAAATGCTTACTTATCCTTGTGGATTATACATTGGCCCTTTTTGACCTAAAAATACACTCTGTAAACACTTTATTAGGTCTACCAATGTGTTGGTGGATAGGACATTTTCTCCAGAAAATACAAATTCTTTGAGGCATAAATTTAACAAGGTGCTGAGGAGGCTCACTGGGGATTTGGGGGATCAGGCTTCTAGATAATGTTTTCAATGATTATGTTTTTTCAGCCACACATTCCTGTTTCTCAAAGAGCTCTTATTTTCACACCTGTGTCTCTCCTTCCTTGCGGTTTCCTCTGACCTTTCTCACTGACAGCTTTGTTTTTAAAAGACAGAGCTGCCACTGACTGTTTACCAGTTTCTTCACTGTTAAACCTACACAGTATACTGTGGCAATAACAGTGACTTTCTATATATCGCACATCTTGTTGATTTTAATCTTCGGTCGAGCAGTGAGTGAACTTTTTGACCCTGTCTGCATCCTTGATGGATTCTGCTGCAGTCACATTATTCACCGTTTAAAGGAGCTGGCAGTTTGTGTTAACAAGTTTACCTCATAAAGTGTCCATTGACTGTGCTGAATGTCCCTCAAGAAGGAGCACACAGTTCATTCCCTTTTTGTTATTCTAACGACATACAATTGTGACTGTGTTGTGACTGTCACTCAATAAAGTGCGGGGGATAAGTGTGGAGCACAGAGGTGGCTGAATGTTCCATAAAATGTCAAGACTGGTTTAGAAACAGGTGACATGAAGGGCAACCAAAGAGGCAGCTTTTTCACTGGTTTAGAGGAGACTGCAGAGGTTCAATTCCATTTCAAATTTTTACACCTACCCCTTGTTTTTTGGATGCTCCCTTGCAAAATGCGGGACTGTCATGCACAAATCAGCAGTAACAACATAATGTTAGCTTGCTCCAGCGAAAGAGTGACTTTGTGATGTTTGTTATAAACACTGAAATGACCGAGACTTCTTTTAACCCTCGTTTGAAATGTGCCTCTGAGAAACCTGCATTTGGAGGGCCTTGTAGCCCTAACACTCTGCCTGACAACTCCATTCCAGCAATAATTGGGACACCCTATGAAAAGAGGAAAAAAAAGAGGAAAAGAGAGCTGCCTTGAAAAAAAAAAAAAGAAGTTGTGCAAGACATAGAGAGGAGGGAGGGGGTTGTTAACTGCAAAACGGACTGGAAGTTACCTAAAACAATGTCAATGGTTACAGCAGCTTAAATGAAAAGGCTGGTAATATTTTAGATTTTTATTAAAGATCAATGACAATCAACTACTGTAGTTTATCTCTCCTTGCTTTCTGAGTTCCCTTAATTGTCTGAAAAAAAGAGGCAAAGAGAGCTTGGCACAGAGGGATAATTTGCACCAGGATTCGACTACAAAGTGAATACATTTTTGCTTTTTCTAAACAGATTAGAAATTAAGGCAATGAAGAGATAGCATGTTGCATGCAAAATGTTGTGGCTTAGTTATTATATTCAACCTCAGTTTACGAAGGACAAAAGGCACCACACACCGGTGTCTACAGAACTTCACAGGGATTCATGGTGCTGTACAGCTTGTTCTTACTCTTTCTGATTCTCTTTGTTGTAGGTGTGAAGAGTTTTCTTTCATGATTCCTTTATAGGACAAACAAAGATGACAGCTTGTTATTACCACAACTGTATTAACAGCTGCTGTGAGCTACTCGGTCCCTCATCTATAATGATTCTTTTACAGTGGATGAGTGAAAAGAGCCCTGACTTGTGGGCTCAGAGTGTATTGTGCTTGCAGCTCCTCAGCAAAGCCGAGTTGATGGCAAAATTCACAATGGGTCATGAGGTTTCCACCTTGACCGTTCTGTCAAAATGTGCTATACAGACTGCATTCACACCAAGAAGATGCATGTTTGGAGGGATTGCAAAAACATGCTCATTATCGACGTATATATCCTCCTTGTATTTATACAGGAGGATATTAATCAATCTATAAGAAGATGCAAAATGTAATTGACTTGGGGAGGTTTAGCCTTTATAACATGTGAAAGATAGTTTTAGAGAAAAAAAAAAAAAACACGATGAAAAGCCCAAATTAAGACTACAAAACGGTTGCACAGAAAGAAATGGCACGCTACAAAAATGACACAGTATAATTACAGAAAGCAGTGACAGTAAAATGATTACAGGGATTTAATAATGAGCTGCAAGAGGGTTCAAGAGACACAGAAAAGATAGCTGAGGAAAAAGGGAAAACAGCTAAACAAGCCTCTCTCATCCAACAAGCTGCTGCTGAATGCCTCCCTTCCCACACACTGCTCATGATCAGTCTCTCTGAATAAATGTGTGTGTAGGTGTGTGTATCTGTGTGTTTTAGCAGTTTGGGGACCCACAAGAGATTAACATCCCCATTGGATTATGGAAGGGATATGCACAGGAAAGCTTCATTAACTCTCCCTGTGCGTGTATGTTGCTCTTTTTCCATGACCACAGGCAATTTTAGCCTGTTGCCTCCCCACTAAGTGCTCGCTGCCTGCCCTGTAGACATCTGTCTCAATCTGTGTACTTGGTCTCTTTCCTCTCTGCGGCCCTCGGGGGGGCTCAGTGGGAACACATAAATCAGCCTTGGGAGCAGCTCACTGTAACTATCCCTTTACGAGTCGAGAGCGGGACAGTGAAAACATTTATGCAGCAGTCGCCTTCTGTAATCCAGCCCTGATGGTAATCTCCAGTGCCTCCCCAGCTGCTGAGACACTGTGATCATGAGCAGTCAGTGCAGGGGAAGGCATCACAAATGCTGCTGCAGGATGCTGCAGGCTGCAAGTCGGTCTCTGCCCTGAACTGGTACCAGGGGGCAGGATATATCCATCTGCTGAAATCTTGTCACTGTTCTGCGGCGTCACACTGCTGTGTCGTAATAAGTCAGGAGACGGGAGGAGAGAGGAGGTCACACTGCTGTGTCGTAATAAGTCAGGAGTCGGGAGGAGAGAGGAGAGTGGCCAGGTGGATGATTTTTCTGCTGTACTCACATTTTATCCTCCTCATGATTTTATTCACCTCTTTCGGAAAATCACCTTTGCTCTCCTCTGGTCGGTCTTCTCCTATTTGCCGCTCTCATTTTTCATTATCTCTACTTGTCATTTTCACCATCTCCTTTTATCGCTCTGACAGGGTTTTCATTTTCTCTCTTCCTCTGAAGATTTTCCTCATCCCTAAGCCGCTTTTTTCACCCTGCGCGGCAAATCTGTTCGTCCATAATGACATATCTGTGGCTGATTCTCAGGCTGAAAGCCACATACTGTACAGATAAAGAGACTGAATTCTCTCTCCGCTGTGTTCATTGCTGCGTTCTCTCCATCTCCCTCTTTCTCTGGCAGCAGCCCTGTTGTCCCCTCCCTGCTTGCCCTATGGAAGTAAAGCCATAACCTCCATTTGCACAGGTTAATGTGCAGCCACCTCGACATGAACACAAAACCAATACCAGGCCTTCTTGCGTGGGTGATCGCTCACTCTCCCGCCCTCCCGTCTCTTGCTTTCCTTTATTCCTTCTTCCACCCCTGCTTCCCTCTGTCTCCCTCTTTCTCTCCACCTTGTAAATTGGACTCTGGCAACATTACGATGCTTTTCTCATTATTCCCATCACTCTGGCCAAATTGCCTTGTCTTTCAGGACCATTGGGCTCTGTTCATTGGCTGCTCCAGCAAACAGAGGGCTACACAAGTATTTTCCTCTGTCTCAGGGCTGCTTCAGAGCAAAGATGGGACCAAGAAATGGATTCCATTCTACAGCACATAATACAACCTCCGGCTACTGATGACTGCCTGCTCCATGCTGCACGCTGTGACCGATTTATCACAGAAAATGTAAACAAATGTTCACAGGAGGCACTGAGATAACATGCAGTACAGAAGTGCCAAATAGTAGTCAATCTTCTGAGAGCATCTTTTAAATCTATTACTCAGATTTGTCTTTGGTCAGTGCAGGAGTACTTTAACTACTCGTGTCTCCTTATTCTCAGGTAGAGACGACATTAGAATAAAAGTGAAGTTAAATTAAAAAAATACAGCGTCTCATCTAATTGTTCACAGCTAATATAAATAACACGATCCTGTTCTAGGAAGTTATCACAAATTAAACATCGACACCCTCACTACTATCGAGCCGATTGCTGTAAATTGACTGATGTTTGACAAAATTCAGTTGTTGTAAAGATTTTCCTAGTCAAATGATTTCTTCGTAGACACACATGCAATTTGTTGGTTTATTGATGTGTTGACACACTGCACTGTTTTATTACTGATAACCACAGGCACTGTCATTTTCTACCAGCCGTAAGAGTGTTGGTGAATAATGTTTTCACTATGTGAGTCTCTGTGTTCGTGTGGCCCTGAAGACACTTTTTGTCTCCGCACTTTTTGCCTTGCTTAGATGTTTATCTGTCCGTCTGTCTGTCGTATGTCTTGATTTTTGTCAGCACGATAGTGTCACAACCGTGCAAGATGAACTCACAAAACTAGTAGGCTGAGTCACAGTTTGATCCAGCATCCCTGTATGCCAAACAGCGAGCAGCCAGTTTGATTTTAAAGGCTTACTCTCACCCTTTGCAGGTGAATTTCAGCGTCTTCCTTCTAGACAGAGGTATACAGTCCCAAGGTGTAGAACAAAGTGGTATAAAAATAGCTTTGTTCCAGTGGCTATCATGTTGTAGCAACATTTGCACAGATACTTGAGAAGCAATGTCTATTTATACTTATTTAGTTAGTTAGGTTTTTAATTGAATTTTACCTTATTTATTTAATGTCTATTTATTTCAGTGTTGTTTTTTTTTTAATGTTTATTCTCTTTCAAGTCCTGGTTAGTGGAGCCATGAGTGCTTTTATCATGTTTTATTATGTTTGTCTGTATAATGTTGTCTTGTCTACAAGTCAAGTCTACTTATGGATACTAATAAAGCAACCTGAACCTGAACCTTGTTAGCCTTTTATAGACATATTTCTTACATATTTCCTCAATATATTAAACCTTGACTACTACTGTATGGCTGATATGGCAGCGGTGGGCTTTTAGCGGAAATCTTGCCAAGAGATTTATTTCTAAGACACAGGTGTGAGATGAGCATCTTGCATATCTATCCTCTGTGGTTCAAGTCTGTGAATTTCACTGTATCATTAAGGTTTATTTCATAGCTAACACTGAAAATTCACTTAAGAAGAGAAGACTTGAATGGCTATTAGTTACATCCTAGCTCAAGGTTTTTCTTGGAATAGGACTCGTTATCCAGGTTTCTAGGGTCCTTTCACACCTACCTCACCAAACAGTCAAACCTTGGTCATACAAAAAGTGGTGGTTTCTAGTATGAAAAGATTTTTTCAATCGTTCAGACATTTACAGGTTATCACATAACAAAACGAACTGTGATAGCGCATAGGGAGAAGAGGAAACCAAATGTTTAACGAAACTTGGGTGTTTTTTTCCTGCATCTCTGGTTTAGCTTCAGCGGAGGTATTCTTGGAGATTAAAAGAAAGCAGGCAGAACAAAGGAAGCATTCAGACAGAAAGACAGACAGACGGATGGACAGAGGGACGGATGGACAGAACAAGAAGATATGAGTCAGACGGAAGAGATAAAAAAGCTACCAGAGGGGAGAGACAGAAAGTGGTCAAGATGGATCGAGGAAAAGGGCACAGGATATGGATGGACGGATGAAAGAGCGCGAGAGGACAGTTAAAAATTTAGACAGTGAAGGTAAATGCTTAAGTCCTTTTGAGTTCACCCAGCTATGAGTCAGGAGGAACTGAAAGGATTTTCTTTCTCTCTCACTGTCTGCTGCAGCTGAATACCCACTGCTCTTCTATTCTGTCCTGACACAATACATGGCTTTTAGCAAACTCATTTTCCTTTTCAGAGCTGCCTGCTGGTCATTATAGAATGGACAGGAAAAAATTATATATTTATATACACATACAATATACTGCATATTCCAGGCATGATTTTTTCAAGCAGAATGCACAAAACGAAAAACAAGCTTTATTTGGCTTTTTTGTCTGTATTCTCCTCACAGCTACGTGCTTTTGTCCTAATCATTAGAAATTCTGTTATTAGGGGCAAAAACACATATACTGAGTTTTTAGAAAGCAGTGCTTTTTTCCAATCTGTCTCGCCGCTATATAGTACCTGCATAATGCACATCAAACAGCCTGTCAGTGCCTGAGTTTGACATGCCTCCCTTCCCTTCTCTTCTCTCAGTTCTCTTCATTTTCCCCTATCTTTTTAGCTCAGGCATGACCTAAAACAAAGAATGGACAAAAAACTTCAAAAACCCTCCCTGTCTGTCACCTCATGGGCTGTTGTTGTCTGCTGGTCTCTGTCCCTTTATAACAAGCCATTTCTCTCCTTTCATCTTCCCCTTTCAAAGGCTTCTGTTTCTTGTGGGACAGAAATGACAACATATTCTCCTGCACCTCTCAGTAAATAGGCAGAGAAAAAAAGAAAAAAGTCGTCCTCTTCCCACCTGTGCTGGATGTCTTTCTCTTTCTTCTGTGATTTAAAGGTGGGTTGAAATGACACAGAAAACACAGCCACAATCCAATACCATAAGCTGTGCGGAGACGATAAAGCAACTACGGAGGATCAAAAGGATTGACACGTTCTTCTGTTGCCGCTGTCTGTTCAATGCCACGACAGCGAGGGAAGAAGTGCTCCCGGCGCTCAGTAGGGATTGTATTCAATTACCAAATAAACAGCTCAATGGCACACAATCACAATAGGTTGTTATTTTAAAGCCTGGTTTATTGACAGGCATTATTATGGGGATCTTGTATTTGCGGTGATACTTCCACAGTTCGTGAAACATGTTTCTAAATGAAGCGTCCTCTTTGGATTAGGGCTAAATAACATATTGAAGAGATAAGTAACAGACGTGTCATACATGCTGAAACAGGCTTCCCCACGACTTGTGTGCTTTATTTTTGTAAACTTTATGAAATATGCTACTAGCTATCACGAACTTCATCCACACTGCTCCATTTTTGATGAGCAAAATAAGATCAGATTTATTTTGTTCCCCTGTTGGAGAAATTCAATTCGACAAAGCAGCACAAGAAAAACAAATACTGTGTGAACAACAACAAAAAGTAGCAGCACAGGGCAGGAATTGACTAAGAGCAAAGATCAAATAGAATAATATAAATATACTTAAATGAATAAGATAACTAGCAGATGCTATATACACTAGATGGATCTATGTGCACACCTGTTCAATGTTGTGCAAAGTATAAGGGCGTTTTTTCATTAATTTCCTCAGGAAGTAATGCATGGATCTTGACGAAAAGACATCTGGCATATCTAGGTGACTGGTTTCTATCTTCATTGTGATTATTATTTCATGTGAATCCAAATACAAATCTGAATCTTAAATGTGCCTTAATGTGTTGTATTTGATACTGGATTAGGCTTGATTGAATTAAATGGGACTGTTGGGCCTTGGCGGAGGTATACGCTCTACTGAGTGACATTCTAGTTGATTTAGCTACAAACTGTTGGGACAGATTGGTTCAGCCTTTCATTATGATCAAGCTGAAAAGAGTTTGGTCAGACTTTAATAATTTCTGGGATATGAAGAGTATAAGCCATGTAGGGCAAACAACCTGACCGTTAAGTCCTTGACAATCTTTGTCTGACTGTGGGCAGAAGGCTACTATTGATTGTCTCCAGGTTTAAATGTGTGGGTAAGGTTTCCTTCTTGTTGAAAGAAGCTGTTGGACTTACAATATTTCCACTTACCATCAAAAATATGAAGAATTCATCAAATATTTAAATGTGGATCCAACCCGATTTTGTCGAAAAACTTGCATTTACAGAAGACTGACTTTACCTGACTTTATTGGCATCCAGTGCAAAGAAAGAATGATCTAGAACTTTTATTCATTACCTTTAAGACACACTTTGGACTAGTGCCCAGCTGTATCTGAGCTTATAAGCCATCATGAGCCAGAGCACAGCTTGAGATCCTGAGGCAGCCCTGCTCTGGTCATTTACCAGTCTAGACAGACAACTACAGATTATCAAGCTTTCTACATGAGGGCCCCGGCAGACTTTTTGAACCACCTGTCTGATGAGATCAAGCCAAACTCTTTAAAAACTTACTTCAAGAACTGACCGTCCTGTGACCTGCAATTTGGACGTAGTCCTCTTGGTTGCAACTTGCTTTATTGTCTGTTGTGGTTTTCTGAGATTTACGTTTTATTTTACAAGGACTGTAAACATGTGCACAGGACCATGCTCTTGTAATTTGTGCTGTGCCAGATGCCTGCTTTCGCCTTGTTTAATCTGACCCTGTATATAAGACTGTATATAAGATTTTTTTATGTTGTTTTCGTCTGTTTATCTCAATTTTAGCTACAGCCATTTACAGTATATTTCATAAAAACTGATTCAAGACATGAAGAAAGAAAACTGTACAAATAAATATAGAAACAAAGAAGAGCTCGTAAAGCTTTATGGACATTAAGCCGCCTCTTCTCGTATTGAGGGACCTATCTGGGATTTTTATGGAAGAATACTTAGAAAATATGTATTGTACGCATGAACATATTTACTGCAAACCACTCAGGGGTGATGATAATATTTTAAAGGAAAGTTCAGGTTTTAAAGAGGTGAGCTCAGACTGTGAAGACATCCAGTATTGATCACGCTAACACTGGGTCGAATTGGAAAAAAGCTTTCCAGAACAGAGGGATGTAAGGTCAGACTGAAAGGGTTATCTTGGCTACATCTCTGTACCAGGACATCAGATTGTGATACTATCAGTTCCAGGAATAGCCCGGTGCGGAGGAGATACAAAGGTCCAGTTCATTAGCAGAGAGCCTGTCACACTGACAGACCGCTGTGACTGTTTTCAGCAGCAGAGTCTTAACCGAGCAAAAGTAGAAATAGAACAAAATCTGAACAGTAAGGGGAAGAGCTATAAATATAAAAAGCATAATTTAAAGGACACCTCTTGTTTCAAGCATTAATTAGATGTTTCTTTGGCTTGAAACTAGTTCAGGGATAAAAGCAGTTGGCATTGTTTGGCAGTGTGGTAATAAACTCTTAGATTTCTCCAGGTGATGGTTACAAAAAAAAATGTCTGCCAAAAGACCTTCAGCTTCACTTCCTGATGCTGATGTCTAATTTTTCAGATGGTTTATTAAAAATAAAGTTAGTTTCACAAAGCCATCTGGAAAGGAGCCGCCGGAACTGTTAAGAAAAGGGCGGCCATTTTAAAAAGAATACTTTACAGGTAATTAGACGAGCCATCTGTCTATTGCAATCTATCACGGGCTAACTCCAACCAATCAGAACAACAGTAGGAGAGCGCTACCAGTGTAACCTGTTGATAATCAAACTTTTATCGAAGCCCGTTGGAGGAAGAGTAAAAACATTTTTTCCACTGAGAAAAGTCTTCAGACTGGAATGTGACTGACAGCCTCTACACTAACCTCTTGAGAAGCCGCCATTGTTGTTTTTAAACAAACTGTCGTTTCTGTTGCAGGTTGTCACACCTTAACCACACCTGTAGCTGCTGTAGTTCCTCAAAGCACGCTGGTTGGTTCAGCCCTGCCGGATGGATTTGCAATCACATGATCTTGCACATCCAGCTGCCTCACGAGGTAACCTTCAAATAACGCTGACATTGATTTTGTTCTAAATTTGGACACATTTCCTAGCCCCACACAAATCAACACAAACGGGAAGAAAATAGTGTGTTCTTTGCTTTACAATGGTGTGTGATATGACAAAATATGGGAAAAACAGGCAGGATGCATTACCTAAAGCTGTCTCAGGAAAACGTCAGTGAGAATTCTGACATCTCAACTCCCCGGATATATACGGAGAATTCAGTCAGCTGTCAGTGGAAGTTGAAAGAACTCACATTCAAAGATTTTGAGGATGTTCCCCAGGGTCTGTCTGTCCTCGCCTTCCAGTCTTCTGCAACATTAGGTTTCACGTGATTTCCTGTGTCATGAATTCAGTGTTTACTCCCTTTAGTGGAGATGTAATCC
Source organism: Pagrus pagrus (assembly GCF_965226575.1). NCBI lineage: Eukaryota > Metazoa > Chordata > Actinopteri > Spariformes > Sparidae > Pagrus > Pagrus pagrus. Next base: position 9,191,993 of record NC_140196.1, read on the forward strand.
CAAAATTCTTGGCATATTAAAGTCACAATGTAGCACGTAGGTTGACTGTGTGTGACAGTAACGTCTCCACAGATTATATTTGGGCACAGGAAGATGGTATTCACACTCTCTACCATTTTCTAAATGCTAAATCCATCTGCACGATGAATTTCTGAATCCTGTCAAGCAGTTCTGAAGTCTGATCAGATGCACCCAGACAGGGTTGTGCAGAGCACTTCTTTCGAGCAGGGCGCTGTTTGTGTGCTACTCTTCTGAATGCACCACTGTCTCCTGGTGCTGCTGCCATAATCAAGACTGACACAGGCACACGGACCATAATCCCCATTGATTAGACACCAGAGATCAAAGGCTTCCACTGCTGTCACTCGCACCTCCTGTCTCCTCTCTGCTTATGCTGCTTCTTTCTTTGCCCTGCCTTTCTTCATCTTTCTTGGCCCTCGCTCCCTTGTGTATGTTTACTTTGCATCCGGGTTTCACCGGCTTATTCTCATATTCCCATCATTTGTCGTTAAAAATCTCGCCATTTGTCTTCTCATCCCTTCGCACCTGTTTCATCAGCTACTGTTGACTTAGAGGCTTTCATTCTGCTAATAACCAGAAGCTGAGCTCAATCAGAATAAATAGGCTCATTCTGAGATCAATTTCCCTCTGCATGCTTGACCACATGATGTTTAGTAGTTTATTAGATTCCAGATCATGGCTGGTGCTGTGGGAGGCTTGTTTTTCACGTTTAATGACTGCAGGAGTAATAGAACTGCTTAGTCAGTGGTAAGGTTAGCATCGAACAACAACGGCGCCCAAAGCTGGCAGTCACAATCTCACTTTCTCTCTTTGTTTTGCTTCCTGTCATTCTCTGTTTTACACCATTTTCTCCCTCTGTGCTGCAATCGACACTCTCACTGTTTATCATTAAGACAATGATGATGTTAAACGCCCCCAACAATTTATCGTGTTCATTCTAATTCTAAATTCTCTTCTGTGGAAAACAAATCTATGAATACACTTGCAGACACACAACTGCACTAGGATGAGCTCGTTGGTTAACCTCATATATTTAAGATCAAACAGCTGACATAATAGATCTCAGAGCCTCCAGCAAAATGGAGCCATGCACACACCCACAGCATTGCAAAGTTATGAGATCAAACCTCCAGCAGGTATTGTGCTCAGGCCTTATGATTCATCATGCATAGTAGTTGCTGTAGTAGTTAATTAAGTAGTGCAATCACATCACGACTGTACAGAAGAAAAGTTCTATCTATACTTCAAAACAAAGCCCATCTGAAAAATTGGGATTTTTCTTCTAAACTCTACACTGCAGTAACTTTTATTACCATAAAATGTGTTTTTATTATTGTCTGGTGCCTTTTATTTTACTTACAGTGAGTGAAAGGCTGCATTAAATTGTGTCTCGGTATTTAATATGCATATAAAAATGCCCCTACAGAAAATAACAGTTTAAAAAAACATTGTTAATGGAGCATAAAACTGAGAGCTCCTCATCATAATCCAGTTTGCACAACTGAAAGCTGTATTTTCATTATCCGGAGAAAATAACGTTCAGAGAATTGGAGACTGAGACGTATCCTGAGGACACCTGTGACACTCACTGATAATCACTGTTCGAAATTAAAATCTGTGTTGAACATCTCACCAGTCCGGTGTGTAAATAAGCACAGTAGGTCGTGTTCCCATTTTGTCAGTTCCCAGAGCTGAAAATTTAATTAAGTGATGAACATACCCTTGCTGTTTAACCCATGTGTAATTAGGCAGAAGAGTGTATCATATTCCCTAATCACAGAGTGCAAATGAAAAGTAGCAATGTTGAGACTGCGAAGCATCTCCTGTTGATTGAGTACAGACATAGCATTTGGGGAAGGGGGGGTGGGTTTCTTCCACTCTACAGACTGTAGTCCTGCATCATTTTTATCCTTCCTCTTCTTTTATTATTATTTTCACTGTGAGCTTTGAATTCAAGACTTGTTATAAGTCATTTAACCTTCACTTCCTTATATTTTTTTTATTAATCTGTGGTGTATGGTTGTATGGGGCGTTGAGGGTAGGCCATTGGCTGCTACCCCAGAAAATGTCCCTGTTTTTCTTCGCCAAATGTTGGCTGGTATGTTCGCACACCTTCTTAGACGTCAGTCAATGAATCTTCAAGGACTTTTGAGGCCTAATTTCTTCAAATCCAAGGCCCCACAAGGCATAGTTTGAGACACAGATAAAGGCTAATAACAGAACTTTCTGCTCTAAAAATTCAACAACTTTTAATGGTTTAGTTTTGATTTTTTTCCCCTCAAGTTCACAAGATTTCAAGGATTTCAAGGACTCGTGGTAACACTGTGCCGTCATTGTGCCAGCACAAACTTAGTGGCCCTTGGTCTGGCTTGACTGCTTGTGTTTATTTGTTATGATTTCTGGTGTTATCCTTCTGATCTGTAAGTTTTATCCATGGTATAACTGGTGGTGTCTATGGTATCTATGTGAGTAACAAACATTTATCCATGTGTTGACATAAGGACATTAGTGAATATAAAAATTGAATAAAAAATAAACAGAAGCCTGTCGGCACATGTCAGAGATGAGATTTCACTGACCTGACAACATAAACCATGACTTCTTCGTCAGTTTACTGAAACAATCCTTTGTGAGTCTGAATGGAAACAGTCAAGCCAACACCTCTAGATGTTACTGTATAGCATCAGATGGTCTATAGTCTGGTACTTATCTCTCTTTATGCCTGAGTTTGTCCAGACAGACAGAGATGTGTGGTTGCGTGTGTGTGTGTGTGTGTGTCTACCATGCGATAAGAGGTGACAATGCATTTGTGTTCCTAATAGACAGCCAGTCGTGGTGATGAATACATACATGGAAATTAGTCCAAGATGAGGGCTAATTGTCTGATTAGATGTGCTTCAGGTTGATAGATGCACAATAGGCCCGTGCACATAAAGCAGTCATTAAGGAACATTAGACCATTAAATTGAACATTACACTTTAGCCAGAGGGAAAAATATGGATGTTCATTAATGCGTCTCAACACGTAGGAGTGTGCGTCCGTGTTTGTGTGTGTGCACAGTACCTTTTCTGTCAGTACTTTGTTCTCTTGTTGCCAGTCTCTCTCTGACGCTGCACCTGTCCATGAGAGAGGAGAGACTGAATTAACATCACGGCAATTACACATTTGAACTGCTTTCTCCCAGGCTTAAGAATGCAACATTCACTGGAAGGAATTTGAAATGCAAATTTCTCGGTGGTTAAGACACACTCGCTGGAGAACCTCTAGCATGGCAGAAGTGTTTATGACTCCCACACACTACATAACACGAACCGAGATGCAAAGCACAGGTAGAAACATACAGTTAAACCTTTTAAAGCCTCTTCTTTCTCTTCCAGCTTGGCATCGTGTACAGGCTAAAGCATCAAGATGTTATTGACAATTAGTGATGCAAGTCAGCATTTGTATTCAAGGAGCAAACAAACTCCAGTGCCTCTCTTATAATCACAGAGGAACAATGAGAAACCACACACACACACATGCAGCCCTAAATACAGTACATACAAACAAAAGTATATAAGCAGGTGCCCACACAAGCTCACAGAGACATAAGTATGTACACTTTTCCCTGCTGAGAAAAAATAAGACCACATCGAGGCTCTTCTATCAACACAGGAAAAGGAAAAAGTACTCATTTGCTTTTCTCGACTGGTGTGCTGCTGAGGGCTTTTTTGTTGCAGTGCACCTCCCGAGGCTCTCTCAAACACACACACAGGCACTCACGCAAACACAAAACCAAGCCCTGTTTGCTCTTGAGGGTGTCTCGCTCACCCTCTGAGAGATAAAATGACATGCTTTGCTGGCCGGGTTGTTTTCAGCTCAGAGGAATTGCAAATTCTATGAAAACGGTGTCATTTTCACTTGGGTTTCCTCCAGCAAGGAAGGCTGATTAAATAAACAAAGGAACTTGGCTCCACTGTTAGTTCTTCAAACATAGAGAGGGAAAGATACTCATCTCTGTTTGTCCTCTTCATGAGGGAAATCAACATGCAAATTTGCACTGTTCACACATTAAAGCATCGTTTCTGGAAAATGTATATGGCAATGTATTAATTACGAATGTGATACTTTATATGCATTTGACTAAAACTCTTACAGTATATAACCAATAAGGCCGTAGCAGTTGCAGTTGCAGTTGCATATAACAGAAAATCCCCTAAGCTCACCAACAAATATTTTTTTTCTGATCTGGTGCCCCCATCAGTAAGACATTTTTTTTGAATGCCATCCAAAACAGTATAACGAAATGTAAATTAACAGTGAGATTGTTTTCCAATCTGCCACTGCAACGATTAGATTTTAGTTAGGTTAAGGCTATTTCGAGGCAGCAAAAGAAGCTATAAGCACTGACATCTTATTGAGCTGACATATAAACACTGGCAAAACGTTATTTACACTAGGATTGTTCCAATACTGATACCAGTATTAAAAAATCCTGGAATCAGTATCGGGAAGTACACAATTCTATACACCGAACTGATACAACATAATTTATTTATTAGAAATGGAACCTTGCTTCTTCCCAGCGGTGTCCCGTACATCAGTATGCAACTTTATAGATTATTTCCTGCACAATAGCACAATATCCATATACTGCAAGTGAATTGTGTGACTTCAAGCGCATCCATAACACAACATCCATACAGAATTATTGGTATACAGCAGAAAAAAATAATGTAATGAAATCTTTCTCTTTTTTTTTAATGGACTGGGGTCAGATAATTACTCCGAATTGGCCGATACACAAGTTCAGGTATTGGAGAAAGAAAAATAAAATAGCATCAGTATTCCTCTAATGTACACATTCAGCAGATGCTGAGCAACATAAACATTCATTAGAGGATTCATTGGAGTTGTGTTTGTGGCCACCTGGCATCTGACTTTTTAGCTGCTCAGCATGTACAATACTAGTCCTTAAATTTGTCTGCTGTTTGGTGCCGGGCAGGTGGGTTTAGCAGACCTTTTGTCGCAGAAAACAGCAGTTACCTGTTGGAAAAGACGTGACACTAAAACAAAGCGACAATATTGTAAGCTTAAAACCAAAACAATGAGCTGAAAGATGCTAGAATGCTAGCAGTGTCACCTTTCAAACTACACCTTTCACATACAGTAGCTATCCAAATCCTAGTTAATAGAGAAATATTGATAATAGGAGCTTTAAAGATTGAAAAAATCATGGTAATGTTTCAGAGAAACATCCAACAATTGCAATTGCAAGAAAAAAGTCAGAGCAGCCTCCATGTCCAAGTCACAGGCTTTGTTCAGTCTACCCTCCAGGCTGACCTTCTACCGCAGAGGTTTTCAAGTCCCAATGACAATGTCTGTGACAGACAACTCTCATAATTCACACTGCAGCTTGAGGTCCTCGTCAGGCAAGCGTATAATGTAGGTTCTATTTATCACTTGAACAAATAAAAACCGCATGGTCATTTTTCTTTCTGAGGCCAGTCTTGTTTTAAGCCATGTTTCCAGTGAATTTTGAGATTGGTGGCATCAACTTTCCCAGTTTCTTAAAAAGGATATTTGCAGTTTCCTCTGCAGTAGTATCTCCTCTGCAAACAGACTGTTGCAACCCTTTTGGGTACAGTACATGCTTTCAAAAATACGAATATGAAGATGCAGAGAAATGGATTCGCAAATCCATATTCTACAGTAATTCACTCACAAACATCACAGCAGACATCTCAAAATGATTTGCATTACCCTGCACACACACAAATATACACAGGCTTTTTGTATAACTCCTGTATGCTGTCCCACTGAGAGAAGAGAAAGTTACAGATGGTCCTGTTTCTGTCCTCCGACAGCTTTGTAGCTGTGAAGGCAACACCGCGGAAGGCTTTGGAGTGTAAATCATATTATGTTCCTGCAGTTTATGCTCTAGCCCAGCAGCCACTGAAAAATGCTGCTATTGCAAAAAATGTGAGCATAAAAAACGTATGACAAGAGAAATGAATGTGTATAATAAATAATTTGCATTCTTCCATCTTGGTTTGAGCCTAATCAAACAATAGCAGTAGGTTACTGTATATACAGAAAGTTGGGGAGAATGGAGTAATGATAGAAGTGTAATGTTTGTATAAACAAGAATGAGATTGGAAATCATATTTTGGCATGATGATCTTGTGAATTCTTACATTTCACACAGTACGGTATAAAGGCTGAAGTGATTTAGTGTCCCCTGCTGAGATACTTTTCTCATAGCTACCATCTGTTGTTTTATGTTTAGCCATGTAAGCAATTGGTTTAATAAAATTTTAAATTTTAAAAGTTGGCAACCAAAGCACTCAGTAGAGAGTGACATATGTACAGTATGGATAGATTACGGCATGCAGATTGTATTTAATTTGAAAAGCAGTGGCATGGAACTAAATATAATTAGTAATGACTAACTTTGTCATTTCAAAACCATTTTGTTGTTCAATTTAATAATTTTCGTACTGAGCAAAGGAAACACCCTTTGCATGTTTTTCTCCCTGAGTGTCAGCTAGAAGGTAGAGTCCCGCCTCCGAAGTGATCTCACATTGCTATGAAACAATATGACACAAAATAACTGATCATTAAACTTAAATTTTCTGCTATATATTGGTTTATATATTAAATGTTTATGTTGTTGTTGTGTGTCTAATATGCACCGATACGAAAACTTTTATTTTTCTATAATGTAGAAAAGGATCCTTGGGGTAATTAATAATTGTTAAATTCCCAGTAAAGTTTAGGGTTTGTGTTGGTTTATTGTTAAACTCTAAAATACCCTGCCTCTGTCTTTGTCACCACTGTTTGATAAGCATATTTGGGGGATCAAGGCAAAAATCTGCCTATATCGGCTAATATATAGAAATTTCAGTATTTTTGCTCAGTAGTTTAGGTATCAGCATCGGCCCCAAAAATCAATCATCCATCTGGCTCTATCTTATTGTCTACAGGATTATTAAAGTCTTAAAACATTTGTAAAGCATTTAGCCAAAACCACAATCTTCCCTCTAACAAACACATTGCTTCTGTTTTTCAGTAATGCCTAACTGGGGAGGGAAGTTATTTTTGAGTTGCGGGGTTAAAGCACGCCACTTGTCAGAAAGCTGGCATCTGGACAGGCCTAGATCTGTTTTTGTATGTAATGTAATAGCAAATAATGTGACTGAGTCTCCCAAAGCTAAAACTTCAAGCATATTCAATAAAAACCTAATGTGATTTTAAAATGTCTAGAGATTTATTTTATTTTACTGTGCATTTAAATCTAAATAACACAAATAACTAAATGTATATTATTGTCTATATTCCTAAACCTCAACCTAATTCTAGAGCAAAGCTGCCCGAGCCACTCCATAAATCATATCGGCTTATTGAATTGAAAAAGTATGAAATATCTCAGATGATAGATAGTTGGTATTTAGTGAGGATGGCTCACAGCCACGAGTGAATTATATGTGTGTGTGACTGCGTGCGTGTGTGTGTGCATGTGTGTGTGTATGTGTGTGCTTGTATGTGTCGATGAGAAAGAGAGAGAAATAGGAAAAACAAATTGAGAGACATAGAGACGCAGATTGAAAGACATTCTCGCTTTCTCACACACACACACACACACACACACTATTGTACTCTAGAGTGAGTGTGGGTCTTGTGTGTGAATTAGGCTTGTCCCTCAGTGTGCAATTTTTTATCAGTGGACGATCCCATTTCCGTTGTGTTGATGCAGCAGATGGATTCCCTCCCACTAACCATTCATCACCTGCCACACCAAAACCTTCCTTTGCCCCCTTTACGCCAATGAAAAATGGGTTTTTGACCATCTTTTTCCCCAAGAAAATAAAAGTCGTTTACCGTGTCATCAAACAGGTTTCATTACGTGGTCCCACAGGAGTTTTTGAGAAGAAAAAGTTTTCATTTTATTTTGTTTCTCACAGCACAATGTAAGAGGAAGTGCAGCCAGGGGAAACTTTAAATTGCTATGATCATTAGCGGACAGTGATGAAGCACAAAGAAGAGAGGAGAGATAACAGCGTCAACTGATTGCAAACCATGTTTTCATTATGAGAAATGCTCATGTTTACTTCAGCTTAATTAGAGGTAAATATTACTTTGTCAACATTTATAATTGCAGTCATGTAAAATATTGGGCTTAATTATTTTTGGTCAATATCAGCATGATTTTTCCTCGAAGAATCATTGAAAGAAGCAAACAGTAAACAATTCATGAGACTTCAAACTACTCAAGGAGAAATTTGAGGGAAAGATTCGAGACACTTGAAGAATTCAGAAACTCTGCTGACCTTTAAATTCTGATAACAACATGAACCAACATGATAAAAGCAAAGTCACTTCTTGTTTTGAGTGACTTCTTCTCACTGAACTGACTTCAATGCTGTGCCTGTCTCAGGTTTTAAATTATTCCATGAATAATTATTTACTTGATAAAGAGGGATTCAATTTAGGGACACCACATTAATAACTCACAGCGGCAGCAATGAGGGCAAAGGGACGCTTTTCTCTTTTCTACGGACGTAATTAGTCAATAGTTGAATTTGCGTAGATGTGTTTCAAAGGTCAGGATTAATTTAGAATTTGTGTCAGTAAAAATAATGAAGCAAAGACTGTTAGTGACACTGTCAGTGCAATGAGCTCATTTACGGGATTGAGGGCAACTGAAAATGAGACATTTGTTATCTTTGCAGAGCAGGAAATGAAATTCGGAGTCAACCAAACTTACAAGAGGGCTACTGCTGTTGCTTAATGCCTGTGTGAATTAAAACTGTAGGGATGTGAGGCAAAACTTGTTGTTGTTTTAGGTTGACAGTGCTCAGTTAAAAGGAGTTTCAAGAATATTTCAACTACAGGTATATATGACAAATTCAGTTTGTAGCCGTCCTGTTCAGTTCACAATTTCCAGCAATGTATTACAAGAGACAGAAATTAACAACACTTCCGCTATTTACCTTAATGAAAACAGTGCTACGGCCTGCTATAGCCAGTTTATATTTATTACCCTTGATTTTTTATGTTTTAAAACAAGCTGCAGAAATCTCTTGTGGACTACAAAACTTCACCCAACTTTCAATTGGCATGGGGGTGATCAGACAATTAATTTCTATTTTTGGGTGAACTTATCCTTTAATATTCAGGCACGAGGAGCAGGTGCTATATCAAACAGCGACGGCCAAATATTTCATGAGCGAACTGAGTGTTTAAACCACCCTTGATTAGGATATACTGTATGTGATTTTGCTGAGGAGGTGACAGTGATTGATCAATCACATGCGCTTAATTAACTTATAAGAGCAGCATGTCTAAATGGTGGGATAAATGTGGGCTCTGTCAGTCACACCACAATACTCAGACTCTGAATCAAGTTGACTGAAGTTTCTAATGGCTTTTTTTTTATTGCAATGGACTGCATTGAATAAATGCAATAATTGTAATATAATAATAACAGACAACAAACTGTGAGGTTGTGCAGATTTGTGCTCTTAACATTTGGATGCTAAAATGGAAAAAAAAATAAGTTAACTTCAATGTTGTGCAATCAACGTGATTAATTTGTTTTATCCATGTGTCTAATTTATTCTTCGAGTAGCATCTAGTGATCCAATCAACTTTGCATGTGTGCGTGCATGTGTGTGTGTCTGTGTATGCAAGTTTTTTCTAGAGGATAACTTCTGTTCATACAAGTCAGAATGCTAATGATGTTTACATACAACACTGGGTATTGCTAAACTAACTTCACATAATGAGGCTGCTACATTTGCACACACACACACACACACACACACACATTAGCCAAACAGACACTAGCTGAACCGAAGACTCAGAAACACACATAAAACCACAGGCAGAGATACAACAGACCGCAGGTCTCAGACTCAATAAACCCTTGGAATTGCTGAGCCTTCAAGTCAGACTTTTAATTATGACAGTCATCGATCCCACAGAGACAGACAGAAGGAGAGACGAGCAGAGAAACAGAGGCGAGGTGACAGGCAGCCAGAGAGAAAGTCAACAAGAGAAAATGCAGACCAAGTAAATGAGCGGGGGAGTTGATGGTGCAGATCCAGGGGCTATCTGATGAATCAGCATGTCAAATAACAAATTAAAAGACTGTAAATCGATATTTTAGCATTAAAGCTTACAAAGTAAAAGCCTTGGAGTGCAGATCAATAAAATAAAGCACACAGGTGCTGAAGTAATGGAAGATCCATTTAATTCAAGAAGTAACAACCTTCATAATTCAAACGTAACAGTTTTAAAATTGAGATTTGATTTATTTATTGCATCATTACATTTACACAAGGTAACAAATAAATGTCACTCATCCTAAATGATGTAATACATTGCTCATATAAATCCCCCAGTGTGAGTCGTGTTAAAGATATCATTACTTGACACGGCAACAATAGCCGAGCCAGCATCCTTCATGCTTGTGGGAAAATGGGAACCATTAGTTTCCCTCACTGAGGCTTGTTGGCACTGTGGGGAAAAATGTCTTTGACCACTCGGTACCAGTAGATTAAACATGGGACACTTAACACTGTACATTCCTCTTAAAGTCCACTACATATAGGACTGAAACATTTTCCAGTGAAGCGGGAGATTATCTCTCTGACAAGCCACAGTGTTCTGTTCAAGAGACCAAGGCATATTCACTTGCAAAAAAAAGGTAAAAAACAAAAACCTAAAGGCCAGCAGCTTGTTAAATTTGCGCAGTAACAAAGAGTTGAAATATTTTGCAGCACTGAGAAGACTCAACACCACATGATAAACCTGACTCTTTGCTCTTTCTCTTTTTGTTTCTTCCCAGGCTCTCTAAAGTGCTTTGTATCACTGACTGTCAGGCAGAGGTCGATATACCAGTTATTTAAGTTGTCACACTAACTCAGACACCTTTGCAGCAGGTAAATACTTCAAGTTTTTCACAATTGTTTACACCCCAAATTTGGAACTTGAAACACAATCGCTGAAACCAGAAACTCTCTTGTCTGCAGAATCACAGGCCCAGTACACCTTTGTTTTCAATTCTAAATAATACTATTTGCAAAACTAGCAGAGTTCTCATACATTATGCAAGACATTCAAAACTAAAATCTCTTGTGTTCTTTTGGAAAGCAAGGCCAATCACGATGCCAAGTCTTACTTTCCAAATTGGCAACATCCACTGCTCGCAGGTGTAAACACTAGTTGACTAATTGTTCACTTAGAAATCAGAGCTTTAGCGCTATGAAAAAGCCACAGATGAGCTCTCCTGTTCTGGAGGAAAATAGAGGTGAACAGTGAAGGGTTAGAGTAAGAGATAAAGATCAAGGAGTAGGAGGAAGAGGAAGGGGAGGACAACGAGATCAGGGCCACTCTCATTCTCAACCATGGATTGAGTATGCTTCTTCTGCATGCAATGTAGGATGCATGTGGTGAAGTTGATGTGGGGGACTGATCTGTCACTTCAGGAGATTCTTTCCCCACTGTTTAACCAGGAAGAAAATCATTCGTGATGCAGATTAGGTGCTGTGGTCAGACCAAAACAGGAGGCAGGATGCAGCATTATTTCTTTTTTTCTAACATTCTGCATTTGTTTTCGTCTTTTTGTTTTTAGAGTTTTGACAAATGAGCCTTTTTAAATATTTTTAACATAAAACCTTCATCTTGCTGAATGTTTTTCCTGTTTTTTTCTTTTGGATATGTAAAGTCTTCCATACAAAACACATTTTTTCGAAAATAGTGCATCTCGGAATAAAATAAAATAAAAAAACATTTTGCTACCGCATTGAATTTGATGTTGATACAAAAAAGGGTAGATATAAATAACTGGAGCAATCTTTCACAACTGCCGAAAGTGTAACCCTGAAAATGCAAAAGACATACACTTAGATATGTTCACAGTAGTGTTTTATGTTGAGCACATCAGTGTGGGGTTAAAAATAATGGAGTGTGTGTCATTTTGATGCACAAAATCATTCTGGAAGGAAATAAAACAGTTTTGAAATCAGTTTGCTTTTGCTAGAGATTTGTACAGCTTTTTGTTTGTAGTTCTGTCCTTTGAGAAAATGAGCCAAAGATTCAGAAACTGTCTGTAAACAACTGTGAAAAACAAATTTATCTTTCCAAGCCACAACATCATAATAACGTAGGATTTAACATGTGACATTCAGTAGTTTATTGTTTCCTGGGCCTCCTATGTCTAAAAATTGGAGCTGTGCTTCTTCTGCTGCTTTGGATGAACTGAATCGTATCAACTAAAAGGATTGGATGAAGAATTAACAGCTGAAATAAAGAAGTAGAGAATAACAAGTAATATATAGGAGTTTACAGGAGCATGTACAAGTGCACATTTAAATAATCTCATTTTCATATAATTTGGTTGCTATTTCACAGTGTTGCTTACAGGAAACAACACCTACTCACAACTAACCTTAATTAAAAATACTGTCACAATTTCCCTTTTAAAAATAAATCATTGCAATTGCGGAAAAAAAAGAAAACAACTTCTACAAAAACTTACATTTCTTGGTATCTCTACCAATATTGGTTATTGGCTCTTGGCTTTCCTGAGAGTTTTCAGAAAAATTCAAGTCAAGTACAGTAGCTGTTCTTCTAACTTCTTCTCTGCATCCAATAATTGTGTTTTTTCATTCTAATAATCAGCGGGAAACATTAACATAATAAAATGCCGCAATCATAATTATCATTGAATAGAATATCTCATTACGAACAGCAGCGATCAAACAAATAATCACTAAACTCCACGGGACACATTCTAAAGCTGGATCACTTCTGTTCGCCAAATAGATTACCGTGGTTGCCGATGATGCAGAAATATCATCATTACTGCAAGTTTTATGGCTTGGCTCCAGTGGAGAAGTGAATCGATACCAACGAAACGTGACTTAGGTAAATGGGCTTAGGGAATAAATCACGATATCCACAATGCAAGTGACTCCAACATCACTCATCGCTTGGAAAGAAAGGTGACAAAATCAGACCAAAATCAGATCTCTTTGGACAAGAGACTGCTGGACGATTTCTGTTTTTTTTTTTTTTAAGGTCTGACCTGCCCTTTCCGATTTTCATTTTAAAACATTAACTATTAAATAACTCCCGACCTTCTCAGGGCCCTCTCTCACTCTCACTCAAACACATCTCAAACTAAAGAGCTCCATTACTCGAGAGTAGCTGGACGTTACAAAGACAATCCCACTGAAAATGAAATGCAGTATATCCCACTTTATCGAACATGCTGCAAGATATTATATTGAGTGGCCTGTTAACAAAATGGTTGAAGTGAACTGAAGTTCCCCTTGATGGGCATTTACACAGTATATACTGGTATTTCCAGGACTCTTTTTGTGAAAGGTAAAAAGGAAAGAAGAAGAGTTTGTCTTTAATGCTCTGCGATTTCCATATGAGTGGAATAAAAAGTTGGCCACTCTGGTTCAGGTTCTGGTTTACTTTTTATTATCAATATTTATCTTTATTATATTATATTTTTGTTTTATTTATATTACTGGCACAGAAGCAGATACACCTGACACTGATCAGCCGGTCACCAACAATGCGGATCATGCTAAAAACAGCCATTCCGTTCCCTGACCAATCGATCAGAGCATCTCTAGGGATGGGCATAAAACGTAAATACATTTCCCTCCTGTTTTCAGCGCAGTTTTCTAATGTTTGAGCTTTGACAAGTGGTCTTTTAGCAACATTCTCTGCTGTCTTCTACTGCAATGGTTTAATGGCACCAAACTGGAGAATTATCGCCACCAGCTGTCTATCAAATTGCAGCAAATTCCTGATATTCACATAACCGTAGTGAAGAGAAGCAAACAATTCATTCACATTTTGTGATGCTGGTTTTCTGGAACTTGATACAAGACAGGAAGAAAATACAACAAATGATGATCCAGGAAATCCAGTATTATGTTTATTGTTTGCTCATGCTTTTCACCAACAGAAATTGTTGTGCTACATACGGATGAAAATTTGACTACTAACACTCAGGAACCACCACAGAATTGGTGCAGAATTGAAAAAAATTCATATAAAAAAGCATGTCTAATATTAGAATATCTGTTTGGTTGAAAAAGTGACATGCATACTCCCACCCATTTTTTTGGGGGAAAAAAAACAAACAAACAAAAGAAAACATTGCACAAAGGGTTTGCAGAGAAAAAAACAGGAGTGTCACTTGGCTCTATTTTGGCTGCACTGGCACCGTAACACGCACTCAGTTGTCACATATACTGCATATTGCACACCTCACATTACACACAGAGTCCCCACTTCCCACCGCCACTCAGTCAGACTCTTTTCCTACATCTATCTCTCTTGCACACTCTCACTCACAAGAATTTATCAGCCTTTAAAGGCAGCACAGTGCTGGTCAGAGAAGTGCAGAGAGGTTAGAGCTGCAGGTCTGGCCGCGGATATCCTGGAGGATGACTGGGATTGTGAAGAGAGCGTGAGAGAGAGGTGGAGAGCACCACTCAATCAATTTCTATTGAATCTCACCCCAGTGGGAACAGGATAAGCGATGCAGACCTCAGGGATGTAACAAGCCTGTGCATTCTTTATATTTGAAGAAAAACAGCCAACCGGGCTCACACTAAACTGTAAAATTGCCTCGCAGTACAATCTGGCAGTTTGAATAAAGATTTTAGAAAGCAATGAGATTTGTTTATTAGCTAATGATAATACTTTGATTCTAACCTTCAAATTATACTAGATGTGAACTCAAGAAAATCAATGTAAAGTGCTGTATAATATATACAGTACAATACCCTTGTTATGTCCTTGATTACATACATACATGTATAGTAAGTAAACATATTGTGTAAACACTACCCAATTAGAGAAAGAAGTAGGAAGAAAAACACAATGAACCTAAGTGGAATCAGAAATTAGAGGCTCTGTGGTGACAAATTACAGAGAAAAGACTCCTTTGGTGCAAAGAAAACAAGAAAACCAAAAGAAGCAAGAGAAGGTGTTTAAACCCTTTTAAATTTGCTTAAAGTTATGTAAATGCAGACTTAACAATGAATGCACCTTGAATTTTGAGCAGGTACAAATGTAACACCCACAACAATGCTGGCATGAAATTAGTAAATTAGGTCCCAGGGAGGTTAAACGTATTCCAAATGTGGCAAAATGAATGTTGAAAAATGTAAGCGTGGCTCTAATGGTGGTGCAGAGAAATTCAATGTTTAAGTGGTAATAATTCATTGTTTAATCACATTTAAAAAAAAAAAAAAATGGTATTTTAAAAATGTAAATTAACGCCTAAATGATTAATGACCGCTACAGCGGTAACGTATAAATTTACTTTGTGGAGCCTGTATCCAATTTTTTTGGTTCATCCAGATTGAAATCAGATTTTATCAAATCTGGACCGCAAAGAAACAAAACAGAATCCGACTACTGCAAATGAAATGTACACAGCAATCATGGGCGGAGTGAATTCAATTTACGGTCAGTCAGGTGTGACTCAATCATTAAACATTGCTTTACAATGTCTGTCTCCATCACTGATGTTCCCTGCTTTGACAGATCCACAGATACATTTTTCACCTCGCTTGTTTTCGTTTTATAAAAGAAAACGAGATCAGTTAAGGTCATATGCACACCAATCTCATTATCAGGGCAAACAGCTGAGATAGATTAGCGATGCCTGGAACAGTGTGTCCTCTGTAATTGTTCAAGTTGTGCAAGTTCAATGTTAATGTGTACCATTTATTTCCAATTTTACATCACAAACCAGTGTTCATGTTCAAACATTAATGTTGGCTTAAATACATAACAAGAACAGCAATGTTATGAGGTGACAGCGGAGCATCTTTTATCTGCCTCTGAGCTGTTATTTGATGTAATAATCTACAAATGAACAGCCTTAACTAAATCTTACCACCTGAGAAAGCCCTTGTAGTGGACATGCAGACATGTCGTGATTAATATTTTGTGGATGTTTTGACTGTGGCATTAGACCTGCATCATCGTTCAACACTGACATAAAGCCAAACCCTAAATTGATTTGAAGGTACCTTTGGAAAGACAGATGCATGTTGAACTGTATGGGTGCTGCATATGAACTGCATCCTTTTCTTTTGAATAACAGACCTTCCAATAAACTCAGAAGATGGCTCCGCTTGCCGATGAGCAAAACTGCCTTTGAAAAGTAAGCGGGTGCTTTGATAAAAGTTTTTCTATTACCTCAGTTATTCAAGCAAAACCGGTGAATCAACTCTGCATGTTTCAGTGATTCCCGGGAACCTTTTCATACGTTTAACCGTCATCTGCTAGAATACAGATGAATATTTTCAGCCAGAAATCCATTAAGAGTTTCTATATGAAGTGATGTGAGTCAAGGGTATGTGCTCTCTCCAGTATCATCTTTAGTATTTAGTATAAGGTACACTACTATTAGAATACATACTTTGAGCATAGAGAATGTAGTTTCAGCCAGCTGGGCCAGGCGTCATTTGGGTTTGCATACTTGTGTAGGCTGTATAGAGCAATGTATAAACTAAGGTTAACCTGATACTAAACTGAAGCATGAATACATTATATGGACAACAATATTACTAATAAGAGTTTTAAATGCTGCATGTTCATGGCAACATTGCCCCTATTTTGAGTTGAGTCCCTAGTTAAAGAATAGCATACTTTATGACACAAGCCCATGCAGCATGACTCATCAGCTTACAACTATCTTGAGACGTTTCTTTTCTCGGGACGTGATGTCAGGCAGCCTGGCCCAGTTAGAGAGACATCTCTAAGAAAGAAAGTGACCCTAACGACTCGGCAATGAACTCAGATTCAAAATACCCAAATGTTATCTTCTAAAAACCAGATGAAATTTTTTTGTCTTTTTTATCTCTCCCTCCCGAGTTGCCTATTTCTGTGCTGTCAGCTTGCTTCAGTGATATTTCTTATACAGAGAACAGAGATCAAGAGTGCTTCTGCATTGATTCTTTTGCTTTGTTATGACACGAAATTCTGCTTCAGTGCTCCCTGCTAAATGAACAAGGCACACATGTTCTCTGTCTCACACACACACTGATACACTATGACAGATAGCTGTGAGCACATAACTTGATACAAGATTATTTGTTATTTTGAGACTATCGATTTGTGAGTTACGCACTATAACAAGTCTCTTTCAGAAGCGTCCCTGCAGCAATCAATTTTAACACGCTCCCCCATTCGCTGCATTCTAATGATGTGATCAATGTATCTTCTATGATGCTGACTACACAGAAATAGAGCGTCATTATCCAGAAAAGAATCCAATAAAAAGACAAACATGACAAGAGCACTACTGTGAGATGACATTGTTTTATATGTGAGGTTCCTGAGATGGAGACTATGGAAGCACACGGCTCCCGTGAACATCATCCATCATCCAAACATCTGGTAAAAACAGGAATACATTAGTCTATTTATAGGGAGGTATTTCTACATTGTGGGGTCACACAACATGCCTACATTATCCCACAACAAAAAATGGTGCAGTTGGTATGTCAGGCAGCAATCCTATCAGCAGGGGACGTCATTTACAGATGGGGTCACAAGTAATGGAAAGTCATTTTCACCAGGGGCTTTTTTCCATGTAGGATAGCTAAAGCACTGCCAGCTCAACTAGGACAAATGGCTGCCTCTTGCCCAAATCACTACGGTAACCTAGACTGAGTAGCTAAGCAGCCCCAGCTGAGTGCTTTGGATGCTTAAATGTTTCCCATGGCTGTAGCCTCAGCTGTTCCTGAACAACCTAGTGTGAATTACAACGCAAGCAAGTTGTGAACATCAGGTTCCATTAAGTTCTGTTGTTTATTAATGCAATGCTTGAATTTTTCAATCAGGAGGTTTCATTGATTGAACATTCATCAGATGTGTGTTTGGTTTTTTTACTAAGATATTAAGAATTTAACTAATAAAAAAATGATTAACAGACAAATAGAGATGGGAAGAAATACATCAAAAAAGGATCTTACAAATGATAAATACTTGCAAGTTAAATATAGCAAAAATAAAATGTATTTAATTAAATTGGAAAAAGATTACAGCAGCAATTATTGTGTCTTTCATGAGTTTTGCAAAGTAAGCAGTCCATATTGCGTTCTCATTACAATGTTCTCTACCAGTAATGTGTGCTACAGTAGCCGCTCGTGGCAGAAGGGGTAGAAAGCTCAATGATGTCTTAAATGGATGATGTGCAACAATAGAAAGTTGTCTTGAGCTTCATAAACTGCATAATGTGAAACTATAAAACTTGTGCTGTAGCTGAACATTTACGTCGGGAGCACTAAATGAAACAATGCAAACATGCAGGAAGTGAGTTGACTTTCTGATTAACTATGTTTTGTTCTGTTTGCCCCGAAGTTGCTGAACTTGCTCCCCTGATGTTGGAATCATTTTTACTGGAGTCATTCACTATAATGTGTTTGTATAAGGCCGTTCTAGGTTTGGATGTTACAAGCAAGAGAGATGCCCTGACCTGCTAGTGCTGAACACATTACACTGCAGTATTTATACCATTACTGTGATTCATTTAATCTCTTTCCTGCAGTAAAGTCTCATATTTAAGTGGCACTGGAGGAAATAAAGATGGAAGAAAAAACTATGTCAAGACCGGTGAGACCTGCCCTGTTACACAGACCTGTAACTAGGCCTTTAAAGTAAACTTTGAAGTGCATTTATACATTTCTACACTTGGTAAAGTCATAACTAAACTCTGTAAACTCTTAAGTAAACAACAAAACTTTGATTGAAGATGATTAACAAAACATTCAGTTTTACAGGAAGTTCACAGACTCTTGAAGTGAAGCAAGTATAATGGGTTTTCTTGTACCTCACATCAAGTGGTGATACATTAACACCGTACTGGGCATCTTAATTAGAGCCAAATAATTGAATGGCTTTGGTTATTTTTTCAGATCTCAACAGTCAGGGTGTGGATGTTACATACAAAAATCACCCACAAAGGTTTATTCTGTTTTAACTTCCATGTGAATTTTGCATGTCAAACTTCCCATTTCTATTCATTGTAATTTACTATTTTATTCCATGTATAAGGGGCTTTCACATCACCAGTTTCAGTCTCAGTCAAACCTTCAAATACCATCATGTTGGCTCAGCAGCTGCAAATAGAAAATTGGGCAAAACAGAACCAGCTATGTTTACATAGACTATCTACTAGAGTATCTAGTTGTCACAAGTGTCAAAAACGTAGAGCCTGTCAGTGCCTTTTCACCATAGAAGAAAAATACACCGCACAGCGTGAGAGTAAATAAAGCAAATTAATGCTTCCTTGAATTAAAATTGTGAATGGCTTTAACTAGATAATGGGAGCCTCTTAACAGTTAAGCAGTAAAGCAAGTAATTGCTTTTTCATGGACTCAAGATTGTGAATTTCCATCATGTGGTGGGACTAACAAAATCCAATCACATGGATAGCAATTAAACTCTTCAGTGAACTTCTGACATGGTTCAGTTCCAAGGTAATCACATAACTCAATGTGATCCATACTTAATTTCCTCGCAGGATGTCGATGATGTTTTCTGTATGTAACGTGGCTAAAGTTTTGTTAAAGCCATGTTCTGCTGGCATGTAAAGCACCTCCAACTCTATGTAATACTGTAAAACAAATCAGGTGTAAATCTTTTCAGTAGGGCTTGCTGGAGTGTGATGTGAATGCAGACAACTTCAATCGACTACTCTTAACTCTAAAACTAGAAAAAAGTGATGTATCTGTGAGAACTTAACATCAGTAGCAGTGATAATCGAAATTATGCCTGTGTAACTTGATGTGATATAATTTCATTGTGTTGCTCTTCAGCTCAGATTTATACTACAAGTGTTGTTCATTTCATAATGGAAATCTTGTTAAGTAGCACCACAGACAAAGCACCGCGCTGCATATTGTCAGAATTCACACATTTTGTCCCACTTCTCTCTCTCTCATTGCTGTTTTCTCAAATATTTACACCATTTTACTCTACTTCAGCTGAAATGCTTCACAACTATTTAAATTACAATGTCAAGGTACTTGGAGATACAGTTAGTTTTTTGATGAATGCTGAAATTTCCTGTTTTGCAGGTTAAATATGCATTGGGCAGATTGTGGCGTTTCAGAATTCTTCACTATCCCCCACAAGTTAAATAGACCTACAGTAAACACATCAGGCAAGATCAACTTTAACATCTGCATAGCCATGTGTGATATGATTTTAAGACTTTTTTAGATCCATTATATTAATAGGTTAAGACCATCTAATTTAAAGAGTTAGGGTCCATTAAACGCAAGAAATGTTCATATAATACCGGTGTTAAGAAGTGTGATGTATCATTGTGAGGCCAACCACAGAGGTCCTGCAGACTAAGACGTGTTATTGTAAGGTTTTGGGGCCTGGGATATAATAGGTTATATCCAGTCTGTGACACAAAATACAGAAGGGGTCCAAGCAATCCTTTTGATTTCCTGCTGTTTCCATTTTTGATTCAGGCTGAGTCACCCTGTGACCGCTACCATCTGGTGGCCTGTCCAACAGCAGGAGCAAATTGCATTATTGGACTGGTCACAGTGAATGGTTGCTGCTAACAAGTTGCTGCTCCATTCTGACCCCTTTCTGTGACTGTGTGTATGCGTGTGTTGCTACATTTGCCTGCATGTCTGTGTGGTTGTGTGCTGTGTATCTGTGTGTGTGCATGTGATTGTGTGCGTGACCCCGAGTGACTTGTTTCCAATAAGGAAATGAAATCCTTTCTGGGATTTTTTTCCCCCCCCAGCGAACCATTTTCTTTTATTACTTCACCTGCACTTCCTTGAGCCACTGGGTGTGCTCCCACGCTGCAACCAACTCCCAGACAAGCATCGGCAGCATCTATCTTGTGGACAGAAGTGCTGAGTGGCTATTACTTCTCAGCAGACCACATAAAAACCACAGCAATTAAACGCTATTGGGCCATTCGACTTTGTCTTCTTAGAGGAAAAAAAAGGGAGTGAGTGAGCGAGAGAAGAAAGGAAGAGCAGAAAGTGCAGGTGAAAGCAAGAAAAGAGCTCTCGACTGATGCTGCTTAACGGAGAGAAAGATCTTTATGTCAGTAGTTTGAAAAAGAGAAGGAGGAATTAAAGACTGTGAAAGTAGCTGTGAAATTAGAGCTGATGAAGTACAGTACCTGTTCTCAAGAGGACGTGAGAGAGCTCTTTAACTAAGGCATAATGGAAAGTAAAAGTAGACTGCAGCATGGGAGTTACGGCACGGCCTCCACTTTTAACTAGATTTATAGTTGAAGTGATTCTGCTAGAGCTGCATTGTTGTTCCGCCCTCCAGAAGGAAGCTTAAATTATTTTCTGTGCTCTTCAGACTGCTCAGCTGAGAAACACTTTTTGAGTTATGACTTTTTAAATGTATTCTGCAAAACTGAAGAAAATGGCTGAGACAGGCCTGTGCCAATACAGCTGCAAGATGTACAGCAGACTTCTGGCAATCTCTGTATGATTGCATTTAGTAACCGAAGGCGAACACAAAGATAAAACATATTGGACATCAACATGGATTAAAACTGCTGTTGGCCAGGTCTTCATGAGGCTCCTCTTCAAAGTTCAGATTCATTCCATGTAGCTCAGAACATTTTCTTTATAAGGAAGCTAATTGCAAAAAGCCCAAGCCCAATGTGGAAAGTTCCTGGTTCAAAATGTGCTTTATTGAGCTTTCGACTATTTATCTGGTGGCCACCCTAATATTGTCAATGTACTGTACTAACTTACAATCTCCTTCTGTCACACTGACTGCACTTTCAACTCTTGGTATCCCTCGAACCACAAGCTTTACAATCAATCCAACAATTTCAACAAAATTAAACCTATTTGGAAAACTCAGACTAACCCCAGGTACTCTTAAACATTTACCAATTAGTGATTAAAAAGTTAGAACAACTTGTAATGCAGTGATGATTTTGAGCTCTATAGATATTCATTTAGGATTGTCTCCTTAAAATTAGGGATTAAATCATAAAAGATTCATAGGGAAGTGGTGTCGTTTTCCATCCTGTAGGTTTAAGCCACAAAACTAGCCAGCAGAAAGCAATAAATCACACTCCCAACTACTTCTACTTTCACTACAAATGTCTAACTGCCTATTTTTTGACATATTAAAGACTACTACATAAAAAACGAAGTTTATTTGATTTTGGCAATAGCTTAAAATATATCAAGTGTCTTTAATTTTTGAGCTTGAGCTTTAAAGTTTACACATGCAAGGTATTCCTAAAACTCTTCCCTCCTTCTCCACCGTTCTTTGACAAAACATAGATCCTATAATTTTGTATTTTCTCCAATCACATGTCTGACTTTATCACAAGTGAACTCAGTGAATCTGAACTAAACTTTGAGCAAACAAAGCTCTGTTTTTCTCGGTGTGATGTAGCGACAGCATTAGTGCCAATGCTACAGTCAATCCTGCTACTGTCGTTTCTGCCACAATGGAAGACCGTCCCCATTCATCACAGCCTGTCTCCGTATGCTCCAAACAACTAAAAATAAATGTGTCCAACCTCTTAGCAGTCAGGATGTGGATGTAGGTACACAGCGCAGAAAAAAGCATGACGAGCAGTGAACTAACAATGAAAATTACAAATGGCTGCCTGTCTCATTACCCAAGCAAATCACATTAGATATCCTTTGGAAGCCTAATATAGATGCCGCACTGTGTGCCCCTCTCTCTTACGATCAGTCTTTCTATCCATCTTTCTCTCTGTCCATTGATGTGTCTCCCTTTCTTTCTTTGTCTGCCTTTTCCCACTTTTGTCTCTTCCTGCCCCTCTTTCACTTTTTGTCCTTTTGCCTTTCCATACTTCTGCCTCTGCCTGACTAAGTTGCTCTGTCTTTGACACTTTCTCTCTCTGCTGACCAGACAGATATATTCAAATGGAAGTTAAGGACAGCGTGATGCATTATTCAAACCCCTCACAGGAACAAGAGTTTGGAACAATGACAGGCAAACTCCCATTAAAGCAGCCAATTTGCTGAGACAACAAGTCCTCAGTAAAGCAGGTGAGGTGACAACATTCAGGAGAGCAGTTAACACTATCACAAATGAGACAGAATCATTTTTCTCACAGAACCATCTTTTTAATTTTCAATCATATTTATTCTTACTAGAAGACTTTAAGACGCATATTTTACGGTACAACCAGCATAGAGCCAGTTCATCCATAGAATTGCCACATTTAAACATCACTTCAACTAACTGTACGGATCAAATCACCGAGATTGACACCTTTGAGTTTTAAACACCCACCACACAGTTAGCGCAGGCCAACATGTGCTGTGAGATCAGGGGGCAAAATTGAGTAGCCAGTTAGCTGGCAACACTGAGCCTCAGTGGAGAAAACCCTGTCACATCACAAACTTAATGTGGAAAATCAAGAGCCTGGAACCAATATCTTGGATACTGCCAAGCTGGTTTACAACATACCCTGATGGCGCCCTCGGGGTCGAAAACATCAAACACTGTTTGTGATTCACACTATCTGGATCCTGCTAATTGTTCTGAGAAACGCCATGTCAAACATAGCTGTTTAAACTTAGAGGATGAGCAGCTGGTTGCCCTTTCAAATTATCTCACTTTATTCAAATGCCAACACCATTTTCATAATAGAGTTAGGATAGGATTATCATACCGTGTACATTTGCTTATCCACATTGTTGAATTCTATTATTAAAAAAAAAAAGAAAATCAATTTTATATTGAGTTTCCTGTCTGTCAGGACATAATATTTATAATTAAGCATTTGTTAAAACCAAGAAATTGTGTTTTTATCCTACTAAAGGCAATCGTAACTGATAATTTAATGTAATATTGTATACCGTGACACCTTGATGTATTTTTTGAGGTGGTTAACATACCATGAAAATTTCATGGAACCCAGGTGCGGCTGGATGATGCACATAAAGCCTCTGTTTCAGAGTTTTTTCTCAGGCAGAGCAGTCTTTTGCAGAGAATATTTCAAATTTTAAGTTTCAAGACATGGACTGTTTTTGACTTTGTGCAACCAAATACAAGAGGTCATGGCTCAAACTTTGCAAGCAGCTCAAAGTTTACAAAAATATAAATCAGAATCCAGATATTAAAGCACTGGTAGAATATTTTATCATTTTAGTGTTTAGTTTGTGTGTTAAATGACTTGACTGTAATGACTTTATGATTATACTTTCAGTTTGACTTTTTTCAAACCCTGGGACAAATAAGCCAATTGTTTTATGCTTATTTTACATTCCTTTGAACTTACTTGACATACTGTACTGTCATCTCACATATGCAATGTCGGCATAATCCATTAACAAATAATTAAGGTTTGTATTGAACTGCTTGTATTGAACTCACCGAACATTTTGTTACCAAAAATATTGAGGGAGAATAGCTGATGAATTGTGGCACTCCCTCTGACCTTATGACATAGTGATCTATTTAGACCACTGGGAGGGAAGTCTTCAGATTTTATCCAATGAGAACAAACAGTTTGCCAATAGCTTTTGGCTATCTGGATGTGCAAGTAAGCACACTGTTGCCCCAGGGCAGATCGATGTTCCTCGATTAGGCTGCCTGGGCCAAAAGGAATGCAGCTACTTTCCTATTCGTCAGCTACCCAGACCCATTCTCATTTAACACATGCACACATAAATATGCAGAAACACACTTCCATGCACACACACACACACACACACACACACACACACACACACACACACACACACACACACACACACACACACACACACACACACACACACACGCACAGATGCTTAAACACAAAAAGAAATACTGATGTCACAGTCATCAGTGACACATGGACGTCATTTGTCCCGTGGCATTTAGCACAAACGTCAAATAGTGTAGGGCCCTGCTAAAAATCAATGGGCATTTGCAACAATCAATGGCTGGGTTCCTATGAGAACTAATTAGAAAGGCAAACATGCAGCGCCGCCTCCTTCCTCCCCTCTGTCTACCACTGTGAGCTCGAAACTTAGTGCTACTCCACTGTACGGTCAAAACAGAGTTTAATACAACAGTGTTATAAATGAATCTGGAATACTGTTGATATATTATGAAAACATAAGGAAAATTAGACGTCAACTAAAGTAAGAAATAAGGTGATTAACAATATCATTGTAATCTTAAGACCATTTTCCGCCACTGATACAAAGATAATACAATAACATAATTATCATGTTGCCTTCTCAAAGAAAAATGTACTTTTAATACTAAAAATATTTAGAATGGAATTGGATGTGGAAAAGTATCCTTAAATAAATAAAAACAAAATAGAAACAACCAAAACCACAGATAAATTGGACTCTTTGGCTCTGTTAACAAAAATGCATGTAAGGACAATAGCAGTATCGAGGTCAGCAGAAAGTATCAAGGTCCTGTAGACATATTAATAAGTCAGAAAGATTTTACGTTTATATATGTACGATAACATACGTATGGTAAGTTCGTGATGTAGTTATCGTGACAGGCCTGTGTGTGTCTCTTGTGAAAAAACAGTTTTTATAACCATGACTATTAACTACACGTTGGTTGTTCAACTCAAAATCTTACTCCAAGTGACACAATGTCCTAAAGTAACAGGCGTGATTTTTTAACTACTTGTGTCTGCTTGGTCTGGCTCCTGACATGCTTTTCAATTCACTATTATTAAAAGGTCTGTGATTCCTGCATGTAGTCTGAATTCCTCTACAGATCCTCTTTTAAAGGATTCAAAAAATGAAGGGCTTCTTGTTTTACATGTCAGCGTTTCTAGGCTTTTGGATGACCCTCAGAGAATGATTGGCAAAACTAGCAGGGTTGTTTGAAAGAATTTCGGGGGTTGAATATAATTCAATATCTTAAAAAGTAATAATAAAACTAAACACACATGAACACAGGATGCTTATTGTCACGTCTGATGAACAATACATTTTTCTGAATCACAACTTCATGTTCAATGTGCTAACAACAACCTCTAACTTGACAATATGAGAAAGCGTTGCCTAAACTTAATTATTACTGAGCAAGAAATCTATCAGTTATAAGTTTGTTGGTACTGTGTCTCTAGTGGACAGAACGTATGACAACCACATGCTGATAACTACACTGGCAATGCATGTTTACAGTCTACAGGTGCATAGTAAATATTGATAATAGCCTTAATTTGAGCATTAAAGGTATAGTTTGAATATAAAAATATAAAACAGCATGAAATTCACATGGGATTATAAAGACCTAGCCAGTGTTTTCATGCATTTTGCTACTTTCAAAACTTTTTAAATTGCTCTGACATGCTATGGTAAGACATTATAGACTGACAGACTCCTACAGACTTGCTTATTTAAATTTCTCCTCCTACATTTTTTGAATCCTGTTCTCACCCTCTGGATGATCTGAAAAATTAGTCTGAATTAATGTAGATCACTGACTAACACTAATTATGAGTAATCTCATTTTCCATTTAAGTCCCTGCACTGTGAATCAGGCAGTTGTTTCCATTATTATCAGTGTGAAGTAGGTGGATTGTTGGATAACTGCAGTTTGAAAATGTTGAGAGGAAAGGTTCCGAAAACACCCTGAATATATATATATATATATATATATATATATACACACACACACACACACACACAAACACACACATTCGGATCTACTGATCTCCCTAATAACTCTCTATCCTAACTACAAACAATCTACGCACCTCCCTATCTACCAGCCTTTCAACCTATCCCTCTGAGTGTATTGCTGTACAGTAGATAGATGGTACAGAGAAACACACATTTAGACATACTCAAATCAAATCAAATGAAAGCTATGCCACAAGGCAAATCAAGTCGTCACTTTATACTTGGTTTTCTAATTCTTGACAACTCTGAGAAGGCTTGTCGGCCCCAGGCCATCTCTGCAGCTACAGAGCGGGCTGTAAATTTTGTTTCTCTTTGAGGAGCAGAGAAAAATGGATGTGTCAGATATTATATTTGGATTTACTTGGACTAAGAATCAGCCTAATGAAAACTGGGAGGCAGAGTTGACCAAGAAATATGGATACAAATCATACTGTGGAGAAATTCTCAAGAAATCTAGGCTTAATGCGGAGGGAGAAGGGTGATGCACAAATAAAATACAGATGATTTTTATACTACTGCAGAAGCAGGAAGTTAATGCATCACCTCGTTGGAGTCAGCCACACAGTAAACCTATTGCAAGAAGAGTAATAGCCTCTCTATATCATTGAGATATGTGGCGCACAGTGATTGGATCAGCCTAAAGTATGTGCTTTAATGCTAATGTTGCTAAAGGGGGTATCCAGGGACACGGGGAGATAAAAAAAAAAGTCGTCTTATCTAAAATAATGTCTAGCCCAGCTTCACACAGAAAACCCAAGCTGTGAAAATGTAAAAGGGTTTCAAAGGACTTTAAAGACCAATAGAAAGAAGGTATGCAGCAGCCTCAATCGAAGGATTATTAATATGTGCATAGAAAATTAAACAGAATTGTTTTTTCATTTCTTTTGGTCATTTCAGGTGTCCTGCTGAGTTGTTTTTCCATCGCTGTGTGAATAAATTTTTGCTCGCTTTGCCCCATCATACATAAAGAGAGGGTGACTGCATTTTGTTGAAGAAATAAGTAAACAGTATGCACACACACACAAACACACACACATACTGTATACATGCTCAAAGGTAGGCTGTAGCATAAAAAAAGCCACTCACCCTGAGAGCACCTGAGTTGATCCTTTTTAGTGTTGGTCTTCTGGGGTTGCAGCTGTCAACAGAAAGGAGAGAGGGTTTTAGATCTTTAAAACATGCCAAGTCTTTTGTCCCAGCTTTGGTGCTTTTTTAAAATTCATCAAATACAGAAGGAGAAAACAGGGACACCAAATAATCAAATTGCTTTTCCTTTTTTGCTGCCAAAAATACACCAAGATAATTACACAAAGCCAAAAGACATCAGACACAAAAACAGTGCATCATCTCTAGGTGCCTTTGTACTTCCTTTAACTTCTCCCTCCCTTATATACCCCCACCCTCATCTGTACCATCCAAACAAATAAAATAATAATAATGATAAAATGTACACAATAAAAAAGTTAAATGTTTTGTGCAGAACCAAATCTCCACCTGGCAAAAATGGCACAAAACTACATTATTCAACATACTGACAACAGCAACAGCGGATTGATTAAATCCTGTAATCTCAATCTTTTGCCTAATTATTCAGCCCCTGTGACTCAACTCAAAGTTCTCATAAAGGGTTATGAAGCTGCGTGTTTTCAAGTTAAAAATCGTGGTACTGACATCTGTTCAAATCCAATAATCTTAACTCAATGTCTTTTCTTTCTAGAAGGAAATTCAGGAGCAGTGAAATAAGGACACGATGATGCTTTTTTAAATGTATTTTACTGTCACAAATAAAACAGTGTTTGCTGCGCTCTCACTCCAAAGTAACACTGTCTTGTGTCACAACATTGCAAGCACGTACTGTACACAAAGATGTGTTAATTAGCATTTATAATGGCTTTGAAGGACACTAAGAATGACTCTAATTTTACACTTGAGACATGAGCCTGCACTTGGTTCTTGATAGAGGCAGTGGATGCAGCCACGTGTGTGCCTGTGTGTGAATTACAGGACGTGACCTTTCCTGTTGTGCAAGGCACTCGTCTTATGAGCTCCTCTCATCATCCTGATTAGACTGCCACATTGTTCCAGCACTCAGACTTACAATCACTGCTTGCTCGAGTTCAAGTGTTTATTAAACATAGGTTTAAAAGTCTGCATCACATATGTGTGTAGGCATGTGCATAAGCACAGCTGAAACTGTTACCAATCCCCCTGAGTGGTTCCAGTGGAGCCTGGGGTCGTATTGTAAAGCTCCATACTCAGATTCACTCTGCCGCTCGTTTAGCATGTAAAGTGTGATGATTTCACCTGTTTGTACATTTATGGCTTCCCCTCCGTGTATTTACAAGGTCAGAGTATGTCTGAATCAAACAGTTTTCAAGACTTTCAAAACAGAGCTATAGGCACAACACACACAAATAAACAAGCTGTAACTGACAATTCACAAGTGCAGACAGAGACAGAGACCATGTGGTGCTTTGGTAAAGTGTGATTTCACATTGAGGCAAGAATAAACACATATTCACATCTAGGTCAGCAAGATTGGATGCATTTTAGCTAATACTGGAAGAGTTTTTTTAAAGAGAGTTTTTAGAAAAAGAAATACATACAGGTATAAGTTGCAAATAAGCAGGTTTAAGTAACAATTTTTATTTTTAGAAATGTCACGTCTATCTAGTCAAATGTTGCTTTATAATAACAAACATCCATCACTTATGTTTACAACACCAGTAACTGTTACGTCTAACACTTTGGCTACATGAAGCACCTATCTTTTAACCAGCTACACCTGAAGCACACTTTGTAGGGCTGCATGAGTCGCAGGTAAAAACAAGACGTTGAGCTTTCGTTTTTGGGATTGTGTCTTATGGTTTTGGACCCAGCAGCACTGTAAAAAATCAGTGTAGCACAGTAGAGTAAGCTATATAAGGGATCAAAGCCACTGAGCAATGAGCTCACTCATTTTTTATGTTTTTATTTACTTTAATCATTTCCCTGTCATTCCATCTGCTATTTCAATCTCTTTTGTCCGCTATGATCAAAGGGTGCAGATGAAAGGAAACAATAAATAAATAAATAAATACAACAATACAATAAATAATAACAGAAACTCTCAAAACCAAACTGCCAGCAAGAGTCATTTTCTGTATACTGGATGTTTTATTCAACAAAATATAGAGACTTTATGTGGCATCTCTCTTTGAAAAGGACGCCTACACTTCATGTAAAAAATATAAATAGAGGACGGGCCTGTCTTTACACTTGCAGAGCAGATCACCTGCACTGCTCTCATGCCTGGTGAAGCAAGCCTCATTGATTACAGTGGAAGCATAGTGTTGCGGCAGCCACTCAATGGATGTTCAGCAGATGTAACGTGTGCAATGTAGCCATGCTGCAAGATATTATGCAGCCACCCACGACTAAGGTGCAAGAAGCGTTTAAAATATGATTTGGTTATTGAAGAATAAGATTAAAGAAATTAAAATGGCTCCTACTCATATATTTAAACTTACACATTATAGAAAAGTATGTAGATGTTGAGCTCATGTTTGTCTGTTCTCTGAGTGCTTTCTTATTTTTGACTAGTTGACTTGTCTGAGTTTAAATTTCAACAGTGGGAGGCTATTCCAAAGCTTTTGTGTTGCCACCGCAGAGGTACCGCCTCTCTTAACCATTAGTCTTGATCGTGGAGCTGATAAGAAACCTTGAAATCACTCCTGCATTTGACAGGTAGCCAGTGAAGGGATGCTAGGGGGAGTGACTCTTTTTCTGGTACCAGTTGAACGTCTCACTGCAGCTCTCTGCACCAGCTGCAGGTGAGATAAAGAGGTACAGTGAGTTGCGTGATCTAGCTTTGAGGAGATTAATGCAGTGGCAACAGTCATCATACCATTGAGGGAAGGGGTGGACTTAAGTTTATCAACGTTCCTCAGCTGAAAATAGCAACCTTTCACCACAGAGTTGATTTGTTTGCCCAATGTCAGGGCCAAGTCAAAGATGACCCCAAGATTCTCAGCACGGGCCTAAAGGTTTGATATCAGTGGCCCTAAGTGGCTGGCTATACTCTAACTTCTGTCTTGTTATTGTTCAAGTGAAGACAGTTTCAAGGCAGCACAGAAGGAGTTCCATATTGAGCGCATCTGATTTCCTCAACAGTATAATCTCACCAGATGATGGGTAGGCGAACATGTCCAAGAAAGAGAAATGAAAAATACTGAAAAGAAGCCAAAGTGCGGGAGACAGACGCTGATTGTTTAGGAAAGACTTACAGTCTCTGAGAGTTCGTGCTGCTCTGAGGTTACCCGTTGAGTGACAGCTCACATTTATAAAGTTGATAAAAGCCAAAAAACTACACTTTGCTGAAAATCTGAATTTGGAGAAAACTGCAAAGGCCAACTCAGTCAGTGGGATGAAAACCACAAGATCAATCTGAAACAGGCAAGATAAATTATCAAGACGTAAATCAAACTTGTTTTAAACAGAATAAAGAATTACATACAACTATAAAAGCGTAAGTTATATGGTATCGGTTTACTGTTCTAGCATTTGCACGTGAGTGCATATACATATTTAATTTTATCAGACTAATGCCATCTACTCTTCTGCGGCATTCAAGATGGCAATATGCCCAGCAAATCTGTGAAAGCAGACATCTCTGTTTTCTTTGGTTACAGAAGATAAAGAATCTAAAATGACTCAGGGACACAAAGAAATAAATAAAGGAATTTGCAGATGGTGATTATAAATTATAAATTCCATTACAGACAGAGAGAAAGAGAGAGGAAAGACGGGACAGTGCTGACATACATCGAGACACATCTGCTGTCGCAGCAGACAGTACCTTTGGTGAGGGACAGTGATGTGTGTGTGTGTGGTTGTTTTGTATGTGTGTGTGTGTGTGTGTGTGGTGGGGGGGTTTATTATTTTCACAGCTTTCAATTTATCACTCATTCATTTCTGGGGACATCCAACAGCTTGGAAGAGAGAGTGACAGAACAAGAGAGGGAGATGAGGGACGTGTGTGGGAGGTGAGACAAATCAAAGACAAGAAGAGGAGAAGATGGTTGGTGATGGGTAATTTTCACACCTTCAAAATCCCCGAAAACAGAACAACACATTGACCTGCCTGCACCCAGAATCATATGACGGACCTCTTTCAGCTCCACACCGCGATTAAAATCTGGCACTGGAAGTAGATAGCAGCTGCTGCATGTGTCACACTTAACACATGTACTCAGCGTGTTTGATAGCTGCCAAAATGACTGGAAAAGTATGGCTTTGCACAGACACACAGTTCAAGTCACACGTGGCCTGGACTTGTTGTCAAACCAGTCTGTGCTCAGATGAAGGGAAGTATGGACGGTCATTTCCTTTTTTTCTAATTTATGTTATTAATGTAATGTATGAAATTCTGAGAAAATTAAAGGGTTGATTATTTTATATAGGGAGTACAATTGTTAACGCATTAGAGGTAAGGTCATTTTATCTTAATAAGTCATCATCCTCTCAGGGAACACACAGACTTTCACTGGACTAGTGTGAATAAGAAATGTTACAAAAGTTTGGTCTCTGTAATAAACAGATCATTTGTTTTCATTTACGTTGTCAAATTCTTATTTAAAATAAATGGGGTATTTTACAACAACAGTTTGACTTTAACCTGGTGGATTTTTACTCGTTGCGGTTTGGCAATTTCAAATAACATTCACCAATAATAAAGATTCAACAATAAACAACAAAGGATACAAAATTCAGTTTGTTACAAAGTTCGGTTTCTCAAATCTGAGTAAACCATCCTCCCAATCAAATCAATAAAGGATCTCTGGCAATGTTACCAGTTACTTCAGTTCAGTTCTTTCCCCCACTAGTGAACCCTTTTCTCAAAGAAATCAAGAAAAGGATCTCTGAAACATGTCCAACGCTGTCTGTGTTACCGTCGTTCCAGTCAGTTGATTGTTTTCATGCACTAAGGATAAGTGCCGGAACTGCAGCTGCAAGCTGCCAGTAAGCTGGCTGTGGCACTTTTTGTTTTCCTTTTAATGTGCGCCAGATGCAAGTAAGTCAGCCTTTGAATTCAATAATCAAAATTAAAAAACTCATTCTGATTTGTTTTGAGTTTCGAATTGAAATCGTGGGACCCCTACTCCAAATATCAATACATTAATCTTCATGAAAAAAACAAATTAGCAAGACAGATAGCATGCCATAACTGCGTTTCATTAGCTTTTACTTTCATTTCATTTTCCTACTCCTTGTTAACCCAGCCCCTCACCCTCTCACACAGTGCAGCAGAAATGTCACACGATCTGAAAATATTGCACTGTGCATATTTCCCTGGCTAGCTCCAGACCTTCTGTCAGGCGACAAACTTCTCAGCTATTTGTCCTCATTATGGAACAGCCTCCAGACTGCCCACCTTAATTCCCCCGCCCGTCCCTCCGGGGGCTCTTTTCCACCCCCTGCCTGGCATGAGTCATTTTTATGACCGCCACTTTGGCCCCCATCGGCCCGGGCTGCCTATGCTTTAAACCCAGCTAGGCGAGTAAATCTGCCAGCTCTAATTAAAATAGCTTCTTTTGTAGCGCCTTTCCTCCCTCTGTCCTCTTGTCCCCTGATGACATAATGGTGCTGGGAACTTCCCTCTGCAGCGCTGACTCAAAAGGCCTGACCCTTGGAAAAAAATGGAGGTGTGTAGCACTATTTTATGATGAGTTGGCAAGAAATAAGCCACATCTCATCCTATCTTCTCATCGTCTTTCTTCGACCTGGTTTCCTGAGTGAAAAGATAATTGTGAAGGTCGTGAGAAGAGGTTCCCCTCGATAAGAAGAGTCTACTTTTAAGAATTGAAAAATATGCAACAGAAATCAATAAGCCATAAACTTCTATAATGGTGTCATTTACACTGCGGCACTTTTAAATTAGAGTACGTTTCTCAGCATGTGGAGTGGCACAGACAGCACAACAATGACGACCTTGCTGTCTTTCAAGGTCAGCTTTTCTTGGAGAAATAACGATTAGTGAAGCTGAATCAATGAGGCCCATTCAAGCCGTTTTCCTACAATATTGTTAAGGGACTAACTCTGGTGCCATTGATTAGCTGATTTATAGCTTGCATCTGTTCTCAGGCTCGCAGTGAATCGAGAGCCGCTCATTACAGGTGAGCGACGGAGGAGAGGAGAGGAGAGGAGAGGAGAGGAGACTCTTAAACCTATTAGATGCCTTCTTTCATTTTTTACTGTAAACAGAAATGTCACTGTGAGAACAGGAAGAATGAAATTTAAAGTGTCAAACATGACACCTTCTTGTCATAAGGGCCCCAGTTGGAATTGCAGGTCAAGTGACAGATGAAAAGACTATATACTACTACTTTGCTAATGTCTTGGTAGCTAACTAACTAGCTAACTAGCCAACAATCAATTTCTGCTTTCAATGTTGTCCCCCCCCCTTTGATGGTATACGATTCCCTAAATTTGACTGAAATCCAGTAGCGAAGTTGCTGTGTTTGGTACTGTTCCTCTAGTATCAGTGCAGCCTTGCAGGGAAGGAGCGTATAGTTAGTCAGGTAATGAAGCAGTCTTTATAATTTGATGACTTGGTTGATAGCGTGAAGTTGTGAACGAATTGCGAGCATCCATCCTTTTCTGTCTCCATCAGATAAATGGCAAATGGCATTGTGATAAGACCAGGACTGCTACAGTAACACAAGAGAAAATCACCACCGCTGAGGACGGCATCCTGGAAATATCCGGTCGCGTCTGCCATCAATGTCAACTGATGATGAGGGTCATAAAGGGTTGTCCCTTTTCATTGGATTAGGAGGCACTCAAAAACGAGGGGTAGGGGTAAAAGTTGAAAATGGGATTGAGCCTTTTGATTATCGGTCATAAGAAAAATAAGTCTCAAAGTTAATGCATGCAGGGAGCCAGTGTGTTGTTTTATGGGCCAAAAAACACAGAAGACCGAGGGAGCATGAAAAACTTTTTTGCTAAATGTGCCCGTCGAGCAACCTACATTGGAATGAATGAGGCACACGTTTCTTTTCATACATCCAAGTCCTAAACTGGCAATGGCGTAGGACTCAAGAAAAAAGGACATTTTTTTACATTATTTGGAGAACAACCCATCCACCATCCTCCATGCTATTCATGTCTTTTTCTGCCCTTTCCTCTCCTCTCCAGACTCTACCATGGTCCTCTGCCTCTTTCCTATTTTCTCTCCTCTTCACATAAAACAGGCCCTAGCTGCACTAATACACCACCCGCCCTCTTCCTTCTTTCTTTTCTTCCCCTCTTTCTTCCTCTCCTTTCTTATCTGCACCCCTGAAGGGGTTGTCTGTCTCCTAACCAGCTGAAGCAGGGCTTCCGCTGGTCTGCGCCTGGCCCCTATTATCAGAGCATGACAAGGAGCTGCAGTGTCAACTTGTCAGACTAATAAACATCCTTTATGGTTCCCGCCTGGGTGTGTTTGGAGGGGAGTCAGCCAGCCACCAAGCAGAGGACCATTGATTTCAGTGATGGTGTACAGCGCTCACACTTCCAACCGTCTATTATGCAGGGGACAGGCTACAATTGTTTTGCCATGCAAAGCCATACTTATGACATTCATACTCCTGAAGGCTTTCTATTTAGTTTGAGGCATGGTTAAAGAGAGAAAGGCCGAAAGAGAAAGAGAACTGAAGTCGTTTCCAACGCAGGTCAAGTATGGCAGCACTCTGGGAAGAAGTGCATTTCATCACAGGCAGCCTTTTCAGACTTTTACATAAGATTCTTTGTAACTTTTGTTTTTCAGGTCAAGTTCAATAAGGCTTTCGTTTTACTTTTTCTATCCAATCTTATTCCTCATTCTTTTTCAGGGCTGGAAGGGGTGAGGGGTCACATAGCTGTTGAACAAGCCATTCAATTGTTTAGAATAGTAATCACACATTTTTTTTTTTGGCTTCTCAGCCATCCTGAGTAGCTGACAACATGAGCTGTGAGGGACATAAAGATGAGAGAAAGAAGAGAGAGAGAAATGTGGAGAAAGAGATTAGCACCTTAGGAATAACTGGATCACTAGTTCAGCACCATGGAGAGCAACATCTCCTGCCTACCAAACAGAGTTGAATTGGAGCCAGAGATGCAAAATCTAACTATGTCTCTTTAACCTTTGTCCACTGGCATGTTATAAATATTCATAACAGGTGGGCAGGCAGATATGTCATCTTCGCAAGCAAGCAGCATAGACTCAAACTGAGAGTTCATTAATATCAAATACTGGTGTGGAAAATTATAAAATATTCATCTAATACTTCATATAACACAGGCCAGACGTGCTGTTTTGTTATTGTCAGTTTCCAACGTTTATAATAGATGTGAAACCCTTTTGTCTTTTTATTGTTATTGCTTTTGAAGGTAAAAAGAAAAAAACTCAGTTGAAAGCATAATGCATTAGGAGGCCAGTGCCTGACTTTACTGAATGTTCACAGAGCTTGTTTATTGATCTGTGATCAGCGACAAAAAGGTCACCTCGGTCATCTCAACGGTGAAAATCTTAATGACCAAAGATTGACAAATAAGTACAGTGAAGAAAGGCTGTTAGAAGGAGGGTAAGCTACTTGGTATTATCAGCAGCCTATCAGGAACAGGCCAGCAGAGGTCACATTCAGTCTAATGCAGCTTTGATTGTATTTGCTGTGTTTTGCGCTGGCTGTCTGTAACGATACAATGCGATCAGCAATTCTGCAAAAAAGCATTACAGTGCTTTGTGAAGCAATGGCAGTAAGGGAGGCAAACCTGCCAACCCGTAAAACTGTCAGAGCGACCTTCAGTTACCCTCAGTATTGATGGTCCAATCATATAGAGAATATGAATTAGTACCTTCAGGGATTCCTTAAAATGGGGCATAATTCTCGGATATGTCTAAAGAAAGAAGAATAAATCATATTGTGACTTTACGGCATCGCCCAGAGAGCTGGAGAAGATGAATTTCAAAAACATGTTTTCTTCACTCCTCCCAACTGTAATGTTGTGGTCAGAATAGTGATCAGAGCATTGACTTGAGCAACTACAAACACTGAACACATAAATTGCGAATATGTCTCGTCTGCGTGTGGATAGAACATTTCAGAATATAAATTTTGATGTTGAATTGCTGGTCAGCATCTCAAGCATTCATCTTGTGTATCCAGGGCCCTGCTAAAAATTTGGGCTCCCTAGAGAAAAGCATAAGAGCAGCTCTACACCATATTTCATGGCTCCTTTTCAGCTCTGGGACCCCTGAATCATCCATCTACCAGCACCGTGGTGAGCCTTTATTCCACTTCTTTGTTGTTGTTTCTGAAATCTGGCAGAAAAGATAAAATGAAACATGCCTAAAAAGTACCTTATTTTGCAAGTCATTTTAATCGAATAACTGACAACCCTCTGAAATGGTTGGCCAGCTTCTGTTTTTACTCATGCATTTTTGGAAAAGTTGGTGAATTCATAAAAGCTAAATGCAACTAAGTGCAAAATGAACAGGTTTGATTAATGACACAACATTTGGTCTAATCATCACTGGACAGACAGAAGCAATATTTACATCATTTTTCCACTGTGGCCGACTGGTAGTCTTCAAACTATGTCATCGCATTCCTCCTCTTCCCATGAAATGGTTTAATGACACACGACTGCACCCAAGTACTTATATTTGCATAATGAATGTGCATTAATTAGCATTTTCTGTTGCCGATGTCCTGAAAATTCGGTTAAAATTTGCACTTGGAAATGTGGCTCCAGTTTGGTTGATTTTCTCTGGTTAAGTAAATGAGTGTCTAAGAATTTAAGTATAAAAGTGTAGAGGTAACAAAAGCAAACTCTAAACACATTTTCACTAAGAAGTCTTTTTGCATTAGATTATCTGTCCTACACTGTATAAAAGCTTTATAAAAACACTGCCGGTGGCTCTGCTCGCTCTCCCTCTTTGTTCAGCTTTCTATTCACCGTCTTTAGCTGTTCCTACTATAAATAGACGTCAGTGTCCATTACTGATTCTGGACTCCTAAAAGACCCTGTTATACTTTCCAAGCTTTCTGTGCCCATCAGTATCTCTGCTTTCAGACACTGGATGTACCCTACAAACTACCAGTTTTTTAATATGACATTATTTTGAGTTTTTTACTTGGAAAATAGTGGACATGAATGCACAGTAAGCAAATTGTATTTAATGGGGTGAAACATGTAAAGTCAAACTTGGTGAGCATTAACAATAAGTGGCGCTGTCTTTGTCTGCAAAAAATAATGGTAGGGCTGCCACATCAGCTTAAGACAAAATACCAGAACCAATGTTTTATCTATTAAAAATGGCATAATTATTTATTTTACACCACAAGCATTCAATGCATTATTACCTAAGAAATGAATGAAAATGTGGAAAAATGCTCATACTGTCAATGAAAGTGAGAAAGACTTTATGTTTTGTGGAAATCCATTTAGTAGTTTTTGTGTAATCCTGCTGACAAGGGTATTTCTATAACCTAATATGCACAGTTGTACTGTTAAACCTGAAATTCCTCATCTCCCTTATCTGATTGGACCTCTTCTTTCGATTAGAGCAAGTATTTCATTATGATATCTAAAACCCTTAAAATTGATTATGGTACGGATGAACAGTGGACTAGACAATAGCTCAGAGATCGGTCAGAGATGCATTCGGGAACATTAACTACAGTTTTATTATATTATTGTACTTTCTAGCACAAAACAAAAAGAGGTGTACTAAAGAAGTCATGGGAGATTTGGAGCCTTTACCTGTTTGGATTTTACATAATTATTTTTTGGGGTTAGAGGGGTGACTGACTTTTCTGCCATTTATCACAGCACTGTCAAGAAACAGCAACCAATAAGCCTGCATGGCGCGGTACGACTCAAAACCATTTAAATCATTTCCTGCACAGAGGGGATCTCTTAAGACTCATCTAATGAGCTTTAATTCCCTAATATAAAAGAATATATCACACCATGACAACAATGGAGTAATGTTGAAGTGCTTCAGAGAAAAAGAAAAAGAGGGAATGGCTGAAATGAAAAATCTGAAGGCTTTCGTATGCTGCGGCGCATATTCCTCCTGTAATTGAATGATTCTGAAATGTGTTGATGCATTATCTATGCTTATCAGGCACATGGATTGAATATAAATAGGTAAATAAAACATGGAAGTCAAAAACTATGTACATGCATTACTTGTCATGACACACATGTGGCTGCAGCAAGAAAACTGCTTGCACGCACCTACAAATAATCATTATGTAAATGTTTTGTGTGTACAGTAAATCAGTGTTTTGACAGTGTTGTCAGAGTCGGTATTTGAATGTGACAGTTTTGTAATCACAGTGACAGGAGCAGGATATTGGATTTAACTGAAATGCCTATTCAATGACATATTCATCTCTCCACTGCGGTAGGAGCCTTCTCTGCTGTGAGTGCAGAGGTGCTTGATCGCTCATCAGCTCGGAGTCGAAACACAGAATTGCTGTCAAGAAAAGCAAGATTCTGTCGTTTCTGACAGACACCGAGCAGCACGGCAGCAACTGGAGACTCATTAATGTTTAAACCAAAAAACTTTGTATTCCATGACTTTCTGCAAAATCCAGATGTGCTCAAGATGTGCTTTTGTTTTTAACCTCTCTCTGCTGTGTAGGAGTGCTGCACTGACTGCAGTGATCCTCCTCTGCAAGATTTTTCATCCCGGCCCTCGATCTCTGCCAGGTCTTTTGGTCTCATTGCTGATCCAGGTCTTTAAGTAAAAGGAAAATGGCCACTTTGGCTTTCAAGGCTACAGTGCATCAACGCAGTAATGACATTACAAAATGTTCATTAATACATTTAAAATTGACAACTACAACCACAGTTGGAAGTTCTCACCAAAAAACAGTGTCTTTTAATTATTACTGATATTATTTTTTATGTAATTCATAGACTGTAATTTTTTATTAAAGGGTACAGTAAGTTTTTTCTACTCCTTGTGCTACGTTTCTTTTTATAAGCTTGCCTTAGAGAAAAAAACACACAAATTCAATATACCTGTACCTGCAAATGGCAACAAAAATCAAATCTCTAATCCAGTAAAATTTTAAGTAAAAACAGTCAGTGACTCGCAATGCAGGCAATTTGTTATGTATTTGTTGGGCGTATGTTAAGAGCTCTTGCGGTTCTTTTTCATAAAGGTTGAGTGACCAGTGATCTGTCATCCAGTCAGCTGCTTAAAAAAGGGTCCCAGATGGATATCCGCTTCAAATTAACAAAAGCTTGATGAATGGCTCTTTTGACATTGTTAAACTAGAGTTTCATCGATCTGAACTGTTGATTTATTGATTGACAGGATGATTAATGAGCATGCGGGTTTATATTTTGGCCCTTGTTGAGGACAGACGGCGGAAACGTTGTCCCATATCTTAATACTTTTTCAGTCATTTATAAGCAGAAATTTGCTTCTGTGTGCGTCCAATATTACAACTACTCTAAATGGTCCAAGTTATTAAAGCCAGAAATTGAAAGGTACGGTCGCTTGTCCTAAGTTTGTGCAATTAATCACTTAGTCAGAGAAAGTGGCAAGATGCCATTTTAATCAAAGGCTGGATATTTCATTTGGAGCCATACGCTTCATATCCTGTGCCCTCCGACGGCCAAAAATTAGATGACCAAATCCTGAAGCTTTTTTTCATCGACAGTGATTAAGAAAATCTCTGTTGACACGCCGACAGCAGGTCAATTTTATGAGCAGCACGGGCAAATATTCAGAGTGTAAACAAAATGCAGTGCCCTCAATTCACCGTCATAAAGCAGCTTCTTGCCTTCATTCATTTTTATGATCTCTGGCTGATTTTTTCGTTACAAGGACATCGGGGTCACAAAATTGGACCCATTTCATCCATTATGACCACCATGCATATAATATGATTCACAGGACATTATTTCAAAAGCCCCATTAAATTGCCCACACGGATGAGTCTCAAACCTCCCACCAAAAAGACAAGAGGAAAATACTGCAGGGCGACACGGATTCTGGCCACACGTGGATCCTCTGAGAGCAACACAAGATCAATGAGAGTGCCTTTTTTTTTTTTTTTTTTTTTCGAAACAGCAGGGTTGTCCTCCAGCCAGAGGAAGAAATGATCTATGTAGATCTCATTAGCCCCCTATGATGACAGACGTACGACCAAATGATTAATGGCCAGCTGGAGAAACAGGGGAATTATTGACGTGACCTTTAGGGGTGCCTCTGTTTCAGGAGAGAATGGACCGACACGTCTTCCACTGAAATGATCTACTTTGACATTTCCATCTTTTTCTCTTTTGCCTACTTCTCTCTCCCGCTTTCTCTCTCTATATATCTCTCACTTGGTCTTGAAAGCAGCCCAGGAAACCCATAACACATAATAATCGGCCGCTCTGGTCGCTTTTTGTATTTTAGATGAATATAAAGAGAAACTGCTCAGAGAGTTCTCCCATTCTGTGCGATAATTGATATTCTTCTTACCATATTACTGTATTCTGTCTGTATTATTCTGTATTCATAATGTCTATAACAGTGTTGAATTCACCTTTAATGAAACTGCGGTTGAATAGTCATCTGCCAATTGGATATCCTTTGTGGGGTGAAAAAAAAGGAAAAGTCAATAACAGTAGACAGTGTCATCTCAGATGATGAGGTTTTAATGATGGGGAGCCATCCAGTCACCTTTCCACAACCCCCAGAGATAAAGGACCACCGACGGTGAGCAGGAACGCTCAAGGAATTAATTCAACATTTTGTGTGTATAGCTGTGTGTGCGGTGGAAGAAATGAAGTGCAGGCAGGTGACGTAGATAAGACTACAAGAAAAGAAAGGAGGACGAGAAGCTGTGTGTGGAGGGGTGACACAAGAATACGATGTGTGAGCCCTTTTTTGGTATATTTGCAATGGTTTTACTATAAAGGGCACGATGAATTGAGGGAGGGACAATGAAAGAGTCAAGGTGGAGGTGGAGAGGGAAAAGTGGAGGGAGGGAGGTGGAGGAGACGGGATGAAAATAGAAATATGCAGAGGAAAATGACATGCATGGAGGGGAGGAAAGAGACAGATGGCAGATAGAGGGCCAAAAGACCGGCATAGATGAAGATGAGGAAATGGCAAGCGGCATTAATGAAGGAGGAGAGGAGGGTGGGAATGTTCACCGATCGGCGCCGTTACAGGCCCTCACGATTAATTGGTTTGAACGAGCACAGATGTTTGCATTCTGCCTTCGGCCAATGCTTACCTCCCCACTTTCTGTGCCTCCTCTGGTGGTCCAGATCATAATCGATCGAGGGAGCTGCTGTCAGATTCATCTAGCTCGCTCTGAGCATCCTAACCTGGCAACCTCAAGTGGATGGACTCAAGAGTACCAGGGTCAATGATCTGTTTTTCTCCATGGGAGATGCATTAAGTATTCTTAACACGTCAAAACATATAAATAAACAAGCAGAAACAAACATTTTCTGTTTTTTACGAATGCAAATGTGTGTCCTCTGTTGAATTTTTATTATTTTTCCACATTTCATATCCTGTGCTTTGTGTTTTTGTGCATACACAATACATGTGCAATCTGAAGTACTATCTAAATTGCAGTGTTGTAAATTTACACTTTCAAGTCCATCTTATAATTTTCTGCTGATTTTAAAAAGTGTTTTGCATCTCTCTAAACAAGTCTGAAGCTTTGTCTTCATTAATATTTAGCCATATCTGCTTACAACAGCTCTCATGCAAAGCCTTTGATCACGCAGCACCACTTAACAAGTGAGGAAATGTCAAGGTTACAGGGGAAAAGGTCTTGGACAAGCACATTACAGGAGCAGCATATCAAGGGTTTGGACCAAATTTTGCTCCACCTCTCGTTACAACCGGTTAAAAAATTAATAAAACAGTAAAAGAAAGGTAAGCATTAAATAAAGAACAGTATCCACACCGTAGCAGGAACATGGTCCAGAATGTAAACCAGCCGTAGAGAATAATAACAAATTAACCAAACTGTGGAAGATTGTTAACTATGATCGTTAGGATGCTGAATGTTAATAACAGCTATTTGCTTAGACCTGCTCAGAATATGAAGAAGATTTTCCTGTTTTAAAATGCTGATTTAATGGGTGAACGTCATGACAAGACTGTGGATGAACTGATTCTGCGATTAAACAATACATTATTTAACCAACAACATGGACAAGTAATAACACAAGTTGAAATCACTTTTCTTTTTAAATCCAATGTGCAAGCAAACTCATCAATCTATCCCATAAAAGAGCCAAACTGGAGCAATGTTTTAGACCATTAACTGCACATTGAGTATCCTTTACATTGT
Source organism: Pagrus pagrus (assembly GCF_965226575.1). Lineage (NCBI taxonomy): Eukaryota > Metazoa > Chordata > Actinopteri > Spariformes > Sparidae > Pagrus > Pagrus pagrus. The sequence continues at coordinate 9,235,015 of NC_140196.1, forward strand.
TGTTAACAATTTTCCAAAGCTGAAGCTTGTCGATTGATTCTCTACGTTCCAGGCAGCCAATGGTTTTATTTTATGTTCTGTAAAATAACTTGCTCATTTTACAGAACATACAGCTCAGCTGCGAGCAAGGATATATTCTAACCTCCATGCTGAAACATTCAAGGACATATGGAAAACTGGACAGCTTTTAGAAAGCACTGCATTACCAAGACATTTTTGAAAACTGGTTTGCGCTGAAAATGAGATGGCGAGCAGATGAGTCTCAGACAACTGGCCTAATTTGCCTTACAAAATGCAAAATAAATCATGAAATTCACATGTGATTGGCTTTTTTCACAAGTGAGCGTAATTTCGAACATGTGATTTACAATCATTCATATGTGATTTTGCTCTTGTCGTTTACAATTTTCAACATGAAATGCATATTTGAATCTCGACCTGTGTAAACAAATAAAGGCTGCATCAAAAAGACCTAGATACATGCTGAAGTCTTTTCTGTGAATAATACATCAAAATTCTCAAGGCGGTCTTTCAGAATAAAAAATAAAGCTTACAAAGATTGCCATTTATCATATTGTGTTCTGCCAAGAGTTATTGTGATTTATTATAAGGCAATAAACTTTACTTGAAGTGTGTTTTTATTAAGCTTTTCCCATGTCCAGTCTCCCAGCAGCCATCGTCTTTATTGACAAGCGATAGAGGAGTGATATGTCTCACCCTTCAATATAATGGGAGGCCTGGGGCTCACCGGTGTGCTCTGCCGGCTCGGACAAGCATCATAATATTTCTGGTGTCATGAAATTGAGTGTAGGTCCCAGCTGTGTCGTACCAACATCTCAGTCTTTCCATCCATCTTTTCTCTCTCTCTCTTTCATTCACCATTAAACAGAGATACCACTGAAGCAATACTACAACAAAGCATGGAGGGTTTGGTTTCATCCACTCAGGCCTGAAGAGTGCAGCTTGATGCAGCGAGGGCTTTCATTTTCGAAAATGGCTCGGAGAGCAAGTGTTACTGTAGATACGCTGTCAGGCCTTTGAAAAAGGCTGAGATAAATTCAGTGACGCTGGTTAGTGTTTTGCTCCTGGTAGTCTTTAATCAAAGCTTCTGTATGTCAATATTTCTTAGAGATGGTTATTCTTTCATATTTCTTTAATCTTTCTGTTTACATTTGTCATGACTCACTAGCAGCACAGTGCCTCAGGAGGTTAAGGGCTTCAAGAGAGAAGATTCCGATCTTTTGCTGATGACAGGTGCCCGACGAAAAATAAAGTCGTATTAGGTGAGAAGTGCAACGGAAAGATCCCTCCTCCACAAAATCCAATAACCAGCGAAAGAAATGCGAGACGAACAACAAAAACAGGGCAGCTCTGTCGATGCCTCCAGATGAACAAGCATCCACATCCAGAAAAGAATCACTCAGCTAAAGAGATGCCTCAGAAACATGTCCATCTCAGAATGTCATGGTAAGCAAGATAAGATGAGCTGCAATGTGTGGTTTTGTTAAAACAAAGAAATACAGTATAAAAATAAAAAATTCAAGTTCAAAAAAAGGAATAAATTCTATATTTAGCTTTTGCACTAATAGAAAAATACTTCCTCTCATAAGTCTAGTTGGTTTAAACAATGGATGGATGATGCATTCCAGGTGTGATCTATTGATTTGTGCACAATTGATCGACTTTGTTGCTCAGAAAGTGATACAAACTGTGTGCTCTTCTTCAGTACTTCTGAGAGGGTTCATGACATATTGTTGTATTTACAAAGAAGACAGTCATATGGCTGGGATGCCCAAGCCACAGTATGTGCAATACCAGTGCTAACAATGTACAATTAACCTCTGTGACATATCCCTTGCATTTCCTGCACCCAACCGGTTAAAGGGTGACACTGGCTAAATGATGTTGATGTGAAACAGTAGCATCACGAAATGTTTGGTTTTACTCAACACCACTTGGATATGGTTGCAGGGAAGCTTTTAGTAAACAGACAACAGATAACAAACCAGTGCCATTATGTGAATAAATATTGCTGGCTAGCCCATTCGTTGAATACTTGCTATAACAAACCCCTGATAAAGAAGTGGACAATGGGTCGAAGGAGTTGATAAATGGCTCATCTTGGTCCCCTGAGAGGTCAGAGCTCTTATTATTTACAACATTGGATCTTGTCATGGCTGGCTGACACTGACCTTGCAAGGGCACCATGTCCCTCCGCCTGTCTATACCTGTGGGTGTTTGGGTCTTCATTTACTCCATACATTTTCGTACTGTAGCTTCGCAACAGACATCTAAATGTTGTCATCTTTGCTTGCACACATGTACAAACACACGCAATAGTTCTCTAGCGACTGAAGTGACCTTGGTCTAGATTAACAACGGTCCTGGAGGAACAGACCTCATTTATAAATCCTCTGAGAGATCTGCAGTGTATTTTTGTTATTCTAGATGAGCATATACTAGTATACTATGCTGCAATATTGTACTCCACAAAAAAACTATTCACATAACACACAAAAGAAGAAGGAGATAGTTGCCTGAGGATAAGTAGTTGGATTCAAGGGCAAAATCCTCAGTCAGACATTTGAGTGGGGGACCAACAGGGGTGAGTCAGTGGCGTGGCTGTATAGCACTTGTTTTTACACACTTAACAAACAATAATACATGGAGAATTAAAAAAAGGAGCACTTTTCAAACATATTTTCTGTATATTTGGGTGGACAGATTGGTATTTACATCAGTAATGGGGGGGAAACACCCCCTGCAAAGAACGCATTGTTACACCCGCGGTTTAGTCTGTTTAATTGGACAAATTCACATTTTAAATAACTCTGGAGCCTTTAAAACATTTCAAATGTGTTCGGTGATATTATCAACAGAGAAAGCGTATCCCTTAACGATGTACAAATGAGGTTGTGCTTGCTGTGCGGTTATTAGACTGTTGCTCTCAACACACCACACAAGTATTATAAGTGATTATTGGTTTTGAAGAGAATGTCCCCGTAAAGATTAATAGGTAGCATTTGTTCCCAACACACACACACACACACAATTTCAGGCATATTTTGCATTGTATTAATGTGCATGTTGAGTGACAATTGGGTGTAAGAGTTTGTTTACAATTAAAGATACCTTTCTTTACAACATTATATGGAATGCAGAAAAGGTGTAAAGAAGTAGGTGTGAACATTTTAGAAGACGAATGATTGCATATATTGAGAACTCATCAGTCGACACGTGCCTGGAAAGAACACTGTTGGAAGACTGTGATTAGATTCTGTATTACACCCAAAATTAAGAGCAAATGCTACAGAAGAATCATGCTGGAGAAAATGTGGGGCAATAATTGTTGACCTTTCGCATTGTCACGAGTCTGAGCTATGCAACAAAAGATGAGAGATTTTCTTTTTGCATGTATGGAATTTCTCTGTTACGGAAAATTAATTAAAAAAACAAAGTATTTAAAATAAGATATTTTTCTTTCTAACACACCTTATATTTGGATAAATGATTGAAACATGTTCTGTGGAAACAGTACCAAGTTGGGAGGTCAAACGGAGGATAAAGAACATGGCATTTAATACTGTAGTATTCCCAGGATGTCAGCAACCTCATAAACAAGGAAGTGGTACATACTGTAAGTTATATATCAGTGTATCAACAGCTCATAAATAACAGAGAGACTTGTAGGTAGTTGCAGTAAAGTCATCAAATGACATCAAAAGACAGGCTTACTGCAAAGATGAAAATGTGCATCAATCCTTGTAGTGTAAAAACACAGCTCTTTAAAACAATGTTCACTGGAAGTAAAACACCACGGATGCTTGCCTTTCAATCACATCACACTTATATTTTTTCCATTACGTCTAATTCAGGACCAGTAATGGTAGTAATATGGGCCTTGGCTAGATTACTTTGGCTAGTTCATGAACACAAGGTATCAATCATTCACGCCGTCCCTTTTTTATCTACTGCCGCTGACTACCGCTGATGATTCATGATAATTTTGGGATTTGTCTAACGATACTGCTGAGACAAGCAATCTCAGCAGACTGATGCTGCACCCTGTCATTATCTACAAGGCCACCACAGTTCAGTTCGGCTGAATCTTCAATGTCAAAACCTGAGGTGCTGTTTTGATTTGGGACAAAACATGTCCTAGATGAGTTATGCCCTGCAGAGGCCCACTTTGGATTTATGGGTCGCATCCAGCTGCCTGCAACACTGAAAAATGGCAAATCAGCATATAAATGACTGCGTTATTGAGAGTGCTAAGAAAAACATCAACCCACAAGTCCATTATATTAATTGGAATCGCCCTCACTATGGCAGGCAATGGCTCTAGTCGGACTCGGGTCGTGTGGTGATAAATGAAAGGCCGGAGTATGAATATAGCCTTGGCCAGTGATATAGCAGAACATGTGAACAACTGCTCCCTTTTGTTTATACTGACCTTGTAATTAATCAGAGGAGGGCAGGGATGGAGAAAAAATGTATAGGAGTCGGGGGGGAGGAGGAGGGTGAAGTGTCGGAGAGGGATTTAAGCCCCCTAAGAACAGACTACACAGTGAAATCCTGAGTAAACACCAATGTAGTCCTCAGTGCTTCCGAAATGATGTTGATAAAGAGATGAAATATCATAGGGATCAAGGGTTTATCACTTTAAACCGGGGATGCTATGAGACAAGGGAATCTCGCTTGTGTTTGTTTGTTCCCACAGATGAGTAACTGTGTTTTTCAAGCTTAGTGCTAAAGACAGTGGTGTCAGGCTCCGGGATGCTGCTGAGCATGAGCTGAATTTTTTAAGCTTCTCTGAAGAAAATTGTCACCTTACCTGTTTTAAAGTAACAATCTCAAGGATTTTCATTTCAAGAATAGACTGTTGCATTGCTATCTATTCCCAAATGAGGCAACACAATGGTGTTTAAGCTTACTGCCCACTGATGAAAGCCCTTGCATTTGCTCTATTATGGAATGGATGTCTGTTTCAATACTTCTAGGAAAAATCGTGTTTTCCATGACCGAGTGGTGGATGGTCCACCAGAGAAGGTAGCAACGCAACAGACTCACTTTTGATTTTTCCCATCTCTGCTGGCATTGCCAGTTAACAGGTACTACGGTAATAAGCAAAAATCGATGATTACAAATTGCGATTGACTGACACACCTTTTGGATCTCTACAGACAATATCCACAAACCTTAGTTGCCAGCAAAAAGAACGCAACTGAGATCTTGAAATTGTTACTTTCAGTTTTCAGACACAGATCTAATTATTAATATTTCAAGTCTAGTATCCAAATTTCAAAGCACGTTTTTAGCAACAGACAAAACAATTTGTAGACTTCAATAAGTCCTCCAAGTTAAACAACAATTAGGGTGTTGGACCATCAACTCTAGAAGGACACATGAAAGCGTCCCCTATCAGCAGGGCAACACTGTTTGCTTTGTTGCCTTCCATTCACTATTGAAAACATCACTTTCATGATGTGACTTTCCTATGGTTTGGTCATGTTTAGGCATAAAACAACTTGGTTATATTATAGAAATGAATTAGGGTAAAATGACTACTTCATTCAGATCAGAGGACCTTTCTCATCACGGTTACAATAATTAACCCTTGAGATCAAGAGACCTTGAGGATGCAGAGTTCTGAGTGAACCTTACTGTACTGTGACAAAATTATCCCAAAACAAATGTCCAACAAGTGAAAAGATTTGCCTGTTAGCCAAGCTAAAATGGACTTTGTCACTCTGTTACACCATAATCAGTCTCCCTGATTTGCTCCGGCCATAATTAGGCTACTACAGCCATCAGAAGGATCTGTCAATTGAATGTATCCATTCCGTTTATTTGTGAACTTGCTGAAACAACCGTTGATATAATTTTCCCTTGGAGAACAGTCTCCTTGACTAACAACAATAACATGATTAATTGATTAGTGGATCTACAGAAAATGCTGCTGGTTTTCAAGCTTCGCAAGGGACAGAAGTTGATGTTATTCTTTGTCTTACATTATAGCTTATTAAATGTTTTGGACTGTCGTTCAGAAAAAAACAAGACATTTGATGAGATCTCATCAAAGTGTGTTTTAAGTGAATCTTGAAGTATGGGATAGTATCTAATGGTAAACATGTGTCTGAATGAGTCACTGTGGCTGACTTACAACTACACGGAAGTCTTCATGGGACATGATCAAAAGAAAACCTTCCCAATCTTGACATAAATAATTAATTTAAAAAAGAGACTTGATCCAAAATGGACCCTAGTACAGTGAGACCTACTCGGAAAATACCCTTGGATAATTGGTACCAAATTCACCAGAACAGACTCAAATAGAGGGAATACCGAGAGCAGCATGATGCGACACCAATTAATAAGCAGACAGGGTCAAAAAGAGTAGCAATACATGTAATTTTCTGCTGCACTTAATATTTCACAATCTCTGTCTTACATTTAAAAAAGAAGATGATTACCAGGCACTACACGATCACAGCTGATAGCAAGTTCAATCAGATCCACGTTAGGTGTTAGACATAATGACGCACAAACTCAAGACCCTCGACACTAGAGCTGGACATGACCCTATTAGATCATTTGGTCCCCGCTCAATTCAGGTCCTGGGTAGGTTGTTGGTTACTAAGATTAATGAACCTGTGAGACATCTACAGCAACACATACTCACTGATATTCCTTCCTCATTCATTAAACATATTACAGGGGCCTGAAATCATTCAACTATTCGCTTCTTTGTATCTCTGAAAGAATCGCTGCTCGAGGGTACTACATACATTTTTATTAGTTTGTACTTGTCACACCTCCAAACCTGCTGCTACAATATATAAAGGGAGAGTCTTCTGTAATTACATGACTTCACTCTACCCACTATCTCAAAATATTATGAGAACACTCCAGCAAAGAGTTGCCTCAGGGAAATCCAGCTCATTATGTAAGATGCCCAATTAGAATATGACCCAGGAACATATGGATTCACACAGTATTTAGCCCTGCATACTGTAGACCGCAGTATTCAGGATTGTGAATAAAATAAACATAAAAATGAGCTCATGATGTATGCAACACAAACCCTGAGGCTTTTTTTTTTTTTGAAACTCCCATCACAAAATTCATTAACTAACAAGGTTAAGCATTAAAATGTAGCTGTTGATCATTTGCATATGAAGTAATTTGATTTACTTTTGCTATTATAAAAATTAATGGGATGTTACGCTGCGACCTCGAGGACCGCAATAAGCCTTTTGAAAACAAACAAATGGAGAATAAAAAAGACAAGAATTAAAAATACAGGCTAACTTATTACTTCTGGCTTTTTAGCTGCTCTTAATCGATGGCTCCCATTATTCATGAGGGCGCTGTACAGAGGGAGAGATACAGGTTTATTTGGCAAACAAAAGAGATTTATTTGAGGTCCACAAAAAACTGAAATACGACACAGCTTTTATAGCAGAGCCATAATTCAGCCATGAGAAAATACATTTATGCACAATCTGATGCATTACAGGAATTTATAATCAGTTGCACAGCACTGGCAACTGATAAATATGTGGCTCTCTGAGTGCTACAGTGTGTATTTCAACGCAGAGATTTGATAAACAGTATAATGGTCATTAGGTTGAGTTATCGTGCCAGGCAGTAAAGCAGAATGTCATCCGCTGATTAACTTTACAAAGTGCATTTGATAAAGAAAACTCTCTTCTATGTGACATACAGTAGCATTTCCTCACTGAGCAAATTATCATACATTTCCTCTATTTACGCCTCTATTCTTCACTGCATTTAGAGTACATTCCCCTCTGCCACGCAGAATTCAGAAGGTTCTGTATTTTTATAATATATCATTTAGTATACTGTATGTATCATCATTTTCCGTCCCTTAACTCTACAATAGAATTTTAAGTGAATATTAAGACCAAAGTAGAACTATGAACCAGTCTATTATAATAATACAAACAAATATAATTAGAAAAACTAAGACAAGAATTTTATTTGTACGGTATAGCACCCTGGACGTTACAATGGGCTTTATAGTGAAACAGTAAAAAAGCAGAGTTTGTATATTCTCTGGACAGAAAATCCTTTTTCATCCAACAAACCACAACAATAACAAAACACGCTAGTCCTAAGGGTCAAAAGTTTTCTAATATGGTGAACTGTTTAAAAACTTCATATATTGACAAACTGTCAAGGAACCACTGCTATCAGGCAATTTACAATTCACTGGCTCGGTGAGTTGAAGTCCGACATCTCAAAGAGTGGAGCAGTTTGTGGTTCACAGTCTCGTAGAAATTAGCCTCAACTGTGCAGCTGAGTTTCTATCAGTAACTTCTACAGCTTTGCCTTCCAAAGAAAATCTTGGATGACATTATTGAAACTTAATGAGTGCATACTTTTATTCAGCATTTGTTGCCCCTCGTGAGTTTAAAAGCCTAAACCACCTGAATGTGCTTCTGCAGGTATTCACATTAATTAAACTACTTCTTTCCTTGAATAAGCAGAATCCATCCTGAGGGATAGTTCATAGGTGTGCGCATGTGCCAATTATTTTGTGTGTGTATGTCTATATCCATGCACCTATGCTAGTCTATGTGTGTGTGTTTGTGCGTGTGTTTGCCCATGTGATGTCCACTCCGGCCAGCCAGAGTAATGGAGCAGCCCCATCTGGACCTAACACATGGGCCAGACTGTTCGACCTGTCAGGGGATGAATGTGCTCCTGAGACTGAGTCCTAGCTTGTGTGTGTGTGTGTGTGTGTGTGCGCGCGTGTGTTTGAACTAGAGACAGAGGCTCTGAGTGGTCAGCCAGGACGAGAGGCTGAAAACCTGCACCTGTTACTGCTTCCAAGATAGTCCGGAGAGAGCGAGAGATTGGAGAAAAAGAGGAGAGATACAGTAGAGAGCAAAGAGTTGGTGGGAGAGATAAAGAGAGAAAAAGGTGGAGACAGCAAAATGAAAAGATGGAGACGGAAAGAAGGATGGCAGTGTTAGCCGGGTTTGTTTGCCTGTCTGTGTACTTGCCTCTATCTCTCTGTTGTGTGCTTTGTGGATCACAACAACATGATCAAGGCCTAACTTTATTATGGTGGCAGCTTTTGGCTACAGTTGAAAAGACTGATCAATTTGGCTTCTCCCTTCGACGTAGCCCTGCCATGCTGCCCATGACTCCGCAAAACATTCAGCTGCTTGGCAGCACAGAAGGGGCTGGCGGGCACCGAAAGAGACGAATTGTAGCTTTGCAAAATGAGGACTCCAGCCCAATGAATGAGCTCATTTTCTGCCCCCTTGCACCGTCTCATCTGCATTGGCACAATGCGGCACTGTGATGTATACTCCAACACAGAGATATCCAACTTTTCAGCAAAAATGATGACCAACTCTCTTTGTAATATTCATAAATTCATAGAATAGAGCCTATAAAGCAGGAGGAGGACCAAATAATCACGACTGCTCCGATTATGATTTAAATGTAAATGTCTCTCCACAGCATAAGTTACCCTCTGCATTTTTGGGGAGTGTGGACTCATTTGAGGACGCTGAGCTCATAAAACTTGGATGGATAGAGAACATCCAGCTCATTTTTCATATCAGGAGTACAGGGGCTGACTAAAATAGCCAGGTGGCACCACCAGTTTAATAGACTTTACAGCCATTAAAATAGAGCTTCTTGTTAAATGTTGCTTGCACATAAGAGTGATTGACTCTGCTGTTCCAAAGGGCCTTTCCAACGCCAAACATACACACTATATCACCTGCAACAAACCCCAGCTAAACCCAGAGCCACAAAGCTCCAGGCTGAAGATTTGCCCTCCTTTCCCTATGCTCAAAGGTAATCGCCTCCTCACAAACACTCATGGCTGCACACTCACAGATACACGCATACTTAAACTTACACATGCACACACTTACTTTTTTTCCCTTTTTTTTGGCTCCCGTCCTCACATCGAACACCCCCCTCGGGCAGACTGACAAAATGGAGCTGCTCAGGTGGAATGATTTACCTGTTGAACAGGAGGATACGGTTTTGAGTGCCACAATTTTTCACTGGGGGCTGACACCATCACCCAAAAAGTCATAAAGAGACAGTGCAGCATCCAGATAGCAAGCATAGCTCATTTATATGACTGTGTCCAGACCATTTACAATGTTTTTTTAACACTGTCTGAATGAAATGTCTGTCATAAATGCATGGGTAATTCAAGCTGAACACAGTCACAATCCAGATTTGAATACAAAACACTTTACACTTACATGTCATGTTTAATGAAGCTTTTCTCTAAATATCTGCTGTCTTTGTATCTTAGTGGTGCTCAGTCACAGTTGTTGAACTTTTCTTTGGTCCTGTAACTCTCTGAGAAAGGCCCTAACCAAAATCAGCCTTATCACATTGGATGCCAGCATGCAGATCCAGCCTCTTGCCTCAAGGTATTAAAGACCTGAGGCCCATTTCACCACATTTGAAACATGCAATTTTCATTGGCGATCAGTAGAGGACTCAAACTGTCTAAGAGGGAGTGGCAAAAAATCAGAAAGGGCACCAGGTGCATGCGGTGTGGCACCTGTGAGCAGAAAGCTGTGATGCGTTTATGGTAAAACAGTGCCAAACCCTGGTTAAGATTCAAATTGTTTTTATTATGTGACTCAGAGTATAATTACTAAACCTCTGTAATAGAAAAGACACAGGCCATTTAACCAAATTTCAGGTTTAAATAAGGACCAGCTGATCATCTTGCATCTGCAGCCTAAATGGCAACAGTGCATTTTTTCCACAGGAAGGGCACCCTAACCCTGGAGGGCATAAAATGACATTTTCTCTGTTAGATGGGCACATCATAAGGTTTTATCGACCATAGGGTCAGGAATCAAAATCCTACTTCCAATTTTTTCACACTATTTTCTTGGAAGTTTCCTTGAAAGAGCTTTACAATTTGGTGTTATTTAAAGTAAAATTAAACAACATTTAACATATATTGAGTACTAAGTTTCTAATAATAAATTGCATGTTAATATTTAACTTGGTTAATAGGAAAACTCAACACAACAAACTAAATAACTGGCCTGGACTTTGTTTCTATTTTTCTCTTAAGTATTAATTAGCATAGTTCTTTATGTAAAAAAAAAATTACCGGAACACAACTTTTTACACGTTTTGGGTATTTTGGGTTATTATTTTCATTCATACTGAGGTACTACCACTAAACAGTAGCTAATAGACTTAATTTCGGCTGTAGAAATTAAAGCATTCACACATTTACATATAGTTGGTACTTAATCTCAAAGAAAACAAAAGGCAATAAGTCATGCTCCAATTAAATTACAAACTTGCACACACAAGAAGGAATTATAGTGAGCCTTGAGCACTTTGAGCACATTATGCTTAAATCCTGGATTCTTTACAATTGAGTATGCAGATGAGTATCCACACCGAGGTCTACCCACAAATACAAAAACTAAATAACAGATTGCCTGAGTTTAAATCCAAAGCTTAAAGTGCAGTTTATTTTTTAATGTTTTCCTTTTCCTGTAGCTTGCAATGACTTTCTGCATCAACAACAGGCCGATTCTTAACTGCGGCCTTGTCTGCTGAACTGTATTCAACTCTCGTGTCTCTCACTGGGTTTCAACCTCTCCACTTAACCCTCCCCTTGTGCTCTGGTGTATGAACACTGGGCAGCCTAAATTGTCTCTCCTTTGACCCTGCAGTGACATCAACCAGTAGGTGGTGGAGTCCTTTCTCAGCTCCAGTCCCAGCCTGAGAAAAGACAGGAAGACACAGGCAGAGAGAGATAGACAGAGAGATAGAGATAGAGATCGAGCTAGAGATAGAGATAGGTATAGAGGGAGAGAGAGAGGGAGCGAGAGAGAGAGAGAGAGAGAGAGAGAGCTCTGGGCGCACTGTTGGTGTCACAGAGCTGAGCTGTAGGAAAGGGCCAGTTGGACTTGCTGAGATGACTTGGCAGTGTCTGATTTGTTACATGATTTGGCCACCTTGGCTGCAACAGAGCCTCATTTAAATTCATGCGTTTTTTTTTTTTTTAATCCTCTTCCCAGCGTGGAGTTCAGAGACTGGTTTTCAAAAAGTTCATGCTGCTGTGGCTCCACTGGAAATTCAACTCAAAAACTACAATGATATTAGTTGTGTGTTCTGAGGGGCTGTTCAGAAAGAACATGAAAGCAAAGACGTGGTACGATTGCAGTCAATAGAACGACACAGGTAGGTTTTAATGGACATGAACTGGCCCAGGGCAGAGACACATCCATGCAAGCTGACAATGTGTCGGCTTGAGTAAAAGATTTGTGCTTGGCTTTAGGCTTTCTGAATCTACTTCATAAACAGACAGAGACGAGACACATTCACACACACACACACACACACACACACACACACACTGGTGGTGATAGCTATCTTAAAGCTAATGTCTGGACAGTCTGTTTGCGGTGAAAAAACACAAAGTGTAACAAAGTACACAACAGTTTACGCACATGACATAAGCCAAAGAAATCATTTAAAACGCCTCACAGTATCTCACCTTTAACTTTGCAGTTATGCCTTGCTTGAGGGTACAACAGGAGTAACATATCCTCTTTAATCTCTAGAAAAGAGCAGTAGCTTGTGTGTGCGCATTAGCATGTGTGTTAGTGTGAGTCCTGAGCACAACAACACCAGTGTCCACATTGTTAAAGACAAATGACCTCACCGGTGGACGTTCCACTCACTCACACTTTCACTCACGTAAACACACACCAACACACGCACACACACACAATTTTCAACCTCCACCGCCCTTCATCTAGGGGCTGACACCTGTTCCCATGGCAACACTATCAATGGGGGAGCGACCAGGGTCAGCAAGTCATTCTCTCCCTCCGCCTCTCCATCCTCATTGCACAGGTCCTGACATTTGGAGCTGTCTCACTGTGTACCTGTTCATCCCTCAACAATTTTTTCCTGGTTGTACATTTTCTCGAACTATCGATTTCTCTTGCTCTGTCTCTCATCTGATCACACACATGCAAAAAGCCAATGCACACACATGCACAAAAGTACATAGTACGGGTAAGTATACCTAAGTATGAGCACATAAAAAAATTAACTGGATTATATTTCTCGAGCATGCACTGAGCATTTTTTGGCATTTTGCATAAAAACACAACCTTAGTGCTCTTTATCACCGCATTCACCATGAGTTAGAATTAGCATTTCATAATATTATTAATCTATACTTGTATACTACTATGAATTCAGCAAATGTCAACTAAGCCATGAGTAATGAATTAAGAGAAACAGTCAGGGGTTTATTCGACTGGAACTCGACTTATTGAAATGAGTTTGTGGATTAGTGGAGATGGGCGTAATTATGAAATGAATGCAACCGCATAATGGGCTTTGGCATTTTGGACAATACATGGCTCCTCAACTATAAAAAAAAAAGTACGAGACAAGAATTGGATGCACAGCGCCTTTTTCTATATGATTGTGTTGTTACTTTTCCATAGAAATTTTTCAATTAAAATTATAATTACAAGATGAATTTTTCTGGAGCACATTCAGTTTTTTTAAATAGCCGCGTCTGGTACAAACTGACGAGAAGTCACAACGGTTTGAGTATTTGAAAGAAAGGATTTAATCAACTTTCACTTCATGGAAAAATGCAGATGGATTAAACTGTTGGGGCAGCTTGCCACAACAACAGCACAGATAATCAATCCCCATCCACCAATGACACTCAGGACAGGAGAGCAAGCTCGAGCTCATGCAATATGCAAAGTGTGTGATATAATCCTGGAGATGGTTAGGGATGTGTCAATAATAGTGTCACTTTTTCTCAACAAGGAACTGGTGATTTTGGCCTTAGCTAACCCAGTTTAATCCCTCTCCCAGTGGTATACTGCCGAGTTGATCTGTGTAGCACACTTTGTTGGAGAGAATGCCAATGGCTGTCAGACAGCCACCTGCCCCCGTGTCTCTGCCTGGGGAAGGGCTGCCAGGCCAAAACCCACTGATTAGGTTATTTCTGAATCTGATTTTCTCTCCACTTCCACACAGTTTTACTTTCTTAAGAACAAGAAGAGGACAGTTTTGTTACAAGGAGAAATCACACCTCTTTTTCTTTCCCTGAGTAAATGTGTTAATTCATGTACACTTGGCCTTCTAAAAAGGCCAAGCTAAAAAGGGGTTTGAGTTTATGCAGTTATGTTTATGGTCCTGTGGCAACATTACGTATGATGGTCGAGAAACAACACCAACACAGTGATATCAGATTGTGTGTTTCCCCTATATGCATGCAAAGGCTGCGCTGCTTAAATGATTAGCAGTTCTGCAATATAAAATTACCCCAAATGCAATAATCTTGCATTTTCTACTTCAAGCAGGGATGAATTCAGGGACGAGCAAGGATTATAAATTTATAGATTAAAGATTTAGCTAACTGCATGATCAGAGAGGAACAACAACTATATCAAAAGGATCAGATATCTTAAGGACTGAAAATACTAAATTAAGTTGTTGAGTTTAACATAACTTCACGTCAGTTTGTCGTCAAACTTGCCTTTAGGGATATCAGTATTCTCCACCTATTTCTTCCTAGAACGATTTTCCTGTCATTGTTTCTGTATTGTGTGGGGGGGATCAGACGGTGACTGATAATTTGGTGTTTCTGCTGGTAATATTTTGCTGCCACAGCTAAAAAAAAACAGGAGAAGAAACAAAACATTCCCCGATCACTCATCTGCTGCACTTCCTCAATACATACTTTCTTGTTCTTGTTGCTGAACAACGTGTTTCTCTACGCTCGAAGCTTGGTCCTGTGATTTACGTGATTGCATATGCTACCTTTCCAGCTACTGTAACAGCTCAGCACTGCAGGTGAAGGACCTCCGGTTTAAGTTACTTTAATTGACCTTAGCCTGGTTCTTTGCTGGTGACTAGTTTTTCACAGGACCAAACCTGTTGTGATGATGCAGGCGCAGAAGTAGCATCACTGTCAGGATGTGAGTGTGCTAACCTAGCTTGTTTTTTTTTTTTAAATATCAATTTAATTGAAAAATAACTTTATGAAATTAATTAATAACTATTCTTAAGGGTTTCTTTAGCTCCCTCAGAGGGGGCATGGATCAAACAGAAATGGAAGAGGACAGAAAGGGAACTGGATTTTGTTCTTTGGTGTTTAATTAAACAGCTACGAATGAAAGAACTGGAGAACATGTTTTGTATTTTATGACAAATCACAACATTTACTAATCTACATCTGTCAAATGAATGAGGTGGAGTAAAAAGTTCAATATTTAGTGGAGGAGAAGTTCATAGTAACAGAAAATAGAATACTTAATTAAAGCTCTAAAGTACTTTCCACCACTGACGATTTTGTTAATCAATTATTCATATATCAAACACATTCTCTGATTCTAACTACTCTAACTACTAACTACTATCACTTTCAGCTTCAGGAAAATGTGATGAACATGTTTCACAATTTTGTAGAGAAATAATTTTAAATAATCCAGAAAATTATTGTTACATTGGTCAATAGCAAATAGTATTGTTAGCCCTAAAATATTGTGAGGCTTGGCTCTAAAAAACCTTGAGGCCTTGGCTCAGCCTCAAAGTTTGAGCTTGGGTTGGTCTTAAAAACATGACAGAAAAATACTGAAATTAAGAAGTAAACATCAGAGCAGACTAGAGGAGACATTACAGGGGCTTGAATAAAGCTCTTAATAAAAGGTGTGCTAATTAATGATGCATCATGCCTTGAAGGTTCTCAGTAGTAAGAGCTAAGAAAACTGTCAACCCACTTCAGGAGGCTGCCATGTAATGTCATGCTATCTATCCAGCTCTGCAGTACATTTTGATTATCTATCAGTGTGAAGACTCAGTTGTTTCAATGACATGACTGCCCCGCTCCCTGATGTCTGCCAAATGAAAACAGAACAGTGCCATCCCCAGAGGAGCTTAATGATCCACAAACACACACGCATCAACGCATGCAAACACAGCAAGGCGCGCTCACACACACACACACACACACACACACTGATTCACACAGAGACAGCAGCGTATTGATCACTGTCAGATCTGTCTATAGACTGGAAACAAGCCTCTAAGCAACACAAAAATTAGGACACTGATGATTTGTTAGTTAACACAGTCAGGGCTGACACCCACCCACACACACATTCACCACAATGGCCCTCATTTTGGCATACTTACACAGATTCAGAGAGAATCGCCAATACCCCCTAACACATACACTTTCACACACAAACGCAGACCCAGTAATTGACTGATATGGAACAGTGAACAAGGAGTTTTTGTCTGTTTTCTGAATTATGTCTGGCGCTGGACAATTCTGGATGAGTTTCCGGCAGAAAAGACAGTGTGGGTGTCTGAGAGAGAAAGACAGAGAACAAGGGAAAGAGAGAATCAAGCATGGCAACTCGAAACATTCAGGCAGAGAGGAGCGAACCGTGTGAACCTTACAACTCCCCGCAGGTCTTCATTGTGCTGCACAAGAGCCACACTGGTCAGACAAAGCCATAAAATATGAACACACAAGCAGTGAATGAAGCAATTGGTCTCAGCCAAAAGTGGAACCAAACAACTTCAGTTGTCTGGACGAGGCATCTCGAGTTCTTGGATGGCAGTTGGATGAGCCCGCCTGCCTGTCTGGGCAGAGAACTAACTGTGACACTCGGTGTGAAAGAAGGCGCCAGAGAAGTGGAGAGAGAGGCGGGGAGGCAAGGAGTTAAAGATTGAATGAGAAAAAGAGGGTGTGAGAGAAAGAATGAGGACAGATGCTGTCACAGTGACTAACACCGGTTGTAACTAAGAGCCAAATAGCACAAAAGAACAAGGGAATTAGTGTCCACAGTCACAAACATTAACAGGTTATTTCAGGTATGTGTATGAGCAGCAGGTGTGATTAAAACAAGACATGGAGCAATTACTGTCCAATAGGACTGAGCAGTATATTAGAGTAATTCAGAAAGAAAAAAAGGAAGGTGCTGGCTGTATTTTAATTTTGTTTAGTTGTCTCGGAGCGCTGTGTTATCTCTGAGGTGTTTTCAGGTCCTTGCTTTTGCATCTTGCAGCTTGCAGTCATCTTTTTCCACTGTTTGTTTTAATCATTCAAGAGTCTTTTCTTCACATTGGGTGATTATTCTCAGCAACATGAATTTTGTTCCAAATACCAACTACATAATAAACAGTGCACACAGTCTAAACAAATATAAATCGGATGCTAAAAACAATAGACAGAAAGCCATCCCAACCTTTAACGCCACAACACCAACACCCACGTGAGTCCTTTTGAACATATTTTGTCATTGGAAAATATTTAACACTATTAACTGTATAAAAGTGGTCAGGTTTGCATATGTAATACTACCACTTGGAGTAGCATAAGCTAAATATATTTGACTTTTTGCTTGCTTGCTAGTTTTCACACACAGTCACAGCACGAGGTTTTCAGGTGTTACAACTGAATCAGAAAGTGGGAGGTAAACCATCTGATACACATATCAGGGTTATGTATCACACAATCCAGAAGTCTGCAAATTCACCAAACATTTACTTTCTAAAATCATTTTTAATGATGGAATTTAAAATTCTGAGACTTCATTATGCCTGTATGTGTAACATCACCTTGGCAGATTTCAAAGGTGATCCCGGGAGAGGAGGGAAGAAAAGGGAGATGTGTTGGAATCATGGGGAGTGAGGAGTGAAACATTTCAAGATAAAAAAGATAGCCCTAGAGGTGTGAATCATAGCTTTAAACAGCAAGGATGGGGAGGGAGCACAAACACGCGAGTTGAAGAAGATACAGAGCAGAAAATCACCTCTTTACTCTCTTAGTGTACCTTGAGATACACTTAAAGGAACTGGAGAAAAAAAAAGAGGAGCCAACCTCGACACAAGGAGACGAGGATAAAAACAAACTGTGAAACATAACATTTGAACCAGTGCTTTCAGTTCCCAAAGTATGATGCAAATAGAAATGTGAGGCGTTGGTGAAACTATTTGTTCTTCTTGCTAAAGTTGAGTTGAAGCCTCCTATCTGCCTTCTTACTGAAATGTGAAATTAAAGTCTGTTGTCTAAATTCTCACGACTCTCAAGATCACAAGGAACATTTGATGATCTCTTTCCTACTGCTCCACTCAACTCTGTTGCATCAGCCAGAGCAAATCAAACGCATCTAAAGTGTCTCTTCAGTGGAAGTCAAACACAATATCCCCTAACAGGTGATTTGCAGGAGAGAAGTTATGCAACCCTGAAACGACATAGTGTGCACATACACACTCTCCTAGATTTCCTTTCATTGTTTCCACACAGCTATAGCCTCTACACTCCAGTAGGTTTTGAATACTCCCTGATTGCACCTTTGTGTGGGCTATATTGAGAATTACAGTCAGTTTGGGCAAAATCAGTGACCTTTGAATTAGTTTGCTGTGAAGTAGAGTGGAGGGGGGAAGACGGGGGAAGAAAATTGCATATGCCTGTGTATGTCCTCACAAGTTCACACTTACAGCATATGTACGCATGTGTAAACAACCTTGGGTACTATGAATGATCTAAATCCGCTAAAAATAGGTCTTACATGCAAAGAACTGCATTGGATACAATGACAGGAGGTAACAAAAGGTGAAAGTAGAATCTCCCATGTTCTGTTAATGTGCGGTTTCACCCAATTTCAAGCATGGCTGCCTCAATAAGATTCATGCATCCCATTTAAACGTTCCTCGAGAAATAACATTTATCCAATTTGTTTCATGGCTTCCTGCTTCCATGCTCTCATCTCACACATGCCTGTGGCAGCCAACTGGAGGGGTTCGGACTGTCGAGAGTAAACCCGGGCTCTGAAGAAATGGAATTCTTGGTCCACTCTGGGAAACGTATTTGTGGGGTAATCCAGCATGACATGCCTGGATAATATAGGAAATGTGATATTTGTGGAATGTACTTGAAATTAAATGTTCTACTAACAATATGTAATAGTCACTCGCGTGCAGTGCGACAGTTATAGCAGGGGAGGTTTGCTCAAGGTGATGCCGTAACATTTCCGGTGCGCATTTAACTCTAATGTATCAAGCAGGTAATGGCGGAGCTCAGGTTTTTAGTCCCCTCTGATCTGCTGTTCATCGCTTCCTATGAATAGCACCTCACTGTGCCAAACACCTATTTATTCAGCATTTTTTTCTGGCATCACCTCCCTCTTGAGCGACCACGGATGGTGCTGCTGGATGCAAAACCGCCACTGTTTCCAGGCACGGGGCCTATCTAGACAGCAACACACGGCAAAACATTGAATCCATCCAGCTAACAACAGCAGCTCTCCCTACTCCACTACATTCCCTGCACTGCTCATGTTGCTAATTAGAAATGAACTGGGTAATTAACCACCTTGTCTCATTGTTTCGAGATGGGATATTTCTCTCTCCCACCATGCAATTCTTTTGTTGTCGACTTACAATGACAGATTTTTTGTTGTATGTTGTTGTGTGCATCCCTGGCTGTATTTTGAATTACCAACAACCCCAAAGAGTCTATATTCAAAACCGTTGCAAACTTGGGATGGATGGCGATGAGGCAGAGAGGAGGAAAGAAATGGTAAAGCTTGTAATCTGTGATGGTTCTCTGCCTTATCGCATAAACACAGCTCTCTCTTTTGACACGACAACTTATCTCTGGTTACTGCAGCATTTTCACTTAGAGCATGAGGAAACAAACAGCAATTCAGTGTATCGTTGTGCAGGCAAGACAAATCTGGTGTTTTCCATTGTTGAGTGCATTTTGCATGAGCCGGACAAGTATGGACTATTATCTAGTGACAGCTTTAGACATTACTTCACAAACCATCTAAAGACAACAGGCTTTTTGCTCTACAGTGTATATAAAATATTTTCTACAAAGATTATATTTGATTAGAAGGTTTGATTTGATGCATATTTGAAACAAGTGCTGTGTCGGTAGATATACGGGTCAGTGACAAATAAGGGTTTGCACAAAAATGTTTTAAAAGTTTGCATCAGGTTTGCTAAAATGTATATGTTTTATTTATGTTGGTTTCATATAATTTGAAATAGCATTTGAACTACTTTTTACTAAAGGTAAGACTGATTGCCCTTGAAAATGTCAGGTGGTGTAACCACAACAAAAGGAGAAATATTAAATATTTCATTCCACCTAGAGTGTATGCAAGTGTACTTATGAAAACAGTTACTTAATTTTCAAATATCACATGAAAAAAGATTTTATTAGGATTATTTTAAATTAAAATTGTATGCGTTTTTGTAATATAGAGCAGGACAAAAGCTGAAAACATTTTGTGTTTTCTAAATAATATCTGACAAATTATGTATAAACTGTTGAAAAATATGTTGCGATAGGGGATTACATCTAATTCCACATGAATTTTCATTACAAACAAGTTACACCACATGACTATGTTGCTTCTACAGTCAAAGGCCATTGTTTGTTGAAGAAACTGGCACTAAAAATCAAGCATGACAGTGAACAAGGACAAGTGAACTTTTTTTTTATATTTTCAATGAAGAAAAAACTGGTCTCAGGGCAGAATTTGTGTTTTTCTGTTTTAAGGCAACGTAGTTGGACAAAAGGGAGTCAACTGTCTCTCCTGGTCTCAGGGCAGAAGTTGTTTTGTAGGATTTTCCTCATGGCTGTTTAGTCTCATCTGGTCCCAGGGCAGAGACCATTGTTTCCCACAATTTTATCTGAGGGCAGGTGAATCCCTCCTGGTCTCAGGGCAGAAGTTGTCTGAGGGCAGGTGAATCCTTCCTGGTCTCAGGGCAGAAGTTGTCTGAGGGCAGGTGAATCCCTCCTGGTCTCAGGGCAGAAGTTGTCTGAGGGCAGGTGAATCCCTCCTGGTCTCAGGGCAGAAGTTGTCTGAGGGCAGGTGAAACCTTCCTGGTCTCAGGGCAGAAGTTGTCTGAGGGCAGGTGAAACCTTCCTGGTCTCAGGGCAGAAGTTGTCTGAGAGCAGGTGAATCTCTCCTGGTCTCAGGGCAGAAGTCGTATTGTTCTGTTCTTAGGGCAACGTAGTTGGACAAAAGGGACTCAACTGTCTCCACTGGTCTCAGGGCAGAAGTTGTTTTGTAGGATTTTCCTCATGGCTTTTTACTCTCATCTGGTCCCAGGGCAGCGACCATTGTTTCCTACAATTTTGTCTGAGGGCAGGTGAATCCCTCCTGGTCTCAGGGCAGAAGTTGTCTGAGGGCAGGTGAATCCTTCCTGGTCTCAGGGCAGAAGTTGTCTGAGGGCAGGTGAATCCCTCCTGGTCTCAGGGCAGAAGTTGTCTGAGGGCAGGTGAAACCTTCCTGGTCTCAGGGCAGAAGTTGTCTGAGGGCAGGTGAAACCTTCCTGGTCTCAGGGCAGAAGTTGTCTGAGAGCAGGTGAATCTCTCCTGGTCTCAGGGCAGAAGTCGTATTGTTCTGTTCTTAGGGCAACGTAGTTGGACAAAAGGGACTCAACTGTCTCCACTGGTCTCAGGGCAGAAGTTGTTTTGTAGGATTTTCCTCATGGCTTTTTACTCTCATCTGGTCCCAGGGCAGCGACCATTGTTTCCTACAATTTTGTCTGAGGGCAGGTGAATCCCTCCTGGTCTCAGGGCAGAAGTTGTCTGAGGGCAGGTGAATCTCTCCTGGTCTCAGGGCAGAAGTCATATTTTTTCTGTTTTAAGTCAACGCAGTTGGACAAAAGGGAGTCAATGGTCTCCTCTGGTCTCAGGGCAGAAGTTGTCTGAAGGCAGGTGAATCCCTCCTGGTCTCAGGGCAAAAGTTGTTTTGTAGGATTTTCCTCATGGCTGTTTAGTCTCATCTGGTCCTAGGGCAGAGACCATTGTTTCCCACAATTTTGTCTGAGGGCAGGTGAATCCCTCCTGGTCTCAGGGCAGAAGTTGTCTGAGGGCAGGTGAAACCTTCCTGGTCTCAGGGCAGAAGTTGTCTGAGGGCAGGTGAATCCTTCCTGGTCTCAGGGCAGAAGTTGTCTGAGAGCAGGTGAATCTCTCCTGGTCTCAGGGCAGAAGTCGTATTGTTCTGTTCTTAGGGCAACGTAGTTGGACAAAAGGGAGTCAACTGTCTCCACTGGTCTCAGGGCAGAAGTTGTTTTGTAGGATTTTCCTCATGGCTTTTTAGTCTCATCTGGTCCCAGGGCAGCGACCATTGTTTCCTACAATTTTGTCTGAGGGCAGGTGAATCCCTCCTGGTCTCAGGGCAGAAGTTGTCTGAGGGCAGGTGAATCTCTCCTGGTCTCAGGGCAGAAGTCATATTTTTTCTGTTTTAAGTCAACGCAGTTGGACAAAAGGGAGTCAACGGTCTCCTCTGGTCTCAGGGCAGAAGTTGTCTGAAGGCAGGTGAATCCCTCCTGGTCTCAGGGCAGAAGTTGTTTTGTAGGATTTTCCTCATGGCTGTTTAGTCTCATCTGGTCCTAGGGCAGAGACCATTGTTTCCCACAATTTTGTCTGAGGGCAGGTGAATCCCTCCTGGTCTCAGGGCAGAAGTTGTCTGAGAGCAGGTGAATCTCTCCTGGTCTCAGGGCAGAAGTCGTATTGTTCTGTTCTTAGGGCAACGTAGTTGGACAAAAGGGAGTCAGCTGTCTCCACTGGTCTCAGGGCAGAAGTTGTTTTGTAGGATTTTCCTCATGGCTTTTTAGTCTCATCTGGTCCCAGGGCAGCGACCATTGTTTCCTACAATTTTGTCTGAGGGCAGGTGAATCCCTCCTGGTCTCAGGGCAGAAGTTGTCTGAGGGCAGGTGAATCCTTCCTGGTCTCAGGGCAGAAGTTGTATTTTTCTGTTCTCAGGGCAATGTAGTTGGACAAAAGGGAGTCAACTGTCTCCTCTGGTCTCAAGGCAGGAGTTGTCTGAGGGCAGGTGAATCTCTTCTGGTCTCAGGGAAGAAGTTGTTTTGTAGGATTTTTCTCATGGCTGTTTAGTCTCATCTGGTCCCAGCGCAGAGACCATTGTTTCCCACAATTTTGTCTGAGGGCAGGTGAATCCCTCCTGGTCTCAGGGAAGAAGTTGTACTTTTCTGTTTTAAGGCAACGTAGTTGGACAAAAGGGACTCAACTGTCTCCTCTGGTCTCAGGGCAGAAGTCATTTTGTAGGATTTTCCTCATGGCTGTTTAGTCTCATCTGGTCCCAGGGCAGAGACCATTGTTTCCCACAATTTTGTCTGAGGGCAGGTGAATCTCTCCTGGTCTCAGGGCAGAAGTTGTCTGAGGGCAGGTGAATCTCTCCTGGTCTCAGGGCAGAAGTCATATTTTTCTGTTTTAAGGCAACGTAGTTGGACAAAAGGGAGTCAACTGTCTCCTCTGGTCTCAGGGCAGAAGTTGTTTTGTAGGATTTTCCTCATGGCTTTTTAGTCTCATCTGGTCCCAGGGCAGAGACCATTGTTTCCCACAATTTTGTCTGAGGGCAGGTGAATCCCTCCTGGTCTCAGGGCAGAAGTTGTCTGAGGGCAGGTGAATCCTTCCTGGTCTCAGGGCAGAAGTTGTCTGAGGGCAGGTGAATCCCTCCTGGTCTCAGGGCAGAAGTTGTCTGAGGGCAGGTGAATCCCTAATGGTTTCAGGGCAGAAGTTGTCTGAGGGCAGGTGAAACCTTCCTGGTCTCAGGGCAGAAGTCATATTTTTCTGTTTTAAGGCAACGTAGTTGGACAAAAGGGAGTCAACTGTCTCCTCTGGTCTCAGGGCAGAAGTTGTTTTGTAGGATTTTCCTCATGGCTTTTTAGTCTCATCTGGTCCCAGGGCAGAGACCATTGTTTCCCACAATTTTGTCTGAGGGCAGGGGAATCCCTCCTGGTCTCAGGGCAGAAGTTGTCTGAGGGCAGGTGAATCCTTCCTGGTCTCAGGGCAGAAGTTGTCTGCGGGCAGGTGAATCCCTCCTGGTCTCAGGGCAGAAGTTGTCTGAGGGCAGGTGAATCCCTCCTGGTCTCAGGGCAGAAGTTGTCTGAGAGCAGGTGAATCTCTCCTGGTCTCAGGGCAGAAGTCTTATTGTTCTGTTCTTAGGGCAACATAGTTGGACAAAAGGGAGTCAACTGTCTCCACTGGTCTCAGGGCAGAAGTTGTTTTGTAGGATTTTCCTCATGGCTGTTTAGTCTCATCTGGTCCTAGGGCAGAGACCATTGTTTCCCACAATTTTGTCTGAGGGCAGGTGAATCCCTCCTGGTCTCAGGGCAGAAGTTGTCTGAGGGCAGGTGAATCCTTCCTGGTCTCAGGGCAGAAGTTGTATTTTTCTGTTCTCAGGGCAATGTAGTTGGACAAAAGGGAGTCAACTGTCTCCTCTGGTCTCAGGGCAGGAGTTGTCTGAGGGCAGGTGAATCCCTCCTGGTCTCAGGGCAGAAGTTGTCTGAGAGCAGGTGAATCTCGCCTGGTCTCAGGGCAGAAGTCGTATTGTTCTGTTCTTAGGGCAACGTAGTTGGACAAAAGGGAGTCAACTGTCTCCACTGGTCTCAGGGCAGAAGTTGTTTTGTAGGATTTTCCTCATGGCTTTTTAGTCTCATCTGGTCCCAGGGCAGCGACCATTGTTTCCTACAATTTTGTCTGAGGGCAGGTGAATCCCTCCTGGTCTCAGGGCAGAAGTTGTCTGAGGGCAGGTGAATCTCGCCTGGTCTCAGGGCAGAAGTTGTCTGAGGGCAGGTGAATCCCTCCTGGTCTCAGGGCAGAAGTTGTCTGAGGGCAGGTGAATCTCTCCTGGTCTCTGGGCAGAAGTCATATTTTTCTGTTTTAAGGCAACGTAGTTGGACAAAAGGAAGTCAACTGTCTCCTCTGGTCTCAGGGCAGAAGTTGTTTTGTAGGATTTTCCTCATGGCTTTTTAGTCTCATCTGGTCCCAGGGCAGAGACCATTGTTTCCCACAATTTTGTCTGAGGGCAGGTGAATCTCTCCAGGTCTCAGGGCAGAAGTCGTATTTTTCTGTTTTAAGCCAACGTAGTTGGACAAAAGGGAGTCAAAGAGAGTTACTAACCTCGTCATGCAGCAGTTAGGCTAATCAGGGGTCCTTCTCTGTGATATAATTTCCTGTCACATGGTCTTCTTGCACAAATTAACAAAATGGCTCAAAACAATGGTGTTCCACTTATTTTATTCATTATTAAACAACACAAATGTAAGATTATGCCAAACTAGTTGATAGGGTGTTTTATTGAGAATTTCACCTTTTTTAAGTTAAACTATTTGGTATGAAGTTTTTGTGGTTACACCTCATTGACATTTTTGCCATTATCCCCTGAATATTCTCTGAAAATTGATTAAATCCAGAAATTTTAGATGAGGTCTTCAAAGAGAGAGTGTATGCAAGTAATTTGTACGTTTATTTTCAAATTTTAACCTTTTTAAATTCAACTGAACCATAAGAACACAAAAAAAAATTGCGTCAACGTCATTGACCCATACACCAATACAGCTGCACTGCGTAGCAAAGTTTATCAGCCCAGGAACATTATTGGCTTGTGAAATTACCTAATAATACAATCTTAACATCAATAAATATATATAATATATACATATTTTAGAGTTACTGAACACATAAGGAATCAAAACTACCTTGTGGCTCAAAGGAAAACGTGAAAAAGTGAATAAAAGATGATAGCCATCTTCTGACATTAACTGGAGAAATGTCCTCTTCCTTATTAGTGTTTTTTGGCATCCGTAAGTAATTTTCATCTCACCTACAGGAGATCAAGGCCAAATGTTTTTACTGAAAGACTCGCGAAGCAGTTGATAAAAAAGTTTTATCTCATGGAAAGTAATGAACACAGTAAGTTGCCGGCATTTAAGGTTATAGGAGATAAAGCCTGCAGTGATAATAAGGATAGTTTTAATGAGGAATGACTCAGGTTTTCAGTTGTGAGAGATCAGCCTTTGAATTACTATCTTTCTATCTAGCTCAAGGATAGTTTGGTTTGACTTAAAATTTCAACTATGAATGATTTTCCAGCAATAGAAGTATGTTATTTTAAGATTTTAAATATAAGAGATAATTTAGGCTAGTCACCACTACTGTGTAAATAAAGCAGTGCTGGGTGGTCCATTAACCAGGAAGGTATTAAATCTTTGAGACTGTCATTACTACAACGAAGACACCACTGATCGCTACTGTAGATTTAAATACTTAAAACACTTCAAAAATATATCGGTGAGAAGCAAAGTAGCATGACTTTGTTGGAGCTTTGCCAAAGCTTGACAAGGTCTAGGTGGATGGTTGGATGTACAAAGCACCTGACTTCAACACCAGAAGCTGCTTTTGCATCCCAAACCTAACTAAATGTTAATTATGTTAACTATAATCTGAAGGTAATGAAATATATTGCACATGTTTTGTTATTAAAGGTCCCCTTGTTAGTTTTTGTCCTCTAGTAGCACTATGAAGTTGCGTTTATATGAATCACAGCGGTTTCACACTAATCCAGTGATCAACAGTTGTCGATGTAAAGGCATGATATGCCGCAAAGCGCCAAATAAAGGCAGCAAAGAAGACATGGGTGTAAACCATGCTGGATTTAAGGGAGTTAACAGTCGGTTAATTCATCTGGAATGCCATATTTCCGACTAGCAGCTCTGTCTTATTTGAACTCCCCTTTAAGGTTAGGGGACATATTGTTGGTAGGGTGTCTTGCTGAAGTTCATGTTTTGCATGTATATTAGAGAACTAGTTTGAACTGTCTCAGAGAAGAAATAATAAAAAAATAGATTCTTGAACTGTGATGAATGAAATTATCCAGACACAATAAGGTTTATGATCAAGTCTATAATTAGATAAAAAAGCTTTGCTTTTCATCCAGATTTCAAAAAGCTAGAGAAAGATTTTTCAATGAGCTGTTCTGATCTGTGTCCAACAAGCTTGATTAGAACATTGTTCATTGCCAATTTTGGCCAGCAGAATAAAAGCCCTGAAAACTGACTGTAAAGTGTGACAAAGAAAGAGAAAGAGGGAGAAAATGGGAGGAAGTGTGAGGGACAGACAGACTGACAGAGAGAAACAGAAAAGAATAGTTCATTGTGTGTGCTCTCTCTGGGTGGACAGTCTTGTGTAATGAGAAATATTAACATTGCCAGACTCTTTTGGTCTTGTTCAAAAGAAGAAAAAATCATCATGCTCACACAAAAGAGTGTCCCTAAAATCCACCCAACCAATGAAAGGCCTTTAAAAGGAAGGCAGTGCACAGGGAGAATTTGTTACGCACTCTTCAGTTAATCCCATTGAAAGCTAAATTAATATTTTTACCTGAAACATACATTAGTACAACAAAACACCATCTTCTAATAGAACAGTGCAGTTTCAAAACAGGAAAATGAAAGGTATCAAAAAATTGTCTGTATTCCATTTGGCATCTTGTCCTTTTTTATGGGTTACTATGGTGGATGAAGGGTTCAGATCCTTTACTTAAGTAAAAGCAGCTACACCCCACTGTGGAAAGACTAAATAAAAATAAAGACTCCTGAAAATATCAACACAGTAAAAGTAAAATAAATTAAATGTTCTCAAGTATTACCAGCAACATATACATTATGTGTTATAGTAGAAGTGTCAATTTTACACTATTAACACATCACTATAGATGCTTTAATTTAACTACCCATAATACAGTTGGGTAGATTTATCTAAAAATAATAAAGTGTCTAAGATTGATCAGCAAGTTTCTTTAGCTGCCAGATAAATGTAGTGGAGTAAAAACACTATATTTTATTCTTAAACCTTCTGAAACATAAAATACTTCGTACCAGGGATGTGAACGGCTAAACGTTTTTCATCCAAACACCAGTACACACATGTTACAGATTCATTCAAGACTACTCCAACAGTTTCACTAGCTACTGGTCTGAAAAAGTGAAACGTGCTAAACAAAGCTCAGTGTGGGATAATTTCATGCAGAAAAACAACAAAGTCAAATGTAAATTGTGTGATGCTACTCTTCAGTTTAGGAGCAGTACTAGCACTATGCTGTACCAAATTAAGCACCCAGCTGCCATGTCCGAGGATCGCTCGCTGCCAAACATCACGTTGCTGTGGTCCAAGGCCCAATCACCCAATTGGTGTGCAGAGTGATTGAGACCGATATGCTACCAGTCAGCTTGGTAGAGGCCAACAGCTTCAAAGAGCTAATTTGGTACCTCGAGGTACATGTATGTTACAGTATGTTATTATCAAAAACACTGTGACTTAACCCATTCAAAAACACTTGGTGAGGGAGGATGAGCTTAAAGAGCCTCTCTGTCTGGTACACGTCAGACAACTTCGCCGACAACCTGACGAGCACCGGATTAAAAGGAAAGCTCCGCTTGTCTTTCACATAATTTTTTCTTAGAAATTAACTGGTTGATTACAGTTAATAAGGGCAGCAATCAAAAGCAAATTTATAATTATAATAATAATAGTAAATACAGTGCTTGAGTAAAGTAGTGCTTGTACTTAAATCTTAAATTAACACTTGCAAATCACATGAAATGAGAGAATCTAACATTATTTTTTGCATAATTAAAGTACACTAAACAATTTAAATAGAGACCAAAACTCATAAATAGCATAATACTAACCATCTATTTAATGCAAGAATACGTCAACAGGTGCAATCATATGATTCACGTGGCTGTGGCTGTTTAGATTTACTAATCAAAACCCTGCACTGACTGTTATATTTGCTTTTCGTCTCTTTGCAGCTGCATCAGTTCCTAAACCAACAACAACTTATTTATCTCTGTATTCCACCACACGTATAAACTGTGTGCACATTTGCCAATAAAATGTGACTGCAATATTAATCAATTTCCCATCACACATCAGGCTTATAACTGGTGTTTGTTTCCACTGTCTGTTTGTGAATGGTAAACAGAAACCACACAAACAGTTTAGCTTTTAGTGAAGTTGACATCTGCACTCTCAAACTCAAACAAAGAAACATCTCTGTGTCCCAGGTTGCATTTAAATGCATATTAGCATCTGTTGAATTATTTAGGTCCACTGCTGCAAACGTCACCCTGCTGAGGACTGGAAACATTTCAGATCATAATGTAGTGAGAGAAGATGTTGTATTTAATTATTTCAAGGAAGCAAATGTATTGTAACTGCAATGTTTATGTGTTACATAGTGCAAGGATTATGAGGTAAAAGCAAGAAAAGTTGAAAGGTTTCAATCCAATCCAAAAGCTGTTTGCTATCACAATGGATATAGTAGATTGAGACAGTTGCAGGTCATGGAGAAATTCTTTTAGTTTTTGTCAAGCTTGTAAAAAGCCTCATTTGGAAAGGTCATTTTTTTTATTTGATAGATACCTAGATGGATGTGACACTCAACAGAAGGAGTATGACAGCTGTAAACCTCAAGGCTGAAACTCCGGCAGCATTACAAAGACTTTGTGCAGCTTTCAGGTGAAGAATTTCCACAAAATCGAACATGAGGTCTGTGTGTGATACCAGATAGTCATTGTTATCACTCGCAGGCCCCGAGAAAAAGAAAAACATATTTTTCAACCTTCACTCTCTTTATGACAGAAAACTAATTTCCACCCAGCTTTAGCCTCCCTTTCAGACGCAATATTACAAAAAAACAACATTTGTATATACAGTATTTCTGAAACTATTTTGCCTTTTGTGAAGTGATCGAAGGTTTTTCAAACCTGTAAGCTGAAAGAGCCAACATGTACTTCTGACCTCATAAGAACACATCAACTACAGTACAAGAAAAGGTACAATATAGTTTCAGAATAAAAATCTAATGTATGAAATTTGACACTAATTGAACATTATGAACTTGTTGAGTTTTTAAATGTAGTCAGGACATTGTTCTCTGCTCAGTGGAGAGACGTGAGTGAAGTAGAAGAATCTTCGCAAGATGATTAAATCCTTCATGACATAATGGCACAACCCTTTCTCCATCTCGTCATTTAGATAACCACAGCTACAAATCTACTGAGGATAACACAGATAAAATAATAACACAAATTGAAAAATAATATGAACTCTGAGGAAGACTGGATGGCCATTTGTCAAATGTGGTTGTTTCATAAGAGCATCTGCTGTCCTTAGCCTTAAATGCCTCTAATGTACCTTTTTAAAATCACAAAAGCTTTAATATCAGTTGTCACTCTGACTGACTCATTAACATCACATCTACTGATAACTGATAATTCAACAGTATCATGAGGTACTTCACAGGGCTGAATTTATTCAACAGGAAGTGTCCATAATCAAGCGATGATAGATGACAGTGACAGTTTTTTCATAGCAACGCTGCTGTTAAATTTCTCATGTTTTGATGGAAGTTCTCTGCAGGAATTATCTGCTATGGCCGCCTGATGGAACATTTTATCAACAAGCTTTACAGAAGCCAAGATAGTCTACTTCAGGGTATTGTCGGTAATGCACTGATCTTTAAAAAATAATTCCTTTTTACTGGAGCCAAGAACTATTTTCCCTCACTATGAATTCCCATTTCAACGTTTTAATTTAATGATACCCTCAAGGAATCATGGGAGTCTCTTGGATAATTTACGATTACTAGTTTACATAATTGCCATCAGTTTTAATTATTTCAAAACTTATTTCATTATTTCTGAGAAATCTTTTCTTTCCGTCAATTTTGAATGGTGGATGGCTCTAAATACTACCATGAACCTCAGCTGCTACTGCACTAAAGAGAAAAGCAGACAGAGGAGCAAATTAGAGCTGTTATGCAATGTAATTAGGAACAAAACACTGTGTCATTTGCCATATTCATCCAAAATTTACCAGGTAAGCTGAGTGGTTCAGACTTCTGAATGTTTTATCAGGTCTCTAGTGTAATCTTTAACTTCTGCTCAACATTAGGGGTGTAGGCAACAGAAGCTTGAACTAAGTGATATGTTGTTTCTTATCAAAATGCACCGTAGGAGTCATAGAAGACTTCAGTCCATACATGTTTGTATTGCACATTTGACTTTTTATCAAAGAATCAGATCTTTTCAAATAGTGTTGTCATGATACTGGAATTCCTAACTTTGATACATTACTTTGAAAAAAGATACTCGATACCATGCTCAGTACCACCGGGAAAAATTGAGGGGTTTAATTATAGATTTTTATTAAAACATAAATACAATAAGGCTTGTATACTGTGTACTAAGAAAAACAATGTCTAAGTGAACTAACTTCTTTGGGGAGATATATATCGATTTTATGATACAATGCGGTTGCACGGATTGGCTGTCGGTAGCACGGGCAGTGTTAGAAATGCTATGAAATTGTGTAAATCAAATAGAAAACAACGCAGGGCAACAAAGGTCAAGTGATCACATTCAGAGCTACCAGAGCATCATGATGATGAACTCATGTCTTGCTCTGAGCTCTGGGGAAAAATGCCAGGTGCAAAAGAAAAACTCCAAAAGTGCACCAAAGTGGTCTGTTGTAAACAGACTGAGTGCGGAGGTTTGCCCAGACTGATGTTAGATTCCCGGCCTGAATTATTATCCAGGTCCTCCCCTGATCAGGTGTACAGTTGTGGCAAGTGTCAAAACAAAGTGAACACCGCCAGTCAAGATAAATAGTTTTCTAAAAACCTGCTTCAGCTAGAAGCCATCATTGGCGTAATTAAAACAGCAACATATTTTATTTATATTAACAGGTAAAGCGAAAGAGTGATGTGCTCTTTAAAGCCTCTAATGTGCTCCAATGCCTGTCACCTTACATAGCCTTTGCGTGAGACCTGGACATACAAATGACTTGGCAATACTACGTATAGTTCGAGGACCAACATAATGGTAGACTTGAGGCTACAACTGTGGCAAACTGCCCCTTTCATTAATTTTCCTGCAATTGATTTTACAATGGTTCTTCTTGATATGTGGGGACTGACTGTGGCGACAAATTTGCTAGCTGTGGTAGCTCTGGTAGCCAGCTGTGGGAGAATAACTACAGTATAAAATACATGCACTGGCATCAAAAATAAAACACCTTCCTCTGCTTTCTGGTGTGAGTGGCTGTAATGTGGTGTGTACTCCCCTTGCCCACACATATGTGAGAGAAACAACACTCTCTGTAACAGACAGGCACCCACACAAGCATACATTTGCATTCCTAAACTCACAAGAACTAATTTTATCACTACATTCATTAACTTACCCCTAACCAAACTCTTATTCATGTGGACTTGATTCTTTCTGATACTGTAAACAAACCTGATTGTGCGCTCTACTTTTGAAGCTGCTGATTAATTTTCAAACGGCGGGGGTCCGACACATAAACAACTATCCTAAATTGTTGAAGCATTACGTGA
The DNA here is from genome assembly GCF_965226575.1 of Pagrus pagrus. Classification (NCBI taxonomy): domain Eukaryota; kingdom Metazoa; phylum Chordata; class Actinopteri; order Spariformes; family Sparidae; genus Pagrus; species Pagrus pagrus. The sequence continues at coordinate 9,267,279 of NC_140196.1, forward strand.
CTCTGTAGTTTTAAATTCTTACACACCACATTACACACACGATCATAATCTAGGACACACATTCTCATTCCCTTCGATCGCTCTGTCAATTACACAGAGGAAATCAGGGGGGAAGAAAATGAAGGGAGTCAACAATGCATGGAACATCGATGTGTCCAACCACCACTGTCTGTTTAAGTGGAATTGACTTCTGCTCATTTCCCAAATTACGCATATCTGACTGGCCCACCGCTGCAGGGGCTACAGGAAGCACAGGGACAGCGAGGGAGTCTCACTCACACACACTCTCTCCATTTCTCCATTTCTCTGCAGGGAATCAATGATGTCTGCTTAATTATTGGGTGAATTTAATCAGCGGCACAGCAGTACTTACTGCCTTGTGACCCAGTGGCTGTCAGGAAGTCATTCGGCTTCCAACAGTTGGTGTTCGAATACCACCGCAATAATTAAGAGTACAACAATTTAATTGTTACAAAGGTGTTGAGGTAACAGAAAAACTACCTCTGCATTGTGGTGCCTCTGTGCTCAGCTATTCACCAACAGGTATTTGACCGCCACTGTACATATTAATTGTTTTTGTGAAAAACGGTGCTCGAGTACAAATGCCACCAATCCCTGTGACCTAGACAGCAGTGTGCTGATTAATGATGCATAATGTCTGGATTAGTGTCTCAAAAACTATTAATTAATATGTCTAGCCTGTCAAACTGTGTACTAATATTTCAGTGTTTTATCGTCAAGATAAACTGTTCAGATAATTGGTCAGCTCTTGCTTTGGTTCATGCATTTTATCCTGCCTTGGTTTCGAAGATGATAGTTGTTCCTTGGGATATCTTAAAAACTGTTGTTGTTGTTGTGATACCTCAGATGTTTTTAGATGCCATAGTATTCTAACATGACTTTTTTTCATCTACACTATGACTGCATGTACCTGTGCCATGTTTATTAATTTAAGATACATGCAGACATTTATAGGATAAATACTTTTTTGGGACAGGAAAGAAAAAAGGAACACTCAAGCAAACCTGAAGAGACACATCACTCCAAGATAGACTTGCTATAAGCTGAGAGCCAAAGACCTACCCTTATTCAAGCAAGCTTTCTACCATTGGTTTGACTCTTTTTTAAATCTTTAAGAAACAGACCTACATTTTGGCAAATACAACAACATTTGTAGTTTGTCTGCCATAGCTAGGACACGTGTAGCTTAGCATTAGGCTTGAGTTACAGGCACTCTCCTCCCTCTAATGTTCAAAACAAACTCTCTCATCTCCTTTATTTTAACACTAAAGCTTTCGAAATCTACTGTGCACAACAACAAAACAAGAAAATTGCTGAATGGCAAATTTAAGACAATGAATGGAGATGGGTATGTCGATTTTTTTGAAATCTTTTTACTACATAAACAGAAATGTATGCACAAGAATTTGTAGAAGGGAAGGAACAATTATCAGCTTGGCAGATTATCAGGGCTGATATTCAGCATTTTTCCGATTATTGGTATCAGTGTTTTTTGCTGAGGTGTCCATTTGTCAGTTGGTTGGTTGGTTTCTCAAATTACTCAAAAACTAAAGAACGGATTTCCACAAAACTTGGATAAAGGATGAGTCTTGGCCCAGAAGAGTACCCTATAACCTTTGGTGCAGATCCAAATAAAGGGACAGATCCAGGAATGTTTTTTCTCATTTTCTTTGACTCTGCGAGATTTTTCCACATCGTCATTAATTTGTCAGGGAAAAATGCATGGATCTCACTGAACAAAAGAATCTGGCTTATTAAGGTGGCTGGTATCTATGAGTGAGTACAAAAGTGGACTGTTGGGCCTTGGCGGAGGTATGCACTCTACTGAGTGACATTTTAGTTTAAAAATGCACTTCTTTGGCTCTGATGTGGCATCCTCTCTCTGTGGTCTCACTCAATGTTCTGCACACTACAGTATCTGGTTACACGTCACAAGTAATAGCCTATCAACACTGACTAATCTGAATCTTCAAAGTAACTAGTAATTAAAAGTTATCAAATACATTTAGTGTGAATCTAAGTTAGAAGAAAATGGAATTACTCAACTGAAGTACCACAAAATTGTACTTTAGGGTTGTTGGTGTCCTTGATTACCAATAAATTGTATCAGTATTGGCCCAGACAAAAACATATTGGTCTGTACGTTGAAAGGGAGTTATCAACTTTTTCTGATTAGCAAACAGTTAATCCATACACAAGAGCAGTATCCCTCTTGGTAACAAAGCCAAAAATGCTAATCAATTAAATAAATTAGAACACCCTATGCCTTTAATTAACATATGAAAATGAATGTTCTGTTGGCATTTAAAACCTACAGCCACTTTGAGCATGACATATGTGCACAATTAAGGACTCATGCGGAGTGTATTTGTCTAGTGGGAACAAACCAATTGTCATCATGGCACACAGCAGTGATTTTGGAGCCCAGACCACAAAATCAGATGATATCCTGAATATCAGAAGCATCTGCTGAGTTTTGCAGAGCTACCCTGATGAGAATGTTTTCACAACATGTTTCACGTCGCTTCAGTGTCACAAATCTGATGACAAAACGTGGTTACAAAGTGTGCAAAGGAAAAACTGCATCCAAATCGTGTATCATGCTGCAACTGTTCCATAGCCCCCAGGGCACCTTATTGGATTTCAGATGCTAGATCTGTCCTATGAAAGTAGGTTGAAAAATGTCTCATCACTCTTCAAAAGGATAGATATTGATTGGAAGAGATCAATGAAAATTCTGTAGAATATGGGTAATATCATCTAGGTTCTGGCTGCAACAAAATAATAGAATATATAGTAGGTTTTTGTGCAAGGCCTGAGATACTGCAGTGATTAATATCATGGAAATGTAGATTGTAGAATATGAAACTCTCTGATCCAAAAAACAAAAAAGAAGTCGTAAGTTAGCAAGCACACCAGGCAATGAGAAATATACAAAAATACATTTTAAAAAAATGGCTCTACAGTAAATTACTTTACTAAACCAACACATTTAAGATAGCCAGACCATTGACACATTAGGACCGGTGTCAGTGGAGCATACCTAACAGATCAGTTCTATATTGTTCAAACTTAGATCATGAATCTTGTGAAAATGATGATCAATATAAAGAGACTGTTAACAATGAAATGAAATGTCAATGTCAATAAACAGCTAAATGTATCCATGCTTGCATCAGCACTAAACATTACAGACATCCTCCATCTCAGTGTACACAGCACATGGCTTTATACTCAACCACTGACCTATCCTGCATCTTTTCACTGTTCTTTCTCTCACATGGCCTTTAAACAGCATGACATTAAGGTCCTATCCTTCCTATCCTGTTAACAGTACATTCTCCTTGAGGTAGCCTAATGATGGCAAAGGTGAGCATGTGACCAGAGGACATTGCAGCAACCTTTTGGCAAAGTTGTGTTGAATTCAGAGTGTTTTTTGTTTGTTTGTTTTTTGGTAACAATGCGGATATATTAATTAAAATCTATCAGTATCCATACCCTGTGGTATTACAACAAAAAAAAAATCAGTGTTGCGCAGTTGAGCCAATTATTAGATATATCTTGTGCAAAACCACCCCGTAACAGCTCTGTTTTGCATATTAAGTGGAAAATCTAATCTATCAGAATGCATATTCTATGGAACTATGCAAATGGGACAACTGGAGCAGTCATAATTGCTCAGTGTGTGCTAGGAATGAAAATGGCTTTTTGTATGAGCTAAGGACAAATTAAGTTAATGACACCATTCTGGTAAATGGCAGACAGATGGAAGGTTCACAGAGACAAATAACTGTCTTAGTTCTTAATCACATGTGTAATTAACTGGTGTGTGAAGGTACCGATTTGATTGGTGTGTGGTCTCCATGTTTCATTTAAAAAGTGTTTTTTAGAGTCAAATTAGTCCGTATCCTGGAGTGAGAGAAAGGTACAGAGAGATATCCATTTTTTTATGATCAAAGACAGAACTGCTGTTATGTTGTCAACAGGGGTGGAAATGGACTGTGACACTTTTAAGTCAGAACAGTACAGCATACCAGCTGAGATTGTGAAAATCTACAGAATGGATTTATTATTAATTAATTACTTTTAATATTTATCGTATGTTTGTGCATGACATGATGTCCCTCGTGCTTTGTGTGTAGTGCAGAGAAACCCCTGCACCGTCTGTCAAAATCTAAGCACGCTCATACCATTCATCAGAGTAAATAATTAAAAAAATGACATAATATAGTTTGCTTTCATGTTTTGTTTTTTTCAAACCGCATCTCATGCAGTTTACTAGCCACAGATGTAAGCGTTCAAAGCCTCAAGAAATGAGCCGCAGAAATGAGCCCTAACTCACTAACAAATAGCTAACTGCGACTACAGAGGCTGTTGCAAACTATACTAACTCTAGTCTGTAGTAAGACGCTTAGTGGTGGTGACGTTAAGCAATGCGATTGCAGTGTAGTTTGTTTAAAGCCTAACATTTTTACCACTATTGATTTAATTTACGCTTCGAAAATCACAAATGTGGTGTTGATCTGCGAAGATTATCTTGCCGAACAAAACGTGCAAGTATCATATGCTTGTTTTTGCCACAGAGCTTATTTTCAGCGCTAATCCAAAATCAAACTAAAAAAACCCATAAGCTTTTTGTCGAGGGAACCAGGATGATGCTAATTTCCAGGCTGGCCTACAATATTACATCATCCCTACACCGCTCCATTAACCCGCTGCATCGAGCTCAGTCACAAGGAGAGCGACTTTGTATGTATACTTCAATCCTGTTGATTGGACTTGACACTTTGAAACTTTAAAGCAAAGTTATTCAAGTCTAAATGCCAGAAAATAAATACAGCAACAGGAAGGCCTTGCATAGTCGCAGGCTTTGATTAGTCAACGACGAGGCTCAGGGATTAAAAAGGCCTGCTGTTGACTATGTAAAAAACACTTTTTTACGGTATGACAAGATGGTCTTTGCTCAAGGTTCAAGTGGACTTTGAGTTAGAAAACTTGTTTTCAAAACTATTCTTTACAAGTTCATAATTGGCTTTCACACTCAACAATTTTAAAAAGAGAAATATTCATGTCTTTTAAAAATCCATATTCAGAGACCCAAATATCTTGCAAGTTTTTTGCAATTTACAGAGGACTTTTCTTTGCTTCTCAAGACTTGGACTTGCCTCAAAAGATTTAAAAACAGCATTGGCCACAAGGCACACACTACACTCTCTTCTTTTTCCACGCTGACTTTGGTTGATGTTCCTTGAAACATATAAAAGACGTCTTTGCTCGCTCACAAAACACAAATTGCCAGGTTGTCTTTATATTTTACATTTTAAGAATTTGTATACATTTCCATCTGCTTAATTAAAAATATGTATCCAATAAGTTGACAGTTTATTAGCAAGTTTTTAGGATGCCAGTTTGATAGGTTAATTAGGAGGAGAGCAGACAGGCTGCTATGTCAACCCTCTCAATTAAAAGTCAATATATATTTATTTAATGTTCATATCAGAACTCTTTCACTGATTAACAGTTCAATCAGATCGTTTGGCTGCTGAAGTAATAAACTGTTATTTCACCCTAGTCTGCCATTTGTCTTTTATGGCGAGGAAATAAGAGAAGATGAAGAAGACGAGCGTAGAGGAGGAGAGGAATCTATCTGGGGAAGCTAAATGAAAGGAATTTATCTTCTTAGTTTGAACGTTTTAATTGCTGATATTACTTTATCAGTTAAGTATCTTCAGCAAAAGTGCAAACGAGATTAGTTCCAAAAAGCCCAAATGTCAAGTTTAAAGAGCTTCACAAGCTACACAGTTCAGGCAACATCCCTTATGACACAAAAAAACCTGCTCCAGAATGGTAATTCTTTAACCTTTTCCCCCATCAGTAAGACTTCGTAATTAGAAACTTCTCCAAAAAAATGCAAATTAGACACATTTAAACAGAACATTGCGAACCTGTACTTCAGGATAATTCATGTATTCAGGGCACATTTTGGGGGGGGGGGGGGGGGGGGGGGGTTTTCTGCTCTATTTGCAGTGTGACTTCCCTTCCTGTATAAAGGTTATATTAAGACAAAACATTGAGATACGTATCAAACTGATGCAGTGTATCAGGTCGGACTGTACAGCTTCCGATAATCCCCAGTCAGCCAGGTATCAAACAACGTCTGCCTCTAACTACTGCACAGTTGTTGTATAAACAGAGCCAGAGCATATTTACCCTTCAGCAAAAGGTGTCTCTTGAGCCGACATGTTTGTATATCTGAACATCCTTCACAGGCTGCCTGGAGGGGGCTCACGCCTGAACTTTAAGCTTTTCACTTCACAGTAGGGAAGAAGAAGCAACTAGTACCAGAGGTCATCTGGAACATTTCCTTTTCTCAAAGGACATCACACCGACAATGTGCACATACATGATCATACATACACAAATGCACCCACACAGGTAGACACACCAGTACCCGCGAGACCTGCACTGAGCAGTAAATATCTCTAAAAAATATGTCTGAAGAAGAGGCTGAAAGAGATGAAAGACCTTTACAGGCTATTTCCCAGTGCAGACACTCAGGTGGAGGAGAGAGCAAGAGAGAAAGAAGGAGATGAAAAATGTCAGGGGGTTGGAAAAGATAGTGTAGAAAGATAGTGGAAAAAAGAGAGAGAGGGACAGAAAGACAGACAGGGAGGGGAGAGGAAATGTTAAGTAGCAGTTGAAGTGGAAGAATTCCAGTTTGGATTCAAGCTCCTTGGCTAATGAGGATCATTAACATGGCCTGCCCAGCTTCCCTAAACGCTGGGGAAGCCTGGACGATGTGGGATAAAAATAAAACCTCTCACGCATATCCCCACAAGATTCATAAGGCGGGCGCTTGTAAAAAAGATTTAGCACATGCAGGCCGCGGAAGGTACTTCCGCATGCAACACTGCACGCCATGGATCCTGGAAACGGGAATACTTACCCTACAAGTACACTCGGTTGAACTCTGAACTCTTCGGATTCAGTTTGAAACGCAGTGGCAAAAAAAGCAATTTAGATTCCTGCGATTTCACGAGCTGAAATAAAGACCAAGGTGAATATGTCTCTACAGCTCCTATGATATGATATAAATCAGAGGCTTATATCAGTTCAAGTATGTCATCCCATGTAGGAAATTTGCTTTGGAAAGGAAAAGAAAACGGCTCAAATGACTATAAAGCTCTCCAATCTTACACACATTCCCTCCATTATTTCAAGTGGGCAGTTGAAATTTCTCCCTACCTTTTATGATCCTCTGAGCTTTGTCATTTTCTCTCCACTCGCTGTTTAACACACAGTAAAACAAAGCACCGCGAGCGGCTTAAAAACAATCCTAGCTCCTGTCCTGCTTCTATAACTCATTGGTGATGTACAGTCACATCTTTTTTGAGCACTTCCGACTACTTCTACAGCGTGATCGATTATGTGGTTAAATCAGACGGCATCAAAACAGTTTGAAAAAACAAATGGACTTCGTCAGTGGTCCAGAATATAGCCGAGACCTGCATTCTTGGACATCCTGCCATCGATTCCTGTTTTTCCCCCTCTCAGCACTGTCACTCTACACCGTTGGGGGGCTGCGTATGTGAAATTTACAACATCTCGCCAGATCAGGCATTCCCAACCAGCAAATACTGCAAACTTGCGGTTCCATCAGCCCTTCTGTCACAGTGCAACTGCTTTTCTTCATCTATTACATTTTATTAGAGAGGAGAGATGTTCACACACAGAGTGCGCTGACAGCACACTGTGTGAGACCCAAGGCAGTCAGACAGACAAGTGTCTTGATAAGATCAGCATAATTGGCACATTCATCTGTCTTCTGTTAATAAAGTGCTTTGTGGTCGAGAGATCAACTGTGGAGAGCTGTGATTTTCACTGATGGTATTGTCTCCACTGTTGGGTTCAGTAAAGAGCTTCAACTTACTTAGTGCTAAATACAAAATATCTTTTAATGGGAAAAAAATCCCTAACAGGCTTCAGTAGCCTTTTGCCAGGGCCAGACCATATAATGTCAGGACAACAATAGTCCAACCTAATTATAGATGTACTGTATAAGAGGAACTTGATACCAAATGTAATGATGGCACTACAGGTGGGCAATATATACGATATATATCCTTATCGTGGTATGAGACGACATGCATGTATGGTCTGGATATTGTTATATCGGGATATGGTATATGTGTTGTCTTTTCCTTGTTTTCAAGGCTAAATTACAGTAAAATGATTTAACATTTTCTAAACTTACCAGGATGTTCTTCTTGTTTGAATACTTGCCTTTACTCACTTAGTCATTTATATCCACATGACTGATGATTATTGATCAGAAATGTAGTAGTACCAAAGTACCAATAAAAAAATGTTACCAATAATCATCCTTACAATATTGTTGCACTACCGACATCAGTAGGGCCTATTTAGTTGAAAATGTTGTGATATTTGAATTTGTTGTCGAGTCCTAGCATTTATGAATTGTTTTTGAAAAGTTTTGTGTATCCCGATATGGCCTGAAAAAATCATATTATTTTAAGGTCATACCGCCAAGTCGTAGATGGCGCCTATTCAGACCAATGAGAATCCTCGGCTGGGCGTATACGCTATGAACGTTTTCTAGCTACTGGGTTTACTTTCTACCTGGTTATGTGGCCCACTGAATACTGTATGTGCAGTCGAGTTTCCCCCTCGATAGTCCAACAACGGCATCCTCACTGATGGCTATATCAGTGATGATACCATTACTATTATATATTTGGCCATAATAACTTGAAGATTTGGTCCAGATCCACACATCATTGCACATCCCAATACTGTTTGCCTGTACATTTGTGTATCCTTTAGCTCAAGAGTAACCCCATGGGGAGAACAGTAAGAGAAGGACAGAGGACAGCAGAGAGGGAACACAGTATAACATAAAGCAAGAAAGAAAGGAAAAGAAAGAAGGGTAATAGTTCACACAATTTGTTCAGACAAATTCCCATGTCTGGCTCCTCTACCTTGAAAACATAAATCAGAGCTGTCTACTCAACATTCATCACACAGACTGAGATGATAGCAAAGGAGGCCGTTGAGGTACTTCTTGAAAAGATGAACCATGGTCAGGAAAATGTTCTGTTCGCTGGTCTCTCTAAGGCTTTTTAATAATGCACTAAACATGTATAATGTATTAATTGTACAGGAAGAAAATAACAAAGTACGCACTAAATAATTATGAGAATTGTTTTCACGTTAATAAAACTGTGCAAACTCAATGTGCCTGTTTCTGAGCCATTAGAGCGCTCGTCTAATTAGCAAACAAAGAAACTCTTCTTGTGTGAAGTGTGTTTAAATTACAACTGAAAGAAGAACAAACGGTTAAAGATTTCTGTCCTTTTACTGCACTTTCTTTTACTGCTACTGAGTTTAAATCTGTGCAGCATCTGATGGATGACGCGGTCGCTAATGAAAGCTGGATATGTCCACATTTAACTGTCTCCGTAACGATAAGTAATGACGGTAGCTTAGCTAACACAATTAACACTGGCGCAGAGGAAAATAAAATTCCCACCGAATGAAGTATTATGTAAATTATTAATTACCACGTAGACGATTGCAATCTTGTTCAGCTGCCCATTGGCACTCAAATAAATGTGAAGGATTCGGAGACAGAGGGAAGGGAAATAACGAAGATAATCCTGACAGTGTGAGAAAGATTCAACAAATACCACCTGCTCCTGAAGCAATTTATAGAAACAATTTGCATTTGCAATTTAACCACTTATCTAGACTAAACAGCAACAAATGCAAACAGGAAACTAAGAACAATTAGAGCAAATGTTGGAAGAATCTTGCATTTATTCTCATACTGTTAAACTGTAATGTATGTCCCAGAGAAATCTTGCAAATTTATAGGATATCTCTCTTCACCATGGTAAATATTAGAGCCACAGTATAGTAATCTGTATTTAATGTAAATTTAATCAAATGATTTCTAAATGTTTTATGAGCAGCAGTTTCCACAAATGCAGTTACACTTGTACAAATGTCTTCTGTGTGAGATTCTGCATATGTACAGTATGTGTGTGAGAAAGACAGTCAGAGAGTGAGTAATGAACAGATAAAGAGCCAGCGAGAGGTAAAGACAAAGACGGAGAGTCGGAGAGTTGGAGAGAGTGAATCCAAGAAGAGAAAGAGATATGGAAGGAGAAAGTGATCTCTCAGATTCGGTGTCTCAGCTTAATGACACAGGACCCACATGGGAGAGAGGGAGAGCCAAGCTGAGAGCGTGCTATGATGAATCCAGAGACCGATAACCTCAAGCCTCCCCACTCACAGCCTACACAGTCAGGAAAAAAACTGTCTCAGAAATTAGCTGCTCAGCTCAGAAACTGAATTTGTGATTTTCTCTCTGCTGCTTGTGTCCCTGGCTTTCACTACTTCTGCCTTTTTTTCTGCCAGCCTCCAATATGGTGTCAATACCTGCCTCTGAATCCCCCAATCTGTTCCCCCTGCTGCGACCGTGGACAATATGTGGCTGACTTTGACAAATTAAACCAACTCGATATATGGCAATAACCTTCACAGAATGACATGGAGGGAAAGAGGGGAGCAGGAGGGGGAAGGTATGGGAAAGGGAGAGGAAGATGGACGGAGACACCTATAGATGGATGATGGGACTTATTGAGCATAGCTCAGTATTTCTAAAGCAGGTACAGCATGAGAATTTGGTGCACATAAGGACCAACTTTCTAAATGTCACCATAGCTAAGAATAAGTCACTTTAGCTGAAATGCACTGAAATATCTGTGCAGAAAAGGCGGTAAATTGGACTTAAAAAGCACCAGTCACTGATGGAAAAACAAGCATTTTGTTGTGTGTTTGTTAGATAAGGACAACTTTCCAAACTAATTATCAGCACAGTATGTTTACAGTTCTTAAAGCACAACAGTATCATTATATTTCAGTTAGAAAAAGATATTTTCATCATGTGATGTGTGCAAAATGACATCAGTCAACAACCAGAGTTTTAATTGTTTAAAACTGATTCCCTAAACATTCATCCAAACTCAGTAGGAGCACGAAAGAGAAGAAAATCCTTGAACTGACACAATAAGTTCTCCATTCAAAGATTAAACCAGTGGATTTGGACAAACATCCTTCCCATCGTGACAAATTGCCACATTATGGGATCAACAACTCCAATTAATTTCCTCAAGGCAAGCTTTTATAATGACTCCATTAAATTGCCCAAGTGGACATGTTTCACCTGTTACAACAAAACTCTTCTACAACACACACAATTGCACTTTAACTGCAAAAGCACACACATGCAAACACACAAACCAGCATGAGGGGGTCGTTAAGCAGCTATTGTTGTGCTCCTCTCTGCTCAGCATGATAACGCTCTGATTGATACCAAGGTTCCCCAGTTAATCACCTGGCTATGACTATAAATGCACGCTGTCTTGCAAGTGATGCACAAACTACAGCAGGAGACACACGCAGGCAAATGAATACACAACTGTGCAAGAGTGAAGACACAGGACTCACACACGTACACGCACACTTTTGTCACAAGCTGAATACACCTGCCCAACATCCATCCCACACAAGCTCAAGTTAACTCACCTGCTCTGAGTGACCAGCTAAAAGCTTTCAAATTGGCCTTGGGTAATCTTCTTCCCTCTCGCTCTCTCTTCACTCCCTCTGTCCCTTTGACCACTCTCTCGCGCTCTCCCTCCCTCTCTCTCAGTGGCAGTACACGGACGTCCTACGGGCAGCTCACCCTTCCTGTGTGGCTTGGCGTAAGTGCATCGATCTCTCTGCCAAGTGGTACGTGGTCCTGCTGTTTCCACCAGACTCAGATGTGCTCTCTCCTCTCCGCCGCTCACTCTGCCTCGCACAGCTGCAGAGGGAAATATGAGGACGGCAACGTGGTTGAGAGCTGCTCCACTCTCCCTCTCTCTCTCTCCCTCTCTCTCTCTGTAGTGAGCTGAGATGCTCTCTCTCCCTCTCTCTCTCTCTCTCAGGTTGTCAGCTGGTATGATGCCCACTCCTACTATTTCTTCACTCTGTCACTCTTTTATGGTGGACTGAACTGCACACTATCTCACCATCCCTTTTTTTGCTGTTTCTCCATTGATTCCTCTGTCTTTCTCGCTCTCATTATTGATCTATGTGTCTGTGTCCTTGCTAGTGCAGCCTCTAGTGGCTGCATTTTCCCCATGCTGTTCATAGAATCAGCATCAAATTTTCCATCGCACAGAACATGAAGCTTGTTGTGAATTTGCTCCAGGATTTGAGTTGGCATCAATATCAGCTGAAAAACAAAAGAGAAACAAATGTATCATGAAAAAAAACCCAACAATATATCAATAAAATATGCTCAAGGCGTTGTCTTAAAATAGCTTGTTTACTCCCACCAACAGTCAAATTTTTGAAAAATATTCAGTTTGCAATGATTTCAAAAAGGAAAAGATGCAGAAATCCTCACATCACAGAAGCTTGAACCACCAAATTTTATTTATCAATCCATTACTCAGCTAGATTTCAGATTGGGCTGCAATTATCAGGCAATTAATTGTGTAATCAGTCAACAGAAACAGTTTTAGCCTCTTAAACTTGAGAATTCAATGCTTTCCCTTTGTTATTCCTGATAGTAATCTGAATATCTTTTGGGTTTTTTGGGTTGGATAAAGCGAAACATTTAAAAATGTCAACTTGAACAGTGGGAAATTATAACTGGCATTGTTTCATCGTTTGATATTCTATTAACAAAACAATAAATCACAATCAAAAAATCTCTGCAGAATAATTTTGATAACTAAAAACCTGTTTCACAGCCCTAAAAATGACAGAAAAGGGTGTGTGGGTAGGGAAATACTAACTCTTCGTTAACCCTCAGTGCTCAAAAATTAGCAACAGCCAAAGTAAGTATAAAAAGTATACTTCTCAAAATTAGTAAGGGATATTGGGATATTTTATTCTGTGACATGTCTGAATTTTTTATTTGAGTTTTGTCAATATTTTTGGTACCCAACACATTTCATGGGACTTTTATTGCATATCCATGCACAGGTACATATGCACCCATATCCCAATATCCCTAACTTATTTTGAGTAGTGCACTTATAAAAGTAAACAGCACAGTTTGCTAAAATAAAGATTTTTAGAGCAATCAGCAATTCACAGATATAGGTCTTACTGTTATATAAAATATCATTAGTGTCAATTGTAGAAAATTAAACACAAGGTTACAAAATAGCCACCTAAAATAATAGTAAGGTATCTCATCTACCATTGGAGATTTTCCATTTAATCTAATTTTAAGCAGAATTATTCTCTTGAAATAATGTATTTGTTTCTCAGTGAATATTAATGAAGTTCAATATGGCTATAACTGTTCTATATTGGATGTTATTGACACATTTTATGAGATGGATGCATGTGGCTTTTAAAATGTTGCTAAGCATGTAAATTAGCCACTAGCTGCTAACCTAGCTGTAAAAGCTATATTAGCGTTAGGTAGCTAGCTTCAAGTAGTAGGGCTTGACTGTTTGTTGCTAGGAAAGTTGATTTAAGATAACAAAGTTTGAAATACTGTTGTCTTAACAGAAATACACATAAAAACATATAAGTACCTAACGCTAACATTAACAGTGTAATGCTAACAGTGAAGATAACGTTACCTGGATTAACGTCACCCTGTCTTGTCACTGTTACTCCTAACAACAGTAACGGAAGTATTTAGAAGAAACTCACCAGACATAAAGTAATCATCCTCTCAGCAATGGTCCAGGAGAAAAAGTAATAACAACACGACTTATTCCAATAATGTGTGAATGATAGTGTCCATTTTAATCATCAACCTGATTAAATCCAAGGCTGCGGTTCTCCCTGTGGAGCTGAAGACTCGTCAGTGAGCTCAGTGCTGCCGCCGGTGGCGAGAGTGGGCGACATACGAAATTTTGTCAAAAAGATAAAAAAAATAAAATATCTTATTGTCACTAATGGTCACTAAAATGTGTTTGAGCTCACCATGTCCAGTATTCAGAATCCAAAACATTTATTCACAAGCCAGCCGGTCCTGCGCACGTATGCAAATTAGCCATGTGCGCCAAACAGAAGAAAGACGTGACGTTGAGAAGTCATGCTAAACATGGCTAGCAAGCGAAAGCTAAACCAGAGTGTATCACTCACACACTTCGGGTTCACATCCAAAAAGGCGGCACTCAGAGACGAAGAGGCACCGGGAGACGATGCTGGTGCAGCTAGCACAGTGGGCCCACTCGGTACCAGAACAGGGGACCCTCTCCCACCCAGTGACTCCTCAGAAGAACAACGTGAAGTTGAGGTAAGTTAACGTTAGCTGCTACTGCTGCTAGCACAGGTGACCTGCCGGCTGGTTGGACAATGAAGCAGGTGGGCGAACGGAAAGACCGCAGGTTGTGTAGGCCTGGTGGTTGGTTGTGGTAGAGAGAGCACCCGCCGTGGTGATGTTTGGCTTGTTGTAGGCTGTCTGTCTGTCTGTCTGTCAGCATCCGCCGTGGTGCTTTTTTCAGTTTGAGAGATGGTCTGTTTGCACGGTTAGGCGAATATGCTTTGTGTATGTGTTCAGTGATGTATCTGTCTGATGTATTTGCTGTAGATGGATGGTTAAATAATGTCACATGATAGGTCATACTGCAGGCTCTCATTTGCACGTGCACTGATTGCGTGCCAGTCTCCTAAAGGCTATACCTGGCATTTATTCAGTTGATTGCTCTTGTAAGTGCGCTAGATTGGTGCCAATTATCGTTGTGTCTGCATTTTAATGCACAACTTTGCCTCTCCTTGTTATAAAACAACATGCATCCAAACAACTTTAGCCAATACAACCTCCTATGTCAGTGTTACTTTACGAATACAATAGCATATCGGATTATCACATATTGTGTGTGTGTGTGTGTGTGTGTGTGTGTGTGTGTGTGTTGTCATGTAGGCTATAGACTGATTGTCTTGGCTTGCATCCATGAAATATTGTAATGTTATAGGCCTACTGCACATTGAGAAAATTTAGATAGGTATTGCGCAACAATGGGGAGATGGGGACCCCCCGAATATTGACCGGTATATCTGTCACTGGGCGAGAATCTGTGCTGCAGATAGATGTATGGACTACAGATGTTGTAGTGATGATCACATGTCAGCTGGTCAGCTAAATTAATGATAATTAAAGTCTGTATATATTTGGTATAACAATTTCAGCATTTAGTTTAGATGAGTGTAGTGTAGTGTATTGTAGTTTAGTTTAGTTTAGTTTAGTTTAGTTTAGTCTGGTGTAGTGTAGTATAGTATAGTCTAGTCTGGTATAGTTTAGTTTAGTCTGGTTTAGTGAAGTGGAGTGTAGTCTAGTCTAGACTAGTCTAGTCTGGTTTAGTTTAGTCTGGCTTAGTTTAGTCGAGTGGAATGGAGTGGAGTACATTGTAGTCTAGACTAGTCTAGTCTGGTTTAGTTTAAGGGAGTGGAGTGGAGTGGAGTGGAGTACATTGTAGTCTAGACTAGTCTAGTCTGGTTTAGTTAGTCTGGTTTAGTGAAGTGTAGTCTAGTCTAGTGTAGTCAAGTGTAGTCTAGTCTAGTCTGGTTTAGTCTAGTCTGGTTTAGTTTGGTTTAGTGAAGTGGAGTGTAGTCTAGTGTAGTCTAGTTGAGTCTATTCTAGTTGAGTGGAGTATAGTTTAGTTTAGTGTAGCTCATTTGTTTGATGTGCACATAGTAGTAACATTGGTGCTGCAACATGCAACCACATGCACTACACTTTGTGTTTACAGCAAGATGCATCTTGCATCACAGTTTTCATTATCACAGCAAAAACACTATTAAAATCATGATGATGTGACATGTTGTTGGGGTCTGTACTGAACAAACACGCTTTCTTACATCTGGAGAACAATATTTGTCATCCAGGACATTTCTGCAGCACTACAGTTCTTAACTAAAGTCCTGTTTTGTTACACATTTGACCTCAAAATTTTACCTATCAAAAAACTGCAGCTCCTGCACTTTTCTTTTATATTCAGCTTAATTTTGCAGCCCTACTCCGAAGATTTCTAATGCGAGTCATAATAAGGACTTCACACTTACATAATCCTCTTCTATTTGATGAATATTATCATTAGTTGGTTAGTCTGAGCATATAATCATTTGTTTAATGTCCCATTTATATCAGATTGTATGTTTAGTCAGCACAGAAGAAATACCAGCCGCCAAGATTATAGTTGCTTTAATTGATGTAAGTGTAGAATAATGGTCACTTTATGTTCCTTGCTAATTGTTTTTATCTATTTATTTTTTTACTGTGAGCGATCTTATTCGTTCTGTAGCATTTATAATATTTTCCTTTTCATGTATCGGCAAGCCCTGAAAGAGAGAAAGAGGATTATGATTTTTTTCAATGCATACTTCAGTTAAGGTCTTGTATCCCTTTATAACTGCCAAATGAAAAGATTTCTATGCAACTTATAGATAAGAACTTACCTTTCTTGTCCTTACCTGTCTTGCCATGACGAAACCTTTTGTGCCGACTTACAGAGGAGCACACTTTCTCATCTGTGAAGTGTTTTCTGATGGTCTGGACTAAAAGAGGGAGGCAGCGTCCTCACTATCACAGCAGTGGAGGTGCAGAGAATGAATCTATCAGGACCTCATCAACTGCTGATCAACTTCTGGAGGGCAAAAGAATATAAAAAAATATTTGCTGGAAATTGCAGCTGTGGATGAAATAATCTCAACCAGAACAGAGAAGAGCAGAAAAATGTGTTTTTTAATGTTGCTGATTTGTTTGTTGATGTGTTTGTCAGGTTATGATAAAGAAAGGACCCTAGAGGAATACTGATGTTTTATTCTTAGTAAGTCACACACGTGTGTACGCATGCACACACCTCAAGTTGTGCTCACTATCATCAAAACAACACAGGAGTCAAAGCGGATTCACACCACGGGAGATGAACCAAAAATACCTCAGGCTCTCCAAAAAACAGGAAAGATAGTAATTGTTAGTTTGCGTGGGCAGAATGGTAAGACGCTGACCTAGATAGAGATCCATAGGGTGCCATTAACCAGGTTAGGCACGTAGAGAGATTACATGTTAGCCGTCACAGCTGATCAACAAACTTTGGAGATCAGTTGCTGGCTAATGCATGGATCATCACGGCGAGCTAATTAGACAACCCTGGGAAAAGATCGATACAGTTATAAAACTATACACCTTAAAAGAGTCTTTACTCTAGTTACATTACTGACATGTATGTTTACTACTACTAATACTATGCACTGATCAGTCACAAAATTACTTACCACTAATGTGAAACCTTGAGTCCTAACATTCATATGGACGCTGGAGTCCAGGTCGATCCTTTGAGCTCTTTGTCACATTCCTGAGCATTTTTTTCTGCCGTGGACTTATCATCTTTCTGATAAGTCTGGTTTAATTAAGTTATTTGATGCTATAAAAAGGGGGTGACACATCATGAATGACAGCTGAGCCTTGCTCGCAATTGAGTCAGGCGGGTGTAAGGGGAAGGAACTCGATACCGCGACTGCACCACCTGATCACTGCTGCACAGACTGTGGCTCCAAATGACGTCACAAGCACAAGATGGCATTTGCGATATTTTGGCTTCATTTTTGTTCAGTGGGAGGAAGTTGAAATGCGCTGTCCATCTTTATGCATGTCAATGGTTCACACCAACAGGTTCATAAAGATAACAGAGACGAGCCCGCATTGAATAGCACGCGCCCACACACACACACACACCAAATCCATGATTAATGGACACTTATGTTTTCAGTTTTCATGAGTACAAATATTGCTTTTACCCAAAAAACTTGATCAAATAAATGTGTCTTTGCTATTCCTGAGATCACACACTCCCAGACTGAGATCTTCTGTACACATACATATTTTCATATGTGGGGACCCAAACTTACATTACTTTGCAGGTACTTTTGGCAAAAGTGACTTACATTTTTCCCCAACGCACATAAATAAATTGCAATTTAGGTTCAGCGTCTAGCTCAGATGCACTTCAGCATGTTTACATGAGGAGCCAGGGATCAAATCACCAATGATTGCAATGTTATGCTGCTTCCGCAAGTGCAGTTTGTGACTAACATGACAAATTACAAATCAGAGCCAGACTTCAGTACATTTATTTGGATGCTCTGGAAATACTTTACAGTTAGACCACAGTTGTATGTAATCAGACATGTTGAACTTACAGATCTGCTGGCAGTCTCTGCTTGCATTGTACGTGGTCAACCGAAATTGAGTAGTTTTAAGCGTAACATGAACATAATAGACAATGAGTTTATCTGAGGTATCTCCATCATGAATTTCAAATAGAAATGGGAAAAGATCGCCTTATAATAACACTAGAATTTAATAGTGCCATTCTGTTCAGCCATGTTTGTATCGCTAATGTCTATGAAAAAATTGTAGCCTCTATATTTTCAGAAACGGTTTAGTATCAGACAAAATGCTGATATTCTCCATTACACAAAGTATTAAATTATGTTTGTGAACACACCTCAAACATGGTGTTGTCGTGTGGGATAAACAACCCTGTACAAAATGGGATCTTTAACGCTGATGCTGAAACAGTGTGCTGTGGCTTTGCCTCATGATGTTTGGGAGGTTATTCAGTGTGGCAGAGCCTCATTCAAATTCAACCCGTCGTGTGTCTGTATATATAATGTAATTTTAATTTTTTTTGGTCTTTGTCTTTGGGTGCATGCACATGGAAAGACACTCATAAATGCAAAGATTCACTCAATCTGAGAAACTTAATCAGAAGATAAGACTTGATGTACTGTAAAATAAATTGACACAGTAATATATTGTTCCTTCCTCCCGAGGGCTGCAAATGACGGCCATGATTTCCAAACAGCAATGTTGATTATTTTAAACAGCCATTTCCATGCAAAACGCAATAACACGAGCTGTACTGTGCAGAACTCAGCATTCACTGCCGCTCCAGTGAGCTTCTGATTTATTTACTTCTTGCAAGAAACATTCATGGAGAAATAAATGCACTGCCAATGGCACTTCCCATATTCTACGGACATTCATTGTCATTTATGGGCTTGAGAAAGTGGACTATTTCATGAAAATTTGCTAGTAAGAAATGATTTCAATCATATGTAGATAACCTCAGCCTGTTTCAGCTGTGGCCTCTGCTGCTCCCAATATTCTTCTTCCTACTCTGTCGTCAACAAGGCTAAACAAGTCCTGTTCTTTATTTATGACAATGCATATCTTCTAGAGCAACGCCCCAGGCAAGGTTGTCTGTAAATACTTAAGATTGGATGTGATGCTGAAATAAAAAAGGCTTTTAATCCCTTTTTTATCAAGAGCTTGGATATCCTTAGGAGGATCAGGGTTGGTGGCTAGTGATAAAACCTCCCACACATTAATCATTGAGGCTTTTCCATTGTTAACATTAGTACTTGAATCTGCCAATAAGGCATTTAAAGTACATTTGGTTTGTACAGATCCTAATTGTGCACACAGGGAATCCGATAGTGTGATCAAACTAGGTAGCAAGTAAAAGTTTGACTGGGATAAAATAAATTATGTTATATTAAATTATTTGTCTCCTGCGTTCTGGTGACTTTTAGAGATTGAAAATAACAAAATGATAAGCACCCTGCAACAGCGTTTATGTTAAATAATTTCAAATGATTTATTTTCACTTTGAATTCTCCTAGAGTGCAGAGTAATTTGCCGCACTGCGTGAACCTTCCTGACTCTTAGACATAATTACTATTCATTTGTTAGTTTTCATTTAGGCCTATTCATTTTTAGCCCCTGCCCCTTAGAAAGTTTGTGCGCAACTACCCCTGTGGTCAAGGCAGCAGATTCAACAAATTATCCCCATTCCCTTTAAATCTTTCCATAATAAATAGGACACAGCAGTACTGTAGGAAGTGAGGGGAACGTGTGAAATTTATGTAATTTATTGGGAAAAATACAGGTGAATTGTGACTCCGTCAGAAAACCAGGAAAGGGGCAAAGAAAAACATGAGTCTCCCTGGAAATCAAGGTGGGTTGGCAAGTATGTCTTTTGCTGATTACGATCAACACATGTATTATTCTATGTTGGTATGCCAATCTATACAATATATGTCTATCCTCAGGGGATCCTAAATGTCTGGAAAAAGTTTAATCTGTCTCAATTCATAGTTGAGACATTTCAGTCTGGACCAAAGTTGTGGACCAACCTACAAACCAACATTGCTATCCTAGGAGCCATGCTGCCATCATGGCTAAAACTAAAAGTTAAAATACTTTATTTGCAGTTGACCTGGTGGCCAGTTCATGATAACTGCAAAGACTGCTGCACCACCGGTTCTTTAAATAAATCTATGTCAAAAGATTGGAGTGCTGACGTGTAAAACACTTTCGGGAAGAAATTTCTGCAAATGGGAACAGGGTCTGAACATCTGTCACAAGAGTTTAATCACCAAGGGAAAACATCCATCCTATAAATGAAAAAGGAAACATTCATTTCTTTACTTAATTAAACATGAAAACGTTCTTTCTTTCTTCTAATTAAAGATCTACTGAGCTGGCCGCTGAAGTAATCTCAGGTGTCTCCACACTTCATTTCACTTCTTTTTAGCACCACGCCAGCACCAGGAGAGGGGTCTGTCACTGACTATTTGTCAGCGCAAAACAAAGAGGGGCACGACTAAACTGAAGTACTTTGATGTTCAGGCTGTATATTTTTAGTCAAGAAAACTCACACAGACGGGTACAAAAAACTGAGTTACACAAATGCTAACTGGAGTGAGCAAGCCAAGTGACAATTAAGAATTCAGTTAAAAAAAAACACATTTTTTGTCACATTCGAGTGACACATGTGACAACTGACTATAAACAATTATTTTGCGCTACCTAATAACACCAACATTGTAAAGCACCAAAAATGTTCAAAATATAGCATACACTTAAATGGATGTATATTTCTTTAGGTGTGCCTTCCTTTAGGTGACTAAAATACGTCTCGCTGTCAGTACCGATGAGCAGTACGATGCTCTGTCTCCCTGTGGCGCTGCTTCTCCACACAGACGGTCATCTACTGCTGGTAATACACTGACTAGGGATAAGTACCTCATACAACCCCACATCAAAAGACCCGAACTATCACTTGAAGTGTCTATGCCTCATAGCTGTTGATAAACAAATATTACAAATATTCTTCCATCTGCTTACATTAACATTATATTGTGTTATAAACATATATAAAGTGTTTATACTGCTTATAAATGATATATATTGGGGGTTAACCGGAGGCAGAGAATGTATTTTCTCGAGTGTCTGAGACTTTAGGTGTTAAATGTGATCAGAATATGAGTGAATACTGCAGATAAGGAGCAGATAAGGATAGATAAAGTTTTAAAAAGTACTGACACTAATCATGTGAATGTGATTTGAATTCCACAGTGGGATGATGGTGGAACTCATTTGCATGTGAAATGAATAAAGTGAATGCAACCTCAGGAACAGTAATGATACATTAAAAATACATCCTGTCTCTCCTGCTCGCTTTCTCGCTCACTGCTTCTCTCTCTCCTCCTCACACACTCACACTCACACACACACACACACACACACACACACACTCACATCTTCACATATGAGTCCAAAAATATAAACAATCACAGCAACATTAAAACATGTAATCAGCGGACTGAACCTGGATGGAAGGGAGTTTTTATGTAGTAATGTGCTGCTTATTTTCAGTTACAATTATGTTGTGCATGTACTGTGGCATCAGTAAGTGTTGCCTGTTTTTGTTCATAATCAAACGTGTAAAGTTCTTCTTGTGAATGATAGTTGTTAGGGTTTGGAGGTTCGTTTTTGGACCCAAAAGCGGACACCAAGACAGGGGGAAGGTTTAAAGGAATCTATTGATTAGCTCAGGTGAATAGATAGCTAATAGTGGCTCAGGCTCAGGCGAGTGGCACGGCAGGTGGTAAGGCTGGGGGGATTACTGGGAGGTAGAGGCTGATATGGAGGGACAAGTGAGTGTAAGACATAGGTGGATCCACAGAGGCGTTTGTCTTGAGGCTGAGGTGGAGTGTGGCTGTGGAGCTGGAGCTCAGAGGTGCCACTGGGTCTGGGAAGGATGAGGAGAATTCAGGAGCGAGACATGCGGTTCAAGCAAAATAACACAGGAGCAAGAATCACAAGAGCAAAGCAAGAGTAGTTTTGCCATAGATACCACGATGACGAGCAATATGACAACAGGTGGAGAAAAAATCAGAGTACTTAAAGGAATAGTTCACTCTAAAACAAAATTCAGTCATTATGGACTCACCCACATGCTGATGAGAAGTCCGGTGTAGTTTCTTATTCCTCAAAGTGCAGCTGGAGACCCGCGGGGGTACTCTCCGGCAGGAATAATCCGACGCTCAGCCTTTAAAAAAAAAAAAAAAAAAAAACTCACAGCACACAGACACCAAAATACAAGCAAAAAACAGAAAAAACTTCAGAAATTCACAATCATCACATATAGTCAGCCTATTAATGAACAAGATTGATAGTCTTAAAAAAAAAAACTAAAAAATCTGATTGAAAAAAGATAAAAATGAATCCGAAGACGGGACTCTTTTTTGGCAACAGATGCTGACAGCGATATCATATTTGCCAAATGAAAACAGAAATCTGTTTCTTCAGATTTACTGAAGAGGAGCCTACAGAGATGCAGTGAAAGTGGGAATGTTATGCCAGATGAGTGAGAGCTGGCAACTCTGCGCTTGTTAAGTAGTCTTGGCTCAAACAGCCTCCTCGTCAACTCCTCAAGAGATGGCCTTCATGGCAAATGCACATATCTATTTTTAACTAAGAACTAGCTAGTTCTGTTCAATGCAACAGTAAGACAGCAATGTTTTTATCTGTTTCTAGGAAATACAAATGATTGTGTTATCCTTGAATAATAAATAGTTAAAGAGCTGCCTTTACATATACAAACAAAATAGACAAACTGATGTTTGGCGATGACGGTTAGGTGATGGTTTATTAACCCTCCACTGATTCGATATTGGGTATAACACTTTGGTCTGTGCTGAGAAAACTCCATTCACCAATGAAGAGTGTGTGATGCAGTTTAAAGCTTGTAAGTTGACCTTGAGTTCAGTTGGTTCTGATAAACTATTTGTACGGCGGGTAAGGACATGTCATCGACAATATATATAACAGGTCGAGGTAGTTTTTTGGATGCTTTTGTTGCCAGAAATTAAATTTGAGAGAAAAAAAAACATGTCTCTCTGTGCACCAGTAGCTCTTCTCTGATAATACCTGCTGTATTTCTCACCAGGTGAGTAAAACAGTCAACACATTCCTCTGGTCAGAGTTAGGAACATGGATATAAACTTACACAACACATCATCATCAAACTACATCTGTTAAAATGTCTTGTGTTAAAATTGCGTCAAATAATGACACTTTGGATTGGTGTCAGAGCCAAAGCCATCAGGATTCGACGAACTGGGGATGAGACTCAACAATCAGCTCTCTTTCTTCAGAAAGTTGCTTTAATGCACTTAAATCAGCCTAATCTGTCTCGTCTTGTACAGAAATATAAAGTATGAAAGCTAACAATAAAAGAAGTTCCTGCAGACGTTTCTGTTTAAAGTCAAAATGAAAGCTTGAAACGACAAACATGCCGCTGTCACTTTTGGGAGATTATACAAAAACAAATTTGAAAAAAACAACATTTGTTGAGTCAGTGCTGATATAAAATTTTGCACGATTCAAAAGGTGATGACAGCTAAGACACAACAAAAAGATAAATGAATAAATCCTTGGATATACACACATTTTACTTGCTATCTGTGTGTTTCAGAATTGAAACTAGAGTCTAATCTTGCAACGGGATCACACCAGCCGCGACACCCTTCAGCTTTTCTATGATGTTCCAACCCATGACTACCAAGTAGCTTTTGCAACATTATTACACGAGTACTCAGTACTGATGGGTCGGACCGCACCGTCTTCAAACTTCATTTGGATCTCAGTCTCACACCTGTAAAGTTTTGTGACTGCATCTTGCACGGTTGCGCCTCTGTTGCTACAATAGTTGTCTCGAAGACCACAGTTTGCCATGATGACACACACACACACACACACACACACACAGACTAACACATTAGCAGCCCATGCTGTCGCAGTGATGTTCAAAATTCACAGCTTAACGGTGCACCAGACCTCTGCCTCCTTGTGTGAGTAGGCAGTGTGACACATTTTCACTTCAAGGCAGAGATGAGGTCATGCTGCGCAGGTCTATTCTGTCCACACTGAACTGATTAACATTAATATGCTTAAAATGAAATACACTTTATAGACTACATTACAGAATGCAGACACATTAACAAATACAGGCAGGGACACAGCAGGTGCAGAGAAACACACTGAGGACTCCTGGTGGACAGGTGAGGAAACGCTGGAGTAGAGTGGAGACCAGAGAAAATGTTTGTCTTAAACCGACCAGCATGTAGCTAATTGAATTTCTTTGTCACGGATCTGTTTCATTACCAAAGGTCACCTGCTTTTGTCAGTCTTCACAGTGGTGCTGTTTTTAGCTCTGCTCCCAGTTCTTTCATTCTTGAGTGTTAATTGAATCCGTTTTATACAATAGGCCAAAGGGTTCATGTTCAAACAGAGAGGGAAAATATTAATCATAATTGAGCCTTCACACTTCTCTCTAACTCATCACTTTTGTTCTTTTTTTGCACATCTGTCAGCAGCAAAAGATAAAAACACAAAGCTAATTATGACTCACACAATAAAAAGGGGAAGGTGGTGGGTTAATTAATTTATATATATATGTGCAGCTACTGCTATATACTTCTTACTCTTGTCAAATTAATTGATTTTTGAGGGATTTTAATTCTACAAAAGTTATGTTTAGTCCGAAGTGGAAAGCCCTGCCTCCTTAGAGCGGGCTCAACAGCAGCCAGTGTCCAAATTTCTCTCTTATGTCCTGAAGATTTGTCATGGACCTCTACAGCTGTTTACACATTGTAGATTATTGTTCAAATGTATAATTTTCAATAAGTTTTCATACATTTATTCTATTAGTTATTTGAGCTGGGTGATGTTAGCAGATGTTAACAACTAACTAACAACCCATTTGCCAGAATAAATGCAAACCACAGATATGTTTAATATGGTTCGGACCAGTAGTTACAGTTTGATTCTAATTTTTTACTGTGATAATTACTGAACCAACTAACTAAACTAACTGGATGCACAGTTTAGCAGCTGGTCAATGCAGGTTTGACTCCTGATATACAAGTGGAAACTTTACATGCAGAGCCCCATCGGACTAAACTAAACACATTAAAAAAACGCACTGTAAGCACATGTAAACACCCACACAAAGATCATCATCATCCTAGAGGTGCTTCTCCTGAACTTTTAATATCGTTAATAACTGTTTTTCCTGACACACACTTTTCTTTGCACTTATGTGCTCGTGAGGGACCTTGCCTTAATAATGTTGTTGCTGATACTGCTAATCTTGAGATTAACTTTCATCAGAAAAAGACTAGATTTAAAGCACATATGAGAATGAAAATTTATGACACCTACTTCCATATAAGAAATAAGACAAATCCCCTGAAAATCCGACCGTGACAGTGACAATGAGTAATGAGATTGTTTTATTTTCCTGCAAATGGAAAGCTTAAGCTGCCACAAGAATAATTATAAAGATCTAACAATATTTATAAAGAGTAAGCGACCTGAGGATAATCACAGATCCAAGTCTTAACCCTTGACTTAACTTTGGTGGCATGGAATTCATTACCATGTTTTTTTTATTTTTATTATTTGAGAAAGTAATACAACCTGTTTTCACAAAAAGTTAAGAATATTGAAGATATGGATCCATCCCACATCCCAAGCGCTTTTTTTTTCAGTAGTTCAAGAGATGAAACAATTATATTGAGCGATGTTGTGAGCGATTACTTTGATTGTTGTGTGTTATCGGCTTGTGTAGTGTGTCGAGTCTCACTGTGAGTATGAATGTTATGGACGTGTTTTAATGGGATTTTATTAATGAAGTATTGTTAATGAAAATAATGGAGACCCCAGGAAGAGTAGCTAGAAGCTAATTAGGATGATAATAAACAAACAAAAAACCAATCACCTGTAAAAGCTGGACACACACAAGTACTGACTGATGCACTCATTGCTTTCGGCTGCACTAACAACATATTCAAGGTTCTCTTCAAAAGAAATAATTGCAATGAAAAGAAATTAATCCAGTGTGGAAAAGAACGTACTGCAAAAAAGAAAAATGTTTTCGATGAACATGAAAGACATTTTCATTATTTTGTTGGTAATCACAATATTACCAAAATAAAACAAACAAACAAACAAATGTTTTCAACATTCCACAGGTAAACAGGTTAACTGGTAGCAGGCAATCCTGTCATGATTGGGTATGAGGGTGAGGGTCAGTCGTTCACAAGCTCTTGAATGCAGTTCAATTGCAAATTTTTGTGTTCTGTTTTTATTTCCATTTTACGTCCTAACTTTTATTGAATTGCGGTTGCGTCAGGCGAACAAACTGTAGCTGTTCAAAAGTCCTTATTTGATCTTCCTGAGGAGTTTAAGTTGTTTAAGTTGCACCATCGATACATGTTTTTCAAACTCTGTTCTATAAAGGTACTCTTATATAATGGGCTCTTATTCATTTCCTTGGCCTTCTTATATGGTTTTCTTTCGGTGCTTGTTTCTATGCTTACTATGCTTTACTCCTTGGTAAATCACTTCAAAACTGTCCTTTAAAAAGTGCTAGCTAAATGAAAAAAGATAAATATGCTCAATTGTTTTGAAGGCTACAGAGGGAATTAAATTGGATCAGACTGTGCTCAGCCTTTACTTCAAGTGAAGGACAGCACGCCAGTTTTCAGCTCTTTGCTCTTGTGAGCTGGCAGCGACTGTCACTGTCTGTCAGACGGCACAGCCCACTCCTGAATGTTTTATCTGCCTGCTTGTGGCTCAGTGTGTTATATCCGGAGGTATGTCATTTCTTTTTGTGGCCCGCAGATTTAATCCCCCTCGTGCTCAGAGGTTGGTTCTCTTTTTTTTTTGCTCTGCCCTCAAAGTATACCAACTCATCACATTTTCACCCCAAACCATCACGCCAGAGTTTCCATCAAACCAGGGTTACAGTTTATGTTATACTGAAGGAAACCTGTTATGCTTTTTGTTTTTTTTTCCTTCATTGTTTTGTATAGGTTCTTGTTCATGTAAAAGATCCTGAAGGAAAAAAAGGTCAAAGGCACCGACAGAAGCTCTTTCCCCTACAGAAAACACTCGTCAGTAGTCCCGCCTTTAATTCTGTGACTTTGTGACATCACACTACGTCTAATGGTCACACATTTGCATAATTTATGCCAAGCGGCTTTTTTGGCAGGTAAGCATTGATAAAGCACAGCCGCTCTGCTGTTGTTAGCCGTGCTGGCTCAGGCATGTGTGAGCTGACCAATCAGAAGAGACTGGTATTCAGGAGGAGGGGCCTGAGAGACAGGAGCTAAAACAGCGTTTCAGACAGAGGGGTGCTGCAGCACTGGGCATAATGAGAAAACTGATGTGTTTTTTGAGCATTAAAGCATGTAAACCTATTCTCGTAGTAACCCACAACAAAATTATAAACCTGACAGAAATGTGCATCTCTGACTATATTTTTAATATGCTTTCCAGAAGTGAAAAGATGTTTTTGACTTTCTTTTGTATTTATACAGCTGAAACAGTGATTGTATTGGGTGAGGTTTGTTAAATTTGTTACTCATTGTGTGTTTGCATTGTCTGACGAGAAAATCAAACGCACTGCTCCAAATCGGAGACAATTGAAAGCTTTGCAAAAGTCTGTAAAACTATAAAAGTGCTCAAAGTAATATTTTGATCTGCTTTAATCTGAAAACATGAGGATTAATCAGCTCCACTGAAGTGACAACATTCAGCCTGTTCTGCACGTCGGTGTGTGTTTGCCTGAATGTGCACATGTGCAAGTGTGTGTACACATGTGTACCTGCCTTCACGGGTTTCTATGCAAATTGAAAATCTCTGACTGTATCCAATTGAAGTGCTTCCTCTCTGCGCTCCTGCCGTGTTTCCCTTGAAGTCCACGATGTTGACAGCAGCAGCAGCAGAGGAGGAGTTTTTCTCATACAATGACTTTCACAGTTGTTGACTTTTTCTAGAAGCGGCTTTTGAAGTTTCCCTTTTCTGTCGACGTGGCAACTTCTCGGCACAGCCGCACAAGTACACAGGCAACCACAGATACGCTCCCACAATCACCCAAGCAAACATACAAAACACAAACAGATACACGCTTATAGATACTTTCTCAGGTTGTATTTCAGCGCAGTGAGGAGGAGAAAGAGAGAAAGTGAGAGGAAGACAAACTGGCGCGGACGTGTGGAAGGAGGAGATGCCCTCTCCTCTTCCCTGTCATCGCTCGGCCACACAGGATTCACCCACGCGGCTGTGTGAGGGGCAGTGAACTGCGCTGATCATGACTGGAGTGCTGATGGCAAACAGTCAGCAGGCGGCTCAGAGGGGAAAGATGGAATCGCTGAACTTTGACCCCGAGGCTGAAAATCAGGCTCTGATAACATGAGATCTGCAGCGTGGATCACATGTCCATACAGGAGAAGTATTGATCACTGAAAACATGCACAAATAAAATACTCACAGTGTGCTAGTTTAAGTCCTGCAGCTTGTCATGCTGAAGTTTATAAAACCTTAAATCCTGCCTCATCTATTTCATTGTACTCCCTTTATAGCCACGTTCCAACAAGATGTATGAGATCAGCCTGTTATAGAAACTAAAAGTAGGACAAAGGTAATGCCTCACATCTCTCAGGTAGCCTATTTAACAAGGACAACAAATGTGTGACAAGTTATTTATTTTTTTTGCAGCTAATTAAAGTCCAGCTATACTTCAGTTGCCTCATGAACCACAAAGTAGTAGTAGTAGTTTTCTTAATCCCGCTCTCACCTGCTTTGTTTGGATATCTGATCATGAGCGCCCGCTCCCATAAATATTTTCACCTTTGTTTTGTGTCTTCTCTTATTTTCTCCTCTCTTATTTTACTGTGTAGTATTTAGAAGGAGATGCATATCTGTAGGATATTACATACTGAATAACGTTCTCCTCCTCTGCATTTTTAATATTTAAAATGAGCCTGTTCCCTCCAGTGTCTCCACATGGTATGTTCCTGTTTTTTTTGTCCCTTGTGTTTTCATTGATTTGTACTTTGCCCTTTGGTTGTACTTTGTTTCAGCTTTTGCGTTGTACTTTGCATTTTCGGTATTGACACTTCTTGGTTTTTGTATTCTTTCTTTTTTTGTTTTTTTGATTTTCAGCTTTTGGTTATTAAAGCTCTCTCCTAACAACCTCTTAACTGTAACACCTGGTTAAGACGGCAGCATAATGAGTTTTACATAAAGGAATGAACAACATAAAAGCAAACACATAAAAGAGCAACAGACTCAAAACAACGAGCAAATGACATCAAGACTATGAATTTACGAGAGTCAGACCCAGTAACTTAAGATAATCCACAGACCTTGTTGTGCGCAGTAGGAACATGTAGGAACTATAAATAGCACTACAGATATGAGGAGAAATATGTATTTATGATCTTTGGGTTGAACTGCCCCTTTAAAGTGCAAAGAGGATGGCCTATTGTGTGCTGTCTTGTGGATAATTGACGCGATTGTTAGAGCTATGCTTAACACACCAGAACACCAGACAGAAAACACTGCGTTCAATCAAACAGTCCATAAGATGAATGTGTTCATGTCAATGTGTTAACTGAGAAAATTTGTCCAAATGTCAGACTTGCCTTGCTTTGCTTCATACTTCATTTGTTGACTCTGTCCTTCTGGTTAGCAATAAATCCTGCAGTTTCTTTGTTGACCAACAGCTCCCCCCTGCAGCAAAGTTTTAACCGCCCACTCCCACGTGATTTGTGTTGAGTCCTGCAGGACCGGCACGATCCCGAACCCAATACAGTTCTCTACCACACGGACAGTTTTGGAGTTAATTAGGTACATGATGTGGCAATTATGAAAAGCTTTTTATTAACCTTTATTTGGATGACAGTAGAGACAGACAAGGAAGAAGTAGAGAGAGAGCGATGAGGATGAGAGGCAACAAAGGTCGCCAACTGAAATTGAGCTGGGGGACGCTGACCTGAGAATGCACCTTTGACCAGCCATTCACAAACTTGAGAATGATGCGGCCCATTTTGAAATTGGAAAAATCTTCTAGGGCTCACTGAAACCCTGATCCAGATAGCCTATGTGCCGATGTTGAGTCGAAGTCTGACACACAATAATCTTGCCCTCCTGTTATAATTGTGTTTCCTGCAATTCTGGTGCGAATGGGAAACAAACTGGATAAAAAATAGGTCAAATAAATGACTAATAACACATTAGCTAATTCAACTACTTTGTTTTTATCAGTTCTGATTAAATTGTTTAAGTTTTTGGGGGTTTTTTTTGTTTCGAACTTAATTTCAACATAGATTGAGAAAATAAAAACTTCTTATTTATTATAAATGACCTTCACGGCCCATTAGGGGGCTTCGGCCCACACTTTGGGAATCACTTTCGCCTTTTAGACCATTGAGCCACAGAAATTGCCAACCTACTACATATATCTGGTGTTTGTCACTGCTGGTTACTTTTCAAAAAATGCTTTTACATTTAAAACATACAGTATGATACAGTAACATGACTGAGATGCCTAATATTACACAATGTGGCTGTCCAGTGTAAATCATGTATCTCCAAAACCTCAGCTTTTTGTGGTTAATGCCTTTTTCAAATTATCCAGTGGGTTTTTATGGGGTTTATTTAAAAACAAGGCTGAAGATTTTCATGAGTCATGAGTCTAAAATGGACAAAATAACATTTTTCTGCAACATTCCTACAACACACACTCACTACACATCACTCATGAAAGAAATGCACGGTGCAGTTGAGACTTTTATACTGCTATATTTAAATGGGTTTCGATTTTTGGTTGTTTACTTGGGATTTCAGTGCACTTCTCTACATGCAATTTCATATATTCCAACAACGAAACAACACCCAGATACTTCCCTCTCAAACCTCACTCCTCCTCACAGCAAGACATACTCCTTAGCAAGAATCAGGCTATGCTAATGTCATGTTAGCCTGATAGCTGGCCTCGGGGCAAAAAATGGGCCCCTATTAACATAGCAGAATTTGGCTAAACAAACAAAAAAATATACCACATGTAAATCTTGACTCAGAGTCCCAATACAAGACAAAAAGTAACGTGCATGAAGCTGATTCTGCCTTAAGGCCCCCCGTGTATATTCCCAAACGAATGCGCAATCAATTAAATTTCCTACTAATCAACTGATGCACAATGAATACAGCACCTTCAGGGCAGTTGTATGACTCTGCCCGGTTGGCAACCAAAATCATGAATATCATCATGAGAGCAAAAATAATTCAATTCCCTGTAGGACCTCTGCGGATCAATACTAGCCTTTACATTTCAGCAGCAGGGCAGGTGTGCAGTGGGTATCCAGTGACCTGCTGACACGCAGCTGTTCGCTCCGAGCTGCTGGCTGACATGCAGAGGAGGTGGCCTTGTTGAAAATGTGGATTTTTAGATGGGTCTGTTAGTGGATGTGTCTATAAAAATATCTCAACATTTTGCCTGAGTGCATTATTAACAAAAAAAGAGAAAGGGAAAAACAGTGAGTTGCAGCTGTAACGTAGTTTTGTGAGATTATACGGGGGTTGTTATGTAAACTGTCCTGTGTAGGCAGCGTGGGTCGCTCTGTCGGTTCCTTTCAGCTCTCAGTTCAAAGACGTGAGTCAATGAGTGGAAATGCAGCATCTTCTCGGTCGATTTAAAGGTGATCTCCCCTGTGACTGTATTTAAACAGAGACCGGTGAGAAGTGATCGTGTGTGGCTAGAGGTTGAATATGAACAGGAAAAGCTGTGACGTGAAAAATGAGACCTTCCTCGTCTCTCTGGGTTGTCTTTACAAGCCCATGGCAAAGATGTGAAAAGGATGTGACTTTATAAACATCGTCGCATGCCTCCTCTCAATGCCTCTCTCTGCTCTGCTAACAGACAGCAACAGTAAAGTCAGTTTAGAAATTAAGTCCGCTAACATAAACCAACAACTGGCTTCCAGCATGACGCAGAAGTTCCTCAGAGCCCCTTTAAAAGTCCTGTTTCAGTTTGTCCAGATGTCTGATTATCTTGTTGTTTTCCTGGGCGCTTACGACAGACGACAAAAGAGACAAATTGGATCCATCATGTATTCTGCACGACAACACAGGTCCCTGCAATGTAATTTACCCCAGGAGCTAAAAAGTGATGATTTATGAAGTGATCTGCATATATCTTCTATAAATCTTTCACTATTTTATAAGCTAGTAATGAATTTTCAGATATAGCCCTCAAACATGAACAGCCCACTCTCCAGGATAAAATGTAGGCAGTTAAACCAAGGATACGTTCACATTTGTGCGTCATGTTTACCAAACTGTGTCACATCACGTTCACAATATACAGTTATGACCTGACTTTATGTCATGAGGTGGTGGGGGTGATGGTGGAGGAGGCAGCCAAGCCAGCGACCACAGTTTTGAGACTTTGTTTCAACATTTGTAACCGTGACACCACTGGATATTCTTAAGGAGACCATGTTTGAGGTGACAAAAAACATATTTTTTGACAAGAAACAAGAAGCACAACTCGATAAAGGAGAGAAATGAGAAGCGGGAAGCAAGAAATCAAGGATCAAGAAGAGCAAGATATAGGGAAGAGGGTGAAAGATTTGAGGGGGGAAATCAGAGGAGCAGATGGAAGAAAAAATGATAGAAGTAGCTGAAGTTTTGATTGGAGCAGAGGAAGAGTTTAGGGGAGGAGGGAAAGAGACACGGATGAGTTTCAAGAGGGATGGATGATGGTCTATATGAATGAGAGGGCATAGAAGAAGACCAAGAAAAAGAGAGCTAAAACACATCAACAAAAACACATCCTGTGCAGGCTAAAATGTTTAAAAGCAAGAAAATCATGCCCCCTTTTTTTTTTTAACACTGAACCACTAAAACTGATCACATCCTTCATGCTCCGTGTGCAGTAATTTGATCAGTCAGGTTGATTGGACAAGCAGGGCTGTTGGACACGTCCCCGCTGCCTGCAGATGTGTGTTGTGTGCTTGATGCGTGTGTGCGATTGTGAGCGAGTGAGGGAAAGAGAGAATATCAGGAAACATATTGGAGAGGAAAAGTCTCGAAGGCAACATGAATGCCTTTCTGAGCAGCTTAGTGATGTGCCAGAGGAGAGAGCTCACAGAAAATAATTGGATTTCATTTTTGGTCTGCAGGAAAAAAAAAACCCTCAAAAACAGATGCATGCCGTCTCCTTGGAGCTCTTGCAACAGGTATCATAAAGGCCGAGAAATGTCTCAGTCCCTGGAAGAATACGTATGGTACAACACACTCAGCAGGAGGAGTAGAAACTCTTCTCTCTGATAACAGAAGAAAACCTTTTTGTACTACACTATAGATGGTTTTCATGAGGATGCATAGTTTATTTTCTGGCGTTCTCTATGGTAAAAAATCCACAGGTCCTCACTTCTGGTGACTAATTCATCACAAAAAGTTAAAATTTGCTCATCAGCACCTGTTGTTTACTTTGAGAGCGGGCCGTGTGCTGATGTCGAGGATTAGCATGCATTGAGGATTTCTGCATGCCATAATGATGCCCGTAATGATGACAAGACAGTCAGAAGCGCAACATCTGCATCAGGAAAAGGTGCATTTCTATTCAGAGACTCCATCTTGAATGGTAATTTGTTTCACTCTGTACGCCAGGCATATAATGCTTTACTTTTGCTGTTGTGGAGATGAGTGGGGGGGCCCACTGGAAATCTTGAATTGGTCCCCAAATCCTCGTCTGTCCTCAGCGTTCCCACTTTGATCTCCACGGTTTCTGGTTTGTCTTCAGTTTTGGATTTCTCGTTTGTTTTTTCTTTGGACTTTCCTTTGCCTGCCTTTTGTTGTTTGGATTTTGGACCAACAGCGGATCATTTAAGCTCCCGTTTTGTTCTTTTACCTTTCTGCCTCTGTGTGTCTGCATTTGGGTCCTCACCATTTCTGCAAACCTTAACAATCAGATTTTCAAACTCGTAGTCCTCAAACCCAGCCAACGCTGACTCAAGTGACATCACTGTAGGCGATTTAGCAGATTTAGCTCCCTCTGAAGCCTTTAACTTTTTTTTCACATAATCTGTATTGCTCCCCAAGACCTGTAAACAGACTTTGATGTGTAAAATCACAGCAGTTCCCCTTTAACCACGATTTTCCCAAAAACCTAACTGAGTGGTTTTCTGCCTTACAGGCGAGGTGAGTAATTCTGGAGAAAGGTAGTTGATTTTTGAGTCTCATTCCCAGGTTGTCTGTACTTGATGATCTGGGAATGAGAATCAACAAAACACAATAGTGGCGAGCCTCAAACCAAAGAGTCAGTATTTGAAGAATAAAGCTCAACAATCAATCGTTTTCCAGAATTCGCCTCACCTCATCTTTGAAGAAACAGGCATTCACTTTCTTGCTTACTTTGATGAGAAGTTCAATACATGCAAACTGCTGAGGTCATTTGCCGGTTAGCTTAGCATAAATACTGGAAGGGTAACGGCTCACCATGTTCTGCCAAAAATTAACAAAATCCAACTGCTGTTAAAATGTTAATTATTTTGCTTTACAGCTGCTGGGAGGTGAGTTTTGCATCCTTCGGGCAGAGCCAGGCTAGCTGTTCCACCCTGTTTCAAGACTTTATGCTAAGCTAAGCTAACAGGCTGCTGGCTAAGGCTTCATTTTGACCGCGCAGACATGAGAGTGGTTCTGATTTTCTTAGCTAACTTTTGGCAAGAGGGCAATGTAAGACTCTTTCATCAAAGTAATGTGAGACTGGACACATTATGTGATTAAATTATGCAAATTCTGTATTGTTCTTGTGTGTTTATTGTTGCAGAAGAGCCTCCACTTGATTAAATGAACATTTATTGTTGGGAGCTG
This sequence comes from Pagrus pagrus, assembly GCF_965226575.1. Classification (NCBI taxonomy): domain Eukaryota; kingdom Metazoa; phylum Chordata; class Actinopteri; order Spariformes; family Sparidae; genus Pagrus; species Pagrus pagrus. Next base: position 9,302,419 of record NC_140196.1, read on the forward strand.
CAGCCTGATTTTTGCAGGGTCTGACTAAAAACTGCAAAAAACGCCAAAACTGCTACAGGACATAGCAGTGCAGGCTTTGGCTTTGTGACCTTCTCAGCCAGTGCTCTGAGTACAATTTGTTTTTCCATAATTTGTGTATTTGACCTGACTGTGCATGTCAAGTCATAGTCTGCCTTGTAAGACATATAAATATGTTTATAAAGAGATAAATGTGACATTAAAATGTGTTCATATAAGTGTTGAAAACACTAACGTCAGGGCGTTAAGTTGTCCATCTGTAGTAAATACAATATATATTATGTAACGTACAGTGCTGTAAAGTCATCCATGTTTTCACTGTTCACTGTGCAGTCCATTTGCTGCTTCTTAACCTGTTCGGTATGTGACGTAATAGATGGGTGAAGGTTCAGTAGCAACTAGCTGAAACCACCTACCGTGGTGTAGTCGGACATACTTTCGTCAATAAATTGATTCTCCCCTGGTGCTTGTATACTGGAACAATGGCAGTAGTCCAGCTGAATGGCCCTGATCGAGCTATGACCGTAGCTCGACTTAAGTGTGTATGGAAACGTACTGACCGACAAAAGAATCATCCGGTCGATAGAAAAACACCAGATCAAAAAACACTAAAATCCCTAACAAACCTCCTTTTGTCGCATAACTCTAGCAGGAGACCTCGGCAACTTGCTGAGTCTCACGTACCAGCCATACATGATTTATCCCTTTCTACTATGAAAGCATTGTTAAAATTCACTGATAATTACCAAAAGATATTTCAGCAAGAGAACCTGTCCTTTTGCTTCCTGTGGTCTCTGTGTGTGTCTTTGAACCTCTTAATAATGTTTCTCTGCAAGGGCTTCTGTCTGATCTTTGTCTTCAGACAAGTCACTTCTACTGCAGTTATAAATGGCATATCATAAATATTAATGTAAACGTCCAATAAACATTAATGGGAGAGTGAATAAATCCCACTGATGAAAATACTCACCCTCTGAAAGAGACTATTTTCCAGTGCACAGCTGAAGAAAAATAGCTAGTTAGAGTTATAGGACATAAAGTGGCCATCTAGGGACACACACATTTTTACAGTCTATTAATCTATGAATAATTAAAGGCTCTCAGTATACCCAGAGGAGATTACAGCACTTCGTCTTTCAATACAGTAACTTGTTTAGTGGTGTACGGTGCGCCGCAGTCTCTATTGTCAGGAGGCTCCGAGAACACCTGCACTACATTTACAAACGGCAGAACAAAGAGGGTCAAAAAGCAGCTGATTTCTCCTGATATTGGCATCGTTTAATTGGAAGTGAACATCCAAATTCCTCTGACTTGTTAAATTTATTCTAAAGTGACAAGAGATCTCTTTCCTTTTCTGTTCCCTTTAACTGCAGAAGAGCTTTATTTTATCACTTTAACACGGGAAAGTATTAAAATCACTCGTCATTATTCTGTCACAATCGTAATACGGCAGGATTGATGATACACAGGTCCGTGTTTTTTTCCAGTTTTGTGAGCAGTGAAGAGATGTCCAAACAACAGCTGTTATTGCTGCTTTGCTTGCTTTGAGATTTCAAATGCTCACTCGCCATGCTGGAGACAGTAAACAAGCGCTTCTGCATGCAGATGATAAAAACAAATAGTTTCCAATCTCATCAAAGGCCAAGCAAACTGAGATGGATTCAGAGCCGAGCTGCTGCCGGCGTCAAGTGTCTCGCAAATAAAAAACTGTGTATTTTCTTCACACTAATGAGAATTGTGTTGTCAGATATAGAGAACCTCCTCCACTGTGACAGCCTGACTTTTATATTTCAATCTCCTGGTTTCAAACATGGGTTACGGGCGCTGATGTAAGGGGTTGTAACAATTGTGATGATGATTATGGGGATGAAAACAAAAACAATTTACTTTAAATAACAAGGCAGCAAAATAATAAGGTAGGAATGAAAGCAAAATATTAAAAACAATGTTAAAAACAACCTGATAAAAGTAAAAGAAAGCCAAACATTCTGATATGTTGACATTTTTGTGACCTCGCTCGGCTTATGGTACTGTATGGTTAGGTTTAGGAAACCAAAACCACTCTGGGCCAGTGGTTGGCAGAAATTTTAACCACCAACATTTTATCCCGGCAGCTGGGCTCCTTCATAGATTTATATTGTAGAACTAGAAACCAGATGGAAAGATGGCACCCATTCAAACCAATGAGAACTGCTCGCCTAGCGTACATGGCAAAAAAGGTTTTTCGCTGCCGCGTTTACTTCCTGGTTATCCCGCGAGTTCCTGCTCGGCCCATCGACTTTACATTGTGATGACATCACTGATTTCTTAAATTGCTTTTCTCTGCTTATTGGAAGTTTTACAAATATAAAACTAAAATTCATAATAGAAAGAGTCTTAATCTACTGTGTTTGCAGTTCTTGATGTCCTGTCAACAGTCTTTTTCAAATAATGGTCTAAAGGGAAAATGTTTTTTGGGTTGCAATACCACGAGTGGCCACCAGGCCAGATTGGCAGCAAGGCTGAGCGGCACCCTCGGAGGCCTGGGCTTCTTACAAATGGGGTGAATTGTAAGAAGTTACTGAAAGCATAGGCGGAAATCTCCCGGGCTACAGAGGGGGGTTTGGACCCCCTGTTTTTAAAGATAAGTTCCCCCCCTCCATATGCCTCACAGTGGTTTAGTCCACTGCCAATCAACCTGAACCTCCACACACATTAACACACATTAGTATGAGTGTGTGTGGAGCAGGCAGTGTGGTGGTGCTGGTGGTGACAAAAGTGAGTAGCTACTTTGTAGAAGTTAACTTAGTTGATTAACATGTATTGTAAAGGTGATGTGACACGATTTGTGGGAATTGTGTCGCACACTCCTGCTCCATATGCATTTCTCTTTAATCAGATGACGTTTCAACCCTCAGGCCTTCTCCAATATCAATGTTTTGTGGGAATGCCAATATAATACTGGGCAAGACATTTTTCACAGTTGAATCCTGTGCCTCCTGTGGCCAAAATCTTGGTACTTAGCAGTAACATGCTGGTTCAGCCCTGACGTTATTTAGCTGTCATTATTCAGTTTATTTTAATAGTAGGCCTAGTAGTCAGTGCTTCCTCTATATACATTTAGTACCACAGTAGTCTTACCTTTTGAAGGCACCTTCAGGAATGGCATTTGAGAAATGTTTCTGTTTATTGTCCCCCCAAAAGTGAAGTGAAATATCTGCCCTTTTATTGAAAGAAAAATTGAAAAGGCAGAATGTCCTTAAACTGACAGGCTCGGACAGAAAACTGAAGGCTGTGCGGTTGTTCTTTTAAGATGCAGCTCATCTCGAATGTAACCCAAAAGTTCAGTGGCTTAAATGTTATCAGCAACATTATATTAAACTCACAGGGAGACAACGAGGAAACTGCGGGTGTAATAAGTGTCCTGTCTCCTGAAATTAGATAAAAAGCCTAACAGCGTGTTCTGGATCAGCTGGAGGCAGATGATTGACTTGTGGATAAACCCAGAATAAAGGAACTGTAATAGTCAGTCAAGTGAGATGATTTTTCAAGATTGGTGACTATAAAGACAAAAAGAGAAGAAAAAAAGGTAGCCTTTTACTGCAGATTAAAGCAAACAGGGCTCTCACACACAGTGTTCAGAATAATCCTAGACTCAGTCCTAGATATGAGCAAAATCCCTTCAATGGGATTAGGTGATGTGATTATGTCCTACTGTAACCAATTTGTCTGTACTTTATATGCAGAGGTATCAATCCCTTTAATATCTTTAGTATTAAGTCACTAAACAGGACTGCTTTATGGCAAAATTGAATTGGTAGGATTTTTTTCACCATTTGAGAAAAAGTGCGAGGAATTATCAGTCATGTCACTGTCTGGATTAGCCATAAAAGGAGGTTTACCCATTGAATTTCCAGAAGCAAATTTATAATGTCACAATAAATGTCAATGCAACAATAGAAATATTACATGTACAGTGAGGAGGAAGGTTTGGAGGAGTAACTTTGAGTGGCTGCAAAGTAAGCAACTGCCCTAATGCACCAAAACTCCCTGTTCCCTTGACTGTGGGTCAATTAGTTTGAGGTAAATATATGCATCACTTCACCATATTACAATAGAAATGGAAAGAGTCTTAATCTGCTTACTGCATTAAACAGTAACCATTACTTGAACGCTAAATGTGCAGTGACATGGGAAATCATTGGTTTTGCACAAAGACCTCTCCTAAAACTGACATAATCTGTCAGAGAAGGTGGATAAATAGATCAATTATACTCGAAAGGAGGCAGAGAAGCAATTAGAGACAAAACAATAAACCAGAAAAAAATAGTACAGACCTCATTCACAGCTGACATTTTGAATTTACAAAGCAGGAAAAACAACAGGTGCAACTAATAACATTAGAGATGGCTCTTCTCCATTTTGCCAATATCAGTGAGCCAGCATGAGCAACACAATGTCCCCATTATACTGACATGGATAAATGGACGATGGGCATTATTAATGCTTTTAAACCCACAACTTAGTTACAGCGTCGGTGATAGAGGTTTATAGTGAGCTGTTCAGTATTGAGATAGAGGAGAGTGAAGATGCCCAGACTGCCTGGAGGAAGAAAACTTGAAATTTGAGAATATATTCCAACTAATTACCTAAAACCAAATGTAGTCAGTCAACTTAAATGTAGTAAATTAAATGTAGTCAGTAATGTAACTTGATTACTTTCTATCATTACCTTTGTTTCATTTGAGACCAGAGTAATGTAATGTATTAATGTACCTTATTGTAATCCAGTTAGTAATCCCCTGTTTTCTAAATTCATCTGTAATCTAATTACATATTTTTTCTGTAATTCTCAGGCAATACAGTTACTTCTTCTGTATCCTAATTACAAAAACCTGTTAAATGTATTCCGTTACTCCCCAAGCCTGTTTCTGTATTTTATTAGCCTCATAAAACACACATGTTCAGTTTGTGGCAAACAGACGGGTCATCACATCAATACTTTGATAGATGTTGGCTTTCAAAACGATTGTGAGCAAAGAGTCTTAGAATTGTGTTCATCATTGAAGAAGGTGCGTGGGCCTCCAGAAGTGAGTCATTGTTGAGACAATTTCAACAAAGGACAAGGACAAGTTTGTGTGTACCTGAAAGTAGTGAAACACAACTTCACAAACGAGGGTTATTTATTATCAGGAGAAACTTGGGGAGAAGTTCAAAGTCTCGTATATGTTTCAATGCTGTGTGCATCTTCATCAGAGTCAAACAATTCAGAGACTCACATCCTAAATAACCTCCTCTAATTAGGATGCAGCACAGGCTTGGAAAATGGAGAGGGGGCAATCAACTGCATGTATGCCGGGTTCACAATTAGGGAAGTGAACTCGTTAACAGTCATATTCACAGGAAATTAAAGCACTCTGAGTAACAACAATAGATACAAATATCACAAGAGTAGAAAAATAGAAAAACTCACATCCCTTTAGATAACGTCTCCTGGAGTAGCTTAATATCAAGTGTTGTTCGTTAATGGTGAAAAGGATTAACTTCTAGAAGAATCTTCCCGGTATTACGGCTCCTGCAGACATAGATTTTAAATGCACAATTGCAATTGCAAAGGGAAATAATATGAAACGTTTAGACAGCAGTGTTTTCACATGGTTGCAGACAGAAATAATGATTGCGTCTGGAAGTATGAAGCAGAAACAAAGGTATTTTACGGTGTTATGAAACAGAAGGAAGAATAAAGATGCCGCTGTACTCTATATCATGGTACTAAGGCTTGCATTAGTTCTTTTTATTATTATTTTATTTAGAACAATATTTTAGTACGACAGTCCCCATATCATCCTGTGGGAGGAGACACCAGTTAAATTCAAAACAGGTTTCATAACTTTTAATCACTTTGACACAAAAGCGTCTACTTCTTCTCAGTCACAAAGGAATAACAAGTGGAACCATCCCAGAAATGTATTCATGGAAAATGTGGAGGGAAACAGTGTCACAAAGTTTTCTGCAGAGTCTGTTTCATTTTTCTTCAGCTTTATCAGGCAATTAGTTCATTTCATTTATCACATACTGGGTTCAGCAGACAATCTTGCATATAATCACACACACACACACACACACACAACTACACACTCTCTCTCTAATGACAGGCACGCATGTAGTGGTGTCAGCATGGAGGCACACACACGCGCACAAGCACGTACACCTCAGCTCCAATAGGATTAGCATATCATTTCACAGAGTAAAGTGGAGCTTCTGTGCAGGAACAGTCAGGGAAGAAGAAGAAGCAGCAGGTTTTTTGGAGATTAGACACATGATCGTGAATACTTGACATCTCCTGATAGAGCAGATAATTTGGCTGTAATTAATACTGATGCTGCAGTTAAGAGGTATCACTGTTACAAAAGAGCAACACTTCAATAACTGAGGATGGTATAATGGAGGTTTGGTGGGCTGCGAAGGCTGTAGGCAAGGCGGCAACCTTTACCAACTGATGTGTACAGGCTGAAACAGGCTTATGTGGTTCAGTTATGGACAGAGGGAGATGGGTTGTTTGGGTAAGTGTAGCACACAGACGCTCACAGGGGAGCTAATGTTCACACCTCCAAAAATCCCAGCTTCCCATTATGTGTGTCGGCGATGATGGTTGATCGAGCAGAGGAGGATATCCAGGAGCGCCGGGGATGGAACGGCACCCAACTATGAATTAATAAGAGCGCCAACAGCAACAGCACACGGACGGACTATTTGATTTATTTTTCCAGACAGGAGTTTCACAAGAGTTTCTTTTTACTGGTCACTTCTTCATTTCCTCTAAACTGTAGCCAGGGAAAAACAACAATGCACCCTGGCGTTCCTACGACTCTGACGGATATTTCAAGTTGCAAAAACTGATTTAAGGGAGACCATAACAAGCTTATTTTTGTTCTTCCTCTATGTTGTCTGCCACAACTTGTTTGATCTCTTGGACTGGCTCAACATTTTGGGAATTATGCTTATTAGATGAGAAGACTGAAGACACAGCACCCAACTGCTAGGTCGCAAAGAAACAGTCACAGCACGGAGGCTAACTTCGAGGCTAACACGAACGTTATTATACGTATTCAAGACCGTTCAGTCTCTCTAAAAGGGCAAAGAAAACTCGGTTGAACACGAAGGCCAACTTCACGTAATCCAATTTGTTAATTTTTCATTTATGTGTTTGAACAGATTAAGTAAACAAGACACAACGTGTTCATGTGTGAGCTCTGAGAGATGCTGGCTAACTGTTTCCCTCTGTTTCATGTCTTTGTGCCAAGCTGAGCTAATCGTCTCCTGGCTCCACATCCACAGTCTTAAGCCTAGTATCGACCTCCTGATCGGCAATAAAGAAAAAAAGTCTTTTTCCAAAATGTTAACTATTCGTTTAAGCCTGACGCAGAGGAAAATACCCCCAGGCAGTTATTTTGGGCTAACATACCAGGTCCCAGTTTAAATACATTGTGAGAGAGCCATAACTTCACTGTCAATGGTCCCCTGACCATAAAAACTGCATGTAGGCGTATAGAATCACAAGACAAGTCTGAAAAACGCTTGAAAGGTTTAGTGACTTTTCCCCAAAATAAGGTTTAAAATGCTTCCACTATGCATGTGCAGAATCCATAGTGCCATGACATGTCTGTGTTTGAATTACTTCACCTTCCCTGGTAATCCTGTGCATTAGTGTGATGTCATCCTCTTCCATGCCCATGTAGTAAGATCGGCTGATGTGTTTCCCAGGCGATTGGTTTTCAAGGGAAAGGGGCAGGATATGTGTCATACCGCACAATCGCTATCTTTGTTCAAAATGCTGTAAGTTGTTTGTCTCCTCTCGTATAAAGAGTCCGTCATCATGTCTGATTATCAGCAGTGAACCTTTTGATGAAGGAGAAATAATTTGTTAGAGGAATCCAGAAGGGGACTGTACTGTACTTTCAGCTTTGAACACCATCCGACCACACACACGTCAAACAACACACCCTTTTGATCACCGCAAAGTGACAACACTCTGTTCGTAGTGTGCAAATAATGGAGAAATCAGTATACACTTCACAGCAGATTTGAGCCAACTTGACATGATTTGCATTTCTGCTGGAGTGCTGACTGAAGATTCATCTCCTGAGAATGCAGCAATTTGTCTGCCTCCGTAATTAGTGAAGAAACACACAAGGATGTGCAAATCTGATAGGCAAACCTGGTTTTTATAGCTTGTTACAGAAAATCAGATAAGTAAGCTGGAAATAAAGTGAGGAGGGTGGCTGTATTTTAATGTAACAGATGGCGGGAGGTAATATAAAACTTTGAGCATGCAAATGAGCATCTAACCTGGCTGCAGTGTGCTGAGGTGTGTGTTGTGAACGTAACTTGCATACCAAAGTATTTTTAAATGACATGCAAGTTTCCTTCTTTCCTAAATATTATAATCACAAAGGAATAGCAAAAATATAAAATTCCATATTTGAAGTTACAGTATTTTGCAGTATTGTTTGTGAAAATTGTTTTCTAGTCAGAAGTTGTTATTTTCAGGGAGCGCTGAACTGAAACTGAGATCTAACAGCCACTCTGATTCCAGCGGTGTTGTGTTGCCTCTTAGTGTTGAAGAGAACAGCAGGGATTTCTGCCGCCATCGTGTAATGCCAGAGGGCTTTTTCCACTCAGCGGTGGCTGACTGCGTGGATGTGTGAGCTCTGTTTGGTCGCATGTACCCTTCTCAAAGCAACAAACCTACGGGACCAACACACTCGGCTGGACAAGGTCAACTGGATTATATTTTTCACACGACTGAAACTCTAACAAGTGTCACATATGAGAAAGTGAAGGATCTTAGTCTTGGTGCTGGTAGCTTTTATTTCATTTTTAATAGCTGGTGATGATGTTTTTAACAAGATGGAAAAAGGCCAGATGTTCTTCATCAGTACAGTGAAGCTTCAGGGAAGATATTATTTTTTATTTTTTTATTTTTTGGGAAATACTTCTGTAAGCTTTTGACAAAAGTTAGATGAGAAGGTCAATGTAACTCACATGTCTGTAGGGCTCAATAAAAATGTAGCCAGCAGCTGGTTAGTTTAGTACAACGACCTTAAACGGGGTGAAACAGCAAGTCTAGCTCTGTCTAAAGGTAAAAAAATCATCCTACTAGTACATCTACATCACTCACCAAACCATTTATACGTTATATGCTCTTGTGTAAATCATATATAAACCGAAGTTTAAAAACAATTTGACGTTTCATGGGGGATTGCGTGATGAACTATCTTGGTTGGCGAACTTCCTGGAGTCTGTTGGATCTGTGCATCTGAGAGGCAATTACAGCACAATGACACATTGCGTTTCCATTATTTCTGGCTGTACTACCCGTTTTACTTTTGCGATAAAACCATTGAAATGTTTATTTGTGACACACTAAAATGTCTAATTCATCATTATAAACAGGAGTGAATGTGCCAGCAGAGTGTTATCAGGTACACAGCATCTATTCAAACTGTGAATAGACAGGATTATTGTGTACCTTATCATTATGAAGTAAATGTTGATTGTACAGTGTAATGGCTACAGAATGATAAAACAATCTGCTGGCACCATTTTTTATCTGCTTTCATGTCTCCACTAAATAAATTACTCATTTTTATCCCATGTTGTTGGTATTTGCTACTCTGAGGAAGATCAAAAACGATCCAGATGTCTTTGCAACAACTGTAGCAGCAAAACCCCAGAGTGTATTAAACACAGGCTGCACTTTATTGCTTATGACTTCAACTTTTCATTTAATAATTATTTCAAAAGCTTCTCTTTATTATTTTTAGCCTTGGCTTTACAGTTTCCTTCAGCTATTGACCACACATAAAGCCAGCCAAAGTTCAAAACCTACAGCGTATTGACAAGGAGACAGCAGCTCATAATGATGACGGTTATAATAGCCCAACTCTTTTTATAGCTGCTGCCTACAGAACCTGTCACTGTGTGAAGACGAGACGAGACAGGGTAACAATCAAGAAATCAGAGGGAGACTTTGGCTCCGCTTCCGTGAGCATAGCAGATTGATGGAGTGCACTCTTGGCAAGATACTACTGTAAAACCACACATGCAGATTTTAAATGGACTAAATTAAGGTAAATCAAGAAACACCTTGAGCATCTTTATGTGTCGAACAAATAGGTGTCTGATGAGATGAAAGGGGAGGATTAAAATAGATTCAATCAAAATCAAACCCTCCACAGTGTGAACTTTGAAAGATGCGTGTCCGCGCCCTTTATGGATTTTTCAAAGGCTAAAATGTGGAGGATTGAAACTATTAAGAACTGTGTTTTCTGGAGAAGCAGTGATTAAAACGGTGTCGAACACTCTCAGTCTGGAAGTGAAGTGTGAGCCAGGAGAGAGAGAGTGGAGAGGAAGAGCTGAGTGGTGGGGAGGAGCAGCAGTCAAGGCCCGTGCCAGACCCTCTGTTCTCACGTGGGACGGCTGTAATTAATTTGGACACTTGGCTGCTGGGTGGCATCAGCGTTAACTTGTGTGTGTGTGTGTGTGTGCACAGACCTTTTATCAGCGATGACATATCTCCGCCCTCCTACTGTATGTTGCCCTTGAGGTGGCTATTTGCATTAGTGTCAGAGCAGTGCACATAAGCTAGCTGACACACAGATTCACACACTCAGTCACACACGCGCTAGAATTTGAAGTAGTCAGGATACAGTAAGTAAGTTTTACTCGTTTAAGACAATTTCCAGTGTGATATTTCATCATAAAAAGACTGTATTCCAAAGGATACGTCCTGAATAAACATATCCGTCCAATTTGTGGAAGCTGTCATTGATCCTCTACCTCTGCAGACCTGCAGTTTGAATTTAAAACACAGCCATTAAAAATTCATTCGTGCCTTCTTTTCAGGGCCATAGGGGGGCTGCAGGGCTGCGGCCTAAGGCAGGTACAGTGGGGGAAGAGGAGAGGGTGAAGAAACATCCTGGTCACGAGTCCATCATGGAGCTAACATAAATACTTATAATTAAATAGACAATCACTCACACTCATAACTATGAATGATTTGGACAAGCAGTTCACCTGACCTGCATGTCCTCAGACTGGAGAGAAAAGAGTAAGTGTGGATGAGCTCTGAAACCTCCCTGGCAGAGCATCGTAGGTCTTTCTTCCATAACGCACACCTCAGAGGAGCGTAAGATCATATCCAGAGAGCACCATCTTTGTGAGGGTCAGACACTTTTTTTAATTTCAGGGACTTTATTAGTTTATTGTAAGGTGTGCATTCATTTGTAGATACAACTACTCAACTCACCTATAACTACCTAATGTAACAAACTCAATGACTTAAAAGAAACACTAACAAAAGACACAGAAGATTTTTTTTTTTTAAAACTGTGGAGCTCTCCGCTTTGTAGAGCTGAGGGGAAAGTCACCAGTTAGGTGATAGTCCTCTGCGTGGGTTTCTGTCTAACACCTTTAATATTGCATGAAGTCATTTGATCCATTGTTAAAATAAAAACACTAATTAGAGCTGCTTTAACTCCTGCAAGAACTCATGGCTGGGAGCAGACAGTCTCTTATGAAGTGTCATGTAGTGTTGATCACCGTCAGTATACGGATAAAAAATTATATATGAAGGCAATGAGTGCAGCCGAGTGCAGCAGCAGCGTAAACCAACAGCAGCTCGGCACTTTAGATGTAATTAGAATATAACAAGCTGCCACATAAACCGAGTGCTTTGAGTTAAAATGTTTCTCCAATAGCTGTGCAACTTGGCTGACAAACATGAAGGTTGGAGCTGGAGAAATATCCAGTGAGCAGATGCAGAACCTCTATATGGATCTCCTCAAACTTTTATTTTAACAGGGAAACACAGACTTTTTTCCCCACTGTTGGCAGCTGAGATGGATGTTTCAGCTGCTGGGTTGTTCTCACCACCAGCCCGGCAACTGCAAATACGAATTTCACACTCTCTGCACTCAGTTACTCGGAGTCTGAAGTAACTTTCATGTAGGCCATCAAAGAGCAGGGAAGTCATGCGGAACGTCTCACCTCTGCCCTCCTGGGGAAAACCAAAGGTACGATGTTGAATGAGGTTTACGCAACTGCCATTGATAATTTCCACACACCGGTGTCAGAGGCTGACACTAGCCCACCGTGGCAATCTGGGAGTCCATTGGGAAATGTCCAAGCGCTGCTCCTGTGTCCGTATATGAACCACAAAGAAGTCTGTAAGCTGGTAAATCACGCTGTATCAGATCTATCCGAGGTGAAGAGATAACAGCTTTTTCCAAGACAGAAATACAGGGGGGTTTTTTTATCATTTTTTATGTGAATGTGACTGATTACATTTAGCTGAACAGCATTTGTTTTGATTCAGTTGTGTAGTACTCGCTCATCTGGCTCTCCAACAACAAATTGACCCATTTAGGTGGACAAGTTCAGGTTTCTCTTGGTTTAGTTAAAAGGATTGTGGGATTGACCAGCAGGTCATCTATGATCACATCTTTTGGGTAATAAGTGACATTTAATTGCTGGTGAAATTAACCAAAACAAGGCTATACCTCAGGGGGACTGGGCTCACTCTCGACAGTTTAAAAGGCTTCGTTATCTGTGAGAACCTCAGAGTCAATCCACTTATCCTCTTCAGGTGAGAGGAGCCAGTTCAGGTGATTGGAGCTCCTCATGAGGCTGCATCTGCGGCTCTTTTCACTGGCAGCACACAAGAGTATGACTGACTGGCCTGTGCAGACCCTGGACAAACTGGAGGGATTTCTCAGATGGGCTGAATAATCCAGTCAGCTCAGTATCCTCAGGAATTGGGTCCATATTGGATGATTCTACGCCACATGATTTCCCTGCAATTCTAATTTTAGTGCCAACTCGCTCCTTAAATGTAGCGAGGTGAAACGTCAAGACTTGAAGCTCCCGGTGAGATATTCAGACTTTCAGTTCCTGTTTTTTTTTTTCTTTTTTCCCATAGTGCAGTTAAATTCTTTCGACCTCTGCCTCTGAAATGCCCACTTCTTTCAAAACCTACAACCCAATTTTGTGATGATTTTTGAAAAGGACTTCTGTTCGGAGATCTAAGCCTCAATACCGAGCAGATGATTTAATACTTTTCTAAAAAAACTTTGTCGGCTTGCTTTTGTGCCACCAAGGATATCATGAAAGTCACAGGTTGAGTTGGTTAACTTTCACGGTTCAAGGTGGTTTATTTTTCATTGTACAACAAAGGGTTGCATAACGAAATTAAAGTTTGTAACGCCTTCATACTACACAAACCAAGAACATATCTACCATTGTTTAGGTTTGTGGGTTGCAGAAAAGTTGTGATACTGCATGTTTTTCTCAAGTCCACCAGTGATTTAGGCTACAAAGACTGATACATAAACACCTACACACCCAGATTGGTTCTTATCCTGAGTGTCTTCCTCTTCTCCTCGAGGTCGTCCAATTGTTCAGGTTGGATGGTCGAAAGATGCCGTGGGCAGTGATGATCTCATAGTCAGCTGCTCTTAATCCAAAAGACCTGCTTTCTTCTCCAATGCTGATGAAGCTATTTCTGCCATAGGTGTGTCAGCAATAAAGCCAAAAAAAATAAAACAAGCTCACCCATTGAGTGTAACAGACATACCCACAACTGTCTCTGATTTCCCATTGCCCAGCCAGAGTCCCATTTGTCCATTTAATTCCCCTGTGAGCGGACATGACACTGTGGGCAGTGATCGTCTCCAGCACCAGTTCTTTCCTCTCCATTGCTGATGAATTCATTTTGTCACAGGTAGTACGTGTTTCGGAAAAACTAAAATATAGACAATTTGAAGGAACTACCGGCCGCTGCATCTGCATGCGACCTCGTTGCCATGACCAGTTGCACTCCTTATGATGAGTAAATTGGACTTCAGAGTTAAGAGTGCCTCTTTTAACCATATTTACTTGAAATACCTATAATCTCTCCCTTACTTTAACCACACAGAAAGCAATACTTTTAAAAACGTGGTACTTTGATGAGACCTTGGCCTAAATAAGCAGGACATGTTTCTGTTTGAATGATGACAGATCTCATTTTGTCCCAGCATGAAAGGACGCTCTCCACGTTTCATACTGATGATGTTAAAGGTTATTTGAACCATCTGCTTTTTCGCACTTGAAAATAATGTTATATGAGGAAAGTACGAATGTGTTTACTCTATTAGACTTCTCCACTAAGCACTTAGGAGGACTCCGGCACGACTCATGCTGACATGAAACAATTTTCTGTGAGTTCAAAATCTACCCTTATAGTTTCAAATACTGGTTAGCCGGTCTGGCTCTGTTATGGATATTCAGAGTGCCCCCTAATGGTCCAGAGGGGATCATTACAAGCTGTAATTGAGAGTGAGTGCTGTCGTTATACAGTATATCATGAAAAAATTGAATATCTGCTGCAAATGTGCAACAAAAGGGAGAAAAGCAGGAATAGAAGAGAGATGTCAAAATGAAGATAAATGAGGAAATTTGAGTTAGAGAGGAAGCGAGTGGGGAAAAGAGGAAATGTGCATGTGTCACAGTCCTAATTAGTCAACCTTGGGCCGTCTGATGAAGGACAAACCATCGACAGAGGCAGAGCCGTGCCTGCAGGCAGCCAGAGAGGGGAACACACACTGACACAGAAATACACACTGTCTCTCACTCTCCCTCACACACACACACTCACACAGGCTTTAATTAAATTTACAGATGTCAAAGCTCTGATCACGAAAGCATACCCCCCCCGTCCTTCTCCCTCCTGTCATTCATCCGTCCATCTCCCCTTGCATCCGTCCCTTTTTCCCACCCATCCGGAGCCACAGCTCTGAGTGGTGTGACGGTTAACGCTGTGTCGTTCAAACTGACACCCTCTTTCTGCCTCTCTCACACACACACACACACACACACACACACACATACAAGCACCCTCGCCTACATACACTCTGTCATGCGCACATGTTCAGACAGAGAGAGCGAAAGTGTTTCCAGACAGCTATTGATCTGTTATGTGGCTGATAGGACAGTAATGAACTTCCTGTAGAACAAACGGCCGCCTGCAGAAAGAGAAATCTGCTCCGAATGTCCGCGGCACATCAAAGTTTTCTGACTGATGTTTTTATAGTTTTTTTACAGTCTGCTGTGACTTTTTTTCGATTTTTGAGAGCTCGTGTTTTTGCAGCACATAACAGTGCAGCACTGTCAGACTGTTTTGGGTTGTAATCCTTTTTTCCTCCATTTGTGGGATGATTGTCCTCACCAGGGACACAATGGACGGATGAGGACGATAGTTTAAATTTAGCTGCTTGTTTTTATCTTCTTCGTCTCCGCTTAATTATGGCTCGATTGTGTATGCAACAAAGCATAAGTGATGATGAACTGCTGTACTATGCTACATATCAGTGATTCCTAATCAGGCGTAAAGAGTACCACAGGCAGCTGTGCAGGTAGCAGGACGTGTGTCAACATTGAGGAGTGACTAAACTGATATGAAAAAAAAATACAAAAGCTTATATTGCATTTCTGCCAAAATTATTATAATAGGATATTCATACCTGCCTATTTAAGATGATAAAGAAACGTTATTGATTCAACATTAATATCACATATCTTGACTTCACTCCTCAGTTAAACTAGTGATTTCCAAATATGGAGTTGCCAAATGAAACTAAGAGGATTTTGTAGATGATTTCAGTTAGTTAGAAAATGTATCTCTTCGGGCTACTGGCTGGAAAAATCATACCCTGACTGCCCTGGTATAAAGAGATGTATGATAAAGGACGGGGTTGTGAGTCAGGGTGATTATTGTAATGGGACAGCAAACAAGAAAAATATAAAATACTTAACTAACAGGGTGCATTTTGCTAACAAGAGGAATGGCACCCCTTCCTCGACTGAGTTAAACCAACCAGGATGAAATGAATATCAGCTATAACATACCATCTCTCGAGGCTCTCGCTGTCTGTCATTATTCGACTTTGCAGATGATGTCTAAAGGCTGCAGCACATACTCACTTACTCTGGCTACATGAGGGTGAAGCCACCCTTTGAGTGTCACGTTTGCCCCATGATCAACTTGTCAGGCACGACATGTGACCTGAGGTGCTGATAAGCTCCGTCACTGTCTGAAGGAAACACAGTAATCGTGAAACATGGCGAGGACTGACCTTGCTTCTCCTCTTTTACTTCTCTTTGCCTCACTCCTCACTGTCTCCCTACTCTCAGCTCTCCTCGGAGCTGTATCACCATTAAGGTAATGGAGCGCAGTCTGAGAGTGCATGTGACAGAGATACAGAGAGTATGTATGTCCTAACGCCCCTGGCACCTCCTTTGAATTTAGAAAGGAGCCCATCAATCTTAGTGTCCAGCTGCCTGTCCAGTAGCAGTGACACTACAGTAAGGTATCTGTATTTGTGGGTGCAAGTGTGTGTGTGTGTGTCCTGGAGGGACCGTCTGCTAAAGGGAAGATAATGGGATGTAATGGAGATGAGGCTTAGACTCTTTCTCTTTCTCATCCCTCCTTCATCCTTACACTCTGACACTTTCCCCACAGACAAGCCTGTAACCTTTTCACTCTCTGACTGACGGACAACATGCTATACAGTTAATGCCTCGCCGTGGGCAGCAGCTGAAGGTAAATCTTAGATATTCCTGCAGGATGTGCCGCAACCAAAGACAGGGTTTAAAAAGTGAGCGAGGAGAAACACAGACTTTATTTTCCAACCTGACTCCGTGGGAAAAAACTGAATCCAAGCAGAATTTTAAAAATGAATTAATTTTGCCAGTCTGCTCTCTCCTCCTTGACGATAACAAGCTCTTAATCCACTTACCGTTTTTTTTTTTTTTTGTCATTTTAAAAAAAACCCAGCAGTAGTTTTCAACTTGTCAGGGATCATTCACTCCGCCCCCAACAACGCGCATAATCTAAACTTGCAAAAACATGCCTCTTATCGAAAATGTCTACCCTCAAGTGAGAGAGGAGCGAAAATAAACTGTCAAAACAAGATAATTAACAGTTCACACTCACACACACATGCACAGGTACATCATGCACGTGCACATGTATAAATGCGACACACGCAGGGTTTCATGAAGAGCTTTAGAGGCCGCTTTAATAGACAGGGATTTACCTTCAGGATTTACCATAAGAGCCCTGTAATAAGAGAGACAGAGAGGGAGAGTAACAAATAGCAAACTGTGAGCTGCACTGAGCTCCAGGCGAGAAGACGCGATGTGTGGAGAGAACTAAATTATAATTTCAAACATTGCTTCCATTTATCCCCCCTCTCTTGCCTCCTCCCCTCCTCCCTTCTTCCCACTCAGTTGTTCTCAAACATCACCTCCTCCCCTCTCCCCCTCCTCCCCTGCTCTCACCTCTCCAGCCTGAAGTCGAATTCATACTCTGGTGTTGCAGAGGATGAGGCTGGAGGAATTGATGTAACACTCACATGCCAAATGGGACATCCGATTTGACGCAATACTTATGACAGGACTGTAAGTGTGCGTGTAACAGCTTGTTTTTGTCTTGTTTACAGGCTGTGATGTTTTGAACTGTCTCCCCCCAGAAAATGACAGAAGTGAGAATAAGGGCGAGAGTAAGATGTGAAATATTTTTGCTCCTAGTCCCTTCACGCTGAAGTGCTGATGTACATTAGGTTCACACATGCATAATAAACAGGTTTTTTTTTTTAAAGAATGTGAGAGTGATTGCATATGTAAGTGTTTTTCAAAGACTCAGGGTGTTGCAATATGTTAACTCAGGGTGTTGCGTTGTGTTACATCACTCATCAATGTATTCTCTCCCGCTCTAGCCAATCAATCATTCATGTTTTAAACCGTCAGATTGATTAATTAAAGTTCAAGCACATTAATAATGGACGTCTCCAATGGACTTTTAGATATTATAATCTTTAGTATCGAGAGTGAGTTTCCCTGACAGTGAACAAGACGAAGGTTACAGCGAAAACGCCAGTCCGCCCGTTCATTTTGAGTGTGGATGGTGCGTTGAGGTGTTCCAACTCCCAACTTGTCAAACAACGGCTGCTTGGTCAGTGGCATTAAGCTTCAAAGTATGATACATTTCTCAATTTTCTAGTGACGACTCTGTGGTCAGATTAGCAAAAATACATATGTAATGTCTGGTTAGACTTTCAAAATTAAACTTGCTGACAAACAGTTCACATATTGTGACACATTATGAGTTTTGGACTGTTCTAAGGATTGTGAAAACATTGTGGTTTGGTTAGGTTTACACAGAAAACTACTTGGTTAGGTTCAGGCACAAAAACACTCGGTTAGGTTTAGGCCTAAAAAATGCTTGCTAAGGTTTAGGAAAAGGAGTGTACGGACTCTATTTTCTGTTTTTCAACTGCATTCTGTCCAGCCTCTAGATGTAGCGCTGGTGGGGTAACTACAATGTCAAACTTAGAAGCAAATGGTGACTGACAGGCTGCCGTATTTAATGCATTGGGACTCAAAACAGGCAATTTCGGCTGTTTAGTGTGCTGGGGCTGCAGAGAAAAGATGAAGCCTGATCAACTTTTGGAGAACGTAGCCTGTCAATAGTGTTGTTGTTCAAGCCGTTTGCATTTGATTTAGAATGTGACACTATAAAAATAGCCTACAACTATGAAACTGATGATGAGCGCTGTTGATAAGCGCTGTTGGACATGGCATGTTTGATGTCGGGGTGAAACAGACAATTTCAACATTCAGAGATCTGCCAAATTGCTCATTGTGCTGCGAGGAGACGGAGCGGCAGGGGAGGAGAAATACTCTCTGGAAAAAAAAGCCTCTCTGGAGTTGTTGCTTCCAAGCCGGAAGCTGGACCCGGGTGCTATCCAGGCAGTTTGTGGACCAAACAATGAAACTCTCCCAGTTACATCCTCCCACACCGCCGCACAACCCTGTGCTAATCGCCCCAATGCCTGATTTGGTCTGAATACAGCCAAGAGTCTGGTGGTGCCAGAAGAAAAGTCAGGGGATCTACAAAGTCAGTAGGAAACATTATCAGTGTCAAAACAAAATATTGTGCAATGCCATCGAGTAAATCAGTGAAATAATAAGTGAAGCCCAGATGTTACACTACCAGTTCACAACCCAGGAGTTAATGTTGTCAGCGCCACATCATGGTTAATTAAGCATTAAGGTCTTGTGAGTAACATCACATGTTGGTAAATGTTGCAGGTTTGCGATGACTAACTGGATTTCCTCACCATTATGTATTGGTTTGAAACTGTATAAAATATTCTGATACTTTGGAAATATGCAGAAAGCTACTGATTTCGGCAAGGCAGCAGTTCAATAACTTACTGAGATTAAATTAATGTGCTTACTGTACGTTTCATCCTGAAAGTTCAGTCTTGACCTTGGACATCTGAACTCGCTCACTTTCTGTTTTTCAAACACATCTCCAGGTCATAAAAAGCTCCTGAGTGGCTGAAGCTTTATTGTCTATATCTTGCTATATCTTGACTTAACTAGTTTATTTACTGTTGAACAGATGTGGATTTAAGTGCACTTTATGCCACTGGGAGCTGCGTGCTGTTTATGCAGCACACTCAAGCATAACATCGCCTGCAACAGTAAAGAAAACTGCGAGAAGAAAACATGGATTTTCTTTGTAAACCCACAGTTCATACAGTATGTATGGCATAGGAAAAAAAACTTCGCAACCTCTGAACTTGCTGTCACTTGGGCAGCAGTGCATCGTAAATACTTTTAACTTGTATTCTTACTTTTAAAACCAAAATGCAGCCCTACAGTACAAGTTCATCTGAGAGCTGTGCAATGGAAAAGCAGTGTTATGCCAACAAGGTCACTCAGGGCCAATGATAATCATTTTAGAGCGCTTATCAAACACCATTACACACACCATATATCCTTTTATATGATCTGTGAATGGACTTCACTGAGGAGGATGTCCACTTTGTCCTTGGTTTAATGGCAGTATAAGTTGATAGAGTCGCTGCTACAGACACCATAATGTGCCTGACGGATCATATTCCCCTCCTCGCAGTCGAGCAGCAGTATGTATGCTGTAAGGTCGTCGCCGTGACTTCGCTGCAGGGTTGACTGCGAGGAAATGACCCATGGACCTTGAAGAGGTGTCATTTGAAAGTAAATAATGTTTAAGCGCTGTGCATCACTCACGACTTCTACAAACCTTCAGGACATTCGTTTCAACAGTACAATGAAATGTGTTGGATGAGAAAACAGGTCAACAGAACAGAACAGTTGCTGTTTGTGCTAAAATCATCAGACATTCTGGTATTTTTTCACCAATTATCTTGCGTCCCCTGTCCTCCGCCAGATCACCATGTTGGAGAGGTGGTCATGTGGCTCTGGCACCATTTGGCGACTCCTCGGCCTGCTCAGTCGTTCATCTGGATCCACACTCTTAACATATATTCTATAATCTTGTGTCAGATATTTTGTCACTGTGTTATGTGTACTCTGTAGCTGGTTTGTCCGTCCTTGGAGCGGGATCCCTCCTCTGTGGCTCTTCCTAAATCGAAACAAGGGTCTGAGGAGGGTGTCGTACACGGCACAGATTGTTAAACCCAATGAGGCGATGTGATTTGTGATTTTGGGCTGTATAGATAAGGAAGTCCCGACTTGAATTGTCAGCTCAGCAGTAAGAGCAATTAGTTGCATAACAAAACTTCTTCTTCGTCTTTTGGTCATTCGATTTTCTTTTCACAAACAAAAAGAATATGAAAAACAAACCTTTTTTCTTTGAAATTTCCCTCTTTCGACCATGAAAAAGAAAAACACTGTGTATTCGATTTTAAAATTTTGTAATACAACTACTCTCCTGTTTTTTAATACTCTTTTTCAGAAAATTTTAGATACACAGACCAATTAGACATATTAAGGTAAAAAAAAAAGACAGAAAAGAAAAAGGAAGAAAATAGTACAACAGCTACAACAAGGAACTTTGATATTTTATTGATTTTGGAGGCCCCTGTGGACAAAAGTGGTTGGCGTTTCAACCACAAAATATAATGTTAAAAATAAAATTATCTTAAGAATAATCTCCTCCTGCTTCTTTTTAATTGGCAAACCTACTACTCGCTGTAACTTTGCCAGTCTGTACATGGACCCGGTGGAAGGCGTTAAGCCAAACTCAAAAGAAATAGTGAATCTTCTCGGTTGTCCTCTCGTTTGCTTGTGAAGGTAATATATCAGTATTAAATTGAGACTGTGTCATAGCCAGTTAAAAACTCCTTGTGTAGCTTGAAATACAAACTGGAGGAGATAATAAAAGACAACACTATGCAAACGTATGAAAAAGAGGAGTGTATACAGATGTTTTGTACAGAAGTATTGCCTGCCCAGTCACTCAGTTTCTGCAAACTGCTTTGATACGTTCAGATTTGTACATTTCATACAGATCATATAGGTCAAAACATGATTTTTGTGCATTTATTACATTTATTCTGCCGACTGGTTTAAACTGAGCAGCCATGGTGCATTTTTGCAGGCAGCAGATGAACAAGTTGTTCATTTGGAGAGGTCACATCTCCTCATCTCCAAACACCATTGCCCTCCATTATGAGAATGAGAATAGAGTAGAAATACTGGTGGCAGAATGACAGCAGCAGTAAAACTTCTGTTTTATTTGTGTACGTTAACATGCACAGCGTGTATTTGAGATGGAGAGATAACCCTATCACTTTCTTCACTGTTATCTGTACTCAGCGGTGGTATTTAGCCTGACAGCCCCCTTCTTTGAAAGGGAATGATATTTTATACATATTCATGATTCCCATGGTGTATCCCTCCCGTGACCTTGGAATGACTAACTCATCTGCAGCGAGTATAGTCTCAAACACACACACACACAGAGACATAAAGCCTTGATCTGAAGAACGTGCCGACTTGGAGCACTGAAGCCAACAAATGTCTGTTTTTTCAGTCAAATCCAATTACTTCTTGTGTGGTTTGTAAAGCAGTGGTATGGAAAGAAGGACTTGAAGCAGAGACGCAGGAGATGAGGGATGATGGATAGATAAAAAGGTAAATCCAGAGAGAAAATTATAGAATGGATGTGGCAAAGGGGATCCGTGGGAAAAAAACAGGTAAAGGAAAGAACAAAGAGGACAAGCATCATTATACAATAAAAGACGAAAAAAACAAGGACGGGAATAAATCTGAAGAGACGGCGAGGAACTGGATGTTAACTGGGTGAGCACAGAGGTGACACGCAGAGGGATGGAGGTGAGGAACAATAAAAGTGTACAGTGCTGTAAAGTGCCGATTTGCATTTTATAATATTGTAAAATAGAGGACAAGAGAAGGGAATTGATGAAGATATCAGAGAGGAAACCAGGGTTGGCAGAGGTATAGATTATAGCCGAGATGACGCCAGTTCTGCTGCCGTTAGATTGTTTCTGATCGTCCGAGGGAAACTCGTGAATGCAGCGTAGCGCTTCAGGAAAACGACTGTAACTGAATATTTTACACTTCCACAGGATAAGAGGGAAAGGTCGACTCAGACAAGGAGCTGCTCTCTGGCCTGTAAACAGAACTGAATCTATAAAGACGGTGTAGTTTTTGTGTGTTTTAGAGTAGAGGTGCTTCAGTTCACTCACGGCTCAAGATAAAATGTTCTCCGTGCTCCACTGTAATTCAGATTCCTTGACGGCATTTTAACCATTACAAAAATTACAACCAGCAAAGACACATTCAACTCCCTCCTTTCACACAGGAAAGTCAAATTTCACACCAGGCTGATAAAATAAAGTCGGAAAATCCACTTTGAATTGCGTGGTTGGAGCTCTTGCCAGGATTTTAAATTACCGGGGGGCAAGCTGGATTGCTGAAAAACAGGTAATAGTGGTGGTGGTGAAACATTACCCACATGCGCGACGGATTGAAATTGTGGACCAGAGCAGGTAATGTTGTAAACACATCCAGGCTGAATGGGGTTTGGGGATATAGCCATGCTAGCACCTCTGTGAGGCTTCAGGCAGTGGTGCCTTGAGCTAAATGCTAATGTAGGCATGTTAGTATGCTCACAATGATGATAACATACTGACATGTATCTAGTATAATGTTTACCATGTTCGCCATCACTGCTTAGCATGTTGACTTGCAAATATTTAATTAGATTTTTTGGGATTTTTGCAGAAAATAAGATAATCTTTACAATCTACCTGAATGATTTTTGAAGCATAAATGCAAACGCAAGAAATAAAAAGCCAACGTTATTTAGGCTATAAGTTCACCGTTAGCTTACGGACATAAATTAAAACAAGACAATGTTGAGTTTTGGTTTTGGAAAGGACACAAACACTTGCCCCCCTGGGTGAAAGTCCTGTGTTTGTTGTTGTCACCTGACATTTTTTGTGGTTTTCGGACGCATCGGTTTTCTATAGGACTTAACGTGAAGGATTGGTGAATCATCTGCACGCAGTTTGAGAGTTTAAAGTTGTTTTATTCACACACAGAGTAAAGCGACTTTCTGTACCAAATTTAAAGGCGATCCACTCAATAGCTGTTCCAACACAGCTAAAAACAACACAAATACACAAGTGACAGCACGCTGTTTCCTCTGTGTGACACATGCACAACACTGGCAGTGTGACGTATGTATAATGGTACCTGAATTGTCTCAGGTTTATTAATATTTTAAAACAAAGTGACAGTGTCTGTGCGCATGTGGCTCCTGGAGGGACGTATTAATCTGCTGTGAGGCAGTGAGTGGAAATGTAATATGCCTGTGTCGATTTGGAGGAACACAGTAGCCTTGTACGGATAACTGTCTCCGTCTCAGCCTGGCTGTGTCACAGCCACTTGGGGGTTTGTGTCACCTCTGATTTTCCACAGACAGCCATTCTGCATGTGTGTACTTGTAAGCAACAGAGTGATTAACATTTAAGAGGTTGATTAAAATTTTTGATTCAAATGACTGTAACTCAGCGTTGGGAGGGGAACAGGAAGCAGATGTCAGATCTCACAAACATGAACTGCTTCTCTGTGTGTGTGTCTCTCTCTCTTCATCCTCCCACATCCAAGTCTCCCTCCAGTGAGATAAAAGCTGAAGTGAGAAAGAAGGTCAGGGAATGATCAAAGGTATTTTACTATTTGAGTTTTAGCTGTTTTGCTCCCAAATTCTCACATTTTGTGGAACTGAAAACTGTTGGGAGTTCCCGCTTCTGCAAACCACTGATTCATTTACATTTGTACGTCATAGGCCTACAAACTAAATTGACATTGCGAAGAAAGTGTCACATCACATGTGTGTGACCTGAGTTCCATATCAGGAGGTGGAGGGGGTGGTGGTGGAGTCACAGGCGAGAAGGCTGTCAAGACTGCAGATCGAGTTTCAACATCGGTAAGTGTGAAACCACTGGATGTTTTGTGGTGACAAAAACAAGACTTTTTTGGAGAGAGGTCGGGAAGTCTCCTGCCATGTTTGTGTGCCTGAAGCTACCCACATCATGAGCACAGTGTTGTCACAGCATGAAATAGAAAACTTAACCTTAACAAACCTAAAGCTTCAACATATACGTGGTTTGGCAAAAACGCACATTGCCAACATTCATTCTAGTGAATTCATAATTCTTTTAGTGCCTGTCTCTTTAATGCACCCCCTCCTGAAAAGCCCAGTCTGCTCTGATTGGTCAGCTCCCACAGGCCTGAGCAGGCACCGCCCACATGCATTCCTCTAAGGATTGAGTGTTTAGATATTTAAACAGCATTTATACAGAATCTGTAATATAAAAAATAACCAAAATTATCAACTGAATGTGATGAAGTAACAGCTAGCTGCACTGCTAACTGGCTGCACTGCTAACTGAGCTAACTAGCTTGAGTTAGCAGCAGTTTCTCTCGTGATATTCTGCCCCCTATTTGTTTGGAGTATAATTATGACATGTGCTCAATTCTTACATATTGCACCTTTAAACAAGACTTACATTATGTACCGTCTCTTTTTCTGCTTTACTTATCAGAGTACATTAGTATGCAAGCCACTCAGGAGCTAACTGTTCCTTTATTATGAATATGTCAGAAAATGATTCGAAAGGCAGCGTACTTCTCTATCGCTGGATTTCCTTATCTGCCAGAGTCTGAGGGTTTTATCATGCCGAGGAGAGCAAGAGGCAGCGAGATGCTGAATGAATGCAATATGCTGGAGATCCTGTCTCTTGATGCTGTCAGGTATTATTGGCTTTACACTGGAGACTTACAGACCAAGAACAGCGACTCTTCAGCGGACCACGTGAAATTCAAATGCGCAGTTTATTGAAGCAGAAAACTTCTAACAGCAACATTAAAATATGTCAGTTGCTGTTGACCGCTGGTGGTTCCCAATACTTCCTGCTATGTTGTTGGTGTTTAGTCTGTGAGCTGTCCTGAAGAGCACTTTCATGAACGTTTCAGTACTGCATATAAAATCCTTAAGGTTCATTCACTTGATAAGAACAAGTGCACGAGGCATGTACATTAACGTTTCTGTATCTCTGCTGTAACACTGACAATTTGATACTCACACAGATGCAATGAGAGGTTTCAGACTGTGACTTTCATACGTGGATTTAAATTCAGAACTGACAACAGTATGGATTTTTTGCCCCCTCTCCCATCAAATTTATGCTCGTCTCTGACTAAGATCTAACACGTCTCCGAACTCGGGGAGAAAACTTGCTGACATCCTTGACATACTACTCAGTCCCTGCTGTTCTGGATTGACGATGCCGCACTGTGACAGAGGGTGCAAACTAATACTTGCCAGTCAACGAGGCTGGAGAGCAGGAGACAAGTGATTGCACCGTTGATGGGGGTAATTTTGCACGGGGGGGGGGTTACGGTAAATAACAGAATACAAATGCTGTGTGATTGATAAATACTGTATGACAGCACGCCGTCTCCCCCGTGAGAGTCAGCGGAAGAGGAGGTTGTGCTAAATCAGGGAGTGACAATGAAAACTACCGCAGAGGAAGAGATGGGGAGAAATATCTTTGCAAAAAATCTTTAAAGCTAGACAGCAGAACATTTTTTCACATAATTGGATCTTTCAACAGTTCAGGTGGATAATCCTCCCATTAAAGGATTAGTTTGACATTTGGGGAAAAAGACTTTTTCTGCTTTTTATGTCAAGTTAGATGAGGCAATTGATCCCACTCTCATTACTGTGGATTGGATATAAAACTACCACCATCACTTGTTAGCTTAGCTTAGCATAACGACTAGAAACAAGGGGAAACAACCAGGCTGGTGCGGCTGTGTTAACTCAGTGTGACATCACCCATGGATAGGCGCACTACAGTTTTGAAGTGTCATGTTTGGCATTAAGCTGTCACCATGTCTGGTTTTTGGAGTGCAAATTAATTTGAGCATATGTTGAAATAATATACGAGTTAAAAGAAGAAAAGTGAGAAAGGGGTAGTTGCATATAAGATTTACTTCTACCAACTCCTTTTCGGACACTGTTGCTTTCGTTTTGTTTGTTTTTTTAATTTGTGGTTTGAAATAAACTCATTCATTCATTGATTAAGAGGTGACCATATTTGGACAAGAGAACCCAAGGACGCACCATGATAGCGACTGCTTTATTGTATAGTTTACTCCAAATTGGACCGTAATTTACAAGATGAACATCGTGCTGCATTGAAAGAGACTTTAGACGTATCAAAATCAGACATATTTAGATGGCTGCTATCTCTGAGTGAGTACAAAAGGAGACTGTTTGGCCTTGGTGGATGTTTGCGCTCGACTGGATGCCATTCTAGTCGGACATCAGTTTTAAATGGGGTCAAATAATGAACGCAGTGATAATGAGAACAGTCCAAAGTCTGTTTCACTACACACCCAAGTGATGTCACCTGGGAAATGGTAATGGAGAAAAATGTCAGTTTGGTCCAGGTGGATTCGGTCTGTTTGATTTATGACATTTGGTAGACATTTTCAGTTTCCAAGTGGGAAACCCATTTTCAAAACTGATTTCCTAAATATATAAAACCATAAAAGCGAAATAGTTTCCTCGTGGCTCAGCTGCTCGAGCGTATCCTCCCTGCTTCTTACTCTGCCCTCATGTTGTTCCACCACTGATGTTCCTGCCTCTCTGACTGGCACAAATGGACAGAAACACAAGCGATCTCCGCTGTATCTTACTGAGTGAATTTACCGTGCCAAATAAATATTATCTTTGCTGGCTCACGCCACAGCAGTTATTATCTGATGCACTCTTCATCTCGAGTCTCAAAGCATCAATCTGGTCTTCTGTCAACAGAGAGCAGCGCAGATTATTTAACCGACATCTTTAAAAGACCGGCTTCAAATCACCAGACCCGAGAGAGGGAGGGAGGGAGAGTTATACCAACAGAAAGAGAGCCTCAGGATGAAAAAGTATAATAAGGGGGGAAAATAACACAGCCATGATGAAAAAAGTCAAGAAAATAGCTGTACAATGATGTCCTGACGCTGGTAGATGACATCAATTTTGCAAGCCTCAGCAGCTGGCTCTGTGGGGGGCGTCTTAGCTCCTAGTTAATATTTATATACTCTCTGAGGGGTTTGGGATTTAGGATATACAGAAATATAAGCCCAGCAGGGTCACCGACTCAGCCTATACTGTATGAATGCTTTCTTTCACCGGTTCCCATGGAGAGAGAAGACAGCACGAAGAGGAAAAGAGGAAGAGGAGGAAAAGCAGATAGGTGAAAGGAGACATCGACTCGTTCAACAAGCCGACTCAGCAGCAGAAATAACAGTTACCATAGTAATTGTGCTTCAGAGACCGCTGCGCTCTCACTCAGGGCAAAGGGAGTCAGTATTCGCGGCACAAGGAGGACATCTAGTGGTCGTCCTGTGACTAGCAGGGAACTTATCACCATGGTGATGGAAGCCTGGACCAGATGGAAATGTTTTTTTACTATAAGCTGCAATCGCAGGTGTATTTTTGGACCTCACTGCTTCCCAGAGATCCAGTGTCACCAGTGTGACGTCAGTTTGCAGCTTTGCCACGCCTCCATAACAACACCACATGAAGGCGACTTGCACCTTTTTTAAAATTTTCATCGTGCGCTGTTATCGGTCTTTTCTTTGTTTGATCGGCCATGACCGTTAACAGCAACGTTGACCGTTTACTCCCAACGCCAGCAGAGACCAGGACAAACAAAACTGTTATGCTGCGTGCGAACCACCTACTCTCTCTGGCCGACCAACCACCCTGCTTGGCGAACGCATCACTAACTGTACGCCGCTGGTGATATTCTCCGGGGACAGTCGCTTCGACACCCAGCGTACATCTTTGGTATTACAGCAAATGCAAGGGCTTTCATCAGTGGGCCATAGGCTCGATCATCATTGAGCTCCCTCATTCGGCGATAGATAGTGACTAAACAGATTTTTTTTTTACATGAAAATCTTCAAGATTGATATTTTAAGTTTCTTAACAATTCAAGGTTTTTGCACACAAAACATAAGAAGGGTTTATAAAACTACCCAACAATATATACAAGTACAACTGAAACTATTAATTTATTAGTCAAGTGACAGAAAATAAAGTGGCTGCCATTTAAATTTAGTCATTTTTTTAAGATCCTTTTAATTATTTTGACATTTTTTTTAAATAATTTAGAGGCCTGGACTGTCGGTTGGAAAACACCAGGTCTGTGGAGGTGTCACTTTCGACTTGGTAATCGTGACATTACTCCCAATTTATTTTATTTTTTTAGAAACCAGATTAAATTTATGAAACTACAGTCTCAAATGAATTATGTGTGACTGATTTCGCACCACTAAATGACTTCAATAAACTGCATCAAGTATCTGATTTACACAGCTGGTTAACCGAGAGGCTTTGAGAAACGCGTCTGCCTCTTATGCACACAGGCTACACACTCAGTCGCTGCTCTGATATTTAAAGGTACAAACTCAGTTCCTTTTTACTTCAGCTCTCCAAACATCACTCTATGTTTAGATCTGCAAACCGTACTTGGTCTTACCCGGCAACAGGCTGACTCTCCCAGAGATAAAAGCTGAGAAAGTTTCTCCAACATTCAGAAAAAAAAAGAAAGAACTAAATGAGCCTTGAAGCAAGCTTAAGCTCTGACACACACACACAGAAGAAGAAAGAGGATAAACATGTTACATGGGGGGAATCATTCAGGGTTTGTGATCAAAGTGGGAACTCTGAACCCAGAACAGCCCGTACTTTTAAATTCAACGACTGTAAGGTCGGGAAAAAATCTAATTCCTTTGGCAAGATTCTCACATACCCACAGCAGCTTCACTGGAGTTGGCCAGACATTTTATGTGAATACAGATACAGAGTATAAGCTAATGGACAAGCTGAGAGGACAAAGTCTCAAACTGGCTGTTTGCTACGTTCATTTTTAAATTTTTTATGTTAAAATCTGCAATCCTTTAAAGGCCCATACTGCATATTATATAATTTTCTGCTAATTGCATATATTTAGTATTACTTGCAACCATTTGTCTAGCTCTGTATAGTATGGCAATATATCTAAAGGTGCTATTTGTGAGAAATGTTTTTTTCTGAGTCTCATTCCCAACTCATCAAAAACTAATGCATAGGACGGGTCGGCCGCCATCACAAAGCGTCATTATTTGACGAGTTGGGAATGAGACTCAAAAATCAACTTTTCTTACAAATAACACCTTTAAAAACACTATGTATTCATCCATTTCTTTCTTAACTTGTATTTTACTTTCTTAAATACTTAAAGAAACAAAGCAGGGACAATTTCCAAAGCTTTCCTCAGTGGTGCATTCAGGGACGCTCTGAGGTCACTGCACTGATTTATCGGAGAACTGAAATCTAAAAGAGGAAACGTGATCTAACATTGACAACAGGAACACCGACTGTGTGTTTGGTCATTTGCTGCATTAAAACACTGATCGTTCCAAGAAGGTGAGTTCAAGAAATCTATAATCATCAGAGCTTTTACAGAACCATAACTAACCTCTCTTCACTGTGATGACTCACGTATTGTATCTCAAACTAATTTCAAGCCTCAGTGAGATGATTGTCTTGTAGCGTACTCAATAAAAACTTAAACCAATTTCTACCAGGAAAGAAGCAGATAAATACTAAATGGTCAGTACAAGTATGAACTTACATCAATTTGTAGCTAATGGAGCAAACGAAACAAAACCGCAAGTGAAATATTCTTTCATAAATCTCTGAGCACACACGGATCATCACTGAAGCTCAGGTTTCGGAGGAGAACTCACAGCTTTTATTTACAATCAAGTGGCAATACCAAACAACTACGCAGTATGTTTACATACAGTAAATATGCAGCTTTGTAGTGAAGTATAAATGTATTTTTTCATTCATTATTATTACATTTTATGAATACAGAACTTTTCCCAAACTCGTGATGTACTTACCGATCCTCCATCACTTCACGTCTATTCATTTCAGTGACATCAAATTATCAGAGGTGGTTGTTTTACTGGTGAAAGTTAGCAAGGCTGTTTATCAAGCTAAGCAGCTCCTTACATTAGCTTCGCATCGATTTTGAACAAACACTCGCTCGTTTTTTTTCTTGCAAAGGAACTCAGCGACTCAGCATTTAACTCGGTTAATCCATCAAGAATTTGAAAACCAAACTTTGATGTCTTAAAGTTGCACTTTCTAGTTTTGGAGAAGAAATTTTTAATCAGAAGAGAAAAATCTTAAATGATTGTTTTTCATGACTATATTTATTAATAACAATAAAAATAATAAAAAATAATAATGATAAACAAACTTTACTTTGTTTATATTTGCTGGACCTCTTTAAGTTGCCACCTCTCTGGCTTCAAAAGTTTTAAAAAATAAATACTTCTGATTTTTTATATTTTTTCCCCAAAACTACATGGTGCACTTTTCACAGTAAGTTTAAGTCAGATAGACAGTGGACTATGTGGATGTTAATTAACTCTTCGGCCGCGTGTGAAGAATTTTTCAGACCTCCGGAGTCTTCTTTGGTCTGCATCGACGTTTCGCTGCGCTCTGGCTGCTGTACTTCTTTTTCTTTGTTTCTTCTCCTGGGTCAAAATCAGAGTCACTGTCATTTTTTGCTCTTCCTTTTGTTCTCCTTGTGCTCTTCTTCACCGTC
The DNA here is from genome assembly GCF_965226575.1 of Pagrus pagrus. Lineage (NCBI taxonomy): Eukaryota > Metazoa > Chordata > Actinopteri > Spariformes > Sparidae > Pagrus > Pagrus pagrus. The sequence continues at coordinate 9,333,504 of NC_140196.1, forward strand.
TCCACCTTCACTTCTTCTTCCTCTTCTGCTGAGTCAAAGGAAACGTCGCTGTCTGATTGCTCGCCCTCGCTTGCCTCCTCGCTGGAACCTTTTCTCTTCTTCTGCGCCTTTGATTTTCCGGTCTTGGACTTTGAACTCCGGCCTGTTTTTTCGCCTGCCAGAACAAATTTTCCTTTTGCATTCCTCTTCGGTCTTCCTATGGGTCTACCTGTGGTCCTCTTCTTACCTTTCGCGTCATCTGTTCCCTCCATCTGCACCTCCTCTTCTATGTCTGGTTCTTCTTCTACATTGTCAAACTCAGAATCTGTGCCTTTCATATTCCCATCGTCCTCAGCATCACCTGTGTCGCTCGCACTTTCCTTTGTCTTTCCTTTCTTCCGTGCACCTCCAGAGTGGTAACGCTGGACGTGACTCTTCAGGCTGACGTTGTGATTGAATCTATGGTCACAATGCGGACACTTGAACGGCCTCTCCCCTGTGTGCAGACGCATGTGGGATTTGAGGTGGCTTGACTGGTTGAAGCGACGCTCGCACACTGAGCACTTGTACGGTTTCAATCCCGTGTGCACCACAGAGTGTCTCCGAAGATGATGCACATCTTTAAATTCAATGTCGCAAACTCCGCATTTGAACTCCTTCGGGGCTCTGTGATCTGCCAGGTGGATGCTGCGCTGTTTACGGGTTGCAAATTTCTTTGGACAGTCCGGGCATTGATACGGATCTTTGCAGCCTTGGTGCGTCTGCTCGTGTTTACATTTGTCCACCCTCGTTTTGAAGGTAATGTGGCAGTATTTGCAAGGATGCTCATAGGTTTCATCGTGGATTTTGCTATGAGCATGCAGAGACATTTGGGTGACGCATCTTTTGCCGCATATGTTGCAGGAAAAGGGCTTTATTTTGTGCTCACACTGGTGAGGCTTCAGGATGGTGAAAAAACGGCCACACTCTGTGCAGAGCTCGTTGATTTTGAGGCCTCCCGCCGAATCCAACTCTTCTTCTTCCTCTCCTTCGCTTTCATCTTCGCTGTACTCTTCAGTCGCCTTTGTGAGCTCTTCAGTCAGCAGAATGTCCTCAGTCGGACACCACTCGCCGTCTGAGCTCACCTTTCCGTCATCAGCTTCCTCGCCTTCCTCTGGGTGATCCTCGGGATCACTGTCTTCATCACTAAAAGTAACAATCTCAGAGAAAACTGTGCCACTGGGGTCATCAAATGTTTGCATTTCCTGTGAAAAATACAATAACAATAGCATGATTATTAGCATAGAGTAGATTTAGAAGTACAGCATGCCTTACTATTAAAGTCCTACCTGTTGATCTTCAGCTTCTGGGACAATGGCATTGACTTGGCTTTTCCACTGGAAGCTGTAGTCACACTTGAGGCACCGTAGGTTCAGGATGATGAGCAGCCCACAGGTGACCTTCTCCATCTGAAGTTTGAAGCCGCACGACGGGCACTTGCGGCGAAACAACTGGAAGAGGCAGCTTTCGTTCACAGCAATCTTTCCTTTCTTCTTTAGAAGCGCGGCTCTGAGAATAAACGAAAAAGAAGATTTTAAAAGTCAACTTAACGCCGAACAGAAAGAGAGCAAAGGAGTCGAGAAAGTGTAACTCACCTTTCCTTCTCCAAATCAAGCATGATTTTTCGCTGCATCTGTTCAAAACCAGATGCATTTGAAGCATCCGGTGAATGCGACACTGCACTTGATTCAGGACTGGCATCCCACTGATGAGCGCCATCCACAGTTTGATCAAATTCCTGCACAAAAGGACAAAAGTACGAGCTTGTAGTTAAACAAAAGCTACATACAATTCACTAAAATTGTGTTTGGTTGACATTTCGATTAGAGCTGCAATAATTAGTTGTTGATTAAAATAATTGCCAACTATTCAGACAATAGCTGAATTGGTTTGTGGAAATTTTTTCAAAACCAGCTTCTTAAATGTGAATATTTCCTGGTTTCTTTATCCTCTGTGACATTAAACTGAATAACTTTGGGTTGTGGATCATCTTGGGAAAAACTGACGGACATTTTTCACAAATTTCTGGCATTTTATAGATCATACAACTAATTGATCAATCGAGGAAACAATCTACAGAATAACTGACAATGAACACAATCATTAGTCGCTCAGACTTAATAACTAAGGTGCAGGACTTTTACATAATTTACATCTATGTCTGACTTTGGTTGCTGAAAACAATGCACTTTTTTCTGACTTTTTTTTATTTGTTTTATTTAAATGTTATATATAGAAGTACAGGAAGTTAAAAAGTACCTTTGTTATCTTAGAAGTGGGTTGTCAGTTTGGTTTAAAGGGCCAGAATGAGGTTGTTAAAGGGCCACCAGTTGAATATGTCTGTACTTTATGTTGTATAAAAGGAAGATGTGATTATAGTTTGTTTGATTGTTTGAGTGCACAGAGAGGAGAGCTTTTGTAAGGACCCTCTCTCACATGGTGATACAATCACATGGAATAAAGTATTTAAACACCATACTTACTCTCTTGTTTATCTGTGCTATTGTTGACAGACTCAAATGCAAAAACTCCTCTAATTAACAGACATTTTATCATTCCTTCGTTATCACTTAACTTATGGGTTCATGTGTTCACAGTGTGCTGCTCGGGTGAAACGCTGAATGAACACAAAGCTTTGACTCCACCACAGCTGTGGGGCAGACTCACCACATGTGGCTTCTCCAGAGGTTCCTCTGGTTCCTCTGGCTCTGACTTGATGCACAGTGACGGGACAGCGTCAAACTTCAGCTCGGCCGTGCCAGTCTCCGCAGTCACCTTTATAAAGCAGCCATCAGTAAAGTGCTCAGTGCAAATAGTGATATCAGTCCAGGACGACTCCTTCAGTCGTTGTCCATTGACTTCGAACAGGAACTGGACCCACTCCAGTCTGCTCTCTGGATCCTCCGGTAACTTGAACCGCCGCGCACTGCGACGCCACGAGTCACATCCGACGACGGAGCACATCCTGCGTTTAAGTCGTGTCTCTCCAGTTTCCGATAGCGTTGAAGTTTAATATTTAATGTAGTGAAAGCTTCAGGGTCGACTGCTTTCCAGCGCCATCAACAGTGGCGAGCTAACAGCTAGCTGCTTTTGCTAGTAGCTGTGATGGTAACGGAATGGGCGGAGCTCTACGGCCGGGTGCACCTGGTTTTATGTCAGGCGTATCCCGGCTGTGCGTTCAAAATATGAAGTGACTGTCTTTAAAGGTGCATTATGTAAGAATTCCACTTGAAAACATAAAAAAAGGAACTTAAATCATCAACAGATAATGAAGAAATAACAGTTTTGCAGTTATGATGTCTGTGTTTTGTGATGTTGTTGCTAACCACTTAGCCGCAGTCCAAAGCTCCTGTGCTAGCAGCATAAACACAAACATACCTCTGGTGCTCCAAGCTACGGAAGCCCTAAAGGGCCACGCATTCATACATTTTATTTCCTCCGTTTTCCCGTGATAACGAGTTAATTTCATTTGTTTTCTCGAGATCTCGAGTTATTATCTCGAAATAACAACTGCCGTTTTCCCGAGATAACGGGATAATCTTCTAGAGATAACGAAACTTTGTTTTACCGAGATAAAAATATAATTAATTCAAGATCTCGAGATAATGACTGTGATATGATAGGCCTGAGATTATGGAGACGCCCAGGACGTCGTAGGTGGTCAGCTATGTAGTTAACGTCATCAGGCTCACTTAGTTTGCGCCGCCAATATAGCTGAAGCCTTGCTAGCCGTCTTTTTACATTACGCACACTAATGTGTATATTATCTGTAATAGCAAGGCATAATGCTATTTCAGCCTGTGTCAGGCCTTGATTGAAAAGATATGCAACACCGTGATCGATCATTCAGTCCAATAAAACTTGTAAAGTCTAAAAGAGCCGCAAGATAAATCATTTTATATCTCTTCAAGTTAGCCGGGCGCTAAACTGGAAGAATCATGGTAAAGATCTTAAAGTCCACGACACTGTATCCATGTTTTAATATAAGGTCCTTGGGTGGAAGCACTGACCGGTGAATTAATGACATATTAATTAATTTAATGAGCCATTTATTATTTTTATTTTGGCAGGTTCAATCCTCCATAATCAAGTTACTACAAAATCATTTTAAAATTCAGCTTTGTTGCCTCAAAATTGTCAAAATAAAAACCAACTCTTGTAAGAAATGTACATACTCCTCCCTAAACATGACCTAGCTGTAGGTATAGAGTACAAGTGAACTGATGGCACTAAGAGATGAGACTCTTTTCAGTAATTAACACATCTAATGTTCATATACAGTGTAGTAGATTATGGAATTATTCATCGTTTAAAACACAGTAAGAAACCAGGGAAAAACAGTTTATTGTTATTTTACCCAGTCTGAGTCAATGGTGTACACATCAGTTAACAGGATTCAAGTCCCTTGCTTCCATCTAATGTGTTGCACGTGCAGGTCAATGTATTTCTATGTGTCTTCTACAGCTTTATTCTTTCTCGGTCGTCTCACACATTTCCCTGAGCCGCTGTGCCTCTTTTTCTTCAAGTCCTCTTGGTCAAAATCACTGTCAGAATGTTTTGCCCTTCCTCTCGATCTACTTGTGCTCGATGTCACTTTCTTCCTCCTCTCCTCTTCCTCCTCTGTCGAGTCAAAGGATATGTCGCTTTCGGGCGGCTCGTCCTCACTCTCTTCATCGCTGCAACGTGTTTTCTTTAACTTCCGTGCTTTTACTTTGACAGTCTTAGTGTTTGAACACTGTCCTTGCGTTTCCTCTGAAACCAAGTTGCCAGCTGCGTTTCTCTTCGGTCTTCCTTTTGGTCTCCCTGTGCTCCTCCTTTTACGTTTTTGCCTATGTGTTCCCTTCTGCCCTGTCTCGTCTTTATCGTCTACGTTGTCAGAATTGGATGTGTGGTAACGCTGGACATGGCTCTTCAAGCTCACGTTGTGATTGAAGCATTTGTCACAATGCTGACACTTGTACGGCCTCTCCCCTGTGTGCAGACGCATGTGGGACTTCAGGTGGCTTGGCTGGTTAAAGTCACGCTGGCACACTGAACATTTAAACGCCCTCTCACCTGTGTGCACAAGTAAGTGTCTTGCGAGAGAACGCTTACGGTAAAATTGTAACCCACAGATGTGACATTTTAACTGTTTCTGACCTCCGTGAACCTCCATGTGGACTCTGCGCTGCTTATTTGTCGCAAATGTCTCTGAACAGTCGGGACATTTGTAGGGCTTTCCTTCGGTTAGGTGAGTCTGTTCATGAGTTATTTTGTCCACCTTTGTTTTGAATGGACCATGGCAGTATTTGCAGCGATGCTCATAGTTTTCATCATGGACTCTGCTGTGAGAACTCAGAGCGGCCACAGTAACACACCTCTTCCCACAAATATTGCAAGAATAGGGTTTAACTTTGTGCTCACACGTGTGATGCTTCTGTTTATAGAAAAACTTTCCGCAATCTGTGCAGAGCTCAGTGTGTTTGCCTGCAACTAGATCATCGTCGTCAGGGTCATCATCGTCTGTGCTCTCCTCGTTAGATTCATCATTAAGAAGCTTGTCATCCGGCGAATTTGTTGGATCCCAATCTTCGTCTGAATCCGTGTCGTCTTCATCGCCCGATACCTCATCCATGGGATCACTCTCCTCATCGATAACAGCAACCATCTCAGAGACACCCGTGGTAGTGCTGCGCTTTTCATCTGTTGATTCTATCTGTGAAAGATATGATGACAAAAAAGGGGATAGGTAATGTGTAACAATTTCAAAAAGTGTATGTCAGGATGAATATTACAGCCAAACAGAGAGCTGCAAGCAAAGAAGCATTACGGTGCTTTTATACTAATTGACCTTTGACCATTATCAATTAATTTGCTAATTATTGGTCTAAGAAATGTAAAAAAAAATTGTAAATAAAAATAAATAAATAAAAAATTGCAACTATCAAGAGTCAAGCTGTGTCACCAAATGTCTTGTATCCAAAGATAACAAAGAGAAGCAGCAAAATCTCAAAGAAGCTGAGAAATAGTAGCTTTTTTTCCACTACTTTTGCTCCATAAATGACTTAAACAATGAATCGATTATTCAAATAGTCTATCATTTCTCTATCAATCAACTAAACAATTAATCAACTAATCGTTGCAGCTATACCTGTTTATTTAACAAGAGCCAGCACAAACATTAACAGCACCAAATAGTAAAAAATATAAATAATATAAGATATGTATAACCATGGAAGTGTCTTAATATTGGACAGTGTAGTATAATTTTAGTTTAAAAAACTTCTTAGATGACGGTGGATATGTTGCAGTACATCTGTTACTATTCACACCCTACCTGTCTGGTCAGCGGAGTTACATCTGTGCCTCCCGTCAGGTGTTGGTCTTCAGCTGTCGGGACACTGGCATTGACCTGGCTTTTCCACTGGTTTCTGTACTCACACTGGAGGCACTGCTGGTTCAAGACGATGAGCAGCCCATAGGTGAACTTCTCCACCTTCATCTTAGAATCACATGACGGGCACTTGCAGCTGAACAACTGGAAGAGGCGGTTTTCATTCACGACATACTTTCCTTTCATCTGTAGAAGTGCAGCTCTGATAAAAAAAAACAAAAAAACGAGATACAGGTTTTAAAAACGTGCCTTCTGTAATGAAAGTACAACTGCTACAAAAGGATCATCTTACTTTTCCCTGATTATATCAAGGTTCGCAACTTTTTGTAGCACCTGACGATAATCAGACATGAAATCATCCGAAGCATCACTTGGCGCTGGGCTTTCTTGGGCAGCTGCAAATTAAATTTAAACTTTAATATTCACAGGAAGAGAAAACATTTGCAAGAACACCCACTCCATTCTTACTAACCCATAATAATATCAAGTTTCTTACCCGGTGAAGCTGGTTCTGACTCTTCAGAGTCTGAAGATGGAGTATCGTATGTTACATGCTGATCATACTGAGAAGCAGCGTCTGATGTTTCCACAGGCTCCTCCTACACAGCAACACAAGAAATAACAGCTGGAGTTGTAGCAGCATAGACCGACAACGAGCTGTACAAAAAACAAAAGCTAGATTCAATAAACTGAAAGTCGTGTTAAGCAGAGTTTTCCATGACAGAAGGGCTGCACAATATAACATTTCACCATTGACATTGCACATGCGTGATAGTCTGAGTCAATGAAAATATTTAGATGTGAAGTGTTTCTATATATTGTTGGCGACTCAAAATACTGCAGAGGACAGGAGGAAAACTGACCCACAGTATAATGTTTTATACTTTATATCCCCATGCCCTCTAAAACATTTCTCCTGCATCACAAGGTAAGCCGTCGCATCTGGGAGACTTTCTGCTGAGCAGGTGTAACATTTTTGTTAAAGGTTATCAGTGGAGTCGGTCGTCCAGCAGTCTTGATCCTCACCTTTGCTGCGTAATCCAAACTGTGGAACGGCAAATAATCCACAGGGTTTTCTTCCCCGTCCAACTCTCTGCTCACGCGTCCATAGCTCTCAGGGGCGCCCTCACTCACACTGCCTTCACTTTCCTCTTTACAAACGACAGCATCACTCGCCTTCAAAGATAAAAACACATCATTAGACTGTATACCGCTTTATACAAGATGATCCACACTGTAACATCAAACTTCATTTCTGTTGAATGCAATTACAAAAAAAACCCTAGAAGATTCATTTTAGATCATATAAAAGGAGAAATACATTTGTTTCCACAGAATAATCAAATGCTGTTTATAACCTATTCATACTTCATGCAGAAGTCATTGTTATTATATAGTATATAATGTGCAGCATTGTGCGATGTGCCCCAGATCCAAGTTGAAAACATGTTAACATGACTTAGAAGTGGTGTGTAGTTTAAACCTTTTCCTAGAAAGTGATCTTTAAAGCCTATTGTCGAGTGAATAATTTCAATTAGGTATTAAATTATAAAGAATTAATACCCTTTTAAAGCACTTTTGTCAATAACAACAGTGTGCAAGACTATAAATGAGTATAAATGAACATCCACTCAGGGGTTTGTATCATAACAAACAAAACCTGAAGGGGGGGGATATATATTTTAATATGCAGAAGAGGCAGGGATGAGTAACTTAACAGTGTGTCTCAGAGCAACATCCCCTCATGTTGTCAGCTCACCTGGTATGACTCAGGGTGCTCAGGTAGCTCGTGCTCCTCTGGCTCTGCCTTGATGCACAGAGATGGGACGGCACTGGACGTCAGCTGGAACGTGCCAGATAACGAAATGATGTTATCAAAGCAGTCATGAGTAAAGTGTTCAGAGCAGATGGTGATGTCAGTCCAGGACGACTCCTTCAGCCGTTGTCCATTGACTTCGAACAGGAACTGGACCCACTCCAGTCTGCTCTCTGGATCCTCCGGTAACTTGTACCGCTGCGCACTGCGACGCCACGAGTCACATCCGACGACGGAGCACATCCTGGGTTCAGGCTCGGTCCGGTGCGGACAGTGTCGTAGTTACCGTGTACGAGGGCTGGAGGAGAGACCACGCGTGTCCGCTCACATCCAAACACAACAAACAACACATGAGCTAAGCTAACAGCTAGCCGTCGCTGCAGCAACACTGGCGGGCAATGTTAGCGACGGAATGGGCGGGGCTTGGTGGCGGGGTTCGCGTGGTTTGATGTAAGGCGTATCCCGGCTGAGGGTCAATGTAAGGGTCATTCCATGGAAACGTCCATTTTTCTGCCCCTAGCCTTTACAGAAGAGTTACACCTGAAAACACTTGAGGATTAAATTATTTTCATATTTCATAACAAAACAATAGTTCTGCCTTTTGTTCCAAGCACCATAGAACTACTTGTCCCCGTATTTTGAGTTCAAAAACATGTTTTAATACTATTTAAAATGCAATAAAGTATGCATCAAATATATCATAGAAATTATATATTTAAAAAATCCAAATAAATATTATAAAATATATAATGACAGTAATCACCCCCTGGAGTCACATCACTGGTGTTACCGTGTGACAAAATACCACTATTTTGAATAAAAATCACACTGATGGCTTCACTTTACTTCCTTTGACCTATTTTCTGAAGAACTGTAAAGAAATTACATGGTTAAGTCCACTGTCTCTTTTCAGTTATGGGAAAGTTTCACATTTATCTCCAGATTTCATATGAAGCTTTTAACTGACAACACTGGTGTGACCCACTTTATAAGTAGGGAAATGTAAAAAGTAGAATAAAAGTAGAATAAAAATGGATTGAGTTACATATTTTAGTGAGTTTTACATGATTGATGACAGCATGTGGTTTGATGCCCTGCAGCAGCCATTTTGTACAATGCATTTTTCATGAACATTGTCACTGGTGTTATTTTCCTTATGGGTCAGAGTTAAGAAGCTAAGAAGTCACAAGCTTTAATTTATGTGTATTCATAGAGTCAATGAGTGATGCCATTCATTGCCAGCCATTTTGCCCCTCCAACAGTGGACGTTCCCAGCTCTCCTCAGCAGAAAGTGAACCAGTTCACAGGTCAATCATACATACACATATGATAGGATTAAGTAGAATTAAATAGAATTAAATATTGGACATCAGAAACTAACACAGTCACTCAACATCAGCCCCGTTTCATACAGTTTTATTCACAAGTATACACATCAGGTAACAAGATTAAAACATTTTGAAATCAAAGTAAAAGTCACTGAAACTCAATCTTGACTCTTGACATGTTTGTTATGTTGAGATGTTATGTAACTTTCTAGAAACACAGTCCAGATCTATATGAACCACTTTTGACTCCTTTATCTTTACAACTGTTTGAACCAAGTTAATTCTTTACTTCTGTGTATTTCAAGAATCATTTCACCACTAGTTTTTTCCTTGGTCTTCCCTTGCCCTTCCCTGAACTTTTGCCACTTTTCTGGCTGCTGCAACTCTTTTTCTTTTTATCTTCGGGCTCAAAATCAGAGTCGCTTTCAGAATCTCTTGCCCTTCTTCTTGATCTGCTCGTGCTCGATGTCTCGGTCTCGCGCCTCTCCTCTTCCTCCTCTGCTGAAGCGACAAATGTGTCGTTGTCACTCTGCTCATCCTCACTTTCTTCATCAACGCGCCGTGTTTTCTCTAACTTCTTCGCCTGTCGTTTTCCAGTCTTACTTTTTAAGCACAGGCGTTCCACTTGCACTTTCAGAACCAAGTTGTCTGATTCATTCCTCTTTGGCCTTCCTCTGGGTCTACCTGTGCTCCTCTTACTACTTTTCGGCAACTCTTCCTCTGTGTCTTCGTCTTCTAACTCAGAGTCTTCGCCTCTCTTGTTCCCATTCCCCTCAGCTTCACCAGTGTCGTCTTCTTCCATTTCCACGTTCACTTCTTTTATCGGCTCTTTATTCTGTTCACCTCCAGAGTTGGACGGGTGGTAACGCTGGACATGGCTCTTCAAGCTCACGTTGTGATTGAAGCACTTGTCGCAGTGCTGACACTTGTACGGCCTCTCCCCTGTGTGCAGACGCATGTGGGACTTCAGGTGACCTGGCTGGTTGAAGCCACGTTGGCACACAGAACATTTAAATGGCCTCTCTCCGGTGTGCACGGGTAAGTGTCTCTGGAGATAAAGCGGCGTGTAGAATTCAATCGCACAGATGTGACATTTTGTCTGGCGGGGGCCTCTGTGATCCTCCAGGTGGATTCTGCGTTCCTTATTTGTGGGAAATGTCTCGGAGCAGTCGGGACATTTGTAGGGTTTTCCTTCAGTCGAGTGGATCTGCTCGTGATTGAATTTGTCCACCTTTGTTTTGAAGGAAACGTTGCAGTATTTGCACCGAAACTCATAGCTTTCATCATGGATTCTGTTGTGGGCATTTAGAGCGACCTCACTAACGCATCTCTTACCACAAATATTGCAAGAATAGGGTTTGATTTTGTGCTCACACGTGTGAGGCCTCAGTTTGTTGAAAAACACCCCACAATCTGTGCAGAGCTGGCTGTTAATGGGGACAGGTGGAGGAAGATCATCATTTTCTTCTACTTCTTTGTCAGATTTGTCCTCTGCTTCCTGTTGAAGCAGGCCAACCCGCAAAAAATGCGGCTGTGGCTTCCAGTCCTCATCTGACTCGACGTTGCCTTCTTCGCCTGATATCTCCGAGTCAGCCATGGGATCACTCTCCTCGTTAACGACAGCAACGATCTCAGGGATCCCTGTGGCGCTGCTGTTGGTGCCATCTGTTGCCGCTGCCTGTGGTACAATGACAGGAATGGATGTGGGTAAAATTAAAAAGGGTTTGTACAGCAGACTGATTTAGATATTATTACATGACGACCTTTGATGTTTTGTTATAATGAGTGTATGAATTCTTGAGTTAACAGCCATAAAAGTGTTTTGTGAAGTCACGGTGACCTTGACCTTTGACCACCAGAGGTTAGTTCATCCTTCAGTCCAAGTGGTCGAATGTGCCAAATTTAAAGAAAATTCTCTTTTTTTTTAGATGCAAAACTCTCGCTCTATGTCGCAGTTTGTCTAACTACTCAAGTCCTACCTGTCCGATCAGTGCAGTTACATCTGTGGCTCCTGTCAAGGGTGGACCATCAGCTGTTGGGACACTGGCATTGACCTGGCTTTTCCACTGGTTTCTGTACTCACAATGGAGGCACTGTTGGTTCAAAATGATGAGCACCCCATGGGTGGACCTCTCCACCTTCATCTCAGAACCACATATCGGGCATTTGGAGCTAAACAACTGGAGGAGGCGTTTTTCATTCACGACATACTTCCCTTTCTTCTGTAGAAGTTCAGCTCTAAAAAAAGAAAAAAGAACAATTTAATAGAAACATTAAAACACCAACCTGCAGTGAAAGTGAAAACATTAAGCGTAGACTTAAAGAAAACTTACTTTTCTTTGGTCAAATCAACATTCACATTTTTTGGATGCATCTGATCATATACAGATATAACAGCATCTGTAGCAGTCGAGACGCCGCTCCGGGCTGCGCTTCCTTGGGCAGCTGCAAAATTAAGTTCAAAGTGTATTAAAGAAAATTCTTAATTTTATGTCATTTGTGATAAAACATACAATTTTTTTTTTACCTGAGAGATTCAGTCTTGACTCTTCAGAAGAGGAAGTTGGCCCGTCACATGTCTGAAGTCTGCTAGCAACTTTTGCGGCTTCCACTGGCTCCTACACAAAACACAAAACAACAAAAATGGCAACATAGGATACATTAAAAACTGTGCTCGGACAATGTTTAACTAACTTTTGATCTTATCAGAAAATGTATGAAACCTTTATGTGTGCACTGACTTTACAAAGTGTATACTTGCCAAGAACACAAGCTGTGGATTAGCACTGTTGGTTAGTTTGTTTATGAAAAAAATGTGGATGTGCATATTGAGAACATTTTGGGTGAAAGGAGAGGACGGTATATTTCTGTTGCTGAGTGTGAAGGCTAACGGTAAAATATCCCAGTCTCTTCTAGAGCTAAGGACGAGTGGTGAGGGGAGCTGTCCTGATAACATCGTCTCTGTCTCCAGGGCAACTAAGGCCTATAGATATGATGTACTCGGCCCCAGAGTCTTACAGTCTCTTATTAGACTGAGTCACATGTGGCGTCAGGATCACACAACGTACTGTAGGGTAACGTAAACATAGGTTCTTGTTTAGATTTCAACAGCCAGTAGAATCCTCACATATGTTTAGATGAGTGAGGACTGACCTGTTTTGGACACTTAATAAGTCTCATGGGTCTGCTAACGGTTCAGGACTTCTGAATTGGTCTGGCACTCCAGTTTTCTCCTACTTTTGCCTATCATCCTCAATCGAGCTTCAATCAATATTTCTGATAATACATCCAAGTCTCCTGAACCTTCTCCAGTAACAAGCTGAACAGTTGTCAGCAATTCCTTCACACCAGGTGTCCATATCATGCTTGTACAGGTGTTGCAGCACTTCTTGTACCTGTACCATCTACTGAATCTCTCCTGTTATGACTACTGAGTCTCAATTATGTCTCTCTAACTGAATTAGTTACTTTTTTGCCATTACGACATATGGAAACACTTGAGTTCCTAACTTACTTGCACATCTCGCTGATTTATCTTTTATATTAGGAGAAAATTTAAACTCTTAGCAGCAACCAGTGACAGTGAGGTCTGTGAGGAAATGGGGCCTTTAGGTCAGGTCAAACACAGCATCAGCGAGAGTAAAGACAACTTCAGGAGAAAACTGGAGTACAAACTCGAGAACAACAACACCAGGGACGTATGGAGTGGGATGAGAGAGATTACTGGCTTCCAGAGGAAAGGTGGAGGAGCAGCTGAGGGAAATGAACAATGAGCAAACGAGTTCAACCAGTTTTTCAAAAGGTTTGAATCCAGCTCCCCCACCCCCAGCAGCCCCCCTGCTGCTCCTCTGAGCATTCGAGGACACAGCCCTACACCAACCCCCGCAGCAAACACCAGCTATTGCCTCGTCCCAGTGCCCAAAAAAGGACGTTCTGTGGCACTGGATGACTACAGGCCGATCGCGCTGACCTCTCACAGCATGAAGGTCATGGAGAGGCTGGTTCTAGCACACCTTAGACCCACAGAGTGCCCATCACAGGACCCCCTACAGTTTGCATATCAGCCCCATCTACCTGCTGCAGGAAGCCTCCTCCTCCCTGGACAGACCCAACACCACTGTCCGTGTCATGTTCTTCGACTTCTCCAGCGCCTTCAACACCATCCAGCCCAGGCTGCTGAAGGCCAAACTGGAGAACATGCAGGTGGGTTCTCCCCTCGTCACATGGGTCGATGACTATCTGACGGGCAGATAAACAGTTTATGAGATTACAGAACTGTGTGTCTGACCGTCTGATCGGCAACATCGGCGCCCCCCAGGGATCTGTGCTGTCTCCCTTCCACTTCACCACCTACACTGCAGACTTTAAGTACCGCACTGATTCGTGTCATCTACAGAAATTCTTTGATGACACGGCCATTGTGGGGCGTGTAGAGGGCGGGCGGGAGGGCGAGTACAGGGACCTGGTCGGCAATTTTGTTAAGTGGTGTGGGGAGAACCACCTGCAGCTGAACGTGGCGAAGACGAAAGAGATGGTGGTGGACTTCAGGAGGAACAAGCCCCTGCCCTCTCCTGTCTGCATCGGTGGGACAGATGTTGACATTGTGGACTCTGGTTGTGGTGCTGGACAATAAACTAGAGTGGTCTTCAAACACAGAGGCAGTCTACAAAAGGGCCCGAGCTGGCTTTACTTCCTGAGGAGGCTCAGGTCCTTTAATGTCTGCAACCGGATGCTCAAGATGTTTTATCAGTCTGTTGTTGTGAGCACCATCTTCTTCGCTGTGGTGTCCTGGGGTGCGGGCATCAAAACGAAGGACGCCAACAGACTGAACAAACTCATAACAGAGGCAGGGTCTGTTGTTGGCTCTAAGCTTGTCACCCTGGAGGAGGTGGTGGAGGACAGGATGCTGGCTATCATGGACAATGTCTCTCACCCCCTCTTGTATATTGTATACAGTACTTCATTGTTCTTTTGTATATTGTACTTTATTGCTCTTATTGTTTATATATTTGTACTTGAATGTACCAGCTGCTATGGTAACCTAATTTCCCCTTGGGGATTAATCTATCTATCTATCTATCTATCTATCTATCTATCACTGTAATCGAAAGCAACATTATTTTGTTGATGTGTTGAAGTCATAGTGAGAATTAACTCCGCCCACTTAGTTGGCTTGGTGTATAAAACAAACAAACCCCACAGAAAATGCTATCTAATGTGAGCTGTAGCATAAACATAGCGCGGGAGATGCGTTGTGTAGACTGAAGAGGCAACAACACTTCATTATTACACAACAAGTGCAGTCAGTGTCGTTGTTTCCAGCTGTCTGAGCAGACTCACCACACATGCTGGGCTCTTCGGACGAGGCTCGGGCTGGTCTGACCCGGACTGGAGACTCAGTGACGGGACAGCACTGAGCTTCAGCTGGACCCTGCCGACCATGCCCGAGTGTCCCGGTGTCACGTTTTCAAAGCAGTCATCTTTGAAGTGGTCGATACAGATCGCAATGTCAGTCCAGGACGACTCTTTAAAGCGCTGTTTGTTGACTGTGGCGAGAAACTGAACCCACTCCAGCCTCCTCTCTGGATCCTCCGGCAGCCTGAACCGTTGAGGCTGAACGCTGCGACGTCCGGAGTGACACCCGACGACCGAGCACATCCTGGATTTAAGTTTGGTCCAGTTTCAAAAGTGTTACAATCAACACGTACTGTCTCTAATTGTATCAGTGTTTACTACCCCAGTGTCCCAAATGCACACGAGCTAGCAGCTAGCTAGTTTTGTTAGTTGCAATGGTTGGCAGAGTTGACGGCGGAATGGGCGGGGCTTCGAGTTGGGGCTCGCTTGGTTTGCAATCAGGCGTATCCCGGCTCAAGGTGCAACACGTGACATTAAATGAAAATATTCAGTATCTGCTCACTCTCGATGGAAATTTGGAGAGATTTCGGAGTAGAGATGTTGATGATAAATCATTCATCGATTAATGGCCATTAAGTATCTTACAGATTAAAATAATTAACCGACAGCCAGAGACGAGCACAAAAACATCATATCATCATATATGTATGATGTTTTTTGAGCAGCCTCATCATTAATATGAATTATGTGGCAGCTACTGACCAGAAAACATGAGAAACAAAAACAGCTTTTATTCCCATGAAAGTTTGATAAAAGACTGATAATGTCTGAGTGCAGGTCTGTGAGGTTTCCAGCAGGTGGCGCTGCTCTGCTTCAAAAGTTTTGTATCATGATCTTGACTGTTGCCAGTAGGTTTTTTTTTTTGTTTGGTCGTTTTTTTAAAGGGGCACCATGAAGTTGTGGAGAACCAAATCGAACTCTGAATTCTAATATTTACTCAGAAAATATTTATTTTTTCCATAACTGAATAAACAAGCTGCTCTCAGATTAAAATAAGGTCACCAGAACACTGTTGGAAGCTAGAACGGTGGCAGGGTCCGCCACATATAAACAAAGTAAAATTGTGTTGTGGCTCACGGTCAGTTTGTTTATTCAGTTTATTCAGTCACAAAAGCAAAGAGACTCTGTTTATTTAGTTTGTTTTGTTAGTTCTGATTAAAACTTCTTAACCAAAAACACATAGTGCACCTTTAACGGTATATTGCTAGTAAATCCACCTCTCACTTTGAACTCACTTTCTTTGTTTTCTCTTGTTAATGTTCATATAACCTTATATATCAAACTATGAAATCTTGAATAATGCACAAAATTTGATTTAATTTATTTAATGAGGGAATTCCTGCTGTGAGATGAAGACTTATAATAATAATAATACAATAATACAAATAATACAAATATAATACAAAATACTGAAAAGCAATAACATAAATTGGAATATCAAAACAGAATGCAATAAAATAGACATCACTCAGTGAAAACAAGTACATTTAACAACAAAGCCTGTTCCCTAAAATACTTTGAGTGTACCATACTGTGGATTTTGAAAGTAATGTGTTTGAGTTAGATGTTAGGTTGGTATCACCTAACGCCAGAAGCAGTTATAGCCTAAAGTCAACTAGTCTGTTGTCAGGTCATACATTACCAGAGGATGACCTGTGTGTGTGTGTGTGTGTGTGTGTGTGTGTGTGTAGCTTAAAGCAGTTAACAGATCTAATCCCTGAAGTCAAAGAACACATGTTTTCCAGGAGGTGGAGCACATACTGTAGCTACAGTGCATACCTCATTGTTTTGTGTCTCAGAGGATCTGTAAGTGTAAGTAATACTCACGAGTGACTACATTCTGTATTTTAACTATTTAACGTCTGTCGGCCCCACTTGTCAGGAGCCCATGTATTGACACATGTCTCACTAAGTTTCTTATATGTTTTGATTCAGAATATTTTCAACAGATGAGCAACTTGTTAAGAATACCAAAATTTCATAATTTGCCTCCGCAGTGAAGAGATTTTATAACCTTCAAAAAGCATTTTTGTGCAACACCTCTGAGAGCCTTTAGGACACATGGAGACATTATGGCCTTGTGAAAGTGTGCATATTAACATTTTCACTTAAAGGGCAACTCCACCAATATTTCAGTGTAAAGTGCGTTTACAGATTTGGGGGAGTACGACTGCATATGTTAATAAAGTAGTAAAAAGCCTTTTGTGGTTTCAGAGGAAGCTGCATTCGATCTTATAAATTGCCTCCAGTGGCGTCACTCGGTGTCCAAGTTGCATTGTGGGTAATGTAGGCAGCAGGTTTTGAAAAGAAAGAAGAAAAGGGTGATACCTCTGGTTCTGCTGTATCCATTGTGTTGCTTTAAAACTGTCCATAATGAGTCCAAGAAGTGCGACACTAGACCTGGTGCATACATTACCCACAATGCAACATTACTTGAGGCTGTTTATCAGCTTACATGCAGCTTCCTCTGGTGCCACAAAATGCTTTATACCATTTTTCCCCCACATAATGCAGTTGTGCTCCCCAAGACCTGTAAACACACTTTAATGTGTAAAATTGGTGGAGTTACCCTTTAAATCCACAGCAGGGACGCATGGCTGAAATGTGGGCTCATGGCCCCTGAACAAACAGGAATGGCGTTCACAGCAGCAGGTTTGTGTAGCAGGTGGTGACAAGTTACTCAACTCCTGTGTCCCTCTGGGCACGATACGCGTATTACCAATGTCCACAAACATCCTATAGAGTTTTATGACAAGAGAAAGAAATTATATAAGGCTGTGAGGATTTACTTATTTCCCCGCAGGGTGTTTTGAGGATGTCTGCTTGCTAGGTATCTAACAACTTAGAAATATATATCTGCCCCTGAGGAGGGCAGTCAATCAATCTGACTCAGCTGCCACAGCCATTTGTTTTCCTGTGTTTGTTTGTATAAGCATCCATGCATGTGAAATGTGCACATACAGCAGCTTTTATTCGTGTGTTGAAGTCTCACAAATCTAAATTATTACTTCTCTTTCTTAATGATCGTTTGGCCTGATTCAGAAGTAAGATAAATGCCATTTTAAATACCGTACCGATGTGAGTCAAGGACAATCTGCATTCCTGTCTTTACTCTTTTACTTTGATATAATCAGCCACCATCAGCATATTTGCTGAATGTGCTGAAACTTCAAAGGCTGAAGCTTGGTAGGAATGTGCTGTTAAACTGTAAACATTAGGACGGGGCAATAAACCCGACAGTGCACACAAACACACAGCGTGAGAAGATCATTTCCACGGTTTACACAGCAACAAACCCATTCCTTTCATGGCGATCGCGGTCAATATGAAGCTCCCATGTGACTGCGCCAGAGAGAGGAGGGAAAACTGCTCGAAAATGTGTAGAAAATGTCATTTTTCTTGGATGTCTGAGCACAATGGAATTTGACCCCTGACTCCCATTTACGTTCTATCCTCCTTCATCATATCAATTCTGGGAAAAAGAGCCACAGTCGAAACATGTCAGCTGCCTTTCACATTCGCCGAGGAATGTTGGCGAGTCTTCACAATGTTGTCAGTCAGTACGCCAAGATAAGAGCTCTCAGTTCATAAATAAGATTGATGGCATCGCATTCCACCAGTTCCTGCTCTGTGTTTTCCCATGTGAGCCTCTCTGTCAGAAGCATCCGTGCTATCTTCTCCAGCTCATATCCTCTCTGCCCAGGTCCAGGCATGCTTAGGTGTTTAAACATATTCCCCATCCAGTTATTAAACGTGCACGCTGCAGCAGGATACATTCTATCGTCGCTTATTCAGAGAGTTAGGCAAGGCTCGGGCAAAATTTCAAAGCTGCCACACAAAATGATGATTAATAATTTGTTGAGGGTGCATTTTATCCCTAAAATATGTGCAATCTAAGCTAAAAGGTTGTGCAAGTCAATAAACCATAATAATTGATATAAGTATTTGAATTGTGTCATACATTTAAAAAGTGAAAACAAAGGTTTTTAATCAAATTTTACTAGATAAGCACACGAAAAACGGATACAAAACTATTCTTAACGTAGGTTTCATATGTAATCCCGTAGGTTTCGCATGTAATCCTGTAGGAATCACATATGATCTCATAGGTCTCACATGTAATCCTGTAGGTTTCACATGTAATCTCATACATTTCACATGGACATTTGTGTAGGTTTAACATGGGAATTTACATGGGAACATGGGGACATACTGTGTATTTCCTAGAAAGTCTGAAACAGAAGTTTAGTGTTATATGTTTTCATTTTAACACACCAAACCAAATATTTATCCCAGCTACTCCAGTCTCACTTATTTCCCCACCCATCTCCAGATTTATCACTTGAAATGTTTGAAATCTTCTCTGCAGCAGTCATATTTTACATTTCACACACACGCTGTACGCAGTAGGACGACTGGAGAATCAGTGCGAGGACACAAATGACACCATACCGTTCATTGTCATTGCCATTGTCCTACTGCATTGTAAAGTCCCATTGTCATCGCTGCTCAACCGCCCGAAACTGGTACAAGTCGATATCTGTGTGTGTGTTTGTGTGTCTGTGTGTGTGTGTTCATGCACATGTGTGTATGTGTGTGAGAGAGAAAGATCTACCCTGAAACAGATACCACATAACAGAGCTCTCCATTCTCTCATCCTCATATCCAGGGGCACCTCCTGAAATAGTCCATAAACACCCCTGGGTGCGATTAAATCGGAGGAAATAAAAAGCATTTAGGAATGCAGCACATGTTAGCAGAGGTTGAAGGCGGCACGCAGGAATTTCAAACGGCAACAGCGGCTAATCCGGGAGAAACCTGTCTTTGTCACATCGAGGGTTACGTGTCCCGATGAGAATGTGATCTATGTCAAGCACGCTCTTCACGGCAAGAAGAGAACAAGAGAGCAGGCCACCCGAGAAAGTTGAACCCGAAAGAATGCAGCTCTGGTATTCATTAATGAAGAGCACTCGTCTCTGTGGTGGAACGAGAGGGCAGGAACGAGGAGATAGGGTGACAACGAGAGAGCGAAGAGGGAGAGAAACAGGAGGAGAAGATTCACATCACCTGAATTATTTATGAACATATATTTGAGATAATATTTATATTTATATTTATATATGGCAGAAAACTTACCTGTGCCAAGGAGGTTACGTTTATGCTTCCTGTTGGTTTGTAAGCAGGATTACACAACAACTGTCAGACAGATGTTCATCAAAGTTGGATGGAGGATGGGTTTTGGCCGAGAATAGACCCCATCAACTTTTGGTGTGGATCCAGGATTTTTTTTTGCTTTTTAAAAAAAAAAAAATCATTTTGATATTTTTATTAATTTCTCAGGAAATAATGCATGAAGCTTGATGAAAAACATCAGGTGGATTTTGGTGGCTGGTATCTTTGAGTGAGTACAATTTGATGCAGATCCAAATAAAAGTCTTGATCCATATAAATATGTTTTAACTGATATTGGATTAGGCTTGATTGAAATAAAGGGGACTGTTGAAGGCCATAGACCATATTCACATGGCGGCCATTTTCCTCTGATGTCACACTCAGGTTGGGAAGCTAGGATGCAGGGATAATGTTTCGTTGCTGTGGTCCAGGTTACAAGTCGTTTAAACGTAGGGAATCTGACAAATCATAGAAAAAATCTGGAGTGATCGATCGAGGTAAAAAAACATATTTGATAAGCCATTTTTTTAACATTGCCATTCAACCACCTCCTACTGTAGCTAACATTATTGTTGTTTACGTCCAGTGCATTTCACTTTAAGGCTTGGAAAAAGATGTGTGTTGATAATTTAGAGTTAGTTTACACCTTTTCTATCATATCGTGTATTGAATGCCAAATCAGCTGTTGTCTAACAGAAGCTGTTATCAAATATCAATTGTTTCACCTTCCAAAGTGGCCTGATGTCTCTCTGGATTTTCACTACCCTACTAACTTTTAGTTGCTGATCAATCAGGAAGTGGTGAAATTTCAACGATTTGTTAGAGTCCTTACATTAATAGGACTTGCAGCCTGGGACACAATGTGTGTGAATGTGCTCTACTCTATTTGAGAGTTGAAGTAATCGCTAGTTGCAACCCAAGGGTAAAAAACTAATTAAATGTCACAATCCACAAGTCAAGGAGCCCGTTAATGTATATTAGAATATTTTATTGCCTTATGAAATGTTGCATATTGTTTGAAGTTCACAGAAATGTCTGTTTGAAGTCAACACTCGGTTGGTTGTGTACAGCTTGACATGACCGTGATTGTCGGCACATAACTTACAACAAACATACATAAACTCTTTGGCATCCGGCTCAAAGCACTATCATATCTAAAATAACAATACAAACATCTGTATAAAATATATAATAATAATAATAATAATAATAATAATAATAATAATTAACCTGTTTGTTAGTTCAAAGCTCACAGTAAACAAAACAAAAAACCAAACACGGTGTAGTTTTCAACTTTTATCCCACAGCGGTGACCGGACCAGCGGCAACACCACATCAGGAAACACACTCACATACTGAAATCACACATGCAAACATACTTTGAGAAGTTATCAGAGAAAGCAACAGATGATGAAATCAACACCATGATGCAACACCCTCCCAAAATTACAAACAACACCAGGTTTGTGTCAGTTTGGCAAAAAAAAAAAAAAAACACCAAATTGTCTTTTAATATATTTATGATGCATCTCACTGTTCACGCACCTCTAAGCCTCTGCAGAACCAGCTACTCGGGCTTCAGACACATGGACAGCGAGAGCATTTAAATCAGCAGTGTTTCATGTCAGCTTAAATTATTGGACAAAAGGGAAGTCTTCCAAACAGATAAGATCCATGTGATGGGAATGAGGTTACTCAGATGGACGCCACATATGTTTGTGGGGGGGGGGAGAGAAGGTCACGTAGATAACCTTTCATTGAATATTTATCTAGAAGAGCATGAGGTTTAAGTTAATATTCGGGGAATGTGGAAACCAGATAAGATAAATATGTAGCTACTTAATTTACTGGATTGGGAAGTAGATAAAGGGCAAATAAAGGGGAGAAAAAGCAGCAATTATATATATATTTATATAAATATTTTGGCATACACTCTCTGAGAACATGTTGCCCTATTACAATCCACAATACTGTCCGAGTACCTCAGAAGATTCATCTTTTCTCTTTCAGTCGGGCGAACTGCCTGCAGCTGTCCAAGCTTAGTAAGAGTAAGTGAGTCGGAGCACAGCTCTGCCTCTAAAAATGTGAAAACAGTCCTTTTTTTTTTCTTCTTCGTGCATTGGCCTCTTTCCACGACATTCTTGCATTCAATATTTAATCCAAAGACTTGCACTCTTCACAGATTCTCAGAATGGTTTTCTCATTCAAAGTCCATCTCTCAGTTCTCTAAATGAAGATTTCCACTGCCTCTGACTCCAGCTCCTCCAGGCCTCTGAAGGGGTTTAATAGCAACTTCTTCGGCGCTGTCTTGTCTGGGGAAAAAAACAGAAAGAATAAAGAAGAGAGGGTAAATAAATGCTTTAAGGCGAAAACAGTGGAAAAATGTCCCGGATATAGCTCAGCTATCACTGACTAAAGGTTAACAGAGATTTTCCACAGTCAAACAGAGCACTTTGGTAAATGTGCTCAGTCAACAGATCCACATTATTTCCTAACACATGCACATTCCTCCAGGCCCGCATTATGAACCATGACCTGGACAGATCGTATCTGATTGGCCGGCTAAGCGGCAGCGTGGTTAATCAATGTGAGCATCCATGAAGAGTGTGCTTACACATGAATCATTTATCGTTCGGGTTTTATAACGAGAGCGTTATTGGATTTTCTTCTCGTAAACAAACAAACTCATGCAAGTATGATAGATCACTCACCACTGTTGAGCTTAGCGGTGCTGGCAGCCTCTTTGGCTTTGGTTCTCTCCACCTGCCGTTCTAGCGTTCCAGGTTCAGACTGAGCGGAGAACTGACGACATGGCAAAGTCTGATCATCTGAAAGACTCTTACCTAGAAGATCACAAAAAAAATGTCAGCAGTGCGTTCAACTTACGAAGACTTAAATTAACAGGGAATCTTTGCACACGTTTTAGCAGCTTGCAACGTTATGCTCCTCACCTCGACTCTTTGTGGTGCTGGTGGTGGTGCTGATGGAGGGAGTGGAGGAGGCGGGTCGGAGAGACGCCGCCGCCATGTTCAGGAGGTTCGTGCGGGGACTTTGTTCGTCCTTTCGCCCCTGGTCGTGGTGCAGCCGCTGGTTCAGGATCTTGATCACGGCGTCCTTTTCTAAGATCTGAGCGTAAAGAGCACGGATCCTGATGCAAAACAGAAAAAGAGAAACGTGTCAGAGAGCAGAAGGATGAATGGAAACGTTTGTAATGGAGATTCTCTGTAAACAAAGGAGTTTAATTCTTGGTATGCACCTGTTCTCCATCTCCTGATTCCTGTAGTCAGCGACTGGCAGGTCCTCGTTGAAGCTGTTGTTCGAAGAGTGGCAGGGCGAGTGGTTAATGATGGTCGTGTCTCTGCAGAGGAAAAAACAAAATCTTAAGTTTAACTCAAATTCAAACGAGCTGGACAAAATATGCATGTGGATGCAACAGCTCCGGCGATCTTTACCTCTGTGCAGCGGCGGTGGCAGCCACCTCCATTGCAAACTGCCTCATAGTGCTCTCTTCCAAATACTTCTGCTCCCAGCGGACCATGTCGGCCTCGAGGGCCAGGATTCTCTCCTCGCGTTCCCGCAGGCGCTCTTGGAGAGAGCCCATGGTCACTCCTGGTGGCTGGGACTGCCTCTGAGGTGGAGAGAGAGAGTGTTAAAACAGAAATACTAAAATGAATTGGTAGCATTAGCATTTTGGTTCTCCTGCGTCAGGATATTTACCTGCTGCGCCCTCAGACTCCTCAGCTCCTGCTCCAGCCGCGTCCTCAGCTTCATCTCCAGGCTCTCCCTCTTCTCGCAGGTGGACTGCAGCTGAGCCAGCGCGCTCTGGAGCCTCTCCACCTTCTCCACGTACGCCCTCTTCCTCCTTAGCTCCTCCTCGAGCTGGCGACCTCGTCCGCGAGCTGTGTCCAAAGCCTCCTCGAGCCGTTTGGCCCTGGCGCTCTGCTCCTCCGCTGTGGTTCGCAACCGCTCCAGCTCCCGCTCGACGCGTTCCCGCTCAAAGTTCTGCTCCTCGTCTGAAAAAAAAAGAACAAGTGGACGATTAATTCGATGATCTCATTGGTACTTTGGGTTGAAGACACGAGAGCTGTGAGATTAAATCATTACAAATCAGCGTGAGGTTCTTGCTCATTCTCCCTCCTGAATCCAACCCCAGTAATAAGTCCCAGCTACATGGTGGCCAGTGTTCCTCATTTAGCGAAGCACTCCTGGAATGCTGAGAGGAGGAAGGAGGAGGAGGAGGAAGGGGGAGAAAGCCGCCCTATCCCTTTGACCCACATAGCACAGAGCATTCCTCATCAAGGCCATACAAACACCAGCACCCTGCCCGAGTCCAGTTCCTTAAACAGACAACATAAATCACACTAACAACAGGTGGGGGACCTCATTTCCACCACTTCCACTGCTGCCCTCTGATTTAGAGGAAAGCTCGTTTCCCTTTGCAAAGAGGTGTGTGGATTGAATTTCCTCTTATTAAGGCCTTCTCACCAAATAGGCTGAGGTTATGCAAGTGAAATTCCTGCGTGCAGGATGCCCTGCGCTACAAGAAAGGGCCCCAATCCAATCGAGCATGTTGATTACAAAGGAGGATGGAGGAGAGGAGGAAACAGGAAACAGAGAGAGGAAACCACTTACTTTGTTCGAGCAGTTTCGCCATGATGTGCTGGTTATGGTCGGCTGCTTCGACTTCTTTTGCGACGTGCGTTCTTGCATTTTCCAAGTTCTCTGTAATGCAAATGTTTTAAAATCAGACTTGATCTCATGGTACGGTGAAGTCCTTCTATGCCGTTTTCTGTCCTGGGTCCGTACCTCTAAGGTCTCTGTTGAAATCCTGCAGCCTCCTGATCTCAGCCACTAGCCTCCTCCTCAGTGTCTGCTCCAGGTTTTCCCTCTTACTGCTGCCCTGCATCAGTGTCTCATAGGCCTCCGAGATACGCTGGATCTCCTGCTCCAACTGAAAAAAAAGGAGGAAAAGGGCAAAAGAAAAAAGGAGGAGGAAGGGATGGGGTGAGGATTGGAGAAGAAGAGGAAGAAAGGAAGAAGGTGGAGAAGAGGAATTTATGGTTAACCTACTTCACATGCCAGGGAGGAGCTGGAATGTTGATTCATGTTGTTACAGTACATAGATATAAGCACGATATACATATGCGACTGTGTGTATACAGTACACTCAGTGTGTGTGTTTGTGTGTGTGTGGTATAACTCAGAGAAGGAATTCAAGCCTGCACCACTCCCTGTGAGACTGATTTATATCTACATTCCTGAGGGCTGATAGCTCTAGCTCCAGGTGTGTGAGCGCACAGGAGCGCGCATTTACACAACACACCGCAAAGCACAAGTTCGCGTACACAATCACACAATCACACACACACACACAGAGGTCTGGGAAGGCTGCCAGCAGAGGGAAGGTGTGCATGCCTGTGCCTGGGTTGTGGAAACGGCAAAGAGAAACCCACCATTATAGCAGTCACACAGGCATGTTTACCCAGGGCTGCGGCCTGACGGAGAAAACTTTCCAACCCCGGCAATTATCATTCTTTAAGGCTGAGACAAGGCGAGGACCATGTGACATAACTCCAGCAGAGAGCTAAGTGGATTTGACAAAGATTGGATGAGGTGTTAAATGTCTCCGAGGCTGTTTCCACCATGTTGAACAAGAAAATCTCTGACTGTTTTAGGCTCTGTTTGGGTAGAGTCAATCACGAAAAGTAAAAAAAAAAAAAAAAGTGAGAAGGTGAAAACAAAAGCGACCTTTCACTTTCTACCCACCAGCCGACCACCTGCTGTGGACGCCCACCCCCCACCCCCATCAGCTGTGTATGCAGGTCACAACCCAATCGACTGCTGCCTGACAAGCCCTAGATTAGGCTGAAAATCTATGGCCTCCGTGGAACTAAAGCACACACACACACACACACACACACTTTCTGGCCTCCACCAGGTCAGCTCCACAATGAAAGGAGTGTGTAAACACAGTAGCAGGCTGTGACCTCTGCTTGTGCCTCTGTGGTATGGAAGGTAGCAGCTGCTGATCTCATCTGTCCCGTCCAGATGAGGGAGTGGGATGACAACTGTTGGCCGGGGTTGTGTTTCACAGACAGGTGGCTGGGATGGAGGATGTTATCTGGCTTTCCCTATGAATTTAAATTTTTAATCCTTGGCTTGAACTACACAGCGCCCCCTCACTGTGTAGTTTAAAAACTCTGAATCGTAATGTTTACTATGTCAGTGAACTCATAACTCAATAAACAAGCCGTTCTCAGAGGTAAATAAGGTCCCCAGAACACCGTTTGAAGCTAGGAAGGTGGCAGGGTCCGCCAAATATAAACAAAGTAGAACGGTATGAAACGGTGTTGTCCCTTTAAGGTCAGTTTGTGTATTCAGTTCATTCTGTCATGAAGAGTTTGTTTGTTTGGCTTCCTCTTCTAATTAAAAATGATTGCCCAAAACAACATAGTGCACCTTTAAAGACTGTCTTTTGGTAGAAAACTGAGCAGTGGATGTCATGAAAAGCCCTCTTGAAATGTGAGCTTGTGTTTGGGTGTTCTTACTCTTTTGTCGGGCTGCAACTAATGAATATTTTCATAGTTGGTTCATTAGATTAGTTGTTTTGTCTATAAAATGTCAGAAAATGGTGAAAAATGTTGATAAGCGTGTCCCAGAGCCCCAAAATTACATCCTCCGATATCTTGTTTTGCCAAAGAGGAGTAAAGAAACCAGAAAATATTCACATTCAAGAAGCTAGAATCAGAGAATTGTGACCTATTTTCCTGATCTGATTCATCTATTATCATAACAGCTGGTGAATCAGTTGACACACCTTTGACGAGACAACAAGAGATGTCAGCTGCTTCAAATATAAGATTTTCTCTCATGGATTTCCTCCTCTTACCTTCTGAATACGGCTGGTCTTCTCCCTGTGCGCTTCCAGCTCTTGCCTCAGCCTCTCATTCTCCATCAGCAGCAGCTCCACCTGGTTGGGCTCCTCCAAACCAGCAGGTGGCAGGCTGTTAAATGTGCTGTAGCAGGGAACTTCTTCTGGCTGACTGGACTGGACATACCTGTGACAGAGATGTTGAGTAGGGATCAATCTCACATCTTAAATGATGTGTCTGAATTTGTGGCTGCTTCAGCTGAATCTAAATGTTTGGGTGCAGCCGGCTACATTTAAAAGTGTGAGGCATCTGAAATATCACTCCTGTCTACCAGCAAGCAGACAGGCTGACTCCAGTGCGGCTGTGAAGAATGTAAAAGCCTATATGAGGAACATACTTCGGTAAAAAAGCATTCAAGGCCACACAAGCATGTGGAACTATCCTGTTCCAGTATGCCAGGCATTACAAACACCTACAGGGCTGGACTTGCTCTCCTCTAAGTATTTAGCAGGAAATGTGAAGCCGTACGCAGGCTGTGTGTGACTCACATTGATAAGTATGTGTTTACGCATGTGAAACACAATGATGAGTCCTGGAAGGTGATTGCAAGGCTGGCTCTTGTACAAAAACTACACCACAGAGTGTGATGTCATGTTCAAGTGATTTTAAAAACATGCAAACATGATCACATCCTTCGAGGTTGTCTTTGTACCTGTGCTGCTGGGCCTGCATCGGCTCCTGGACCTGGTGAGGGATAAATCCTTGGCCCTGGATGGGGACTGAGTACTCCGGGGGTGGGCAGCGCTTGTCCAGGCTGTGGCCCGTGCTCTGCGGCGTGTAGTAAGGAAGCTCGGGGTAGCTGTGCGAGGTGCTCTTGATAGCCTCTGCTTTAGCAGCTGCATCGTTCCTTTCCAGAGATATCTGCATGCGATGCTCGCTGAGCGACCGCACATGGCTGCACTTCAGCTCCATCAGATCTGCCTCTTCGTGGAAGGCCCCCTCGTGCAGGAGCGTCCCCTCGTGGAGCTGCCTGATGGGGCCTGTAGGGGCCCAGTGTGAGGCCAGATACTGAGAGTGCGCCTTGGCCTGCTCGTAAGTGGGCAGCTCTTCCCCGTGCAGCTGGTAGAGCTGGTAGCCACTCTCTGAGTGGTGGTAGTCCCCCTGGTGCTCCTGGCCCTGGGGCTCCTGCCTGGCAGAGAGCTGAGGGAACGGAGGGTCCTCCTGGGTGAGACTCTCCAGGGAGGATCGTGGGCTCCTGCCCATGTCGCCTCCACTGCTGGGTCCACTGTTGCTGCCACTGCCTCCACGCAGGGCCTGCTGCTGGATGGCTAATAAGGTGCGCGTGTCTGTGGGGTTTCCATAGCGGAGCTGCTCCTGGATGAGCCGGTGCAGGACCGTGCCAGACGGCTCTTCAGTGGACGCCATGTCGCTTTGTGTTGGTTGTTATCTTCTAAGACAAGTTGAGCTCTTTCTTGTTTTGAAAGTATTTAAATAAATCAGCTGTGAACCTGGAACAGAGCAGAAGGAGAGAAGAGAGCACAATCAGTCTCAGGGGCCACATGAACATACTTTGAATGCAGAAGAAAAGTTTGAGGCATGAATAACAACACAGACTTTAACATCATGTAAACACACTTCCTCTTATATAAACTCCACAAGGCTCTCTGATCAATGTTTCTGTCAGAGTTATTGTTTGAAAAACAGTGCAGCCTTGAGTGTAGTTACCAACAGCGACAACACAGAGATGTGGAGACATTTTCCACAGCAGGCACAAAATGCATGCGCCAAAAATTCCAATCTCACGGGGGAGCAAAAGCGCACAAAAACCGCGCTGGAAAATAACTTCATCTTTCGCCTTAGAGCGCATTTATCAGCTTTAAAACAGCCTTTAACCCCCTTCACAACACAATCCACTATCACGACTGTCGACTAGAAGTTAAAATGTGCGACTTTTATTAATTTCAGCGCTCGTGTTTCTCTTTTTGATAAAGGCAGAACAGAAAAAAAACAGACGCTCTTCTTACCAGCTCACGTTCTCATTGTAGCACGGCGTTGTTCTCGATCTCTCGTAAAGTAAAAAGGTTCAGAGTAAATCCACCGTTTCCATGAGGTTTCTTTCGAGTCAAACGTGTCTCATCTTCCTCCCCCCGGACGGGCTGCCGCGGTCCTCTCTTGCTGTGAAATGATTGTGGAGAGAGCAGGCGGCGATAATAAGTAACCGAGGAGGGACTGAGGTCGGAATGCCAGGAATGTAAAACGCGAGGTCCCTCTGGGATCAAAAGCGTAAAACCACACGGGAGGAGGGGGAGGAGGGAGCAGGCTTACCAATGAGGAGTTAAAAAGAGCTATAGGATTGGATATTTGAGCTTTGGGTGAATGTGTTTGGAGAATAAAAGCCTTTACGCGCAGTGGATGAGCAGTTTGTGGCACAAAATCTCCTTCACAGCGAGACTTTAGAGAAGCTTTCAGAGGCAGCGCTGTGTTTGTATCCACAGCATTTAATTAAAGGTGCACTATGTAGTTTTGGGGAAAGGATCTTCATTTTTTTTGCCTAAACAAACTATTGTGAATAAACTCAATAAACAAACTGTCCTTATAAACAACACAGTTTCATACTGTTTGACTTTGTTTATATGTGGCGGACCCCTATTTTTCAAAACTACACCGGGCCCCTTTCAGTAAGTAAGTTGGAATATGACACAGAAAAATACTCAATAACATGTAAAAGTCTTGCATTTAAGTGAAAGTGCAGAAGAGTCAGTAACAAAACACACCTGGACTTACAAAAGTAAAAGTATTCGGTATGCAAAATCATATTTTATAGGCTGGTTATGTGTTTTACATGCAAAATAGTGGAGTGGAGTATTAAAGTAAACTAATTTCTCTGTGCTTGAGTATAAAGTAGCATAAACTGACCTTAGAGTACAGTTTTCTCAAAATAGTATTTAAGTACAGTAGGTTAGTAGATGTACACAACTAGGAAGTAGTAACATTATCTTTTAGTTTTGATTCAGTTTAGTTGGTTAGTTATAATTTGAAGCCGTATCCCTCATACTATATAGTAATTTTTTTTATTGTTTACATGTCTATGGACAAATTTCACATTTCTCACCATCCTGTCCTCTAAACTGTTGAGATGTTTAATCTATTGCAATACTTCACATTGTATTAGCTGAACACATGTTTTGCATGTAAAATCCTAATCTGACAAGCAGCAACTACAACTGTTGATAAATGAGCTGGAGTAAAAAGTAGAGTATTTCTCTTTGAAAACTAGCAGGAGTCACCATAACATGTAAAAACTCAAGTAAAGCACCTCGAAGTTGTACTTGAGTATATAACTTGAGTCATTTCATTTGTATTTTCTATTTATTTCACCTTTATTTGACCAGGAAATCCTACTAAGATGAAGATCTTGACTAAGGTAGCAGCCGTAAATAAACACAACATAATAAAACATGATATCCAAACATCCACAATAAAACAGGAGAACTGGCCTGTGTGTAAGTCTGTATAAGAATTCAAGCTCTTGGCATTCACAGCAGGACACTCTGGATAAATAAAAATTCTTGTCTGTGCAAGTGTGGTAAGGCTGTGCATGCCTTCACACTCGTGTGTGTGTGTGTGCATGTGCCATGTGTATGTGTGTGAGTGTGTGTGTGTGTGTGTGTGGCAGCTGTCCCCTGGAATCTGAGGTCCGTGCATGCCCCATTACTACAAACACAGTGGCCCTTTGTACCCAGCATCACACTACATGATGCAGAACAGAGCCTGCAGAATGCCACACATGGGCACCGCTCCTCCTGCTGATTTACAGGTTCAGATCTCAAACATGCAGGGGTCGTCCTCCCGCGGAGACGAGGTCGCGCACAGAGTCACGGAGTATTTACCCTCCTTCCATCCGCAGATGAGGTCATTTAATTGGTCAAATGATGCATTTTCTGCAATTGATAGACCACAACACCGTTCGACACGTGTCTACTCTTTGTCTCCTCGACGAGATAAACTTCCCGCCTCGAGGGAGAAAGCAAATCTTTATGACAGGCTTTATTTCTGTGCAAGCCAAAAGACAAGACAGAGCTATTTATTGCCACTATATCGAGGACTTTAGTCAGACTTTGACTTTTACTGTGGGCCCTTTAAATAGCTGACATTTCAGTCATAGCAGACTGATCATGTCTTTGGGCAGTGGAGGGAGAGAAAGACAGGAGCAGGGAGCTGCTTCTGCATAAACCACATTTTCCCTCCAAACGAACATAGCAGAGAAAGCACATGCACACCCGAGCTGAGTCCGTAAAGAAATGTGTGCAATCAAAACACAGCAGGCAGCTGTGATTGATTTCTTTTTTTTTTACAGTATGCAGCCACTGGCCTCAGGCTGATTATCTCATCAGACCTAAAAATCTATAGGCCGAATGAGTTTGTATTGACTGGCTGATGGTATGTGTACACAATCATCTCTCTGGCTCTTTCACACACACACACACACACACACACACACACACACACATTCCCGTCATGTCTCAGATGCTGCATATTCTTAAACGGGCTCTTTTTAAAAAAAAAAAACATGCAGACACTGCGTCTCTGTGGGCGGCACTAACAGGGAGGCGACTGGTCAGCAAAGTGGAACATGTTTGCATTTCAGATCCACACTGTGAAGCAGCGCAGTCTCCACCTTTTTAAAAGTCTGGTCATGTCATTTAACACCACCTCACGACTTCCTCTGCTCCCTCCCTGTGTGTCTGTGTGTGTGTGTGTGTGTGTGTGTGTGTGTGTGTGTGTGTGTGTGTGTGTGTGTGTGTGTGTGTCAGCATGTGTGTGTCTCTGTTGGTGGACAACGCCTCTGGCCATTTTGTCCTCCATTGTGCCACACTTCCTGTGAACTTCCAGAGGAATGCAGGGCTGACCCTTTGAAAAATTATGGACGCTTTTTCAAAAAGTCATTACAGGAGATGAGCATCTAAAATGGCGTGCCACAAATGTTCGAACTGTCTGAGGCCCTGAAGCAGACGAAAAAACCTCCCAATGTCATGAGTAATTTGTGCAAAGGAGAGTGGCAGTGAGGAATAAATAAAACACAATTGTGTTGCTGCTCTGCACAGTAAAACCATATTGCTCTTGAGGTTTTAGTGGAAACATGAGCACAAATGAGGCAACAGTGAGTGTAGTCAAACTACCAGTTACACAATTGGAAACAGTCTGACTCTAAATTTACTCATCTGAGCCGTGTGTTAAAGTCAGTATAAAAATGCCTTTGTCAAAGGGAGGAGGCAGGAAGACAGAATCTGTGTGTGTGTCAACAGAGGGGGGCTCTTAAAGACGCAAACTACTACTTCTGTTACTGTAAATAAGCTCTTTCATTAACTCTTATGCAACTACATTCATTTCAAATTCATTGTTGTGTGTCCAGTACAAGCTTTAAATCAAGTACATAATGATGCAATATAAGGCGCAAACGTTGTACGTCTACTGCAGTTTTAGTTTGTAACGTAAAAGCAAAATGTACCTAACATCCAACCTAACAGCTCTAAAATATTACACACCAGCAAACTATGTTGGCAAAACTTGACACAGCTGAATGCTAACCGTCTTTGTTTCCTTTATGATATATAATAAACTTCTCTCTAAGAAAACTCATATAAAGCCACTATCACGAAACATTTTCAGAATGTAAAGGAGCCACAAAACATCAGTTTTTTGTTGATTCTGGCGGCCCCTGTGGACAAAAGGGGTATTAGCACCACCACCTTTAATAACTTGATCTGACTAGCGTGTGCATTTGTTTTGAAAGCGACTGAAAGAAAGACAAAACATATTTTTGATACTATTTTTCTTTTTAAACAGCTGTTCAGATGTATCTACTTGTGGCTATGTAAGATTAATAACTGTACTATGATAAAGTTTGTTTTAGTATCGTTCATACACCAACGTTAGACTACGTGTGGCCTATAGTTAATTTATTACACAATATGTTTTCTGTTAATACGTGAATTTTCAGTAAATACAGAGAAAAGAGGACAAAGATGAGTTGTTCTTGTTTATAGATTTCACTTTTTATTCAGTTCAGTCAATTTGGCTGTTTCCCAAAAGGCTCCCGGGTCTTTTTCTCCCCGTCCTAAATAATGAACTCGCTGCTCGTGTTCAGACTTGCATTTTTCTATTTCCTTAATACAGAAATAGATTTTTCAGACCCACTGAACAGGAACAAACACATCCTGCCTAGCCCAGAATCCAAACCATCTCTCAACACACATTGCGAAATGGCTTAATTAATGAATTGATTCATATATAGTAACTAATTAATGGAATGATTTGGAAAGAAAAAGAGGCACTGAAATACTTTTATATCCTGCATGTACAGTTGCTGTCAACAGAAACAAGCAACACATGAAATCCTTCACACTGACTGTCAAATGCCAACGTACAATATCTGTTTTACAAACTTCCCAGCAAAACCAGTTTATCCCAACTCTATTTTTCATGTTTCATTTAATTTGCATACAATATTTCAAAACCATTCGCTCAAGGCGATCAGCACCATTAAAGTATCAGTTGAACGCAGCATCAGCCACATGTCTGGATTAAGTTTCAGTTATAAATTCACAGCGTGTTTGCACAGTAAACTTGTAAAGTCTTAAATGAAAGGCAGATTAATTTACCTTCTGGCAAATAAGTCTGAACCTGGGAGCAGCTGCTCTGACCCAATTACATGGCAAGTACGTACTATGCAACGAAATGTGTGCAATTGTTGTAGATTGGTAAAAGAGAATTACTGGAAAATGTTCAATCTGAAGAAGTTTTTGGTGTTTTCCAAACTGTCTTTCAGTTGGCGTCTGACCCGAGCTGCCAATCCAAAGCTTCAGTGTTTGACAATCTGCATCTTCTTGCACATTAGACACGAAAACAGACAGGCTGGTATTATGTTGCAGTGACAAACTGACGCCTCACACAAGGAAAGACACATCTAAAGATATTGAATTAATGCCGAACTTACAAGAAGGCATAAATGATTTAGAATTTACCGTAGTGTCTCGTCACTCAACAACTCTTAAAATCACAAGATTTGTAAGGGAGTCTGGGGACGTTGCGGTTACTTGTTCAATTGCTAGTTGAAACAGTGTGTTCCCAATGTCTGCGCCTAACATCTGCAGGATAGAAGAGCCCCGGCACATATTTTGCATTACTGTGAATCACATGGATATCAGACAGTGTGTAATCCATCCTGCCTGTTGTTGTGGCTTCTTCTTCTTCCTCTTCTTGTTTCGTGGAGGACGTCAGTGGAGTAGGCGGTCCTTTAATGTGGCACAGCACACATGTGCTACATGTGGTCATATGTGGCCCAGACCATCTCTGAATGTGATCTGATCTCAAATGCGTCCTCAATGCGCCTTGTGGGTGTTCGCACCTTAACTTAGACTTATCTGTCCACCTGTGACTGGATCACTCAGGACGGATGTTGATACCAAGTGTGAACAGACACAAAGAGCGGCGTGGATCTTCTCATCTACATGTAACTCTCAGCAAGAAAGCAGATGAGCCAAATTTAAAATATGTCAAATTAATGATTTAATTTGACTCATGACCTCCTGAGCTGCCAATCCAAAGCTTCGGTTTTTGACAATTTGGAGATGAGACTCTGCAATCAACTATCTTTCTCAAGAAGTTATATTTTGCTGCTTTGAAGAGCTCAACTTGAAGAGTGTGCTTTTATTGTAATCCACTTCGTCCACCTTTATCTTCAACCAATCCTGTTGTTTTTAATTAATTTAAAAAAGATTGGTTTTTTTTGCAAATGAGGCTTCACGTGTTTAAATATATACAGTACATGATGAAGAGAGCCGTTACTTTCCTTTCAGTTGTAAACAAACCATCTTCAGAACAGCGTGGAGTCGACTGCTCAACAGGCTTGAAATACATAAGGCCTACATCACCTTGTAATTAAGATCATATCAGGACACAATATATAGGTTGAAGGCTGTTTCCCTCGTCAAACTTTAAATAACTGATTGTATGAGGAGAGACTTGCGCTAAATTAAAGACACAACAATGAGATGTGTGACTCTTAGTCTCTAGCTTTATCTTGAAGTTTGTAGATTGCTTTGAACTCATGGATGATCAGAGACTACGATGTCTGTATCCGGCTTGAGAACGAGCCAAAGGAACTGGATAGAACAGGATGCATGTTGCAGTGTTGGCCTGTGTGGGAAAGAATGACACAGAATAGCAGACAAGGTCATCTGATATGGCAGGATTGGTCAGGAATGTAACTGATAGGGTTGGAAGGAGCGGGATGGATTCCTCTCCTCGGCTCTCACATCCATGGACGGCTTCCTCGTTCACACAGTACACAATAGACAAGGACAAGGTGCGCTGCGCTCAAGTGGTATCCTGTTCTCAGGAAACCACTGACGACGAGCTTCCCATGTATTCGTATTTCGCAACGGCTCGTATTGTGATGCCCGATGAAAATTATGTCGAGGCAAGCAGGCGGGCATGATCTGAGCTCATTCCTCTCAGACACCTGTAGAGAAATATAAAAGGAAAAGAAAGTGGCCAATGGTGAGTTATTTATTTAAAGCGAAGAGTGGAGGAATCGCTGCATGCTGCGGCAAGTCGAGCTGCGTTCAAGGGAATTTCCAGACATTTACAACAAACAGACTTCAGACGTGACTCACAAGAGATGAATCTGTTAAGTGTGCAAAGATGACAAAACAGATGTGTGAGGCAGTCGTAGACATGGCAGGTTTGTATTGACCTCGAACAGCTGATTGAAAGGTGATGAGAGCAATCAATCAACTTCTGTGCGCAAGATGTTGCCTAGAATTGAGGTATTTTGGCCATTACACTTATTTGTTTTTTGTCGAGACTTATATGAGAAGATCCATCCATCTCATGTCTGTAGCTACAGGCAGCAGCTGGTTAGCTTAGCTTAGCATAGACTTTATGTCTGGAATCAGAGGAAATACACAACTTATACCTTTTCATACTTCAGTCACTGTAGGAGATATAACGTGTCAAAGTTCTCATGAAGTCACAATGTTCAAGGGTCCTGACACACCATCAATGTCGGGGCCATTAGTGAGTGCCTGTGGCCATAGTTTTTCTGGTTGGTCCTGCGCCATTGGCACTAGTTGGCCCTTGTCAACATCTTTTCCGCCGACTGAAGATGTAGAATCCGCAGCGTAGCTCATCGGTGAGAGAGCAGTCCAAAGACTTCCCTTTTTGAATGACGAATACAGACTACCGCCCCCTGGTGGTATGGCGAGTTTCTTCCTCTCACGCAGGCACAGAAGCTAGTTGGCTATCAGCCTTTTGTTGTAGACACTATTTCACAAAGCTAATGAAGTTTCTCCTGACACAAGTCTCAAAATATAGCGTTTTTTAAAGGGAGACTGCCATCAAAGCAGCTGGCTATATTGGAACAAGAAGAAACAACTTAATGTATTAAATTTTATGCCCAACTCACAAGAAGTCATGAATGATTTTGAATTTCGTGTAGCCATTTAACAACAATACTAAAGTTTCTTGTCACTCACCAACTCTTTAAATCACAAGATTTGTAAGGGAGTCTGGGGACGTTGCGGTTACTAATTCAACTGTTAGTTGAAACAGTGTGTTCACAATGTCTGCTCCTAACATTGGCAGGATAGAAGAGCCCGGACACATATTTTGGATTACTGTGAATCACATGGGTATCAGACAGTGTGTAATCCATCCTGCCTGGTGTTGTGGCTTCTTCTTCTTCCTCTTTTTGTTTCGTGGAGGACGTCAGTTGAGTAGGCAGTCCTTAAATGTGGCCCAGCACATATGTGCTACATGTGGTCATATGTGGCCCAGACCACCTCTGAATGTGATCTGATCTCAAATGCGTCCTCAATGTGTCTTGTGGGTGTTCACACCTTAACTTAGACTTATCTGTCCACCTGTGATTGGATCACTCAGGACGGATGTTGACACCAAGTGTGAACAGATTCAAAGAGCGGCATGGATCTTCTCATCTAACTCTCAGCAAGAAGGCACATAAGCCCATTTTCTAACATGTCGATTAATGATACCACTGCAAACATCTGTGGAGGATATAACAAATTCAATATCAGGATTTAAATTTCTGTTTTTTTTCAGGATCTGTGATGTTCAGGTGTGTTTTCAAAGAGACCACATGCACCCAACCAACCCCATCGGTCTGCAGAACTGGAATATCCACATTTTTCTTCTCAGTCATGATATCTGAGAAGTCGTCCTTTGTGTTGTGCTTTGCTGTGTGGAAATTACCAGCATTCAAAAGTGAAAGGAGGGCTAAAATAAGCCGTTTGACTGGAAGCTTTCACTTTACACTGCTGTGAGAAGCTTTTATTGAGATTTGTTGGCAGGTGGGTGATTGTAACATTAACCCACCAAGCATACTGTCATTTTGGGAGACGGTGACAAAACAGCTGCACAACAGAGAAAGGAGTGGGCAAGCTAATTAGAGCAGCTTTGGAAGAAATTCCTGCAAAACGCAAATTCCTCTCAACCTGGTGAACTAATAGTTGAGGTATTCACAAACAACCCAATTCCACATAGGTTTTATGGGAATTTTCTGCTATTGGGTAATAAAAGGCTTACATGTCACACCTTTAACACATGAGATTTACATGTTGACATCGCCATGGCAACTTTACTGTCTCAAAACACTCCGAATATTTGGCCTCTGCTCTCAGACGTATTACTCATACAGCGCTGAGGGCAAATAGCTGAGTGTCACTGTAATGATGTTCCCTTTTCCATTTTTCTTCCCATCCCCTCGTTTCTGCCGCCTCTTTTCTTTCGCTCCTCTTTGAGTAAACGCAGAGCTGCACACATCTGCTTTGCCTAAAGTAACTGTACTTCTGGTATGCGACAGGAATCTCAAGTCAGGTCAAGTGTCAAGATGGAAAACAAGCCATAGAGTTGTATAATGAAAGCTAATCTACCAGGGGCTAGCAGCCAGACAAACAAACATTTTCAGTTTTTAAGAAGGCCACATTATTGTGCAAGAAGCTAAGCTTAGCTGTGGCTAATAGCCCAGATTTATTAGTGTCTCAAAATAGAAAAAAATGTTCTTGAATCACAAAAGAGATCCTTTTAAAGCCTCAGTCATCCCCATCTTCAGGGCAAAACCGCACCACTCTGCTGCATAGCTCTGAGGCCCTTTATAAATACCAGCCCAAGCTGTCCTTTAGAGGTGTGAAAATATTTTGCTGCCTTCTGCCTCGGAGACAACATGCCTCTACCGCAGACGAATGACACAGCAACAAGCCATGACACCCTGTCCTAAAACAGCCTTCCATCCCAGCGGTCGGCTGCCATCCTGGGAGGTCACCAGAATGCCAGTCATTCATTCGGGCCCCAGCATGTGTGCCCCCAGCAAATAGCTGCGCTCCTCTGCTGCTGAGGCTGCACATAGCATGTGATCTGATGGCTGGCTTTGGCCGGCGGCTCGGTGGAAAGAGAGAGAGGGCTCTGTGTCTGTATAGGGTGCTCAGCAGCTCTGAAAATGTACCAGGGGCTTTCCATGGTCCAGAAGCAATGAGGGGAATGTGGGCTGGGATGGTGGGAGGCGGGGGGGGCGTGATGGGGGTGTGTGTGAGGGTTCAGTTAAGGGTGAGGAGAGAGGGTGAGCAGGTAGGTGATCTTCGGGAGGTGATGTAAGGATTAAAAAATTCGAGAGAGACATGTACTTATGATGCAACAGTTTGAAGTGTTACCACATATTCTCTCTGTATGATACGGTGAAAGTTTAATTATCTTTTAACGAGAGCGTTTACATTCAGCCTGCAGGTGAAACAAACAGGGATCCATCCAGTGGTATGACTTGACTTAGTCACTACTCTGCTATTTGCACTCCCACAACTGCCAGGCTGACATTGTGCAATAATGGTGTTCATTAAATGGCATTGTGCAACACCACATGGTTATATTGTGCAATAAGCTTCAAACTCTGTACTGCCATTAGACATACTCCACATTCTTGACTTCAACTACAAAAATTACAGCATTTTTACTTTATGCTATATTACTTGAGGATTGAACAGATGTAAGTGGTGATGCTATGACTTTCACAGGCACCAAATATCAACCAAACTGAACTTCTTTGAAAGGTTTTGGACCGATGGAAGGATAAGTTCATACAAAATCGAAAATTCATTCATCATCTACTCACCCCATGCTGACGGAAAGTGGCCTCCGGAGAATTGGATTACGCCAGATGAGCTGTGCGGAGCCATTTTTTCTTTTTTTAAGCTTTAGAGAAGCATTTTAGACTGTGTCTGTTGTGCCATAGTGCTTTATAATACATCAATATTATAATATAATAACAGATACGCTGATATTTAGTTTCTATTATTACTAACTTTTGTTCTAAAAGTTTTCTTTTGTAGTGGAGCTCAATCAACACATTGGCTTAGCTGATGCTGTAGACTAGTGGTCCTCAAATGGTGTGACGCAGCACACATCCCAGTACAATGGGATTTTACTATGAAAATAAAGTATTAATAGAGTAATGACTTAAAATTCAATATCTTAAAAAATTACAGGGAACCAAAAAATACATGTGTACAGAGTGATTAGATAACAAGTTTTAAAAGGTGTTTTGCACGTGTGCCTTGAGATTTTGGCTTGCCATGAAAATTTTGAAAACCACTGCTACAGACTGATGTTGTCTTCAGTGGGAGGCATCCTCATCAAGGAAGTCTATGTCCGAAAAACATTTGTGGCTGGTGCACCGTCATCAGATTTCAACGAGATTCTCAAATATCAACATTGGTATCGACACAGACGGTCCAGTGTTTCGTCAGGCTCGCGTCTCATTCCTTCAAAGATGAGTGGTCTATTTATGAATTCATGTCGTAACAATAAATCTGTTTCAGACGTCACATTATATTCTATCTTTTTTATTTGGATTGCTTAAACTATCCATTTCACTGTTATGTTTTTAGATGCTATAAATATCTTTTATTTTCGCGAATAGACATTACCTCAACTTGATTGTTTTACACTGGGAAAAGCTGTTGGGTAAAAATCTATAACTAAATGGTAAGTTTACAGTTGACTAATCTGTTATTTCACTGTTAATACACCATTTATTAAGCAATTGTTAAGGATTTCTAAACATCAATTGCAACCAGTGGCCATCCAAATATTGTTCATAGACAAACTACACTGTACTTCTTAACCATTTAAGTATTGTAAACATCAGTTGCAAATCAGGTTTGATTAACTATAAATTGACTATTTATTTACCCAACAACTTCTTCCCAGTGTAAAACAATCAGCCATGTGTTGTGACACCTTTTAACACGAACCAGATCGTCATTTTTCAAACAGTTAAGTCCCTGTCTCGCTGCTTATTTGTCTGCTTGGCTTGCTGTAAGCCTATTGTTCAAATCAAACGATTTCTTAAACTGTCAACTGGAAATATTCATTATTTTCCGGATGACTTCGAACTTCGGTGTTACTACCAGTAAGTGATGATGATTCAGCTGTGAGATATGTTAATGGTTGCGACTCAAGGCCTGGACGTGTCTGCTGACAAACAGAGACTCTATTGTGTCGACTAAAAGAAGCTCATTGTCTTATTTTACACAGACTGTCTATTTTTAAGGCTGGGGGGGGAAAGGCCAGAGGGAAAATGATCTATTCTGAGATGTATTCAAATGGCCAACAATACCAACTGGGGGGAAAAAAAATAATTTGAATCTCTTTAAGTTGATGAAAAGTCACATTGTGCTTTGACCCAGATTGATAAAGCTGTCAGAGGATCAGCTGTGGAGTTAATGTTCTTGGAAAACAAGCAGAATCAGTAGCATGTTTCTCAAGTTGACAGAACGTCTCTCTGTCTGTTATCCACTTATTCATAATGTCCGTCACTGATCTGGTATTATCATTTGACCATAAACAAATCTGTAATCTTCACACAAATTACGATTCAGTGCAACTTTGTTCTGATGTGGAGAACATGTCAAGATCTTATTTGAGCCTGACTGAGATAAAAAAATGAAAACACAGGCGGCTGTTTGACTGAATAACAACTAACAAATGATTATTTTTAATGCTGAATGACACTTGAGAGGATTTCTTACCAGTTATCCGATCTACTTTTTGAAATGCCAACATAGTGACGCAGCTTCGGTTATGTCATACGCCAGTTCGCTTGCTTGAAATTCCTAAGAACAAATCAATGTGAAGAAATGACCCTGGTATATATTACAGTATCACTACATGTGACACTGAGGTCACCTTTGTGCTGAGATGACCTCACTTTAGCTCAACAAAAACACATTTTTGGACGCCTGGGCGTGCGATTTGACTCATCCTGATGCAAAGACATGAAATCTGTGGTAAGAATCTAGAGGATTTCATGTTTAACAGCGATCCACATTCTGACTTTATTGACATTTTGATGTCATTTTTTTATAGTCTACTTCGCTGGGTAAAACATTTGGAGATTAAAAGCAGACATACATTATTTTCCCACTTGGGGCCAGTGGAAAAGGATGAGAGCACAACACAGTCGTGTCATCGCCTCGTGAAGATGATAAGGTGAACATCTCAACCGGTGGAGGACTGGGATGATAAGTCAGGATGGGAATCTTACGTCAGTTCAGGTCGGCTTTCGGAGTTCAGTTCACGCCTGATGAGTTTTGGTCCCATATTCACTCTCTTTTAGCTTTATTTTAGTCTCCACCAACTCACTGGGGACGTATCTGGCTTTTAGGCTGCTAAACGCTCCATATGTTCACAAGCTAGTCGCTAACTCTGTCTGACAGGCGTTTGCCGCTGGGAAGTAGTGCACTGTGGGTTTTTCTAACTTTTTTTAATGACAACTGCTGGAGGTCGATGAGACGAGTGACACTGAACCCAAAATAACATTGCAGGCCTTTTAAACAAACATTTGAAAGATTAGAGTTGTGATAATTGGGGATAAATCAAATGAGTTTGTTATTGTGAGTGTCCCCTTTTACTCACCAAGTTGTCGTTTGACCCATTTGTCATTATTTCAAGTGGTGATATTTAACTTATGAGAGAAGAAATGAAACATTCTTCCTCTTCAACATATATAACTGTGTTAGCTAAAATAAGGTAATGTGCGACTTCTATGATAGCGTGCTAACTGAATGTCAAGCACTGGTTCAGCTTTAAGCATTCGACCTGATTGTCACTTGTGGCTGCGGTCCAACAGTTAGCCTCACATGAAATGTGTTCTTTGAAGAAACGTAACTGGATTAATCTTGTATAAAATTAGATTTTCGGCGTGGAAAAGGAAGGAAAAACATTGACCGCAGGGAAATGATTGGCTGTACCTGCGTCACCGCTGTCCAGTTCACGGTTTGCAGAGGAATGCTCAACATCTGCCGGCCTTCATTTGTCCTCATATAATTCTCGCTCGGGACAGGGCAGTGATCACAGCAGAGGCTGTTAGCGCTGCTGCCCCAAAGGGGAAGAATGCAAACACACGAGAAGCTCTTCCAAGAATTCCCAGTTGAGGACCTTTCTGGAATGTCCTAACGAGCCTTCTCCGCTGTGTTTACAGTTCCAGACCAATGGCAACCCTGCAATCTGCCCTGCCAGCGTATCATTATCTGGCCTCCTCAGGGGACACACACACAAACGGAGAGAGTTAGAGGAGTTTTCTAACCAGAGGTTTAGATGTTTGTCTTCAGAGCTGACCATATTACTCTAAACAGCGAGGGAAAGGCAGAGACAAGAGAGCGACCACAGACAGTGACTTCATGAGTTTTAATAAATTGCTCTAAACCACTTCAAATTAGGGAGACGTCTAGACAAATAGCTAGATGCCGGGAGCCACTGTCTTCTCAGATTAATCTTCTTGTGTTGCCTTTTACTCAATGTGATGGTTCTTGACCGCACGGTTAAAAAAGAAAAGGCATTAATCGATTGTAAAGCCGAGCACAGAGATCATTGTTTTTGACTTCAGCTCCGCGTCAGGTTACAGACGGAGCATCACTCAAACCAGGAATGAAAACCTACCTTGACACTTTACTAAAATGTGGAAACTTCGGTTCAGGAGAGAGAAGAGAGTAAATGTTTCTTGGCAGAGTGGGAAAAGCATGTGACACAGCTGTGTTGGTGGTGGTGGTGGTGTGTGTGTGTGTGTGTGTGTGTGTTGGCAGCGTATTCACCCCCAGCTAACAGTATGTTCTGATCTACCTCAGTGAGATCAGGAACGCAAATAAGAACTCAGACCTTTATTGACTTCAGTCCACTCTTATGTAACGCAGGAATGTTGGGTCTGGACCATCTCAGCCAACCAAAATGCTACAAAGGAGACGGAGGTATCTCCTCTCAGATGTAAAGCAGGAAAATTAGAGATGCAGACCTTTGAAATTTAAAACATTTAGTTATTGCAGAGAGCTCATGTTATCCTTTCTCCCCTTGCACTTTGTTTGGATTTTGATCCCCTTCAGCAGTGGTGAAAAAGTTTCTAAAATGCATAGTATACAATTTCTGCTGCTCGGGGTGTCTCTGTCGAAAGAAGACGGAAGCTGCTGGCGCAGGAGGAGTGAGTCAGGTGCAGAGCCAGACCCCCTGGAGGAATAAACACCCAGAGTCACTCCTGATTCTGCCCTGATCCAGAGCCGTTTACCAACATGAGGAGAGCTCTGAGATTAATCTTTAACTTTTGTGCATTTATCTTCACTCTTGTTTGTCAAGCTGACTGCAGCAGCGAGGGGAAATGTTCTTTTCTTTCATTAACGCAACATTACAGAGAAGAGAGAGGGAAGGGGAGGAGAGAGAACTGGAGTCTCTGATGAGTGCTGAGTTGACGCGAGAGGTTGACCTGAATGCAAACACACAGACACACATCGCCTTGTTGTGCGCTGTTGCCCGCATGTACAGTCAGGTAATCCAACTGTTTTGTCCTCATCAAGAAAACGACCAGGTCGAAAATGAAAGCAGCTAATTACGACTCATATTTAAGTTTGTTTTTAGGTGGCGACCTCAAGTGGCTGCAACAAAGTAGCTCAAAGGATCAAGTCAGGTAAAGTAGTGAAAAGAGCGATAAGTCTGTACGGGGAGGAGGTCGGGGGATTGACGGTTGGGTTAAACAAGCAAAAGGAGTTTAATTCAAG
The DNA here is from genome assembly GCF_965226575.1 of Pagrus pagrus. NCBI lineage: Eukaryota > Metazoa > Chordata > Actinopteri > Spariformes > Sparidae > Pagrus > Pagrus pagrus. The sequence continues at coordinate 9,377,612 of NC_140196.1, forward strand.
AGGCCGCTGTTCTTGTTCCTGCTCCTGTGTGAAAGTCAACAGTGAGTTCTTTTAACTTACTATCGTTGTAAAGTGACTTACATAACGTAGCATGAGTTACTTAGGTAACCCTAACCACACTGTTTCCTGAGGGACATTTTAGCGTAGAATTACATATTATATCTTTAAAGGGGAACTGAGAAGTGATTAGTGATACAAACAGCTCCCAAACTCTCTTCCGGTGCCGTGCAGTTATTACTCAGTGGTTCAGAGAAGTGACACTTTCTGCTCTGAAACCTTGTGCCAAGATAAAGGAGGGCCTCTCGCAGTTTCCTGTCCGCAACAATAGTACGAACAAAGAGTGAAGGGTCCTGACTGGAAGTCACCTCTCCAGAAACCCTCAGACCATCGGTGGCCCCCACAGGGATGCAAACTGGAGAGCTGCCCACACTTATGGAGTGCCAAAAAATGTGAGGAGAGGATGCCCAAAGCGTGGGAATTTCACCTATCATATTTTTCCAAAGAATTCCAGGCCTGTGACCAACGGAGGCGTAACAGGATGTGTGTTTGTGTGTGTGTGTATGAAGAATTTAACCTTTTCACACTGACACAGAAACGTGGGTGTATATATGTGTCTTACTGACAATATTATTATGTTTTTCCATCTTCCTCGCTCATTTCTCACACATCTAACACTCTGAAAATACATTCAAAAATGTTTATTCATCAGCCTGTTCATGCACTAGAAATGTACAGGTCAACAGATTTTGACCAAGCATGACGAATGTGTTTCATAATTCACTGCATTCAAATTATTTATAGGAATAGTTCAGCATTTTGTGGGGGGAGGGTTATGAGCTGGACTATTTTTTGGCCGCAACCAGCAAAGACTCCAGGAAGTTACTAGAAGTTACTCACCAATACACCAAGTTGTCATTTTTAATTAGTGAGTTTTTTAGGTGCCGTAGGCCGCTTGGACAGAGGCGGACCAGCTGTTTCCTCCTGTTTCCAGTCTTTGTGTTAAGCCAAGCTAACTGTGCATTTATTTACTGTACATGTGAGTGTCTGATCAACCCTCTTGATGATATACGGGGGTACAGGCACATTGCCCAAGATGTTGAGCTACATCTTTAAAACAGTGTTAGATGAAAGTGCCTATGTGATTACAGAGACCTTGGACAATACTCTGCTCATACTGTTGATAGTCTCTGTGACATTTCCGCCTCGTTAGACATCATATAGGAATGCAGCGCAGCAGGAAATAAGACACCAGAGATAAGAGAAAAGATGCTGCAACAGGGGTGATGAACTGAGAATCATACATGGAATTACAAATACGTATCACCACATGTCTACCTGACAGTGTCTAAAGTCTAAGCTTTTAATCCTTTTTGCACTCAGATCAGTAAATGCTAGATAACGCTACAGATAACTGCTTTTATCTGTTAAGATAAATATTCATAAGAGACATATGTCAGGTGTAGTCCGTGTCAGAGGATGTGTCAAGATCTTTTAGTAGTAAATGTCAGTCATGATTTTATTTTAATAGAAGATACAGGAGAAAATATACTTCTGCTGGCTCATTCACAAAATTCCTGGAGGGAGAAGAGTTTGCTGGGGTAGTGAGCTGCAGTTTATTCGTATTCATACTTTCTTTTTTACTTCTGATCTGTTCTGTTAAAATAAAGGTTCTGCTCATTTCTGCCACCGAGATACGAGTAGTACTCTCCCAACTAGCAGGACAGCAGAACTTACTTTATTTGTTTTCAAAGTGTCTCTACGTAATGTAGAAGCATAAAGTAGCATAACATTTCTGAAAATTGTACTTGAGTGAACATTACTGAGTAAATATACTTAGTTACTTTCCAACTTGTCCTTTTAAAGATAATAAAAACACATTGTCTTCATGCTCAATATAGTTTTTGTGTTATACAGTTTATTTGTGTTGGAAATAGTTTCTTTTGTTCTGATGAAATTTGGGTAATTCCCACCTTTCTACAAACACAAGCATTGTTTTGTCAAAGGAAATACTTCTCCTCCTGTCACATTGTGATCAATCCACAGGTTTACTAAATCAGTCACAGACGGATGCCACCTAGTGGTGGGAACGTGTTTGGGTTTCCTTCCTTTTGAGAAAAGAGGGGGCTGTTGGGATAATTTATCAGTTTTTCCATGTGGTCTCTCATATGGTATGCAACTAGAACCAGGAGAAAGTTGTATGATAGTAAAGCAGGTGTCACAATTGAGACCTACACCGTAAAAAAATAATAATATAAGCTGATTTTTGTGCAAAATATCTGACGGGAGGAAGAGAAAAAACATTAGGACTGCAAGTTTGCTGCAAATGTATTAACTCATTGCCTTAAACATTGTTTGATTTTCTTCCCTTCATCTTTGGCACATTTTCAAAGAAAACTGTTGTCTCTCTGTCAGTGATGTTGCTTTCCCTGCAAGGACACAGAGCCCTCAAGTATGCAGGATGTTTCATGAACCATTTAGAAAGTGGGATTCATAAACAAACAGAGGGACACACATGCACACGCGCACACACACACACACACACACACACACACACACACACAGTGGAGCGTGCATGTTTCTCATCCTCTGTTTTGGGTCTGTATAGGAGCTGGGAGCCATGGCAACCGAATACCGAGGGGAGAAGAATCCGTGTGCTGCCTGGCCGAGCTCCATCCCTCTGGCAGTCATGCTTAAACTCTCGAATCCCATGACAAAAACAACATTCCACATCTAAGTGATAGTCTTCAAGGAATTCCTGTTAAACAGAGGCATTTCTCAGCATGCAAACCTCATCATATTGAAACCATCTGGTGTAACGTGTGAATGTGAATCCTCCTGCAGGTCCCACACAGCGAGAGAGACATTTCTTCGTCTTCGTGCGCACATGGGAGATTGCATTGTTTTGTTCATACCACTGTACTGTAGATGTATGCACATACGTGTGCATGTCTTTCAGAAATGACAGTGCAAAGTCTTTCTCCAGCTCAAGGGAAACAAATCTGAAATCATTGGTCATCTTGGTCCTCCAAAGCCCAACTTTATTTTACAGAAACATCTTGGCCGCCTGTCTGCAAATGTGAAACCTGCAGCCAGAAACCTGGGTGTAGTATTTGACTGTTACCTTTTATTTAAAAATAAGAGGAGCATCTCCAAAATGAGGCTTTGACCTGACCTCAAGAAGGTCATTCAAGCTTTTATATCATCTTGGTTGTATTACTGTTACTCAGTTTACTCAGGGCAAAGCCAAAAACAATCTCGAGCATTTAGCTGTTACAAAACGCAGCTGCTTGGCTTTTAAGATCACATCAGTCCTGTTTCAGCCTCTCCTCACTGGTTACCAGTTCATTTTAAAATTATTCCTAAGTCCTGGTTCAACACTAAAGGTGACCTGGTGACAGCCTTCTGTGAACTTATCTTATTTCTATTAACATTAGGACACTGCAATATGTCCAACATCTCTTTTCATAGTTTTTACCGTTTTCATCTTATTTGCCTCATCACAGTCCTGAGATGTTTTAATCTTGGTTCAGTATGTAAAACACTTTGTAACTTTGTTCTGAGTGCTGTACACATAAAGTTTATAGCTGTTTTTATTATTATTATAACCCACTTTTTCTCCACACACACATGAAAACACAGCGTGCAGTTTGTTTGGCCAAGTTAGCAAAAGTTTGGCCTGAGCAGAGAAGGCTCGCTGCCAGCTCTCCCACATCAGTGCTGACCCCATGTCCTACACAATTATGGTGTGATGATTCGCGCACACACACACACACTGGGGTCACAAGGATGATCAGAAAAACCTTAAGTTGCGCCAACTTTGCAATGTCCTTTGTTCAAAGACAACATCCTACTAAAAAATATGTACATCTATATGTATCACCAACTGGATGAGACAAACCCAGATCATCAGGGAGCCCTCATCACTGCATGTCAGTTGTTTATTTAATTGGATAAATGACAAATTTGTACCACTTAAGTGCAATATCAACTAAAGCATGTCTTGCATCGTCAGTGGCCATGTGTTGTAGACGGCCTGATCTTGAAATCTAGTAAAAAGAGCTTTATTTTTTAGCAAATACATTGCTCAAATTGTAGAAGACTAGCAAAGCATAATTCCAGCATATAAGAGGGCTGGTTGCACTGGGTTTAATGGGGACCTTGAGGCAATATGGTGCATTGCACATGCGGGAAGGGTGATGAAAGGTCAGAAGATTTTTTTCCATGGTGACCCGTAACAAGTTAATCCGGCCACGCGTGACAGTGAAATAGACACTCTTTAGTTTATGTTGAAAACATGACATATGTATGTCCACTAGACGTACTGTATAGAGACATTGTACATCACCCATCTGTGCATGAATTTGTTTTTGTTTTTTTTTAAAAGCAAAAAAAATCACAGATTTCATTTGAAACAAATCTAATGGTAACTTTATTTGCCACTATGGTGTGTTTCAGTGTACAATCATTTGTGAATGATAATGATAACAAGTTCAGTTGCAGTATATTTTTAAGTTTGTACATGAACTCACAACAACCCGAGAACATCCTGTAATACCTTAACATCCTTTAATTTGCAATTGTTTCAAAAAATCTAAAATGAAAATAAATAATTCCATGTTCAATCTAATACCAATCACTACTAGACATTTAATTTAAACAAGAAAATAATCTCCACTTTATTCAGCGGTCTCTGTTTAATTAGCCCATCGTCCCTCTGTCACTGGTAGCATCCTTGAGAGTCTGGAAGAGGCCGAGAGATGTTGTGGAAAGCCCACTGTAAGATGCCATCGATGGAGCCCTGCTGAGATACACACAGCAGGGAAAAAAAATAGTAGGATCAGAGTCCTGGTGACATCATCTGGCAGATGTGTATGATGTCAGTGACAACAGTGATATCACATAGCAACAATCTTTACCAGATTACAGCAGTTATCGAATCATATCGGGTTATGTTTGCAGTTTGGGGAACAATTTTAATTTTTAGGTCAGCGCAGCCACATTTCCTCTGTGTAAAGCGTAAATCTGAAACTGATAACAAGGATGAGGTCAAAATGAAGCCCTGCTCAGTCTGCTCCTTAGGATCATACATGTCCACCTTGAGAGCAAAAAGCCCTTTTAACAACCAAGAAGCAGGTGCTTTGATGGTAAAAAGAAAAATACTTTAGATTTCACATTTTATAAATCAATCTAGCCTCTTGCAAAGTATTATATTCCAATCAATCCTTATTTCCTCTCACATCTTGACAAACTGTGCATAGCAGAAAGTACATTTGTAACATTAGCTACCTCTACCATTTGCTCTAAATTCATCTACATCCGAGTACAGGATATGTAAAAAATATGTATATATTAATCATCAATAATAATCATACTAATGTGAAAACTACAAAAATAAAAAAAACACATAAAATAAAACTAGAAAGTTCCTTAATATGTGAGCACAGATTTCTCTCATAGAAGACTCAAACTAGACAACAACACAAACAACTCCTGATCACTTATTGTTTGGTCTTCATGGCTGCATTTTACCATGACAACTCGTTCTCCGTCTGATAAGAAATGCAGCCATCTTGTGTCTGGCATGCTTCTGGTCATATTCATATCATGTCTGTGGTATCGACATGTAACTGAGCCTCACTCACGTCTCCCAGGATGGAGTCCAGTTCATCTTTATGGAGGACGGGCTCGGGCACTGAAGAGCTCTGATCATGGCAGAGTGTATTTTGAAGCACTGGGGCGAGCTGGACACACAGCAGAGATTACATAGATTACTATTAACATAATGATGTATAATAATGTACATATTATCTGTACATTCACAGGTTTTGTTTTCAACATTTGCAGACCCACCTGTAAGCTTCTGGATTCAGCCTCCTTCTCCGCAGAGCCGCCCCAAGGCCTGGAGCAGGACAAGCAGATGGATCTGCCTCTAGCAAACACAGGGATACTGTGAGTGAGTCAGACTGTTTTCTGTGGTGTGTAATGTTACTGTCAATCAATATGTGACTTCAAACACTCAGGGGGATTACAGAGGAAGCGGTTCAGACCATTTCAGACAGAAAACCAAACCGTTTAGATGTGACATGGGGCTACATTACCAGCATCCAAGGACTTTATTTTTTAGATCATGCAACTTTTATAAAACACTGAGAAGGCTTAAAAGAAGTGGATGGATGGATTTACATTGGTTTGATTTGGCATCTGTATCTCCTTTTTGGCATTTTGTAAAATCATTGATCTTCATTTACAGTACACATTAAACTGTATACCCTGCTGCAGATGTCCATCTACGATCCATTAGTCACCATTAGCTGCATAATTATCACCGTAAGCACACACCCTTAATGCACATTGTTGATCAATACAAACACAAGCAGGAATCCACAGGAAGTTCTTTGCCAGTAGGAACACACTGATGAGCATCACTTTGAGGCTGAGATTAGGATTTGCCAAGCTAGTGGAAAGAATACACGTTGTTGTCATTAAGGGTCTACAGCAGTAGTAGAGAGGGCTGGATGTCTTACTTGGAGAAGTGGCAGTGTGCGTGGAAACGCCCCAGACACTGAAGACAGTGAGTCAGGTCTCCTCCCGCGAGGTGACAAACGCCACACACCTCCCTCATGCTGACCAGCTCTCCGCCTGAGCACTGCATTAAACATTTTATAGATTTTAGCAAACGGGACTGTTTTGTGACACAAAATTACAAAACGGAATACGTGCAAAGGTTGTCGGCTATCACAAAGATAAGAAAAACAGTCTTGAGTCTGTACCTGGTTTCTGCCGCTGGTCCCATTTATAGAAGGTGTGACGCTGGTGAGAGACGAGGATGACAGCGAGGAGAAGAAAGAGACGTCTGTGATGGAGTCACTGGAGCTCGTGTTTGTTTGCTGAGACTGGGCATTGAGTGGCTGTAATATAAAATATTATGACTATATTATGCCAAAAAATAAGCCTTTCAATTGTAATTGTTTAAATTGTATCGCAAGGGGAGCAACATCCACCATCATTTGCATAAAATCAAAAAAATTACAAGAGATGACAGTACATATTCAGCATGAGCAGTATTATATTGTATCCTTCATATACTTACTTGTAAAGGTAGTTGGGCTGACTCTGTTTTCACTCTGTTGCCACGGCACCACTCACACTGCCAAGGACCACTGAAGGTTATAAATGTGACATTGAAACTTTCTTTTCAGAGAAAATAGTTTTAAAAAAACATGGCGTCCCTGAACACACACACAAGCCTACAATCATGGATGCAGGAACTAGGAGCACCCCCATAAACGATGCTATAACCTATGCCGAATTTACAAGCAGGACCAAATAATGAAACATTTCTGAGAAACAGCTCCTCACAAAGTTTGTAAAGTTTCCCCTAACTTAACAACTCACAAAAGTAAGCGATTTTATAAGGGAGTCTGGGGGATTTCTCTCTCTCTTCATCTCCTTGCCGTTGTTGACTGTACTTGACGTCATTGTCATTGTATAAACTGACCCAGCACCCCCAACTGCCTACAGTATATACTGACAAAATTACACAGACAGATAGATGGATACCTTGGTATGGATATGAGTGGAGGGTCCAGGCAGGTCAGATGAAAAGCTCGAGGACAGCCATCACAACAGATCAGCTCCCCTCCGTCCTTACACACCGCACACTCATCATCATTATAATGAACCTCAACGTGTAGATAATGTAGAACATATAAGACAAAAAGCAAACACACATGTTCAAAATCAGGCGGCTGTGAATGAGTGGATCGTCTACCATGTCTGCGGTTGTCTCCCCCCTGTGGTGAAACATGTTCTTAGCAGCTTTGGACTTGGACGCTTCATTTATCTCCTCTGATTGACGACAAGCGTAAAACTCCCCACCGACTTTTATGCACTTTCTGGCACATCCTGTTGAATGACAAATACTTTTTTAATGACCTGATAACACAGGACAGTTTTATCAACATCTGTGACCAATTAAAAACACAGATACTCACCCAGTGACTTATCATCTGAGCCAAACACCTGTTTGATAAGAAGCTTCTCTCTGGCTTCATGACTGACAGGCAGCTTAGCTGAGGAGGAAGAGGAGGAGGAGGACGAGGACGAGGAGGAGGAAGACGGATTGACTGGTATCTGAACTGAGGAGGACACCGGCTGAACACCTGAACAAAAGTTAAATGTGTTTGTAGTATTCAGCCACCATCTGTCTATATTTGAAAACATGTTTGATTTATAATTACTATTTCCAGATGTTGGCTGTGGGGCTGGAGCTTCACTCTTCACTCTGTAGAGCTTCACTTTACCACCTGGATAAAACATAACAACATATTTTTTATTCACTATCAAATAAGTTGTTTGTCATTTTAGATTTCATTCGTTTTGGGTAACTTGGCAGGGCATAAAGATCTGTCGAACGGGCTGTAGTAGCCACTGTGATAGGGTTAGAAGACAGAGTGAGAAGAGATGTGTGATGAGAAATAAAACCTGGTCCGTCGCTTGTCTTGGCATGATACTGCGGCTGCTGATCCTGTGAGTTCGTCACTCTGTCATCGTGGCTCCTCTTCTTGTTGTGAGGTGTTTTATGGCCTCCAGAGGATCTCTTCTCACCTCTAGAACCTGCAGCATCCCGTCCTGTCAACAAAAAGTCAGAAATGATAAATAAATAATAGCTCAAAATAAAAATTGTTTAAAATGTCTTCAGATATCTCTGATAGTCAGAACTCTGTCAGGAAGGATAGATCAGGGCTGTGGTGGAAAATGATGGTTTCTACTTCCTACAAATTCTTCAACTGTTGGAAAATATAACATATCGAAATAAAACTTTGAAATTAAATTGTATTCTGCTCCATGCATTATTCACTGAGACATTAACGAAAATGTCAGAAAACATCCAATCTCGCAATGTTAAAGAAAGTGAGAAAAACATCCTAGCTCTATGGCTTTATAAGCATCTGCACCAAAAGTTAATGGGGTCTATTCTGGGCCAAGACTCATCCTCCATCCAAGTTTCGTGGAAATGACAAAGCAAACCAACCAACCGACAAACAGACACAAGTGAATTTGGCTCAACAGGGCTGAAAAAATAGTTAGATAAGAGATTATATCCAAAAGTATATAAGTAGATGAAAAATACCCCACTCAAGTCCTACCTCAAAGACCCAGTTCAGTCATTTGGACAGAGAAATATTTAGGTGAAACTTGAACATGACATACTCGAGTGCAGTTTAGTGAGCAGCGTCTGCAGTTTGGGGTAGCTGTCCAGGTTGTAGTCTTTGGACAAGTTGCTCCAGAAAGCCTGGATGGTGGATCTGCTCTGCTCCAACAACCAGGACAGGAGAGAGTACATGGCCTTGTGGATCCCTTCTCTGCCCTCCCTTTCCAAAGTGTCCTGTGAAAAATTTCACAAGTTAAATGAATTATGTTCCTTCAAATATGTTATAATCTAAGAAGGCATTGCAGGATCAAATAGAGATGGCCAACACTGCCTTCAAATGGGACAAAATCCATCTGACAAAAAAGATCCAATCTATTAGTGCAAATGATTGTAATTAAAATAGTTTAAAAAGCAAACAAAATACAAAATAAAAAGTTTCAGATCTATTTACCTTCAGTAGTTGGTCAGTGATGATGCTTTTGTCCGCCAGACCATAGACGAGAGGGAAAGGGTCGTCTACAGCCATGGCAATGTCAGTCCGCAGCTCCCTCAGCAGAGAGCGGAGGTTTGTGTCCCTAAAAGCTTCCACTCTGGACATGATGTGCTTTAGGGGGTAAATGAGATTCAAAGTGACTCGGACCTGAGAGCACCTGAGATCATACCAGTGGGGTTTTGGATGGAAGAGGTGTGTCCATGTCAATGAAGGAAATACAGTACAGGTGCACCATTCATGCTGACTAATATAATCATACCAGTGGTGTTTTGGATGGAAGAGGTGTGTCCATCTCAATGAAGGAAATACAGTACAGGTGCACCATTCATGCTGACTGATGTGTGGGATATCTTGACTCGTGTTTAAAACTAATAAATATATCACTAATGCATACGTACTGGGAGTTTCACAAACTCCACAATGAAGGTTAAGCGAGGCCACCCTTGACCTCTTGTCTCTGCGGCGTTCATCCGTCCACCAACAGCACTAACTGCCTCCGTCCGCCTGTTGACCCCTCAGGGGGATCGAATGACGTGCTGACCGTCCAGGGGAATACCTGTCCTCTTACATCAGGGAGAGCTGAGCGCAAGCGACCTGACACGTCACAGTGACAGTTTCCTTCTTAAAAGGTTCTTTCCACTTCAACTTCCCCTTAACTATCAGGTTTTCAGACACAGACTCCACAGGGAGTTCAGGAATTTTGCAACAGGCGGGCAGAAATTATCACTGTAAACAATTAATTGATTCATTGAATGGCTTGTTGATTATTCCTTTTCTCACTCTAAGATAAAATATATTTCAGTCAAAGAAAGTAGCTAACTCGGCGAACGAATTAAGCTAGTCAACGTTAGCCATCAGTAGCAGGATGGTGTGTTGGTTATCCCTCGTTTTACTGATGTTAGCTAGGATGCAGGCTATTTAAATGAGGTGTTAGGATAATTAAAGCCTATGTTAGATATATCTTACATTAAAAATCCTATTCCAATATGAGAAACCCTATTTTCGCATAGTAAAACGTGAAGATATGGTGTGATTGAAGACATAAATACCTTCTTGTGTGAAATATCACCAAAAACCTGCCATCCTCTATTTCACTTTGTTGATTGTAAAAGAAACATGGATGTACAACATTTAAATTTCTAAGATTCAAACCGGAAATATAATCCAACATCAAGTAGAAGATCATTTTGCTACCAGGTAAATGTGGATGGTTAGGAGAGTGAAGCCCTTTAATCTGTAATTTATTAATCATTAAACATTATTACATTATTCATACTGGTGAACAAGGACCACTTCTACAGAGGGACGTTCACAACATACATATTACATTATTATATACAGTGCAGTGCATTACAGTGGATCGTTATATGTGTATTACCGGGATGGAGGGAGGGGGAGACAGGAGAGGAGAGAGGTTAAAGAGGAAAGAAGGGACAGGAAAGCAGAGGGGTGGTTGGAGGGAGGGGGAGTTGTGATAGTAAGTTGTCTTTTTATTACTTCTTTTTTTTTTTTTTAACCACAGTACAGTTTGTTCTATAAAAGTTAAACCCATAGAGAGATAGAGTGCCACATTTTTCACAGCTACTGTTAGGTGAACCTACTGGAAGTTGACTCTTGTGGGAATATCAAATGAGTTACATTTTGTCATGAGATGCTATAGAGAGATGCTATAAAACATTCTAAGATAGTCAACCTCCTTCCAGAGTGCGGAGACCCTGGAGGGCAGGCCAAAGGTCAAAGGTCAAAGGTCAAAGATCAGATCAGCGTGCATGCGTGCTGCAGACATTCAGACGTGGTCGGCCATCTAGAAAAATGGCCGACCCCTCCACTATTTCTCCTTCTATGTTTAGGCATCATTTTTGGTGCTTTCCCTTTTTATATATAAAAAATACAAAACATAACAGCGAAAAGAATCTCGTTGGTTGTCCCGTTTTTCCCCCTTTATCATTTTTCCAAAACTGTTTTTTGTTCGTTTTCATTTCAACATTTGTTTTTGTTGGTTTTTTTTTTTCCCTTTTCTCCTCCAGTCACTTACATATTGACAAAGTATACAATATTTTACAACTGAACAAGACTGAAAGATAACATTTGATTTGTCCAATCAGATACAAGGCCCGCATCCTATATCCAATTAGAGAAGTCAACTGGAAGCTAACCAGTAGTAAGCAACACAACAAGCCTATGGTGTGAAGGGAGCTGTCCGATTTCAGCTCTGCATTAACATGAGCACCCGCCCTCGGGGACAGTAGGTTCTGCCGGTTTGTCCAGCTTGATGTCGATCACTGGGAATTGTCCGGTTAAGGAAAAGTCAGGTGGTGGGGGGAAAAAGTCAAACTCTGTGACCTTACACTGTCAAATAAACACAGATAAAAGTACTAGGATAACCCATTTCAGAATAATGAAATATCATATAGTGTTATTATTGGAGTATGTGATCATGACTTTAATGTTGTAGCTGGTAAAGGTGGAGCTTATTTTAACAACTTTATATAATATATCTGCTGGATAACTAGAAAATTAAGTTATCAAATAAATTTAGTCGGGTAACAAGTACATTATTCACCTTAGTAGTAGTTGTTGTTGTTGCTATGCTTATTATTATTATGTATTTGTACATACAGTGTACCATTGGAATACTTACAGGGCATTTATAACTACTTATAAAATATACTATATTGTCTTTCATTGGCCCTAAAATGGGGAATAGCTCGCCTCACAGTTTGTGTATTTTGTCTCTTAAACACAGATAAGTTTGTTTATAATATGTATAAGCTCCTTAAAAGAGTATTTCAACGATTTAGCAGCCTTTAGCCTCAAGCACAGATCAGTAGTGAGCTACAAAGCTCTGGTAAGCTCACTTCTTCCTAAATCCACACCTTCAGATTTTTTTTTCAGCCCCAACCAACTCCCAAAGACCTGTAAACTGACTTTAATGCAAATGTAAAATCAATGGAATTTCCCTTTAATAATCTGATATACAGGACAAAGAAGTCCGTAGCCTTAGAGGCAACTGTTTTTCCTGATTTCACCGTCATTTTTAAAATCATACACACAACTATTTTAAAGCCACAGCTCAGCATAATGTTTTGATCTGAAGCAACAATAATGCTCCGTTTTTAATTGCAATGTTAACACTGTTCACCTATTCTGTTTGTTCCCATGTAATCATATAACTGTGACCTGTAAATAATAAATACGTTCTCAATAATTAAAAAAAAACTTTCTGCACGGTGTTATTTATTTATAGTCCTTTTTAACACAAGGATGTTACCCCTTTATTCCCTCCTGTCCTTGTACATATTTGTCGTGGAAAAGGTACCCAGTACGTGTTTTATTGATACCATATGAAGTAAATATTTATACTGTAATTTCAGACTGTAAACCAAAGCCAATGCCGGCTGTGTATATATTTCTACAGATGAGGAACACGTTAAGTAAGTTTCATGTGCAATTGTGAGACTCTCTTTTTTCAATCCCTCGCTTTCTTTTACATAACATCCATCACGTCTTCAGCACATGTCACTTCCCAGACAGCCACTACGTGGTGCTACACCTGTGCATCCACACAATCTTCCTGGCTCTGTGCATTTCCTCCCTATTAAGCAGAAAAGGTTTAATGGCTAATGCCTCAGCAGACAGTAGGCTGGGCGGTCTGTTTGTACCAGCGCCAACAACCACTAAGAGATTAAAAATAAGCTGCCTCTTTCTTGGCTCTTTTTGCTGTCGACACAGTGAGTCACAGCGGCTGTAAAGGATACTGCCTTCAGGATTTGCATCGTCCAAGCTTTCCATTCCAGGTAGGGCTGCTGCCACCCGACGAAACAGCTAGAAGGGGAGGAGAGGAGAAAAGAAGATGCACAGAGAGAAGGAAAAGGAAGGGAAGGGAAGTGGTTATTTACTCTAGTAAAAGCAGCAAAACCACACTGTAAAAATACTCCATTACAAGGAAAAGGTCCTGCATTCATTATACATTTACTAGGTGCATCTGCAAATAGCTAAATTAGTCATATTTCATACCCATATCATCTATTTTCTATGTAAAATCTTTAAATATAAAATAACTAGTAACTGTAGCTGTTGGATAAATGTATTGGAATAAAAAAAAACCTCTTAATTGTAGTGAAATAGAAGTATAAATTAACTTATGTAAAGTACAAGTACCTCAATCGTGTACTTGTAAATGAGTTAATGATCTCAAGTGTGCGGTTGCTTCTTTCATCCTGCATCCACTAGGGTTGGATGTGCACCCTATCTAACACACTCCTCCACATATTTACACTTATAAATCTTATTAATCCCCGTTGGTGACTCGATCACCTTGGAGGGACGCAGCAGTGGCAGAAATGCTGAGAGCAACTGCCGCCCAAAATGCTGCGAAATATGGTGAAACTGCAGGGATCACCTGTTTGACATTGCAGCCCGTCTTGGCACTGGTCTCGATGAACATGACGTTCAGCTCTTTGGCTCTCTGCTCTCCTTCCTCGATCATGATTTGCCTGCAGGGAAAATCGGGGCCAGACTTCAGCATCACGCCGTCGATGGCTAATTTATTCAGCGCTGACAGGTTGATGCTTTCGGTTGAGAAAACATTGACTGCAGCTGAATGCAAACATACTCACCTCTTCTCCTCCAGATCTGTTTTGTTGCCGACTAGCATGATGATGACATCACTTCCTCTCTCTGTCCTGACATCATCAATCCATTTGCAGGTCTGCTGAAATGAATTCACATCTGTGGAGAGAAGACTCTTGTTTTATTATTTCATCCAGTCTTTTTTGTGTCAAAACAGTACAATTAGCAGGTTTATGCTCACTTGTGATGTCATAGACGACCACAGCTACTGTAGAGTCTCGTATGTAGCTGGGGATGAGGCTCCTGAAACGCTCCTGTCCAGCAGTGTCCCACAGCTGCAGCCTTACCTGCGTCGACACACACACACACAAACACACCTCCAGCAGCTGTCTCAACTTTAACCATCACACTACACGCAGACTATACAGATGTAAGGGCTTTGTAAGTATGCATCCAACGGGATAAGCCAGTATCAGAGCGTGTGCAGGCTGACAGAGCATAATATCCTGACAAAGACCTAGTATTAATACTAGCTAAAGTAGATGATCCATGGGAAAGGCTTTGACTTCTTATGGCTGGAAAAGCCAAAGCGCCAAAGCTACCAGAAATAACCTTAGGGTAATCGTGTTAGTCTGTGAAGAGAGCAGTAATTAAGCAAATCAAATCAAGGATTAGTGAAAACAGAGTGGAAATCGGGACATTTCTAACTTGGATCTTGACTGGCTAAAATGAAAGGGCACATACATGAATTTGTCTTAACGTGTGAGTTTTTTAAAATGAGAATCTAAAGGTTTTCCTACTGTTCGGTCTTCCAGGTACATCGTCTTTGATAGGAAGTCTATTCCAATGGTCGCCTGTGGTGAGGAAAGAACAAAAGAGGGGGGAAAAATCATCAGACTTTAAAGGCTAAATGTCTCCCTGCACCATCTGTTGTTGCTGGCAAGACTGACCGTCGTTTAAATGAAGGAAAAATACAAAAAGCCGTTCAGGAAAAAAAAGAGCCGATAAGTACAGAAATTGAATCAGACTGAAAAACTAATTTCATTTGTTCTGCCCTCAGGGCTCAATCATTCAGACCTGTTATGTACCTGACTTCTTTAATGGAAAGTATCATTTGTATTTTCTTGTTAAGAATATTGCTCGACTAACATTTACATCTGATGACTGACAGCATTCACATAACACAATCATTTATGCAAACTCATGTTACGTGGAACCTGACTGTAATTTGTATATCACTGTAATATTATTCAGTTGTTAATCAGTCACTATTGTACAATACAGGCTAAATATATATATGAGACCTACAGTGTGATTAGTCCCATTGTTCGTCACTGTAGGAGGATTGGTAGAGAATTTGTTTAAAAAATATAACAAGAAAAGTGGTAATAGAGCTGATATAAGGAGAAATCCCTCACCATCCTGTCTTCAGTACAGTTATTAACCGACAGTATATCATGCATTACAATATACTAAAGTTTCTTATCTTTACTGATCTCTTTGGCTCTGGGTCTCACCTGATATGTGTTGTCGAAACTGTCATACATGAATCTAGTGATGAGAGATGTTTTCCCCACTGGAGGAACAGAGAACAGAGGTGGATCAGCATTAGATCAGATCATAAAGAATCACAAACACATGAAAAACACGATTCACTGAATATGGTTGTCCATCGTTTTCCTCCATGACAATGTGCATGTAGACATTCGACCACTGCCACTGTAATCATCACTATCAAATTAACAATTAGGCAAGAATCTCAGCATTAGATTATGATATGAAGAGGAGAAACTAATAAAAGACGAGCCAGCTCATGTACCTGAGAACAAAATCTGCCTGATAAATCATCGCAGCCTTCACAGCTGTCCTTTTTCCAAATACGAAAGAAAACAACCCTAAAATCTTCGGCTATATTCTCACAGTTTTGCTTCTCTAGAGGTAATTCCTCTAATGGTAACACATGTGATAATTGGGTGACATTTCTGTGCTCAAAAGAAAGATCAGGCAGTTTAAAAGACAGATTTAAATGTTTTGAATTTGACTAAAAGTATTTGTATCAGTATCTGACACAGATTTAGTCAATTTAATTAATTTATTGCCAAAACACCTTAATTTTTTACACGGATGAAAATGTCAAAATATCAAAGAAATGCACAGTATAAATAATGTCAATAATGCGAAACTAAAGCACATAAGAATGACATTTCATTCCGTTTAAGGGTTGAGAAATTAGGGAGTGGATAGTGGATTAATCGAATGAGTCCATGAAATGTCAAAAAGTTGAGAAAATGCCTGCTGCAATTTGTTAAAGTCCGAGCTGATGACTTCAAATGCCTCGTTTTGTTTGATCGACTGTGATAAAAATCCAAAAGACATGACGTTTACAGGGACACAGAACAGAGAAAGGAGGTAGATCCTCACACTGAAGAAGCTGCATCCCCTGAATAGGTGACAGATCTGATCAATATCAATCAATATCAATATCAATATCTGTTTTCTTGTTAAGTATGTGTTTTGCTCTGTTTTGTCTATATTTCCTTGATATGTTATGTGTTTTGTTCTGTTTTGTATATATTTCCTTGATATGTTATGTGTTTTGCTCTGTTTTGTATATATTTCCTTGATATGTTATGTGTTTTGTTCTGTTTTGTTTATATTTTCCTGTTGAGTTTTGTGTTACTGTATAAATGCCGATGTTGCCTTTGGTTAGAAATGATGCGGCATGTGCCATTGATCCATGCTATATATACACTTGTCCCCTATAAATATAAACTTTAATAAAAATACAATCATAAAATCATTGCGGATTGATTTCCTGTCGACTGACTGATCCATCAGTGGGCTAACTGTTTCGGTTCTGCTCTCTATTTCACTGTGACGACGAATGCTCTTAATTACCAGCAGAGAAGTTGTGTCCTAAAAATGCACAAGGCCATCGTTAGGCAGACGGAGACAAAACACATTAGATATTTATCAGTGCACATAAGCTCGCTGGTGACTTCTGGCAGGATGAAGGTGAGCCTCGTGAGCAGGATTTTTTTATTTACATCCCACCCAGCACCATCTTTAGCTCCATTTTACATCAGATCCACACATGAGCGAGGACAGGACTTCTCCAGCAGGCCCCGGGCTCCCATGCAGACAGCAGTACCTCTGAAGCCAGCGATGGGCAGTGGCCACACCAGGCCTCGATTCAGCACCGTGGACAGCAACATTGCAGTACAGGCCACACAAACACACACACACACACACACTGAAGCATCACAATGCAACACAAACACCGGTCAGGCTGCTGTCACATTAGGCCTAATTCTGTGTATTGTGCTGCTGTATTTTATGGGATATATGAGCTCCTCTGCTGCCACTCTGGACGTCTGATGTCTGAACACGTATTCAGGCTGGACCATTATCGATCAGCACCTCCCGAATCTGTGCAACATCACATCAAATCACACACACAGTCGTGCCCACCACGAATAGATGGATTATTGAATAAAAGGTATAACGTCGTGGCGCTGTCAGGTCCGTTTTTTATTTGATTATTCATGGGGACCGAGCCGGGAGACTGCGAGGTTTAAGAGATGCTACAGACATCGCCAGCCTAGGGTGTGTCCCGAACTGACACATGGGGGACTGTTTATTATCTCCTCTATAGAGGCAAAAACACGAGTGATGGAGGCAATATGAAACACTGTCATGTTGCTTCACAAAGGTGTGTTCGTGTTAGAAATAAGAGATGTGGCTGGAATAAAGCTGAAAACAGGCTGAGCATATTTTGTCGGTCACTGCAGCATATCAAAACATCCCAGCTCATATCGCCTGCTTGGATGCGATTTTAAAGCGATGTTCTGCAACTAAAGCATCCTCGAGGACATTCACAACAACTCTCTGTTATTTTTTTATGTATCATTAAAAGGTAAGACTTCATCATTTTTACATGCATGCGGCTTTTTTTTTTTTTTTTTTTTTTTTTTTTTTCCTTTCATCGGTTAATCACATTTTTTTTTTCCTCAGTCACACATTGGGCGTCAAATCCATCCAAAGCCAGCCAGCAACATCCTCTCGATTTCAGATGAAACTTTCCACTATAAAACCAACACGGATTACATACATGGCCTTCAAGCATATACGCATATCAGGGGAGGGTAGCCCAAACCTTTCCCCACCACCCGAGAAGAACTGACTCACCGCTCTGCTCTCCCAAAAACACGAGTTTAAATTTCCTCAGGGGGTTCCCCAAATCTCCTCCGGCTGACATGGTGGCAGATAAAGAGCTCAACTTGTATTATTTTATATATGTTCTTGTCGCTCGGCGTCTCCTCCGTCGTGGGTGCGCAGGGGGGATCCTCCTCTCCTCACAGAATGATGGGAATGCAGCTCAGCATCCTCCTGTCAATTTCGGGGCGCTTGTGCGCATGCGCGACCTCACCTATTTGAATCATCACCTTTGGGTTGGACCTGAGACGAAACTCAAGTCTCTTATGTCTTAGATAACAACGTGCATGTGTGTTGCATAAAGGTAAATTCGAGTTTGGTCAATTACAGTGAAAGTAGACTGTATGAGGTGAAAGTAACTAAGTAGATTTACTCAAATGCTGTACGCTTAAAGTCAACGGTAGCTTAGGCCTACTTGAGTAACTCATTTTTAGTTATTGCTACCTTCTACTTGACTCCATTTATAAGATAAACATACCTTTTACTCCACTATATTGATTTGGGAGGTATTGTGAATTTACAGATTTCAAATTATCTTATAAAATATGATGTATTAGTGCCCAACACTATATAAAGTTTTTAAAATAACAAACAGATTAGTACTCGAGTACTTTTACTTCTGATAGCGTTCATGTACTTTTTCATATATTTTTTTACTCAACTACAAAAACACTGCAACTTTTAAACTGACTCCACAAGACTTTAACTTAGGGAGGCAGATTAAAAGAAGAGTGGTAAAACTTGATGCAGCAGAGGCAGAGAAATCCTGACTTTTACGCCCTAGTATTAGTTAAACTTCTGGAAAACTCTGGATGCTTCACTTCCCTTAATGCAACTGCATCTTTCATTAGATTTTAAACTGTAATTCAGGGAAACACATGATTACTTAAGGGATGTCGTGTCCAACTAGAGTTGCCGCCTCCTCCAGAGCCACAGACACACCCAGTGTTTTTACACGTTTAGTATCTAATATCATTAGAAAATTTACTTTGACATGTAAAATCAGTGGAGTGGTTCTTTAGGTGGCAATGGATTGGGTTAGTGGGTTAGGGATAGTGGATTTAGATTTAAAGTATACAATTGTAAAGTTTTGTTGTTTTTTGTAATGGAAATTACAGATATTATTTTCATTCTAAAAATGTTTGTGAAGAAAGATTAGATGCATATTTCGAATCTTTTGTGTGTCACTGACTGGGATTAATTGGCTACAGTAACTTAAGTTTACAATAATAATGCATCAAAAATGCTTCTGAACAGAATTTTATTCAACTCCTGTCAGTCAGCCAAAATAAACACACCAACATTACCATGATTTTGTGCAAAAATGTCAAAAACCTTAACCTCACTAATGTTCAAAATCAAACAGCTCGGCCTCCTTCTCTTTCCAGAAAGCAAAGCTGCGGTCGATGTATTTACAAATGTCTTCGTTGTTGAAACAGGAGAAGTCCGTGTCACTGCCACACTCATCTGGAGTAGCAGTTTGAACTATAACTTTGGGCACGAGTCTGGAGTCTGACAACAATGATGATGGCGATGGTGACGGACAGCGGCACGGTCTTGAATCCCCGAAGAAGCGAACTTTGATGTCCTCGAAGCCGTCGCTCCACTGTCGGCTGCCAGCCCGGATCTCCTGGAGAACAGCCTTGTGGAAGTCCCTCACCACCTCCCAGGGGAAACTGCCGACATGGTCGAAGACTTCGAAGCAGAGGAGGTGCCTCATCTTCCTCTCCTCAGGCGACAGCTCCTGCTCTAAGATGTGAAAGTATCCCAACATGAAGAGGTCGAGGGTCAAGCTATCGTGGCTCACTGCGACGCCATCCACGTCTGGCAGGAATTGTTCCGGGGAGTAGGCTTCTTGAGGAGGTGGATTTTGTGAAGAGTTAGAGAAGGACAACGATGACTTTTGCACATCTTTGAGCTCTAGTTTATTCCTCCAGGAGTTCAGCATCTTGTCCACAGCACCTCGTTGTTGGCAGAATTGAAACATGGAGGTGATTCTCTGTGGGGGCGATGCTCCTGTCACTCTCCCTGACACCGCTTCCTGTCCCTGTCTCTGCCTCGCCGCTCTCACTGAAATAGCATATGCAGATTTCTTCCAGTGGCTCAGGAAAAGCACCACTATTCGCTCTTTCCTTAAGCTGGTAGTCTCCATCACAGGTATACGTGTTTTTGGAGGATCACAGTTGTTCGAACCACAGTTGAGGCTTGTGTTGGCGTTCTGGTTGTTCACTCCTGAGGCTCCAAACATTACTGGGCCTCCTTTTGCAACCCCAGCAAAGGGATAGATTGCACCCATCTGACCTTCAAAGTTGGATCTGAGGTTTCTGACAGACACCCCAGACTGTTGGATCTCCCTCTCCACCCTCTCCCTCCGTGCTCTGCTGTAGCTGTTGGTCTCTAGACGATGGCTAAAGGCTGACGCCATCCCTATAAGAGGAATCCTACATCCACTAGAGGTCTCACCATGTGCTGTCACCATCTCTTGGCCCAATTCCTGGCCTAAATCAGTTCCTAAACTATCTGTGACCCCATGCAAACCCTTCATCCCCTCCACCATGCCTTCCACTATCCTCCTCTCACCCCCTTCCTCTGTGGTTTGGGTCAGATTAGCCACCAGCAGCGACATACTCTTAACGATCTCTGAGACACGACTGCACCACACTGGCAAAGTGAACTGGATTTTCCCCTCTGCATCCATCTGTTGTAGGACCTCTTTGTTTAGCGAGATGTTGACGATCGGATCTGGTAAAATCGACCTCAGCTCCTCGGTCAGCCTGGTCAGCTCCAGCTCATAGGCCTGGCAGCGCTTCTGCAGTGAAACGGTCTCGATCTGCTGCTGCAGGTAAACCAGGTCATCATCTGTTAGGAGCTCGCCAAAGGGCCCCAGGACTGCGTTGTGGGTTTGTGAGTACTTCCAGCCATCCACTGGTGTGCAGCCATTAGCCGTGTCCTGTTAGAGGGAAAAAGAGATTTTACAAAACAATCCGGAGAATTTATTTTGTGAAACATTTTGGTAAATAAACCAAGAGATAGATGAGGAGGCACGTTGTTACAGTGCTCGGTGCTTTTTCTTGGCTGGGAGAGCTGACTTCCTGAGGTTGTGTCATCATCATGAGGCTGGAAATTACTGCTCCCAGCCAAGAAATAGCCCCCTACAAAACCACAACGTGACATTTTTATACTTGGCTTTTCCAAAAGTCAAACAAACATTGTGTAACTTGTTAATTAGTGATCTTTTAGTCTTGCATAGCCAGGCCTATCTTCACAGTGCCGTGTCAGGCTAGAGAAAACCTGCTTTGACTGGTTTGTTTTTCTGTGAACCAATCCCAGTTGTCTTGGGTGGCGCTAAACCAAGGACGGTGATGGTGCCCATGCAAAAATTGTTTCAGGGGAAAGAGTCCAGAGCCGCTAGCTTGTTTAGGTTCATACCATTAGCTTTGCCAAAGTAAGGATGAGGGTAACTTGCCATTTTCAGCGTGTAGGTTGCTGGCTCGGAAGTTGCTGTTGTTGTTTCCAGGGATTTTGAAAACAGTAACAGGCAGATAATGGAAGGGACGAGAATGCTAAGCTAAGCTAACCAGCTTCTAACTGGGGTTTCATACTGAACAGACAAACATGACAGTGGTATTAGTTTTCATACCTAACTCTTGACAAGAAAGCAAATAAGTTTCTCAAAATGTCAAACTATTCCTTCAACAAAAATGTATCTACAAAAATCATCTTTTTGTAAAAACAATAAAACATATACTGTGGATATGACTTTAAAATGCATTAAAATACACTTGTATACAGCCCTACAGGCTCACGCATGGCACATCCAGACCAGAACAATACAATAGCACAGATAAGTACCTGTCTCCTCTGTTCCTCCTCATCCTGCAGCCTGACCTGCAGCTGCCGCACCATCACCTGTCGTTTCCACTCAGCTATGGGGCAGCCGGCTTCATCGTGAGTGGGCACCAGGGAGTCGATGTCAGCGAGGATCACATCGACGATGGGTACCTCCTCCAACAGCTCCTCACTGTCAAGCTTCTGTCAGCGTTCAACACACGACAGTCGGAGTGTCACTGCTAAACTGTGAGTTTGGAGCCGCATTTGAGGGAATAACATCTTTATCATACCATCATAAACATTTTACAGAAGTCAATTTTCTGATGATCTTTATACGTTATTTTTATTTTGTTCTCTGAAGGATTAACTCTATGATTAATAGCTGCTGTATATTAACTAAATATATACCGTATGTTTATTACAAAACAGCATGAATTCAGAGGCCCTAAAAAACATGGTCCATCCACACTGTTATGTTGTGTCACTTATTTTGCCTTGTTAGATCTACCATGTACAAACTGCCCTTGACTGACTTTGTCCTGTTAGCTTTGATGGACCTGTTAGGTGACCTCACATAGTGTAAACCCCCTGTGACGTCACCCATTGGTTTGTGGACTACTGTTCTGAAGCCTTGAGTTTGGCATTATAGCTGTCACAGTTTTGGTTTTCGGCAGCTAGAAATTACCATATTTGGACAAAAGGGTGGATCTGGGGAGGATAGGCCACGGTAGCAGCTTGTCAATCACAAGGTAGCCACGCCCTTAATACCTTTATTCATCGTATATTTTAATCTAAACGGGACCTTAATTGACAAACTGAGCATCATGCTGTATTGAAGAAAGCAACTGAGAACATAAACTCATTATGAAACTATTTACTGAAGTTATAAATCAAGTGAGAAGTGGGGTCATTTTCACATAAGCTTACATACAATCGGACTTCTTTTTGCAACCGGTTGAGTCGACCCCTTTGAGTCGACTGCATTTTTAAAGCACTTCTGCGCCAGCTTCACTTTTCAAACCCAGAAGGTCTGAATATATCTTAAACATTTATATCAATGTTCGTTTTAAAAAAAAGGTCAGCTGAAGATGGAGTTTTCAACTCAACTGAGTTTTCAACACGGACTTAGCTTTAATTAGCTAGCTTGACAAGGGGTCGATAAAAATGCTTATTAACTAGAATAAGTGGAAGATGCTAAACAAACTAGAACATGCTCTTTTTTTAACCCATATCTTCACCCTTTATAGGTTTATTTGGTTTTTTTAAACTTTATCCAGGGTTTATTTTTAACCTCTAGGGTCAGCCAGCTCACCGTTTGTCCCGTGAAGACTGCAGTGAATCCAGCGTGCCTCAGAGACTTCATAGACTTCATGTGGGACATGAGGGTGAGATCCCTCTCTGGAGGCTTCAGATGGTGGAACGATGTCACAACTGTAACAAAGGCCAAAGGTCAACCATTCATTTTTTTAATTTGTCAGTATTTTAATACCAGTTATGTGTAAAATACATTTCATGTGTTTTTTGAACATTGTGGTCATTGTTTGCTCATTTTAGTGTCACTGTTACTGTTGATGTGGCCTGCCTTTAATACAATTAATCAGAAAAAAGCAAGACGCTTTATATTCAATCATATAACATATGAATAAATAGACAATAACAAAATAACATGGCTGACTACAGTGAGTATTTTTTTTTTTTACCTTGATTGTAACCAAATTCATAAATAACATGTTCATAATGAAATGCAAATATGTGCTCTCTGTCTGTTGATCACCTGAGGAGGCCACCTGGACATGCTGGATGGAGCCCGGGGAGGGTTTCTTTGAAATGGCAGCAGGGGTCAGAGAGGAAGAGGTCACAGGAAGTGGAGAAGGGTGGCGAGGCAGGGGGAGCACCTCCTTCACTGGCTGCTGGGGACACACACACACACAGCAGGGGTGAGCCACGCTTAAAGGGACAGGTCTACATTTTTCCACCTTAAGAGCTTTTCTTCACCTGCTGATGTTTTGTGATTTTCTTACCCTGACACATCACATACATACTGTATCACAACTTATTATTATTTTTGTATTGTTACAGTTACAGTTATATTGTTACAGTTAGTCTCTTCTTTTCACAAGCATTTCCTGTTGTTGATGGATACATTTTGGTCTTGCATAGTTTATTTTTGACCTGTCATTTCAGGAAAAGCCCAGGTGTAGCTGTTATTATCAATCATGGCTCCTTTCCAGCAGTTAGTAACATTATCGGGTTAAAGTCTCCTCCTGTTATATCAGTCCCTGCACTAATGAGTGGTCACCTTGCTGTTCTCCATGTTGTTCTCTGCTCATTCACAGTCGGGGGTTTCAAACCAGCAGGAGCTCCTCTTTCTTAAAAAAACAAGAAGAAGAATGACAGCAATATACAGTAACAGCAACCAGGTAAAGTGAGCAAAAGAGAAAAAGAAAGACCTGTCCAGGAGAGAAACGTGACACAGAGCATCACAAGGTTTAAACGATTGCAAAGTAATCTTCTAAGAGACCGAGACCCCCTTGATGACACGCACACGAAGACACACACACACATGCTCAATGTAAAGAACACAGGCCACAGCTTGTAGTACTTGGAACAAAAACAAGACGTGGTGAAACAGGACCCCGGTCAGTGAAAGTAGCGTAGCCCACACAGAGTGCAGGAGAAAGCGTGTTGGAGTTTGGAGAGACATGATATCCTGCTTCAGGTAATCTACTGATTCACAAGCAACAATAGTCTCAATACTACACGAGCAATTACGATGTTTCTCGTTAAATGCCTTGTAAGAAGTTGTATGCCTCATTAGTGGCTTTGAACATGTTTTATTTACCATAAGTTTTTAAGATATTTGATGTTTTTATACTACATACTTTCTATTGAGTGCATTAACCAATCCAGTGTTTTTATTCCACCTATTACTGGCAATGGTTATCAATATACCTGCAACTAAACGGTGAATTGCTTGTCTTGTGTTGTTTGCCTGCAACTCATTGCTATTGCTGTCCATCTTAGCTAGGACCCCCTTGAAGAAGACATTTTATCTTTACTCAATTTACTGCTTAAAGAAAGGTCAACTTACAATGCCATCCATCCAAAATACAAATTAGCTAATTATTTGTTTTCAAGAAAAGTTTCACCTCACATTCAAAATCCTTTTGTCACATGCCAATATTTCACCTTTTTCCCTTGAGTTTAAGATGTTATAATTTTTCATTCAGTCTCACATCATTAGTTGCTGCAGCCTATGAATTTCTTTCATAGTAATAATCTAAATACTTTAAGAATGCATGCAGTACTTACAATAAGGTCCAGAAACTGTGGAATTAAAGACAATCTGACAGTGGATGAATGCTAGGGAAAAAATGCTGGAAAAATAAAATAATTATGGAAAAAAAGACTAATAGTAACGTAGAAAGTCCAGAGACCTCTTTCCTCTCGGGCAGCCACTACACAGTAAGACCAAGGAGCAGCGCCGCCTGGACCCAAACCTCAGATGGGGGCCCTTCTTAGTGTGCATAATTAAAGAAGTGGGATAGGGTGACCTGCACCTGGAAGTATAGGACAATAGCTCAGTGAATGTATGTAGGAGTAACATACTGTACCCTGGTGAGGCAGGAGTGTGTGCTCGTGTTTGGACACCTCCTCAGGAGCTCGGATGGTGTGTGTGTCACACTTATGACACAAGATGACAGGAACACTATATCCACGGCTGCTTGACCGCGGCTTCGTGCAGCACGAGTTATTGACCTCTTGGGGCGCAGAGATTTGGCTTTGGAGCAACGTGTAGTTTTTGTAATTGAATTACTTCGGCTGAATCTGCCACCAGCTGCAGCCTTCAGTTGAACGCTCGGTTGCTATAGCAACCCCTACTGGCACAGTTCCATAGCAGCTAAGCTAACGCTGTTATATCCACCATTTTGTGGCCAAGCAAACATTGGCCGTGTCCGAAATCACTCACTCATTTCCTACTTCCTAGTCACTACATAGGGAGTCCAACATAGGGGACTATATAGGGAGCTCATCAGCATAAAGACAAAAACACTCAGGCGCCGTTAATAACGTCACTGCTATCGCACAGTTGAAACGTCATACATCAACGCTGGTTGTGGACTAGTGTCCGCCCCCCATTTTTCTCTCAGCGCAATGCATGATGGTAAATATTGCTTGGTTAGTGACCATTGGTTGTACACTAACTTTTGCGATGCATTGTGGGATACTTTGAGTCCACTATATAGGGTATAATAATTCCCACTAGACATTCGGACAGCACTACAAAATGGCGTACTCACTATGCAGTGCACTATATAGGGAACTCATTTTAATATAGGTTTTTTTGTGGTTGTTTATTTGTTATCAACTTACTGCTATCCTAGCTAGCGTTGCTATCTCTGGCTAAAATGTGTTGCTAATATTCTAATCTATGCTAACTGTTATTTACTCTTGGGCGAACAGTAAACAGGGCTATTACATACAGTACATGATTATAAATTAAGCGTGCTATAGGCTATTTCTTACGTGGACTCAATGTTCATAATTCACAGGTGATACTTTTCATTGTTTCTTCGAACGTTTCCTTTCCTGGCGCAAGAGACAGCTAATTTGACAGTTAGCTAGTTTAGGCTAGATGTTGATGAAGGTTGTCAGTCATCCAGGTCATTGTAAATCTAGGTGCTGTATCGTATCAACTGTAGTTGAAGTAGAAGTTGTGGACACTGATTTTATGTCTCTTTGATGGAAGTAAAAAGTTAGGTGATAAGTGTGCAAAATATCTTAAAGGTTCTGAAAGGTTACTCTAGCCTACCAAATTGAAACAGTCCCTTAAGGGTTTACAAAAAGCCCCTAAAATTCATCCTAGCACCTTACCAAGTGCTCAGATCATTTAGAGGAGAGCTGTCGTTAACGGGCGTGGCTGGTGGTCGCTCTGATTTAAGGGCTATTCAAGTCAGGTGCCAAGCCAGAGGTAGCAGGGTAGACGTTTGGAGGTAGGCAGTGAGAAGCTAGGTGAGTCTCCTCGCCACCAGCTTAAGCAGTCCCTATTTAAATCAATACTAAAATAACACCTTGAAGGTTTAGGGACCTAGTTTTATAACAGAGAGCTGGTCCAGTGCCTGGTACAAACATTGTGACGTCAGGATGACAGCGAGACAGAAGTATAGAAAGAGAAGCGCAGCACATAGTTAAATATTCAACATTCATTCCATAGAAAAGACCTTCATTTATCCAACCGAACTCACTGTTCATCAATAGTCTACTGTAACCTCAGTGCCCGATGGGAGGCAGCTGCCCCTCACTCAGTCCAGGGCCTTTGTGTCTAGCCCAGTATTTCTGCCTCTGTTATTAGGGGATTAGTCTGACTGGCCTTGTTGCAGCTGAGCACATGGTGAGTACATAATCAATAATGGAAGGCTGCACAAACGCAGAAGGACAGTCTCACACAGGCACACGCACATGTGTTCACCCTCAGCGAAAGTACAAACTGTTATGCAACAGACATGAGGAGACCGTTATGTTTTGTTATCCATTTATCCAGGTGCTTGGTCAGCAGGAACACTGCCTCGTCAGGGTCATGTTTTTTCTCTCTTTACGTGGTAAACATGATGAGATGATGGACATTGCTACATCAACTGAGAAACATAATGTGCTGCACAGAAGTAGTCACACCAACTCAGGATGAAAAATGCACCTTTTTTGGGTCACTTTTAAGTGAGTAAAGGCTGTTTAGGAATAGTTTAAAAAAAAAAACCTAGAAGATCAAGATATAAAGATCCCCTCCCAACATCTTTAAAGACATAAAAATACTTGTTAGCTGCGTGCATTATCTGAGTAGTGAAAATCATATTGAATAACAATGAGCAAAACACAAGGAGAGGCAATATAATTGTGCAATGGAGGGAAAATTTGCAGGACTCAGTGGTTCAACAAGCTCCTATCCATGTAAAAAAAAAAAAAAAAAACACTTGTCATTTGAACACTTTTCACATGTTTATTTGAGATATTTAGAGGTTGAATGAGAGTTGAATAGATTTTGTAAACTTACTGGGTAAGACATATTCACATATGATGCCATGTTACCTTTCCAGTTGCTTATGGACGATAATGTTTTCTTGTTGAAAGGGAGGAATAAAAGCAGCCTCAGATCTGGATTTAGGAATTCAATATCTGTTGTTCTAATTCTGTTATTGCAAAGTCAGGACATTCTTGATATTGCGCAGACAAGTCAAATGGACATGAAAATTAAATTTGATAGTGAATAAGATTAAAATTATTGTGGAAAAAGATTCCTACAGTTGTAAAATTGTAAAGAAATTGACTAAGCCATTCATGGCTTTTGTCTTGTAGATGTCAAGATGTATCTGCAGCTTGGTAGGACAATATAAGGAAACAGCAGTCCCACAAGTTGACTGATACCGTGCACAATAGTGATGCAAAATCATAATCATCACAGAAGTTAACGCAAACATCTACTCGTCCATCTGCGATAAAATAAACTTTACTGCACATGGTGTGTAATTAGAAATGTGAACAAAAATTTACAAAGACGACAATAATACACATCACACTAACACGTTTCATAAGTTTCAACACTCATTTATTTATTCACCTTATTTTTTTCTTGACAACTTTTGTTACGTGTCCACAGACATGAGAAAGAACTCCAGAACACTCAAAAGATAAACGTGAGCACTGAGATAAAGACTTCATCACAGGCTTGGACCTGTTTCTGCCTCTGTCAAGCAGCTCCGAGCAAAAGAGCAGACCTTGGGATATTCAACCCGGTCCACGACGGCCACCTCACCCACACTGAGCTGAAATGTGCAAAAACTGATCCCAGATCAGCTCTCTTTACTCTGACGTGACACTTGACGAAGCAGCAGGCCTAGTTATTCTTATTCATCATGGTATACAGAGGAAGAGAGAGTTAATATCATCTGTGTGATGAGACCCAACACAGAAAATCTCCATTTATATACAAGACAGAGCCAAGAGGAAGGTTTCCAGTTAGTCATTACAAGGATCATGAATGACAATACTTTACAAGAAGCACTTTAGGGGGGAGATAAGCTGTTGTCATTAGCAAAGGGGTAAGGCAGGAGAGAGGGACAGAGTACAGCAGAAGATAAGTGGACCTGCATGCATCGATCCAGAGCTATGACAGTTAAAAAGCGGCCAAATATAAAATAATCAACTCATTTACCTTTCAACGATTATTGGCCGGTGCACTAAAACTGTCTCACAAAGTGTTTATTCCTTAACATGATACCCTGAACTATGAGGGCTGGAAGCATTGCAAGTCATCCGCCAGTTTTAAACTAAAAACAAATCAATGCAATTTGGTGCAGCGGTTTGTTGGTGGTTTGATTGCTGAAGCAAAAATGACACAGTCTCAGATATATAACCTTCTCCTCCCGTCAGGACAGGGCTGTAAAATGTTTTTTAAACACAAGCCAGTCTTTTCCATACATTCTTAAAAACATCATCATATAAAATCATAGTAAATAAAGATGCTTTGTGCATGAGTGCAATATATTATAACATAATAATATAATAACATAATCCATCCTTCAAAACTTTATAAATAAAACTTTCCTTTGTCTTCTGTTCCAGCAGACAACACACAGTATATATCTTTGAGTTTTTTACAAAACAATTTAAGTTGATTATACCAAGATGACCCAAAACATTCAGAAATAAATGCCACAATCCCATTAAATGCTTTGCTAACAGACAGAATACAATTTTAAAAATCACAGTAGCAAAAAGTACCAACACATCTGAAGTGAAATGTGAAATAAAATCACAAATTTTGAAAGTATCAGGCTGCATTGCTCAACAGGTTGGCTGGCCCGTGGCGTACAGAGTCCTGAATACTTTCTATTGACTGATTATACGTCAGTCTGATAGTTGACAAGAGGAAAATGATAAAGACAAAATGGTTGGCTGACCACGTCTTTGATAGAGGATGTTCTTCAGATACAGATGATATCCCCTTAAATGCAGATAGCACAACACAAATTCAGCAGGATAGCCTGTTATTCATTTACCAACATTAACTAACACTTGGGGTCATCTTGGTATAGTGGAAAATAACATATTGCAGGTAAAATAAACTAGAAACCATCCCTGAACATAAAAGTCAGCACCAAGCTCATCATACTGTACTGGTTTCCGACACAAGCATCAGGCTGTCAAATATCTAGCAGCTACAGTACAAAAGCTAAGAGCAAAGAGGGGGGGCATTGCTTTTACTGTAAATGCAACATTTACGGTCAATGATAATGAGATATACGCTGTAATCTACTGTTACAGGCTGTACCAACATACTATAATAGCATCATTGATAATATTCACTCTCCAAAACATTAACATAGATCATCGATATGAAAAAAAGCATCTAGTTTAACTCTACGTAAAAGCTTAATCCTGGACACATGTGACTAACTTCAGTGACAACGATGAAGGAGGGAGAGAAGAAAAAGAGGTGAAGAAAGGGAGGCACTATCTGGTGCATGGACAACGCTCTTGCCCGCTCAAAGCAACTGCCTTCGACAGATTACAGGTCCATGGTCAGTTACAACTTTCTATTTTAGCTACTAGACGAGACTTTAAAAGTAAACTTTAATGCAGCAACTCGGCTGACCCATAACGGACAGAACAAGCGCTCATTTGTTTAAAGTAAAACCACCAATCTACAGTACAGCTGTCCTCCTGGTGTATTTATCATGTAAAACATCTTAGGTCAATTTAGGTGATAAGTGATAAGTTTGTAGAAACAGTTTGGGAAATACAGTAGGCTTCTTCGCATTCTTGCCAACAGGTACAGGTGGAGGTTACGCATGTAACCAGTGTTCCCCGAGGGAGGAAAAGTCAGTGCAACACATCAGTAACGGGACTGTGTCTTCACAAGGATACTACACTTTGGTGTTTGTGCTGAAGTGATTTAGTCTAGCATAACGACTGGAGATGGTGAAAGCTAGGCAAAAACATTTATTGGATTGGATCAACTTTTTGTAATTATTATTATTGTTTTTACATTAATGTTGTATTGTAGTGTATTACATTGCTGTTGTTCCTTTTTTCCTTTTCTTGTTTCATATTACATAATGGTAAAGATTAGAGCTTAGGAATGCAGGTATTGTTACCAAGGTTGAGCAAATTGTCCTTTTTATTTACATATTTACAAGTTAACTTTGGTGCAACAGCTTTTTTCTGGGGTACGGCAACACCACTTGGACAAACCACACACAGAACTGCAGTACACTGTAAGTTTAGTTACTGCATGTATATGATTACATTTGCGAATGATTACTTCGGACTGCGTTGCGCGGCTGTCTGTCATGGCATATATTAAGGGAAACGTTGCGAGCATATTTGAATTAACATTATAATTACTGCCCTGTTAGTGGTGCTGGTAGGCCGGTATTGTTACCTGTGGACAGAACCAGGCTAGCCGTTTCCCATTGTTTCCAGTCATTATGCTAAGCTAACCCAACCGGCTTCTTGCTGTAGCTTTATACTTACCATACAGCATCGTGCCAATCTTCTCATTTCCTAACTCCCGGAAAGAAAGCGAATACGTTTATTTCCCAAAATGTCAAACTATTCATTTAACATCCCAAATATCTGTTAATGCAACTGTACAAGTGGACAATGATTTGAAAGATTTAGAACAATAAAATAAAGCTTTGGTAAGAACAAATGTGTGAATGATACAACACATCAACTCAATAAAGACAATAAAGTGCCATGCAACATAAGTGGTCAGTGGTCCTGTCACAATAAATAACAGTGCAGAGAACCGACGATAGCAACGATAAATAACGATATTCTTTGTGGTTCTAAGCACAAGGGATCATGTTAAAAAAAGGCAAGGACACGAGCCATCTCTCCTGATAATGGATTATTTTGCCTCAGTGTAGTCAACGAACTCATTTAGAAAAGGAAACGACACTAACAACAACTCACCCTTTTGTCCTAGCAAATCCCTCATGCTACTTCAAAGTTGAAACGACTGATCTGTTCTTTATCTGAAACCTCTGCAGTGAAACGAATACTCTATGCTGTAGAGCACCAAGCCAATCCAAACTGAGGTAATGCACAGTATATGATGGATACATGTGGAGCTATTGTCATTTTTCCTCCTCATCTGACGGCGTTATTTAGAAATACGTGAATGGCTGATTCAGACCGGGGACTTACTTTTCAGCTACTATGATGAAGAAGGGACTTGACCTTCTGATAACTATACACAGGGAACTAGTAGCCTCGCAGATTTCTACATGAAAACTAATCAAAACTAGTCCCAATGCCCAGCACAGGTAAG
Source organism: Pagrus pagrus (assembly GCF_965226575.1). Classification (NCBI taxonomy): domain Eukaryota; kingdom Metazoa; phylum Chordata; class Actinopteri; order Spariformes; family Sparidae; genus Pagrus; species Pagrus pagrus. The sequence continues at coordinate 9,410,210 of NC_140196.1, forward strand.
TTAATTAACAGGTTTAGGTGGTTAGTTTGTCTTAGGTTTCTTCTAAAGGTCAGGGGGGAATCACACCATGCAGGGTTTTCAGGTGGCGGCTGCAAAAACAGAGAAAAGACGGTTTCGTTGGGTTTTGGGATGAGCGATCGAGTGATGTTTGGGACTGGGACAGTCATCATATAGAAGGTTATTTTAATGAGTTGTATAATGTTTATATGGTCTATGTTCATTAGAGCAGGATGGTAAGTGGAGCTTTTAGATTGTATTGTTTTGTTTGTTTGCTTGTTTTCCGTCGGACCGGTTCACTTCTCACATCCTCTGAGCAGCGGGGGCCGACTGGACCGACTTTCTCCGGGAGAGCTTTGACCTGAGGAGAGGAGATCAGAGAAAGAGGACTAAATCTATTTCTTTGAATCAAGCAAAATAAACATTTTAATGGTGTTTTTATTATGCCACTAATAACTAGCAACTATAGACAACCATAAAGGAAAGAAAAGCACTTTAACAGACGACTATGGGACCTGTGAAATTGTTACTTTTAAAATATACACCACAAATTGGATAATCTGTGCTGCTGAACAGTTTGTCCTGGATGTCTTATGTGTGATTATATTGTGTTATGTTGGATTACCCCTCTACAGTTCCTCTGTATCATCTTCTATCTTTACCTGATGGTGCCGGCTAACAGTGGGTTAAAAGCGTACAGCCAGTCGTGCATCTCTTTATCATTGGTGGCTTGAAGCAGTATCCCACGATGCTCGGTGCACACAGCAAACGTGTTGGGAGTCTGTAGATATGAAATAGTAAAAATAAGTTCAAGCGGGACATTTATTTAAAAAGACGTGTTATTATTGAACCGAAGCTGGGTCGTACCCGCAGTAAGGTCTGTTTGTCTTCACTGTATTCCACCTTCGCAGACGACAGGTTGATGACGGCTCTCTCAACGCTGTCCCTCTCGCTGCGGTACAGGTAGACGTAGGGCCGGCGCACCACCACGTAACGCTTCACCCAGCCGCTGGTGTGGGGCTCCAGGAAGTGCAGGTAGCCTTTCTTTGACACAATGGGGCTGCATACAGATAAAGAAATCGTTGTGTTAAGAAAAACTGACACAACTTTTCTTAATTCCTGTTCCCCACAGGAAAACAGTTTGCAGGTTATTGATAAAATGTTCAACCACAGTGACTCAGGATTAATTATTGTGTGTGGTCAGACCTGACACGAATCTCCTGGATGTCAGGAACAAAGGTGCATCCTCTGAGAGCTTTCTTTCTGTCCACTGGGCTGTATGGGTCCAGATCTGGTGTCGAAGCTCCTGAACTGGGTTCAGTGTGTCTACACAACATGAATAAAGTGTTTATAATGTGACAAAAGGAACATACTTGACTGCATTCATTTAAAGGCTTCAGTTACTGGCAGGATTGTGGTTAAATGGATTACATATAATTGGGATTATGTAATAAGTGATTTGTCAATGATTACATCTTCAACTAAGTTTTGTCACGAATATAAATATGCCAAGATGTGTTCTTCCGAATATCAAAGTAGGTTAGTTGTCTAAGTTTAACAGTTTTATGAATGGTGTTTTTTTGTTTTTTTAGGATAATAATGGAGTTTTTATTCCTTTTTATTTACACTAAAAATGGAAAATGAACATTCTGAGTAAGTGCTCCTTGCATTACAAGACCAAATACCCCCATGTGGCCTTTGATTTAAAAAAGACAGCAACGACAGCTTACAAACTAGAAACAGCATCCTACATGTTGTGTCACGTTGTAGAATACACACAGTACATCTAGAGGGTGGACCAGTACTGTTTATGTAAAGGTCAAGGTAAAAAAAGCCATTTTATTTCTGTTTCCAGAGAAAAGAAAGATTTTGAATGCAGAACCTTCACACATAAAGCATTTTTACATTGTGATATTGCTCCTTAAGTGAATAATTTAGCATTATTTAGCATATCAGAAGCATTTTCTATACACCTATGAGGCATACTACTTTTCCTGAAAAGAAACTGACAGAGCCAGCAACAACAATGGGTTGCTGAGAGTAAATGTAGGAAAATCGAAGCTTAGATGCAGTGTTTTGGGACAGTCAAGCAAAAATCATCTACTGTATCACCGAAGCAGGAACTGTAATCAAAAGACATGTGCAGATTATCTAATATTACAATAAAGAACCTTTATTTTATTCATCTCCTCAGGCACAGTGAAGCGAGGTATCTTAAACCTGACAGATCTATACGTTGTATTACAGTGATACTGCGATGAGTAGCAGCATTAGCATCACATACCTGATGTCATAATGTCCCTCGACCAGTGAGGGGCAGGTAGAGGACGGAGTGAGCGTGCTCAGAGACGAGGAGGAGTCTCTCATTAGCGACGCCGACATCTCAGAAAGCTAAAACGCACCCAACCACACACAGAGACACATTCACGACAAACCGTGCGTGGAGCAGCACGCACACACACACACAAGACCAGAGGGACGAATACAGATACAGACAAAACAAACCGGCAAACAATTAAGCACGTACGACACAGACATGCATTCAGAGAACAGCTCAATCAGACAATTTGTCATTTTCTAGCAATGTACTGTAATGTAGAACCATTCCTGTACCATTATAATATAAATCCTCATTATCTAAGAGCCCCTCGCTGATTAACATGTTAAAGAGGACATGCAGGAGTAACATTGGGTTAGTGGAAGCCTCGCAGGGTCTAAAGTGGAGGGATGAGGGTGGGTAAAGGAGGAAAAGAGAAGCTAAATCAATTTAAGGTATGAGATATGGATGCACTGGTTGGACAGAGTGAAGCAGTAGACCTGAGTCAATATTGTCTCTCATCCAGCCGGTTCAAATGAAGCCTGGGAATAATATTTGACTCATGTCTACTGAGTGGTTAATATGACAGAAGACAGAAGATGGGACAAGGAAGAATGAAATGTTGAAAAATAGAGGAATCTGTGCAGGAAAAATGATAGAATGATGAACGAAGAGAATGGTTGAAGTGCGGGGCTTTAATATTTTTGCGGTAAAGGTTCAGAAGGATTAACGGGCCGGGTTAGAGGGCCTAGGCTGGGGCTCACCTTGCTCTCACTGGCACTGCTGCTCACCTGGCTGTACTCCCTGTTGAAGGTGTGCATCAGAAGACGCAGACACTGGAAAGAAGAAAGTGAAAGACCTTTTCAGACGATGTCAAATAAACTCTGTATCGGATCAAAACTATTTCAGAACGAACAGTTAAAGTGAGATGAAGCGCTGGAGGCCTCGGAGAGCAGCGGTCACCTTGGCAGCCAGCTCCCTCTGCCTCTGGTTGGGGCTGTCGAGGGCAGGGCTGCTGCCAGGACTGTGGCTGAGGACGGGGCTCTTTGCAAAGTCGCTGATGTCGCTGCTCTTGTAGAGCGCGTCCTGTCCTGCCTGCAGAGTCGCCTCCAGCTTCTCCCTCAGCAGCAAGTAGTGCCTGGTCTTCTCCACCTAAAAACACCAGCAGGTACAAATTTAACATCAGCTGTTGTGATCCGAAAAGGCTCGAAGGGAGTTTCATTGGGACTGTTGACATTTCAAGTAGGTTGTAGAGAAGATTATTAGATTGGATCACCTCCTGCAGTAAACTGAGTTTCTCCAGCTCCCACTGGTGGTCCAGGATGAGGCTGTCACTGCGAGGCCTCCATCCAGCCAGGTTCTCCTCTCCTCGGACGTACGCCACAGAGGTGTCCAGCACACGTCTGCGACGACGCTGCATGCCTGGACAGAAGTAAAAACAAGAAAGATTTTCATAAAATGCTTTAAAAAATACAAACAAAGGAAAGTATTTGTTGTTTTTACTGATTATTTTCTTTGATTTCAGGCTCACCCGGACTTCCATTGTCCGCCACGTGGCAGAGGGTGACTTCATAGACTCCAGTGACGCGGTTACTGAGAAGGAAAAACATTTCAAAAGTGTTGAGAAGTGAGACGTAATTAGTGAAACTACCAACACATTTCTGACTGTGTGAATCCATAAATCTGTACCTCTCAGAGGGCCGGAGGCAGCCGGTGCTGAAGAGGTTTCTGATGGAGCGAGAGGCCGGCAGCTTCGCATCACGGGAATAAAACACCATGCAGAAGTCTTTGGTGATCACTGTTGGCTGAGTGCAGTTCTCCATCTAGTTAAAATACATCAGACAGTGACAAATCAGCCCGCCAAGTATCTGACTATGATGGAGATGAATTTCTATGGCTAATTCTACTAACAACAAATTAAGTAAAATGACTGTCACTAGCATCACTTGTTGTCTCCAGTACCTCTAGATAAGCAGAGAGGGTGATGTAGATCTTCTCTCCATAGGGAGTGACTCTGTTCAGCAGCAGAGAGTTGTGCATCGAGCTGTCCCACGCTGCCTCAAATCGGTAGAAAGTTCTGCAGCGTGACAAACAAAAACGTCATCATCTGTCTGCATGATTTTTAGAAGACGAGAAGAGTCAACTTTATGAAAATCCTAAGAGCAAATGGACACGTTGTTCTCAGAAATAAATATTGAAAAGACAAAAAGTGATTGTCATTTTATACCTATGATCAACTCCCAAGGAGACGCTGCCGTTAACAAAGAATAAAGAGAAACAGGACACGAGTTAGAAACTTTTAACTGCAGCTGTTAAAAGTTTGAACTCAGCAAATAATACTGATCAGTGCAAGCAGAAAGAGGCATTGAAGGTAAGGCTGGGCAATATGGCCTGAAAATAAAATATTACATTATCCATAGGCAAGATCTGGATACATGATATAGATGTAGATATTTTTAAAATCTCTTATAAAGAATTTTATAAATGGCAGGACTTGGCGACCAAATACCTTGATATGGATGTTGCAACAGTATTGTATGGAGGACTAATGGTACGTTCATAAAATACTAACACAATGAGATATTTGATGAATAATCATCAGTAATGTCGATATAATGACTAAGTGGGTAGAGACTAAGATAAGGACAAGAACACTTATAACTCACTAACAATATAATATATCATATATACAACATATTGCCCAGCCCTGATTAAAGGCAAACTATATTCGACTATAAAAAGCACATTGAAGCAATGTTAAATTACTAAACAAAGCAACTGATATATCATAATGAAGCAGAAATGCATAAAAGCAATGTAAAAAACTAAACAAAAAACACAGAAATAAATATATTTGTGGTAAAAGAAATAAATAAATAAAATTAGGGGGTACCGCAAAGAAGAAAATAATAAATAAATAAATAGATTTAAAAAATCAATAAATTAATATTGAAAATTTCAAATCAAATGGGAAAGTAAATAAATAAGGTAATTAATATAACGGCAAATAAATGCAGAAGCTTTTAAAACAAAAATATCAATCTGTGTCAGATTTTAGAAATAAATTCATGCCTATACTATTTTTTTAAAATATTATTTTTGGCTTATTTAATGGCATATTAATTAATGTATTCATTTATTTAGTGATTTTTAATATTGGCAGTTTTGATCCTCTATACAGATTTCCCTACACAGGTTTGTGAACACGTTGAAAGAAGACAGCTGTTGTTGAATATCAAGTAGTAAATAAACAGACAGAGAAGTAAATGAATACTCAGTCTCAGAGTCATACTTGTCGTTGTGTTTTGGCCAGAAGTATCCAGAAGACAGGATGTTGAGGGACAGGATGTTTGGGTCTATGATGGTCTCATCGGCCTCTGGTGTGTTTCGAATGCGACCTGAAGACAAACGAGTCACGATGAGAGAGAAAATATCCTTCTAAAGATTTCTTTCCCACTAAAGTCAAACCATCTTGGCCAGAGACGTGTTCGAAACGTCTTTATTACTCACCGATAACCAGCTCCTTCACCTCTTTCCACTCGATATCATTTCCTGTTTCATGAGCGATGGTGACTGTGATCCTCCTCTGAATGCCCTGTGGAGTCGAGAGAGAAGACGGGAAGAAAAACCTTTTTGTTTCGGTGGTGAAGATAAAAATATATTAAACTACAACACAGACGCAAGAAACATCTGGAAACGTGATGGTGTAAAATAGTCAGACCTGATGTAAGAGGAACGTGCCGTGGCAGGGCATCCCGCCCCTGTGGTCAACAACAGCTGGGATGTAGCTAGAAACAGGGAAACAATCAGCACATTAATAATAATTTTAAATTCTTTAACTGAGATGACCTTTAGATTAACTGCAGAAACAGACAAAGTGCACATGATCATCCGCGTGCCTCGCTTTGTGCTACAAAGTGGAAACACTGACTCACTCTCCGTTAGCTTCCAGCTCGCAGATCTCAAAGAAGACCATGAGGTCGTATTTGGCGTGACAGGGTCCTGCGGTGGAGCGAGTCAGGGTGCTGAGCTTTGTGGCCGGCACTGGAGGAGAGAAGAGCGAACAGATGAATGAGTGACAGAGTAAATGAGACTGTACTAAACTGAGCTCAAAGGTGGTTAAATGTGTGGTTAAATGTCAGACACATTGAATGTCACTGCTAACCTGGTTTGGATAAGGGCATCACCCTGGGGAACTGCCTCCTGGAAGGTCTCAGTGGACTAAAAGACAGACAAACAAAAACGTGAGGAAAGTTTCTTAACATCTGAAACTGACACCTCAAAATTATTAAATTGGAGGAAATTAAAGGTTAAATTTCTCCCTGACCTGATCAGGTCTTTGCAGAGCGGAGGGAAGGGCTGTTTCTGATAGTGACCGAACACCTCGAAGACGATGGGCTGAGTCTTGATGTACTCCACGAAGGACTTTGTCACCTCCACTGTGATCTAACAGAGAAGAGAGGAAATACTTTAAAAGACAAGTACAAATATTTCAGTAGCAGTAATCATCAATATTTGTTGATAATGGGTCCAAATATGCAGTTTAGTGTTTACATTTTGAACATGGTAGAAGCCCAGCGGAGGTCCTCTTCCTGTGTTCTTCAGCGGCTCGGTGGAGAAAGCTTCGTCATGGCGGTGGATGAAGCTGAAAAAGGTGACTCCATTAATATGCCATTATTATCTAAGAGTAGAAAGTTGAACTGCATGAATAATTTTACTGAATTTAAAGTGATTTATCATTTTTATTTGCATTGGATTGGATTTATTAGATGTTTCACAGAAGAAAGAGATTTCTGACGAAAACAAGGATTGGAACTGTGTCTCAAAATAACATGATACAGGACTTTGGTGCTTGAACTCACTTGAACTGGCAGAAGATGTCGGCGTACTCGGCCGAGATGCTGGAGGCCTGCAGGACGGTGACTCTGAAGGTGAAGGTGCTGCCGATCTTCAGGTGCGACAGAGCTTTCTCTGGGGAGAGGTCCAGAGGAAGATCCAGACCCAGACCTGTACTCTTGACTGGGCTTTGCGGAGCCTCGATGGCTTCATGGAAGAAAAAAAATGCTAATTTAGATAATTATCCTATTCATTAAAGGATTTAGTTCAACACTGGTGTACCATTAACTTTAGCTGGGTCAACTTCAAGGCCTTTAAGGACACAGATTTTGGTTGCTTATCAACAAATATAAAAGGTCAAGCTTTTCCATTTAACTCCTCCATCCTCTTTATTCAAGGCTAGCTGTCACTTAAAGTGGCCGTGCCCTTAATCATGCAAAAGTTGATATAATTTAAACAAGTGAGTTATATAAACAAATCACCCCTTGTACCAGACTTTAAACAACATTATATGTGCATTTTAACATGGGGGTCTATGGGGATTGACTCGCCTTGGATGTTGCCGCTTTCTGTCTCCTCACCTGGACAGGTGTTGTTGTTGACTTCATCGGCAGAGATTCCAATGTCGGCGGTCTGTCCTTCTCCCTCCACGATTCGCAGCTCCTCCTGGGAGGTGTTGGAGTGTGAGAGACTGCCAGGACACGACTCGGTCTGGAACTGAAGTAAGACGGTAAAACAGTCTTTTATCTATTTGTTCACATCAAACACGAACATTTAAGAAATTCTGATTATTTAATCCAATCACTTATATCTTTTAGTGGTCATAACTGATACCAGTACAAATCACTGTCGTACCTTCTCAAACTGTTTGTCTTCAAAGGAGATCTTGGCAGTGCCTGACTGCCTCACACCGGAGCCATAATCAGGGGCCTCTTCATCGGCTGAAGTGAGGCAAAACAAGAGGACGAGATGTTAAACGAGCTTCACAATCATTCTACATAATAATAATAAGTCAAAAGAGCAGCGACAATGCCGTGATAAGACTACTTGTACCTGAGATGGCCTGCACAGCCACTCTGAGGAAGCCTTTCACCTCTCCTTTCTCACTGACGATGGCCACGCGATGTACCAGGGGCACCGGGTACAGCAGGTTACTCAGGTACACAAAAGCCCTGAGGGAGAAGGAGGATGTGATCAAAGCGACTATTGAGCGATGAAAGAGCCGGATTTAAATCAAAATCAATATCATTCGCTGGCGTTTAGTCGGTGACGAACCTGCCGACCAGACGGAACCAGGGGAAGCGGTCGTAGAAGGGGTCGCCTCCGGTCAGAGCGTGGTCACAGTCCTCCACAGCACTGCTGGGGAGCTCTGCAGCACGGTCGTACATTTCTCTCATCAGGTCCAGCCTCTGCCTGCAGGGGGCAGTATAACAAGAGGAAAAAACTGACATATCTTAAGTGTATGTGCTGATGCATGAGTCAAAACTGGATATAGAGACAGAGCTGAAATAAAAACACATATCACAGCTGACAAAACCACTGTACCTGAGTTTCTCTAGAGTCCAGTAATGTGTGGCTCCGTTCTTCTGATCCTGCACTTCAACGGCCACGATGGTTCGAGGGAAAGGTCGTCTCTCCCTCTCTTTGGCCACACAGGGTGGCAGCAGGTCGGGGGGCAGGGGAGAGTAGAGAGTGTCGGTCAACAGGACGAACTGGAACTGCACCTGTGGACGACACGAGGAACAAGACATGAGGGACTGCTTGTTTTATACCCTCCTGCATCCCGTCTCAAAGAGAGAGGAGAAAGAGCAGGTCTGACGTTGTAACATTTTCCTTCAATTAACAGAAAATATCCAGCACTAAGGTAAGAGCTTGATCTTCTGCTCCTTGTAATACAAGCAGCTTGGAGGGCTCATCAGAAACTGAGTGAGACATGAAACAGTGAATGTTAATTTTAGCCTAAAACAAGTCAAAATTATGCTTTGTCATTTCTGCCTTCTGCCGCAGCAATTTTATATTCAGTATGCAGCGCCGCGTATTACATTATGATGACTCACTGGAAGACAATCAAGTGAGACAGACTCGCTCTGATGCAAATCCAGTTAACCTCAGTTTTGTCAATGGCCACTGACAGACACTTTTTAATCAGCACTCTGCCTGCAGTCTGGACTGAAGAGCTGACTCTTCATGAAAATGGTGAGAAATTTGCACTCTGACATAAAAAAAAAAAGATTATTCTCATCTAGATATTGTGATTTTAAAGAGGGATAACACCAAGGAAACAACAAAGGACAGATTTTAGACAATCTTAAGGCTTTTACAACAAAATGGAAGTAGGAAAAACCTGTTTTCTGTTTATCTAAAACATAATCTCACAGTGCTGCGTTACCTTTTTCTTCAGCTCCACACTGATGGCATTAGCCTCTTTGAGGAAGATGGCGTTGCCCCAAAGTAGATCCCTGAGAGAGGTGAACTGGTAGAAACGCCACTTTCTGAACGCCCACAGAGCCAACTCAGTCTCACGCTCCGTCCACGGCACTGGAGGGCACAACACAAGACATGGGTGAATACCTTTTGACCAGAAAAGAAGAGAGCCGCCTGATTCAGATAATAATGGTAAAAGTGACAGTATCACCTTCCTCCTCAGGCTCCTCTTCTTCCTCAGGAGACTCCAGGTACCGAGAGTCGACTTGTCTCTGAAGAGCTTCCAGTTTACTCTCGTAGTCCTGAAAGGACACACACGATTCAGATCAAGAATGGCCGTGTTAGAACTGGTAAATAAAATAGTGAACTTCTTTATTAAATGCAGCTCGCACTCACCAGCCTCTGCTGCTCCAGCAGGTTACTGGCTTCTTCTCTTTCTTTGCGGTACTGATCTTCGAGCTCCTGAAGCCTGAAAGGAATTCAAAACTATAAGTTAAAACAAACAGTAATGATCAGTGAATAGTAACGTAATGCAGTGAGCCCAATCATCATCATCAACTCAGTTTCTTCTCCACACACCTCTGCTCCATCTCCTGCTTCATGTCGATGCCTTGTTTCTCCAGCAGCTCCCTCTGAGCGAAGGCCCAGTCGACCGGCTCCACCGGCGTCTCGGCGCACGGCGTCCTCTCTCGCTCCAGACGAGCCTGCTCTGGATCATTGAAGCGGAACACGTGGCTCTTCCCCATGATGATGCGGTTCCCTAGAAAATCAAATGGAAAAGTTCAAATGCAGGAGACTCACTCCTGATTAAATGTTCGTATTGATGATTTTGTATTTTCCTTTGTTGTGTTGTGTATTTTCTGCTTTGCCTCTAGATACGATTACTTCCTGTTCTCTAACAAACTAATATAAAGCGTCAAACATACCAGACCGCAAAACAATAGGAGAGGTCACTCTCTTCCCGTTGACGTACGTCTCTGTCCCCTCACATGGCTCCAGGATGACACATCCTGTTCAGGACAAGATTATACAGCTATTACAGCAAAGTATTTGATAAATATACAATATAAACCATGGCTTTCTTATTGTTCAACATGTATATATATATGTGCCGTTTATGTCACACTGCCATTTGGCACTGGCATCCTTTACCTTCTCCCTGAGGGCCTGTGGTGCTGCTGAAGGTGCAGTGTTCATCTTTGATAAAATGGCCGCTGAGAACAATGTCTTGGCGAGTCTTGGCATTCTCACGGCCAACCCTGAGGGAAGATGATCCATTTGAGTCTCAGGAAACAGCACAATATCTGGATTAGATCTGAAAATGTAAAACCTTACTTGGTGGTGCCGTCTTTGATGTAGTACAACAGACACTCTGACATCAGCGGGTCTTCGTTCAGGTTCACCAGATGAGGGGTCTAGAAGGGCAAATATAGTTGAGTGTTTGTGTGAGTTTAGATAAATGTAAATATTGTGCAACAGTGAAAAGCATCTCACCTTTTTCGGGGAAAAGACGCCCACGGTGCCTCCATCTTCTCTCATGGCGACACCCATTTCAGCCAGCAGGGCCTCTCTGCAGGAGGCAATCACACAGTTAACACCAGAACGTATCATTTACAGAGAAAAATAAGGTAAAAATAGTTCAAAAGGTATAATTTAAGGATATTTTGCCTTTGACGTTACTTCTACCGTTGTTAATTTTAACACCCACTGTTCAACCCACAAGATACTCGGACTATGTCACTCATTTATGGACTGCTGCTTCTATGAAAAGTTGAACATAAAAATGCAATTAATGCATCATTAGATTATTAGACTATGGTAATTTTCATAAAAAAAAGCCCTGCTGTTAGAATTAACCAAAGAAAACACAACTGAAACCTGCAGTCATGCTAACAGCTCACTGAGGCTGTACTTTGACAGAGCGGTAGATTGAGCTTGATGCTAGTTTGCATGCTAACATACTCAGCATGACAATGCTAACACGCTGATATTGAGCAGGTGTAATATTTATCATGTTCAACATCCTAGTTTAGCATTTTAGAATGCTAACATTTGCTAATTAGCCCATTAACGACACAACTACAGATGAGGCTGTTGGGAGTTTTTTTGACCTGTTGGTGAGAGATGAACAGTCACTATAATTCATCCTGAGTGGGACACGAATGCCTGAAGTGATTTTCATAACAATCAGTGTTTGAAACATCTCACTAAAGCACAGAAATGTGAACCTCGTGGTGGCACTCGAGGTCAAAAATATCACCAGAGTTATTAGGATGCATCCTCTACAAGATATAGGACAGGAAATATTTGTACACAATTTCATGGCAATCCGTCCAACAGTTTACTCTGGACCAACCAGGACAATAGACAACGCATTTTCACCCAAGCGCTACAAATAGGATGTATTTATACTTCAGCACGAAGAAGGAAGTGGTCTGGCATCCAACACCGTGATATATTCTTTAAATAGGTAGACTCACCCTATTAAAAGGCTAAACATATTGTACATTTCTTGGAGGAGATTAATCTGATCACGCGATGACACCATGACTCATGCATGATTATGTTTTACTTACCTGTCCATACGGATGGCCTCAGTTCGTCGCAGCTTCTCCTCCCACGTCTCATTGAGCTCTGCAATGATTTTCTCCGTTTCCTGTTGGCAAAATTAAGATTTAAACTTCAGCACACTCAAATTTGAATTATTAACTTTGCTCAATCTTGGATTTTTAAGAGCCTCTCCACCACATTTCTTTGATTTTCTCATCCAAACTCACCTCACTTCTGTCTGCAAGCACATATCGAACCTCCCCACACACTTAACAGTTTCACCATCACCCTTCCTACCTTGAGCCTCTCAATGGCCTCCTCGCTGGCCGGGCTAAAGATGCGGTCCTGGAGGTTGGCGATGGACCCGGCGCGACTGGACAGGGCCGAGAGCGAGGGCGAGGGGCTCATTCCTGTCATGGCATTGGACACTGCGGAGAGATCACCCCTTTGATTGACAGCCTGGCGATTATTCACAAAATTCTTGTAATCGCACAGGTCTGCCAGAGAGAGAGGCGTCGCATGGGAAGTGAGCAAGGAAAGAAGAAAGGAAGGACAGACGGACGGAAGGTAGGAGCAGACGCCGGGTAATTAAGGAGAGACATCAGGGATTGAGAAGGAACACGCGGAGAAACAGATAAGAAGGAGGAAAAACAACAACAAGGGAACAACGGGGAGGAGTACAAAAAAAAGAAGAGAAAGCTCAAATAATGGATCAAAGAAGCAGAGGTCATTTGCTTACCAAAGCCATCGCAGACAGAGACAAAAGAGCAACTCAAACTGAGAGCGGGCACAAAATGCCAAATTCTTCTCTGACAGTGAAATACACGTGGACGACAAGCTCGCAAGCATGAGAATGTTTTTGAGAAAGAAAATCAACAATATATTCATCACTACAATGCATGAAGATCAAATACAGCCCGATTTGTTGTCTTTTGTCTTATGTGTGGCATGTCCTGATGTTTTCCAACTGTTCAGCACAGCCTCTAAGCACCTGACTCATAGCTTCAATCAGCTCCACACACAGAGAACCAAAATGGCGTCCTCCCAGTCAGTCCTTTCTTCCATGATCACTGATCAGCTGGCTTTGACTCTGTCTGCTTTCAGATTCTCAATGAACCACAGGATCAGGAGCCAATTTAGATTTTTTGCTTTAATGGGGATGAAAGTTTTTAGAGGCTGAGAGAGAAAAAACACATCTTGCCATGGAAACCAGAACTAAAGGAAAGAAAGGAGGAGGCCATTTTGCAGAATTCCTGATAAAAGTCACTTACAGCAACAAGGTTTAAACTCTGATTATTGTTTGTGTTGCTCTAAATAATCGTGTCTTTCACTTGATTCACGTCTTGTCTGAATGTCGTCATTTATAGTGTCTTGTTAGTTCGGTCTCTGGTGTGGTAAGAGAGGAAGAAGGCCGGCTCGGGATTCATTTCTATTAGTTGCAAAGCGCAGGCTTGCTCGAGTTATACACACATTTCAAACCAGTGATGTCGGGGCCGGTGCAGCGATACGCTGATAGGACAGAGGAGAGAAGAGAATGAGCGTGAGCGACACCCACACTCCAAGTTACACCATCATCCTCTGTCTGACACGTACAGTCAGAAGATAAACTGCACACAAAAAATCTAAATTCAGGTTGTGCGTGTATGTGGATATACGAGTGTTTTGTTTGAGGGACACTCACTCTCGATGATGTCTCCCAGGCCCTGTGCAAACAGCAGGTCTTTGAGGCGAGCCACCTCCTCCTTCAGCTCACGCACCAGACGGTTGTTGGGGTCCTCGTTGATCACAGCGTTGCAGCGGATCTGTTTGGCGCGATCGGCATACCTGCAGGGACGGAGGTCGTGGCGGACATGTAACCATTACGCTATGAAACATGATGCCTTGTCCTCTGCATACTGAGTAACGAGGACTAATTCATGACAATATGAGCTCAAGGGGAGACACTATGTTAATAGATACCACCATGAATCACTCCATCACTCCTAAATCAGAGAATATTGACAACATCCATAAATAATCGAACGTTGCCAAGTTTATATGAATGAAATGTTATGTAAATCAGGCTATAAATGATATATGAACAAATCCTATAAAATCCTTTCAAATATAGATAGAAATTAACCTGGAGAGGGTTAGGGTTAACCCATTTTCCTCACTAATATGCAAATATATCCAGCAAAATGCTCAAAAATCTAACCAGTGCATCTGTTCTACACGTGACATTATCGTCAAAATGTTATTCACGGAGAAAAGACGCATCTGATTTCAATGATCTTTAAAAAGAGCTTTCACTGATATTTTCCCTCACCGGAGGGTGCTGAGGGTCTCATCGTAGTTAATATCAGCGGGGCTGAGGGCGGCCACCATGGCTGTACGAGAATTTCCTCCTGAATGACAAGAACATTTGACAATGTAATAATTTAGATAGCGAAATTATTTTATCATGTTCAAAGCTGAGGTTTATGTAAGATGTGTTTACCCAGATTCTCCCTCAGCAGCCAAGTCAGGACTGAATCTCTGTAGGGGATGAAACTCTCCACCTTCTTCTTTTTCTTGTTCTGCAAACAGAAAAAACACAATATCTCCTCTGATCACACCAGAAAAGTGCTTAAAAAATATATTGAATCTTTTGTATTAGCTGTTTAAAATCTGTGATAGTTGGTATTACTCACCTTGTTTGGTGCTGAGTCCTGAAAAAACGGAAGAGAGATGCCAACGTTTGTTATTTTGAACAGCATTAAATACAAGTTTGTTCCAGAGTAATTTTATGAAGTGTTAAAAGAAAACAAAAAAACATACCACTTCAGCAAGAGCTGAAATAACTTTCCCCAGTGTAGTTAGAGATTTGTTGATGTTTGCTCCTTCCTGCAAATACAAAGAAGTAAAAGTCAGTTTTATCAAGTTTTTTTCCATCTATTCACAAGAACATTTTAAATTAGAAATACTGCTATCAAACAATCTTTAATAATGTTTCTGTGGCCTCCGAGTGTGCAGTAATACCATTAAAACAACCTTAAACATCAGCTGCCTCTCACCTTCAGTCTGGTCCCTTTAGCACCGGTGGAGTCGGCCCTCTCGCTGCCGGCCAAGTCCACCAGACTGATCTTGCTGACCTGTGATGATACAAAATATTTTCAAAATAAGATGAAGGAGATAAAACATCCACCGCAGCATACATATTTCACTTGTAAATGCACCGGGAGAGCTGGCCGGGGAGCATCGTACGTGGTTATCAATCAATACAACAACACAATCATCAGATAACAATGCCACAGACGGCCTCGACTCGGGTCATTAAAGGTAATAAAATTATTAATCTCTTCTGAGGCTGCTGTGGTGAAACAAGGTTCAGAAAAAGAAAACTCCTCCTCTTATTGATTTATTTGTCTGAGAGGCAGAAAAACATCATTTATTTCAGTGCTACAGGGAGATTTGACTGAGCTGAGCTTGTTGTCAGCACCTTTTCCGATGTGTTCTCCGACTCCATGTCGTGTTTCTTCTGCGTGAAGATGATGTTGAAGACGGCGTGGGAGCGGCTGCTGGTCTCGTTCATGTTGGTCGCAGCCACAGTCCTGAAAAAAAGGAAAAACGCTGCATTCAATGCGTATTACTGACTTATTATCTGCTCCAGCCACTGAATGCCTCATGTCTTCCACAGTCCACTCAGTCTCGTTCTGTTACCTGGCCTTGTTTCCAGAGTCCATCAGGTCCTGGATGTCGTTGTATGAAGTGACGGCGAGCTTGGACAGATCTTCGACGTAGGGTCCCATCAGAGGGTGCTCTCTGACACGCAGGTTTCCTTTGTTCTTGGGATTCAGCAGGTCACGCACACGCTCACAGTAGATCTCCATGTAACTCACCTGCAGGAGGCAAAGAGCAGTGTTTTAAATAGTGGCCAAAAGTCATACTTAAATAAAAGTAAGGATGTTGTGTTAAAATATTACTTTGGTAAAAGTGACAGTCACCAATATGAATAGTAGAAGTCTTAAAGTATCTGATATTAAGTTAAATGCACAATATGTCATACTTTTATACTTGTTTCATGATTGAGACAAACTGTCGCACAGAAAAGCCTCCAAGAGCTCGAAATGTGAAAAATAGCACACATGAGCATTAAAGTTTGACATCACTCACCTCCACAGAGTAAGACATGCTGTTGTCATTATTGCTGCCATTGAACTTGGTGAAAAGGTCCTCGCACAGCTACAAAGAACAGATGTAGAACAGATTGTCACTGCTGCGGTCTCATTAAAGATTAAAGACGAGAAGATATTTGCTTCTCTGTCGGCAGGAATACGTAAATCCTTTTGTATTTTGTGTTTAATTATAGATTATTTATTCTGTATTACCAGAGGTATGATTCCTTGCTGGTCCTTCTCCTGTCGGCCCATCATGGTGTAGCTTTTGCCTGCTCCTGTCTGGCCGTATGCAAATATGCACACGTTGTAGCCTTCAAAGGCATGAAGCAGCATCTCCTCTCCGATGTCCTTGTACACCTGCATCTGGGACGCATAGTTGATGTCCTCAGGCTGCAGACAGAGAGAATAAAGGCAAAAAGATGAGAGAGGCGAAGAGATGAGAGAGGCGGCAAGTTTTCACAGCATTTTTCACAGCATGAATATGTGCTCAGTCTTAGTGCTTTGATGTCTCTCTGACATCAAAACACGCTTGTTGCTCAAACAAATGCGTTTCTTCCCCAGTTAAGTTAAATACTTGCTTTGTTTAAGAGCAACTGAGTACATTTCAAACTCACCGTGGTGTGTGACCAGTAAGAATAGTCAAAGTTGAAACTCTTGTTTTCTTTCGGCTGTTTGGGGTTCAGGATCGCTAAAATAGAAGGAGACAGATCAGTTAGAGGCATCCGAAACAGAGTCACTCTAACAATCTTAACATTGTTTCTTTTCAGTCTTGTTACTGTCCGTTTTATGTAACCTGCAGACTGCAGACATTTAAGTCAAAAACCTTCCCATTTAAAACACTCTCATTCGTCTCATTGCACCTCTGCAGTACCTTTATCGTCTAACACACACAAATTCAATATAAATTAACAAAAAATTTCCGTCATGATGAATTTATTCCATTTATGCAGTGTCATCTTGATTATAAACAGCTTTTCTTGGTTGTTTTGATGCATTTGCTGGAAACAGAGGCACCGTTTTGAGGGAGAAGTGACTGCGAAAACTCTGATCCTATTTGCCAAATGCTCCAAAACGTGCCGTGTTCTCAAAACTCTTAGTACAACAGTCAAAATCATTAATTGGTGTCTAAAAAAGAAAATTCTGTAACATTGTAGATGGTGATGGATCTTGAAGGCGTCCACAATCTACTGCTTGAGCTTTAGCTCGCATGACAGATGATAAGCTTGTGCCAAAAAAGAACGATTTTTAATGCAATATTGTGTTTAAATGGTGCAAATAGAGAAATCACTGGCAATTAAATTGATTTTTATATTATTTTTTGCCTGATCGCCCCCCCATAACAGAGTCTCTTCATTGAGAACAAGACTGACCATTTCAGGAGAAGACTCTCATTCAAACTGTGTTCAGTGTCTATAATTGTGTTAAATGTCTTGAAAAGAAGCATAAATCTAAATGTATTGAATGA
Source organism: Pagrus pagrus (assembly GCF_965226575.1). Lineage (NCBI taxonomy): Eukaryota > Metazoa > Chordata > Actinopteri > Spariformes > Sparidae > Pagrus > Pagrus pagrus. Next base: position 9,427,938 of record NC_140196.1, read on the forward strand.
TAACGTTCACTCTTTATTTCCTTTGTCTTATTTCATATTTTATCTGTCATTCAATCACTGTTTCCCCTCTGCTTATGAGTCGTGAAGTGAACGTCTTATCTAAAATCATTAAGAGTTCGGTGATTGCATTTGATGTCAGTGGAGAAAAACGCATTGCCCCTTTATGTGCTTATTTCTAAAGGAAAATAATCGATCTTGAACCACCAACACATATAAATAGAGGAGCTACAGATGGTTGACTGGTAACTAAAATGCATATAATCTGTCACAGAGGGCAAGGTTTGATTCCAAGTTGTGATGTTTGTTGTCACCTTGTCCCATTACTTTTTTTTTTTAACCACCAAATAACAGCAAATAGTGCTTAGAACAAAATATATACACAGTAATGCAATACTATTGTGGTTAAATGAAAGCATGCACTCTGAGTTAAAACAGATTTATCAGCATTTTAAGTGTCAAAACTGCATCAACATAGAGATGAGGCCCACAGACCAGAGACACTACAGTGCGGGTCAAAAGCAGCAGTTTTTAAATGCATCACTCATCCTTTTCAAAGAGAGGAGGGGCAGAGGAGGGAGCAGAATATGAAACAAGAACTGAGCCGGAGCAGCTGCTCTTCTGGCTGCAGACTGAATCCACTGCATCGCCCCCTGTGGACAAGTTCATCACAGCAGCAGCAGCAAGGTCCTGCTGAAACATGCACTCAGCCAAAAACAACACAGCGTGACCATCCATCCATCCATCCATCCATCCATTAGCAGATAACGGGGAGCAGTGTGATCACAAAGCATAAAAAAACATAAGAGGACAACTGTTGGAAAACGTGAGCCCTCACATTCAGCGGTCAGAGAAGTTACTCAGACAGAATAATGAAAGTTTGGCTCTAATGAGGTCATTACAAACACACACAGCCACAATAGGCTCTGACACACTCCCTCTTTTCTCTTCCACATACACACACTTGCATCAGCTGACCCCTCGTCTGGCCTCGACCAGAACAACGAGGTCTTTTTGGTCCCTGCAGCTCGTATGATGAGAGGAGAGCTGCGGCAATCACTACATCCTACACACACACACACACACACACACACTGACAGGCTTCAGGCCTGACTGAAGCTTTTGTTTCGTTCTCAAGCTGCCAAGATGCCGCATGCCTCCCTGCCCACTCTCTCGTTACCGGAGGGCAAAGCTGTCTACAAGATAAATAACTGGAGGTGAAAAGGCTAAACTTGTCTCGATGTAGGTCACAGGAATTAGATCAAAACAGGAGCATGAAGGTCGCTGCGCCTCTGTGTTTCACACCCTGAAATCACGAGCGAGACATTAAAAACATACGTGACCTTAGAGCTGCTCGATCAGACTGTCTCAATTATTCACATGAACGTGTTGTGAGGCGGAGTGGAAAATTACCAAAGAGCCCTTTTTTCTTTGGAGGCTTCCTGTCAGCTAACATGAAGTATTCAACGTTTCAGTTACATTTTTCAGTCAGTTATATTCATCTCTTTTAGGGAGTAAAGACAAAGGACAAAGAATACAGTAAGAGTGATATTTCTAAAGAAAAGGAAGGAACATATCACTGCAGATTCATTTTACAGATTATATACAGTATGCATGCATGGTACTGTATATTTTATGTATTATATCTTATTTCCTGATGAGTCCTCCTCATTTTCATTTTTTTCTGACAACATACGTGTTTGTTTGCAAAAAGAACAGATAATCCGGGTTAAAGTTGGTGTTTATACATCGCTTTTAGCCCACTAATCCCCGAGATTAATTTCTTTTTTTAAAGCCCCCATCCGACATGTTATAAAATATATAAATACTCTTCAGCTCAGGTTTTACTAAAAAGTAATAGGGGTAGACTGATTATCAGCCTGGTCAATTATCGGGCCCTATTGCCGATACAATTAATTAATTTAGGACGAACTACTTTGGCTCTGATGCAACATCCTTTCGCCATCACAAGTTATATCTTATTAGTAACTAGTGCCTAAAGTTATTAACTACATTTTGTGGATTGGAAGATTAAAGTAGCAGAAAATGGATATACCTCAGTAAAGTACCTCAAAATTGTAAAAGTAAAACACTTGAGTCAGAACCTCAGAATTGCCAAGTAAAGTAGACTATTATATATAACCTGTTAAGCCCGAGCGGAGCCCAATGTGGCTATATTTTGAGCACCTATGGTAACATATAAGGGGGGAAAAAAAACGCAATTTGTTTTAAAAATCTTTCATTTATGCTGTGTGCCAACTTAATTTACTCAGACCCAGTGACATATATACTTATACTTGCACATCTGAACACATATTTCAAGTGTTCTCTTTATTATGATACCTTGATTACTCAAATAGACCTTGTAGTTGCAGAGATAGGTTAAGTTGTACGAGCTAAAAAGTTTAAACAGCTTTCAAATGATTAGATTATGTTACTTGGCCATTTTGAGGTCATTGGTTTCCTCAGTTTTTTTAAATAAAGTCACTTTGTCAGTCTTTTTCAGAGTCGTTTCACAGAGAATTAAGTGGCAACTATTTTGATAATCCATCAAATCTTTTTCCAAGCAAGAATTCCAATTATTTACAGGTTCAAGCTTCTTAAATCTGATAATATGCTGCTTGTTTTGTCTTGGTTGAATAATGAGTTAAATATCTTTGGGTTTTGCACAGTGGATCAGATACAACAAACAATCTGAAGATGTCAGCCCGGGTCCTGAAAAATAATAATAGCCATTTTCCACTATTCTCTGGCATTTCACAGAACAAAAGATGAATCAACTGATTGAGAAAATGATCGGCAGATTAAAAGGATAATCATTCATTCATTCATCATAACAGTCATCATTAGCTGCAGTGCCACATGTTAAACTCAGATCTACGGTGAGCGCAGAGACACTTTCCCTCTTTAAGTAGGTGGATGTGAAAACAGCCTTCGTGTGTCAAAATCTGCAACTAAAATCTTTCTGCAATTAAAAAAACAAACATCCAAGTGAAGGGACTGAAGGGTACGAGGGACTTTCAACACCACTGGAGGGTTCAATTGTGGCTTTAACCAAAATAGGAGAAATATGAAAGTATAATAATTGAAATCTGTCCCAAAGACTGACATGCTCTTATCTTGCTGCCATTACAGTGTGGTCATAATATGCAGCACATATCCACAAACCTAAACATTCAGATCCGTCAGAGTTGACGGTTACAGCCACATCACCTCAGCTCAACTCAAAGAACGACTCAGATTTGAACTCACTTGTTGTGTTTCCTGACATCTGAATGATGCACTTGCTGTCCTTCCCCATCTCTCTGGAGTTGAAGGGTCGGACCCTCACCGCCACCTTCACCGAAGCCCCCGCCATGTTGCAGGTGGGTGTGTGAGCGAGGAGAAGAGCTGATGTCACACAGCTGGAACCTGCACAGGTAGATGATGAGAGGGGTTTAAAAAAAACAACGCAAGCAGAGACGTGTCGGATGGAAACAGGGCTTCCCTGTTGTTTTGGGGTGATTTAAATTATTTATCTGAGGTCTGTTGTTGTTATTACAATTCAACATTCAGGACAGGGGCCTTGTTAGCTTCAGCACACAGCTCAGACTGCGACTCATCCTCCATTTCCAGGCCCTGAATCGGTCCCTTTGGCTTCAGTCAGCTCCCTAAAACACGCTGACTAAAATGCTGGGTCATTATTTGGCAGGAAGATCCTCAGCATCCCTGTTATTCCACAATAAAATGGCTGCTTATTCTTCCCGGCATCATCATCATCATCATCATCCCCTGGCCTCATCCATCACTGAAGGCTGGAGGCCTTGTGATGAAACTGGATCCCCTCTCTGCCTCACAGAAAATAACACACATTCATAAATGTCTGGGATCAGCTGTGATGTTTTTTTCACAGCATCTCTGCAGTAATTTGCTTCTCACTTCAGTTGAAACCTCTAAAGGTGGCTTTTATCTGTTTTCTCTGCTCATCACCAGGAGATTTAGTGATTTTTTTAAACGGTTTATTTGCGTATTTTGCGCGGCGCACATCCATCAACTCAGCCTCGGATCGATGCCAGACACAATTCCTCCTGAACATCTTTACAAAGGGCTGAAGGACGCTCATCCTGAGGGGACATTTGCGCGTAAAGACAGCGAATATTCATCTGCCATGTAAATATTGCCTCCTCCATCTTGCTCTGCCTGCCGCACCTCAAACACAGGCCGCGTAAACACAAACGCCACAGACTCCACATCATCTACCACTGCGTCAGAAAGCAGGTCAGAGCTGTAAACACATTTACATCCTCTATTAGCTCGTGTGTTCATCTATGTCGCTCGGGGTGCAGGCGGTGTCATTTGTGCTCATCTGTTTGTTTGTTTTTAAAGACAATTGTTGACATCAAACCTCCTGACGCAGCGTCCTTATTTACCCAAAAGGCCTCGAAATCAACAATACGCACACGCACCGTCCTCGCCGAGGCGTGACACTCATCAGCTGCGATGCTGCGCCGCGAAAAACACCTCAAAGGAGCCGTTTCTTACCTCAGCAGCTCAGCGTCGACGACCGCAGAGGGTGAATCCTCTGCCCATTCAAAAGCAGGAATCCTCCGCTCCCTCCTTTCTTCAGTCTCCTCAGCAGCCTGAATTATTTTTTCTGTCTTCCTGTCGTCAGCCTACAGCATCCCTTTCCTTGACGCATCCATACATGGAGAATCCGCCGGAGAGCGAGGGAGAGAAAGAGGGACGTGAGCCTCGGCTTCAGCAGCGGCGCTGGGTGGGCTGCTGCCGGAGCGGTGCGTCAATTAGAGGCGAGGAGTGGGAGACAGGAGGAGGGAGGAGGAGGAGGGAGGAGCGACGGCCGGATGAATAAACAGGAGGATGGATGCGGGATGCTCCAGCCGCGCGACGTCAGGCTGTCCGTCGGTCCGTCAGTCAGTCTGAACCGAGGGAAAATGGCGGTGCTGCTGTGGCATGCCAGCCAGGGATGCTGGGAGGCAGTGATGACATCAGCATCAGCATCATCGGCAGCCATGAGGCACAGCGATGCAGCACAGAGGCACCACAGGGGGAGGAGGGGGGATGGATAAGAGGACCCAGAGTGACAATATATGGGTGAAAATAGGAGACTAGAGGTTTAGAGTGAGACTAGACAGGAGAAAATGGCCCACAGCTGCCATCACACATCAGTCACATCAGCTGTGAACCACCTTTCTCAGAGGGTCAAACTAAAGCAGCATGTAGTAAACCATGACTGTGTGGAAGGCACAAGCTAAATGTTGTATCTGCTTTTGTTTTCTTTTACATAACATCGAAATAAAACCGAATAAACAAGAAAATAAGGTCCCCAGAACACTGTTTGAGGCTAGAAAGGTGGCAGGGTCCGCCACATATAAACAAAGTAAAACAGTATAAAACTGTGTTGTCCTTTAAGGTCGGTTTGTTTATTCAGTCATAAAAACAAAGGGTTTGTTTATTTAGTTTCTTTAGGCGTAAAAAGTTAGTCAGTGAAGATCGTCCTCTTCTGATTAGCTATCAAGCTCAAATGTTCTGCAGGTGTTAATGTTAGAGAGACACATGTTTTTAATAGGAGCAGATTAGGGGTGGGCCCATTCACTGGACCTTTACAGGGTCCAGTATTATTCACTAACTTTGTGGCCTTGCAAAGATCAGTTGTGTTATTATTATTTCAGTTCCGATTGTGCTCAGGTGAAGCTTTATCCACAATAAAAATGTTTTGAGTTAAATTTACCACAAACTAAAACATATTACTCCATGGCTCCCAGTCCTGAAGCATCAGGGTCACCATGTGGACAGTAATAATCAGAATTTCAGATAACGCACTGCCTACTTATATTTGGTGTGTGGAAATCAATTTTAACCTGGGACTGGATTGGTCGGTTGAACTGACCATGTGGCCGTGTGCGTAATATCCCATTTTGGATGTTAATGTCCTCAGTACTGACACTGTTATGATGCCCTCTATGACTGATCTTGCATATAAACACTGCTGTCTCTCTCTTTGTGTCCATCCCTCCCGAGCTCCTCCTCCCACTCTGTTTGGGCAGATTTTGAAGGTACAGTCCAGTTCAAAGGCCGCTGAGAAAGAGTCCCATTTATTTACCAGTGGTGTAATTATTTACCCAGTCTGACTCAGAGAGGGGCCTGTTCGCTGTTACAAAACAGTTTCAGATATTCCACTCAATTCCTGTGAAAAGGCAGAAAAACAAACATCATCTCTCTAATTCGTGTAGCTAAATTCAGCTTTTGTTTCCTTTCTTGTCATTTATAAAATGCCACTTGAATGGAATAAATCTTTAACATAACAGTACAACGATAAAGTAAATGTTTGACACTGATGTGTTAATGGTAAGCTGTTTCCATAGACAGTGCCACAATTATAAGCCACAACAACTCTCTCTCCATTAACAATACAGCCTCTCTACTAGGGCTTGGACAGCTCTGTACACACAAATCTGGAGTGAAACAAATTCAAAATAAAAATAGAGATGTGATATTAATGTTATCCCACACAGATACTACCAAACGTGAAAACGACTTATGTGAAACATGGAGGACGTGGTTTTAATTTCACAGTCTTTTCATCGTAAGGAGCCAATCTTGTATTTTTAATTTCACCTGGAAAATTATTTTTATTAAGGCTTGGATGTACTACACTCTGCACAGATAAAATCACATTGGAGATGTATGTATGTATGTGTGAGGTGCCACCTGTCTCAGCTGAACTCATAGACAACTAAAGTTGAATCATTTTCTATTCTACTCACTTATTCTGAGGGTGAAACTGGACCGTGTGACGTTTCATTTGAAAAATATCTGAAACAGTAGTGTGTGTGTGTGTGTGTGTGTGTTTTGTTTGTGAGTGTGGGGCTGTACATGTGCCTGCCCCCCCCTTCCTCCTCTGAGGGAGCAGATTGGCTCTCTGAGAGGAGACTCCTCTTCACAAACCCAATGCTGCTGTGTGACATGTGGCGGCAGACAAAACCAACAAACCACCCACAAACTAACCTAAGCGGGTTCAAGGCTGCCAAGTTCAGGTCTTCACTTCTCTAGGCCTACACGAGTTCAAGAGTCCTTAAGGTGCTTTAAGGAGTCACAGTAATCAGTCCTGGTGGATCCAGACTGTAACAAAAGTGCCAACACTGACAGTCTTTGCACTGGAGGCACTTTCTGTAAATGTAAATAAAGATATTTTGTTTTAAATGTTTCTTTTTCACATAGATATCAGAAGTCTGGACACTGTATAGGCTGGACCATACATAATAATGCCCATGATTTGTGGTGTATATTTCCACTTAAAGGCTGATCCAAATGGGAAAAGTGTCTTGATAACCAGCTGCTCAGACTCTATTTGAGTATTTTACCAGTTTTGAAAGTTTCATAAGTTTAAAACTTGAAATACTGGTGCCATTTACAGAAGTTAACCAAAAACCTACTGTTACAAACACCTTTTAGTATGATTTACTATAATAAGTTGATATGCTACTGTGTCCGTTATTGCCCTGAAGTCAGGGGCAGGGTTGGCAATAAGGGGAGGCACACCGTCCCGTGGCCAACAGGTCAAAGACCTGTTTGTTTTAAATCTTCACTCAAACCTCACAGCCAGGCTCAGTTTCTCCGTCTCACTCGGTGCAGGCTTCTCAGGAACCAGGACAGCAGCCGTGATGCAGCGGGCTTTGTTCAGCCGGAGCGCGCAGCTCGCCCAGCAGGCAGCAGCGGCCCTCGACAGTCCGGTGGCGGGGAGGAGCGCGCCCCTGCTGCAGCGACTGGACCGCTCCATGTCCTCCGTCACCATCCCGCCGCCCGCATGCATGCTCAAGCCGCTGGAGGCTCCGCTGCGTTACCTGTTCGGACCGGGACCCTCAAACGTTCCTCCACGCGTCTTAGCCGCAGGGGGCAGGCCGATAATTGGTCACCTGCACCCGGAAATGTATGAGGTAAAGTCGGGCTGAGTTGCTTTTGTATATTTCCGTCCAATTAAGCTTCTTTCAGGTGGAAAAACACTTTCTCTTAACTTTAGTACAGTTTGGAGGCACAGGTCCATTGACAGTCAGTAAATCCTAAAATACACTCTGGTAATTTTCCTTTTGCTTAGGTAAAATTGGTAAAACAATTTTCCCACCGCTGAAAGTTTTATGGGACCAATTTCAAATTAAAAATGCTGTAACCACTGATGTTAATAATTCAATTTTCTGTTATTTTCATACTAAGAAAATATCAATATTTGTATGGGGTCACAGATCAGAACAGTTTGTGCGTAATTGCGCACAGGTCGTGTTCTACCCACCCGCTGAAATCAATATCTGACAAATGTGGCTAAAACATTACATCACAAACGTAATGTAGCCTACATACATATATTTGAATATTACTAAAGTGCTGTGCTCGCTGTCTGGATTCTGTTCAGAGTATACAAACGTAAATTCTTGGAGACGGTGCTGTGGTCATCACGCTTTCATTGTGTTTCATAGATTATGAATGACATCAAAAAAGGGATCCAGTACGCCTTTCAGACAGAGAACAACATGACTATATCTATGAGCGGCTCCGGGCACGCAGCCATGGAGTGTGCTGTGTTCAACACGGTGGAGCCCGGGGAGAGCGTGCTCGTGGCCATCAACGGAATCTGGGGAGAGCGCGTTGCAGACATCGCAGAAAGAATGGGTACGTATTTACGCACGGTTTTACGCACGCATCCACTGGGTCTCCAAAGAAGAGAAACAACTACATATAACCTGATTGTTCTTTCTTTCTTTCTTTCTTTCTTTCTTTCTTTCTTTCTCTCTCTCTTTAGGTGCCAATGTACATAGAATGGTAAAATCACCAGGAGGATATTTCAGCAATAAGGAAATTGAACAGGTAGGCACAATGTCTCTGAAACAGCCCATAACTGACTCACCCTACAAAAATAATCAGTTACAAGTCAGAGACCATGTCATTAAACTCATTTTCATATCTTTCTGTAGGCCGTAGAAAAACACAAGCCTGTCCTGTTTTTCCTCACACACGGAGAGTCCTCTGCTGGCCTCTGTCACCCAGTTGATGGAATTGGAGACATCTGCAAAAAGTGAGCCTCGATTTCCCCATAAAATGCACAGTTTCATGTGTTTACCAAATTATTTTGTCACATTTCTCACTGCTTACTGTCAAACTACCGCAGACATAACTGCCTCTTCCTGGTTGACACAGTTGCATCGCTCGGTGCAGCACCAATTTTTATGGACAAGCAAAGTAAGACACTGATGAAGGACTCAATTCTGTTCCCTCCTACCATGAGCTGATGTGTGATATAATCTCCCTGTTATTGTGTCCCCAGATATTGACATCCTGTACACTGGTTCTCAGAAGGCTCTGAACGCACCTCCCGGCACAGCACCCATCTCCTTTAACGAGAGAGCATGGTAAGGAGGGATTCTGTGGTGTGTTTCCATATGCATGATTCCAGCCCAACTGCATAAAATCTGAGGCCAACAAGTGACTAAAGCAGGCATCTCTTTGTCTCTCTGTTACCCCTCACAGCCAAAAGATGTTTAACAGGAAAACAAAACCAGTATCTTACCTGTTTGATATGACACACCTGTCCAACTACTGGGGTTGTGATGGCCAACCAGCCAGACTGTAAGTGCATTATGATTCCCTTCATACCACCTAAATCTCACTTTAACTGTGATTAACTTTTATTATTATTATTATTATTATTATTATTATTATTATTATTATTTTTAAACATCAGTGCACATCGGTGAATAAAATGTGATCATGTGTGTTCTCGGCTTTAGATACCACCACACTGGTCCAGTGTCTGGTTTCTTTGCCCTGAGAGAAAGTCTGGCAATTCTTGCTGAGAAGGTAAAGGGACATTTCACCCCTTTTTAGTTACTTTAGTGAAAGACATTCTCGGCCTTTATTTATGTCGTCTTTCCAATTATTTTTGTTAACCAAAAATGTATCAAGGTATCAAATTATATTATGGTCTGTGTACTAAGCGTTAGTTAATGTGTAATAAGTCCTTACAATATGCTGATGTTAATAAGACAGTATTATTGTTAAACCTTTACTAAGCTTTACTTTATTATGCATTTATTAGCAGTTAACGTTGCATTAATAGTTGACTTTGCAGAATACATTTGTTTATTATGCTGTCAATAACACAAATATTTTTAATCACACAAAATAATGTTAACTACAATGACACTCAGTAGAGTGCTGTGGTCATATTCACAGATACCAGATACTTTATTTCAGCACCTTCTTCAAACACTCTTAATTTTACAGCAGGGAGTTTGGCAGGGGTTCAAATTATTGTCTGTGGCATCAATTTTTTCCCCCTTTAGCTAATTACCATTTTTAGAATCGACGTCTACTTCTTTAAAATGGACATATCGCTCTGAATTAGCCTCTCATAGTGCAGTTGTTTTGTGTGAGGTATTGTTGGAGCAGCTCCCGTCTACCTTCATGTCTGATTATCACATACTTCTATTCATCTTTGTCTCCCTCTAGGGGCTGGAGGAGTCCTGGAGGAAACACAAGGAGGTGGCGGCCTACCTGTACAGAGGACTGGAGGACTTGGGCCTCAAGCTCTTCGTCCCTGAACGGGTGAGGCAGAGCCTGTAACGGACTGTTTATGTTGCACTATAACTGATACTTCATCCGTGTTGTGACCACTCATTTTGTGACGTGTCATGCAGGATTTGAGGCTTCCCTCCGTCACCACAATCGCCATCCCTGACGGCTATGACTGGAGGGAGTTGCTGACCTACATGGTGAAACACCACCAGATTGAGATGACTGGAGGCCTGGGCCCTTCCATCGGCATGGTAAGTTGCTGCTGGTAGTTCAGGCCTGTACAGTGGACAGATTAATGCCTTAACTTTGTGGTCATGAGCTAAATTATCATTCCTGTATTGAGAAATGTTTCCATGAGAAATAATAGTCACCTCATTCCCACTGTGACGAGGTGAAAAGTAATAACAGGAGCAGCGCCATCAGTTCGGTGTCTTTACAGCTGTCTGAATCATGCTGCTGAGTCACTGCAGGCTCTGATGCACTGTACTTTCCACCTCTCTTTTCATTAGGTGATGAGGATCGGATTGATGGGATACAACTGCGAGAAAACTAACGCTGACATGGCACTGCATGCCCTGGCAGACGCTCTCAAGACCTGCAAAAAGAGCAAGGCTTAAGAGACCAGAACAAACACTTCTGAAAATTGTCTGTGCTTTTGACTGCACAGACTTTATAAAACATAGGCCACAAGCCACTATTGTGTAAGAGTTTTGAAATGAAAAAGCCAATATTGTCATATGGGTCATGCTGAGCGCACTGAAAGATTTCAATAAAGTGTGCTTTATTTTATCAAACTCTTCTCCTGCTTCAATGTGCGGTAACAGCTTACCACGACTCCCTGCTCTGATTGTGCCGTCTATAAAAGTACATCTCAATGGAGCCACATTGTTGCAGAGTGACTAATAATTTAGTGCCATTTAATCATCTGATTTTATACCAGGTTGATTTATTAGTGGCATGTCCTGTGCATCACACATGTAGGATGACATAGGCTAGAGGAAGGACCCCAAAACTGCTTTAGCTTTTGAGGTTCCCCTCCTGGATGTAGAACAAATTACAACAATGTTTGTCATATTCACTAAGGTCTCCCACAAATGAAGTAAATTCTTGCAAAAAAACATTTGCCTGTCCAATCGGTTTAATCAACATATACTGTTTCACAGCTCATACATGAAGGAAGTGCCAAATAAATATGGGCCAAAAGGCTGATCTTACACCTGAGCTTATGTTATTTCATAATGAAAGCTGCGATTGATCTAAAACTTGGTGTGACAGTGGACAGGGGGGTTCCTCTGTGATAGAAAAGGGTATTTCCTGTGGTCCCATCACTGCAGACAGTATCGGTGTGTGATGTTTCGTGTGTGTATGGAGACAGTAGATGATGCAAATGTCCCTTTGCTTGCATACGAGACAAGCAAAACGCGTATACATGTGTCATCTCATTTAATTGTAAGAGGAAAATGTGGTTGTGCAAAGTTTACTGCATGTAACTACAATCTCTTATCATCTACCTACTATATTGGGAAACCATTCTGTGGAAAACTACATTTATTCAAGGTTATCTAACACATAGTGTTTTGCTGTATTAACTACATTTCCCAAGATTCCTTGCTCTTATTGGACCGGCTGTAAAACGACGTCACACTGGATCAACAACATGCAGCGCAACTATTAATTTAGTGACGTTTACCTGTTTTGCTTCCGCCAGATTTTATGCATTTCTACTCGTTTGACTGCGCTTTCATTCAATAATGGCGTGTCCTTTTAACCACACAGGTAGGATTATATTTCAGTTTGTAATTAAGAGTAAGAAATATTGAATAATGTCAACTGTTAGCTAGCTAGTTCCAATGTCACGGTGACCACAGGCTAACCAACTACCAACTCTGCGCATCAGGTTAGCTCCTTATTAAATACCTAGTAGCCCTTAACGGAATAATGTACATTATATTATGAAAGTCCAAATGTAAAATGTGTCCTTTAGTATCTCGGTGGCCCTTTTTTTTTTTTTACATCCAACTCGAGCCTACCGTTGACGGTTGAGTTTTCATTTAAGCTAGCTAGCTGCCAAAACGAAAGTAGCTAACATCAGCTGCCGTGACGGCAAACACACAGCAACGGCCGGACATGTTCAGCCGTTTGTGTGCTGAGTCCTCACGTTGCAGTCGGTGATCGATACATAAATGATGCTGTCATAATTGCGTCTTGTTTTAACGTTTAGATTTTCATAAATGCGACGTACGACAGTCACCTCCCTGTGTGTTTTCCACTGAATCGTCTTCTTCTGGTTTTTGGTTGTCTTCTTTTCGTCATTACTGCCACCTAGGGGTTGACACACGCTGCTGCTTCACAGCCACAGAGAGATGAAAAAGCACCAAACCCTCTGTCCTTGTGTGGTTTTTCAGTGAATAGTGTGTTACTTCATTGTGAGGCAGTATTTAGATATAATAATGATAATAATCTTTATTTCCATGGCTTAAAAGGCAACATAAAATGCTTTACGTAACAGTCAATGTTAATTATGCGCCACATACTGTATCTGGAACAGACTGCAGGTCTGCTCCGACTCACCTCTTTTAAATCAAAGGACCTTTCTGTTTGCCACTGCCTTTCTCTGAAGCAATTTCAAGGCTTTGAACTGCACTGTGACTTTTATTCTTTAGTCTTGTCTCTTTTAAACCTTTTCTATTTTAGCTTACTTTCCTATTTCTTAACTTGTTATAATGTTTTTGTTTCTTGATGTCTTCCTACTTGTTTTTAATGTCTTTCAATGTAATTTCTATGCCCCTGTGAAGCACTTTGAGTTGCCTTGTGACTGAATTGTGCTATACAAATAAACTTGCCTTGCCTTAATGATAAAATATAATAACTGCAAAATTTAAAGTACAATGAAACACTTAATGCGTTGAATGAGTCATGATTTTAGTGGGAATACTTGCATTTATTTTCACTGAAATAAAATCAATACAAAAGATGTAAATGTGATTTCTACCAACAGGGCATGTTCCCTTTTGTCTATTTGTTTATTCAGAGTAAAATAAAGATACACTGAAATGAAAGAAATGGCAAGATAAAGAATAAAAGGTGAAAAAAGGCGTCTCAACACCATTATATTGTAGAAACACATGTCCTGGTGCTATGACAAGTCAAAGCGTCCACTATAAAAAAAAAATTGTGTCTAATTTACAACATCTAGTACTCAGAAACTGATCTCCAGTGCCTGTAATGTCAGCTGACTTGTAAATTGTTCTGTCACATGGTATTACCCAAAATATATGTAATTATCTCTTTTTTCATATTAAATTCAAACTTACTTCAGATGTAAAGTAATACCAGTGTATTTAGTATATATGGCATATTTCGATTTCTCTGTTTTCACAATAATACAGCATAAACTGTTTGTGTGTTTAAGCATCAGTGGAGTTGAACCCAGTCCTCCTCCCTCTGGACTGGCTCCTGGGTTCCTGGGAGTCAGATGAACCCGGTGAAGGCTGTTTTCCGTCCATAAAACCGTTCCACTACACAGAGAAACTGAACTTCAGCCATGTGGGACAACCAGTCATCAACTTTATGTACGTTATTGTGAGCAATCACACTTCACCACCTCCAACCACTCCCTGCATCAATGCTGGGTGTGATTGGAGATGAACTTTGATGCACTTACAACCACACCCAGCAGTAATGTCACAGCAGGTCTCGAGTACATCACTGCAGCAAGGTGAGAAGTTAAACCACTGGAGGTCAGCAAAAGCAAGATTTTCAGGGAGTGTTGCTGTTGGAAAGCTGGTGAAAAAAAATACCTCAATGATGTTAGACAAATGAATTGAGAGGATCCTGCAGGATGGATCCTTGCTTTTACGTTTTCAAACAAGTCACATGAGCTTCTCTCCAGTGGTTGAATGAATGTGAGTTTGAGAAGAGGTAGGATTTTCTTTACTGTGAGTGTTTTGTGGTCTTTTTTATCCACTCTGTCATGAGTGCATGAGCTCACAAAAGAGGTTTTAAGTCACGTTTATGATGAATTTACATTTTGCTCAGGACACAGCAGAAACAGTGCAAGCAGAGAAATACCAGACCAGGAAACACTGAGTGTCTGGTATTAAATGTTATTATGGTAAATAGATGCATTAGTCATCCTGAGCCCTAATATAGATGCACTAGATTTGCAATGCTAAATCACTGGTGTGTGTGCGTCAGTACTAAAGTGAGAACTGCTATTGATTCCTGTCGTTTAGAAACCATGTTGACAGACTTCATCTGATTCCTCACTGTTCCTGTCTTTGACAGGTTTAATGCCTTCCACGCAGAGAGCAAGAAGCCAATGCACAGGGAGTGCGGCTTCATTCGAATGCAGCCCGGAACAAACAAAGTGGCATTCATCATCGCACAGAACTCAGGTAGTGAGGATGAGGAGAGAAAACTCTAAAATGTATGTTTGGCTTAAAAACACACCAACACACCTGAATCAGCTCGTCATCAAGCTCTGCTCAGGTGATAACAACCCATTCATTTGATTCAGGTGTGTTAGGGCAGGAAAACAGCTAAATCACGCAGGACAGGGGGCCCAGAGGAACGGGATTGAAGATAAAATAATAAAATATAGATCACTCATTTCTTACTAGTATAAATTGAAATTAAAATGTGCATGTACTGAGTTTTTTGTGTGTCTTTTTGTGCAGGTTTAGTGGAGATTGAGGAGGGAGAGCTGACAGCACAACAGCTGACCCTGCAGAGCCAGTCTGTGGCTAGAATCTCTTTTGCCCGGGAGCCACATGTTCAGCAGGTAAAACTGACTCTCTGATCAATCATCATATGCTCGTCATCAATATTAGTTACTTCGTGTATTTGCTAAAATCAATTCTGTGTAATATTACTGCTCACAAAACATCAACTCCAGCTTTTCTCCGGAACTTATTTTGATCAATAAAACAACTTCTTTGCTTCTTCTGAGCGATGACCTCGCCTGCTCTTCTCCATCTCTCAGATTTCTAGAGTGTTTCAGCTGCGACCTGATGGCAAGCTGGAGCAGACAGTTTCCATGGCAACAGACAACCAGGAGCTGATGCAGCACTTGCACATCACCTACCGTCGGTCATCTTGACCCAACGGGCTTCTTGAACAAAGAAATGCCTCGGTCAGGGACGATAAAAGTTGCTAAAAAAAAAAAAGAGCTCGATCAATAATCACAGCTGAGTCAGATCATATGAACAAATATACAGCAATATAATAATATATGAAGTGGTAGAGGAGTTATGGTGCCATATCAGAGTATCTGTGTACTAAAATAATATAACTGAGTAGTGTTTAGGCACTACAACGAGGCAAATCCGCCCAGAGTTAATGCTAGTCAAATTAAAAAGATTAAAGGGGCCCTGTGGAGTTCTCCTGTAAACAAACAAAAGTGATGTTTACGTCCTGTTGCCCACCAAAACACATTGTGTGTATCCTCGAGGTCTAAGAAATGCGTCTAGTGCGTTTCCTTACTCGGGACATTTTAAACCCTGCGTTATTTATGTCCATGTCTACTAGCTTGCTAGTTTTCTTCTTCCCTGCCTTCTCTGCCACACTGCTGCAAAACTTGGCACATTACCACCACATGCACTGTAGAGCAGTCGAATAGTGTGAGATATCAGCAGCAATGTGTACCAAACAAGATAACAAAAGGGAACACATCCATAGAAAAATGGCTACAAAGTGCTTCAAGAGGGCAAAAACTCCACAGGGAACCTTTAATCTAACAACGTTAAGACTTCATATTGCACTTTTATTAAGCTGTTGCATTTAATGGCCTCCGTTAAGCATGGGTGCTTCCATTATCTTGATAGTTATTGTCCAGTTATTTAATCTTCTAGCTGTAAAGCTTATAAAGCACTGATAAATTATTGTTAAGCACCGTCTTCTTATCTTTACCTGTACTTGCACTATCATAAGATTGAACGCTAAAGTAGCTGCTTTCCTTTTGGATTAAATACACTGAATTTTGAGTGCATTTTGTGTGTAAAACTTGTTGTGTAAGTTGTTCTTACACTGGGCCAATAAACGGGACCCCTTGAGACTGTAAACCTATTCTGGTAGTGAAATAAAATTATGACCCTGAAAATAAGCACGTCTCCTTTTTAAGAAAGTTATTTCACCTGTTCTTTGTATTGATATCTTGTTTCTTAGCCTCTTGTTCCACCTTTAAATGTTTTATGTGGTCTAGCAGGCTTTCCTCAAACTCAAAATGGACCCATTAAACCAGAGTGAAGCAGTTTTATTGCCATTTTTGTTTGAGTTACTTTAAGTTCACTGCTTTTAAACTGTCAAGATCGTCTCATAATAAAGCTGCCTGTGTACCAGATCAGTGGGATAAAGTATCATAAAATAATCAACATAATAACCAAGTACATGGGTGAAGATTTTGTCAAGTTTATTATGGATATTTAAAAAAAAATGTTCATACACACATTTATAAATTAACACTGTGAAAGTGACAACCATCAAGCATACCACACAATCATCCTTAAGAGCCGTGGTCGTGGCGGCCTTTATACTGCAGTGGCTTCAATCTAAATAAAAAAATAAAATCATAAACTATTTACAGATTAAAAAGGAATCGGTACCTACAAAACCTGGATGCAGTACGTATCGTTCCTCTGTCCTTAAGGTCTTTGGCCAAAAATGGGCAAAATTAGACCCAACATTTCTCGGTCAGTGGTGTTTAAATTGCAGCAATAAAGTTAAGTAGGTCACAACATTTTTTGGTAAGAGACACTTTTGTGCTTTGGTTAAGTACAATAGTGTGAATTTAACCCATATAGTTGATACCAATTGATATCACTCTTAGCTGTGAAGAGAGACACTGTTGCTTCATCGCCTGATATCTTTTCAGACTCAGAAAACTAACAGGATCCAGCCAGCTGAGCATCAACTGTCATTACACACCTTCATTACTCCTTCAGGGACATTTTTCTGAGACAAACATCACATGAAAGCATCAGACAGTTTATCTCAGGAGCGCAAACAGCCTCCTATTGCTCACATTCACTGTCATACATTGCAGTTACAACACTGGAGAAGCACTGGTTGGTGTAAGCAGTATGAAAATGTGTAGAAGAGGTGGAATGACACAAACTTGTTCCACTGTAATTTATGCTGTTAAATATCACCGTGACTACTCTTTGACTGAAGGGTAATCACTTACAGACTTATCTGACAACACAACATGATGCTGATGAAACATTTGCCGATGGCCATTCAGCAACAGACTGATATCTGCTGACAGGCTCAGTCTCCATCGAGCACAGCGACCACCTCCACTCCATCGTTTATTGACAAGTCTGAGATTTCAATCTCATGTATCCAACAATGATGACGATGATGACGACAGCGACTCCTGTGTGCGGCCGTTCACGGTTCCTTCATGATGTAGACGTACACTGTAGTGAGGAAGTACTTCAGAGACTCGATGGAAGAGGACAGCCAGCTGTGTTCAGGCGTGAGATCCTTCTTCACCACACATTTTGAGATCTCCACCTGATAAGAGGACATTTGAATTAAAAAAATTAGACTACAATGAAACATCAAGTATTAATTCTAATAAATTTTTAGCCTAATACATTCCAAATGTTAGTTTTCAGGAAATTCAGGAAAAACTGCAGCACTCCAGTGGTTAAAACATGACGAGCCTTTACAGTCATGCCTTCTCCCATCGAAAAAACTGAATAAATCTGAGGGAGGGAGGTCAGCGGGCCACGATGAATTTACTGTTACGTCACACCACAAAAGAGACAAGAATTAGCTAGCTAGCATGCCGTTTCCTAACTGTATGTTTGTCTGGTGTTGTGCTTGTGTTGTCTCACGATTGGTTTGTAAAACAAACAACCAGCAGCAGAGCTGATGCAGCGGATTGTCTGCTGTATTTTCCCCAGTAAACACACTGACCGCTTCGGCTGTCTCAGCTGCAGCGTCTTAGAGTGGGAAAGCAGGGCAGCCCTGCAGACAGCCCGCCCTGCAGACAGCCAGCCTGTCTGCCCAGAGACACTCTTGAGGCATATTTTGGCTTTAAAAATAATTTCATGTTTTGATCATTTTTGTGAAATGTACGTCATACTGTATGCTCTGATGTTATGAGCCTTCTACTTCACCGAATGTATCATTTCCCTTCATTTTAACCAGTGGGGTGCCGCATTTTCACTTTGCTTTGAGAAAACAAACACTTCAAATATGTCAGACTGGCATTTTTAAAATAAATCTTATTTGAATCGAGCAAAACAAATGGTTAATAAAAATGCTTTTTTTTTTTTCGCTGTCTTTTACCCATGAGACGACCACAGAAACAAATATGACCAATCTTTGCCTTAGATCAGCTAACAGGAAGCTACAGAATGTTCAGAAGAGCTTTGTGAGCGAGCCACCATCAGATTTTATGTAACTACTCTAACTCGGACTCAGAGCTTATGAAAGCAAACCCAGCTCCGATCCATAAACAAGATAACAAGATAAATTAGTCATCTAGCTTCAGCAAAAGCACGTAGAACACAGAAATGTTGCCAGTGTTTTTCCCTCTTGCCGTCTCAAATGTCAAATAGTTTAAATGTCATGTTTCCCCCAAAATGTCACAGGGACACTAATCCTACAGCGGCATTTATCATATAGAAATCAAAAGGGAAAATATGCTTTAAACATTATCACAAACACCTTCTAAACGTCTAAGAGCAGTCTCTTACCCATCCTCCTCGTCTCTTCAGCCAGGGGACGAGAAACTTGCGGACGAACTGGCCCAGACTGTCCACTATGATGTGAATGGTGGTCGGATGGCCTTGTCTGACACAATCCACTGCCAGGGCTCCGGCTACTGCATACATGGCTACCACCTTACCCCACGTTATACCTACAGCCAGAAAAACAGACATTTCATGTCTTTATTAAGGTCTATAGAAAGATGTGCAAGCCCTTATGCTCATCATTAATGTGTTGCTAAAGCCAACAAAATATTGCTGTTAAACACACAGTAACTTCTGCCACTAGGGGTCTCAATCAAAACAATGAAACAAAAGATGAATTTTGATGATGCCATGTAATGAGGGATCATAAAAGGCATTTCCTTCATTGTTAAACAACCACCATTGCCAGTGAAGCTTTATTCACGTTACGTTTAGTCACGTTTGCTAACTTCGTCACTCTCTGACATATTATCTGATGTTTCCCAGGAAGTCAGAGTGAAAGGCAACCAAACAAGATGCACTGTGGTTCCAGAAGATTTTTCGTATTCTTGTATGATTGCAAAGTGAATATCCTAAAAGATTCAACAAGACGTCTGAAGACGGCGTCAAACTTGTTGCAGCTCCATCTGACTTTAAGACCTGTACATACGAACAGGAATTTGTGACATCACTACTAGTTTAGAGCCAATCATGGTCCAGTATACAACTTACACAAATATGTTGCTAAATCTTGAAACCTCCAGAGCACGCACACGGAGAATAGACTGTTCAGTGAAGTAGGCGACATCAACTGTTAAACTGTTTAACTTTGGAAGCGAACAATAGGGATGGACCAATTAACAGACTGGCCTATTATCTGATCCGATCCCTCTGTTACTATTAACCACTCTGGTCTCACCCATGTCCCGCCCACAACATTATCTGATTGGTTACACATTAGGAGTAATAGCCCATCAAAATGTAATATTCTGAATCTGCAAAGTGACGGTGAAATGTGGTGGAGTTAAATGTTGTGGCGTTTCACTTTGACTGTAAATGTACGTATATCGGTTCCAAACATGGGTTATCAGCCTCCTTGATTACTAAGGATCAGCATCTGCCGCCCCCCAAAAAACAGCAATCAGTTTATCTCTAATTTGCATATTCATTGATATAAGTTTTATCAATGAAGGAGAAGAAGAAGATGTTTAAGTTTAAGAAAAATCATATTAGATACAAATAAATCAAAGCTGAGAATTTAATAAGTCTGCAGCGGATCAGCAGCTTCACCAACTCAAGCCGATGTTGATTTTGTCTTGCAGTCACAGAGCACTTGTTTGATAAGTGAGAAGCAAAAATCACACTTTATTCTGAAAAACCTATTCCTCAAGCCTCCACGGTGGCAGAATTTCCTGTCTGGAATCGATAAACTGCCACATCTATCCCAGCATAAACACTCCTTTCCTGTCCTTGTGACACTAACACCAATCTCCTCGATGGTTTCTCCCCTTCCTCAAAGCCTGTTACATATTCTGTGACCTGACGCGACGCATGTGGGGCAGTCGGTGGACCTTGCACTGAAATAAACTGTAAATACAAGGTTTAAGTCAACAAACCGGTGCATTTGTGTTAATGCAGCTGATAACACGTCTTACAGCGCCGGCTGTAAATCAAAGAGGGTGAGACTGTGTTGCCTTTGCTGCGAGGTGGGTGAACGATGACGCAGTTTTTTGCTGTGCGTCAACAGGCTCTGAAAAAGATTTCGTCTCCACCACAAGAGTCATAAAGATGAAAAAATCTGTCCTCGTTTCTAGCTAAACAATCCGCTCTGATAATTAAGGGCATCCGGCCATTTCTAGGTACAGTTTCCAGGGCAGCGGGGATTGTTATAACGACCGCCAGTGATGGAGTGCAGGGCCTAATGGCATTAGCCTCCTTAGACCGGCTTGCACTTTCATGACTGTTTCTCAGAGCTGACCCACAGCGTCTGACTGAGGCTATAAGGAGCTAGAGTTCTGGGCAAGCTTAAATGAGATAACCGTCCACGGAAGCTGTCAGAGTACGTCACGTCTCACTCCCTACAGAGAAGCAGGCCAAGAATAGATGTAAGATTGTCAGGGATAAAGCTGGAGGAGAGGAGGGCGGAAAGAGAAAGAACAGGAGTGGGAGGCAGGCAAAGATAGATAGGACAGACAAGCCATGTTGATTTTACTGAGGGAGACCACAGTACAGATGGCCACTTCCAAAAAAAGTATACATAACATTCCTTTGTGGGCTCTAGATTCATGTAAAGCACTTGAAGACATAATTAGGAATGACAAAAAGCCAAGCAGGAAAAACAAACTTAGATGCTCTTTTCTATTTATATCCAGGTTTTAACCCGTCCCAGAAGGCTAGGGCAGCCCGGGTTCACCGCTTTGTTATTCTACAGGAGGAATCCCACGCTGTTTCCAGAAACTGCATCCCCGTGACGTCAAAAAAAGCACAAGTTTTTTCCAGAGCACAGGCATGAAAATTATATTCAGTCAGTCCGTGTTTGATCCGTCCTGGGAATGTGCCAGTTTGCAGTGGTGCATCACACCGCGGTCAGACCATCTAATCTTCCCCCGGAGGCTCACACAAAGGACATAAAGTTGGCCTTTTTATTTGGATGCTTCAAAATGTCAGCGCCGCTTTGGAAAGTGTACAAAGCACATCTGTTGTCAAGACAACGTAGGACAAGGCCGATCGCCAGCACAAACAAGAACAGACTAAAAAGGGTCTTAGCACTTGTCAGGTCAGGTCGTGACCAAGCTGGACTGACAAAACCAAAGTCTTCTCTCAAGACCAAGACTGAATAAACACTTAACCAGAAACCATTTTATGCTCATTCTGTTCTGTTATTCACTCAGGACAGGCCATCAGTTTTAAATGTGACATGAACATGATATCACGTTGCTATTCTGAAGTATGGTGAAGTAACTGTATCACTACTACTAACCCTGATATCAGACCAATATTACAGCCATAAGTCATAAATACAAACCACCTAGTGTGTTGCATTTTCCATGATGTTTGTTTTTTTATAAAGCATTATTAGGACTGAGCCGACATGACATTTCAGGTGGACTTTGGACCTGGTGGTGACCCAAGATTAAAAAAACGAAGGGATCGTAATTCAATCGATCCAATAGGTGCCGAGATATTTCACTCAAAAATCACAAATGTCAACCTCATGGTGCAGCTAGAGCAGCCGGATCGTCATCAAAGTCAATCGGATCCATCTTCTGGAAACCATCAATGTGTCCAAATGTCCAAATGTAATGGCAATCCATCAGTCTGAACCAAAGTGGAGGACTGACTGAACAACAGATGGACATCACTGTCCCAGTCTGCAAAAACTATTTCCTAAAAAATCCTTGGTCCTTGGTCACAGCACAGGACCACAAGGAGACAACATGCAACGATTAAGTCCAGACACCTAGAAGAAGACATTAACACTGATTCGTTATCAAGAGTGGCAGTCATGTATTTGAATAGCACAATATCTACATCAGTGTTTATGTTCTTATTAATTAAACTGGCAAAGGACAAGTTCTTCAATATGCTTTCACGCCTCCATTATAGATTTCATGGATGAATAAACCAACATTTCGTCGTGTTTCGCTGGTGGTTGCTACACTGAGAAAAGAGAAAACAGTCCAGTTGTCATTGCGACAGAGGTGCCAACAATAATGCCACTCAGAAACTCTGGTGTGTTTGCCATACGATGCCGAGATTCAAGACTAAAAGTAAGGTATAATAATCTCCTTTAATCCACCGTTTGATCCAAACCTCCAAGCTACCAACCGATCCGTGCCATCTGATTAGGAAACACCATTATGTCTAAACTTAGTGACTCCAGATAACTGTAGGAGCAATTATGTGTTAGATGAAGTCTCACTCCACCTACGTATGATTCACACCCTCTCACTCTCTCTGAAAGGCACGTCCGAGCCAAAAGAGCCTGATGGAAACTACAGAGGCACACCTGTTTAATCACAGTCACTGCCTTCATCAGGAGCCTGAGACACCGAGGAAGTGTAAATCACTTCCTGTGCTGGCAGAGGACTACATGTTTGGTTTCTCCCTCGGATAACATACATTATCATCATCATCATCATCATCATCATCATCATCTACGTCAGCAGCAGCCGTGTACCTGTTGAGAAGATCTCTGTTGCCACCCCGATGAAGGCATCTGAAACCATGCTCTCCATGGCAACAGAAATGTTGAGCTGCCGCGCCACGTTCCTGTACAAGCTGGGCTGTATACTCTCCAGTTCATCGCCTACGTAACAGACCAAAAAAAGAGAGAGAAGCATCAGAAGTCTGCTCGAGGTATCACAGTTAACCTGAATGAAAGAGACAGAAACAAAAACACGGATCATACAAACTATCGTATCGTTCAACTATTCAACTGATGCAGAGTATTTATTCTGTTGTCAGGATGTTAAAGTACATCATGTACTTCTCTGCTGGCATCTCTTAAAAAGACGCCGGGCACTTAAGCTCCCGTCTTCACGCCCCTCATGCTCATCATAGCATAAAATATACAATATTCAGTCCATTTAAAAGAGTCAAGCCTGGAGAGTTACTCAGTCGAGTTTCTTAGGTTCAAGCTCTGTTGACTCATCTCCGTCGTCAGCTCTCCTTTTATCTAACGTAGATTTGAAAGCAGCAACTCTTTGGTTTTTAGGCCCGAGAGCAGCGATCATATCACACCAGTCAGCTCTCAGTGACTTCCTGCTTAAGCCACATTACATATTGAGAAGTTACCGATTGCTTTGAAGGCAATCAATCTATCGATCTGTGTTGGGCCGCAGAGCGTTTCAATTCCAGTAAACAGAACTTAAAGCAACATTATGTAACTTTTTTATCTCAAAATAACAGCTACAAAATCGTGTTGATGGTGCAGTGTCTTGTAATAGGGTGAATGGTGTCTCTGTCTCAGCCTATCACTGTTCTGCACTATGTAACGTCAATGAGAGGGTAGGATCACAGCGTTACACACATGTTTACTTCAACGTACAAGTTTTCAACACATATTACTGTTATGATGTAATGAGTTTGTTTGTAGTCTGCACCTACGTCTGACAAATTGTTACGGACCTGCAAATTCTACATAATGTTAAGTTTTTAATTTTGAAGCCTTGAAAAGAAGATTTATGTTTCATCTTAACCTGCTCTTGGAAACAGACACAATAAACTTTCGTTTGAGAGTCTGTTGTTTTTGGCTCTCACTAACAATTATAATCAATTAAAGTCTGATTGGTTGATTGGTTTGTTGGTTTGTCAGCAGGGTTACAAAAAAACAACTGAACACATTTCCACGGGACTTGGATGCGAGATGGGTCTCGGCCCAGAATAGATCTGTTAACTTTTGGTGTGGATCCGGATGAAAGAATTGTTTTCTCACTCTCTTTAAAAGATGCTACTTGTAAGAAAAGTTGATTTTTGAGTCTCATTCCGAACTCATCAAATAATGACGCTTTGGGATTGTCGGACAGGTCAGTCACCATCCCAGAGCGTCATTACTTGACAAGTTGGGAGTAAGAGTGAGATAGGACAAGCTCAAGTTTGTTTAAGCAGCTAACGAGTGATACAGGGCTATCAAGTTTGATACTGGATTACGCTTGACTGATTAAATCTGAGGTATGCGCTCTACTGAGTGTCATTCTAGTCCACATAGGGGGCTCTCTTTTAATTTCCATCAGTTTGTTAGTTTCTAGCTTATCTCAAATCTGTGTCAACATATTTCTGCTGGCATCTGATGAAAAGTTAAGCCGTGATTAGTTTCTGGCACAAATTTGGATCCAGCTGAGGAATTTTCCAGGATTTCATATTATACGAGATGGTGACAGTATCAATAAATGCCACGCCATATTTTCTCATGAACTGCTGCCTTTACAAACATGACAAACATCTGGCTCATTTATTCCACCACTGTCCATCACTTGGTGTATTTTGAGACCCAAACGGAAAATACTGAGCATCCACAGCAGACTAAAAATGTCCTTTCTATCTTTGTCTGTCTAGTAAAAAATGAAGTTGAGGTTTAAGACACAGACAACAGCAACGTCCTCTGTGGTCTCTCTACTGTCGACACAAGCTGCAAAAAGATAATTTTACTTCCTTTTTATCTCATTGTTTTAATTTCTTGTTCTCATAAACCCCCTTTTAGCATCTGACATGACTATTATGCTACTTGCATCAGACAGCTGTTTCATCTTTCCCTATCAAATGAAATAAATAATAAAGTTTGAGACTCTGCAGCCTTTGTGGGGGCCTGCACTCTCACAAGACATTTCTAGTTTAAAGAATTATGTTTTAATCATGTTTATGTCGACCTTTATGTTAAGTATTAGGACCGAAATGGTACAGAAACTGTAATGTGGCCACTTCAGCTTGCTCGAGCTATCCTCCGCTGAATTCACAAGGTTCAAAGTACACAAGGAAATAACGATCATGCCCTTGAATGTGTGCATATGTTGCTAGAAGATGTGATTTTTGTGAAAGCCCCTCATTTAACTGATGTTTGTTCAGGTTTCTCTTACCAAGACAGAGAAGAACCATAGAGACCTCGGTGAGCGCTGCGTTTGAGGGAGAGAGGTTGAGTTCAGCTTTGGACCATCCCAGTCCAGTCTGGTTGAGCCTGGACAGTATGTAGTCCCTGCACAAGGCTTTGGACTGGGACACCAGCTCCTTCTCAGACAACGAGCGGTCAAACACATCCAGGACCTCTGCAGCGAACACAGAGGACCGCCGCAGGACCTCCATGTCCTCCTGCAGGGGATCTGGGTCAGAGAGCTGTCTGACCTCTTGGGATCAGCGAAGTCTCGGTGTGTCCTCTCTTTATCCCAGAGGAGCCAAGTTTAACACCGAGGACAAAATCTGCAGGGAGAGAAAAGCCTTAGTTAGAGGCAGCTTGAGCAAAATGGTCAGCATTTATCTTGAAAGGTGCTTGAGCAGCTTCAGTGATTAAATCAACAACCATTCCTGCTGTCTATACATACTTTGGGTATATAAAAGACACCCAGAGTCTAAAACTGAGCAGGAACTTACATAAGAATATGATGGAGGCGTTATTGTTGTGAGTCACATGGTGGGATAGTCAAGATATTGCTACACTTCTTGGATTATGCAACAGCAAGCTGATACCACAAGATGACAATGGGAATATATATTTTTTGTTTTTGCTGCTAGGACACAAACAGTCTTATCGTGATTTCAGATTAAAAAATGCATGAAGCATCCGTTTGTCAGTGCAGCATGAAGTCGCCTGATAAAGAGTAGAGTATTATACAGATTAAATAAAGATCTGGGCTGAAAGAGCCACGCTTACCTTCAACGGCGTGTCCACATTGAGATGTCCTCTCCAATCAATTAATTAATTAATTAATCAAGGAACCTGTCAGTGTGTTTGAGGTGTTTCACAGCCGGAAAAATTAAAAATAAAAGTCTCTCCTCTCAAAGGAAGCGTTTCCAGACCATAAAGAAAACCCACTAAAGGCGAAGATTTGTCTCATGTCTCATGTCCAGGAGAGATCATGGTGTGCTGCTCGGTCCACTTGTTTCCCCGCGAATCACCGACTGAGGCGCGGGACGCAGCTGGAGGACGCCTACCTGTTGTTCCACCTTCCCGTGGACGCGTTGGTTTCACAGTGAGGGGAAGCCCGGAGGAGGAGTTAGACGCCTGCCTACCAAGAAAAAAACCTCTCGACGGCAGGCAGAGGGAGACAAATCAACCGCAGCTGCATGTCCATTCACAAATCTGGGCAGATTAGTCCTCACCAGACGTTTTCTTCCACTAAAACTTGACTTTAAAGTGTGTGGTGGTGATGTAGCCCAATCTGACATGTGACTGATTAAATTGGGGTTTCCCAGTACAGGTGTAGCCAACAAGGGTGTCACTCCACAGCTGATCTCCTACGAAGGTTTATGTAAGTGTTCCCTGCTGGGGCAAAAGGTGACACACCTTTAATCCCGTTCAGAGCAGGTAAATATAGGTGAGGTGTCCTACTCTGCTCTACAGCTCAGAGATGAGGTGATGCTGTATGATATTTAAATGTTAACTTTTTAAAAGCAGGCCTATATCAAGATACAGTGAAGTCAGAGCCAAAGCTTGTTTTTAAACAAAGAAAACAGGCCAGTCAGAGGTTAACAGGGGAGGACTTAGCCTGTCTGAGGCGCAGGGGCAACACAAAGACAAGAGGGCACCAAGTGCATCCAGTGGGGCACCAAGCAAGCAGGAAGTTTCTAATCCGTACTTAGATAACTTCTACGTTGTCACGAGTAACATTACGCAATGGTTTCTGACCGCGGTGAAGTTAGTTTTAGGTTGGATATTGGACAGACATTCACTCCGGAGACACCCAGCGGTGTCTCTTTCTCAGTTTCACCCAGTGTTGGCAGCAGGAGGACGGTTAGCTGCCTCCCAGAGCCTCGTGCTGCGCTGGAGGCTGATTTAGGGACCATCAATAAATGACCCTATTGTTTGTTTGATTTACACAAAAACAGTGTTTTATTCATTCTGACTTGATGATATTAGTGAAAATTGTGATTTAAAAAACTTATAGTAAACTGATTTTATGTAGCACACTTATTTTGATTGCTAATGTGCTATGTATTTATTTAGCAAAAATGTTTTTATAAGGCTTTTTTTTTCAATAGCTTCCATGTCATGTGACCCAGTGACTCCAAACCAATGCTGAATTGTATTAGTGAATGGGACAAATAAGACACACAGACCCTTGTAAGCCTGCATAAGCTGCTTATTAATAAGACTATATAAGTGTTGATAATGGCATAATAAATACGTTTGTTGTTAGATTATAATACATTTATTAGCCCTCACAAGAAACGTGTTAAAAGTTTATAGACCAATTAAGAAAGTTATTAAAAGCCTATATTTGCTCACACATAAGATAAGAAAAAATCAGATGATTAAATGTGTCAGAAAACACAAAAAACAATAAAAATGTATATAACATAATTTGGAAAAATTGTGCCCAATGTCAGCAAAAAACAAAATAACAAAAAAAATCAATAGACAATGATCCAATAAAAATATAGGAAAATATTTAAAAAATTAATACAAGGAAAAAGGAAAAAAAATGTACAAGAAAACTTTAGACTTCATGAATTAAACTTGATGACAGTTTTCTTTTAAACAGAGACTACACAGATGCAGATGGCAGAAGATGGGTGAGGACTAAATGTAGGTAACAAATCAGTCTTGTCTGCTGAGCTCTTTTGTTGTAGTTAACTGTTTGGCCTGTAAGTGTCGCTGTTACGCACTTGAGATCATTTTGAACTTTTCTGAGTTGGTGTGACATTTTTCTCAAAACCAGGCACAGACTCAGCCCAACAGCACTAAATAAACACAACACGGTGACATTTGGAAGTGGTGCAGATAATAGTTTGATTTATTATGGAGTGATTTATAATCAAAATCAAATTACAAAAAACGTTTTAATGCTGTTATGCTATAAAGAACATTTCATTTTATTATGACCTTTAGCAGTTTGTCCACAAGCTTGTCTGGGAAAGAAACTCACCAGTGTTTTATTTTTGTTATTATTGTTGTTTTTGTTGTTGTTGTTGAAAATAAAGTAAAAACAAAGATGTTTGTGTTCACTGTGAATAAAATCAATGAGGTTAAACCCAGAATCTCTTTATTGGATATTTAAGTTGGATCTTAAAGGCCGATTAGCTGTTGATATTCCTCCATAAAATTGAACTGCTATAATTAATCATTAAATGTAAAGTGTCTGATTGAATGAATGAAACTCAAAACAGTCGTGTTACTACGAGACAAAAACAGGCCCCTGTTTGTTTTTTCCTCTCGGAGACGTTTCAGTCATTAGCATGTTAGAGGGTGAGTTTCAAAGGAAAGTGTGGCTGGAGGAGAAAACCTCGCCCCCTTTTGAGTCAGCGTTCATTTGTTCAAATGAGAAACCTGAACTGTTAAACAGGATCACAGCTGACCCTGTTTCATGGCTGTCAGATCCAGAGTGTATAACAGTTGTCAGTAAAGGTTGGATTACAGTTATTGTCGTGTTTTTGACCCGATAGCTTGTCAAGAAATGGATGTTACACAGCGAGCAAACGCAGTCTTTATCTGATAAGACACCACTTGGAATCTTGTTTTGTCTCGGAGTGATACTCCAGATACGTCAGTGTCAGCAAGAATGCAAAAGATGAATTCATGATCTTTGGTGATATTTTATTTGGCCACCTTAAGTTTCACAAACTCCTCACAGGGAGAAAAGCTCGTCTACATTCCTGCACATCCATTCATTCTGTCTCATCCCGAGGAATCTCTCCTGTCTCTTTCTTTCCAATTGGCTAATTGGGGACGACCGGTGTGTCTCGAGGCTGCTGTCCCCTCTCTGGTTGTGCAGACAGTCCACAGACAATGTTATGCTGTTCAGTTTTTTTTGTTACTTATGGGATAAATCATGCTACTGAGCCTAACCTAAGATGAAGTCGATGTTAAACTGTCACAAGACTAAGTTAGAACAGGGAGCATGTTGTAGTGTGCAGTAATGTGGCAGCTATGAAAAACAGCTGACTGTGCGGTCGGAGACAATGACACCAAGTCGCACATTCGCAAACATGTCAGTGTGCAAAATGCTGACATGTTTGAGTCATGCTTTGTTGTTTTCTGCACATTTTTTGTGAACAAACAGGCATTATTGTGTTAAAATCCAGTGTACAGTAAGAACACATTATCTTAAAGTTGTCAACAAACACATTTATATCATATTGGGTTGAATTGCCACATTACTTTTGTGCCTTTGAATTTTTAGAGAGTAAATAATGGAATGAATAATTTTACTACTGTTGTCATCTAAATTAAATTAATGAATGTGATGTTTTTGTGCAGTAAACAAGTTGTCTTTATTCCAGTCTGTTCCCAACCTTTCCTCCCTGTTTGTTGTGTTGTTTGCTTGTTTGTTTTCTCTTCATGTGTATGTTTTAATTTGCTTTGTTCTTTTTCTTTTTGTGTGCTTTGTGTTTATATATTCTCACAAACATATGAGAGAAATAATGATAAATGTCTGAAAGACAAAGTTTGGTTTGTTTTAGTATTGTGTGTTTTGTATCTTTGTTTATTGTTATCTTTAATGTTACTGTTTTTGTTAACTGCCAAGGATACCGTGGGTGCAAATTATCCCTCTTGCTAAAGCTAGCAATGCACAATCCAATTAATAGAAAAATCTCCAGTCTATACAGAAGTTTTTTTAAATTTATCAAAATGTATATATTTTGTATATCAAGTCTTTATCATATTGCCAACCACTCATAGATGGACTAGCTCACTATCCAGATCCTTCTCTGTATTTAATGACACTGGCAGCTTTGCAAGAAATCAGTGCAGCTTCTCCTTCACAGAAACAAGCAGGCCTCTTTAGAGGTCAATGAGTGAAACTTAATCTTTGAATATGTTAACAAGCTCAGTTTCTCTTCCATTGGAGTTTTTGATGACCCAGTGCAACTGGGGCTGAGAGCCACACCCTCAAGTGGCCTTTTAGGACCTTTTCTGAGACATGTACCTCCAAGAATACATATGAAAGTATCAAATGCAGTGACTGTTGCTTTCGTTTTCCCCAGAATTTACTTTGCGACAAGCTGTGTAGCACAGGGATTGTATTTAAAGATATACGCAACTTTATTTGTTTGTTCAAAATGATTCCAGCAATGTTCAAACCCAGAGAAATCCATCATTTTATTCAAGGTAACGTTGTGTTTAATTGGTCGCTTGTCACGAGAATTTCAGGGAAAACAACACATGGTAGTTGGCGAATGTGAGCAAACGTAACATGAGTGAAACTTTAAAACATTATCTCGTCCATGAACATGGCATGTAAATAGATTTTCATCAGCAATAGACCATATTCACAAAGGCGGCCATTTTCCTCCAACTTCACGGTCGCATCAAAACAGCATCATGTCAAACAGTAGCGTTGGTAGACGTGTTTTACCTTGAAATATGGCTCACCGTCCCTCCGGATTAAACTACTCATTGTGTTTACAGTTGCTAATAAATCAGGAAGCACTGAAATTATAAGAATTTTTTATCTTATATGACTTGTACCTTTGAAAACAGCGGTACAACATTCAAGCTTCCCAGGAATACGGCCTCCGTGTGAATACGGTCTATGGTGGTTGTTTAAGAAAGAAGACAATGACCGCCACGCTTTCATGATACTGAAGTGTTTTGTTTTGTTTTGACTGAGAGACCACAGCAGCAGAAATGACAAGCTGCGCGTTTGACTCTTAATATTAAACTTAAAAAGTAAAACAACGTGTGGCTCTGCTTTGATGTGGGTCACTTCTTAATCCCTTTATCTTTTTCAATGGAAATTCACCATGTCATATTTACTTTTACATTATTTTAAACTGATTAAATATCTGGGGTTTTCCTGCAATTCATCAATGAGACACCATGTGCTAAACTGTCATACAATGGGCTATGTAAACACAATGAGGATTCCTGCCTCCTTCCCTGTCTCTCGTGCACGGATTCTTTTCATTCCAGCCGATCATACGTGTGGAGGAGTAGTTATGGTTCCTCACGCCCAGTGTTGCTGGTGCTCGGGGAACAGGTAAAACCAGAGGCGCAGGAGAGCTCGTCATAGCTGGGAGGGTTGGACTGGAACCCAACCTCGGTGCCGCGCCACTGGGAGGGATGGGTGAAGGGAAAATGTTACGCTCAGCTTGTGAATGTCTGATATGTGGTCTCACCTTTGGCCCAAATCATGTGAAATGATCTCATCTTTACTTTAAAACTCTTCTCATGTTATACATTTTCACCTTGTAACTTTAAAGTCAGCAGTTTCCTCATTTTAGTTTAACTTTTCACAATAAAAGCACGTTGATTTTTTTAATACTTATATGCATTTTTATTGTTTTTTATTGGAACCAGTCATCCCTGGGGGCTTGGTTTCTTTAACCTGGGCCTTCATCTCCTTCACCACCATTCATTGAGACAGGCCAATCACAAGCAGTCAAAGTGAGGACAGGAAGGTGGAGCCTAGCATTGAAACAGGGTGTGGTTCTGAAACTAGCAAGCTCTGTAGTAGTGCCTTGGGGTTTAAATTGACTTGAATGATCCCAGTCCCATACTTAGCACAGCCGGCTTCTCACTCACTTCAACTCATCGCCCTCTTGCTTCCTCTCTCAGTCTTTCTCCTTTTTTTGTTACCGGTGAGACCTTCAGCTCTTGTAGGATTTTCAAGTAAATAATCAGAGACACTAAAGGACAGCTGGGTGCTACCAGCACTGGACTAGCTTTGCATGTAGCTTGGCTTTTACCTGATCCCTCTCACTGGTGTTGGATCCTCTGGACTGAGTGCTGCCTGCCTTGGCTGTGCAGCTGATTTCCTCACAAACAGGAGCGTGCGAGCTGAGGACTTGTGCTCAGCAGGTGAGTCACTCACAAAAGCAGGTATTTTAGCAGAGATCGTGTAACATTTGTGCTGCTGCTGTTAGAAATGACTGGTGTGTTTTGTCAGATACAACTTCCATTACATGGTAAAATAAGACAAACAAAACATTTGTTACTTTTAATGCTTTGAATGAAGCGTGGTCTTTTGTTCATTTTGTAGTTCCCCCCACTGGAAATCTCTGAGCACTGATCTCGGTAGCTTGACTGGGTTTGCCGTATATGGGCCAAGTTCTTTGCCTCACCTGTTTGACTTGCTCTGTTAGTCAGCACGAGAGTATTTCATTGTGTTTAGAGTGACAGCTAGCTCAGATGTTTCACAATCCTTCATAAAACATCCATAGATTGTAGTTTACTCCTTGAATTTCTAAACAAATTAAAGCTTTTGAGTCATTTCATGCTCCACCTTGGGTTAGGCAGTAAAAGGCGCTGTATTATTTTTTTCAAAGGTTGTACACAAGGGCACTCGGGGGTGTTTGATGAGCCTGTGCAGCTGTCTCCTGTTTGCTCAGTCAGTGGGAAAGCAGGTGGAGCTCACCTGCCCAACCAACCTCACTTTCAGCTCAGCCTCATCGCCCGGTTTCCAACTCTCTCTCTTCTCTTATTTTTGTTTTTCAGGGGTTTAATAGGACGAGAAACGAGCTGTCACCATGCTGCAAGACGCTGTGTCAAACATTTTAAAATTCCACAATTATGTGCAGGCGAGGACTGGTAAGTGTCTTTGTCTCTGTTGTAGATTTACACCTGTGATTATGTTGAAATATGAATGAATAACTGGTGATGTGAAATACTGTGTAAATTTTCTTTTCTTGAATTTGCCCAAAGCGGTGTATAAATTGCATACTGTTGACCTTCCCAGATGTGTGTGTATGTGAGACAATGAGGACTGTGTGTGTTTTCTCCACCAGATGCCCGAGTCAGAGACTACCCACTGATGCAGAGCCCGGTACAGATGACCTGCATCCTGTTGGGCTATGTCTTCTTCTCGGTGTACGTCGGACCTCGCCTGATGGCAAACCGCAAGCCTTTCCGTCTCAACGTAGCCATGATCGTCTACAACCTCAGCATGGTTTTACTTAATGCCTACATAGTCTGTGAGGTAAACAAAGTGATTGACAAGTTATTTGCTGATGGGAAATTCCTGTTTCCTTCTTCATAAACCAGAGTGTTTGTGAAATGTTTAACAGCTGCTGATGTGTTTCTAACACCCAGTTCATGTTGTCTGGATGGGGCACCACCTACACGTGGAGATGTGATCTCATTGACTACTCAAGTAGCCCGCAGGCTCTTCGGGTAAGTCCCTGAACTGTTCTGCCGACACTGTAACTGACATTGTTAAGTTGAAACAGGCCAAAATAGTTTAAAACTGCTGCCTTACATGTGTGATTTAACTTTGGCTGAGTAATTTGCACTGACGGAATGTAACCAAGTACTTCTACTCGAGTACTTTAGTCTGTTATTATGTTTTTGTGTTGTACGTCTCACTCTTGTGAACGCAATACCTCAACTGACGCCTTGAGGGAAATTCTAACAATTTGGTACAAATGTTCACTTAGACTCGAGGATGAACCCATTACATTTTTTTGGTCAAAGGTCACTGTGACTCATAGTCCCATTCTCTTGAATGCCATATCCCAGAAATGCATTGAGAGAATTTTCTACAAATTTGGCACCAATGTCCACCATGACGTCAAAATTGCTGTTTAAGTGTTTTTTTCACATATATTATTATTATCAGGTTATTTAATGACTCTAGACAAATACTTTTACTTGTTGCTGGAGTAACTGCTAACGAACGATGACAGAGGCCAGTTACAGTAACAAGGTAATTTATGGAGTTTTTTGGTAGACTTACTGGTAGCTGTGTTGCTGATTTAAGTGCTATACTGCTGCTAAATGTAGTTACCTGCCATTAGCATGGTGAGCAGTCCTTGTTTACTCAGCCCGGCCACAGAGAACCACCTCATTAGTGCATTCGTCAAGTTTGCCTCCGTCTGCTCGGAGGCTGAGCTGCTCTGTCGCGGTCTGGCCGTGTTAACTGGGAGCTAAGTGTCAGAAGAGTCAGCGGCGGCAAAATGATAAAGTGATGACATTTTATATCCAAAAGATCAAAGGTCAACTTCACTGTGACATCATAATGTTCTGGGAAAAATGGCAAAAAGAAATGTTATTCAGCATCAATCTGACTGGTGGCTGGAAACATACAATAAAAATGTATTAAAGACACACAAAATCTCACATGTTCTCTCAACCCAGGCAAGACTAAAGTTCTGTCTGGTTTCTTTTTTATTTATTTATTTATTTACAGTGTGTTTGGTTCAATTTATTCAACCTTAAAAAACACAAACCTTTAGGCTCAGCGCTCTAGTGGCTTTAGAAAGAAAGATTATTGTCTTTGCAGGATTGTCTACAGTCAGATATTTAACAGAACCTTTCTTCTTTCTCCCCTCAGATGATCAAAGTAGCTTGGTTGTTTTACTTTTCAAAATACATCGAACTCCTCGACACAGTAAGGACCTTTCCATCTCTACCATCATTTAAATTTTCGACCTTTTCTTGTGACTTTTTTAACCGTTTTTTGCATGTTAACTTAAAGTTTGATCTTTAATTTATTTAAGGTATTCTTTGTGCTGAGGAAGAAACAAAGCCAGATCACGTTTCTCCACGTATTCCATCACTCCTTCATGCCCTGGACGTGGTGGTGGGGCATCACCTTGACTCCTGGTGAGGTTTACTAAGCGTGATATAAATGTGAAACACTTCGTACATGCACACATTACGCACAAGAAACAAGGAATATAAGTTACTTTCACACTACTTTGCATCCAAAGAAACAGTTGTATGACACAATTCTGTGTATGTTTCCCCTCTGAAGTAGGGGGAATGGGCTCCTTCCACGCCTTGGTGAATGCATGCGTCCACGTTATCATGTACTTCTACTACGGACTCTCTGCCGCAGGACCTCGCTTCCAGAAATACCTTTGGTGGAAGAAGTACATGACCGCCATCCAGCTGGTAGGTCTCCATTTTAAAGAAACCGTTTACCCCCAAATTAAAAATGCAATTTTTCCTCTTACCTGTAGCGCAATTTAGACATCTAGATCGTTTTGGTACAAGTTGCCAAGTTTCAGAGAGGTCTGCCTTCTTTCGAATATAATGGGACTAGATGGCTTTCGGCATGTGGTGCTCAAATAGGCAAAAAAAAAAAAAATGCTTGTGTTGTGAGCAGTTTTATGTAGGAACTACAAGTGGGTGACATAAAACTGCTCATTACAAGGTGTGTGGATTATCTTGAGTAACCGGGTCATTACTTCTGGAAAGATACACTGATGTTGAGTTTTTCAAGTGTTTGTTTTTGGCGCTTTAAACACCACA
The DNA here is from genome assembly GCF_965226575.1 of Pagrus pagrus. Classification (NCBI taxonomy): domain Eukaryota; kingdom Metazoa; phylum Chordata; class Actinopteri; order Spariformes; family Sparidae; genus Pagrus; species Pagrus pagrus. The sequence continues at coordinate 9,464,028 of NC_140196.1, forward strand.
AGCCTAGTGCGATATAGCTCCATCATATTTGAGAGAAGGCAGAAGAGGAAAAATGTGTTTCTGATTTTGTGGTGAACTGTCCCTTAACTATTATTTAATATTACTATGGATCTGGTTGCAGATTAAATTTTTAACAACAATCCGTCCTTTCCCCGTCATTTCACAGACGCAGTTTGTTTTGATATCCGTCCACATCAGCCAGTACTACTTCATGGAAAAGTGTGACTACCAGAATCCCCTTTGGATCCTCCTCATTTGGATGTACGGCACGTTCTTCTTCCTGCTCTTCTCCAACTTTTGGTTACAGGCCTACATTAAGGGCAAGCGCCCTCCCCCCAGCAACGACAAGCCGAAAACGAACGGCTCGACCAGTGAACCTATCACTGTGGTGGCCAATGGGAAACACCTGGGGAACGGGACTGCACACCACCACACCAATGGCACAATCCTCCTGGGCAAAGTAAAAGAAATCTAACTTTGTGACTCTGGAAATGAGAAGGAGGCTCTGGAGAGCTACGTCATTCATATGCAGGAGCACGTTGGAACTGCACAGATTTCAATATGCTACTTCTAAACTTCGTAATTGTGTATATAATCATAGTTTTTCTTAAGCACACTTGTTGGGATATGAATGGCATGTTGTGTTTTGCCGGTGATCTCTACTTTGCCACATTGTGTTTGTTAGTTATTGCGAAATCTATTAACTGTGATGAACACTGTATGACGACAATTGGTGCTCGTTTTCTCACTGATGGTATTTTTCGACCCACGCAAGTTCGACTTACACTAACTGCTGTTTAGCTGGCATGACTTTGTCGCTTGGGAGAATCGCACAGTTTCCACTGAAGGCTAGCACATTTAAATAACTGCTACTAAGTTACATTGTAAATGTCAAATATTTAGTTTTTTGTTGTTTTTTTTTTATTTATCTTTTCAAATAAAATACATTTTAGATAAAGGTCTGTGTCATTTGGAAAGCAATTGTGCTCTTTGTAAGACACATACCACACCTCAATTTTTCAATTTTAAGAATTGTGGAAAAGAAATGTTATACTGTATATTACAGTATTGATGCATTTTGCATTTTTGCATAATTAGGTAGTGACATATACACTGCTTTGAATGTTCATCCCTATGAATCCATTCTGAGTTTTGCAAGACTGTATGGTCTTTTCTCGCAGCACACTGTGTACATAACGATAATAGAAATAAAGTGCTTTTCTATTAAATTAGGATAAAATAAAAAGTGTGCTGTAGACGTCTGTTTCTGAATATCACTGCAGAATGTGTCTTAAGATTGATAAATGTACGAGGTTTCTACTGTTGTTTACACGTGCAGAGGAGGGATGATGATTTGAAGCACTGCTAGCCTTTTTAGAAATTGATCTTATTCATAAAAACTGAATGAGTGGATGTTTAGATGTATCCAGAAGCTGTTTAAATGTTAGTTAACCCCTCACAATGTCCAAGAGATTAACTTGTTTCTGACTTAAACAGAAATAAAAACTCTAAATATTTTATTATTTTGTTATGTTTCACCTCAAATAAATCTGATCCAGGTTTTTTATGATTTTCTACACAATGTCCGTCCAAACAGGCAAATAGAGGCCCGATGAAAGACTTGACTGAAAATAATGTGCACAGGCACCATTAGCTAACAAGAAAAAAGACAGGAAAAAACAAATGAGAATGTAATTTTTTAAAATCCTGTTATTGTAAGCAACACAATGGCAAATAAGCATTTTGTGTTGAAAAGTGTTGGGAACATCAGGGCTCAGGTGAAAAAAACTTTTAGACAGCCTCCAACATCTGCGAATTAATCTCCATCTCCATATAAATAGACAATCTTGATTGAAAAAAAAATAAAATCAAAACAAAAAGCCTGATTCTAGCATCAAAAATGAATGTGTGTGACACTAGACAGTTGTAATATTTGAAATGAAATTCGATGTTTGAATGCAGTGTTAACTTGGAGAGAACATACCTGGTAAACCATAAATAACTGAGCTGTATAGATCTGTCCTCGTGTCAAACGTCTTTAACCTGGGTCTGCAGCAGGTTTAAATTATACCTCAGACAATCCCTCTACGGGACTCAGCAGGTTCAGACTAAACCACAAATGCAAAATTATCAGAAGTACAGCACTGCAGTTACAGTCAGTGACACTAAACAGGTTTTAAACCAGTCTTAGACCACAGCTTCTCTACTACCAACACAGGTCTATTACTTAGAAGTTGCAGGATAAGCACACCATTTCTATTCTTCTGGCAGGTGTCAAGATGCCGCGATTAATATAAAATGTCTTTCGCTACATCTTATTACTTGCCCTAGTCCTACAGTTTGCAACACGGAAGAACTAAAAGATGCCTTCAAACTGACAAAACCACACATGGGGAACAAACCATTTATTTATAACCCATCTTACTGTATACAATGCATCAGAATTACAATAAAAGCCAAGTGAAGGTCATAAATACACTTCAAAAAACAGAACTGCTTAAAAGCCAACACTAAACAATTGTACTTTACCACATAAGGCCTGTATAAACAACGGAGACTAACAACCCCCAACACCACTGATCAGAGAAGTAAAGTTGCCACTTAAAGGCAGAAACACTGGGGGGAAATCTTTATTGTGGATAAATAAAACATTTGCATACAACTGATTTCATAGATCAAAAAACCTCAAAACCTAATTATCTGATTGACTGGTGGATGACACCGCTAGTTGATTTGACCATCCTCTCTTTGGCTGCCTTCTTTACGGGATCCACTTCGAAGCACTTCCACAGACGAATAGTCTCGTCTCCAGCGACAGTCGCAATGGAAGAGCAGTCTGGGCTCATTGTCAGGCTCAGGACTCTGTCCTCGTGGCCTAAAATAAAAAGCATTAGATGTGTTAATACAAGAAAACGTGAAGTACAGCACTTCACTGAATGTTCCCTTTAAAGTAAATTACATGTGAATTACAGAGCCAGTCAAAAATAAAAAAAATAATAAAAAGTACTTACCGTTGAGTTCTGCAACCTTGGTGAGAGAGGGGTACTTCCAGATAACGACGCTGTTGTGGGCGTAGCCATGGGCAGAGACCAGCTCCTTGTAGTTGGGCGCAAAAGCCAGTGACGAGATCTGAAAAGTAAAGATATGCGATTTGAGGAAAGACTTTCATTGTCACCTCCAAGTTAAAACAATTTCCAAATTAAACAGTTTATAATCTCTACCGTGGGGTCTCTCAATCAAAACAATACATGTAAATAGTGTGGCATTGTGGTAGTTGCCGTCTTTGTTGCTAAAATCACCAACATTGCTGATTAAATCTACAGACTGAGCAGAAAGGTTTACAGACTAGGCACGTACGCAAGTTTTATTCACATTATCACGTTTGCCAACTTCCTCCCTCAAAGTTATAGCAACCAGACAATAGACATTTTAATCCAGAGATGTTACATATTATATCTTTAAGTACATTTTCAACTAGAATAACCATTGAACCTAAAAGGATCTAGAAGTGTGTAGTTACCTGAGACTGAGTGTCAAGAGAGCTGATGCAGGAGCCGCTGTTTACATTCCAGATGCGGATGTGACGGTCGCTGGTCCCACCTCCAGTTGCAAGTATACTTGGCTGCCACGAACACCAGGCCAAAGCCTGAAATAGTGACAACATATCCAAAAGTGAATTTCAAACTCGGCACGATCTACAGCAGAAGATTAAATACAAGTATTGACACTTTATCCTGGCAGTTTTAAAAAGGTCTAATTTGCATTCTGATGATGTTTGCCAGTTCAGGTATGAAGTCCCTCACCTTCACAGCTCCTTGATGTTCACTCCAGCAGCGGACCGGCTGCGACTGCGCACGGGACCATACACACACCAAGTTGTCATTGCCTCCACTGGCCAGGTATCGGCCATCGGGGGACCACTGCAGCCCACAAACCTCCTGTGAGTGACCAGTGAGCGTGGAGATGTGATGTTCTGCCACCCGCACATCATGATGGTGGATGTGTCCTGATCTCGAGCCACTAAGGAAGAAACATTACATTTGAGTCCAAAACACAACACTGGAAATGTAATCTTTTATAACAGGTGAAGAAACAACTGTACCTGGAGAGAACATGGTCATTCCAGCTCAAGCTTCCAACTCGAGCCGTGTGGCTGGCCATGCTGCGCAAACGCTTCTGGTTTTCAACATCCCACAACTAAAAAAAAAAGGAGACAAATATGTATGAATACAAACAATTACGAAACAGTTCTTTGAATGCCATGCGTCCCTATGAACGTAGCTGGGGTGTTCATTAGCACACTGACCTGAACTTTGCAGTCACTGGTGCCGATGGCCAGGTAGCTTCCCTCTTTGGTCCAAGACAGTGAGCAGATGTAGTCTTCCTCTCGCTCCAGCTTCATGAGAAGAATGATGTCTCCTTGAGTGGCATCCCACAGGTAAACACTGTTATGAAGCGCCACAGCCATGATATTTCGACTACTCCAGTCAAGCAAATTCAAATCTGGAAGAAAAACGACAAAATAAATGTTTGCTAGGTTTACAGGAGTGCTTTGAGGCATAAAGCTCAAAAATACACATAAAATCGTTATATTCAAACACAAAGACTAACACCGTACTGATATGCAGCCTCACTGGATTGCTCTAAATCCAAGATGTGACAAGTTACGCATACATAGCTGTTGGTTAAGTATAAAATATTTTCATGAATGGATGTCATCAGGAAAAGCAAACTTACAAAAATCATTTCGAAGCTCAGGAGCATCCAAGATCCTGTCAGGAGTTGAAGATATGTATCTGGTCTTCTTCATAGAGGCAGGCGTTATAGCCTGACTGTAGAGGACTTTCAAGTTGTTTTGATAGCCTGTAAATTAGACCCCAAAAAAAGCAAACAATAAATTTAAAGACTCCTTGCTCTCTGCAGTCATGCAATATTCCTGCCAAGCATTCATATAGCCTTACCCTCCGGAGCATTCAGGGGCTTCCCGCCAAGGTGCAGGATCTTTGCATCTTCGATGTTGTATCCATTTAGTGACATAGACAAGGCCTTCTGGCTTTCCTTTAAAAAAAACACAGTTTTGGCGTTAATTAAATTCTCAATTTACAAAATGTATAAAAAAAAGGTGGATGTATCAGAATAACGTACTGATGATCCTCCTTGATTGTTTGCGTCCACAGGCTCATTCTCCTTTGACAGCAGGAAACTTGCGACATCCATTTGTTTGCTGTTTCGGGTGGGAATGAAGCGGTCGCCTCCCATCTTAGAGGGCGTTTGTTTTTTATTTTTGCCTATGATACAAAAAAAAAAAAAAAGTTTAACATTTGAAATTGCACCCATTTTTCACAGAAAACTGCCTATGAAAACAATGAAACCTGCTTTCTAAAAAGGTCAGATGTTGACATATATTCATATGGAAGTCTAAAACATCCAAGTAGATCTTTAAAAAAAAACCACAACATTAAAATTCAAGTCAATTAATCCACTCCCAGACAACACAAACGTAATTTTAAATGAGCCAGACTGAAACTTAAGGTTCACTTAAATCAAACACTGCAGTATGAAAAACAAAATAAAGGAGGGGCCCGGCCTTTGAGCTTTGCTGAGCCTCAAGTTGGACCCGTGCACTGGGCACACGTTACCTGGTGTTTTGCTCGGTGTTTTTGATGAGCTCAGCGACGAATTGGCAGATTTACCGGGCGAAAGACCGTTCAAGGCGGATGTGTTTGATGAGCTGGCCTTCCTCTGCCACCTCGCCATGGGAGCGTTGGTGATGGGCATGTCCAGCTTCAGGATACTGTGGATGTCATTCTCGAAACCAAACTGCGCCATCTTTCCAGGTTTTCACACGACCTGTACATCAGGACAAATGAAGAGAGAGTCAGATGTGCAACAGCAACATGCTAATATAAGCTACCGCTGAACGAGGGCTAGCTTGAGAGCAATGCTAACTCTCAGAGGGTCTCAGAGTTAGCTTAAATAAAACTTAAACTATATTTCAACCACAGCTTTCTTTGTCACTTCAGTTAGTTAGTTAGGTACGAATGCAGTTAACCTCACTTAAAGTAAACAACCACAAGTTAGCATACAATTCAGTAGCGTTAACCGCTTTAAAAGTTTAATTACCGTTACGTAGTAATCTGAGACATACCTGCGATGATTAACCGAAACAAAATGTGCCACTTGTACACTTCACAACAATCAAAATGAGCTCTCCTCTTCCAGAAAACGTGGCATACGCTTGCAGCAGCACTGGCCTTTCTCTCTCTCGTCGCTCTCCGAAGTTTGAATTTGGTGCAGATGACGCCACACCGTTTAAATCCCAGAAAGCGCCCCTGTGATTGGTTCATTCAAGGAGGCACCGTTATCGCCATGGCATTCCTATGGTAACGCCTACGAATGCGATTATCTGATTGGTTGACGGGAACTTCCTGAAAGCTCAACGCCGGAAAACGATCCTCCGCCCCAAAAATCTACCGCCATCTGCCGGCCACGAGAGGATGTTAGGGTAGTAAAAATCAAAATATATGACGAAGGAAAAACGACATTATCTGAGGAAAATGTAGTGTAGGTTGCTTCACTTTGAAACGTCAGACAGACATTTATTAAATGTCTTCATTTGATCATTTGAAGGGTGAAAAATATATTTGAAGGCGATATAATCACAGAAAAACTCAATGTTAAGATCACATGTGCACAGCTGCAGTAATACAAATGTGTGTCTGATTATACTATATTATATTATATTATATTATATTATATTATATTATATTATATTATATTATATTATATTATAAAGTTGAAGGGATACATCAATAGAGGACTCATTTTATACTGGAATATAAATTTAAATGCAAATATAACATAGGCTGTAGTGCATACTGTAGCCTATAAAAAATACTGTATGAGACATTAACCTTTAGATCCACTCATAATTAACTTACCCATGATTTATTTATTCACGAGAACCATAGTGAACATCACTTCTCAAATGTCAAATTATGATTGTGGAGTTATCTGATTGGATTAAGAAAATAAAATACTTCTCACAATGTGCAGGATAAGATAACAAAGCAAATGGTTGAGCCATTCACAGCTGATCAGTTGTAAAAAGAAATAAGATTCACTCCCATTTCACTTTCTGTTCATAGTACTCCACATGAAGTATTGTCAGCGATTGAAAATGCGATTTTTTGAGAGGTAGTAATGCTGATATTAGATTCTTCTTTTTCCTTTACAGTTGATTAATACAAAATGTTCCTATCAAAGTAATAATTCCATGACTGCTCTTTGATTAGAAGCAAAGATTGATTTTGTACCCAAATGTATGTGTGATAATTACATTAATGGGATTAAACGACTGATCAATTAAGTGAAAATCTCACCGCATGCATAATATGGATGGTGTGCTCTAATGCTCAAATATGATCAAAGCCAAAAAAAATACAACTAGAGTTATGTTTTGGAGATTATTGACCTACAATAACATAAAATGTTGTGACTGCAGCAACCAGGAAGCATACGTTCCTGAAAATAAAATAAATTGACAGCATTCATTATCAGTGGATTTCTACTAAACCTCATTTGTTCATTCATTAACTTTGGCATTAAAGGTGTAATCAGGCACAATTATCTTGGGAGCGCCATGAACAGACAAATTAGATGCTTGAATGTATGAGTTTCAAAAGTCTAAACTTCTTAACCACCATGAAACCATTACATACACTTATCTGACATTTTTTATAACTCAATGATCACTGATGAGGTGCAAATGTCCTACTCACTCCCCCTTTGGTTATAAACCGCCTCATCAGTATTTTAAGAGGGTGAGTAAAGCACTAAACAAAAGAACAAGGCAACACTAAAACTGCTTGTAACAAGTGCTTCATTTTAGATAATCCTTTTAAGTAAATGATTAAGAGACTGAGCTACCAAAACATAAATGAACTGTCCAGAATTATTATTATTTTTTTAAAGTGAATTTTGGAATTTGCCTTAAAATCAGTTTTCCTTATATCGCAGATACTAAGTGAAATAATAAATCTGACAATATAAAACAAAACATGCCATAAAAGTATCTTTAATTCAATATTTTCTTCACATTTTACATGAACAAACAACAGGGAAAAACAGACACTCACAACAATGTACAGTATCACAGAGAAATATATTTTACCAAATTAACCAGACTGTTTGAATAACTACAGACTTAGTCAATCCAGTGTTTGGCAGAGTTTCTCTGTGAATGGTCTATCAGTGGCAAAACACTTGATTTCAGCAGGGCTTTATCTACAGATTGATAAGACAGTTTGTGAAATTGTATGTCTTAACTCACAATAGATACTGTGTGTGCTTGTGTATATTTGTTTACTTGCGTTGCTTACTCCAGGAATTAAGACGTCTGCCCTTACAGTTACAGTGCAAAATGAAGCTTGTACATTGCTGCAGCTGGTGAATATATTAACATTTCTTTGTGTGTGTCTATATGTGTATATGTGCACGTTTTGAAAGTATATGCAATAAAAACACCAATGTAAAGTGAGATACATGCATTAAAGTGCATATGATAATGTTGGTCACAGATGTTTCATACAGTGAGCTGTTGGTACTTCAGCTTAAGGTTTGGTTACATTCATGGAGCAACACAGTCTGACTGTGTTGAAACAGTAAAGAAGACATTCAGCAGTAGAAATGGAGCAGCAAGCTCGAACGTGACCCTGTTGACCAGCTGGAACTTTTAATTAAAGGGTGCGGTAACCATTGGCCTTTACCTCTGGAGCCATTTCAGTCATGTCCTTCGGATAATGTATAACAGAGCCAATAACACCTGCAAGGAAATCAAAGAGATTAGGCTGACATTCATAAAAGGAAAAAAGAAAGCTAACATAATGAGCTGCACACTCTGAGAGGCTGTTCACATTTGGTATCAACATGCGTCCTGAGTGATCCAATCACAAGCAGACAGCTTAACACCCATCAGTTCACACCTGGCATCAACACGCGTCTCGACATACACCGATCAGCCACAACATTAAAACCACTGACAGGTGAAGTGAAAAACACTGATCATCTCATCACGATGCGATGTTCTGCTGGGAAACCTTGGGCGCTGGCATTCATGTGAATGCCACTTGGCACACACCACCCATCCAAACACTTGTGGACCAAGTACACCCCCACATCACAACAACACTACCCGATGGCAGTGACAGCAGGACAATGTGCCCTGACACACCGCAAACAATGCTCAGGAACAGCTCGAGGAACACAATAAAGGACCCAAGATGTTGACCGGGCCTCCAAATTCCCCAGATCCTAATCTGATCGAGCATCTGTAAGACGTGCTGGAGCAGGTCTGATCCATGGAGGCCCCACCCCCTAACATACAGGACCCAGAGGATCCACTATAAAACGCCCTGGTGCCAGACACAACAGGACACCCTCAGCGGTCTTAAGTCCATGTCTTGACAGGTCAGAGCTGTTTTGGCTGCACAAGGGGAACCTTCACAATATTAGGCAGGTGGTCATAATGTTATGCCTGATCAGTGTATGTCTGGACTCCTTGTGATCGGATCTCACGCACCGAAATGCAAATAAACACGCACATCAATGAAACAAACAGATAGAATAATTTTTAAAAATAAAGTTTTGTCGAATTAACAAGGAGGCCCAAATAGTTAATAATTTGTTGTGGACAGCATTTCACAAAGTTTATAAGTTTCTCCTAACTCCACAACTCACAAAATTGAGTGAATTTTAAAGGGAGTCTGGGGACTTTCTCCACAGTTTCCTATATTAGTTATTGTTAACTGTATTTGTAAAACATGACATGTTTACCTACAATAAAATATCGTCTTCTTCCATAAATTGAGTGTAATGGATGAAATCAGTTGAAACAGCAGCTGGGAGTTAAGATGTACTTCGACACAGAAGCACAGGGGCTGGTACAGTGTTGCCATGACAAACTGACACTTTACACAAGGAAAGAAACAACTTAATGTATTTCATTTCACGCCAAATTTAAAAGAAGGCATTAATGATTTAGAATTTGTCGTGGCAAAGTTTTGCAAAGTTTGTCAAGTTTCTCTTTCACTCAACAACTCTTAAAATCATGCAGTTTCTATAGGGAGTCTGGGGATATTGCCGTCACTAGTTCAGTGGTTAGTTTGCCTGTTGTTGTGACTTCTCCTTGTTTAGTGGAGGACATCAGTTGAGTAGGCGGTCCTTCAATGTGGCCCGGGACACATGTGGGTACACACTGCGCAAAGAATGTGGTCACATGCGGCCCAGAAGACCTCCAAACGTGGTCCGAGTCATCGGATCTCAAATGCATCCTCGATGCATCTTGGGGTGTTCACACCTTTACTTAGAGCTGTGCACTTGTAATCAGATCACTCAGGATTTATGTTGATACCAAATGTGAACAGCCTACCTCTAGGTCACTGTCCAAGATTATTGCTTTGCGTGTCACTTATAAAAATCTTCTGAACATTAACAAAGTCATCCCTGTGTCAACAGCTGACCTGCAATTGCAGTCATATTCAGTAATAATAAAACTGAGGTCGTACTGTATACACAGTAACCCTGAATGACACACCAACACCTTGAAAATGAAAAGATCATGCCCATCCTAGGGGGATACTGTTTGGATTTGATTTAATATTTAACTCTCTGGCTGTCTTCTCCCATGACTGTTAACAGAGAAGTCTCCAGTCTGCTGTGAGCTCAGAGAAAACATAGGGAGTGTTGTTGTCTTACCTCCAGGGTGCCTCAGACCTAGGCAGAGAGTGAGAGAAGGACAAAACACATGACTATGCTTTACATTTCCCCGTGAGTATGAGAGCCCATACCAAAAATCATGTCACAGGACATGTGTGAAAATAAACCCAAGTTATGCTGCATTTCATGCGGGTAAATGACGCAGTAAAGTAAAGCAGATATAAAGATTGTTTGATTACTGCATATGATAAGATATTTTTTATGTAAGGGTGCTTTTGGGAATCTCCCTGTGATTAAAGGCTGTACAGCTTGTTTTACCATTATCCAAACGGAAAGTAAAAAATCTTATTTACTCACCCAGCCTTTTGGAGAGGAGGAGGCTGATTATGATAAGTCCAGTAAACGCCGTGAGTGCCAAGATTGGGATCAGAAACCGAGGCAAAGGAGTCCCTGCAGCTAGAAAACATTCCAGAAATAAGTAACCTGAGAGTGTCAACTGAACTGGTCACCATCGAATGTGTTGGTGCTGTATGTGGAGGTGGATTGTTGCAATCACTCGGAGAAAACTGATGTTTCACTGTAGGATAACACTTTCACTTGTGTCATATGACCCACAGTCAAATGCTATCAGCTGCCTCCACAATCCACAGCCAGCAACAGTGTTCAGGATTTCTTCTCTCTTGATTTTCAACACTAGAAATATTCAGGACTACCAGACAGGTACAGCTATGGACCCAGAAAAGGTGTTATCTAATATTGTGATTAATTATATCTTGTATTAGTCACCTTGCAGTGAGAATATCAGTTAGGACTGCACAATATGGTTATGGCGTAACTTTCATTTTCACTTTAAAAAAAACTTAAAACCATGATGATGTTTACATTTTGTTGAATTCTGCACCAAAGAAACAGGTTTCTGTGCCGCTCTGCAGTTCGTCATTATAAATCTGTTCGCCACACAGTATACTCTTTATTAAAAATTGCAGCTTCTTGTGATTTGGATATTGCACTTTGCCATATTTCGATTTGATTGACTGATTGTGCAGCTCAAATATCAGCTAATTAATAATACAGAATGCGCCCTACAGCCTGAGGTTAAAGTTGAAAACGTTCATTCACGTCTCAAAAGCATCAATCAGAGCTAAAATCAAAATGCCATTGTGGAGGGAATTACTGTATATTATTCTTATTGATGATGTCATTATTTTGCAACTTGATGTTGGCTCCAATATACAGTTACAGCTATTGTCACAGGTCCAGTGTGTAGGGTTCAGTGGCATCTAGCACTGAGGTTGTAGAATGCAACCAACAAAACACACATCACCCTCCCCTGCACAAAAAAGAAGAAAGGCCCTCCAGCGTTTGGTTTGTCTTCTCTAGGCACACATTTTAAATAGAGCTAGATAGTGTAGTTTAATGAGAATTGCTTGCCTGGGCCATACGCCAAAAAGTTTCCTTCCTTCACGGTTTACTTCCTGGTTATGCGGCCCACAGAATAAGCCCTGCCCATTGACTTTACATTTTGATGGCAGCACAGATTTTTTTTAATCACTTTTCTTGGTTCAAGGAAAGTTTGATGAAAATTAAACCACCATAAATCAAAATTTATAATAAAAACTGTCATTATTGACCTTTAAGTCAGTTCGACGGGTCCTGTCAACAGTCAACATCTCACTTCTAATGGCGGTCTATGAGGAAAATGCATTTTGGGCCACAGGGAAATGTTTTGGTCACAAGGCAAAATTAGAAGAAAAGCTAAACATTGTCTCAGCATCCAGGTCTTAATAATACATTCATGGTGCTGGGCTCCTGTGAAAACATGGCGGACTCTGTGGATATAAAGGCTCATTCTAAAGCAACGAGTCCTAAATCCTACATCTGCCCTTTAAGTAAAAAAAAAAAGATAGGTAACACACACTCAGACACAGAAAGAATATTTACCTGACGGCTCTCCAGAAAGCCTCAATTCTCTCATTAGCTTGATGCATCCCTCCTGAAGGCGGATCCTCTCCGTCCTCGTGCGCTGAGGCTCCTGGTCCCACAACACTTTAAGGGCCTGTGCTTGCGGTACTTGGGCTGTCCACGTGTCCGCGTGGTCCAGACTCAGGTAGACCTTCCCATCGTAGAACACACGGTCGGTCCAGTGCAGCTGAGAACCCTCCAGTATGCACTCCCGAGACCGAAGGACAGTGTGGTTTCCTTATGAAGTGAGATAAAAGCTATTAACAAACAAGTTGTCATTTTTCACAGCGATTACAGTCATTAGTGTCACATTAAGGTTTTTCTTACTCGTGGCTGAAGTCTGGTTGGCACTTGTATGAGTTGGAAGGAGTGCATCAGCTGACAAGGTTTGGATGATTCGGTCAGCTTCCTGGCTCGTCCCAGTGAGAGAGACTCCATTGAGAAGGACCTGGTCCACGACCCGCTGAGCACCCACGACTCCCGACTGTTGGACCTGCACGATGATGGTATCTGATGGGAGACAACCAAAATAGATGCATTAACAGCTGAGAAAAGGGATGAGAAAATGAACTGGACTACAATGAACTTTAAATTGGGGATGAAGCCTCAATTTAATACTGATGTCTCTATCGACAAATAGGACAATCAGCGTGGAGATTGGCTGTTCCTGTTTCGTTAAAGTAGCTATTGTTAATACCATGTCATGAGTTGTATAAGTCATGAAGTGAAAACTATTTTTATGGCGCAGCGCTGACGATGAATTGAGTGGTGTCACACCCTGAGGAAAGAAGCTGCTCTGCAGTCTAGTGCAACAGTCTGGCACTAAGATAAAGCTTGCTTTGTTTCACCATCATCATTGTTTGTCCACAGGTGCTGCCAGAATCAAAATAAATACATAAATAAAAGAGTTCCTTGTAGAAACTGGCCCACGCCACAATGATAGAGTACACATTTCAAAAGAAGCAAAACATGATTAGAAAAGCAAAAGCAAAAGCAAAAGTACTCATTCTCATTCAACTATGATCTCATAGATAACTAAAAGTGGAACTAACGCCAGTGTCAACAGTAACTGCACACTAAATTTCACAACGGCAGGATTTATTGCAGGGTTAATGTGTTGACATTGTGCAGGTGTAGCAACATGACACTTGTGTAAATCAGCTGCACAATAACCTACTTGTGTAAAGAAGAGGCGTTTAAGTGTGAATCTCAAAATTAAAAGGGGCACTAACTCAGAATTTTCATATTTACAGTATGAATGAGGTAACAAGACAAACATTATGTCAGATAACAGATATTTATGTTTTCTGTAAACTGAACAAACAAGCTGTTAATATTTATTTTATAATAAATAAACACGGTCCCCAGAAGGTGGCGGGGTCTGCCAAATATAAACAAAGTAAAACGGCGTGAAATTGTGTTGTCCTTTAAGCTCAGTTTCTCCAATCAGTTTGTTTAGGCAGAGCTTCCTCTTCCCCAAAACTACATAATGCACCTTTAAAATGACTGCACAGAAAAGCTGCAACAGGTAATGTGAATTGTTTGCAAAGGCAAAGTTAACGTACATAACCCACTTTTGTCTTAGTCTTCTCCTTAGTGTCATTATGTCTTGTTGTTGTAACGCAAAGCAATTCAAAGACACACCCTTCTTACCTACTGGAGCGGGAAACCCCAGGGACAGCTCGCTCATCATCAGCACGAGAAAGGCAAGAAAATGCATCATAGCGTCTCTTGTTTCGGCTTCAAATCCAGCAGCGTTCAACCGTCAAGGAAAACCCGTCAGAGTTATAAATAGCACGGATTGTTTAAAGCCATTTAAACGAAACCAGTGCCGCTATAATACAGCCTAGACTTTGTGTAAGACGATAACTTCAGCACAGCCCTCCTCCTCTTCTTCTTTACGCTCTCATCTCGGTTTCACTTTTAGCCTTGTTTAAGTGTCCGTCTGGTTCGCCTCTCATTGGCTGATGAAGCTCACACGTGGTCCAGCAGGTCCTCGCCCATCACGTCCTGCGTGTCAGGGCCCACAAACAAACAAACAGACAAACAAACACCTGAGTGCAAACGACTACCTGAGGGTAAAAACTAACATAACCGGTTGTGTAGGTGGGAGGAGAGAAAATTCAGTGTCACAGGTGACAAAGTCCTGCAATGAAACTGTCATGTGTGATCAGGAAAGTAAAACTAATTAAGAATGAAAGTCTTGTGAATTATATGAGAAAATTAAAGCTTTAATTCTGATGCATTAGTGTGGAAAGGGACTTGAATTTCATTTGCCAACCTGCCCATCAGTATCAGTTTGGGGTTCAGTATCTTGCTCAAGGATACTTTGACGTGCAGCCAGGGGAGCAGGGAATCGAACCAGCGACCTTCCAATCGGACTGGAGGACCCTGAAGTTATCATCAGCTAAAACATTAAAACATGGCGTACGCGTTAATAATGCATCACTGATACTAATAAAAATCCAATCATATACATGACTAGGAAGGATTACATGAAGGATTGTATTGGTTTTACTTGTAATTATTAAGTATTGCTACTTCTGCTTCAGTAAATTATCTGAATACTCCAACCATCACTGACAACTACTTCAAAAACATATAAACTATAAGATGAGATTTGGTTTAACTTTAACTTTAAAGGTAATGCTGAGAAGCAAACGAATGTAAAAGTGGAGTTGCAGCAGTCCCGTTGTTTGAGACCGGCTGTCTTTATTTGTTTTGGGCTGATTTTCCCTCATGACTAATTGCAGCGGATTAAGATCTCCTGTGCACAGGGTGGGGGGACTGACTCCTGATTGAGGAGTGGAAGCAGCTTTCCCTCCGAGCCAATCGTGGTGTGACGACACCCTGTTTGTGAAGGCTTAAAAGAGCTGGGGAATCACTCTCAGTCTGAATCTGTCCCTGACCCATTGGGAGCCTCATTCCCCTTAGATTGCTAGCCAGAAACTCTGGTCTGTTTAGGCCCTACTGTGTTTTCCTGGCTGCCCACATCATTCTAGTGAGGAAAAAGTGAGGTGTTTATTTGGGAACCCCTTGAAACCCAAATCCCTACACACCTTCAGTTTGATATTTTATTTCTCTGGGGCTTGTAGGAGCACATTTGTTTATTATACCCGGACGAGGCATTTGTTTATCGGCTTATTGTCCAAGTAGCGGACACTGGGGCGTTCCCCCTAGATTTACATGTTTTTGTTGATATTTGTTTGTAGGTCGGGCCTGTAAGCATTTTACTGCCAGTACCGCCACAGAGTCCTTCCGCTGGTTTTCCCTCTGATATATTTTGCACTTTTTTCTACTGAAGTACACTTTTGAATTTTGTTTTGGTCAGTGGAGTTTACAAGTGTTCGGCTCCTCTCTGTTTATTCAGCTGCTGTGGAACAGGAAATGGTGCTCTGTCTCTAACGCCTTGTGGCTTTCCCTGTCAGTGTCGATGAAGCTGCGGTTACTCGGCCTTTTTAGTTAGTGTCTCTCTGTGGTGGCTCTGCTCAGATAATCTGACACTAGTATGTTTTGTTTTATGTTTCATGTTATTATGCCACACACATTGTGTTTTTGTAGTTCATGCCTAGTGTCCTACTCTCTCATTGGCTGTAATCTTTGTTGTTGAGATTGAGCATCATGGCCTGCTGGTTTTGGCCCAGTTACATAGTAACTCTGCTGTGGGTTCACTGGTCATGGGTCAACAAGGAGAGGGAAGACACCATCAAACTCTTCACATGTATTTTTACTACTCTGCACAGATCTAGCTTAGTGAAGACTCAAGAGAAATGTATGAGGAGAGTCTGTCCACTAGACTTTAACTTATAGTCGGACATGTCGAAAAACTCCTTCGGGAGCGAGGGGAAAAAAACTCAGGGTTAGTTGATGTAAATCTTAACAAACTCAAGAGTTTCTGGCAAACACCCTTTGTGGAAAAGGGCCCTCGTCACTTTGTCAGAGCAGGTCACAGCATTTAGATCTGCATGTGTCTGTTGTTGCTCATCCGACTTCACCTTTTTAAATTCCCTGAGGAATAAAAAAGTATGTTTGGACTATCTGTGCAATAACATACGGGAGGTTATATTGTTTCTGTGCCTGTGTAACACCCAGACAAAAAAAACCCCATTCTGTTGTTTGTTTTTATTCTTTTTTAAGAGTTAATAAGTAAATTTAATTGTTATCTACCTCGTCAATGATTCTTTTTCAGCGTGATCCTGCATTGTGTCAGTTAATGTAAAACTCCTGAACTGTCCCTTAGTGTTGTCCTGTCTGACACAGTCGGTGGTTTCTATTTGTCTGATAACGAGGAACACTTTGTTCATCTCTGTCTCTCAGTCCGCCGATCAAAAAATTACAGCAGGTCAAGCATGAATGCTGTGTTCCTACTCTTATCACACATGATGCTCCATTTACATGAGTATACTAATGATAACATGTTGTAGCGAGTATCTCCAGTATGTGTTACGCACATGTGAAATGTCACATGTTCTGCTCTGTTCTGATAAGACTTAAGGATAATCATTTGGGCACTGATGTCGCGAGCAGCCTTTTATATGAAGTGCCTCAATCTTCTGCAGGCGTATTCTTAAACAGGAAGGTGTGCAAGATATTCGGGATGTGACTGTATAAACAGTCTGATGTGAGAGTGCAGGGGACTTTATAGGGAGAGGGAGGGGAGTTTAAGAGTCAGACTGTTTTATGCTCTGTCATCCAACATGGCTCCGCAGTGATATACAGTATACTAATGAAATGACTCGCACCACACTTTTAGACGATCCTTTCACAAGCATGCAATCCTGCTCAGTTGAAATTATATGTTTCTTTATGTTGTTTTTCCTTTTTTAGGTTTCTTGAATGTACATCTGCCTTTCTTATATGGCTCTCATAGCATTAGTGAGCTGACACTGCATAAACCCTGCGTCACCCTCATTGTGTAACAGACTGATACACCCCGAGTGTGTGAAGGAGAGATATCGCAGGTACTTCCTTCCTGCTGCTGTCAGACTCCACAATCAGCACCATTTTCTTATATTGTTTATTTTTTCACTTTTATTATTGTTTATTGTAATATTATGGTCCTTCGGCTGCTGTGACGCACAAGTTTCCCCCGTTTGTGAGTTGAGATCCCGTGTAGCCAGCTTCATTTGGGCTCATTTGTCCTTTTATGTAATTATCCTGTGTTATTTTCCACTCATGTCAACATCAATTCAAGATGGCGGCCAACTGAAGCCCATGAGACATACGTTGACCTTGGCAGCATGAAAAATTCTTCACTGGACACGTCAGGGTCCCAAAATAAGACGCTATAAAAATTCCACGCTGGTACATGGAAAACTATTTCTCAGCTGGACTACTTAGGTCCAGCACGGACTGAGTGTGAACTGGCAGCCCTTTAGCAAGGCACAGAGCCAGCAAGTGCTCAATCTATGGGATTTCTCCCATTAATTGCATGTCTGGTCCTGTGTGCATGTCTATATTCGAGCCTATGGGTGCACATGTGTGTGTGCTGACTGTTAAACTGAGCGACAAAATTGAATATCCACCTTTAGGATTAACAGAGATGTGGACACTGTCATTGTGACCTGAACTCCAGTGGACTCAAGCTACTGAGAATAAATAACTTGAGACTCGACTTGGACTTTGAGCTTAAAAACTTGTCTGTGTTCATGTTATGTTTTAAGTTTAGTTTTTTACATTTGTTTAGTCTGACTGCCGGTATTTCACTGTTCGAAAGTAACGGGGATGGAATATTTAGTTATTGAAGAAGAAATAAGCTCTTTATTATTTATTATTATATTATTTAACTGAATCTCAAATCATATACAAATTCAATTCATTGTCTTTTTGAACAGGTAAGACTCCACTACAGAAATGGTGAATTGTAATAAGTAAATAAATTGTATGTAATAATAAGGTTACTTTATTTTAGAGCACACTATAAGATGTAATAAGCTGTACGTTTTGTCAAGTTAGGCAAAAACTAGAAATTATACGGTCTTTATTATACAATAAACATATATTAGACACTGGTTTATTCATTTAGGTTTTTTTTATTGGTTTAAAATAAATATATCAACAGTTAACATTCCTTTATCCCTCCAAAAAATACTGAAAAACACCTGAAAAAAGTGCTTTAAAATTGAAAAATATTTGACAATGTGTTACTTACTTCTTGTGTTACTTTAAAAGCAAAAACAAAAAACAAAAAAAAGAAAGAAAGAAAACGCCCCAGAAAAATGTCACTTTCTTTCTCCAGGGTCAAAACTGCAGGTTTCTCAAACTATGTGTGCACACGCATGGGTGGCTGTCTGCTTCACAGCTGACCGTAGAGGCCTGAGTGTCTCAGAGGCTGATTAGCGAAGCAGTTACAGTCTTATTGGTGTATACTTTGTTTGTTAGGATCATTTTTTAAATTGCACTCTTGATCACCTGAAATGTGTGACTTTAACAGGATCGAGTCACGAAGCTGGGAGCTCAAGGTACCACAATGAACCTTCTCTGATCTCTACAGAAATGATTTAATCTTTCATCAGAATATTTTCTTGCCAGCATAACAATGAATCATTCAGATTGATTTAGAGGAACATTAATACAAACGCTTTGAACCTTTGTTTCAGACACCTGCAGAATGAGGTGCTCGTAACGCTCAGAGAGACGATGAACGCTCCAACTTCCAATCTCTTGATGATCTGAAGGAAGGAAGTGTGAAGTAGCTTTCATTGTCACTGTGATCAATTGTCTTTTCATGATCATGAGGATGACTTGACCTATGATGGATCTGACTGTTGTTTCCTCAACTAGGTGCTTCAGAAGAAAAACAACAAAGCTGAGGCTGAAGACTGTATCGAGGCAAGAGTTAAGTTGTCTGTCAGTCCCTCAAGTGTCTGTGTGGCATCATCGTCATCATCATCATCATCATCATCAGTACAATAATAATGCAATATTTTGTTCATACTTGAGAGATACAAGATGTGAATATTGTCCTGGTGTATATGTGGCTTTTGCCATTTCATCACAAATAAATACAGATATCTGTTCACCTCTGTACCTTTACCTGAAGAAGACACGATCAGATCAGTCAGATCCACATCAAATAACAGACGGTAGTGTGTTTGGTGTTTTTCCTTTTTATTCGTGGCGTTAATCACAACTGACAACAAGGACTTTCATACTCATAGTCATTTTGATCACTAGATTTTTTCATTTGAGAGCATGAAAAAAACCTCACTCATGTCTAAACCCTGGCTGTGACCCTGCTGGTCAGTGTGGTCCTCCCTCCTCCCCTGCCTGTTGCAGTGAGCACGGTACACTGTGTTCACTCCTCTGGCCCTCAGCTGTTCCTCAGTGTGCTGCAGCAGCGCCCTCTTGTGTCTGACGTCAGTATGAGCCTCCACCGGATTGGCTGGGCGGTTGTCAGGACTGTTTACAGGAAACATGGCTTCCCGGTCTGTTGGAGAGCTCCAAGAAATGGAAGGTGGGTAAATATGTCAAAGATGCGCCCGAGCCACGATTATATTAGCTGGACAAGTCGGTATTAATATAGAGAAACGTGTCTATTTTTATATGAGCACATCCGGCGATTTGTTTTCCTTGTTACTCATCAGACCTCTCCATCCTTAGCTTGCTAGCTAACAAGCTAACAACAACCCTTGTTAGCTGACGTTAATCAGTTAACTCATGCTGCCCTGCTAATCGATATCTATCTCAGTTTCTCTACCCTCTTGGTCGTATTAATGGTTTGTAAATTGTTTTAATGCTATTGTAGCTTGTCTGCCCATACAACATGTTACCAATTTTGGCTCGTAAACGTGTCTACTGTGGTCCAATCAGCTACCCTGCTAGCTAACATGGTTAGTAGCTAGTGTTCAGCCTGTGTCAATGTAAGAAAGCTAACCCTAGCTTGCTAGTTGTCTCTAAACTAGTAAGATTGGAAACAGCATCACATCAGCAATTGAAACAGATTTAATTAGATAGGAAGTTTAGTCTCGATTCAGCACACATGTTTTAGCGATGTATTCACGTAACAGGGTGCAGAAACATGATCTTGTTAGCATTAATGGTTTGTTCATCCAGACAGAGGCAGGATGCTCCACATGACATCCCCTGCCTCATCAGTGGGCGAGGTGGAGCTGGGCCTAATCTAATCGTTTCATCATATTACACGTGCATCAGCTCAACGTGTCACTGATACAAAATCAGGCAGCAGCTCTGCATCTGCATGGTGTCATGTAGCTCTCTCTTCTCTTTGTCTGCTGACTGTAGTGGACAGAAGGGGTGAGTCCGAGGAGTCTGGTGATGATGAGACCAGAAGGAGGAGTATCAATGGCGACGTGGATCCCAATCAGCCCTCTAACACAAGTAAATCTGCACACCTCCAACATGTCCGCCACGTAGAAAGGGACACGAGTCTGACTGTCAGATGTGATGTAATTCAACACGAATGATCAAAAAGTGTGACACAGCATGGCAGCATTACATAACTAAGCTTTTTGTGTCCGTATCATGTCTATTAATACTCTACCTTGGTGTAATTCCCATATTGGTTTATCTGATTTAGTCTTGCTTTCATTAAAGATAAAGAAGAGTCTCCTGTCGACATGGACACCATAACCTTGGACCCGGAGGAAGAGGTAGGAAGATTGTCTAAAACTTACAACTCTGGCCCCAGATAATGTCTTCAAATGTCTGGTTTTGTCGACAAACCAAAGATATTCAGTTTGCTTTGACAGAAGAAGCCAGATGATATTCTCATTTAAGAAGCTGGAATCAGAGAATGTTCACTCTTTTCTTTAAAAAAATATTTGATTAATTGATTAGCAAAATAGTTGCTAGTAAATTAAATAGTTGACAGCTATTCGATTGATTATTGTAGCTCTACTTTTAGTAAAATGTCCGTCTCGTCTAATGACGTGCTTTGGTTGGAGCTGTAGTTGTGTTTTAGGGAGTTAGCTTGTTTGTGGTAGACTGGACTTATTTGCAGTGCTGCACTGTATGCCATGTCCTCTATTGACAAGTGTTTCGCCACTTCACCTGTATTTTTGTTTTCCGTTAAGTCCATGTGTGGGCTGGGCACTTGTGTGTACATGACACAACAAACCTTAATAACTGCTTAAAGACAGTACGTCATCCTAAGCTGTCTGTTTTCTCCCAAGGATGTTGATCTTGTTCATTGTCGTATTGGAAAGATTGAAGGATTGGAGGTGCTACAGAAGGCGAAAGTGAGTAACCTCTCGGAAAAACTACAAGTAGACTTTGTACTAGAGGAATTAGTGATATTTTCTTTATTAAATCATAACATAAATGAAGGATTAAGAGCTCAGTATTAAAGTGCAGCTATTGATTGTATCTGTTAATTGTTTTTCTTTCATCTGTCTCTTCATACAGACACTTTCCTTACGACAGAACCTCATTAAAAAGATTGAAAACCTCGACAGTTTGTGCTCACTGCGGGAACTAGATCTCTATGACAATCAGATCCGCAAACTGGAGAACCTGCACCACCTCACAGAGCTGGAGTAAGTAAGAAAAGTGTAGAGATTTCATCCAAAAAGACAACGGGTCAAGTTATTCATGGCAAATCCAATTTCTGCATATGAGCAATGAGCATGTCTGTTTTACCGACCCACAGGCAGCTCGACGTGTCCTTTAACCTTCTGAGGAAGGCGGAGGGTTTGGAGCAGTTGACTCGGGTGAAGAAACTTTTTCTGCTCCACAACAAAATTGGCAGCATTGCCAGCCTGGAACAGTTAACGGACCTGGAGATGCTGGAGCTGGGCTCCAATCGCATACGGGTAGGACAAGAAGGGTTGTTCAAACCTGGAAAATCAATACGACACATTTTGTTCTTCTTGTCTTTGGTGTGAAATAATTATTGAATCATGACGTTGAGCTTATTTGTGTCTCTTTCATTCGGTTTCGTTCACAGGTCATAGAGAACCTGGACACACTTTCGTCTTTGCAAAGTTTGTTTCTTGGCACCAATAAAATAACTACGCTTCAGAATCTGGACGGTTTACACAACCTGACTGTTTTAAGCATTCAGGTATTGTCACGCAAATCTTTTCAACACTTGTATGTTGTGTATTCTGGAAACATTGGTTAATAATTAGCACATTTCTTCGCAGAGTAACAGGATTACTAAAATCGAGGGCCTACAGAACCTCGTCAACCTGAGAGAGCTCTATCTGAGCCACAATGGCATTGAGGTCATCGAGGGCTTGGAAAACAATGTGAGTTATAGAAATTCCACAGCCTATTTCTGAAAGGACTGAATGCCAAACTGTCCATCATGTATTTTGCTAACTGTGCAAACATGCACAACAAAGTTTGTTCTGTACATTCCAACAACGTTTGTTTTCCCCCTCACAGAAAAAGCTAACAACCCTGGACATCGCAGCCAATCGAGTAAAGAAAATTGAAAACATCAGCCATCTAACAGACCTGCAGGAATTCTGGGTAAGGATGATTTGGGAGGTTTAACAAGAACCTTTTGATAAATGAGCACCTATAGCTTTACCAGCTCACCTTTTCCCCGCAGACATCTTGACTCGACGTAGCAGGAGAAGCACAGGTGTAACAATTACATTAACAGTGTCTCTGATCCATTTAAAGTCTCAGTAAGCCAAAGAGCCGACATGCACAACAGCAGAGCTTACCTTAAGGGCTGCAAGTATTATATCATGACACAACAGTTGTCCTCTTGATATTAAAGGCTGCATTACAGTAAGGTCAGGCCATTTTCTGAACTTACCAGACTGCTCTACTTGTTCTAATACTTGACTTTACCCACAATATATCAACGTCATCTATCAAAAATCACATTGTGTAAATATTTTGGAAAAGTACTAAACTATTTTGATATAATCTTTCTTGAAAAATCAAATCAGTTATGAGAATAGTTGGCGATAGCTTGTTATGACTATGACATGTAAAATTCTTCTTCCGGTGCCAGCCATGTTAAGATATGCTGTATTTTATGTCATTTATTATCTGTTTGAACACACTGTCTCTGTTCACAACATTATAGAGTGTAATAACCCTTTTTCATTAAATGTTTATATACTGCTATGTAGCATTTTTATTGATCTAGTGATTTGAAATGTTAATCTATTCATTTTTAAAGTCTTAAAGTCTTAAGAATTGTTCTTCTTATTAACAATTTTGTTTAAATGTACTCCACCTCCTCCATACCGTATGTCACCAGTCTGTGTTGTCCTCTGATTAGCTACATTGCGTATGCTTCTCCCCAGATGAACGATAATCAGATAGATAACTGGTCAGATCTGGATGAGTTGAAGAATGCCAAGTCTCTGGAGACGGTCTACCTTGAAAGAAACCCTCTACAGAAGGACCCGCAGTACCGGCGAAAGATCATGCTGGCGCTGCCCAGCGTACGCCAGATCGACGCCACCTTCATCCGCTTCTAAACTGCTGCGTACAGCTCACCTGCCACCTTCAGTGTTCGCCCCCACCGCCCTGCCTGCCCACAACACAAACTTCATTTTAAAATGCACTGGCCTCACTGAAATCACGTAGTCACTCCGTACACAAACAAACATTCCGACACTAAACTCACCCACGGCTCACTCGACATACATGTATGCATGTATGCACTCATTCACACCTCGATCTATGCTATTGTATGGACGCTTATTTATTTATTAAGCAGGATATGAACTGTGAAGGTAATTCCCCCTGAAAGTACCCCAAGCCCATTTCTTCATTTCTCCTCTGAACTTATTTTCCTTTTATTGTTTTGCATGTGGGATAGAGTACAGAGACCTCGTCTTTCCTCCATCATGCAGTGCCCATCAGGAAAATGATTATTTATCACTGTTTAAGTTGCACTGCTGTCACGTTTGAGGAAAGGCTGGCATTCTTATTATTTGAGGGATTTTGTTGCGGGTTAATTTCTTTTGGTTGGACAGGATGAGACTGTTTTCACAAAGGTTCACAGCGGGTGGAAGAATGATTCAACTTGAAAGAGAAAGTCCGTAATAAAGTATAATTTACATATTTTAATCTTAAGAATACCTCGTTATCTTCTCCTTTGGTTCCAACGTGCTTCAAAACTGTCCTGAACAAAAACTTTAGAGTCAGAGAAACGTATAAAAGTAAAGCCTAAGTGACGCCATGCAGATCCTCTTTAAATCTGTGTTTTTCAGGAAAACGGCAGAATCTGATGAATCATTTTAATAAACTGGTATCATAACCGATGAAGGGCAAATTTTAATGTCCGGCAGCCTCGTCTCTTCCTTGTCCAGATATTTTACAGCTCCTATGCCCTGTGTTATTTTTTTATTAATAAGACTGACCTCTGCAGTAAAATAAAGCTCATGAGAATGTAAAGTCATTTAACGTATGTCCATGACACCCCTCCCTTTTTTTCTTTTGGTACCTTGAACACATCATTGATTACAGCCAATTCCCAAAGTCTAACAACTTCGGGAAACTTGTTCGTAATTTTTTATTTGTTTTTAACGGATAACGGTAAAATGTAGGTTGTATTGAAGTGAATTTACTTACCGGTGGTGAGTAAAAGTGTTGTTAACTAATGTGATGCTCAGACAATTTTTTAAACACATTTTGAGGTTTAAAACGCTCAAATGTGTAAAAAAGACACGACAGTGACACATTCTGCAATATTCTCATTTGGCCTTCAGTATTGCTTAAAAATAGATATTCATGTATATTTAACATGACCTTCAACAAAAACTAAGTGACCTATTCCTATTGTCCCCTGTATATAATGCTTGAGTGCACTTGAATTATTCCCTCTTACAATTATAACGTGATGCATCTTTTCTATGAAATAATAACTTCCCACCTCAGGGCTGAAAGGTCACGTGTGTCCACAGAGCAGACGCATCAGATTTCAGTGCGTTTCTGGGTTTACATGGAGAGTTTAAGATAAGTGCTTTCTGTGCAACAGAAGATGCTGACCATTATCGTCTAATTCCTTTCATGTGGGACTATAATTATTAAAGTGGCCTGAGTTAATATCGAACCTCCCTTTGTAAGCAACAAGACAACAGCTTAAAATGCTGGTTTGTATTATTGGTGTTTTGCTCTTTTTCAAATGAATTGACATTCAGATTATAAACCTTTTAAAAACAATTGTTCACGATTAGAAAACTAGAACATTTATGAGCCGTTTCAGACTATCAGCAAAACTGAAGGACACTGTGCATTATTGATGTGAATGTAATCTTATTTTATATTCAGCTTTAACTATAATTAAAATTGGCCAGTGGGATTAGAAGTGTCACTTTGTGTATTTGTAAATATAGTTTGGACATATCAATGATGTAGAAAGTCAGTGCCATCACCACTTTCCCTTTGTAAACTGAACTCCTTTTTTTTCTTGTTTATGCCAGGCAGGACAACAGATTCGTGTGAAATAACGTAATTAAGATCTTAACTTGACCTCGATTGGTCACTGAAAGAGCAGTTGTTCAAATTGCTGGTAGCTTGTCGTTGGTAGAACTGATTCTTCAGGTTTTGGACTCGGTTGAAGCTGTTTTGAAACTGAATGTATTATGCAAATAATAAAATTACACTACTTAAAGCGCAAATCTGTGTAGTCTTAATTTATTATGTATAATATTTGTCATGACTAGTCTGAATTTTGAAATTGAACTGAACAGTCAAAGTTATTCCTCATCTTTGATTTTAACTTTATTTATTTACAACAATAATATACAACAACAGTGGCCCAAAACAGTGCGGAGACTTGGTGCAAGGAGTGAATCAGTCCAGTATAAATACACTAAACCTATTTAAAGTCTGCATAGCCTTTTTGTTCTTCATGTCGAAAGGTGCCAGACAGTCCATCTAGATTTGTGGATGTGAAATTGATCTTGAATGATCAGCAATTGAATTATGTAGGTCACTTCATCCCCATGACAAGATTCACCATCGCGTCAAACAGACGACTGTGCACATAACACCCATTTTCCTAGTGACAAACTGCTGCATGTGAAAAAAGTGTATTCCTCTTATGAATCTGTCTTATAAATACATTACAACAAGACTTTATTTTATAATACTCAATCTTTTCATTTCATCTCTATATCTTATTACTATGTCATTTCTCTTTTGTTTTTTTTTACCAGCTATATTGTTGTTTGACTTTATTACCTATTGCAATTAAACCTTTTTCCAATGCACACCACCAAATGCAGAGAGGACCAAAATAGTTTCGTTCCTGTTACAACTTGGTTTAAATCTTAATATCCATATTTACAATTAAATGGTTGTTAAGCAGATGATGTTTAGGGTGAAATTATTTAAAAACTTAAGGGAACTGTATTCAAACAAACAAACAAACAAAATAAAATACCAACTTGTTTCAAAGAACTAGCCAGTGACACGCCATTTGTAGTTACTGAACCACATAACCCACAATGCAGCACAATCCTTTGGTGACGCATGGGGCTCGCGCCGCGCCAGACAGGGGGGAAAGGACGGCGTAGCGCATGCGCCACATTTATGTTGTTGTTTGTGGCGGTAAGATGGCGGCGCTCGGAGACACCTCAGCTCCGGGGGTGAATGGGTTAATACAACAATTCACAGCAATAACAGGTAAAAATAGCCTTTTATTTTGGGTTTGGTCTATCAAGTAGGTTTGGTTTGTGCAACAGGAAAAGCTCAGGAGAGAAAGAAACAGTAAGAGCAGACAAGAAAATGGACGTTTAGTCTTGCCCTGGCCCCTACGCTGTCAGTGCTGTGCAGAGGGAAAAACCACAGCCAGTTATCTGATAAACTCAAGTGAAAGACTCGGAAAAGGGCTCATTAAGCCACCTGCTTTGAATACGATATTACACAGGCACTTAAAAACATCACATATTCCTCGTGGTGCTCATTAAAGACACCATATCGCCAGCCTAGAGCTGATTCCCAGCTCCTTTTTGCCCTGCATGTTGTTTGATAATGTGGAATGGACGTCGGCTGTGCAACATTTCCCTTCTTCATCACCAGCCAGGCTTCGTGTGGTGTTACTGTCATCTTCACTCAGGCTGTAACGTGAACAGCACTCGTACGAGCAGCGTTTACGTCTCCGACTACTCGCCGAGGTCTCCTTAATTGTTTATGTGTGCTTTGACGCGATGGACAGTGTTTAAGTTTTAAGTTATTTAACGGAGAAAAGAGGAGAGACTCAGTTCGGGGGCTGCTGCTGGACTTGGAAAGTGAAACGGACATGCGCAGTAGAGACGGAAAGATCATTGTAGCCAAACGGAGCTGTACACTCATAAAAAGACCCAACGTTAATGCTTAAATCTGCTGTTTTATCACATGCTAAATATTTTTTTCATAATTTTATGCATTGTGGCGGCTCACGATCTTAAAACATCTTGCCACAGTTCTGGTGTTTCCTCACGTTTTTGCCTGTCAATCACTTAGCATACACGTTAGCTACACTTTCTGCCATACCTTTTAGCCTTTTTATTAGACTAGATGCTTTTTTTCCCCTCACACTTTTAAAAGGTTTTTCCGGCTTTATTTTGCGTAGCGTTCAACTTGCAATCACTATTTGGAGATGTGGTTATCCCTGATGGTAAAGTTAGATTACTGCTGCACGTACACCCCATGATTGGAAAGTTTCATTCTGCATTTGAACAAAATGAGGAAGTACATTTGTACAAGACTAGACGGGATGTTAACATTGACCAGGTAGTTGTTTCAATTGTGTCCAAGTATGCTTTGTCACAAAATAGCGGAATGAATGAAAACTAGTGGCCCTCTGAAAGACAACTAATTAAAAAAAAAAAAAAAAAAAAAACGTGTTGGCAGTATGTGTACATGATAAGAAGTAAACAGATTGTATGCATGAAGAAGTATTGTACTTTAAATTGATCCATTTAATAAACAATAGAAGGGCTGCAAACATATTCTACTATATAAGTGATGCTGAAGTAATGTATGTTACTATAAGATGTGTCATCACTGTAGATTTTGGCAGATAACTAACAGGAAATTGCAGAACAGAAATGACAAATATTTTTTTGGTAATTTAGAAACATTTTCCCCAGTACATAGTTTGTACCCCCGGCCCAGAGAGCACTGACAAATCCTGATTAGGACATATTATGGTCACGAATCTTTATCCAAATTACAGGAGCCGTATGAAACATTTTTGTTCATATTAAAATTTGAATATTGACCAGTATATATCGTTTTTAATCCCTTTGTTTTATAAAAGTAACTTTAAAAAGCTAAAACATGCACAAAAAAAAACCAAGACAGGTTTTTAAACAGCTTATTTCACTATAAAACAGGGGATCTTTGAAGATCAAATTCTCATATGTTACTGAGTATGTACAGCTTTCCGTCATAGATTTTTTTCCCCCATGAATTACATGGAAATTTTGAGTTGTCACACACATCTGCATTACAGTTTTTGTCTATTGACAATATCAATATGCTTGTGTCCAACGCTCTTCTAGGGGCCACAGAGAGTGTAGGAAAACATATGTTGGAAGCATGCAACAACAACCTGGAGATGGCAGTGACCATGTTTCTCGACGGAGGTGGAATCGCAGAGGAGCCCAGCACCAGCTCCAGTTCAGCAGCTTCAAGCAGCAGAGCTCCCCCTTCAGAGTAAGCTGATATTTCTCCTCACAAACTTGTGTCAGACAAAACTAAAATGCTTCAGGCCTTTTTTCTCCACATTTCTTGATTGTTTTTATAGTGTTCCTAATGTTCTCTCCTAATTTACAGTTGTTATTAAGTGAGCTGGAAGGAATGATTGACTGCTGTAGATTGATTCGCATCTCAGAATAACACTTTATATGTTGCCTTTTGTCTCAGTGAAGTCCGAGCACCCATTCCCCAGAAGCAGGACATACTGGTGGAGCCAGAACCTTTGTTTGGAGGTATTACGGTGCTTCCTTTCTTTTTCAACCTCATGCAAACAGATCTTTTACTAAATATTTTTTTTTAGCTGTGCTGTTTCAGTCATCTGCTGAATGTGACTGTTGTTGTGTCTGTTACACATGCAGTGCCAAAGCGAAGAAGACCTGCTCGATCCATATTTGATGGTTTCCGAGACTTCCAAACAGAAACAAGTGAGTACATTTAAGCTTGAAAATCTGCCACGTTTCTCTCTGTGTCAGCCTTTTTCACTGTGTCTTTACTCCCTATAATGACCATAAATGTTCTTTTCTTAGTTCGCCAGGAACAGGAGCTGCGTAACGGTGGCACGGTGGATAAGAAACTGAGCACCCTGGCAGACCTTTTCCGTCCTCCCATTGAGCTCATGCACAAAGGCAGCTTTGAGACGGTGAGGAGTCACTCAGCGGACACTTTACACCTCCCGTCTTAATTCTGGTTGTGTGAACTTTCAGTGAAATTTCAGATGGTGACCATGTAGATCTCAGGTGGGACACCAGGTGTGTCGAGCATGCAGGTTGTCATTTTTGATGATGCTTTTTCCCTGAGCATTCTTACAGTGTTTGAAATGGGCTTTTAAAATGGAAACCTGTATAACCACCATGACATGTAATGGCATGACATAGTTGGTTTTCCATAAAGAGACTCATGTTTACTTGGTGGATTGAGTTAATTGTCCTTTTGGTCTGTATCCAGACTTACCAATAATGACTAATGACTGAATCCATTCTATATTCCTCTATTGTGCTTTCAGGCAAAAGACTGTGGACAGCTGGAGAACAAGTGGCTAATGATCAACATACAAAACGTTCAGGACTTTGCTTGCCAGTGTCTGAACAGAGATGTTTGGAGTAACGACGCAGTGAAGACCATCATCAGAGAACACTTCATATTCTGGCAGGTATGCAGTCTCAAAACTCATGGTCACAAGTGATCTACAGTGCTTTCACATTCCTGAAAACTTTGTGTTGAGGTCTTTGCAAGGGTCCAGCTGCAAAACTGATTCAATGGGAAGGTCATGTGATGCAAAAATAGAAACCATAGGTCATACAGCAACAGAAATGGTACTTAAAGTAGTGTTTAGCAGTGCAAAACAGTTGAAAGAAAGATTTTCTGATTGTGGAAAAAGCCTTGTAAAAGGCCACAATAACACACTTTGTCCTGAAGTCCAAACCTTTACATGCTTTTATTTACACACAAGTCACTCATTTCAAGAATATCTGGTGTAATACGTATTGTAATGTGCATTTTCTTTCATTACAGGTATATCACGATAGTGAAGAGGGACAAAGATACATCCAGTTCTATAAGCTGAACAAGTTCCCCTATATTTCCATCCTCGATCCCCGCACAGGTGAGTGGGAAGTTAGTCACAGCATTATCCACAGTTCTGATGCCTGATCTCCAGTGACACCATGTATCTGCTGTTTCTTGGGTGGAGTTATTTTTGAGAGAGGGCATCATATCCATCCCGCATGCGTACCAGTTTAAAAGGACAAGACAGCATTAGACATAATACATTGCATTTGTCATCATAGGCATAGAACAAATTATGTTTGGTCGCCCTCTGAAACCAGCAGCAATAGAGCACAAGAGCAAGACAGATAAGAAGAAAATATCTTAAACACTATTAAAACAAGAGTAAAACAAATAAAAACGAGAAAAAACAAGGTAGAAATAAATAAATAAGAAATATATGATGAGGAAAATAAACAAGATAAACATGATGAAGAGATATGATGAGGTCCTAATACTACAAGGTATCATTCAGGAAGTAATAAAGAGCAAGAGATCCTTTTTATATGATTACTCGATGGGATCAGTAGAGGCCAACAATAGGTTTTTGACTAACTAGAAAATGAAGATATCTGTTACAAGATGTCTTGCCCTAGCTGTTTACATCCACAGAATATCTGCTTTTGCTGATTTGTTGTTGACCTGTGCTCTTGGAAACGTGTTCACTTTAGGTCAAAAGATGGTGGAGTGGAACCAGCTGGACGTGGCATCGTTCCTGGAGCAGGCGACTGGCTTCCTGGCAGAGCATGGGCAGCTTGATGGACCATCGTGCCATGCACCCCCTGCCAAACGAGCTCGCTCTGTGGGTCTCTCATCTCATGTATCATCTCTAACTCTCACATTTGTCTCTGTGTGACTCTGTTGGATTTTTTCTGTCACAACTCAGAATTATCTATCAATTGTAGGGTTATTATCTGGGATTTTCGTTATTATATGTCGTGACACTACATGATTGTTGTCTCTTCCTGGTTCGAAGGCTGCTGCATCACAGACTTACTGATGATATTTTTCCAAATTTGCACATTATCCTTTGAGGGCTTCATTAGTAACCTCCAAAGATCGTCACATTATCATAAATACTGACTTATTAGTAGGCTATTTTAAGACACTTCTCTGTGATTTTTCCAATTCTTCAATTTGTTTTCTACAGCTGCACCCTCTGTTTTCTGTTCCAGGAGAGTTTGATTGACGCCAGTGAAGACAGTCAGCTTGAGGCAGCAATCCGAGCCTCCCTACAGGAGACCCACTACGAGTCCTCAAATGCCCCGGAAGCCCCCGATTCTCCCCGATCAGACGACGAATCAGACGCAGAGCCTTTCTCTGACAGCGAGGGTCCTATCTCTGTCGATGGCTCAGACAGCGAAACGCCAGTACCCCACGAAGAGAAAAGTTCCACCAGCAAACACACCCCGCTCCCCTCGGCCACTGCAGCCCAGCAGCGTCTTCATCCCGATAGTTCGACCTCCTCTCACAGAAAGTCTCCGTACAAAGAAAACAACCACAGTCACAAGAAAGAGGAGAGCAAAAAGAACCACCTGGAGCCCTCGGCTGCTGGTCCTCGTCATCCTCAGCCCGAAGCAGATTCTGGAGGGAACCACTGCACCACATCAGCAGAAAGCGCTGGACCATCCAGGACCAGCACCACCCCACCCTGTGACGATGACTGTCCTGATGACAATGGTACGTCAACATACACCTGAAACACCGATGTTTGTGTGTTTTATAGTAAATTTCTCCAGCCTGCAGAAAGACCACTCTCAAAATGTTCATTAATAAGCAGCATTCAGCAGTACTCAGTGAGAAACACAAATTTAGATTTGAGAGGTCACAGCATAGATATTCAAAGTAGAACTACAACTACATGTATGTGGTACGACATTACAGATATAATCGTGAGATCTCAACAACTGTATTCAACTGTGTGTACTTTCTCATTCACTGTGAGATCTCACTATACTCTAGCTCTATACTGCTGACTATGGACACTGTTTTTCAAGGGACAATGATAGAAGGTCAAAGACCCATTGTTAGAGGTGTACACGGAACGCTCATGAAGACTTCTTTCTATCTGACATTATCACCGGCTAGTTTGCTAAATCACTTATCACCCTGCAGGATGAAGAATGTCAAGAATCAATTGAGGCCTGTTTGCACTGCACATACAATTCATTCTCAGACTAAAGCTCTATTTGCACGGGACAAGTATTACCAGGGGACCTCATGTGATCAAGAAATTTCCTCCATGTTTCAGGATTTAAAAAAAAGACTATTTTACTTAAATTTACTGACATTATTCCCCAGATAATGATGTCAGGGCTCCATTGCATTAACATTCAAGAAGCATAGCCTCTGTTTATCAGCAGCCACATTAATTATATAGTCTAGAGTTGTGTTGCTCATTTTTTGCATGTACATTTCAGCTCATTTAGCTCAAGTAATGGATGCTTTGTGGCTGTACTTTAATGCCTTTTATCACAGCATAGCTGTTGGCTGCTGTTAAAGACATTATGAGCTGCAATCAAATGTCTTTTTCAGTCATCTAACAACAGAAAACAGATGTTTAAAAAGAAATACAACCCAAAATAATATTATCACATGACCTCTGTGTTTGGATTTATGTAGTAAATAATATGCAGTGGAGTATTTACAAATTACAGACATGGCAGAGTTGCACGGGAATAATATCAAAGACAAAAGGTAATAATAGGTCTGTGCCAGTCAGCATGTTGGTAATTTGGGGTTGTATTTCATTTTGAATATGTTTGCTGTTGTCAGACAACTGAACAATTCTCAGCTATATTGACGTTTAAAAGAAGAAAGACAAAGTTAGGAGCATCCAAAGGTTTTCATACTCAAGTACAACCACAAAGTATCTTTTACTTAATCCAGAGCTGCAAATGTGTATTTCTGCTATTAGCACATGCAGAAAGTAGGCAAATCAACTCTCATCTGTCTTAATGTGGTTGCTGAAGAACAGATGCTTTACTTTGAAGAGTTGATGTTACATGGAGCTTTGACATCCTGTCCAGGAGATGATGTCAGCCAATATGAGTAAAATACAGATGTTGCTTATCCCATGTGAATGCGCCACACCAAACACATGGGGTCATTTGGTAATACTAGTACTGTGCAAATAGAGCTTCAGTGTGTGTTTTGTTTTTTGCATTTTTCATCTGCAAATAATTTAAAGTGTAGAAGGATGTGTGCTGTCAGTGATTAGCCCAACAAAGTCCTCATTAAATTATGCTGTATGTTCTGCACATGGCCACTGCTTCCTTTTACTGATTGGATAGAACATCTGCATCATTTCTGAAAGATACTAACGTCTTCTCTTTTTTTTTACTCCCACAGGTCCCAAAGCCAGGTTAATGCTCCGCTACCCAGATGGACAGAGAGAGCAAATTTCCTTGTCTTCTAGAGCAAAACTTTTGGTGAGAAAACACCATAATAACTATTATAAAGGAGAAGTTCAACATTTTGGGAAGTGTGCCTCTTGGCTCTCCTTGCCGATAGTCATATGAAAACATCAATGTCACGTTTTTGTCTAATGTACAAGTATGGCACTTAGCTTAGTTTATTTAGCCTTAGCTTAATATGCATAAAGACTGATAGAAAATAGCCCGCCTGCTCTGCCTAAAAGTAAAAAAGAGATATCTGCCTTCCAGCATCTCTGAAGCTTGCTAATGAACACATTACATGTTGTTTGTTCGATTTAAACAGCAGTTCAGCAACTTACAAGGGGTCATGTATCTGTCTATTTTGCACAACATATGTACTTGTACTTCATTAGTATTTTAATTTTCAGCTTCTTCATACGCCCACTCCACTACTTTTTGGAGGCAAATATCATATTTTTACTCCACTATGATTATTTTATAACTTGAGTTACTAGTTACTTTGCAGACTGCATCCTGTATCAGAGCCAATCCAGCACATTTTTAATTTCATTTTTATTATTGGCAATCAAACTTAAAAATAAATGCTGATTCCAACAATCAGAAAAATGCTGAGTATCGGATCAGATGATGAGCCAGGTGGATAATTAGTCAGCCCATAGTACACAGTATTTACATACATGTAAATATATGTAAAAAAAAATGTGCTCGTATTTTTGATACTTAAGTACACTTAATATCAGATACTTAAAGACTTTTACTTAAGAACGATTAACATTGGTGACTTTTACAATTACTATTATTATTATTATTAAGTAATATTTTAACACAATGGCATTTGGGTGCTTTTTCCAACTCTGTTGTTGTTGATAATCAGTGAATTTTAGAGGGCCTGGTAGGTGGATTTTTCACATTGGACAGAGCTAGGTGAGATCTTTTTCCCTGTTTCCAGTCTTCGTGCTAAGCTAAGCTAACTGGCTACTGGCTGCAGCTTCATATTTAAGCTTATTGCCCTGAATGTCAAACTGTTGCTTTAAGTAAAATAAATGTGAGCATTTCCTCTTTATGCCCAGTTGACAGTGCACATTATCACATGAATACTGATTGTTATTTAAAATGTCTGACCTCTGTTATCTTCTTAATTCAAGGCCCTGGTCAGACACGTCCAGTCCAAGGGTTACCCTAACGAACGCTTCGAACTCGTCACCAACTTCCCCAGAAGGAAGCTCGCCCACTTGGACTATGACATCACGCTGCAGGAGGCGGGGCTTTGTCCACAAGAGACTGTATTTGTGCAGGAGAGGAACTAGCCTTGTCAGACACACTCACTTTTTGCTTGTCTGTATCTCTCTGATAGACCTCACCCTTTCACCAATGATCTGGGACGATGTTACTGGCCTTGAT
Source organism: Pagrus pagrus (assembly GCF_965226575.1). Classification (NCBI taxonomy): domain Eukaryota; kingdom Metazoa; phylum Chordata; class Actinopteri; order Spariformes; family Sparidae; genus Pagrus; species Pagrus pagrus. The sequence goes on from NC_140196.1 coordinate 9,499,673, forward strand.
CCCATAACCTTCTGTTCTCATGGAATTAGGACCCGGTTCTTGCCAAGACCACTCGTAGTGGATGGACTACTTTCCCCGCCACTCCACTAGTTTGAATACTGACATCTCTACTGACAGCCTAATCCCTTTGTAGTGCTCTACAGTTGGCCAGTAAGGTGTTACGGATGCCAGCACTCTTTAATTTTATAATGTGACTTATTCTTTTCTGATGCAGGCTTCATTTTGTTCTGAACACTGAGGCTCATCAGGACAGAATATATACAATATAGCTCATATTCAAATAAAAAATACCAAAACAATGGATCAGTAGTTGATGATGAGGCACCAGGGACTTGTACAAAGAGACTTTTACCTCCCATAAAGGACGTTAAATGTCAGAGTTTATTTTCTAGGTCTTCTTGTTATTTTCTGTACCTGGGGACAGATAAAGGGAGGCTCATTCTTGTTTATTTTGACCCAAATTTGGTCTCACATGGTCATTGTTTGAACAGTTGTAATTATTGGAAAGGGGGGCACTAAAAGAAAAGTCAAGAACACGTGTCAGACCCTGTGACACACACATGTAGATCTGAGCGGATTCGAGTTGATCTGCACATTTTTACTCGAGTTTCTATCGGCTAACTAGAGACTAGTAGATTGTTTTTGGATTTCAACTTTTGATACAGAAGGGAATGAATGAAGGGTGGTACATCTCATCAGTCGGACCTACACTGTACAGAGATGGCTTAGAGAGACTGATATTTAGCTGTAGTCGTCGTTTCCTTTCTTTTTTTTATATGCTGCCAAGAAAATATGCTGATGTTGAAATATAACCACCAAAACCAAGGGAGATTCTGCTTGATCTTTTGTTCCAGTTTTGGTTTGTCCTCTAAATAAAACTCAAACTACACGATGTGATGAGACAGATATAGGATCTACCCAGTGGTCAGAATAAATGTTGGCAGTGTATGCTTCTGTAAACCACGGTTATGTAGAAACTTTGAGTTTCTTTAGGTTCATGTTGTGCTTCTGATCTGGTTAGCTTTAGGCACAAAAACTGGGGATGCACGATATATATCGGACTGATAAATTTCAGCCTGATTTTGGGAAATTTATATCATCAGCCATTTCTCAGTATCGGTGAAATTCTAGCCGATAAATGGTGCCAATTATATAAAGCAAGATTTCGTTAACTGACTTAATAAGCGCAGCATTTACAAACTGATACAATAAGTGACTGTTTGCACCCTGGAAGTTGGTTTGTAATCCACCAATGACGATGAAGACGAATAGGGCAACAAAGAAGAGTAGCAGCTCGTTGTGCTTGTGCCATCAAACCGCTGCACCTGGAGCCATGCAGTGTAAAGTAAACAAACACGACTGGAGATGTCCCAACTTCTCATCAAAAATATCAGTTTTATTGTCACCACAAGGACAGCTGGACATTGTCCCTTGGTCTTCTTAGGTATAGTTATCCTTACAAATGTTAAAACGCCACGGTCCCCTGTCAAAAATATCCAGTGGTTTCACATGTGCTAATGTTCAGTGACTGCTGTCACTGGCTGGGCAGTCTTCTCTCTTTTAACTCAACAACCATCCCCTCCACCTCCTGATCTGAAAGTCGGGTCATAAAGATGACATCGGAACGTGATATGATATTTATTGTACAATTATCAATATGGTACGCAGCCTTTGACGCACAAATGTGAACATATCAGTGGTTTGCAGAGATGTTAACTGCCAACATTTTGTGCAGGATCCAACCAAAAATTATATCAAAATAAATACAGAAAAAATGTTAGAAGAAGAGATAAGCAGCAACTCCTGACAATCAACTGCAACAACTTAAAAGGCAAATGGATAATGCGCTTTAGATGGAGTGCATTTTAAAGAAATTTGATCATTTGTGTCTGTAGGCTCCTTTTTTAGTCAGATGATGAAAATAAAACCCATAGGAATTTCATATCATAAACTGCTACCTAGTCTTGCATGTCAGATTATCAGATGTGTTGCAATTGAGGCCTACATCAAAGACTGACGATGTTTAGTAAATGAAACGAATGACGACAGTTCATTATCAACGTCAGAGTTCTCAATTGAGACGTGATGAGAACTGGGATACATGATCATAGAGCTTTTAGGTGAGAAATCATGTTGACTTGTATAGGATGCCACATGGACAGCTGGTGGCAGTAATGTGCCTTAAATGGCAACGATTCTTCAGTAAACAAGGTGACGAAGACCACCACCAGCCAGTGTAAATAATTAAGATTAAGATTAGCTCTACTAATGTTTGATGGACTTGGAAATTACTACAGGAGTTTTTGTTTTTGAGTGACAAACTCACAAGAAAAAGTAATTGTGTACCTTTTAAGTCGTTGCAATTGGTCCTGTGGAGTGATGTTTTTCCTTTTCTGTTCAGCTTTTCTGTATTTAAAAGTTTTTACCAAACGCTCCAGCCCTGGAAGAATGGAGGTGATGTACTGTATGCTGCCATGACAGTTCACTGGTATCCAAATAAGCTCCTTGGTACAAAGTCTGCTTGAATCACAAGCAGATACCTTTCTGTTCACAGTTAAAGCTAAGTTAGTACAAACCTATTCATTGTGAATAAGCCAATCAGGGTGACAATGGAAATAAGCTGGTGGTAACTATTAATAGCAATATAACTGACCTTTATAACTGAATAAGAGCTATAACAATTTGTCGATCCAAAAGAAAATTAGTTGCCATTAGTTTTGATGGTTGCAGCGTCTTGAATGTAAGAATTTGCTCTTTTTGCCAACTGAAGAGTTTTTTTTCTTGTTTGGATAAAAAGAAGCAACTTAAAGACGTCACTTTGTGCTCTTGGAAACTCTGATGAGCATTTTTCACAATTTTCTAACACTATAAAAAAAAATGCAAATAATGTTTTGTTGCAATGCTAAACTGAACTACTGGCAAACACACTTTTTTAAGGATATGGGCTCAAATCTTAACCTGTGATCAATTCACAATTTCTCTCATCCACAGTACTGGTGTGGTAGATTGGGTATTGTTGTCTCTTGAAGATCAACGATGGGATAAAAAAGAAGTGTGTCCAGTACTACATTATATAGAAACAACCAATTTAATGCTCCATTTATAATGTCTGAAGATCACATGTAGTGTCAAGCCTCTAATTATTTTTTCATATTCCCCTTCCAGTAAGGGGCCCAACTGATAATAGTAAGCATGTTTATACGGGGCAACGGTCAGAGTTGAAAGAAAAGGACTTGCAGCTGTACAAACAGATGAGGACACCGACTGCTTCACTGTCCTTGCTGTGTGGGTGCTGCAATACATGGGGGGCATTCCTTCATCACCTTGTTTTTTGGTGTCACGGACAAACGGCGGGAGGTAATATGCCGATAAAGGGCTCAATAAAGTAGTACTGAACCCTTTACCCCCAGAAACAGAAATGCTTTATTTGCCCTGATCAGCTCCCGAAAATACAGAACAACAAGCCATACAACAGAGATATCTCAGTATTCTTTGCACGATAGCATCTGCTGGGTCTTAGATGTTGGAAACAATGTTTTCAAGATTAGGAATATTCTTAGATTAATCTGCAGTGAAAATAATTTGCAGTGATAACCTGCATTCAAACCCAAATGTAATCGTCAGTGCTGAAAGGTCGATGAGGTAACCAGGACAGCAGACAGCCGTCAGAACTGGCCTGTTTGAGGTTTCGTCTGTTGCATAAGAAGGGTGTTGACCTCGGTCATCTCTGGACCTTTCAGCTGCTTCTCAGAATGGAAGTCAATCGAAGTTAATGTGTGATCAGTCCTGAGTTTAAAGGGGCACTCGCACCAATTCTACACACAAAGTTCAGTTTGTTTGTCACAAGGATTACGACTCAGCCTGGGAGGACAGTTGTGTAATGTCTTCTGTGGCTCTGGAGGAGGTTTCTAAAACTTGAAAAATTTAAGCTTGATGAATTTTTATTATTATTTTGGGCGAAAGGCATGAAACAGAAAGCATGTGTCACAAACGGGAGGTGAAGAGATTAAAAGAAGTTGGCATTTAAGAGGCATGGAGGTCTTGGGAAGATGCTGTTTAGTTGCATTATGGGAAATGTAGGATCCAGTATTTTAGAAGCTTAAGTCAGGATATATCTGCTGCTGTTTTTCAAATCTGTCTCCCTCAACTTTATGACAGCAATACTATATCACGGGAATACCCGTAATATGCAGAGATGACTGGATCCTGCTGTTTAGAGAAGCATGTTTGCAGATGGAAGACTTGAATCTCCTGAATCGCCGGTGAAATGTGTTTGATGTCACTCCAGTCCTGCAAAAACTGCTGGATATCGTGTTCACAAGAAGTGGACGGATGGACGGATCTACTAGCAGTTCCACCAAACACATATTTACCCCCAAAATATCTCAGATTGATTAATCATGATGACTTTTAGAAGTTCCAAAGAAATAAACCTGTCCCATATTTTTATAAAACAGCCATAAAATAATAATAATTGAGAATTTGTAATCAAATTAATACAAATGTATTTTCTGAACTTAGTGTGTTTCTTCTGGTGTGCTCCATTATTCATCTCACGGCCTCTCTGATGTATCATGGAGGTTAGGAACTAATAGACTAAACTACTAAACTGTAAATAAAGTAGGTAAACGTTACTTCCGCCAGCTACAGGAGTAAAAGGCTACCTACGCATTGATACTGTTAACACACATTTTGTTTCAGCAGGACTTTTATTTTTGGTACTTTAAGGACATTTTACTTTACCGTACTTTGACTTAAGCGTGTAATAGAGTATTTTTACATTGTGGTACTAGTATGATTACTGAATACTTCTTCCACCACTACAAAGGCACAGTAAAAGCTCACTCTGAACATCATAACAGCACGAAAAACTGGTATGAGCAGTGTCAATACCTCCTGATTAACATTCCAGGTGTGTTTTTCTAGAAACTGTGCTTGTTTTCAAAGCGTGCTCTCGTCATGTGTGGGTATTACAATGAATCATCACTGACTAAGCTTTATGTCAGGGCCATCTCCTGCAGTCATACTCAACTTTTACTTAGTCAGGTGCAAAACACAAAATGTTTTGCCCTGGCAGCACTTTTCTTTCATGTAATACATTCACTTATATTGTGGACAATTATTACGTAGATCTAAAGGGGAGGGGTGGTTGCTATGATGTAACATAGAGCATATTTTTCATGTACTTGTGTCTCACCACACCGCACGGACCGAAAGTGTGTTTGTATGTAATGTCCGGTCTGTAATGCCTTGTTAGCCCTGTGCTCTGCATGTTTCAGGGGAACAATCATTGATGATAAGCTTATCCGCTCTGATTTGGCACAGTCAGGAGTCAGGAAGGCCCCGTGGACTCACAGACGTGCAGCCAATCACAAGAGGCCCAGAGGTATTTCGGGAAGCTGGATTACAAAACTCTTCATTAGTGAAAAAAAGGGAGGGGTTTTAAATTAATAGCACCAAATATTTCTTTGTTTAATAGGCTACTACAAACGTAAATTTGGGATTTTTCTTAACTTTTTTTTTTTTTTTCAGTAAGTGTTTTCTTGTCTGTGGATGTTTTTATTGCCAAAGAAAAGTGTTAAAAAGAAAACAACAAATAATAAAAGAATAAAAGAATAGAAATGAATATACATAGATAAGTAAATAAGAAAAAGGAAAATAAACTTAAGTATAGGAGTAGAATAACAACCATGCCAGATTTCTGAATAATTAATGCACACAGCATAAATGTCAACTTGTGCACTGAGCACAGCACAGTCATGTTTTTGGCTCGCTGACTCAAGAGGTGTCATTACAGTGATGCTGCTGAGTCAAGCGTCAGCACAGATTGACAAAGGCACAGTAATCTGTGAGGGTTCAGGGAACTGACGCAGGGATAAAGACTCAAATCAACATCAATCATGAGAGGAAAAGACAGTCTTTCATCAGTCAGAGAGCAATAACAACGTAAAGCTCGCAAACCAGTGGCTACGTCAAGCAGGTCTGATGACTGTTATTGGAAACAGGTGTGATGTGAGGAGCTGCAGTCCTGAGGACAACTGGTCGACGGGTGAGGAGTTACAGGAGATGTTGGTGACCGGAACAAGCTGAAAACAACCTGTCACGCTTTTATTTATTTGTTTATTATTTTAGTAAACATGTTCAGACATGGTAACAATTAGAAAAACTCACTTTTCCAAATACAGTTACACAGTGATTTGTCCTTCACACACAGTCAATATAAAAACAACAAAATCATAAAAAATATCCAAAACAAACCAACAAAACATGAATACAACATGGAACAGGCCGAATAAAACACACATATATATGTATATACATACACACATTATATATTAGTTGAGTTAGTATATATGTATACGTCAGTCTATATAGGTGTGTATGAAATTATGAGTTAAATGAAGGGTTAATATTTTGTATACAAATTATAAATGAATGAATGATGTATTGGGTAAAATTGGCTTATTAAATAAGTGTATACTCCCTACTCCTTTTCAAACTTGTTGTTTTTGAGAATTTCTTTGTTGAATTTGTTGTATAGGTTACTGTTTTTCCATTGTTTCAGTTGTTCTTGTCTTGTTTAGTTTGTTTTCTTTTATTTTTACATGTTTGAAATAAAAATATATCAATTCATCAACAATAAAAGTGATTAAAAAAAGAGGAAAAAGGAGAAAACTGATTTACTATATTAAAAAGTAAGTTCTGAGGAGTGATTTTTCAAAAGGCAGAAAATTAAAGGTTACTTACCTTTTATTTGAATACAATAACCTACTTCCTCTGGAGGCTCCTCGCTGCACTGTGCGGACAGCTGAGAAAGCATCAAAGAATCAATCAAGAACCTACGGTGAGTATATTTTTAGGGCTATTCTTGATCGAATGTCAATTTCAAATCACGTGCACTGCAGTCATGATCTGCTGATAGTGCGTGTCACTGAATCATGTGACACAAACGTGTGTGTGTACACGCAGTGTATGGGTTTGTGTCGGTGGACAGGGGAGAAAATAAAGATTTAGTCATGGCAGGGTGAGACTAAGGTCAGGGTTACATGGTTCAGCAAACAGAATTTTGTGCAAAATCTATTATGGCACCTGATCAATCATCAGGTGTTGTGTAATGTGCTGATCTCTTTTTTTTTTTTTTGACTTTGACAAACAAGGATTTAGCTGCTTTAAAAGGTTGGTACGGAAGCCCTAAAGGGCCACGCATTCATACATTTTATTTCCTCCGTTTTCCCGTGATAACGAGTTCATTTCATTTGTTTTCTCGAGATCTCAAGTTATTATCTCGAAATAACAACTCCCGTTTTCCCCAAATAAAGGGATAATTTTCTCGAGATAACGATATAATTAATTAATTACATTATCATTTTTATAGTTTTGATATGATAAACTTTAAGACTTTACTCAAGAACTATTTGTAAGTAAATATTCTAACACCATATCTTTACTTTAATTTGACTTTTACTTATTTTGGGTACTTTATACAACACTGTGTGGATGTTACAGGACAAATGATTTGCTTCTTATTTTCATCACTTTTCTTATCGAATAAAGAACAAAAGATAGAAACATCTGTACAGAGCTCGTGAAAATATTCAGCAGTTTTTATGAGTTTTGGTCCAGCGGTCCCATGTTTCTTATAGTGTCCTCCCTCTTCAATGCTGGGAAACTCCATCCCATGTTTGCATGCAAATATTTGCTTTACAGGGCAAAATGTATAAGAGTTATAGTTTGTGATACAGCACAGTGACTGATATCTTCATCTGCAAACCTGAAAATCATTTATAAATTTTTTTTAACACTGATTTATATTTCCTGCTTTATTTATTTGCTTAAACAAAAACTTATGCTATAAAATATATAATGTAAAGTATAAGGTATTGTGGGTGGTAGGCTCAGAAGGCTACACACAAGATAGCACATTCAAAATAAAAGACAAACAAAGAAAAATAGAGCACAAAGCAGTGTATAGAACAGGGTAAGAGAGATGGGCGAAGATAAAGAGACAAGAAAGTGGCGAACAATGTAAAATAACATGGGAACATCTTTTCAAAAGCCTCTGATATTAAGTTATGAAAGAATTTGGCTGTTGATGCAGGATGGGGCTGTCCTCTGGTTACCAGACAGGCTCTGGATAATAAAAAGATGTAAACGATTATTTCACTTCCTTTGGCTCTTCATACCAGGAACCTCTTTTCTTACCTATTGTAAGCAGGCTATGAAGGATTGGAGTTGGTTAGGTAAACTCTCATCCATTCAGTCGTCCAGTGTCACATATCGGACCTTCCAAAGTTGCACCATCCGTGACCCCTCATGAAACATGAAATCTATTGTGAAAGCGTTCTGGCAGGTGTAGCTGGGAACAAAGAAAGATGTGTTGTAGGTTGAATTTACAAATCAACAGGAACCTTTGCTCTTCTGTTGGGTAACATCGTCTCTGTAAACACGACTCTGATGTGGGTCACTGCTGCTTTTCTCAGTAAATGCAATTTTTCACAGATTTTTGCCTTTTTCTTCTGACATTTGTGGCTCTGTGTGTGTTTAATATAGCCGAGCCATAAAGCTCCTCTTTAAGTCTCTGTGTGACTGAAGTGAGCTGTATTTCCAACCCTAATGATGAAGCATAATCTTCCGAGAACACTTTAATTTACATTCTTGAATCGCATATGTCCATGCATTCCTTGTTCTGTGGACTAAAATAAAAAGGCATAGAAAAAGAGTGACTAAGCCTACAATTAAAAAGATTTATTCCTATCTCATAATGTATCATCCTTTGTCCGCCTGCTCATCCCTGTGTCCAAGGCTATTCGTTTATTTATAAAGATCTCAGCTATTTCATTGTTCTATATAGGTTAATTGGGCTTTTTTTTTTAAGTAACTAAAAAGTAGTGTAATAAGTAATTTATTACTCTACGCAGACTAATATTGTAACGTAATATATTACTTTAAGACGAAGGTAACTAGTATAATTGCTTTTTAAAAGTAACTTGCCCAACACTGTGCAGGACATATAGCAAATGTCATGTTAAGGCTGCAATCATACAATTTAAGGGCAGAAGGTACGGAAGCCCTAAAGGGCCATGCATTCATACATTTTATTTCCTCCATTTCCCTGTGATAACGAGTTAATTTCATTTGTTTTTTCGAGATCTCGAGTTGTTATCTCGAAATAACAACTGCCGTTTTCCCGAGTAAACGGGATAATTTCCTCGAGATAACAAAACTTTGTTTTCCCGAAATAACGATATAATTAATTGGAGATCTCGAGATAACAAAACTTTGTTTTCCTGAGATAACGATATAATTAATTCGAGATATACTATAATATATTAATATATATCAATATATTTCTCAAGATCTTGAGAAAATTATCCCGTTATCTCGGGAAAACGGCAGTTGTTATTTCGAGATAATAACTCGAGATCTCGAGAAAACAAATGAAATTAACTTGTTATCACGGTAAAACGGAGGAAATAAAATGTATGAATGCATGGCCTTTTAGGGCTTCCATAGCTAGATGCATCCCAAATTCCTTCTTTATTTAGGGCCACCACCGGATATTGATAATGCGTCATCACTTCGCGTGTTCAACCGGGCCTTACTAGATCTGAGCCAGCCAAGGTGATAAGAACCTGGGTCTACTGCAGAGTCAGTCGACCCGGGAGTTTATGCATTCCCATTGCACACAAAAGCCCGATCTTAGCGGGTTTAAGTTGGATTTTTGACCAGTGGAAAACAGAATTGCAAAGGAGGAACGTGTGAAGCTTAAAAATGACTTGATCCTATTCATTGTTTTATTAATTATTCATTAACTAATTAATACAATAATTAATATTATTAATATTATTGGTTAATAATGTATATATATGTATATATAAACATTAAGATAACATAGAGGATCGTGTCTTATTCAGCTCCTCTGGATGATTTCAGAATAAATGTAAATAGTTTCATTAGTCTGTGAATTTCCATTATGTGGACATCTGGGACAGCCCAATCTGTGTTTCTCTGCCATCTCCTGTACCAGCACACTAAAGTACACACACCCACGAGCCTCCATGCACGCGCACATTAGGAAACCTGAGCAAACAGTGGGGTTTTTTTGTTTTTTTTTCTGTCAGAGAGGTTTTGGTATAAAAGGCCGAGCTGCCTCCTGCACACTCTGCTCTGCTGACCTGGAGACCCCGAAGTCCAGCATGAAGACTCTCCTCCTTGTGGCGCTGCTCGGATGCCTCGGTAAAGACTTCATGCTTTTATTTCCACCACAGATTCTTTACAGGCTCGATCTGTCTGCATTTGTTTTACAATCCGTTTGCGTTTTGCAGCCGCCGTGTTCGCGGCCCCCGCTGAGAAGGTGAGATGGTGCGTGAAGTCGGACCAAGAGCTCCGCAAATGCACGGACCTCGTGGCCAAAGCCCCCGCGTTCTCCTGCGTGAAGAGACAAAACACCATCGACTGCATCATCGCGATTAAGGTGAGGAGAGAAACACTCACCAGAACATTAATGAGAACTTTGATTTAATCTTTAAGCAAAGGCCAGATTAATTTTCTTATTTTTACATTGATGATCGATTGATTGATGGTGATGGAAGAACGATTCAGATCATTTACTCATGTCCTTAATAATTAGTTATATATTATATACTTATAATTACAAGAAGCCTACTGCTTGTCCTTCAATCCAATCTTGATTAGTAAGATAACAGAACTATTTCCACCAAAACAAGCCTGAAAGTATCACAACTACAAATATATTTTTATTATATTTTTTTAAATATGAGCCAAAAATAGTAATTAAAAATCTGAATCTGCAGAGTAAAAAGTACAGATGTCATAATGTTGTAAAGTAACAAGTACAGTATTTCCCTCTGAAAGGTAATGCAGATAAAATGTAAATACTTAATTAAAGTACAAGTATCTAAAATTGTACAGTACTAAAATAAATCTGCTTTGCACCAAAATGTGAAGATACTCGAAAAGTTGCATTTTATGTAAAAGGGATGGGACGATAAAAGATTTTTAGATTGCCATTACTGAAAGTTGTTGTACAATGTAATAGAAATAAATATATCATTTATCCTTTATTTGTTCAGGATGACCTGATTTATGATTACTTATTCATTTGATTGATTGGTTTTCATAAAAAAAAAAAAAAAAAATTAAAAAAAAGATGTTCCAGGAAAAAAAAGTTAATGAGGTCTATTCTGGGCCTCCATCCATCCCCAATAGAGGAGCAAAAAGTACAATATTTCCTTCTGAAATGAAGAATAAAGTTGCATTTAATGAAAGTATTGAAAAAGTCCACGTATCTGAACACTGTGCAGAACTTCAGCACTTGAATAAATGTGTTATTTTCCACTGCTGCATTTATTTTGGAGTTGTTGGAGAGGTCAAGCATCATTTTGGTGGTTTGTGTCGCTTTAAATCAGGCTGGTGAAGCAGACGCCATCACTCTGGATGGAGGAGACATCTACACTGCTGGACTGAACAACTACGACCTGCACCCCATTATTGCTGAGGACTACGGCACCAGTATGTTTACTGATCAGTACAAGAAAGAGGATGTCTCAGCATTTTTTATGACCTACATGTGAACTTTTGGCTCATGATTGTTCTGCATTCATCCAGCTTCGGAGACCTGTTACTACGCTGTTGCTGTGGTGAAGAAGACCTCTACCTTTGGCATCAGAGAACTCGGAGGGAAGAAGTCCTGCCACACTGGACTCGGGAAGTCTGCAGGCTGGAACATTCCTGTCGGAACCCTGCTGTCGATGGGTTTGATCCAGTGGTCAGGTTCTGAAGACAGCCCGGTGGAGGAAGGTGAGTGACACAAAATGTTCAGTTTAATCACTTGGTGATATACGCTTATTTGCTCTCTTGCTGAGAGTTAGATGAGGATATATGAAGCCACAACTAGCCGCCGGTTAGCTTAGCTTTGATAGAGACACGGGAAGACAGGTGTTTTTTTGTTGCTAGGCTAGCTGTTTCCCTGTGTTACCATTTGTGAAGCTAAGCTAAGCTAAATGGCTGCTGGCTGTAACTTCATATTAGATTTAAGGGTGGTATCAATCTTCTCATCGAACTCTTAGAAAGAAAGCAAATAAGCATATTTCCATAGAGGCTGTTTTATAGGCTGATTTCAGTATTTTTATTCCCATTATATTCAAATTTGACTACATTAAGGCCAACAAAAATAACTGCTTTTAATATTTCCATACCCAACATTGATGTGATCTGACGCAGCTTTTACACCTTCACGTCAGAAATGTAAAAAAAATCCAAACAGAAACATTCTTAAAACCTCGGTATTTCACAAATCTTTGCCTCTGCCCTGCTTTTTTGTTTCTTGCAGCTGTGAGCAACTTCTTCAGTGCCAGCTGTGCCCCAGGGGCAACAGTCGGCAGCAAACTGTGCCAACTGTGCAGGGGAGACTGCTCCAGGTCCCACAGCGAGCCTTATTATGACTACGCCGGAGCCTTCCAGTCAGTATCAGTCTTTATTGAATCCTTCTCCATTCTACTATGACTTCTACTGTCCTCTATTAACCTCAACACATGTATTGTCTGAGTGGTGACCTGTCACAGTCAGACTGCACACTGCTGGTAACAATCTGACCTGTAATGCTGATGCACCTGTGGACTGGTCTACTTTACAGATGTCTGGCAGACGACGCTGGTGAAGTCGCTTTTGTGAAGCATCTCACTGTCCCTGGTCAGTATCACACAATCATATTGTCAATTCTGCCGGATGTATAGGACACATAGAGAAGACTGAAATGATGTTTCTGTAAGACCTCAGTGTTTGCATATACGATTGTTAAAATGAAAAATGCGTGATTTCTTTGTGAAGGATTTTCCTTAAGCTAATTATCTGCTGCAGGTGGATCCAAACTGTACATAACTACATAAACCAAATATTTCAACGTAACATAATGTGGTAGTGAAAGGAGGGTTAAAAGCTTCATTCAGAACAAGAAGATTGGAAGAGAAAAAACCTTTGAATCATTGTTGTTCACACTCTCAGAGTCCGAAAAGCACAAGTACGAGCTGCTGTGCAAGGATAACACCAGAAAGCCTATCGACAGCTATTCAACCTGCCACCTGGCCAAAGTACCAGCTCATGCTGTTGTCACCCGCAAGGACCCACAGCTGGCCGAATTAATCTGGACAAGCCTCAACTCAGTGCAGGTATAAAACATGTTTATACTGCACAGAGAGAGAGAGAGAGAGAAAGAGAGAGAGAGAGAAAGCAGTGCACGGACTCATGATATAAAGGGATTCAACTAAACATGTCAATAACATCTGCTTACTTTTTGCCTTTCAGGAGTTTAACCTCTTCTCCTCTGAAAACTATTCACCTGCCAAAAACCTGATGTTCAAGGACTCGACAGTGAGGCTGGTGAAGCTGCCCCCGAACACTGATTCCTTCCTGTATTTGGGAGCCGAATACATGAGCACCATCCGCTCCCTCAAGAGAGGTACTATAAGCAGATAATCACATCTTAACATCTATAAAGCATCAGATAAAACCATTCATTGTTCGGCAGACACTGGCTTACGGTTATGTTGTACTTCGCTTTCCAGAGCAGATCACAGCCTCTACATCCTCTGCCATCAGATGGTGTGCTGTGGGCCAAGCCGAGACAAACAAGTGCGACGCATGGAGCATCAACAGCATGACTGACAGTGGCACCGACATTGAATGCCAGAATGCTGCCACAGTTGAGGAGTGCCTGAAAAAGATTATGGTAAAACACCCTTGGATGAAAATACAAGTTCTGGTACTAGCTTGAGCCACATTTTGTGGCGTCTGTCTCTGATTTTTCTTGATCATCCTGCAGCGTAAAGAGGCTGACGCGATGGCAGTGGACGGAGGGCAGGTGTACACAGCTGGGAAGTGTGGTCTGGTTCCTGTTATGGTGGAGCAGTATGATCAAGGTGTGAGACTTAGCACAGAAACCATTACATACAATCCTGTGTTTAACTTTACCTTTTCTACATGACTAATATTTCTCTGTCTCTGTCTACAGCACAATGCAGCACCACTGGAGGTAATGAACCCGTCTATATTTCTGTTCCTTCTAGTTTCAGTGATGTAGACTAAATTAAATGTTAAAACACTTTATTTCCTGATAATTTATGGGGATGTGTTCTGCAAAGATATATGTAGTTGGTGCAAATTATAAGAAAAATATAATCCATTTAAATCCATTTCAGTATTCATTCATCTTAATCGCTTATGGGACAAATCTTACAGACTAAAAGGCTTCATAGGTTATGCTAGCAGTTAACTGGAATTAATTAATTGGAAAGGTACCAAATTACATGGTTATATTTAGGAAAGTTCGTGAAAATTATTAAGAAATTATTCGTTTGAGCAGAAAAATATGCTTGTTTTTAAGCTTGTATCTGCCAGCTTGGAGATTTACTTTTAAATTTGATAAAATAAATGATAACTAATTATTATCTGTCCGATAGCTTTCTGAATCTTCTTCTGCACTTGCACTCTTGCAGGTACAGCCTCCTCTTACTACGCTGTTGCTGTGGTGAAGAAGAATTCAGGGGTGACCTGGGAGAGCCTGAAGGGGAAGAAGTCCTGCCACACGGGCATCGGCAGAACTGCCGGCTGGAACGTCCCCATGGGCCTCATCCACAAACAGACTGGTGACTGTGACTTCAGTAAGTGACTTTATGCTTCTTCTTATTCTGCTCATATACCACTAATTTGAAATATCAAGTATGTTAAAGCGGCTAAAAGGAACTATCAGTTCTTGTTGATTCTGGCGCCCCCTGTGGACAAAAGTGGTACGACCACTACCACAGCCCATTGTAAACATCTTGATCTGGCCGGCCTGGGCATTTTTGAAAGAAAGGAATGTATTTAAATACTTTTTTTTTTTTTTTAAAGCAGCATTAAGTTTTTTTGCCTTAAAATAACTGCATCAAAATCCTTTTGTGATGCTTTTTGTTTGGAGTTAACACCTACATCACATCTGACAAATTGTGACAGACTTTGGATTTGTATTCACAACAGTGGTGTTGCACCAAGAAACAATGGGGGGCACAGCTGTTTACAGAATGCATATAGCGATGATGTTATGTAGGCCCGTCTATTCGTGGCTATGTAAGAGTAATAACTGTTTGAGTGCCGTTTATACACCGAGGTTACATGGAAGCCCACGGCTAACAGTGTCTCATATTGTTATGTCTTCATTGTAAGCCAAGAGCAACATATAGCTCAGTAGCAAGGCCAACATAAAATGTTAGTGATAGGCCAGTTGTTCTATCCACTGCCGTACCACCAGACTACTGAGCAGCTTCTTTCCTCAGGCTGCATGACTCCTCAATTCTTGGGTTAAAAAAAACCCAACGATGTTTTCCTGAAGTGTTTTTGTAATTCCGCCCAAAAACATCCACCCTACAACGTCTGTGCTGTCGAACACCGTAACATTACCTGCACTGGAAGAAAAATAATTTTCGGGAGATGTGATTTCCTTTTCCACACCTCTAACCCACCATTCTGTCTGTGTCTCGTCCTTCTCCTCAGGTAAGTTCTTCAGTGAAGGCTGTGCCCCTGGAGCAGACCCCGCCTCTGTGTTCTGTAACAAATGTGCCGGCAGTGGCCAAGCTGTGGGAGACGACTCCAAGTGCAAAGCCAATGCTAATGAGCGGTACTACGGCTACGCTGGGGCCTTTAGGTAAAATGCAACAGTTAAATTATTCACAGCATAAAATTTTATGTGCATGCATGTTGAAGAATGGTTTGACATTTTAGGGAAGGCGCACATTTGCTTTCCTCCTGTGAATTAGTAAAGGTTCATACCACTCACATGTCTGTGTGGAGCCTGAAACAAGAGGTTGTTAGCTTTGATTAGCACACAGACTGTAAGCAGATGGACACGGCTAGCTCTCTGCAACAGAGTTCATCTCATTTTATATAGAAATGTAAAAATATGTAGTTTTAGGAGGGCCTCTAAAAAATGTATCCACCCACTCACTGGAGCTTTTCTGCTGGTTGCAGCCGAGTAGTTTTTATACTTCTCGTTCTGTATGGATTAAACAGTTGAGATAAAATTGTATTAGTTAATTACTTAGCTTTGTGGCTACTTATAGGCATCATTTTGAAAGTTTTAAGTGAGCCTGACCGCTAGCTGTTCCCATTCGCTAAGCTAAGCTAACTGCCCTTCCAACTCCAGCTCTGTACTCAAAGGCCAACTCCCCAAATTTTACACATTAGTGCAACTGCATAAGTGAAAAAAGTAGTATAAAGTCTGTTGTGGCTCCAGAGGAAGCTGCATGTAATCTGATAAATATCACTCAGTGGCTAAGTTGCATTCTGGGTAATGTAGGCGACAGGTTTTGAAAAGCAGTCCACTGGTCCGGCATTACATTCCTGTAACACTGTTGGACTCATTATTGATTTTAAAATAAATGAAAAAAATCAATAAAGCAGGAACAGAGAGAGCCTTCTGCTTCGTTTTTGTTAACCTGTTAACACACTTGAATGTGTAAAAATGGTGGAGTTACCCTTTAACACAGGATGGTATCAATCTTCTCATCTAACAAAGTGAAAAAATATATATATTTCCAAAAATTAAACCAAACTATTCCTTGAATTACTCCTTCTGAACGTCCTTCTTCTTATGGCCCCATTTAATGTGTTGTGTGTCACTACAGATGTCTTGTTGAGAACGCCGGCGATGTTGCCTTCATCAAACACACAATTGTTGATGAAAACAGTAACGGTAAGAGCCCGACACTAACCTGTTTTTCATCTCAGCCGTGACTGTTCTGTTGCCTACAATGCTATAACATTCCTCCATGCTGTCTCTCCTTGTCAAAGGACAAGGTCCAGCATGGGCTAGTGGTGTGAATAAGGATGACTACGAGCTGATCTGCCCGGGTAAGACTGCAGTGCCGGTCAGTGAGTACCTCTCCTGCCACCTGGCTCTTGTGCCCGCACACGCTGTTGTGACTCGTCCAGAGAGCCACGGCGACGTGGTCCGCATTCTCCAGGACCAGCAGGTTGGTGGTGATTTTTAAGTCACCTTTAGTTATTGTTTGCTTCACTTTATCAGAAGTGTAGAAGTCTTTTTGGTGTTACTGCACGGAGCAGTTTTGTTGAACTATGAAGTATTACATTTGCACTGCATATTATCTATTTTGCTTTATTTTATTTTTATTTTTCTCCCATGCTGGAAAGTATGCAGATGCGTTGTTTTTTGTTGTTGCATCTTTGAAATCATTCAAATTCTGTGCCGTTGTTTTTCAATCAGTTTTACTCCAGCACACAAGCAAAACAATTATTTCTGTGAAACTGCAAAGACATGCAATATTTGGTACTGAGGTGGAAATATAGAGGGTAAAATTCGTGATTTGGGGGAATCTTTTTGCACCATTATTTTCAAGCCTCACGTCAACATAATATTTTTACCCTGTTTGCCTCTGTTCCAAACCTTAATTTTGTTTTCCTTTGTTAGACCAAGTTTGGTACCGGTGGCAGCGATCCCACATTCAAACTGTTCCAGTCGGAGTCAGGAAAGAACCTCCTCTTCAAGGACTCCACTAAGTGTCTGCAGGAGATCTCATCTGGAACAACCTTCGAGCAGTTTTTGGGACAAGAGTACATGGGTGCCATTACTTCACTCAGACAGTGCACCGACAGCACCCCAGGTTTGTACAACTGTGGGTTGAGTCGAGATTAACAGGACAATAATTTAACAGATACGCCTAGAAGCATCACACACTCACCATGAATATGACGTGTTCCTGAGCTGCATTGTAAGAATGTTTTTGTCTTTGTCTCTGTCCATCAGATCTGGAGAAATCTTGCACTTTCCATTCCTGCCAGCAAAAAAACTAGTGGCGACCATTGACCACGTGGTGCCTCATTCTGTCCTCAGTAATTCAAGCACCCTACCTACACTTCCCACGCTCGACGCAAAAATTGCCTTGTGTGTTTTCTTACTGGTCTTGTTGTAGACGTTTTTAGGATCGCAACCAACAAATAAAAATCACATGAATACCAGAACCTACAAATCAACTATTCCGTACCAATCATCTCCTATTGTAGTTATTTTCATGCTGTTGAACCGTAATGTTACATTACCTGTGTTATTGGATCAATGTTTAGTATTGCAAACACATGCCTGACTTTTCTCAAATAAAGCCTTTTTAACGCTCTTTTGTGTTGACTATAAGGTTTGCTTTTGTAATTGTGAGTTGTTTGTATGGAGTCAAATGAGTGCCATAAAAAGAGATAATTAGTCTATAAAATAATTAGAAAGAAATAGTGATTAAAAAGAGGAGTAGATAAAAGAATAAGTAAATATAAAATGAGGAAATAAAAAGAAATTAAAAAAAGGTGAAATATACAAAAACAAAATATAAAATAAAATCTTATTTTCACATTAATTTGTTCATTTATAATTCACTTTGCACATTATGTATATTCTTTTATTTTAATGTATCTATGATCTATCTACAATAATATCATTTATCACTTTATTTTTCCTGATTCATTCCTTATTTTTCTCCATACTTTTTACATGGTCTTATAATTTGTAAATATCACTTAAAAAGTAAGTACACAGTAGTTGAAAAGTATGTAAAATATATATAAAGTGACAATAATATTAAACATTTGGTACATATGCAGGGTTTCCCCCAGAAAACTTGTTAAGCCCGGTGGTAGGGTGGCCCACCGGTGCCCAAGCTGTTTTTTTGTGTCAGGGGCCTGACCCTGACCATTGACTGATGGCAGGGCCCTATAGGTAACAGATTCATTAATGGAGTAGTAGAACTTAGAAGGAGTGATTCCATAAGGCTTTAAGATCAATGTTAAAAGTTGACTGGAAATTTGAAAATATTATCATTATCATGTGTGTTATTATTGATTATTTTATTATTATTATTATTATTATTATTATTATTATTATTATTATTAATGATTAATACCAATAAAAAAAATCACCAAAAATATGCAAAAGCCCATCCATCCAAAACAGCTGTTGTAGTATGACCATGAGGAGACTCTTGGTGTGTGTGGTGATTTTGGAGTCTCAATACTGTATAACAGTGGAGTTATTGATTTTTGTTTGCAGCGTCTTGCTCTTGTATTGCAATTTGCAGACGGTCCCTGCGCACTCGCCCGGCGCATAGCGATCAATGTTCTCCGTCCAGCTCGGAGGACGGCTTATTTTTGTAAAAATCGGCGTTTTGGTCCTTGTAGCTCGTAGTCTATGCTATTACGGTGGGATAGAGGAAGTCCAAGGGTCCCTTCTTCTGTCTCTGACTGGATGTAAAGTTGGCGGCCGACTTCTTCCAGACCGTCTAACACTGCTAGCTCAGTTTGCACATCCATATCGGCGTTGAGCTGAGCCAAGTCATCCATCAATCTATCCAGACGAAACTGAACATAGTCGTTGGTTGCATGGTTCTCTAAATCGTTCGCTAATGATCGTAACTCATTCGCAATCGCTCGTACAAAAACTGCCATTACTAAACCAGAACTGCAGCTAAGGGTTAGCTGAGCGGGCGGGCTGGTAGCCAACAACATTCCTGTACACGAATCAGCGTCGCTAGTAAGGCAGAAGTAGTCGACTCGAATCGAGCACACTCCTGTAACCAATCATGCTGTTGACTGAGGTTAGGACCTCCTACCTCATTAATATATGGACACAGAAATACAGAAATAAATAAATGTAGGTGAACAGAAATGTAGAAATAAATATAAAGCATTTATTTATTATTTTATTTATTTGTTTATACATTTATTTCAGCATTTATTTATTTATTCATTTATTTCAGCATTTATTCATTCCTGTATTTATTTATACATTTATTTATTTATTTATGCATTTATTTAAACATTTATTTATGCATTTATTTATTTACTTATTTCAGCATTTATTTATACATTTATTTATTTATTTATTTATACTTAAGTCATGTTTAGTCCTCCACAGTATGCAGGCTTATACTGAGCAATGGCAATCCTTTTTTCTGTCGGCACAGGTGGTCGGTGGCTCGGGAGCAGTGTGCGAAATACCCGTCAATATTCGGGGGTCCCCATCTCCCGATTGTTGCGCAATACCGATCTAAACCCAGTCATTGACCTTACCTCAGGTTACCTCAGGTTCCACAGATCCGACCTGTGATGACGTTCTAGACTCCGCTGTAAGACATCTAGGCCTAGCCTTTATATACATATCTATGGTCCCAACAGCCCCGAAATGACTCGTTTCACTATCATAATTTGAGCTGCACCGTTAATTATTTTACCCCCATTCAAGCTAGCCCGGCGCCAAACCAGAAGTTAGCCGGCTCAGTTGGATCCAGGTATTTTCATAGCCGGAAGTCTATTCCTTCTTTATTTAAGCGCCACCACCGGATATTGATAATGCGTCATCACTTCGCGTGGAGTTTATGCATTCCCATTGCACACAAAAGCCTGATCTTAGCGGGTTTAAGTGGGATTTTTGACCAGTGGAAAATAGAGATGCAAAGAAGAAATGTGTGAAGCTTAAAAATGACTTGATCTTCTTAATTGATTTATTAATTATCAATTAATTGCTAGCTATATGAATTAAAAATAATATTGGTTAAAAATATAAATATTTAGATAACAGAGAATCTTTTGTGAATTCCCATTAGCCTATGTGGAGACAGCCCAATCTCTGCTTCTCTGCCATCTCTTGTATCAGCAATAAAGCAATTTCCCCTCTGCGATCAATAAAGTATGTCTGATTCTGATTCTGGTTAAAGTACGCACTCCCACGAACCTCCATGCACGCGCACATTAGGAAACCTGAGCAAACAGTGTTTTTATTTGTGTTTTTTTTTCTGTCAGAGAGGTTTTGCTATAAAAGGCCGAGCTGCCTCCTGCACACTCTGCTCTGCTGACCTGGAGACCCCGAAGTCCAGCATGAAGACTCTCCTCCTTGTGGCGCTGCTCGGATGCCTCGGTAAAGACTTCATGTTTTTATTTCCACCACAGATTCTTCACAGGCTCGATTTGTCTGCATTTGTTTTACAATCCGTTTGCGTTTTGCAGCCGCCGTGTTCGTGGCCCCCGCTGAGAAGGTGAGATGGTGCGTGAAGTCGGACCAAGAGCTCCGCAAATGCACGGACCTCGTGGCCAAAGTCCCCGCGTTCTCCTGCGTGAAGAGACAAAACACCATCGACTGCATCATCGCGATTAAGGTGAGGAGAGAAACACTCACCAGAACATTAATGAGATGTTTGATTTAATCTTTAAGCAAAGGCAAAATTATTATTATTATTATTTTTTTATTGATGATCGATTGATTGATGGTGATGGAAGAACGATTCAGATCATTTACTCATGTCCTTAATAATTAGTTATATATAATATACTTACTGATTGATTGATTGATTAGTAAGAAAACAGAAGCTTGGACATATAACAACTACAAATATATTTTTATTATATTTATTTAAATATGAGCCAACTATTTTTGATTAATCTTGTAGCTGGTCAAGCTGGAGTTAATCAATAACAATGCATCATGTTTTATAACATTTTTTTTTTTAAATTAAAAATCTGAATCTGCAGAGTAAAAAGTACAGATGTCATAAGAATGTTGTAAAGTAACAAGTACAGTATTTCCCTCTGAAAGGTAACGCAGATACTCAAAAAGTTGCATCTTATGTGAAAGGGATGGGATGATAAAAGATGTTTAGATGTTTAGATAATGATGAATATCCTCACATGAATGACTTGAAAAAGCCGTCCAGCACCCTGTCGTACAGTCATTTATAGGTTTCTTGATTTGTTTTGAATTGCCTGTCACCGTGGCTGAAGTCATGGCTTGTACATTGTATCTCCCCAAAAACAAGTTAAATTGGTGGTTGAGGTTACCACCATTTATTTAGATAGATAGATAGATAGATAGATAGATAGAAAAAACGAAAAATAGACACCAGAAAATATGAAATTTCAATCAATCCATTCCCCCTGCCATAAATGAGAGTTATTGTACAATGTAATAGAAATAAATATATTATTTATCCTTTATTTGTTCAGGATGACCTGATTTACGATTACTTATTCATTTGACTGATTGGTTATGTTTCCTATCTTTGTTGCAATGAAAATATTTGTTTCCTAACAAAATGTAAGATTAAAGTGATTCCAGTATGTTTAAGTGCAATTGTAGTCTTTATTTTTTATTTTCTTATTTTAAGTAATATTTTGCTATGTAAAATATCAACACTAAAAGTAGGCTACGCATTATGCAATATATAATAATGACGTAAGTCATCAATAGTATTGATGCATGAACAAGAAAGCAACGTCAACAGAAAAAAATCCAGGATCAAAAGTTAATGAGGTCTATTCTGGGCCTCCATCCATCCTCCATCCAAGTTCTGTGGAAATCCATTTGATAGTTTTTCTGCAAACCTGCTGACAAACCAACCAACCAACCAACAAACAAACAAACAAACAAACAGACAAGGGTAAAACATAACCGCCTTGGTGGAGGTAATAAACATAGAGGAGCAAAAAGTACAATATTTCCTTCTGAAATGAAGAATTAAGTTGCATTTAATGAAAGTATTGAAAAAGTCCACGTATCTGAACACTGTGCAGAACTTCAGCACTTGAATAAATGTGTCATTTTCCACTGCTGCAACAAAACATGCATCAAAACATTCTGCATTTATTTTGGAGTTGTTGGAGAGGTCAGGCATCATTTTGGTGGTTTGTGTCGCTTTAAATCAGGCTGGTGAAGCAGACGCCATCACTCTGGATGGAGGAGACATCTACGCTGCTGGACTGAACAGCTACGACCTGCACCCCATTATTGCTGAGGACTACGGCACCAGTATGTTTACCAATCAGTACAAGAAAGAGGATGTCTCAGCATTTTTTATGACCTACATGTGAACTTTTGGCTCATGATTGTTCTGCATTCATCTTCAGCTTCAGACACCTGTTTCTACGCTGTCGCTGTGGTGAAGAAGACCTCTACCTTTGGCATCAGAGAACTCGGAGGGAAGAAGTCCTGCCACACTGGACTCGGGAAGTCTGCAGGCTGGAACATTCCTGTCGTAACCCTGCTGTCGATGGGTTTGATCCAGTGGTCAGGTTCTGAAGACAGCCCGGTGGAGGAAGGTGAGTGACACAAAATGTTAAGTTTAATCACTTGGTAATATACGCTTATTTGCTCTCTTGCTGAGAGTTAGATGAGGATATATGAAGCCACAACTAGCCGCCGGTTAGCTTAGCTTTGATAGAGACACGGGAAGACAGCTAGCAGCTCTGTCCAAAGATAACAAAATCCACAACAAGCTCCTCTAAAGATCACACATTATTATATTTGTTTAATCTGTACATAAAACTGAAGTGTAACAATTACAAGTTGCAAAAACAATCGGATGTTTTACACTCCGATCTAGACACAACTTGTTAATTAGTGAGCTTTAGAGGTGCTGGTAGGTGTTTTTGTTTCCCCGTGGCACCATTTGTGAAGCTAAACTAAGCTAAATGGCTGCTGGCTGTAGCTTCATATTAGACTTAAGGGTGGTATCAATCATCGAACTCTTAGAAAGAAAGCAAATAAGCATATTTCCATAGAGGCTGTTTTATAGGCTGATTTCAGTATTTTTATTCCCATTATATTCAAATTTGACTACTTTAAGGCCAACAAAAATAACTGCCCTTAATTTCCACACCCAACGTTGATGTGATCTGACGCAGCTTTTACGCCTTCACGTCAGAAATGTGAAAAATCCAAATAATAAACAGAAACATTCTTAAAACCTCTGTATTTCTCAGACCTTTGCCTCTGCCCTGCTTTTTTGTTTCTTGCAGCTGTGAGCAACTTCTTCAGTGCCAGCTGTGCCCCAGGGGCAACAGTCGGCAGCAAACTGTGCCAACTGTGCAGGGGAGACTGCTCCAGGTCCCACAGCGAGCCTTATTATGACTACGCCGGAGCCTTCCAGTCAGTATCAGTCTTTATTGAATCCTTCTCCATTCTACTATGACTTCTACTATCGTCTATTAACGTCAACACATTTATTGTCTGAGTGATTACCTGTCACAGTCAGACTGCACACTGCTGGTAACAATCTAACCTGTAATGCTGATGCACCTGTGGACTGGTCTACTTTACAGATGTCTGGCAGACGACGCTGGTGAAGTCGCTTTTGTGAATCATCTCACTGTCCCTGGTCAGTATCACACAATCATATTGTCAATTCTGCCAGATGTAAAAACAAAATATCAGAAAGTGTTTATGAATACGTGAATATTTACAAGTTAAGCCAGGGTTCGGTGGGGACAGTAATAAGGTGCAGGTCAAGAACAGAAACTATGATCTATTCTACTATGTATTGTATTCAGCACTTGAAGAAGTAGAAGTTCAAAAGAGCCCATTTAAACTCAAGCTAATTATCTGCTGCAGGTGGATCCTACACTGTACGTAACTGATATATTGGGACTGCATGAACCAAATATTTCAACGTAACATAATGTGGTAGTAAAAGGAGGGTTAAGAGCTTCATTCAGAACAAGAAGATTTGAAGTGAAAAACCTCATTGTTGTTCACACTCTCAGAGTCCGAAAAGCACAAGTACGAGCTGCTGTGCAAGGATAACACCAGAAAGCCTTTCGACAGCTATTCAACCTGCCACCTGGCCAAAGTACCAGCTCATGCTGTTGTCACCCGCAAGGTCCCACAGCTGGCCGAATTAATCTGGACAAGCCTCAACTCAGTGCAGGTATAAAACAAAAATATTTATACTGCAGAGAGAGAGAGAGAGTAAGCAATACACAGACTCATGATATAAAGGGATTCAACTAAACATGTCAATAACATCTGCTTACTTTTTGCCTTTCAGGAGTTTAACCTCTTCTCCTCTGAAGACTATTCACCTGCAAAAAACCTGATGTTCAAGGACTCGACAGTGAGGCTGGTGAAGCTGCCCCCGAACACTGATTCCTTCCTGTATTTGGGAGCTGAATACATGAGCACCATCCGCTCCCTCAAGAGAGGTACTATAAGCAGATAATCACATCTATAAAGCATCAGATAAAAACATTATTGGATGGCAGACACTGGCTTACGGTTATGTTGTACTTCGCTTTCCAGAGCAGATCACAGCCGCTACATCCTCTGCCATCAGATGGTGTGCTGTGGGCCAAGCCGAGACACACAAGTGCGACGTATGGAGCATCAACAGCATGACTGACAGCGGCACCGACATTGAATGCCAGAATGCTGCCACAGTTGAGGAGTGCCTGAAAAAGATTATGGTAAAACACCCTTGGATTAAAAAATACAGGATCTGGTACAAGCTGAAGACTTTTTTTTGCTCCTTTTCGTGGCGTCTGTCTCTGATTTTTCTTGATCATCCTGCAGCGTAAAGAGGCTGACGCGATGGCAGTGGACGGAGGGCAGGTGTACACAGCTGGGAAGTGTGGTCTGGTTCCTGTTATGGTGGAGCAGTATGATCAAGGTGTGAGACTTAGCACAGAAACCATTACATACAATCCTGTGTTAAACTTTACCTTTTCTACACGACTAATATTTCTCTGTCTGTGTCTACAGCACAATGCAGCACCACTGGAGGTAATGAACCCGTCTATATTTCTGTTCCTTCTAGTTTCAGTGATGTAGACTAAATTAAATGTTAAAACACTTCATTTCCTGATAATTTATGGGGATGTGTTCTGCAAAGATATATCTAGTTGAAAAATATATATAAAAATATAATCTATTTAAATCCATTTCAGTATCATTCATCTTAATCGCTTATGGGACAAATCTTACAGACTAAAAGGCTTCATAGGTTATGCTAGCAGTTAACTGGAATTAATTAATTGGAAAGGTACCAAATTACATGGCTATATTTAGGAAAGTTCATGAAAATGAATAAGAAAATTATTTGTAATTGACGGAGCAGAAAAATATGCTTGTTTTTAAGCTTGTATCTCCCAGCTTGGAGATTTACTTTTAAATAAAATAAAATAAATGATAACTAATTATTATCTGTCTGATAGCTCTCTGAATATTCTTCTGTACTTCCACTCTTGCAGGTACAGCCTCCTCTTACTACGCTGTTGCTGTGGTGAAGAAGGGTTCAGGGGTGACCTGGGAGAGCCTGAGGGGGAAGAAGTCCTGCCACACGGGCATCGGCAGAAGTGCCGGCTGGAACGTCCCCATGGGCCTCATCCACAAACAGACTGGTGACTGTGACTTCAGTAAGTGACTTTATGCTTCTTCTTATTCTGCTCATATACCACTAATTTGAGATCACAAGTGTGTTAAAGCAGCTAAAAGGAACTATCATTTCTTGTTGATTCTGGCGCGATAGATACACACTGGGATTTACATCCTGCTGTGAGTGTCAAAGTTTCAAATCACTCTTGCAGCAGATCCCTCTTGTGTTTGTGTGTCGCTTGATCGCTCAAAGCAGGATGTAAATACCGGTGTGTATCTATTGCGAGTCTCGTTCATCTTGTCTGGCGCGGCTTCCGTAGTGCAAACGCTGTGAGGGAGACTTGCGTGAACGCGGAGCGTGCCTCCAGGCAGATACAGTATAGTGACTGTTTAGGCTAGAAAAATGTCCTAAATGACATCGTTTCGAGTAAACTCTGGATGTCGCCACTTCAGGACACTTGGATTGCAGCGGACGAGCAGTATGGAGGAATATTACAAAGTTTTGTGTAGTGTTATGGACTTTTTTGTCTCGGGCATCACTTACGCTCGTTACATGGATTATTGTTGCTGGAGGGTACCCCCGCGGGTCTCCAGCTGCACTTTGAGGAATAAGAAACTACACCGGACTTCTCATCAGCATGTGGGTGAGTCGATAATGACTGAATTTTGTTTTAGAGTGAACTATTCCCTTAAGTTCTCAACATTGTCTCATAGTGTTATGTCTTCATTATAAGCCAAGAGTAGCAAGGCCAACATGAAATGTTAGTGATAGGCCAGTTTTTTTGCGACCATCTAGAGAAGTATCCACTGCCGTACCACCAGACTACTGAGCAGCTTCTTTCCTCAGGCTGTGAGACTCCTGAATTCATCCTCACCACTCCACCATGAAAAATAGGTTTAACTTTCAGAATAAAAAAACAAGCTAACCTTCTCGCTGATGGTCCTCTTTACTTATGTAGGTCATATAGAGGCATCAGTGTTTAACCAGCCAAACACTCATAGAAACATAGTGGTCCCATTCAGTGGAAATGTTTTACAGAACTGCAATGTTGTAAAATGTTCACATATTTAATTTGTTGGCCTACAAAGTCCACTTGTGGCAACTAAAACATTTATTTGTAAATGTCACAGTATGTTTTCACAATTCGAACTTGGATAAGTTCAATGAAATACTGTTGTCTTTGGTCAAAAAAACCCAACGATGTTTTCCTGAAGTGTTTTTGTAATTCTGCCAAAAAACATCCACCCTACAACGTCTGTGCTGTCGAACACCATAACATTACCCGCACTGGAAGAAAAGTAATTTTCGGGAGATGTGATTTCCTTTTCCACACCTCTAACCCACCATTCTGTCTGTGTCTCGTCCTTCTCCTCAGGTAAGTTCTTCAGTGAAGGCTGTGCCCCTGGAGCAGACCCCGCCTCTGTGTTCTGTAATAAATGTGTCGGCAGAGGCCAAGCTGTGCAAGACTTCTCCAAGTGCAAAGCCAATGCTAATGAGCGGTACTACGGCCTCTCTGGAGCCTTTAGGTAAAATGCAACAATTAAATTATTCTCAGCACAAAATCTTATGTGCATGCATGTTAAAAGAATAGTTTGACATTTGCTTTCCTCCTGTGAATTAGTAAAGATTCATACTTTGTTTTTGAAACCAGGAACATGATCCACAATGCACCTTAGCCACTGACATCAGTCAAGGCAATTTATCAGATTACATGCAGCTTCCTCTGGAGCCAAAAAAGGCTTTATACTACTTTTTCACATAATTAGTTGTACACCCCAAGACCTGTTAACACACTTGAATGTGTAAAATTGGTGGAGTTACCCTTTAACACAGGATGGTATCAATCTTCTCAAGTGAAAAAATATATATATTTCCAAAAATTAAACCAAACTATTCCTTGAATTACTCCTTCTGAACGTCCTTCTTCTTATTTAATGTGTTGTGTGTCACTACAGATGTCTCGTTGAGGGCGCCGGCGATGTTGCCTTCATCAAACACACAATTGTTGATGAAAACAGTAACGGTAAGAGCCCGACACTAACCTGTTTTTCATCTCAGCCGTGACTGTTCTGTTGCCTACAATGCTATAACATTCCTCCATGCTGTCTCTCCTTGTCAAAGGCAATGGTCCAGCATGGGCTAGTGGTGTAAATAAGGATGACTACGAGCTGATCTGCCCGGGAAAGACTGCAGTGCCGGTCAGTGAGTACCTCTCCTGCCACCTGGCCGTTGTTCCGGCACACGCTGTTGTGACTCGTCCAGAGAGCCACGGTGACGTGGTCCGCGTTCTCCAGGACCAGCAGGTTGGTGGTGATTTTTAAATCACCTTTAGTTATTGTTGGCTTCACTTTATCAGAAGTGTAGAAGTCTTTTTGGTGTTACTGCATGGAGCAGTTTTGTTGAACTATGAAGCAATACATTTGCACTGCATATTATCTATTTTGCTTTATTTTATTTTTATTTTATTTTTATTTTTCTCCCATGCTGGAAAGTAAAAGGTTGCCTCCCAGAAAAGTCTCTGTCCTCAGCCAGACACATACTGTCCTGCTCTTTACCGTAGCAGATGCGTTGATTTTGTTGTTGCATCGCTGAAAATTCAAATTCTGCGCACAAGCAAAACGATTATTTCTGTGAAACTACGACATGCAATATTTGGTACTGAGGTAGAAAGATACAGGGTAAAATTCATGATTTGGGGGAATCTTTTTGCACCATTATTTTCAAGCCTCACGTCAACATAATATTTTTACTCTGTTTGCCTCTGTTCCAAACCTTAATTTTGTTTTCATTTGTTAGACCAAGTTTGGTACCAGTGGCAGCGATCCCACATTCAAACTGTTCCAGTCGGACTCAGGAAAGAACCTCCTCTTCAAGGACTCCACTAAGTGTCTGGAGGAAATCTCAGCTGGAACAACCTTCGAGCAGTTTTTGGGACCAGAGTACATGGCTACCATTATGTCACTCAGAATGTGCCCCGAAAGCACCTCAGGTTTGTACAACTGTGGGTTGAGTCGAGATTAACAGGACAATAATTTAACAGATCCACCTAGAAGCATCACACACTCGCCATGAATATGACGTGTTCCTGAGCTGCATTGTAAGAATGTTTTTGTCTTTGTCTCTGTCCATCAGATCTGGAGAAATCTTGCACTTTCCATTCCTGCCAGCAAAAAAACTAGTGGCGACCATTGACCATGTGGTGCCTCAATAATTCAAGCACCCTACCTACACTTCCCACGCTCGACGCAAAAATTGCCTTGTGTGTTTTCTTACTGGTCTTGTTGTAGAAGTTTTTAGGATCGCAACCAACAAATAAAAAACACATCAATACCAGAACCTACAAATCAACTATTCCGTACCAATCATCTCCTATTGTAGTTATTTTCATGCTGTTGAACCGTAATGTTACATTACCTGTGTTATTGGATCAATGTTTAGTATTGCAAACACATGCCTGACTTTTCTCAAATAAAGCCTTTTTAACGCTCTTTTGTGTTGACTATAAGGTTTGCTTTTGTAATTGTGAGTTGTTTGTATGGAGTCAAATAAGTGCCATAAAAAGAGAATTAGTCTATAAAATAATAAGAAAGAAATTAGTGATTAAAAAGAGGAGTAGATAAAAGAATAAGTAAGTAAACAGAAAATGAGGAAACAAAAAGAGAAATAAAAAATGGTGAAATATACAAAAACAAAATATAAAAGAAAATCTTATTTTCACATTAATTAGTTCATTTATTATTCACTTTGCTTGTGTATATTCTTTCTTATTTTAATGTATCTATGATCTAGCTACGATAATATCATTTATTTATCACTTTATTTTTCCTGATTCATTCCTTATTTTTCTCCATACTTTTAGACATGGTCTTATAATTTGTAAATATCACTTAAAAAGTAAGTACACAGCAGTTGAAAAGTATATAAAATGTATATAGTGACAATAATATTAACCATTTTGTACATATGGACCTGTTGCAGTGTAGTGTTCAATAACAAGTACTGTGAGCGGTAACTCATCCCGATAAGAGATTCCAACATATATTTATCACTAAAATAATCATCACTTCATTTTACTAGTTGGAAATTTATTTCACAAACCGAAATATGAAAATATAAATACTGTGTGTGTGTGAGTAGGCCAAAAACACATGGGACACCAGGCTTTTTTAGTATTCTGGCCGTTAACAGTCATAACATCCTATATTACAGGGTGAGTATTCAGAGTACATGGATTAAATCTGTATCGTGCTTTCGCGATGTCAAAAATTAGGCAATAGACAAACACATTCTTGACTGAAGCTGTCGGCCAGACAAACCTGCTGTCGGGCTCCACGGCACAAATGAACTTTGGGCCCTTAGTAAATAATACAAGACACACCTCAAGGCCTTTATCTTTTGATTCGGTTTTCTTTTACAGAAGCACATATTCCCAAACACTTCCTGAAAAGCTTTTGAGCTTTTGACTCTAGTCAGACGATTGTTCCAGCATCTCAGCTGTGGGATTTGTTGATTTCTTTTAGTCATATGTGATTTTTAACTCAATATCTGTTTGTTGACTGTTTGTTGGAACAATAAATATTTATTAGTTATTATTATTTTTACCTGTGTCTGTTTGTTTTGTCGGTTTGTCAACAGGTTTCCACTAAACTCAGATGGAGAACGGGTCTCGGCCCAGAATAGACCCTGTTAACCCTTGGTGCAGATCTGGATAAAGGGGTGGATCTAGGAATTTTTTCTCACTTTCTTTAACATTGTGAGATAGGGCACTTTTCAACATTTAAATAAAAATCCAGATCTAGCGGATTTAACTATGTCCTTATAGAGGGTAGTCTTTCAGCTATACAAATAACAAACAGGGCACTGGATTAGACTGAATTAAAGGGCTCTGAAAATATTCAAATGTTACTTTTTTCTGGCATTTTAAAGAGAAAAATATGAACTGATTAGTGAAGGAATCATTGTCAGATTACTGGATTATGAAAATAGGGCCTAATTTAAAACTCTCATTATTTCTATAGTCAATAATTACCTATCTATTAACCACGAGTTGAGTGAGTTAAATGAGGTGCACGGCAGAGTACAACATTTCTGTTGTATGGGCCATTTCATTAACTAGCTCATACTTTGACTAATTTGACAAAAGGACACACATCGGCACTCTTCAGAGAGAAACTTTTTTCAGTAGACTCTGTGGTTGGAAAGATCAAACCTCCTTTAGTCAATAAAGAGTGAAAAAACAACAAATCGCTTAACACCTTGCGAAATACATTAAATGTGTAGGCCATATTGTTTTCGTTTAAGCTACACATATTGGGAGCAAACATATTATAAAATTCATACATGTCACAGAATAAACAATCAAGAGTGACACTGAAATATCCTCCCTTATTTTGAGCAGTGTGCTACCTGGATTATTAAATGGCTGTGAGGCATGGGCGGATGAATTGATCTGAGCTCCTGTATCACGTGACCCAGGAAGCAGCATCACGTCGTAATTTTCCCGGAAGTTACCCATGCGACTTGGAGGCGCACCGGCTCCATAGACCAGAAACATCGCATTATGGCCTCGCTCTGAGCCTCCTGATGCGACAGTTGTGTACATACCTAACCGGCAATCCGTCACCATCGACGCCTTGATCATGGACCTCCGGTCCAGAGGCTTTTTTCGGGGCCATCGGAATTGTCAATAGTACTCCCGAAGTACTATATTATTTGATTTTGAGCACTGTCACTTTTGCACGCCCGGGGATTTAAACCGAAGTGACAGTAGTAGCACTCACCCCATCTGCCGGTCAGCTAGCTAGCTCGCTAAGTCAATAGCTAAGAAGGGCATCACTTTTCTTTTGGAGTAAAAGGACAAGGAAACTGCAACACCACTCCTTTCATTAACAGAAGACTGAACAGAGGCTGATTCCCCGAGTTCCCATCTTACAACATATTCACTATTGATTCCTGGTAAGAATAAAACCAACTGACGGCGGTAATGCTAGCTAGTACCCCCGATCTGGGCTTCATATTTGTCAAAGGCACACAGGCTAGCTTGCTAATGTTAGCTGGTCGAACAGGCCCAGCCGGCTGTCAGTCCTCACACTTGGAAAGCTAGCCAGCTAATCTTGCCGAGAATACGAAAACGGACAAAGCCGAATTAATTTGAATGTTTTCCCTGTAGTTTAAGGTAGGTTACCGAGTTAATCTCTTGGCTTTCTTTAAGAGCGGCTCAGCTAAAGTTAAGCTAACGTTAGCCAACTGAAATGACAGCCGGGGTTCCTCGGTCTCGTGGCTAATCTTCATTTGGTAACCGTTACATCGTAGACTCCGTGAGGTAACGCTAGTTAGCCCTAATGCTTACAGTTTCATGCTTAAAAAAACGATCTACACTGTGTTTTACAGCTAGCGCAGTTTTAAACCAGAATATTATTGGCATGGTCGATATAATATCGGTTCAAGTTAAATGTCAGGGTGATTATTTCATTCGCTGGCGGAGCTGGCTGGGCCTGCAACTAAATACACCTCGTAGGACAGGGCTGGGCTAACCCGCTAACATTATTACCAACAATAGCTTAACTGTAACCTAATCGGTGTCAAGTGTTGCAACATGGACCGGCTTATTTGTAGTTTTCGAGTTTTGATTGATCAACAATATCATCCATCCGCACAGTTAAACTGATCAGACAGAGCTCTGTGTGCGTTAATGTTAAATGTGGACTCAACGTTCAGCCACGTAGCGTAACTTAGCAAAACGTCTATGGTAGAGGGACACGTAATGTTAGCCGGCGCTGGGCTAGCGATCTAACCTGCTTCGGCCGGGAATGCTGCCTCGCTAGCGGGCCAACAAAATGCCTTTCATCCTGTAATTTGGCTAAGACGCATTGGAAAGCTTTTCTTGGATATCTTGTCATATTTATTGACGATCCATACGACTGTTAGCCATCTCTCCTGGCGGAATCGTATGTTAGCTTTGTACATTGATCCGCTGTCTAAAAGAAGCATGGCACAAGCTAGCAGCTAACGATAGTTCCTGTGTCAGCAGGTGGATGGTGCATGACACGTCTGCTCGTAGTGTTCATTTTCGTTTTTATTAAATCCACCATGTGTTAGCTGTTCCAGCACCTATACGACAGTCTTGATGAGAAATCGGCTCTGAAATGATGATCGACTTTACGGTATTTGAATGGATTATTTGCGCATGTAGCTAGCACAACCAGGGGGCATTGGAGTCACAGTTAACACAGTACATGAACTTTGACCTGAGGTATCCATTTTCTTAAATTCACTCAAAACCAGACCAGTCCAAAAGATTAGGTGCATGTGAAGTATGAGCTGGGAGTAGATGCTCAAACCATTATAGGAATGAGTTTTTTTCACACGTAAAGTCCCCTTTTTTGTAGTGATTTAATAGACACCATGACACTTAATAGACTGTTTTGGGTGGAGGCTAAAACACACGAGTCCATTTGCCATTTGATTTCAGCAAGGGATCCGCAAAGGTTATTATCACTAATCACTCATAAGACTGCACGTATGAGCCATGCGCTGTGTGAGCGATTAACATTGTGGGAGGTGATGGTGTTATCATAGGCGAAACCACAGGCCACACCCTCGCTGCTTGGTTAGATGTTGCCACACTGAAGGTTCACGTCGTCTTACAGTGTCGTCTAACCTGTGTGGCTGCACCTATCATGTTTAATAGAGGTCACATCTGAACTGAAAGCTATTTCATCTCAATGCCTTTGAAAAACACTTGACTTGTGCTTAATTCTTCTTTTTTTGTGTGTATCTCTTGCTTCTCTCTTCCTCAGATAGGTTGGCAACACAACGCCACCCTAATGCAGAACCACAAAAGAACGTGAAATGAACAAACCACCACAGCCTATAACGGGACCTACGTCTGTCCCAAACCCCGCCCCATCCCCCGGATTGACACAGGTGAGAGCGGCTGACCTTCACAGAATCTAGTTTGTATCGGTAGTTTAAACTTTGGTAACATCTGTATTTCTTCCTTTCTCTCAAGGCGGCCTACGGCCCCGGACAGCCCCCGTCTCTTGTTTTTGCCACCCCTCCACCACAAATGAACTCTGCACCACAGCCAAGACAGGTATTGTTCACAGCAGGTTTCTTTTCCACGTTCAGCGTTAGGTATGGGACGTTTTTTGCCTCGTATAAGAAACCTCCCTTTCCTACTCTTTCACGAAAATTCTGACACGGCTTCTTCTGCTTTAAGGCTTTGGCTAAATCTGTGTGTGCGCGTGTGTTTAAAGCCTATTTGCCATCTTTCTCCTGGAATGTCGGTCTTGACTTCTTTCCTCTCTTCTGCTGTCCTCCCAGTTTGCAGCAGGGCCCCGTACTTTACACCAACAGGTACTAACACCCCTCACTGTTCCCTACATCTCCTGTCTCCGTAGTGTAATGCATGCCTTTAGTTCCATATGTTGGAGAATTAGAGGAAAATGATGTGCTTATTAGCTGAGTTAACCTTTCCTGAGAATTAATGACATTTCCTGAAGTTATGTCATTATCACAAAAGCAAATTCTCTGTAGGAAGTTTTATTTTAAATATTTCAAAAGAAGTCTCCCCAAGCCTCCTTTGTTCATCCTGCACCTGCACATACCTGAAGTATCATCCCCCACGTACATCTCTGCAATTTGCAAGACGCCGTCCCAAACCTGCTGTCAGTATGACACAATAACTGACTGTGCTATTTATTTTTAAAATTTGATTTTGTTGTAGGGTAATGCATTTTTGCAGCTTCAGATAAAGCTAACACACAGCGTAAAATTAAAGTGAATGTTTTTTTTAATTCATTGCCTGCATGCATGTGTAGCCTGTAAATGATTCTTTAATCTCTCAACTGGGACCCAGAGGACTTCAGGGGATCCTTCTTCTATGCAGACCTGTGCAGAGTTGCATGTGCCGTTGTGGTTGTTTGAGCTTACTGTTCCTGGCTGTGATATTTTGCTGCTGCCTTTCATTCTCTTTCCTTCTCACACCTTGTAATCTCAACCTTCCACATTGTCTCTTGTCCTCATTTTCACCCTAATCTCACTCCCTCTCTTGCTCTCTGCTCATGTGTTGTGCGGCTGAAGGGTGGATACAGAGCACTACAGGTAACAGCTTTTCTCTTCGTCTCCGTCCTCTCTTAACTTGCTCTAACCTCAGCGTAGCAGGGACATGACATGGCATGACATTCAGTGCAAGTTAGACTCAGTGTAACCCAAGAACAGGACTCGTTGTACATGTTGGCAGTTGCTGTGAGCGCATTGCTTCCAGCTGAGGTTAGGAGTGTCTGTGACTGGACAAACACACGACAACATTCGTAGACATGGGCTAGGACTTGTGTAGTTGAGACACTAAATGTACAGAGCAACAGGTTTGCTTGTGCTGTGACTTGCCCTTCATCCCTCCTCCTTCCTTCTCCCTCATCTGTTCTCTAGAGTTACTATCAGAACCGACCAGCCATGGCCACCAGTGCTCCAAGGGTACAGACGAGTAGCGGCCCACGACCTGTCGGACCCCCTCACGTCTATCCGCCCAGCTCCCAGATGATGATGATTTCCCAGCAGCAGCTGTCGTTCGCTGGCTCCCCTCAGGGCTACTTCATCCCACCTGGACAGGTTGGTTCACGTTATTAATAATCAGTTTGTTAAAGTGACGCACATGTCACCGTTCTAGCCACATAATCCAGACCACATGCTCATTATAATGCCGTACTGGCCCTGAATATAAGATTTTTTGGAAGAAATTACATTTGAAAGGACTAAGTCGTTCAGCGTTAACAACCACCGATGGAGAGGGTGTCTGCTCCTACAGAGTGAGCCTCTTAGATTAAGTGTTGCACCATGTAGTTGATTTTTCTGGTCGAGCAGGTTCCTTGAGGTTTCACGTTATATCGTGTATTGGGGACTAAAGCAGCCCTAAAATGGGGAAAACCGGTTTAACCTACTGGAATTTCTGAACACTTATGCAGCTTGTTTTGCTGCCATGGAGAAATTACATTTTTGACCAGTGGAAAGTTGAAAGCAGTGACTGACTCATGTGACAAACAATTACCAATGTCACACAATAAAGGAACAGTCAGCTGCAAATCATTCTGACTGCTTCCAAGAGCCTGACACGCCAGTGTGTGAGCATGTGACTGATAGACACAATGAAGAAATAAACGCGTTTTAAAAGGTACTTGTACAAGCTACACAAAATGTAGGAGTTTCATGTCTCCGAAAAAAACAAGTTAGAAAATGGGGTCATCTTATTCGGGCCAATACTGTACACTGCTGTGGAAGATGCAAAGATTGACTTGAAGCTCTCACAACTCAATTCTTTCATCACTTGATGTTGTATCTGACTCTTTATTTTGTTTCTGCAGT
Organism: Pagrus pagrus; assembly: GCF_965226575.1. Lineage (NCBI taxonomy): Eukaryota > Metazoa > Chordata > Actinopteri > Spariformes > Sparidae > Pagrus > Pagrus pagrus. The sequence continues at coordinate 9,536,224 of NC_140196.1, forward strand.
ACCGGGCCCCATATATGCCTCCTACTCAGCAGTATCCTGTGACCAGCGGTACAGCAGGCTTCTATCCAGGAACTAGCCCTGCTGAGTACTCTGCTTATGGTAAGGGTTGTTGCCCGAAACAAACAACAGCCAAGCACAACCACAAACATGAATGATTTTCAGGTATACCAGGGGGAATTTTAAACATGAGACTTTTCATTGAAGCATTTAGTTTTAGGCCCTATCCATTTGCACATCCCCTTTGTCCTAAAGGTATCACAGGGTGCTAAGTGGTTTTGCTTGGCTGGTTGGTGTGTTTAATGTCTTTCTGGGTCAAAACACTGCTGTATGTGGTGAACTGCCAGTTGCATGTGGTCTGGCTTGATTCTGCTTTGGCCTGTGTTCTTTCTATCTGCAGTCTCACCTGACACTGCCTTACAGGTTCCATGAAATGGCTTTAAGACAAGAGTTTTGTTCTTTTCCTGGATGATGTTGGGGTGGTATTCAATGTCAGCACGGATCTAATCTGAATATTGATAAGAGTTTGAAAATTATGCAGGACAAAGACTCCAAAATGGAAGGCAGACATTTCACTGCTTTTTAAAAATATATATTTATTTATAAATGCCACTCCAAACGCACTTCTGACCTGTGTTACTGCAAATGCTCTTCGTAAGGACAAATCATGTTCTACATATTTCATTTTATATGTGAGGCATTGGATGAAATTAATAGCAGGAAGCAGTGTGGTTCAGTGAACAGAACTTTATACTTTCCTGAAAGAATAAAAAAAACCCAAAAACAACAGCGATAAGAATGAAATGCAGCCAGAAACACAAGTGAAGAAGTAGTTAAAGACGGTGTTCATTTCATGGGACCTTTTTAACACCCTGCTTCCTCTGGATCCTCTCATTAACTCATTCTGCATCTGTCTCTTCCTGCCCTCTCTCCTTCTTTCCTCCCTCTCCCGTCCCTCACTCCCTTCCTCTCGTTTGCTGCGTTGGTTCAGAGCCCTCTCTTGCTGCGAGGGAGAGGCGGGGTGGTGGGGGGAGAGGGGGCGGGCGAGAGAACGGCCGTCTCTCTCTCCACGGTGCTCCTCTCACCTCCCAGCGCTACCCTGGTGAGTAGTGTTTGTGCTTGTGTGTTGGTCAGCAGGCTTTAGTGGCAAAAAGCTCTGTGGCACTTCCTGTCTCTAATAGAGATTTAAATGTATGTTTTTTTTCCTTCTGGTGACTCACACATGTACTGTATACTTCTGTCATAAATGAGTGAAGTTTTACGTAAATGAAAAATGGCTGCCTGCAGTGTACGGCTGCCAGCCTGCGGGTTCCTTGCTAGCTGGGTACTCTGCACACGGTCCCGCGCTGCAATTCCACATTTACAATTTCATGTGTTTCACATTTACCTAATGTTGTGATTCATGTAATGAAAATTGAGGATGAGGAGTTTTTTGTGATGGTAAGTAATGTTGGGTGTTTGTTTACTACACAGGACTTTAACAGTCTGGATATGAAGGTCATCACCAAATTTATTTTAGTGTTTTTGGGATTGAATAACTTGAACGTTCACACAGGCTGCATTAATCTGAAGGCGGGGCTGTTTGCTGACCACAGTGTCTGCCTACCTTTGAGTTTGGCCACCGCAGTAATGGCAGCATCTCTAGAAAGCGCACCCCATGAATCAGCTTGCGGATCAGTCTGCATGTATATATTATGTACATATTTATACCTTGATCTTGGTCTTGTATGTGTTCCTGCTGGATTCTCCTCTCAGTACACTGACGAATCCCATTACATCATGATTGCATACAATCATGCAGGGTTTTTAGAAAACAAACAACAAAAAAAGCATTTTGGGTCACAACTACCGGAGAAATGTTCTTGTTAATCCTGGATGGATGGTTATTTAAGCGTGAAGCTGCCTCTGGTACTTCAGTTTTGCCCTCTTTCCAACAATTTCGTTGTGTTTCTTTCTGACCTTACAGCCGGAGCATACTATCCAGCTCAGCCGCAGTACTCTCCGTCTGTCCAGCCGGCACCGGTCATGATCAACCCCGCCCAGCAACAGCAACAAGCCCCGCCTCCTCAGCAACCACCGGCGCAGTCACAAGGCCCACTAAAGAGGGAACGCAAACCGGTAGTGTGTCACAACAAAAGGGCAACGCACCCCTTGTCTGAGGTCAAAAAAAAATTTTGAATGGACAGAAAGTGTTTTGTCTGTTCAGTGTGGAACTTTCTCTTTTACCGGAAAATAACAATAGTATTTATTATGCTGGGTGGCAGCTGTAGATCAGCAGTGACTGGATCGTTACATACTGTTAGTATTATAATGTTGTCCACATGTTCTGTGGAAACTTGACCAATATTTACCCTGTCTCCTGATAGATAAGAATACGAGACCCCAACCAGGGCGGGCGCGATATCACAGAGGAGATCATGTCAGGTGGAAGGTCCACCACCACACCGACTCCCCCACAGGTAAGGATGCTTCTGGGAAGACTGGTTTCTATTAGCTGATTTTTAACTCTGATGTCATGTAACTAGAGTTGTATGTACATTGTCAAAGACATCATTGATTTATTGTTTGTATTACTGATTTTAATTCCCAAGTGTTAATAATGACTCATGTCTGTATAACTGGTGGTGGTGAGGTGTAGTTTTTATTTTAGAAATCTACATTGTTATTGGTTATTCTGTACTGACTTCAGGTCATTTTCATGTGAAAAATAAAGTGAGCGAACAGTCAAGGAGTCCAAACTGGTGAAACTGGAAAAGTTTCAGTCTGCAACTCCTAGTTTTATTTTGTCTTGCATTGTTAGTTAGCTTCTCTGAGAAGGTAGTCATTTATCCAAAAGTGGAGCAAAAATGTGTTAAGAGTTTGATGTCATACACTTTAATTACACATAACAACATAACTGATTTAAAAACGTACAGCTTGAGCAGATTATCGCTGACATTTGGTCGGTTTGTATGAACAAAGGACACATTGTCGGAGAAGACAAAGCACAGTTTAGGAATACTTGCCCACCAGTTCCCAATTTATTTTTCATAGAAGTAATGGCAGGATTTCACATCGCTGTGTGTCTTGTTATCAGCACTGCACAAATCTAGCATGGCATTTCACTGAACAAACGGCAGAAAGCAAATGCACACAAATATGCACAGCTGTTATGAGCTATGGTTATGTTTTTCAGGCTAGTTTGGCTTAACCTCCGAGTTCATTGCGATGACGGCAAGACAAACTTCAGCCTATTAATGACTAAAGAGTTTAATCAACATTTCTTTGATACAGTCTTTACAAAAAGTGAAAATGACCTAATAAAGCTGCTAAAGTTGATTGAAATCTGTGTTTCCATTTCAGTCAGTGTTTAAAATGCTGTTTTGTGTCTGTAGGCCTCCATTTCAGATGTAAGTCCTGCACAGACCAATGGCGAAGTTACACAAGCTGTCACTACAGTGACTAGAAGAGGTGAGTACTTTTTCTCAGCTAGGGGTGAGGGGATCTGGCCAAAAAATAATTTCGCAATCTGTTTAATGGCGACCAGGCTCCGCTATCTAAATTGCAATCTTGGAAGAGCCATGTGAAGTAATTAGTCCAATCAGCATAGCCATCTAGTTGGCTACGACACTCTGTTGGCTTGTTCACACAACATGAATCCAGGAGTCAGTGAGGTTATATGAAGTTTGGAAACAGAAGTGAGAGGACATTTAATACCCCATCTCTACAAGTCCCCTGAAAAGTGGATTGCGGACACTCGAGATTGGTCATGATCTAGAATTGTCAGATCCCCCTGCCCCATTCTCAGGTATTACTTAAAAAAAGGAAGATGGCTGTATTCCACATTTTCCTGATTGTGATTATTTCATGTGTTTCACTCCTCAGATGAAAACGTTGATCCTCCCCCTAGCGCTGAAACCCCACCACCTCCTGCCACAGCAATTACAGAGCCTGTGGTGGAGGCCAAACAGGAAGTGGACGACCAGATTGCAGCACCTGCTGAGATGGCTACACAATCTGTCGCCCCTGCAGCTGCTACTGAGGTGCCATCCCCGTTGATAAAGGACCCGCAGTCTTCCTCCCCCCTCCCTGCAGCAGCAGCAGCAGCAGCAGCATCTACAACACCTCCTGCTGAGGAAGAAAATAAAGTCGATACTAAAGTTGGTGACACAGTAGACGCTCCTGTCGGCCCGTCATCATTAGCAGCACAAGAGGCGCCTGTCAAGTTGGAGGAACCAGTGATTGCCCCAGCTCCAGCTGAGAAGATGCCAGAAAAGGAGGAAAAGAAAACAGAAGAAGTGAAGAAATTGGAAAAAGAGGAGGAAGTGACCAACGTGAAGTTGGAGCCTGAAGTTGAGGTTGCCGCGACGGTTACCGCCGTTAACACGGCGAAAGAAGAAACGGCTACAAAGACTGCAACTGAAGTCCCTCAGCCTCCACCCTCGTCACAGGAACCTGCTGCTCCACAGACCCAGAGCGCTGCCCCGATCTCCGAACCTGAACCTGAACCTGAACCTGAACCCAAACCCGAACCCGAACCTGAACCTGAACTCGAACCCACACCTGCTGAAACGGCAGAGCCTCTTCTCTCCAACGGCCTCCCTCAGGACACAGAGGAACTCTCTGAGGATATGGCATTTTCAGACACTACAACCCTTGACAAGCCTGATGCTTCTAAATCTCAGGAATCCACACCTGTGGCTAAAACGGCAGTGCCAGCCCAGGAGGAGGAGCCAGCAGCAGAGGAAGAGGAAGAGGAGAAGGAGAAGGTTGAGAAAAAGGAAGAAGAAGAGAAGGAGAAAAGTGAGGATGCCCCTTCTACCGCTGTTAGCTGCCCTACAGAGGAATCTACTACTATGCAAGGTAGTGTGGAGTTGATTCTCACCTGCATTTATGATCTTTATATGTGTCATGCTGATCTAATGTGAGATTTAAATGTCAATGTCCTTTTTCTTGAAGCTGCTACGTCTGTGCCAAAGAAGAGGAAGAACATGAAGGAGATCAACAAGAAGGAGGCTATTGGAGACCTCCTGGATGCCTTCACAGAGGTGTGTATCAGTCTCGGATGAAAACATGACAGATTGAAATTGACACACTCTTCGCTGGATTAACAGCCATTAGCAGTTATTTTAGCAACAGCTAAAGCTATCTTTCCATAGTTGAGGCAGAGCAGCTGGAGGACGGCAGAGGGAAAAGCCAAAACATTTTCTCCATAAAACCTGATCCAGTTTCTAACAAATAACTAAAAGTGATTAAGTTGTGTTGAGGCCAAGGCCCCAGAAACACTCTGCTCTGGTGGTGTCCTTCTCTTTATACATCCATGGCAGCAATATGAAAATTACAAAAGCATTCATTGGATACAAAATTGGTATGAGTCATCAACTTTTTCCAGGAGATTAAAACTCTTGAATGCCAATCAGAATACCTAGAAAAATACTTTCCTACAATTGTCGGGCCCGATTCTGACGAGTAGGTGAGATAGAGAGCAAGACGTGATAGAAACACTTCAATTTTGATTTCATGGGAACTCCACTTCAGCTGTATCAATAAGATATTTTTTAGGACATTGTCTGAAGAGTAACTGGGTTAATATAATACTTACTCATCTCTTCCTGTTGTGTTTGCTGCAGGAGCAGGATGCCAAGCCCGCTCCCGAACCCTCATCCCCTCAGGCCGACCCCGTCCCTGTTGCTCCAGCTGAACCTCCCGCTGAGGTTGCAGATGAGACCTGGGAGGAGAAAGAAGACAAGCAGAATGCAGAACCAGACAGGTCTAAAGCCACACCTGAGCCAACTGGGCAGAAATACCAGTACAAAGGGGGTAGGTTGTGACTAAGATTGTACAGAAATGACACTGTAAAGCGTTTGTGTTTGATGTACATTTGTAGTTGAGTTAGTTATAACATCATAATATAAATTGATTCCTGTAGGTATCAAGGGATTTTTTTTAAACTTTGTTTTTCGCAAATTCATTCATAGTAACAATGTAGATGTGCTGATAAATCCTGCAAGAGTCTAAAAGGTTTCGGTTTCGGTTCCTCAAAAGTGCTTCAATTTTACTCTGTTTTTACTTTAAACCGCTGCAGCTTAAAACTATGTCAATGCAACATAAACATATATCACGTAAAATTCACATATTTAATCCCTTGCATTCACACGTCTCTCGTACGTTTCTCAGAAAATTGGAAGCCGATTGACCCTGAGGACAAGAAGCGGTACGACAGGGAATTCCTCTTGGGCTGCCAGTTTATTAACGCCAGTATGCACAAACCTGAGGGCCTGCCGAGCATCAGTGATGTTGTCCTGGACAAGGTAGGTGATATTTTATTTCATTTTGCTGTAGAGTGCGATAATAATGTTAGTCGCACATCAGTGGACGTTGAATTAGAAGTTGCATGGAAGTGTTTTATTAATTTTTTTAAGCTCATCAGCACAACTAGTTTGTGAATAAATCTCTGTGTTTAGGATACAGAGTTCAGAAACCTGACCTACCTCTCGTCTTGTCAGTGTTTTGTATTTTTGTATCGATAACTGAGATCATTAATTTTTCTTCAGGTGAACAAGAATCCACTGCGGCCTGTTGACCCATCTCGAATGATGAATGTTGGCCCTGATTTTACACCCTCGTATTTGGGGAACCTTGGGAGGGGATCAGTAGGAGGACCACGAGGCCCGGTGAGTAAATTTTTCTCTTTTAACTTTCTGCGGTGGTTTATTACGAGACCATACCATTGTCCCCTTTTTCCTAATCATAATTCAATGTATTTGTTTTGTTGAATAAGGCGTCTTTTCTAACTTTTCTATATATACATTCCTTCCCCACCACTTAGCCGCCCGGGCCACGTCGCTCTCAGCAGGGTCAGAGGAAAGAGCCCAGGAAAATCATCATCAGCAGCATGTCTCTCGGCGACGACGTGCAGCTCAACAAGGCTGAGAAGGCCTGGAAGCCCACAGGGAAGAAGGTTTCTCGCACCCGCGCCGTGGAGGAAGTCGTAGACGATGATCCCGAGCAGGCGAAGACACAAGAGCTGTTTAAGCGTCTGCGCAGTATTCTCAACAAGCTGACCCCTCAAAAGTTTCAGGAGCTGATGAAGCAGGTGACAGAGCTGACGATAGACACCGAGGAAAGGCTGAAGGGAGCCATTGACCTCATCTTCGAGAAGGCCATCTTGGAGCCCAACTTCTCTGTGGCGTATGCCAACATGTGCCGCTGCCTTATGGGGGTAAGTTTTTTGATTGTGTCTGAATCTTGATCATTTAATCACGTTTTTATGCCATATAATTATTAATGACAATGAAAATGAAAATGTATTTAAAAATGTTCCAATACTCGATGCTTTTCTCCCTCAGTTGAAAGTCCCCACCTCAGACAAACCAGGACTTTTTGTGAACTTCCGCAAACTGCTGCTCAACCGCTGCCAGAAAGAGTTTGAGAAGGACCAAGATGACGATGAAATATTTGAGAGAAAGCAGAAGGAGTTGGAGGCTGCCAAAGATGTAAGAACCATTAACTCACACTGTCCCAACCACCACCGTTTCTGTTGTTTTATGTAGATAATTTTACCCGACCCACTAAGCACAAACACCCACTTGTCTCTGCCTTCAGCCAGAGGAACGTGAGCGCTTGAGGGTGGAGCTGGAGGAATCCAAAGACCAGGCCCGACGCCGCTCTCTGGGCAACATTAAGTTTATCGGCGAGCTCTTCAAGCTCAAGATGCTGACAGAGGCCATCATGCACGATTGTGTAGTGAAACTACTGAAGAATCATGATGAAGAGTCTCTGGAGTGTCTCTGCAGGCTGCTCTCCACAATTGGCAAAGACCTGGACTTTGAGAAGGCCAAGGTAAAGCAAAGCATTGACACGGTTGGAAATCAGTCACTGTTTATACAGTCCTCTACATATACATCAGTCCCTCTTATTAATTTACACTAGACCTTTTTGTAGATGTGACTCATCAAAACTGCTTTTTGTGTCCCTGTTAGCCTCGTATGGATCAATATTTCAACCAGATGGACAAGATTATCAAAGAGAGAAAGACCTCGTCCAGAATCCGCTTCATGCTGCAAGACGTCCTGGACCTCAGAAAGGTAAATATTAATAAATCTATAATAAGATATTGGTATGAAAAGGTTTTATCAAGCACTTAAGTCAGTGACTAATGCTCAGAAGTATTCCTGGATGAGCAGTATTGTTTAATGCTGTGTTTGAAGTAATCCACAGGGATTATGAGTGAATGGGAATCCTGAATGTAGATATTAAAACGTCAGACTAAAATATATATATATAACCATTTTCCACCTGTGATTCACAGAATAACTGGGTGCCTCGTAGAGGAGACCAGGGTCCTAAAACAATCGACCAGATCCACAAGGAGGCAGAGTTGGAGGAGCACCGGGAACAGATCAAAGTCCAGCAGCAGCTTATGTCCAAGAAAGACTCAGGAGGCGGAGGAGGCGGAGGAGGAGGAGGAGGAGGAGGAGGAGGTGGCAGGATGGGAGGGAACATGGGGGGCCGAGGCCCTCACACACCTGGAGGTGGAAGGACAAACCAGCCCCAGGATGAGGGATGGAACACGGTGCCCATCTCCAAGAATAGACCCATCGACACCACCCGTCTTAGCAAGATCACAAAGGTAATGTTAAAGTCTAACAAGGAAGGTCTTCGCAGATTTAAGTTTCTAAGTTTTTTAACGTGTGTGTTTCCTTTGGGTGCACAGTAAGAAAAGCTTGCACTATTCAAGAGCCTTCAGAATCAAACTGTCTTTAGTTTAACCTAATGTTTTAGGGCTTGGGTAAATGTGTGTGTGACTTGCTTTTAAACGTAACTTTCATGTTTCTGTTAAGCCTGGTGCTGTGGACTTCAGCAATCAACTGTTGGCTCCAGGGGGAAAAGGCATGTGGGGCAGCTGGGGCAAAGGCAGCAGTGGAGGAACTGGAGCTAAACCAGCAAGTGGAGAGCAGGGTAAGACAACTTAATAAAAAAATAGATAATAATTAGTGTGGTTTTAAGTTGTTTTTAGTAGGTGTGGTGTTAATCTCTCCTTTTCCCCTTTTTTAGATTCTGGTCGTCCAGCAACCAGCACCCTCAACCGCTTCTCCGCCCTGCAGCAGTCTGGTTCGTTGTTGTCTTCATCAGACTCTGATCGCAGAGCTCCTCAGAGGTAATCAGCAATTACCTCTCACCAAGTGAAATCTTCTGTCTTTATGCTTTGATCCTATTTTCTTTCTTACCTCCTTCACTATTGAGAAGATTAAATGGCTTAAAGTTTTTTTTTTACTATTTTACTTATTAGACATCATAAGTAAAATATGTGTTCATGTGATCTGCTTAGCGACCAGTGTTAAAATGTGTTGACACAACATTGTAACAAATTTGGACCTGTTTTCCTCACAACCTTTAGGTCAAGCTCCAGCCGTGAGCGTGGTGGCGACAGAGACCGGGCCGATCGCGACAGGGATCGGTTTGATCGATTCGATCGCGGTGAGGGACGGGAAGGCCGCGATGGCAGGGGCAGCCAGAACCAAATCAGCAAGAGAAGCTTCAGCAGAGAGTCGCAGGAGCACAGCGGGAGGGGCGGAGACAGTCGGCCAACAAATGAGCCCGTGCGTCGCGTGGCCAGCATGACCGACGACCGGGACAGGGGAAGCAGGGACAGGGGAAGCAGGGACAGAGGAAGTCGCGATAGAGGAAGCAGAGACCGAGGAAGCAGAGACAGAGGAAGCCGGGACAGGGGTCCAAGCAAAGATCTCACAGGTGAGTTATAGGATGAGATGATGGTGTGACGTGTACGCACAGAGATCAGGACGAGAGATGTAAGAGGAATATCGTTTAACTGGTATTGTCCCCTTTTCTTCTCAGTGGTTAAACGTGAGAGTGCTCCCACTCCTCCTCCTTCTCTTCCCAAACCTGCCTTGACCGAGGAGGAGGTGGAGAAGAAGTCGAACGCCATCATTGAAGAATACCTCCACATCAATGACTTGAAGGTACAAACACGACACACTGCACACTCGCACTTAAATGCATGCATTTTATCAGGCTTACCAGCAAATGCTCGGAGCATGAACCCACTCTGATGGACATCATCTTCCTCTGGTGTTGTAGGAGGCGTTGCAGTGTGTGTCAGAACTCAACAGTGCCTCGCTGCTCTACGTGTTTGTGCGGAACAGCGTGGAATCGACGCTTGAGCGCAGCACCATTGCTCGAGAGCACGTGGGCCTGTTGCTGCACCACCTTGTAAAGGCAGGGACACTGCCCACACAGCAGTACTACAAAGGGTGAGCATTTAACAGGAAAAACATCAGCGCACTGTTGCCAATGTTTGAAAAGTTTCCACCTCTAGTGCATCCCCATTGACTCAGTGTGTGTTGTGTTTTTGTTTTTTTCCTTTGGGGACTGTAGGCTAGAAGACACCCTGGAGGCTGCAGAAGACACGGCCATAGATATACCTCACATCTGGCTTTACCTGGCTGAACTCATTACCCCCATGCTCCATGAGGGAGGCATCCCTATGGGACAGCTCTTCAGGTGAGCTACATGCAGCAGAAGACAGCAAAAATGATATAATGCAATAAGTCTAAAGCCAAGTTTCTTTGGATTAATGTCTGTCAGAAATTAACCCTAACCCTCAAGTATAACTATGGTTTTATCAGCAATGGTAATAAATAAAGCAACTGAATAATAATGTAGTTCAAAGAAACTGGAAAGCCTAATTCAGTGTAACTGTGTCTTCAGGGAGATCTCGAAGCCTCTTGTGCCTCTGGGGCAGGCTGGCGTGCTGCTGGTACAGATCCTCAAGTTGCTCTGCAAAGGAATGGTAGGTCCAACGTAAATCCCTGTATGTACATGAAAATGAGACATTTTAGAGCCACTGAATTGAATGTGTTTGTATTTTTTCGTCCATCAGACACCTAAAAAGGTGGGAGCCATGTGGACAGAGGCCGGTCTGAACTGGAGAGATTTCCTGCCTGAGGATGAAGATGTCAACAAGTTTGTCACTGAACAGGTCGGTAGGCTTCATTAGTTTGAGGCAGCAAAACACAAACTACTGAAAACAACCAGTTTCTGTGTTGAGGGTGTGAGGTTGAAGTTTTTCCTGATCAACTGGTTCTCTGTCTTTTGTTGGTTTTCTCACAGAGAAACAAGGAGAAATAGAAGGCACACTTTATAATACAATGCCTTCACACATCTCAGAAAAAAGACGCATAATGTGCCAATATATCTTAAATATTATGACAGTGGAAATAAAGATGTTAAATTGCATCATATTATCAACTTCAGGACCCTCTTGTCCTTTTTGCCCTGCATCTGAACCTCATTGGTAGTAAGGAGGAAGATTAAACGGGCTCTGTGTAACAATTAATAGCAATTTACATGCATTAATCACTTTTTTATTGGCCATATGTGAGCAGTTTGTAATTTGAAGTGACAAGGTAGACCTTCCCTGTCTCTATAGTGGCCTCTATACAAGCCTGCCAACGATTAAGTTGATTAATGCTGCTGGACTGTGGATTTCTTTGGAAAGGACTTGTGACTTTATGCACGTTCTCGAGTGCCTCGTCCCAGTGCCTCTCTCAGGAAACAGAAGTTCCACAGCGCCCCTTTAAATAAATCCAAAAGATAAAAATAGGCAATGACACTGAATATTTGTACTTTTATCACATTCTTTATCATTGAAAAAAACAAACAAAAGCCAGGGAAACGGACGGAAGTTTTTGTTTGGGGGCTTTTTTCTGTTTTTGTTTTTATGTTTACATTAAAATACAGAATTTAAAGCAAACACCTTCCAAGTTGATCATCACTTACATGAATATCTTCAATTTTCTTTGTTTGTTACATTATTTAGAAAGTGGAGTTCACCACAGGAGAGGAGACGGAGTCAAAGGAAGACGGTAAGAAGAAGGTCCTCAGTGGAGAGGAACTCGGCAAACAGCTGGACAGACTCCTGCAGGACAAGGCCAACAACCAGCGAATTAGAGACTGGGTTGAGGTGTGTGACCGTCCTAGTGATCATGTTTTTCTCAGGCTTGAATAATTCATACAGAGTTATTTATTCAATATAAAAGTGGCATGAGTAATTTATGTTTCCTTTCTTTTTTTTTTATCAGGCTAACTTGGAGGAGGAGCAAGCTGTTTCCAACCAGTTTCTACGAGCATTGATGACATCAGTGTGTCAGGCTGCCATCGTATGTAAGTATGACTAATATAGCATGTAAAAGTAAGGGCTTAAATCATCCTTTATCTTTATCTGTTAGTCACCACCACAGAAAGCACATTGTGTTGTAGAGTTTGCAGTCGTGGAAAGTAAACATTTTTTGCTCCTCGTTTCAGGTGACAACCCGTACAGGGTGGACGCACGGCAGATCAACCTGAGGGCCAGTCTGCTGCAGAAGTACCTGTGCGATGAGCAGAAGGAGCTGCAGGCCCTCTACGCCCTCCAGGCTCTGATGGTGCACATGGAGCAGCCAGCAAGTGAGTGTCCTGCTAGTCATCTTGGTGCATGCAGTAATGTGTCAGGGCTAATCACACAGAGGCGGATAAAATGACAAATACTTAACAATACAGTAACCCTGTAATGATGGTGGAGCTCATAATTCTCAGGTTACATATTCAATATTAAATGTAGCCATTATTAAGATCATTATTTGTGGTGTTGGATTAAAAAGTTTGATCTGTGAATGGTAATGTTGACTTAAGACAGAGATTTCACAGAAAGTTTGAGGTTCTTCTTAACTTCACTGCCACACATTCCCTGACAGTTTCATTGCGATTCCCTTTTCCAACTGCAAATGCAAAATAATACAATGTGATGAGGGAAAAGTCTCAATGTTATTATGTCTTACACCAAACACAGGACGTGTTCATTAGCATGAATGATTTTGCACTGACTAAACGTAACTTGATGGGATATTTCTCTATTTGCACACACGTACTATTAGATTTCAAAATCATATACTTAGGCGATATCCCTCCAGAGGCAAGGATGAGAAAGCTTTTGACAAATATTTAATGGGTGCATTGCTGGCAGCAGAGAAAAGACCAAAAGATGGATGAAGCATGTTGGATCTTAAGTAATCGGATAGATGTGACCATGGACCACTTTTTCTCTTAAAGATGGACATCTTCACACAACACTGTGAAAATGAGTGCAGTTTGTCAAACCTTTGAGACTTGATCTTGTCAAGATGATAAGATGAGAGATGAGATAAGATAAAACTTTAATAATCCCGAAGGATGCCTGAGAATGCTAAGAAATATAATAACATCAGAATAAAATACAAACACACTAATAATAAAAAGAGTTAGAGGAGGAAATCCTGCTTCAGTTTACCGCAGGGCTGTTTATATTCTGAGGCTTGTGTGCAGGAAGCTGTGGGTGAGGTTTAACCACCGATGCTCAATCAGTTTTGACCTTTGTATTCTGTCTCTGCAGACCTGCTGCGGATGTTCTTCGACGCCTTGTACGATGAGGACGTTATTAAGGAGGAGGCCTTCTACAAATGGGAATCCAGCAAAGACCCCGCGGAGCAGACCGGCAAAGGTGTGGCCTTGAAATCAGTCACCGCCTTCTTCACCTGGCTCCGCGAGGCAGAGGAGGAGTCTGACAAGGAATAAAAGACTGGACTGAAGGCTGCCGCCGGCCCCCCCCCTTTGGCAAGGCGCGGGCACTGCAGGCAGCCGCGGAGAGTCACGGACAATATTCCCAGAGAGAGGAAGACTCAATCAATCCTCAATGAGGATAAATCTTTATTATGTTTTCTTTTCCTTTGAGGGATGGACTCGAAACAATCATTTCTCTCTCCCCTCCCTCTCTTGCTTCCTCATTATTTCCCCACCTGCTTGTGACAGCAAGTGTCCTCATCAAATAAACTTGAAAACTGATTCAGCAGGATTGCTTGTTAACGAGGTGTGAAACATCCCACATCACTACGAAAACTTTTTCTCTCTCTCTCACACAATAATACAAAACCAACAGGCTGCTTTTTTTATTGTTCTAGATATTGATGATGCTTAACATCGGATGTGATCTAGCGAGAATAAACAGCGGGGTGTGTGGTGTAGTGGGTTCCCTGGGTATCGTCACGCCATCATGTGTGTTCAATCCAAACTCAGCTCTTATGTCTTTGTCCTTTTACTGGAGTGTGCAGCATGACTGAAGTGTGTTTCTATTAATGATACCGTGGCCGACACATTGATAGACGAACGTACATGAACTAATATGACTTTGATGGATGGAGTTTTTAAAGCAAAAGGTCATTTATTTTCTCTTCCTGTTTCCCACCATGAACTTAGGACGGACAGGAACACGGAGGACTGATGTTGACCTTTGACCTTGACTACTAGGGGGTGGTCTTAATGCTTCCTCTAAGCCATCCTCTCCCATCCCCAGTAGTGTACCACACTGACTGACTCTTCATCTTTACCTCTTCTGTACTTTAACCTGAGCTGTCGTAGAGGACACTTAATGACCCAATCACCGTTGAAACTTGAAATCTACAGAAAATTGACTTGATGATATATATAAAGTTTAAAAAAAAGAAAAACGGAAAAAAAAAAAACCAACAACACAGAAATGATCCGAAAGCCTTTTCTACTTCAAGTGGAAACTTATTTCAGGAGCGTTCTGTAAATATATAATAATAATAATAATAATTACAAAAACGTTTTTTTTTTTCTCAGTTTTATTTTTCAGAAACGATAAATTGCTGATGTAATTGCAGTGTGTCCTTTTCCAACAGAAACCGCAGTTGTCCGGATGCAGAGAGGCGCTTTAGATAATCCATTGATTATTAGTTGTATTGGAATTTTGTAAATATTTTTTTGCTTTCTTTTATTTAAGAAATTATTGCTTCTTTTGCATCGGAAACTGGAAACATGAGGTGACGGAACATTGCAAATAAAGGACTTATTAAGTTGCTGAGCAGAGTCTGTGTGAAACATGTCACCTGAGGCACCAGCGGGTCCTGATGGCTGTGTGTGTTGTGGTCGAAAGAGCCGGACGAGTAGCTGCACTGATGCTGACCTTGTGAACGGGGAGTGTGTGTCAGTCGCGATGTCGCCAAACATTAGATGCAAACTTGGGTAACACATTGTGAAATCCATCATTAATAAATTTATAGATAATTACACTTCAGTTATTAGGTATTTAGCAATGAAGTGCTTTAGAAGCCATTTTGTTTGTTTTCTAAATTTAAACATTGGATACAGTTTCTCTACCAACATTTGGACCATTATAAAGTTGCAATTGATTTTTATTAACCCTTACAATCGCTTAATATAAGATTAACGAAGTGTTTTGTTGTTTAACAGTGAAAACTATAAATTTACCATTTATTAATGATGTTATAAAGTGTTTACCCAAATTTGTCCGTTGACGTCTCACAACCCCGACTCTCATGTCCCCTTTGGAAAGTTACAGCCACCAAGGTATAGAGTTTTAATTTGGAGAAAATAACACGCTGGTATCCGATCAATACGTAAAGAGAGTCCCATATTTACGTCTGTTGTCAGGCGGCGACCTCACACATCCTCATACCCAAACGGCTGCGTAGGTCAGTGGTCAGCATCTCCCAAAACAACATGGCCGTTGCAGCGTACAATTGGGAGCAACACGACCTGGACCTCCGGCGCATGGCTGGCTGGTTAGGTTTAGGAAAACATCACGGTTTGGGTTAGTAAATTAAAATAACTCATCGTTGACTTCTGGTTTCACACTTGACACAAACAGCGGCCTCCTGAATTGTTTAATCCCTCCACCTTCCCTGTACCTTCTCCCTCGACGGGGTTCCTTCTTTGTATACTACTCCTCACTTCCTCCTCCACAGCCTCCACAGGACACACTTACTAACCCTAACCTTTACCATGATGTTTTACAAAAGACTGACCGAACTGCGACAGTGCGCTGAAGGTCCGTTATGCTGCAACGGCCATGTTGTTTTGGGAACAAACAATGTATTCAGTCGTTAAGGTGTGACGATGTGTTGCTACAGGAGAGGAAAAGTTGGATTGGAGCCTCTGTATAGGTGATATCACTAACCCACTAGGTCACCGTTGTGGGGGAGAAACGGGCTTTAAACCCTCCACTGACCCTCTGTTGAGCTGCTTCTGACAAATATCTGGAGGATTTTATTTATTGTAAAATGTCAGGAAGAAGATTCCAGAAAGACGGTTTCAGATTTTGTCCAAAAAGCAAAAACATTCAATACACAGAGAGTTTAAACAGAAGAAAAGGAGCAAATCCTCACATTTGGCTTTTTTTTTTGCTTCATAAATGACTTAAAATAATCCAATGATCACTAAGATTATCCCATCTGCCGGGATCTGGCCTCAGTTTTGTTGTGTGTTAAATGGACTTCATTTGTGTGGTGCTTGCTGCTTTTCTAGTCTTAGCAGCCACTCGAAGCTCAGATTCACCTGCTCACACGCGTTCACACATAATGAAACATGAAGTAAAAATAGAGTAAAATTAGATTCTCCCACGAAACAGCAATATTAGGTAACAGCCACGGTGCACTTTTGTTTAATCACCTTGTTTTGCATTTATAAGCAGTATATAAATGATTAATAAATGGTTTCCTACACAATATAATGTAGTTGTAGGCAGATAAAAGTACTTATTACTGTATTTGTAACTGTAACTGTAGCTGTGACGCACCGCTAGCTGGCTACAAAGAATGAACGTCAAAATATTAAAACTCAGATGTCATCGTAACATTTCTACACAGAAGTTATGTTTTAAAATACTTCACTGTACGTCAGGGATGGAATGTAACTAAGTACATTCACTCAAGTACTGTATTCAAGTACAATTTCAAGGTACTTTACTTGAGTATTTTTCTTATGTCTGCTGTTTTATACTTCCACTCCACGACATTCTTGCAGCAGTATTGTAGTTTTTTACACAACTACATTTATTAAATTAAATAACTTTAGTTACAAGTTATTTTGCAAATCGCATGTTGCATCTAATCCAGAGTTAGACATTTTAAAATCAGTTTTCAGCAACAGGACAAAATCCAAACTGATTCCAATAATCAGAAAAATGCAGAATATCAGAACCGATAATCGATTTTAACGATAACATACCGTACGTACGTTCAAATACGTGTATAAGTGTACTTTTACTTTTGATGTAGGCGACTTAAGTACATTTAAAGTCGGCTATTTAAAGACTTCTACTCTAGTACTTTCATTTAAGTCGCATTTTAACACAACAACTCTACTTTCATTAAGTCTTTTATGTACTTTTTACAACACTGCTACATTAATAAACACTTAACATGCTCACATCTCTTCACAACTACATTATGGTGTTATAACCATTTATTAAATAATCATACTGTACATATAAAGCAGTCACAGTGAATGTGGGGTTTCATGTGTTCGGCTACTCTTGCTGTGTGTTATAATGTGTAGCAACATAACACAGGTAAGGTCAGATCATCCTCATGTCTCTTGTCACCACAATGATTTTTTGGGGATGTTTGCAGTGTTTCCTTCACATCAGACAAAATAAAATAGAATAAAATAAAAATGAGCTGCAGTGCTTTGTGAGGAGGGCCAGAGCTGCTGCAGGTTACTGTATCCTGATCTTGGCTGCATGAGGAGGAGGAGGAGGAGGAGGAGGAGGGTGGATGTGACACCGCCTTGCGTTGATGACGCTCGCCATCGGGAGACATTTGGACGAGCCTGTGTAACCCATATACCGAGCAACAAATGGTGCGTCTGATCCGGAGACCTGATGCTGGAGTTGGGAGCATGTTTCCACCGACCGTGTGGCTTTAACGACCCACTGCAGAAGCTGCGGCAGGAGGACAAACGGCGCGGTGTCATCTGTTGATCGGATCGGAGACAATTAAGCGCATTATGATGAGCCGCCGCGGTCCGACATCCAGGTAGGTACCGAGGGGGGGAGAAAACAAGCTTCGTTAGAGCCGAGGGGTGCACACAGAGGGCAGGGAGCTGCTGGTGTTTACCCGCTGCAGGGATGGACGGACGGATGGATGGAGCTGTTGGGATGCAGATGGAGACCTCAGAGGTTGCCAGGAGACCCGCTGCAGCATCCGCGCCTTATTCCCCCCCCCTCCTCCTCTCCATAATAATTGCAGGATACAGGCCTGCACCCATCAATGGCGGGGTGATGTGTCGCTTAAAGAAAAAAAAATCCCCTCCAGAAAACATCAGCACTGCAGCTCACACAGGCTGCAGTCACACTGGATCCCACTTGTTGGTCCTGTGGAGGCGGATCTCTGCAGAATAATACAAACACCTCGAGCAACTTCACGACAATCAGCAATCCGCCGCTGCTACACGTGCTGTTATCAGGATGGATGCCAATTAAGCAGCGTGTGTCAGCTGCAGCGGAGGGGCTGGTAATCAGCATGGTAAAGAGAGAGGTTTTTAAAAAGCAACATCACACAATTAACGGCTCCAGAGAGGCCAAATCACGAGCAGGTGCAGGGTGATATAAAAACAGAGAAGGGCCAATTAAACAACCAGGTAGATGATTGTTTTGAAAGGGTGTTAAAGGATAAGTTCACCCAAAAATGGAAATTCAGTCGTTATCTGCTCAATGGGAAGTCTGGTGAAGTGTCTCAGTCCACGAAATGTATACGAGCTTCACAGCAGAACAGTCCTGCAGCGATCTCCTAAAGAAGTGAAGTAGACGGGGACAAGAAATGACTCAATACAGCTCGTCCGGTGTGATCCAAGTCTCTGGAAGCCACACGATCCCAAATGCATTTGAAAAAAAGCGTTATTTACATGCTGCGGTGCATTTTAGCGTAGCAGCTACAGTGAAGACTTGAAAAGGGGTTTAAATAACATCTTTTCAAATCAGTTTGGGATCTCAGGGGCTTCAGGGGACTTGGTGCTAGATGCTATGCTAGATCATCTGTATGGATCCATTTTATGTTTGTTTTGTTGTTGTTTTTTTTACATTTTAAAAAAGTCCCCATCTTCTTTGGTTGTTTGGGAGGATGCTGCAGCGCTGTTTTGCTGTGAAGCTCCAGAAATGTTTTGTAGACTATGAAACTTATCCTGACTTCCCATCAGCACGAGGGTGAGCAGATAATTACCTGCTACCTTTTTTACGCTGAACTTATCCTTTAATTAATCTGTCAATCATTCTCCTATGAATTATTCAGCCTTTAAAGGTTAGAAAAAAAGTTAAAATACACATCACATTTTCTCTGAGTGACGACTGCAAATGTTTTGTTCAAGATATCCAATCAGAAAGACGATCGAGGCAGGAGGCAGTTGAAAAAGTTGCATTCTTGCTCGATGAATGACTAAAACCATTAATCATTTATCAAAACTGTTGCTGTCCTCTGTTGACTCATCTACTGACTGATCTTTAAACCACTCAAAAAAAAACAACTGCATCAGCAGATGAGCTGAGTTCACGAGCTCGAACCAAACGACCGCCATGTGTGACCTACATACCGTCCACAGCAGTGACTCTTAACCTATGGGTCGTGACCCCTCCGCTGCGTCACGAGAAAAATCTAAGCGGTCGTGAGATGATTAACGAGAGAGAAAAGAGGAAAAGAAATTGTCCTGCTATGTTTATTTATATCGATTTTTCTGTGACTTTTCTCAATTTTTTACTCTTTTTATTTAAGAAGATCAAAATGAGAGAACCAGTCAAGAGCGTCTGAAGAAGAAAATCAATGTTTGGCAGAACATGTTTATCCGCTCTGGTAACAAATGCTGCTAACTGGTATTCGACCCAACGTGATCCTCACCTCTAAGACTGCCTGCAGTTATGGTTCAAAGTAAAAGCGAGTCTTATTTTGCCGACACGATTTAAGAGGTGAGCTGTCCGTGGAGTCTCAGGAGGGAGCCGAGCAGAGCTCCTCATGCTGAACATGTGCCGCAGCGTTTATCGGTGTCGAGCATGAGGGACGTCTGCGGCGCTCACAGGTGTGTGCTGCAGCCGAAGCTTCACCTCTGAGGAGTGCCGAGAGCTGTGAGAGCTGTTCGCACCTGCCCGAGTGTGCCAATGACACACATTTACTGTCATTTAGTGTGTTTATTGGTTTTCAGTTGTACAGATTCAAGTTCAATGAAAAAGAGAGAGGAGAAGAGAAAAGGAATAAATCACTGATGGAAGATTAAAAACACAACAAAACTAGGTTGCTTAAGAATTCAATATGGAAATCAATCAAGCTTGATTTATGTAGCACATTTCAAAGAAATTAAAATACAATTTGTTTCAACAGTGATTGAAAATATGGGGAATTAAAAATGGATTTAGACTAAGGCTCAGCAAGACAGCAATAAAATATGGGTAGTTCAACTAATAAAAGACAAAGAATAAAAGATAATTTGAGGAAATAATGACAGTGACTGTAGTTAAAGTTACATATGAGGAGATTTAAAGCTCAGATTCAGTGTAATGCCACCAGAGCTGCAATGATTAATCGATTAGCTGTCAACTGTTAAATTAATTAAACTGTTTTGATGATCTAGTTATTGGTTTAAGTAATGCTTAAAAAAAAAAAGTCAAATTTCTCTGATTCCAGCTTCTTAAATGTGAATATTTTCTGGTTTCTTCACTCCTCCAGGGCTCCAGACTAACTTTTTACACTAGTACACTGGTTTTGTCTAATGAGACCTAAATTTCTGGCGCACCGGTACGACCAGTGAAAATCTTTGGTCACACTTGACTCGGAGCCGTCTCCTCTATGACTGAAAAAACTGAATATCTTCATTTTGTGGACAAAACAAGACAATCCAGGACGTCGTCTCAGGGCTTTGGAAAACACTGATGGAGATTTTCAGACTTAGATTTTGATTCATCTTTATTGCCAACGGTACAATGAAACTTTGTTTGGCTTCTCTGACATGTAACTGTAAACAGAATGTAGGACGAAGACAACAAGATAAAAGCTAATAAATAAAAAAAACAATATAAGTAAAAGCAGCATCAGAGTTTAGGGCATCTTATAGACAAAACGACTAATCGATTAATCAAGAAAATAATCATCAGTCGCAGCCTTAGTTGCCGCATTTTCTCAAATTTGTTGTCAGAAACTGACAGTGTAAAACATTCACTGTCATTTTTGACTTCACTAAGCCTTTAACACTTCTTTCTTAGCTGCTTTGGGAGCCAATCTGCTTAAGGATATCTGTCAAGTCATGCACGTGCCCCGAGCTGTGATCTGGCAACATGTTTCCTGCTGGTTGAAACACTCTCCTGCCTTATAAAGGAGACATATTCCCAGCTGCTCCCATGTAGAGCATGCACAGATTCGTCTGACCCACCACATCTACAATGTGTATTTATTTTTTGGACGTGCCGCTAGTTAGGTGGCACTATCACTTTTAATAGGGATCAGCAGCTTTGGGGTGAGCAGGCCCGGCTTGAAGCTGCTTACCGGAAGCTGGTCACACGCCATATGTTTGGCCGGTCGCATAGAGACGGTCACCGCTGCCTTAAACCCCCAGAACCATACAAACCGGTTTCGCCGGCTTACCGTGGCTTTAGCATCTGTGCGGTAAATGTAGGGCATAGCTGTTTGCTTGTCTGCCCGGTGGTTTAAACAAGTGATCCCAGGCTGTGACTTTTAGTTGTGTCGGTCTGCTGCGCTGTGACAACATCTCTGCATGTCCACCATGAGGCTGAGGTCGAGGAGTAGAGAGAGAAGGGAGAGACAAATGGAGGACGAAGTAGGAAGAGTCTTTTTTTGTTTTGTTTTCTGGCACAGAGGACAGAGCTGCGTGTTTGTCCTGTGATTCATATTTGATTTTGAGCTTTTCATTTAGATGCTATTAGAACGTTTCTCACAGTGTAAATATTGGCAGAGTAAACATTTACTGGGTTTTGGGAAATATTGAAATAGCCGACTACTACTGCTGGATGGGACACACAAAACAGCGCTGCTTATTTTTGGCTTTTTTTCTAAACTCGCTCTCTGTTGCAGGTGAAATTCGAGGAGAGTGAAATGATTCCAAAGTCAGGAAAATCTCCAGCAGACTCCAGGAAAAGTGTCGGCATCCATGAGTTCGCAGCACTTGCCAGATCCTCCTTAAATGGTGATTTTAAAAAAACAACTTTGTCTGTTTTTACACTCAGATCTTGCACCTTCGGACTCTGACCTCTCTCTCTCTCTATCTGTGTTTCCAGGTATCTCTCAGGCAGTGAGGGACCATGTGACAAAGCCCACCTCCCTGGCTCAAGGCCGGGTCGCCCACCTCATTGAGTGGAAAGGCTGGCCCAAACCTGCGAACCCGCCGCCGGCTCACACCCACCTCAGCTCCTACTGCCACCTGACTGAAGGAGAGAAGGAGGCTCGGTTCGCTGCAGGTATTCGCCCCCGTGACCCTTTAACCCAGGGCACGTTTTGAATGTAGCTTTAACGACCTGGTGTCACTTGTTTGTTTGGCCATCCTGCTACCGACTCGGTTTAGCCGCAGCATCATCTCCTGACAGGCTCCCACCTTCTGTCATACACCTAATCCCCCTAAAACTCCTGTATGTCGGCGGTCCGCCACGCCCACCACGCTGTCTCTTGGGTGACAGCTTGTCTTGGCAGCAGATGGTGGCCTATTAGACACTCTCCCAGAACACTTCACTGCCCACCAATGGTACAGCAGCTCCTGTTGTTTTGCTGTGACTCATCCTTTTCTGGCGCCGGTGACATCGGCACAGTTTGATCGAGAGGGAGAATGAGAGAGAGAGAGAGAGGGAAGTAGGGTTCATAGTGAGTGTGCATCCTGTATTTACTGTCCCTTATATCTTTTTCTTTACATCTTGATCAATTCTCCACAGTAAAATACTTTATCCTGCATTTAAGAGAGACGATCAGAGCAGAAGTCAAATATTGACATCAGCTATTGTGATAATTGTTTAATCTTTTGAGTCACTTTTTAAGCAAATATACTAAAAAATATGCTATAATCAGCTCCTTAACTGTGTGTTTTTGGATTTTCTTTGTTCTATATCATTGTAAACAGAATATTGTTACATTTTGGACTGCTAGTCAGACAAAATGAGCTACTAAAGTGTCTAACTTTGAGCTCTTATTAATTGTGATGGCCGATTTTTAAGACGAGGTTACAGTATTAGTCCAACCTAATTTAATATAATCATTAATATCCTGCTTGAAACACTGGAACTAGCAGACTGGTCTCTGCTACATTAAAGGTGCAACTTTCTTACATGCCTATAAACAGAGACAGAGCTCTTGATGTATGAGGAGCAGTTTGCAAGAGCTAACTTGAGTTTTCGATGTACTTTGTGTTTACATTTGTATTTGTAGGCTTTTATTTAGTTACAGTGGGATGAGAACAAAAAGAGCCCACTGCCCGTCGAGAAGCCCTCAAGATCAAGAATATGACTACGTAACTTAAAGGAGACACAGTATGCTCATTCTCAGGTTCATCATTTTATTTTGGGTTACTACTAGAATGGTTTACCTGCTTTAATGCTCAAAAAAACACAACACTGTCCAGTGCTGCAGCGCTGTATTCCCCCTCTGTCTGAGACGCTCTCTGTTTTAGCTCCTGTCTCTTTAAGAACCCCCCCCCCCGTACACCCACGTCTGCTCTGATTGGTCAGCTCACACACGCCTGAGCCAGCACCGATAACAACAACTGTGCTAGATCAATTCTTATGTGCCAAACTAGCAGTGAGGCAAGAATTACGCAAATGTGTGACATGGCGACGTAGTGTGATGTCATGAAGTCACGGAATTAAAGGCGGGACTACTGACGAGGCGTTTTAGGAGCTGTGTTTTCTGTGGGAGAGATGAGCTTCTGTTGGTGTGGACTTTGAGCTTTTTAACTGAAGGAAAGTGAAGAAACAAAAAAATAGGTCTCCTTTAAAAAAAAGTTGCATAGTGCACCTTTAAGTCAGCATTGCCCACCCCCTTTTAATGAGTCACAGGGCAAGTCTGAGGCGTCAAGAGATGATTAGCAGGATGCAAAAGCAGAGAGAAACACTTTCTTACTACAGGATTTGTGCTTTTTTCTTCTCTTTTCTAAATTGTCAGTTTCACACTCAGTCATTTCTTCATTTTAAAGGGTCACAAGCCCAAAAAGGTTTCTGCATTAATTAATTTATTTGTCTTGTGTTCCTGCTAGGAGTGGCTGAGCAGTTTGCCATCGCCGAGGCAAAGCTGCGTGCCTGGGCGTCTATGGACGATGATGACGTGGAAGACTTCAACGATGAAGAATCCCACGCCAACGGACAGACTCTCACCTCCAGCCAGAGCTCAGGTATCCACAGTCGCCGCCATTTTGATCATTTTCATCTCATTTCACTCTTCATTCCTGCATCATCGCTGACAGAACGCCTCATCTTCCCTCCCCCTCCCCCCATTATCCATCCATTCATCCCCAGGTGTTCTGACTTTTTGCTCCTCCCTCAGACGCCGCCACAACCAACCCTATCGCAGGACCGCCAAGCCAGCCTGAAGTTGATGGCAGTGAGGCTCCGCCCTCTGAAAGTCCCCTGGGCTCCAGCAGCAGCAGCCTGAGCTGTGGTAGATCTGTGTCTCATAATGACCCACATTCATCCCAGACCAATTCACCTACTTTACCCAGCGACTGCATGAGCCCCTTCCTGGAGGAGGAGGAGGAAGAGAGGCTGGGTGGTCATGAGAAGCAGCATGTTACTTCACAGGAGCAGAGCAGCGAAGTCTACATCTACAACAAGCCCGAGTGGAGGCCTCGAACCAGGAGCAGCAGGTTCGACTCCTGCTACTCCACCTCTGAGTCTCCCGGAGAGGAGGATGAGGAGGACGAGGAGGAAGATGGCAGCGTGTTTCACGAGGTCCGAGTGTGGCACTGCAGAAGCTTCTTCTCTTCTGACCGCACCTCCTCTGGAGTAGCGTCCTTCGACGAAGAGGAGGAGAGGGATGAAGAAGAGGAGGAGGAGAAGGAGGAGGAGGAGAAGGAGTTCTTGATGTGATGTGACGTCCATCTTTATGTCTCTGTGTTGATTGCCACAATCTGTTCTGCTTTCACTGTTGACCTCTCTCCTCCTCCTCCTCCTTTCCTTTCCTCTGATCATCTCCTCTCCACTCGCTGCCTTCTGTCTCTCCTCCTCCAGGCCTTTCATGCACTGACCTCGTCCACCGTTTATCGCTGCTGTAAACAGTATATGTATATATATATATTGGAGAGTTCAACCAGAATGTAAAACTGTTGTTCCAACTGAGTTTTGTACATTTGTGTGAAGAGTCATGTGTTGCTATTGCGTCGGTTTTCTATGGATATTTTGTAGTGTTGTTTTTCTGGGTCATGCTGTGTCATGTGGGTCGGGCTATGTTTGATACTGAATGTCTGAATGTCCTGCATAGATAAATATGAGTTGTTTTTTTTGAAGGAGGACTTTGTCTTTTTGTTTCTCTCCCCAACAAACACAAGCCTAACATACAGGAAGCAGCGGTGGAAGAAGTACTAAGATCATTTACTCAAGTAAAAGTATCAGTACCACAGTGTAGAGTAAAGAACTAAAGTATTAGCATTAAAACATACTTCATATACTCAAAGTAAAGTACTGATATTGCAGAATGACCCATTTCAGAATAATGTAGGCCAACATTATTTTCACAGATCATTAATCTGTAATTTGGTGGATTATGGCGTGTATGATTTTAATGCTGGAGCTGTTAAAGCTGGGCTAATTTTAAATACTTTATACGCTGTTTTGTTGCTCCAAAGTGATGATGACAGTGTATTTACAGGTGTTGGTGAGTACTACTACATATGTGAAAAAGTAGTATAAAGTCTTTTGTGGCTCCTGAGGTAGCTGCACGTAATCTGATGAGTTGCATTGTGGGTAATCTAGGCACCAGGTTTTGAAAAGCGGTCCACCGGTCTGGCATTACACTCCATCACACTGTTGGACCCACAATCCAGTAATAATATAAAAACAATAAACTTTGTTTATATAACACTTTTCTAAACAAGGTTACAAAGTGCTTCACAGAAAATGAAAAGAAACAAAAACAAACGACGGCTTAAAAAGAGGCTAAAAATACAACAACAGGATTATAAAACACTGTGGGATGATGAAGTTGAGTGAGAGTAAAATGATAAAAGCCACTAATTTATTCAAGATTCCCTAAATGCCTTACCATGAAAGGTTTTTTTTGACAGTTTAAAAACTAAATTTCAAATCTAGCCACCTTATTCTTCACCCCCGTGATACCTTGCATGAATTATGTGCGCGATTTGCAACGCATCCCGTCACTTAACCTGAACAGACGTTTTCCATGATAACAAGCGATTGGCACAGCGTATCATTCATTCATGAAGATCTAGGTTAGTGACTTTATCGAGTTAATACAACTAAGACTATAATTATTGCTTAGCCCACTTAGCTAAAGCTTCTGAAGCCACGATTGTCCATGAGTGTCCACGATTATCAGGAAACTCGTGGGTACAGCACAAAAAAACAAAAACCTGGCGCCTGCATTACCCACAATGCAACTTAACCACTGAGTGACATCACTGGAGGCTATTTATCAGATTACATGCAGCATCTTCTGGAGCCACAAAAGACTTTATACTACTTTTATTTCACATATGCAGTAAAACTCCCAAGACCTGTAAACACACTTTAATGTGTAAAATTGGTGGAGTTACCCTTTAATCTATAATAATACATCCTTTTAGTTGATAAAATTTGTACTAATGGTCCTTTTTTTAATTATAAACCATGTCGAGGTGCTGTATAAATACTAACATTCAATCCACAGAGAAATGCAAATGAAAACTTCAGACAAGCTGTGATGTCACAACTATACAGTCAAAAGCCTGTGAGGGCTGACCAATCAGAGCAGACTGGGCTGACCAATCAGAGCAGACTGGGCTTTTAGGGGGAGCGTTCTTAAAGAGACAGTGTTCAGGCAGAGGGTGAATAGAGGTGCTGCAGTGATGCACATTATCAGAAGAGTAATGTGTTTTCTGAACATTTCAAGTCAGGATTATCCTGTCCAACATAATTTTACAATATTTAAATATAATCATTAAAATATTCTCAAAACTTTTCAATGGTAGTTTTCATCAAAACTAAACTTGGAATCACTTTAACCTTACATTTTGTTAGGACACATATTTTTTATTGCATCACAGATTTTAGTGATAAATCAGGTCTCCCTGCAAAAATAAAGGATATAAATAATGGGTGATGTCTCATCTCCCTGTCGTCTTTTGGTTTCCGTAGTATTTGCACACATCTGATCTGACTTGTTTTTGTGGGGGATAACCCAATATCAGATGTACCTCATTGAGCTAGACAGCTTTTTCAAGAGGATGTTTCACGATTATCACGATAATGAGAATTCCCCACGATCAACTTCTCGTGTTTTTTATCTCAAATCCGTGTGAAATATTATATCGTTCCATCCTCACTTCCCTGTAAATAAAAGCATGAACCTGAAAATGAGAGTAAAATGGGACCATTAAAGTAACTAGTGACCCAATTCATCAAATAAATGTAGTGGAGTAAAAAAAGGCCGACAACATGATATGTAGCCAAGTGGAAATACTTACCACTGCAAGGAAGAAACACAACTTCTCAGCTTGTTTGTTTTTTTTAAAGGTGTTTTTGTTCTTTTTCAATTTTAATCATTCACTCATGTACAAAAACAATTTCATGTTCTCTGAAAAATAACAATGGCTGTCGGATCTCAAATGCATAATTCTCCTATGTACAGTAGCGTGTGCGCAGATCTCATCCGTGTATGTTCATATGTACAAAGCATATACAGGCCAGTGCCATATAAAGGGAGATACTACAGACTTATTGCTTAACTAGATACGCTGCAAATTAGCTTATACACTCTCTACATTTAACTCCTTATACGTTATCTTATATGGCGAGCACTACTTCACACTCTATATGCAAACAGAAAGTTAGGACGTTAATAAATCGTTGCACGAATGTTTTACACGGACCCAAAAAAAATGAGCTGCGATGACGTCACGTAAGATTGAAATATGGCTCAAAAATCGTCGCGTGAAGCTAAAATACTTACACCCATTTGAAGGTCGTAACGAGGACTCACACACACACACTTTGCTCTACGACAGTTTTTGGGTATCACTGTGCTTCAGACAGAGGTTACATTTCTCGACGTTGCATTAGAGGCCGGGCTGGATTAAGATACGTGTAACATATCACGGTGTTATTGATATCTACAGGCCGCGTACATGTGTGCGCTTAAGTGTACGTGTGTGTGTGTGTTTTGTGTGCTCTGTACAACTTCCTGCGTCGTTCCTTTTCACTCTGAGCTCAAAGTGTTGTTCCTTTTATCATGCTAGAAACACGGTAAACACAGATAATTCACATAGCAGGAAAAATGTGGAGGCAGTTCAAGTGACAAGAACGACAAGTCTACGTTTGCCCTTATTGAATCAGCCCCTATAAAGCCAAACAAGGCTACATGTGCAGGAAATTATACTCATGGTAATTACAATGTGCTTCATCGTTATTTGGAGTCCTGTACTAAACTCGGTGGACCTTTGTAAGCTGCCTTTGTCGTCATGTGAACAGTTAATTGGGGATTTTTGGGGGGCTGATATGACCCGACACAAATATTTAGTTGTCAAATAAAAAAAAAAAAGGAAAAAAAAGGCTACTGATAACGACATGGACAATATAGTGATGACGCTGTTGCTGTTATATCACCTTTTACTGCATTATTACTGTAAATTTATTGCATATCAGCCAACATGTAACCAACACCACCGTGTCTTTTTTAGTCCGGTGCTGGGGAATAGGTAGTTTAAATCGATAACATCATGTGCTCATTTGAATAATTTTCTCTGTTCTTCTGTGCTTTCTTCTCTGTTATTCACTCCCATTTCTGCCCCGTGTGATTTATCTCCCTCCTCGTAATGTTTGAAGTCGTGTTTACAGGATGTTCTTTTGGCAAAAAAAAAAAGACTCTAATTATGTCGAAGAGTCTGAACCGGATTTGAGCAATGCAAGGAAAGTGTCAAAAAGTCTCTCTCTCTCTCTCTCTCTCTCTCTCTCTCTCTCTCTCTCGCGCACACAATCACACACACACATTTAAAAGATAAAGCTGGTGATATTCTGTATTTTTCTATATCGTTAACAAATCCCATGAATGCTGCGATTTATTCGAGCTCAAAAAAACTTATTTAAAACACACAAATGAACCACATCGTCGCACTGGTTGACATGTTCCTGAATATAGCCTGAAAGTGGTCCCAACAGATTCACTATTTTACCCTGTTTGAGTGACATGTTCATTCATCACAATGAATTTGGGCACTACATGGTGAATATCCCACGAACAAACTCCTGGTGCTGCAAAATACTCGAGTCACCAAAGGCTGAGAGACAAAGCCACTATTTATTCTTGTCTGAGAAATATAACCTTAAGTGTCCAGCTGTTTTTAATGAAAATATATTGATAAAATAATCTCACCTAAAGGTCCTTTTATTAGCTGCTCTCAACCTTTCGATTATGCCACGTCATTTCAAAACAAACTGGTTAAGTTTTAAAGGTCATCCTTGACCTTGGAGAACCTGCAGGTTCAGTTCAGCTTTCAGGCCAAAAAAAAGCTCAAGCATCAACATCTGCAATTATCTGACAACCGAGCAAACCCAGTTGCGAAAATCAAAAAGTTGGCAGGTCAAGTTTCTACAAAATGTGTCTTATCACGTTCACATTACATGTTTAAGACCTGACTTTAACATCAGGAGGTGGCGGGGACGCAGAGGCTAACTTTTAACACTGGTGCTTTTTTATTCAGGTGCACTGACACGTAACACCCAGTTATACATTTTGATTTAAAAAGGTGCAGTATGTAAGAATTTTAGTTTTTAATTTTAAGATTTAGTAAAATTATCAACAGAATGTAAAGAAACAACAGTTTTGATGTTATTTCCAAGATATTTTTCTTTTGTATACCGGGGATATCTACTGAAGTTAGCATGCTAACCACCTAGCCCCTAGCTACATTCTACCTCAAGAGGTGAAAGTCCGATAGTGAACAACACCAACAATCCCCCGGTGCTCCGTCAGTCAGCGAACAAGATTGCTAGCTTCACGGTAAACTGAGCTTCCTTGCCAACGGAAGCTACAGTTAGCAGCAGCAGCAGTTAGCGGTTGCTCTGGTAATATGCTACCCCTGTTTATTTGAATTGAACAGGTGGACAATTCTTACATACTGCATCTTTAATTTCTTAACAAATTATGTAATTGATTTTAAACAGGAATACATTTGCTCAAAGGCAACTGTTTTAGTCGCACTTGAAATGTTTAGATTTTTGGGTGCATGTGCGACAAAAATAGCTGCTCCCTGGACCAACGGGAGGGTGGTGGAGTTACAAACAAGAGGCCATTGACCAATGTTCGAGATTGTGTTTCAACATTTGTAAGTGTGAAACCACTGGGTATTTTTAAAAGACAGCTTCCAGTCGAAACAGTTTCCAGACGTGTTTGGCGACAAAACTAGGTGATTTTAAGGAGACGTCTAGACACTGAGCAGTTTGTGATCTTTTCCAAACCCTTACCAAGTGTTTTTGTGCTAAAGGCTAACCAGACCATAGGCACGGCACTGAAACAAATAAAGGACTTTGAAAAGGAAGAAACTCAAAGTTGCAGCAGATCCGTCATTTGCAGAAACGTACTTTGCCATTTCCTGTTTAAACTATACATTTATTTCTTGTTTTTCAAAGAGTACTCCACTGACTTATCTTTTTTATTCCATGACTTCTCCTTCCTTGTCAAAGCCTGGCGCCTAAATTACCTACAATGCAACTCACCCACTGCTTTGAGCAGAGATGAAGAGCTACAGAGGGCTGGTATGCTCTATTCTGTCTAACTCTACAACCCCAGATTTACTTATAGTTTTCACATATGCAGCACTTACTGTACTTCCCAAGACTTCGACATGTAAAATCAGTGAGTTTATGTCTCCAACAGGAATGAATGAGCCTCAGAGAGGAGAGGAAAGTGTTAAGAGACAAATCAATTGTTGTGTTTGGTCTTTTCATGGGATTTGTTGACAATAATAAAAATATCACATAAACATAACTTTGTCCTTTATCTACACACTTTATCCAGGCATTTGCACAGTAACACAATACTAAATGTCACACTCTCACTCGCTCACTCAGGCCACAACAACGTTAGAAACACGGGTATCTAGGCTGGACTTGGAGGTGAGAGTGACCTCTACAAATGTAAGAAACGTCAACATTCATGAGGCGACGGTATGGATCCCCTCTGATCATTCTGATTGGTCCTCAGTGTGGACGGGGCTACCCTCTCCCTCAGGTTCTGATAGGTCCTTGTTCGAAGACGGACTCCCCTGTTCTTCTTGCTCCACTGTTTGGTCCAGCTCAGGAGTTTGGGCAGGGAGGTCATAGTCACAGGCCAGCTCTGACTCCTCAGTGTGGGAGGGGCTGCAGTCAAAAGTAAACTCCGATTGGTCCTCCGTGAACGAGGGGCTTTCTTGGAGCACCAACTCCGACGACGGACTTGTGGTGTCGCCGGGGCTGGTTTCCAGCTGCAAATTCGTTTTGTCCGAGAAGTTGACAGGGATCTCTTTGTACTGGAGATCTGGTTGTTCCTCCACGTCGGGAGGGTTGGGCTCCCGTGGCAATGAGAGCCCCCTGTGGCGGATGCACAGCTTGTGTAGTTCTGTTACTTCGGACACACTTGTGCTGTTCCCACAGTCACGGAAACTGGCCAACGGAGGGCGTACTTTAACTCCAGTCACTGTCACTGAGCCCTCTATGGCCTTACGCAGCTGGAGATAGAGCCACAGCCAGCAGGAAGAAAAGAGCAGAGCCAATGAAAGTGGAAAAAAAAAGAGATGAAAGGGATGGATTAATGATCATTTAAAAGAAAATATTCTCATATCAGAAGCTTTACTGAAGGACAACACGCACGCTCACCTCTTTGAGAGAGACCACTCCGACCAGACGTCCCATGCTGGTCACGTAGGCGTGATCCAGACCCAGCAGAGAGAAGATCGTGTGGGTCTGTGGAGGAGGAGAGATGGGTCATGGCCTGGATACAGACTCAGGGAGGGGCTTCATTTGCATTTTGGATCATCGTTATGGAAAATGTCACACCAGGATCAGACATCGTGATATTTTTGCCTTTAGAGATGGTCACAGTGAGGGGCAAGCTACACGTTTGTCACCAACAAACCGTGAATGTAATCGTATTTTTATAAATGTAAATGGAACTGAAACGATTCAAGGTCACTCTGTGGTGAATGTCGGCTCCATCTTCCCAGTTGGGAAAACGAGAGCGAGTGTGAGTTTGTCCCGATGTGCTGCTGTACCAGCGAGGAGGCTTTAGATGAATTATAGCTGCGTTCACAACACATAAAGTCAGCTGCTTACTCACTGTCTATGACTGAAAAACCACCTATATTTTATGTTAACTAATGCAAAAAAACAACACTCGAAGCTTCAGCGTAGTATGTCTTTGACCTTACGATATGATTACAACAAGCGCTTCACTTAAAGTACGCTCTGTGTGGGAAGCACACACTCATACACATCAAATGAGATCAGAACAGCTGATTTCAAGCAGACTGGGTCAATGATGCTGCTTAGAGCTGCTCGAAATCTCAAAATGCCAAGGACAGGTGCTTCAATGCTAGCTTTCTTATCTCCTTCAGCATAGGACACACTGGACCAATGAAAGTAAAGGGGATAAAGCCATCCCAACATTCCTTGGTGCAGTCGGATCCTCTTAGCAAAGCAGTTGTCTTTTCCTAAGTCCTCATAACTGTTTCCATTGAGTTCAGGGAAAAGTGTTTTTGATTTTGATGTACTTATAGCAGAACACCGAATTGTTGTAAAACTTATATCAGAGGGAAATATTGTACTTTTTATTTCTCTACTTTTCTCTGATAACTTCAGTTACTTTACAGATTTAGATTATATCATCAACAAATAAATTATAACGACGCATTTTTTAAAATTAGCTCCACTTTTCCCGGATTCAACATCAGAGTGATGTACACATTAATGCATCAATGATCATAACCCCGTAAAATAATATTCACTTTTCTGAAATGTGTCATTTTGTATAATGACTGCTTTTACTTTGTAAAATAGACTAATAATTTGCTTAAAGCAGTGATTTTAAGTATTTTAAATACATGTAATGTCTATTACATGTAGTTCAATGTAAAGTGTCACATTAATATAAAGTTTTTCTAGTATGTTGAGTCATTGTTTATAAATTAAATAACTAAATGTCTGATTTATTAGAGGATGTGAATGCATTACCTTTGTGTATAACACTTGTAATATAAACACTTGAAAAATACATTAAGTTAATGTAGAAGTTAACCTTAACTTTATATGTAATAAGTGAATAAAGATAAAAGGTTTTTGTATAACTGCATTAATTTAAATGTATTCAAACCGCATCAACATGATAGAGAAACTTTGCATTAAATATGACACTTCACATTGAATTTATCCATTATAATCAGAAGGAACATCTACGTTAAAATACTTAAATGTTTTAATGAATGTTTATAATTGTATTTCACAGTGTTCAGTTCTTTCTGTTGATATTGAACCTTATGCAGAGATGTTTGCTCCACCAGCTGGAAAGGGGCGGGATCAATCTTGCAGTTCTTGAAATCCACCGGCTCGTCGAGCTGCTGCTCCTCCCACTCCCCAATCTGCAACGAGACGGACGACACGACCGCACACTTATAAGCTCTGCATTTTAAAACACTCATTCTTGTATATTTCCTGTTCGGTGCGAGCCTCACCTCTGATGGAGTCATGCAGTCCTCCACTTCAGAAGAGTCCTAAAAGACAAAATGGAGTCAGACATACGTTTTCCTTCTACATATATAAAAACAAAGTAAGATTTTACACTAAAACTCCAGTTCATACACTACATATACATAGTGTACCAACACGTACACAATGTAACCTAAAGAATCACTTATATGCAGAGTTTCTGAGGTAAAGGTGAGGGAAAAGTTTGGTTTATGGGTCAAACGCTTCACCTAATACCCAGAAACAACAACAGCAATCACAGCATTAACCTTAAGAATCAACCACCTTAAAAATCAAAAACACAAAACAAAGTCTCAAAAAAACACAGGATCGCACAACCAAACACACAGAACGTCACCAGCAGCTTATTGAGTCGAAGCTGATTAAACATTTCGTCTTAACACTGATGTTGAAAAGACAATTACACCTCTCTTACACACTTTCTCTCGCTCTCTCTGCAAAGCCACTCTAATGCTTCGGTTGGTGCACCACAAATATTTTGGTCCTGCGCTCACTACGTGCGTGTCGCAAGGCAACGGTTACTAAGCAACAGTCTCTAGGCGGCAGACAATCTTACCGCCATGGAGATCCTCACTCGTTTGGGCTTTCTTTTTTCAGGAGGAGCCGGACCAGCCGGGCTCTTCCAGGGGGAGAGAAGGCATCAACACAGCACAACATTAACATAGCATCAGCGAAACTGGACAGTTTTACCCCCTTACATGGTGTCATGGCAACATTGGATCCCAGTCTGACTTCTGCTGGGAGAAGTCCCCGTGATGTGAGCACAATGTTGCTGAAAGGGTATAATTACTACACCACAGATGAAGGTGAGGGCACAAACTCTGCACGAGAAGCCCAATGCTAACACAGCATTGGATGGTAGATACACGGCCAGAACAAAAAAGGTTTTTGAACACCTTATATTTGAACATTTTAGTTAAGAAATTTCATCCTTTATGTTTTCCCTTGAACGTCCTCTTAGGTAGCTTTAAGGCTGGAAAAAATCATCTCATTGCTGCCTATTCCACACTGTCTGACAGGAATATATACCATTAACACAACTTGCTCCAGCGCTTCGTTAAAGCTGCTCTGTAGAAGTGATTCCCAAACTGTTCCTGCAGCAGAGCCGTGGTTTTTTGGTTTCCAGGAAAATAACTCAACAATTAAAACCGCCGTGAAATTTTTGTTTAAACTTTCATGACCCCTGAGGAGGAATTATAATAACTCTGTTGGTCGTTTGATCTTTCATTTGGTGCAGGGGCCAAAACTTTTTCCCTTTGAAGGCAAAAACTTAACAGTGGGCCGCAGCAAGGACCTCGACTGCATTGATAAGATTCAAAATGCTGCGAGGATCCCGCGTCCCCTTCACTGACTGACTTCCGACAGGGCGTCACTTCCCTCCAGTGCTCAGATTATACAAATAATTAATAATTAGGGATATGTGCCGACATGAAAACGATTTTGGCAGTCGGAGATTATAATGCAGAAAAAGATACTTGGGATCATTTTAATTAATAACTTCGAGTGAAGTTTACCGTTTTCTGTGCACTGATTTATCATTTTGGACCAGTGATTGCCAAAGTGTGGGCCGCAGCCACCTGGTTGGCCATGACGGCACTGCAGGTGGGACACGACAGGCCAATTAGAATATATTTTCTATTTTCAAATTTGTAATTTAAAGTTATAAATTACACTAAAACATGTATGATTACATTATTCACATTTTTAAAAGTGATCACTGATAAAACAAGGGAGTTAAATGCATGTTATTCTTCATTTATCTGACGTATTTTTATGTGGTGTTTATAAATTGCTGTGTGTTTGTTGATGAAAATTTCAACTTGGGCTCTTTTATTAGTATGTGTGATTGACTCAATATTGCAATTGTTCAAAAAAAAAAAGGTGGGTTTAACATAGTTTTTGCTCATGGAAGAAGTTTGGGAAACATGAGCTCTATGATCTTTAAAATATCTAAATCAAGACCATCAATCCATCAAAAAGAAATTCGTTTCTACACATTTTCCCACAAATTGATCCCGACTTATCTAGTATCTTTATAAACGTTGGGATCTCCATAATCAGAATAAAGTTCTCTGGGTTTTGAACAATGTCTGGCTGTACAGCCCCAACGTTTTTAAAGACTGACCCGACAGTGCGTCAGCAATGTTTAAGAGGTTAAAGATAGACAAAACAAGCTGCATGACACCATCATGCATTGCGTAAAACTTAACCAAAGATGCTCAAATGTAGGATGTTCAAAAAGCGTTTGACTGGCAGTGAATGTGTTTTGTGGTGAGGGGGGCAATGACTCACAGAAGTTTTAAAACAAAAATCCACGACCACAGCGTGAGATCACACAGGAAATCCCTGCTGCCTGTGGGTGGATCCTGCCTGTCAGCAGGAGGAAGAGGAGGAGGACGGTATATGCGTGGACTCAGAGAGAGCACACACACCCACGCATACGATACGCGTCACATTCATACGGTACCGCTTGCACCCACACATTTATTACATCCTTCTCACCTCCAGCAGCTCCTTGTCTTGGTCTGCACAGGAGAGAGTCTGAGAGCCTCGGGGAGAAAAAAGAGAGTCAATTTCTTTTTAATTTGGATTTGAAATGTGAATTTTTTTCAATCAGTTTCTTTTCAGTATCCCGTGTCTGTCTGTGCGTGTCCGTGTGTGTGTGTGGGAAGGACATACTGTTTGGTGTCTCTGTGTCGCTGATGGCGGACACAGTTTTCAGGGCCGATTTCAGAGGAAGCTGAACGTTGGACACCACTGGGCTGAAGGAGGAAGACTCCTCTGTGGAGATCTACATGGAAAATGTATTAACAGACAAAGCCAGACACAAGCATGCGCAACCACACACACACACACACACACACACACACACACACACACACACACACACACACACACACACACACACACACACACACACACACACACACACACACACACACACACACACACACACACACACACACACACACACACACACACACACACAGCAGATCCACAGAAAAGACAAATACGAACGAGCACATGCACATGAACGAACAGGACAGCACAGGTAAGGGCACAGACGACAGAGACACAGAGGACACGTGTTAATAGAAATCAAGAACATTTATACAGTTTGTCAATGCTTACAGAACCGCGAGAACACCTCCATCTGTGCCTTTACCTACTGCTACATGCTTCAAACATGCTGATCCACTTTTACTCTACTGCTACAACCCAACCCCAGCCAGACTTTGCCCCAGCCCAGCCCCTGCATGGCGCCCCCGGACGCCTCACACCTGTTGCGTGCTCACCAGGAAGCGGACCGCTTGGCGAGTGTTGGACGAGGCGTTGACGTGGGTGTGGGCGCAGGGGGAGCTGGGCGTGCTGTCGGTGGTCAGGCTGGGCAGGTGATCCTGGGTGCCGTTGTCTTGAGCCAGCTGGCGGAGGTACTCGAGCCTCCGCTTGCGGCCCAGCTGAAGAGAGAGCAGAGACTGGAGCTGCAGTCGCTCGATGGAGCCCAGCAGGATCATGGAGTCTGAGGGAGCGCAGACAAAGAAAACAGGTAATGAGATAAA
Source organism: Pagrus pagrus (assembly GCF_965226575.1). Lineage (NCBI taxonomy): Eukaryota > Metazoa > Chordata > Actinopteri > Spariformes > Sparidae > Pagrus > Pagrus pagrus. The sequence continues at coordinate 9,573,532 of NC_140196.1, forward strand.
GAGACTAGCTTAAACTACTGCAGTCTAATAAACCTGTGCTTTTAATTAAGACTAGTTGAAACTGTTAGAAAGGCGTTCATTCAAGTTTGTGGTGCTAATGTGCTGAATTGTTTTATAGAAGTGTTTGTAATATCCAGTCTAAACTTACTGGTTTAATTACGGTGGAATAATAGGATCAGCCTTCATGAAGGTAGGATTTATTGCAGGATTGTTCTACTAAATTGAATTCATTCCAGCTACTGTAGGTGTACCCAATGATGTGGCAACGGAGATTTAAAATCATAATTTTCCTCAGAGATGTTTTTACAAAAGAAATGAAGTCATTTTGGCTGATTTCAGTACAATAAAACTAATCCTTTGTGCTCAATTGAGCTGCGCATTGTAACTGTCAAACGTTGACAACATTTAACCTTCGCTAATTTTGGCTTGCTTTTCAGAAGTATCATTTTTCTTTCTGTACTGAAACACAGGTATTATAACAGCATAGAAACATTACAAACAACACCCGCTCTATTCCTGAATTCCTACAACTATTGACACGATAGGATCTAGTTGAACCTCGCGACTTTTTAAGATCAATTATTTTTCTTAGCCGGTGTTCCTGCACCTTCTTAAACCTCAAATCAATGACTTTTCAAGGACCCTCCAGGCCCAATTACCTCAAATTCAACTACTCAACATGGCATAAACACATATGAGTTAAAAACAGTTACATCACAGAGAATTTTATAACGAGAACCAGCAGCTCACAGACGACAATTAGAGAAAGAGAGAGAGAGTTTCATGTGTGATCACTTCTCAGTTGTTCTCAGCGATGACAGAAAATGTCAGGAGACACGCAGACAGTGCAACATGGCATATTGACAAACATTTTGTCTCAGCTGTATTTGTGACAAGAAGGCAGAATTCAAAGCTCCAAAACTATACGGGCCACATAACTGCTGACTGTTGCTCAGTATGCTATTTGTTGTAGTGACTAGCTGCCGTTAGCAAGGAGCTGGACTATTTTCACATTTTACTCTGTGAACTGAGGATTTATTTCGACCAAACCAGAGGTGATGTGGAAAGACAAACCATGTGTTTTACGGTGAGTTAATGATGTGAACAGTTTTATTTTATTTTTTTTACTTATTAAACTAAGCAGCGCACTCCCCGCTTTATATATGCCCCACCTGAAACTACTGGGAGCTATCAGACTATCGCCTCTTGTGGTATACAGTGGTATTACAAGACAGGACAGGCCTGGCTGGTTAGCATTATGACTTCAGTAGAAATCTGCACAACAAGGTGCAAACAAAAATGTTGTCCATATCTTACAAACTTGCTCCTTTAAGAAAAAAAAAAAATATCAAAAGTATTTCAGTTCCCATTAAACAAACAAACAAACAAAATAAATAAATAAAGACCAATGTCTATTTCAGTCCATTTTTCAAGCCCTGACCCCCCATACTCCTCAAATTCACCAACTTTCAAGGAACCCAGTTTACCTCTGCCCTCAACCAGGGCCAACGTTTTGAGCTGACCGGTCAGCAGCATCTCCTGCAGCTCCCGATAGGAAGAGTTCAGAGTGATGAAGCGCACATCCCTGACCATGATGTCCTCCACACGGATATTATACTTCCTGAAACACGAAAGAGGGGAGAAAGAAAATTGAGTTTAAACGAGGAGAAGGGTGAACAGGGTGACGAGGAAAAAAGAGGCTGAATTATAAACCAAATACTCACTCGTGATGGCCCATGCCCAGCTCAGGCAGATATGGAAGTTTCTTGATGCGGATGATGGAGTCGTACAGCGACGGCTGAAGCGACTGGGCCACGGCGTTGGCCAGGATCACAGCGATCATCACAGGCAGGATGTGGGAGATCTGACCAGTCAGCTCAAACACTATGACCGCTGTGGATACAGTGTGGGTGACTGCTCCAGACAACGCTGCAGCACCTGTGTAGGAGGGAAGAGGATTTAAGAAAAATCCTCTTTCTGTCTAGTCTCTTTAAATCCATTCATATACAGCTAATAGAGGAGTGTGTGTTTTAAAAATGAGACTTTTCAATATGAGGTGTTAAATGTGCAAAGTGTGTGTTATTAATCAGAGGCGAGTTTACCGCCAGACAGCCGGTCCAAACAAGCTTTTCTCCGGGATGTCACTCTAATTCATTACATTTAACGCCGACCTGTCACACTAACCAGTGAGTCACGACCGGAGCAATTTTGTGTCCAACGATTTTATTTTTTTACCCTCAATTTTCATCAGTCACCTTCTATAAGCTGCTATGAAGTGATAAAAACGACTGCAGCTTTGCAGCGGCGTCAATTTCAATCACACGGCAGAGAGGGAAAGTGAAGAGTGGCCTGAAAATCGGTTATCAAGGCAAATTAGATACAAGATGGTGAATTTAAGTACAGTGCGTAAAAAAAAAAAAAAAAAAAGGAAGCAGATTCAGAGCCACTCACCAACTACAGCATAGCCACCAGGAACTATGGGATACACGCTGCCGTCAGCATGTATGCCATCAGGAAACATGGCCGCCATGATCTCTCCGACAAGTCTGCCAAATCCTGCGCCTGTCAGTCACACACAGATACAGCACCGAGTTATTTCAAGGCTTTCTTACTCACTTAGAAAACATGGACATATTTAGAAATTCACCGATAAGGAAAACTGGCATGAAGGCCCCGCAGGGAACGGGCATGGTGGTAGCCACAGCAGACATCCAGAACTGAAAGAGAGAGACGAGAAGTGTGTGACACATCTTTAACGTACTCAAATCGCTCACAGTGTGTAGACCTACTGTGTAAAGCTTACCTTCATGATGATGAAGAGGATGAGTGTGATGAAGACGTTGACCTGGGGGTGCTTCCAGGCGTGGTGGTGGCTGATGTAGTCGAACTCTTCCGCCACGCCCTGACGGCACCACGTGCGGTTGTCGAACAGAGCGACCAGCGACTCGTGCTGCGTCAGCTGATGTGGTTGACACAAGAAAAATAGTTACAGCACCTGAATGTTTCTTAGGATCCCCTCATACCTGACAGTTTAATAGGCTCACACAAGGTCAGAAGCAAAGGCGACATCTACTGGAAATGCTGCGTTTGATACTACTGGCTCATGTGTCATGACTTTTATTTTTATTGCTGTCAAGTTTGCCACGTTTTATCTTCATGTCGAAACAGTGTTGATAGTCTTCAGTGCATGCTATATTCAAAGAGAGAGCCAGTACGTTTACTCAAGTACTGTACTTAAATACAATTTTGAGGTACTTGTACTTTACTTGAATATTTCCATTTTCTGCTCCTTTTACTTCCACTCCACCACATTTTGGAGACAAATATTGCACTCCACTACATTCATTTGAATGTAGTTAGTAGCTACGTTGCAGATTGACATGCTGCATTTTAAAATAAATGTACGACCAGGCCAAGATAGCGACAGAATACATGTAACGGGGTTACCTAATTAGGATACAACACAAAGGTAACTGTGTTCTGGTAAAGTTACAGAAAAGAAAAGAATCGATTAGATTACAGATACATTTAGTAAAAAATGGGATTACTAACAGGATTATAATTTTAAAAACACTTCACGAGTGTCACACACACACTAAAACAAGTCATCTTTTTGATATTTCTTTTCTCTTGTCTTTGTTTGCACATGTTTAGTAAGTAACAGAAAGTTATCAAGTTATATTACATTTACAATGTGATACCTGGATTACGTTACTGACTATATTTTTTAACAGGTAGGCTGTAACAAGCATATTTTTGGCCTTTTCATGGCTTTATTGACAGGACAGAGGGGGGATGACATGCAGCAAAGGGTCGCAGGTTGGACTCAAACGCTGGGTTGCTGCAGCGAGGACAAAGCCTCTGCACATGGGGTCGCAACCTCTACGAACTGAGCTACTGGGTGCCCTCGAAACACATCTTTAAAGTGTCCCTCCCAACCCCGAGTACGACTTCTGGGAACGCTTGCCGGGATGCATTGCCCACAATAATGTCTCCTTGTCCGTGACTTCCTTTCCACTCAAAATCTGTGAAGCCATTTTTGCTGTTGGAAATGTATCTAGTTTTACAAACGAGAGAACGAGTTATGTTTCTGAGCTGCAGAAGGCCCCCTGGCTACCCAGAGGCTCAATCAAAGCTAAAGCAGCTTCATACCAACCCTTCACTGCAGAGAAGAACAGATTTTGCAGAAGTAAAACCCGACTTTCTTGGTTAATATAGTAGCACACAGTGAAGAATGTATTCCTTTAATTACAGCTACCATTAACACTGATTGGACGTCCACATAAAGATTAGCAAAACTTCCCCTTTAATGATAGCATTAATAATACTGAGTGGAGTTTAATCTTTTTTGTGGAGTTAAATCTATTTCGTAATGTGTTCACTGCACTCCGTTCATACTCCATTTTAACTGGTGATTTGGGGTGTTAATGACTTTTAAATTCTTGATTTTCTAAAGTGGAAAAAAATCTGCTATCAGGCAAGTTTTTCATTGAATCGAGGGTCTAAGGACAGAAGATGTCGTTCACTGTACGGACTGTAAAGCCCACTGAGGCGATGCGATTGTGATTTTGGGCTGTATAAATAAAACTGATTCGATTAGGGTGAGATCATTCCACCTGCCTTTACAATAAAACTCCACTTGTTACAAATATTTTCTAGAAACAAATGTAAATGTGCAGCAACATGTTTTATTCTCCGTGAAGAGAATCACTGTCTGAAAACAAAGACACCAGAGACGTGGCTTTCTTGTTTTCAGAGGCTCAAAGAGAAACTTCACAGCTTGTTATGGAGGACAAAAACTATGTTCTCTGCATTTCTGCCTAAAAACAGTCAAACTATATTTCATTTCATTGCGTCAGTTGTTAAACTTTTTCATTGTCAGGGCGATGCATCTGAACCAGCAGCTTATTTCTTGGTTTTAGGTTTGGACATTGCTACAGTACTGGATCTGCAAGTTTTGTATTTTAGAGCTGCAAAATTTAGCCAATTAATTGATCGTTTCAGTCGTTATTCAAGCAAAAAATGCCAAACATTTGCAGGCTCGAGGTTCTTAAATATGAGCATTTGCCACTTTTCTTTGTCATTTATTTATAGTAAATGAGGAATCTTTGGGTTTTGGACTGTTGGTTGGACAAAAGAAGCAATTTGAAGATTAATTTTGGGCTCTGGGAAATTGTGATGATAATTTTTCACATTTTCTTTTGACATTTTATAGGCTAATCGACTGATCGTAAAAATAATCACCAAATAAATCAATAATGACTATAATCGTTACTATAAAAAATGATTCTAACACTATGACAATAAACATTACTTTTCTGCTGGTTGGAAATGTTGAAAAAAAGTGAGGGTAAAAAGAAAATATTTGTTTTTAATGTGAAGCTCCATCATCTACACACACGGTCTTTTGCTGAGAGAACCATATTAGGCAACACGACCACTTTTGAACAGTTTAAAGAGGAGCACAAAATGACTCACTCCATGACATCGACTCACACTTCATCTGAAATCACCATCAATCATCCCCCAACAGTGGAGGCATGCTTTCATACTGTCACAAGAGTGTAAAAGCATTTTCTCACCTGTCCAGCCATGAACTGCCCGAAGCCCGGAGGGAACGTGAGCGTGGAGACCAGCAGGGTGACGAGTGCGGGATACACCAGACGCCTGACAGGAAGAGAGGGACTGCGGGGTCATTAATGGGTGTGCCTGTCACACTGTATGTGCACACTGGATTTCTGGGTGTTAAGGAGGGAAGAACTATAAATAGCTCCCTGTGAAGTGTGAAACTGACCCAATTCATGCCAGGACTTTACCTAGATTTCCTCAACACTACATTAACATTGTGACATTAGACACCAAGCTAATGTTAAATACAAGTTTAGGGGCACATTGTTTTACTTTTTAACCTTAAAATAACGGCCGCAAAATCATTTTGATGGTACAGTGTCTTGTAATAGGGTGGATGGTGCCTCTGTCTCAGCCTATCACTTGTTTCTATGTAACTTCAGTGAGAGGGTAGGATCACAGCGTTACATACATGTTCACTTCAAGACACAAGTTTTCAACACATAACACGTTCATGACGTAATGAGTTTTGTTTGTAGTCAGCACCTACATTACATCTGGCAAATGGTTGGTGTTGAAGCTGTAGTCATATCAACAAATCATGTTTGAGTGGGCTTTGGTTGCATGCAGCTAAACATTTCATGTGGAGAGAAAAGGAGGCGGACTGCATTGACCGAATTGCAGTCTCTATCTGATGTCGATTTGGCTTTTAATTAGCTTTTTAAAAATGTATCTGGATTCATGTGCAGATAAATCAGGAGTTCTGTCAACTCCAACTCCATTCTTGCGTCTCAAGTTGCTAATCTGACTGTAAACGATGACCGGCGCACAGAGGAGGAAGTCCTGCGGTGCGTCTATTTGATGTTGGAAGTCGCAATTTCCGAGTCCCCAGTCGGCACTTTCAACTGGACAGCCCCCTTAAGTCAGATATCCGACTCAGAAGGTCGGATGCGCTTCACCAACGCCAATGTAGTGTTGAGGAAATATTTCCCAAAATGTCGGCCCACAGAGCGTCAAGGTTGTGTGTAACATCAGACACTCACTTCCTCAGCAAGAACTTGTTTATCGTCTTCTGTTTCCTCATGCACTCTACGATCAGCCGGTTCAGATAAACAAACAGGGCACCACCAAAACCGCAGGCAATCCTGCAAACAGACAAAGACATACATGTTTTAATCTGTTGAAGGTAAAATAGAAGAGAAACGCTGAAAAAGAATCGCATGCCACTGAAACACACCTCGACTGTCTCTGGTTTAGTCAGTCCGAGGCTCTTTGACAGGAAGCCAACCAAAGTTAATTTATTGCCTTTCTCTATAAAAACGTTTTGGCATCAAACAAATCAAACTTGGCACGTGAGGATGTGGATACAGCCTCTACTTGTGATCGGCAGAGTAAAAAGTTAATTTCATGCCTTGTTCATTGAATACAAATCAACCTTCAGACTCTCAAAGGGAATGTGACTACAGAGAGTGAGAGAGGGAGGCTGAACGGGAGCTCAGATCTCTTCAGTAAATCAGGCGCCAAACTGCTCCGGGATCAGTTTAATGTGGCGTCAGTCCAGAGAGAGCCACTCACCCGAGGATGGCGAACGCTGGCAGCTCCTGAAGGTCAAACGGGAAGTCCAGGCGGAAACGTGTCTTAAAGAGAGCAGTGATGGTCTCTGAGGAAAGATAGGATTGTTCTCACTCTGTTCAGACTGTACAGCAACATAACACTGACTTTTGAAAGGGACAGGACACTACGCACAAAATAAACATATATACTAGTATACTGTACTTGATATAGTATGCTTACAAATACTGAATCAGCATCTAGACAACAGAGAAAAACACAAAGAAAACTCTGGGATAAGGACTTTTACCTTCCTCCTGGTTCCACACAGCCAACACTCTGAATATGAAGGCACTGAAGGTGGCGGCAAAGAAGCCCCTCCAGTAGTTCCTCACCGCAAAAAACGTTGACGTGACCTCAATACTGAACAGCACCCCTGCAACACATAAACATCACAACTATAACTCGGAGACTTGGTTTAAAACAGACATTTCCTGGTCCAATATTGTAGCGGGTGCCAGTATGTAATGAATGAATGAATATCCACAGCAAAGTAGTTAAACCTGCAATATTCATACATTATATTATGCACACAATATTAACATTTCATCAGCTTTTAAGCCGATATAGCAAAGTTGTCAGCCAACGCCTGCTTATTTAGACTTTCCTGCAATTACAGAGAAACATCATGATTCGATCGGAGCCATGTTTGTGTCCCAAACAGCCCAATATTTAGTCTTTTTGCTCTTTTTTTGGTCTCTACCAACTCCCACTGGCTCTTCAGCAGCTGTGCTCCACTGTGTTCACCAGCTTGTTGCTAACCGTTTTTGTCTGCTGTTGGGTACTGAGCGGCTTTTTTTTTTTAAAGTGTTGATCAAGTGATATTTTTTGACTTGACAGGGGTGTCAGATAAAAGGTCACCCCAAACAATGTGAGACATCCTGTCACATGAATAATTGTGTCTGATTTAATGTTACGTGGCCAACAGTTGCTGAGATACAGAATGTGGCTCCAGGAGTCCAACAGTTAGATGGATGGACGGACCAAGATTGGCACTCGCTCTCTTGCTAGCGGGGTAAATGCTCTCCTCATCTAATTATCTCCCGTAATTATCTAACCATAATTAGATACCATTCAATCAGAGGCTGCAGCCATGTTGTCTTACCTCCAATAGGGGCAGCGAAGCAGCAGCCCACACCCACTGCACAGGCGGCCGACAGCATCTCTGTGTTCCTCAGCTCGTTCTGTCCAACGACAATCAGATATAGGCACACACACACACGCAGAGCCGTGCATTCAAGAAAACACACACACACACAAATCCCAACAAGTGTACAGTGCATGGACGTGCAAATGCCACAAACACACAATACATAACAAATGCATTTCTCATGAAAACCCCAGAAACCAGCTGTTTACAAATGCAACAGTTTTGCTGTAAAGCTGCCGCTGTATCTTCTCACATTGGATGAGATTACATATATGAGCGAGGGGCCATAATTGAAAACCCAGGATTGAGTGTTGAAATCATGGAATGAGATGTTTGTATAGAAGCTAAAGGCAGCGCAGATCGATGCCTCGCTGTGACGGTTCACTGAACAGAATCAAACAGCGCGGACAAAATGGAAAAAGCATCAATCTATCTCAGCTTCTGAAATGGACAGCATGGATTATTAATGTTGATGGAATTGGCAATAGAGAAACTATCTGACTCGTGCATTCATACCTTGCTTCCCTCAAAGGGCTCTTCCTTTAGCAGTGAAGGTGAAAAAAAAAAAGACAGAAATATGTGTGAGCGCGGTCTGTGTCAGCGTAGAGGTTACCTTGTGTTTCTGCTCCTGGAAGACATCCAGCTTATTATCCAAACCACACAAAGTCAAACAAGCAGAGAATGAGCTTCAGCAAACACAGTCTTGATTCCACAGTGAACTGAATTAACATTTTCCCTCATTGATTATGTTTAACGGTTGCACAGTCGACCCCTGGACTATTTCAGTCTCTCTAACTGTGCTGACATGAGTTTTTCTTCCTCCACGTCACTGCAGTCTATCTTCATCCGTACTGATGCCGACGCTGGTGTTGGTGGTGCACGGAGGAGAAGCACAGCGCAATGTCCAGTGCAGAAATAGACAGAAGCCCGGGGTGTGGTCTCACATGAGTGGAGGTGAGAGTGAGTCCTGGGGAATGGCAGAAAGTCAAGGAAACATCAAAGACTTTTTAAAGAGCAGCTGTGATTGTGTGTTCTTCTCGCAGCTTCACACCTACGGCAACCAGAGAAGATACAAAGATCAAGAAAATCCTCCAGTGTTGCCCATCCTCATTTCTTTTCAGCAACTATTTAGCTTTAATATGAGATAAGCTGTCATTACACATTGTTGTTTTTTGTTAAGTTATTTTCCTGAAAAGGCTGTGATGATGAGATGCAGTATTTCCAGTGCCAGAATAAAAAAATATTTCTAAAATAGTTTTCGAAAACATAAATCATCAGTGGTAAAAATCTTGATGTGCGTTCTTCTCAACAAGAAAAAGCCTTAATAGAAACTATCTACCATCATTAAAGGAATGAAATAGTAAATGGATCCCACTTCTCTAGCTTCTTGTGAAACTGGGGTAGGCTATTGCTGCCACGCAAAGAGTCTCCCCCTGTGTAACACCATCAATTAGGACTCACTAGGGGACTGTATGGTTGTATGGTCCAGCGTGGTGAAAAAAGATCTCCAGCTCACACAAAATAGAGCCGACTCGCTTTTCACTGCTCTTTCATTTGACCAAAATTCAATCAAAGATGAAAAACTGAACAACTTGTACAGACAGGTCTAATGCACAATCATCAACTTCTAAAAACAAAAACAAATCAACTTAAAGACATATTTCATTCACAGAGACTCCAGCTAGTGAAACTCATTACCTTCATACATTAAACAAAATCAGAAGCAAATACCAATTAAAAAATCATTCACTCAAACCACCCATAACAGCTTAACCATAATTTAATCCGGATATTTCTGCATCAAATTGTACTCACTCACAGATACCAGCCACCTTAGTACGCCTGATTGTTTTCATCAAGATCCATGTATTATTCCCTGAGAAATTAAAAACCTTTAACATGGATCTGCACCGTAAGTTAATGGGGTCTATTCTGGGCTGAGACCCATCGTCCATCCAAGTTTCATGGAAATTTGTTCAGTTGTTTTTGTGTAATCATGCTGACAAACCAACCAACCAAGCAACCAACCGACAGATGTGCTAAAACATAACCTCCTTGGCAATAGCATTAAAGGTTAGAGAAGTGTGCTTGAGGTGTGATTGTCCCCCTAAATGCTCAACGACAGCTCTCCAGCTTTGTGGTGTGAATGTGTTCAAATCGGGCGATCCTGAAAGAGAAAGCTGTGGTCCTAATGAAATTTCCCTCGAGGAAAAAAGGTTGAAAAGCATTCAGGCTTCCTGGCGATCGAATGCTTTACGACATATACTAAATGTACATGTAACTGCGATGACATCTGTTTGTTTCTGGATGTTGTCACATGCCCCCCATCCGATTTAATTTAAGTATTTAGACAAGTTCAGAACAGGTTAACAAGGACTCTGAAAAATATAGTAGACGAGGCAGATACCAGAGGTGCATCAAAGTTGTAACCTTAAATGGATTTCTGACTCCGAAGCAGAGACGTGAGAGTGACATCGATCTTCTCACTCTTGGACATTGAGCAAAAAATTTGTTAAATTGGTGAACTACTCCATTAAAGCTGCAGTCTGAAATGTGATGCTGGATTTTTGAATTAGCCTCGCCTCGGCCTTGTGGTAGAGCAAGGAGACCGTTTGAACTGAATTAAGTGAGGAGACATCTTGTATTTTCAATAGGACAAATATGAACCAAAAAACATCATCAGTATTTGTATTACTGTAAATACGGCTCTGAGGGTTTTACCACACACGGGTAAAATCTGGATATGTTAATTGAGAAAGGGGTTAGAGATACCTGAATATCCACAAAGGTTCAACAATTGAAAAAACGTGTGAATGTGTGTATCAGTGTGTTTGCATGTAGTTACCATTCCTACCATGAAAATCCCCCCAAACAGCGCGGCCATGAATTTGCTCAGAAGAGCGGCGCAGAGACTGGCAACGTGAACGAAGGGTCCCTGGGAGAGATGATGGAGAGAGATTAGGATGTTGGCAGACAGGATACGACTGAGAGCGCATTTTATCACCGAGTGGAGCATGATGCACTCAAGTTCAGGGGCATTATTCAAAAACGATTAAACCCTGCTCAGAATCAGAATCAAACAACTTTATAACCCCCCAAATGGGAAATGCAAGTGTTATTAGCAGTAAATCACATTTTTTATTTTCCCAGCCACGACTTTAATGAGACTCAAAGAAGCGAGATTATCATATCCTCCCGACAGGAAACTTAAAAAAAAACTGTCAAGCAATCCTTCATGTGCAGTTTCTCAAAGCCGAGAAGACTGTGACGGGAGGAGATGAAGGAAGAATAAAGCCTCTACCTCCTTCCCCAGAGGCATGCCACTGCCCAGGGCGCAGGTCAGTCCGATGACTTTGGCCACGAATGTCTTAAAGGTCAGATACTCCTTGAGGACCACCCCCCTCAGGATCGTCTTCATCTCAGGAATACCTGAACCTGGAAAATGAAAAGAGAGAGATGCCAGGTGGGATGATGGAGTGCAGAGGAAGGATGAGTTGAAAGAAAGCAATTACAGAGACAGAGGGATGAAGAGAATAAATGAAGAGCCAAGGGGGGTGGAGGGTGAGGGGGGAAAGGCTGATTGATATTCATATAGTTTTCTGTATGCACATCGCATCAGAGGTATATTTTATAGATTTGCTGCAGACGTGACCACTAATAGACGTATAGAACACGTCCTTGGAGGCCCTATGGTGCATTATAGAGCGGATGATACTATTCAAACACAGAAATGTGGCCGTGAATTTCAGATTTTAATACATGTTTGTGCATAAACTGCTTAAACGTGTGTGTGTGTGTGTGTGTGTGTGTGTGTGCGCATGTGTGTCTTACCCACAGCCTGAGGCGCCAGTATCTGTGTGAATCCTGCTGAGAAAGTGATGAGCACCACAGGGTAGGTGACCCAGGCGATGTACTGCAGAAGCAGGTTACTGTCCAGTCCACCATACATCCAGTTCTGTGCTGCACACAGACACACACACAACACACGCAACTTCATCTCAGTATAACGCAGTAGAAAAATAAACCTGTTGTGCACAGATTCACCTGATTCTTCTCCTCTTCATTATCTCCCTTTGACCTCCTCCCACCTCTGCCTTATTCATGAATTTTTCTTCATTTTAGCAGCTCAGTGGCCTTCTGCTCCTCATTCATCATTTAACTCGCTTAGTATCAAATTTACCATATAACAAAACACAATAAAAGGAAGCGCTTCTTGGATAAAAGGGAACTGTCTACATACATAAAGCATTATTGTCTACCCTTTGTCCACATTACGGCAACATTTTTCTCACTTAAAAATCACAGTGGATGAATTAAAATAAACACAAAAACAACAGGGCAGTGCAGGAAGAAGTACTCAGATCTTTAAATAACGTAAAAGTACGAATAAAACAAAGAAAATTTACTCAAATACATGTAAAAGTTCAAAATCATACTTCAGTAAAAGTGCAAAACAATGTTCTTATAGTGTGATGGGTGATTGAGCCCATGCACGTGCAGTTCAACTCTTCGTGTGATTATGCAAAAAGTCTGAAGTTAATAACTTTTGTAGAATTTCTGTTCCAGGAAATTAAAAGTCAGCACTGTCTGAGAAGATGGACAAGCCCACAAGTCCACAGTGGCAATGGATGCTATACAGGAATGAGGATTAGGACTGGTTTTGCACCTCTTCCCAGAAATAAAGAAGGAGCTCAGCGGTCACCATCTTGACGTGATTGCTGCTGTGGACCACTTTAGAGGTCCAAGACAACAACTTCTAAGGAGTAATTATCCATATGCACCAGTCATTTTAGTCCATTGTTAATGCTGATGCAACAATGTGTAAACAGGATTTTAATATTGTAGCTGCCAGGGTGGAGCGAGTTTTAAAGAAGACATATGCTCATTTTCAGGTTCATCTTTTTATCTAGGGTTACTAATGAAGCTCTAGTGAAGGTTCAGACAGGAGGACTACCCTTCGCATGCTCAGTCGCCGATGGCTGACATCGACAGGCTCCCCACCAGAGAGCACAATTACGTGGCGTGTCCCCTCAGAGTTGCCGTAGGGCAAGAGTTGTTGTTTGTGATATGTGGGGAGAGGAAATGAAAAGAAGTACGCTGCTGCTCAGTGCACTAACATCACGTCTCCATGACCCGTTTATTATTTTCTTATTGAACCAGCTCGGTTAGGCGAACCCAAGAGACCTGGTTAAATTTGTGGCAGCAGCGTTTCTTTTCTTGTGGGCGCTGTCATGCCGTTTTTATACACCGTTTGCTTAACTTAGCTTCGCTAGTTTGGCTGTGTCTAGCTGCTGTGATGTCACAAAGTCATTGAATTGGAGGCGGGACTACAGACGTGGCATTCAGGAGCAGTGTTTTCTGTGGGAGAGAGGAGCTTCTGTTGATCTAGGTCTCCTTTAACTACTCTATTCAGTCCAGTGGTTTCGACCTAGAGGACGAGCCTCGAGGTTATTTTCTGAGCTCTAAAGGCTCAAAAGAAATCTCAAGGGTAAACAGATGATTAAAGGATAAGTACCGTTTTTTACAACCTGGACCTTATTTCTGGCAAAAGATATGGTCATTTACTCACCCAGATAACTTTGGTGTCATTCGGCGTCGTTCGGACGAAATTAGATCCAGTGTAGCGGCGATATATCCATATAATGGGAGAGACGGGGCAGCGACACACAGCCTCTATATAACGCATTATCTGCCACGAAACTAGTTAATTTCATCAATATTTTGTTACGATATGCTAGCGCTATTAGCCTCTGAGTCCGGGCTCGTCCGTTATCAACATCCGGGGTCAAACTAGCAGCAGCAGCTACAGGTAAACAAGGCGCGCTGTCGCGGGTGCGCGCGCAGCTCAGAGACGACATCTTCCAGGTCAGAGGTAGTAGATCAGCCTACAGACCCCGGATGTTGACAATAGACGAGCCCGGACTCAGAGGCTAATAGCGCTAGCATTTCATAACAAAATATTGATGAAATGAACTAGTTTCGTGGCAGATAATGCGTTATATAGAGGCTGTGTGTCGATGCCCCGTTACTCCCATTATATGGATATATCGCCGCTACACTGGATCTAATTTCGTCCGAACGACGCCGAATGACACCAAAGTTATCTGGGTGAGTAAATGACCATATCTTTTGCCAGAAATAAGGTCCAGGTTGTAAAAAACGGTACTTATCCTTTAATGGAGGAGGAAAAAAGAAAAAACAAGTTGTGAGGCATTTTTGTTTTCTGTATTTTTCTTTCATGTGAAATATGATTGAATTTTCCACATTCAGGCTTCATGTAGTGGAGTACAAGTAGCTCCTTGAGTAAGAGTACCTAGTTAATTTTCATCACTGGTTCAAGAAAAACTGAGGTGAGGGAGAGAGAGAGTGATATGATGGATGTCTCAGCACTTGTTAACTGGAAGTATTTCTGAGCTGCAAGCAAATGACCATTTTCTGCTCATTCAGCAGTCGACAACACATAAATATGTAGATCAGAACCACTAAATCATGACTTTGGCTGCATTAATACACAGTGCAGGTGATCACAGGGGAGTAATAAGAGGTTTAACCAGCTGCAATGTACCAGAGGAACCACTCAACAGTTGTGTTGTTGGATGTTAACGGTGCTCCTGATACACGAGTGGATGATCTCTAAAGAAAAGTCATAAAATATCTCAAGAAGAATTTTTTCTTGTTACCATTTTCCACTTCTCTTTACTTTCTCTTTTGTATTGTCTGTACAAACAATACACACAGCGAAAAACCGCTTTAGTCTGCTCAGATAAACAAATATATTCGTGGGTGTGCATTCAATCTTCAAAAACTCACAGTTGTGTTTCTGTGGTTGTGGCCTTTTCATTATTTACAGATATTTTATTGTCATCTGTTACGTTATCTCTTCGGGAATGTTCTGTTGAGGGTTTATCGTTTCAGAAGATTTCTTTCCAGATTTTCTTTACTGTTAAATTAAAAACAAAAATCAGCACCTGGTGTGTTAATTCAAGTCTTGAGAATGGTACATTTGACATGTTGTGGGAGTACAAAATGTATTTATTGATCCTTGAAATATTAATGAAAGCCAGTTTGTCAGCTTCTGTTCAAAATCAATATAACTCGGCGGCAGAATGACGGTCAATTTGTATTAATATTTTAATATCTACTTTCACATCACACCTGACAATTTATTATAAAACACTGCTCCTCGCGGATTAATGCTTTTACAACTTTCCTGCCTCTGCGAGGACAGCTCATCATTCACTGTCTTCGCGGCTCTTTCCTCTCTCTGTCTGGCTCTCTGTCTCTTTCCTACCTTCTTGGCAGAAGGCGATGGCGTAGTCCATGACCCAGCTGACCAGAGCCATGAGCAGCCCCAGCAGAATGAGGAAGATCCAGTCCTCTCCCACCCGCGAGATCAGGAACTTCTGGCAGCGAGACGCACACACTGAGGACACAGAGACAGAAAGTGGAAACGTCTGAAATGAATGTTCACAGCGTGACAAGAGATATTTGTTGGTGTGAGACTGAAAAGGACCAGCGGTGTCAAAGAGGTAAAAAGAAGTGGATATTTGGTGGCAGAGGAGACGGGAATAAATGGAAGGACTTAGGCCGGGGGACCCAAGGCGGGTATATTTCATACCAACCCAATATCACGGTAGTTCACGAAATTTGAGCTTTAGGATTCATGTACATGGGCACGAATTCTCCCCTTTTCTGTGACATTCAAAATAGTTTACATAAAAAAAAGAAATTTCAAGATTTGTGTTAGCATATAACTTAACAATCACAATCTTTCTCTAACCATAACCAAAGTGAATCCTGTAGATTTACATTTCACACAATGAAATAATGTTTTCTTAAAATCAACCAAATTGCTTTTGTTGCCTAAACAGAACCACAAACTGGATGCAAAGACTGGATTCTGGTGTCCGCACACCCTGACCTCATCCCTGCGACTCCAGCAAAAAGACGAAAGATAACAGCTCGAGAGTCATGAAAACAATTTAAAATTTGTGTGAAATAAATATAAAATAGGTTAAAATGTAATCTATACATTTCCACCATGTCGTGGTCACTCCCTGTTTAATATCTCCAGTTAAATCAGGCGAGTAAAGGCAGTGCTACAATACACAGAACTGGATTTGAAGTGCATCAATGTACAATTGTCACATATTAAATTGCCAAAAAGAAACATCACAGTTAATGTCTAGAAACATTCCCATAGTTACCTCCGCCAAAGAGGTCATGTTTTCACCCGTGTCCATTTGTTTGTTTGTTTGTCTGTTGGTTTGTCGGCAGGATCAAATGAAAACTACTGAAAAGATTTCCATCAAACTTGAATGGAAGATGTGTCTCGGCCCAGAATAGAGCCCATTAACTTTTAGTGTCGATCTGGAAAAAGGAATTTTTATTCTCACTTTCTTTAAATTTGCGAGATTCTTTTTCGAATTTCGAGGACGTTTTTCTAAATTTTTGTTGCAGCAGGTTTGATTTTGGGTCAGGCTTGATTGAAATAAAGGGGGCTTCATCATGATGTCTATCATTTATGTAATATAACATCCATATTTTGTTTGTGATACATGATTTTATCCCTAACATCCACCTCTAGTGCAATGTGGAAAATAAGGAGTGCTTTTAAGCCCCTCTCCACTCAATAGCGTGTGGTGTGTATCGTTTCTTCGCTCGGATGTTTGACCTTCACGCAAGAACACTTGAAGGCTGTTTGCAAATTAATCTGCTGTGTGAGTTCAACACATACTCACGTGAGCAGTGGACATAATTTTAAAGAATTTTGAATGACGTAATTGTTATTTTTTGTTTGAAAACCACATCTTGCACAAGTTACTATAAAAAGAGGGGTACTTTTTAATGATTTGAAACAAGTCTGGAGAGGATCTTTACAGTTCAAAGCAGTTTTCAGCCTTGATTGCCAAAATAAGGGCACGTTTTATATCTTCTGGAGGTTTGTTTCATCTCTGCGGTGCGTCGTTACTATGTGCTGCTTCCAGATTACGGTTTTTAACTGGTAAAATGATATAAAAAAAATCACTTCTTACTCTATTCTACTCCACTCTAGCAACGTCATTGCGATTTTGGCGGGGATACCTGAGAAAACATCACTACACTGGTCTAATCTGGTGGAAATAAAGGCATCAACAACTGGTTTATCATGCCAGGACATGAATCATCAGATAAATAAGATCCTCATGCTGTGTGAATAAAAGAATTGAATTAAAGTAAAGCAGGTTATGATGTGATGAACGTGTTGAGAGAGAGAGCGTGACTTCATCTTCATCCACCTTAAACATGAGAACACAGACACAAAACAAAGCCAGGTCACGGTTATAAATTCTACCATTACATTATAATCTATAACTCTGAGCTGGGTCAGCTAAAAGAAGCATCGCTGGACTCATTTCTTTCTCTCTCGTCTGCGGACATTGCCAAAGCCTGGAATTCACTTCAACATCCAGAGCATTCATAGATGTGCCCGTCCCTCGAGGAGCTCAACATGTGCCACTAACACATTTACCAGATCCATATTTCATAAAAACGCTGCAGTCGTCACATACACACATATACCGCAGTGACATTTGCCATTGAGAAAACTGCGCAGTTCAGGAGAAACCAAGAGATCGACACGTGTGTGGAGAGAGAGAGGAACAATAGGTTGGTGATATTATCGGTTTCTCTTTTTGTCCATGAAAAGACAAAAAAACAACAATTACTTACACCTACTAATACAAACACATCACTGACTCATGCCGCTGCCCTTCTAGACATTTGCTTTGTCTTTATTTTCATCATCTGGTATCTGTTCTGCAGCAGTTAAATATTCTCAGTGAACATTGTTCTGATCATTTTACAAAAACACTTCCTCTTTCCTCAAAGATATCCTAAAATTATTTTTTAGGAGACATGGTTGCTCTCAAACGGAAATCATCTTATGGTTACATGGTTTGTATGTATGGGCACGGATTCTGGACAGCACATGAGAGTACGGGGATAATTCTGGTTTAGTGAATGCAAAAATACATCCAGTCCAGTTTTGCCAGGTGCTATTTTCTCCCCAAACTGCTGGGGGAAAGGAAGAGTGGGGAGCAGTATAATAAAACCGAATCCAAAAATTAAACAGGAAGTTCAAATATTGCACTTTAAACCAGCTATTATCAATAAATTCATAATAACAATGTGAAAGGTACCAATGAACCTACAGACAATGAATCTGCAGCTGTCCTAGGCCTTAGAGTGAGTTTTAACGTATTGTTTAACTGTCTCGTCTGCTTCTGAAAACTGAAAAGTCGTTCAGTTTTCTCTCATGGAAAAGCCATTAAAATGCTTCTTGTGAAGACGCTGAAACAGTCAAATGTTTTGGCATCTTTGCTGGACAAATGACTTCATCTGCTGATTAATTTTCTGTCAATCATCCAGCTGGTTAATCAACTAATTGTTGAAACTCTAGTGACATGGGCACTGATGTACATTTTGAGTGACTCCCACATACATCTGCCATTTATACTCACTCATACAACAAATGTGTATTAATCCACAGCGGAAACTAGTCCCCAGCAAGTGCACAAGTTACTCCTGTTTGAGCAACATTTGCAATAAGCTGCAGCGCCCAGCTGTTTGGGGAAATTATGGAGCCTCTTAAAAAATAAAATTATATGTTTGTGGCCAGTTTTAAATGTTTAGATCTAAGTGCCACAGACAGGAAGTCCCCAGGTATTTAGATAGAGATCATTGATAGGTTTTTTTTTCATACGAAACAACAACAACAAAAAAAAATGTTGAAAGACTTATTGTCAATTTCCACTTTAAAGCTCTGCACTATTTCTAAAAATCAAGGAAAGACAACAATCGCTCAGATACATTGTCACCCTCCCTTCCCCTTTGGCTATGTCTTCAATAAATGCTGCCATCTGACACTGATGATATTTTGCTTATTGATGGTACTCTCGTTCTATAATTGATCAAATCTGTGACTCTGCTGCTTGTGCAATATATTTCTAATCATAGGAAAAAAAGTCACACTGCCCCCTTCATGATCATGTTCACAAACTGCTCTTGTTGTTTGAATGACCTTGCTAGACATAATAACGATGCCATAAATTGCACCAGTCTTTCTGGTGCAGGATTCAGGTCACGGGTCTCCCGAGGGAGGCGGGGCACAACTGAGTGTATGACGGGACAAGCTGCCCTGCAGACAGGCCACCTGCTGGATGGAGGGCTGCCAACAGATGACGGATACGTGCACAAGGGAAACACACCCTCATGTTCAGACACGCCCGTCCACACAGTGGACACACGGCACGTTAAAGGGACAGTTCACCCAAAAATTGAAGATGCATATTTTTCCTCTTACCTGTAGTGCTATTCGTCCTTTCGGATTGTTTTGGTGTGAGTTGCTGAGTTTTAGAGATAGCGGCTGTGGAGATGTCTGCCTTCTCTTGAATAGAATGGAGCTTGACGCCTTGTTTTTTATAATTGCAGCTTATCCGACAATATATACACCGATGTCGATATATTCATGAGGCTCTACGAGCGATCTAAGCTGATTAAGCTAGCCAACGTTAAAGCAACGTCACATACCGGGCTGTCGCGAGCACAAGCTTCTCATCCATGCGTAGATGCATGCTTATGGTGATACGGTTGAAAGAAAATAGTTCCTACATGCTCGCAACGAGATCTGTGGATAACCAGGTCATGATTTCTGGAAAGAGAAATTGCTTTTCAGTTTTTAAAATGTATTTTTTGGCACTTTAAGCACCATAAGCTGAACGCCATCTAGTTTTATTATATCTTATCCTTCTTATAACTCATACCAAAACAATCTAGATGAAGAAATAGCACGACATGCAAGAGAAAACAGATGTATTTTTGATTTTGAAAGAGATATATTTAAAGATATCTGTGCAACTTAAACTGCCACGTTCGTCACTGGACGTATAATTTTTATTTTAGTTCACTGGACATTACCTTGTGGAGGAAGAAGCTGGGAATATTCCCACAGCTTCTCCTTCTTTATTCCTCTCTCTCTCTCTCTCTCTCTCACACACGCACACACACACACACACACACACACACACACACACACACACACACACACACACACACACACATATACACATACACACACACACACACATCTAGTCTGGCACCTGCACAACCACATACTTGTGTGTGCATCTTGGCTCGAGCTCACATCCGCAGGCTCAGTGGCGTTCACAGATGTCTTCTCTTGATCCCGTAATAAAAAGAAAAAAAATTCACACCCAACGCCAGACATTTTCTACACCTCTGCTAGTCCTGCACTGCATCACCTGAAGACAAATAGCTGTAATCAGGAATAATACTAAAAATACAGGGAGATTTTTCACCTATAAACAGCATATTCAAAGCCACTAAATATACAAAGCCCAACACAACATGTGACATAATACGTTAATGCCTCTCCCTGGAGTAACTGGTTGACTGTGATCTGAGTAACGTCAGCTAGAAAACTGCAGAAAGATTCACTCTGTGAGTCAAAATAAACACAGTGAGGCAGTGTATGTTTTTAGCTCTCCATCACGACCGGCAGCAGAGCCTTTGGCAGCGTGTGTAGGCTGCCTTGTTCAAAAGCTGCGGCTCCAGTTACTGATCTGAACCGAGGCACACACTCGTAGTCCATCACCCACAGATATGATGTTCCCACACAGATACATGAGAGGAAAACACTAAAACTCCCACTCCCACCAAATCTGAAGCTTCTTTGCTTACACTTAACAGGACAACAGCAGAACCTGTCCAGCCTGAGCTCCTATCTGAAGACATGGCTAAAAATACAAACACGTGTCTTGATCTACGAGCACGCACGGCACACAAATCACTCCGGCTGGCTTCTGATCTGAGAATGATTGTTTTAAATGGCTTTCATTACAGCGAGCAAGCGAGGCTGGCCTGATATAGTGTGGCTTTCACCTATGGTGCAATCTATCGAGCTCTAATCAGATCACTAGTCACAAGGGCAAAGAGGCAAAAACAGAGAGAGCGAGAGAGAGAGAGAGATGGATGCTGGAAAACAGCCACATTGGCTCACTTGTGCAAGCACGTGTGAAAACAAACGCTCAGGCTTTTCTCACTTTTGCTGAGATTATCGAGTATATTTTTAGACTTTCTGTATCGATTTCTGTATGTAAACGGCCAGTTCAACCAAATATAGAGTGCAACTACCTGATATTTTCATTATAATCTCATTACTTTTTTCTTTTTATTCTATTTTTTTCTCTTTTTCTATTACCTACTATAAGATAATCTCTATTTGACTGTACATTGTATTGTACGCTCTGTGTATGTGACAAAAAAAGAGCCTTGAATCTTGAGTTTTCTTCCCAACAGGGGCTTATAAAGTCTTACACTTTAGGACAGAATTGAGACAACATGTCTCATAATTTGGGGAATATAAACTGGAAATATAATGGATCAGTGAGTTACACTGTGGGCTAAAACATGAGCCACGTGTTTATGACCTGTTTTTTAGCCTCTTTTGTTTACATCAGGGCAACTTAACACATTAAAAGTATGCCAAATTAGCTAGTACCAGTTCCTGGGTGCAATGTACCCATAAATGTACGGACAACTTTCACTGGATTACTTTGATTTAACAGCCTAAAACCTAAAATTGGACAACATGTCCAATGATTTCAGGGATGTAAACAGGAACTATAATGTCACCATGGGTTGGACTGTGGGCTTAAACTTGAGCCCTATGATTTAAACCTATTTTTGTTTAGATTATGGCAAATTTACACCATTAAAAATATGCCAAATAAGCTACTACCAGTCCCTGTGTGCAATGTAGCCATGGATGTACAGACAACTACCACTGGATTACTTTGATACTGAAGAAAACCTAAAAAATGGATAATTGTAAAGCAATTTCTGACTTCTGGAGAGTGCTTTTTCAACGATTTTCTAGTGGATTTAACAGTCTAAAACCTAAAAGTCTAAAACAACATTAAGTTTGCTATCATAGAGCATTAAGAAAATCAGGACACTCACATTCAAAGAGCTGGAACAAGTGACCTTTTGGCATTTCTGCACAATCAATGGCAAATGATCGCAGTCTAATTTCAACTAATTCTCTTTGTATGGACTAATCAACTAATCAATTAAAACTACACATTTCAGTTCTAAGCAAGATAGCACACACCCGACATTTTTGTTCCAACTCTCCTCTAGTACTTTATAACCAGGCAGCAGCTTCTGTGTTATTTCAGCCGCTTATTAAATATACATCTCTAAGTCTCATCCGTCACGTCAGTACAATACAAGGGAGGATTTCATTTGTGGAGCTCAGAGAATTTAAAAATGACATTGAAATGTGTCTTTCCAAAAACAGTGTCCTTGTTATTGAGGATAATCCCAAGACATGAGTGTAAATGAGTTTTTTTTGTTTTAAATAATCGGGACTAATTCTGCAGCAGAGAGTAGCTCTAATGTTTCAATTTGGGCGAACTGACTCTTTAATAAACGCATCGCTGCTCTGTTGACTTTCAAAAAAATCCCCTGATTGATTGAATGAAGGTTTAAATGAAGTTCAAAATAAAAATACGCACATTTGTGGGAAGCAAACACACACACACACACACACACACACACACACACACACACACACATACACGTCTATCACTTTATTGTTGCGTACATGAATCTGAAGTGAAGCTCTCCTCTGGTGCCACTCCCTTATCTGCAGTCATCTGGGACGACTAGACTTAAAATAATCTGACAGTTCAGATCTGAGTTCTGTTCACACAAACAAAAATACACACACACACACTTGCGCACACACACACACACACACACAGTGTACGCGGCGGGCCACTGGCAGCCAGCAGAGGGGGCTTTCTTTGTCTGACATTGAGACAGCCCTTGTTGGCTGGAGGTCATTGCTCTGATCAGTCACATTTAATCGTGTTCACATCCTCTCCTGCTCCCTTGTGTCAAGTAGCTGCTCTGCTGTACTTTAAGAAGTCAATGTTTTCACGCAGCTATCTCACTTGGCTGGATCACACACACACACACACACACACACACCAGATCCACTTTGTTTATGAGCACTTAAAACACTGCTGTGGTCTGACCTTCACAGCATGTCGGAGCTCAACACTACCTGCACACTTTGTCTCGGCAAACACGCTCTTGTGTTGCACGATCATCACTTACATTGGCACTTTGCACAGGGGTCTTTCTCATACTCGAGCAGATCTGCAGCACGACTACGAACGCTGGTGTTCCTCCGCAGTCCTCCACCATCCCGCACTCCTCCATCCCGTAGGCGGGCCGCTTCCTCCTTGGCATACACACCCAGCTCCTGGGTGTACCGCCCATACATCTGTGTTTTTGAAAGACAGAAAAAGACAGCTTTTATACAGGTGGTGCAGGTGGGAGGCAGTGAAAGAAGTGTCAGAGTGATGCAGCAGGTTTTTCAGTTAAAAGATGTATACAGTATCGGGTCACAGTAAACAGGGACAGGTGTCAGGATTTTCACTGCCTGCAGCTCCACACTGTTCACAGCTCGTCTGAAGCCTCTTTTAGAAAAAAAACACCCCACTCAGCTTTGACTCAACAGTCGTGTAATGACTTCTTTTCAGACAGATGAGCAGACAATAAGCTCCACCTGTCAGCTCCCAGCTGATTAACTCTGCAGGGCTGCCACACAATTGACTCCTAACGATGAGAGGCGGACTTCTTAGCAAACTACACACAATCAATCATGTATAAAGCCTGCGTCTGAGCCAGAGGTGCTGTTATTGCAGTTTTGGCCAGTGTGTAGCTCTTAATACCACAATGGAGCTTTTCCAGCGTCTGTTTAGTGTTGTGGTGGTTGTTGTTTTGGTTTGTGATGTTGCTGCCCAGCCTCACTGGATGCTGCCTGTGCAGAAACACCAACCACAACAGCCGAAGGTCCCTCCACCTGCAGCTCCCTTTGATAAATGCCAGGTGGAGCGGCATGAGAAGATCCAGTGCGGGACTGACGATATCACAGCCGAGCAATGTGAAAACATAAACTGCTGCTTTGATGGGCGGCAGTGCTACTATGGGAAAGCAGGTATTTGAATAGTTTCTATAGCCTCACGTGCAAATGCTACGTGACGAGTGTAAATATGCACGGCAACACAGTAATTCATCTGTTTTCCTCTCACCCAGTGACTGTGCAGTGTACCAGGGATGGCCAGTTTGTGGTGGTGGTGGCTCGAGATGCCACTGTGCCCCACATAGATGTGGATTCAGTCAGCCTGCTGGAAACAAACGACCCCTCCTGTACCCCTGTCGACTACACAGCTGCTTTTGCCATCTTCCAGTTCCCTGTGACTGCGTGTGGTACAACATTAAAGGTAGCGAGTGCAGTTTTTGCTTTAGCTAATGTGAGCACTTACATGGTTGAAGTCCAGCCTACAATTACTAGGGTCCAAAACCCAAAGTATTGACTTAAAAAGTGGCGGGGGAAAAAAGCCAGTTTTAGAAGTCTGAAACACCTTTTGCCATGTTATCGCTTCAACATTCTCAATTTTCTTGTTTGACTGTTTCCACCTGCAGGAGGAAGAGGGTTACGTGATATATGAGAACCACATGTCCTCTTCATATGAAGTGGGAGTTGGACCCAGAGGCTCAATTACCAGGGACAGCCATTTTGAGTGAGTCTGCATAAAATCAATCTCTCTGATTGCTTTTGTGACCCTGAGCTTTCCTGACATGTAAAAGTCCTCATGCTCTCTCCCGACAGGTTATTGTTCCAGTGTCGATACTCTGGCACAGCGGTGGAGGCTCTTGTCATGGAGGTGAATACGGTTCCTGCACCCATGCCTGTTGCTGCTCTAGGACCCCTCAGAGTGGAGCTGAAACTGGGCAACGGACAATGTCACTCAAAGGGATGTTATGAGGGTGAGTGGGTCAAGAGCTGTGTAACACCAGCTCGTCCAGGATCTTTGTTTACTAAAACTGGACCATTTGATTGCAGTAGAGGCAGCGTACAGCTCCTTCTACACTCCAGCAGACTATCCAATCACTAAAGTGCTGAGGGAGCCAATCTATGTGGAGGTGAACATCCTGGAGAGGTCTGATCCGAACATCGTCCTGAACCTGGAGCACTGCTGGGCCACTTCTTCCCCTAATCCCAACACCCTGCCTCAGTGGGACCTTCTGGTTGACGGGTATATAAAAACATGTCTCTTAAAACATGGTTATGTAAAGTTCTTGCATTATGTTTAACATGAACTCTTGTTGCTTCCAGGTGTTCCTACCATGATGACCGTTACTTGACCACAATGGTGCCTGTAGATGGCTCCTCTGGGCTCCTCTATCCAACGCACCACAAACGTTTTGCTGTTAAAATGTTCACGTTTGTGGATCAAAACACCTATTCTCCTCAGAAAGACACGGTACAATTATTCACATCAGTCCCTTTTTTTTTTTTTTTATAGTCCTTTAGTGACAATCTGGAGTTTCAATGACAAATAAGCAACTTGCAATCTTTTTCAGGTGTTCCTCCATTGTGCTACAGCAGTGTGTTATCCCAGCAGCACAAACTCTTGTGAACAGCCATGCCACCGGCAACGTGAGTAGCTCGTTAACTGTAATGCATGGTTTCAAGTGTATTGCAAGTTGTGTCAATCAGAGCTTCGTCAATGTAACAAAATTCGGGATTCCTACATTATCTTTACATGAATTTTAAATTTTTTTTAAAAACCTGTCAAATCTAAGGTGATTGCCATCCTCTCCTTTGCAGGAAGAGCTGCAGTCACTGAAGTTTCCTTGAGTCAGAGGGCTCTGGTCTCAAGCGGCGAGGTGATCCTGACTCCATCTGTTCCCAACACCAAATCAAAAAGATGACGAGCCACTGGCAGCCATTTCTGGCCGTGACTTTTAATAAAAGCTTGACAAAAGCTCATGCTTATTACGGAGTCTTGTCTGAATTGCTGTTTGAAGGTCGCTCGCTATACTTTTTTTGCTGACGTAGATTTTGTGCAGAGGCAGTGAAGTCGTGCAAGTAATGCAACCCCCTCTTCCTGTTTTTTGTGCTGAGAAATCACAAGGTTGCATTACAAATGGGCGCTTTGCTGCAAGTCATGCTTATCTGATAAATGTAACGGTAAGCTGATGCACACACTGGTTATTAGCTGAGAAAAATGACTTTAAAGTGGTATTTGTGCTTAACTAGCAGCACTAGTTCTGCAGTCCTGGTGGTAAGGGCATGATTCAAACCTTTATTTTTACCTTCTCAAACAGATCTCTTTCTAGCATGCCACATTAGGATGAGCATCACGACTCCTCCAGGCTCGCTGCTCTTCTCCCCCTCTTTATTTTTTGATAACAGTCCCTCTAGGTTTTTCTCTGTATGCTACAACTCGCAACATCTCTCCTCCACTGCTCTGCGCACCACCTCCCTCTTTGTCCCACTCCAACTCCTCCACCCCCTCCTCTCATTGAGATGGGCATCACGACTCCTCCAGACTCGCTCTTTCTGCTCGCATGAACAGGAGGTGCAGAGAGAAAGCAGAGCAGCCGTATAGCTTCGGTCTGACTGACAAGCAAAGGGATGGACCGTGCTGTCAGGATGCTCATCTCCCTCCACCTTAACCTCCAACCTGCTGCGAAGCATTTAAGCAAAACCCCAGCTATACATCACATTCAGACAGCAGCCTCATCCATAAGCCGCACTCCAAAATCCCAGAGGAATCGGCCAATAGGTGCCAGCTGACAAGAACTAACAGCAGCTGCTGTGTGGACATGCATAAACATGTCAGCAAAGTATGAATGTAAACAAGTTTTGCCACTGGTTAAAAATGCTGTCAATTAGAACAAGGTGGTGGATGCAGAGCAGACAGCAGCACGTGTGTCGAATACTAAATATTTGGGAAAATTAAGAATAAAAGTGTTGCACACTGAAAACTGGACAAGTCAGTCATTGTATTTGAACAAATTACTTTGTACAAAATGGAGGATCTTAATAGAAATAAGGGCATAAAATACAAATTCTAATACTGACAGTTTTTGCTTTCAAGCCTTTTGCCTACAACATTAAACACTGAATATTAAATATCTTGTGTTTGTACTGTTCAATTGAACTGGCAAATCATCAGCGTTGTACAAAACGTCAGAGCTATTCACGAGGTGGATTCTGTTGAGTTTTAAAGCTGCGATGACAAAGAAAATTGAGTAATGAAACTTAATATTCCAACTTTGTGGCACTTTAAATCCAACAACACAATCTTCACACCAGTGGTCAATATAATTTCAAAAACTCAGGAAACAAGGAAAAAGAGCAACAAAGGTCCCGAGTCAAATCCAAATCAGAAATGTGTTTATATATCTTAAACATTGGGCAACCAGATGGAAGGAATATGAATCACTTTCATTATGTAGTTCGCCTACTTTTTCAAGCTAAGCGGCCACATTACCGCATCACCGCCCCGCATCGATTCAGACTGTCTCCAGTTCAGTCCAAGTTCAGTCTGTTTCCTGTTCCAGCAGATGAGTATTTGTCTCCGTGGCTTCTGCAGCATTTAAGTCAGCTTTTAACAAGTCAACACGATACACTCAGTGACCAGTGAGGGAGGGTCTACTACTAAAAGCTTCTGATTCTGTGATGATAGTGATTCATTGTAGTCAGCTGAAGATTCAGTAGGGATGGGTACCAAAAATTACAGAAAATGTTGTTAATTCTTGTAACCTTAGCTGCAGGCTGAGACAAACCAGCCCCTCCTTCCTCTAGGAGAGGTGTCTGCGGGCAGTGAATCACATCAGCAGAGGTATAAGGACTGATACTGACTGATGTCTGCGTTTTTCATTCTTTCTAAATTTCACTCAGCATCTTAATGTCAGGAATATCTTTTATTGTTTTGACATTTTAGGTTTGTTTCCAGTGACGTATTATTGAGTTTATAGTGATTTTAGTAAACATTGCTGTTGCTGCTTTAGAGACAATATATTTAAAACACAAATATATTACTTTTAAAAAGCAATAAGAGTATAAATAAATAACTGAGGAGTATCAGTAAGAGCAGGCGTATCGATTCTAATAATACCATCCCTAACATTCAGCGTTCAACATTTGTTCATACATGCATCGAACACCTAAAGGTCCAGTGTGTAGGTTGTAGTGGCATCTAGGGCAATGTAGCAGATTGCAGCTAACAAAATACCCCTCATCTCACCCTCCTGTATGGCGGCTGCTAAAACAGCAACAAACAAGAAAGGCCCACTCTAAAGCAAGTGACTGGTTTGTCTATTCTGGGCTACGTGGAAGTGCAACATGGACTCTGTGGAAGAAGACCCACTCCCTCTGTAGAAATAAAAAGCTCATTCTCAGGCAGTGTTTTCAATCCTGCTCTCTATGTTTGAGACATATGCCCCCCTGCTTCAAATTCATTTTTCATTATCAGACTTCAGGGGAGCTTGATAACGAGCTGATCATTTGAATCAGGTGTGTTGGACCAGGAAGACATTCGCCCTATGTTCCAATACCCATCCTACTGTACTATTTAGCATGCCAGAAAATGTAGTATGTCCCAATACAAAGTATGTGAAATGCAGGATGCCAAAAATACCAGGATGTCCTACTACATCCAATCGCAGTTTGCAAGCCAGCGCCCTTTTATGGCTATTCTGACCCACAGTCCTGTGCAGCGGAAGATACGTCACAGTGTGTCAAGCAAATGTAAACAGAGCAGCAGAGCAGAGAGAGAACAAACATTTCACAGCTCATTTGAGAAAATGGCAGAAACCGCAATGACACATGAAAGCACATTTAAGTGGAAGTACTGTGTTCCAAAATGTCATGCTAAGGCCTCAGCAGATATAAGAGCCATAGGGTTAAAGTTCAGGCGCACGGTCATGACAAAGTAGTCTGTCCCAATGTACTTCGTAAGGAAAGCTGCAGTACATACTAAAAGTAAAAAGAAAAAATATGTGATTCGAAACGTACCCTTAAATCATGCTGGGCAGGGACCAGGACTGAAAAAACCTGTTCAAATGTAACAAAAATAGATAAATGAAAACATAATTTTTATTAATACTATATTTAATTTCTGCCAATAGATCTTCATAAATCACTCTGAATCCAACACACTGCACCTTGAAGAACAGAACTGCCAAATTCAATACAAAAATCCAATTTTGCACACAGTTGGAAAATAAGCACACACTGAATCTGAAAACCCCACAAAATTGACAGTTTAGAGGACAGTGCCACGTTTTCTTCATCATGGTTGTATTTCCTAACTTGAATTACCCACATGCCCACTTCTAAAGATGTTTGACTAGCGATGTGAAGCGTGGAGGAATGTGACAGACATTCCTGGTCAGTAACTGGTCTATATTTCTATTTCTATTAATCTATTAACAGCCACACCATTTTATTTTTTTTCCCAGTATATTATTTGTTGGCAGCTAATTTTCATGCACCCACACATACAGTATAGACGCACACAAACCCACCACCAGCACCAGACAAACACCCACCACGACTATAAACGGGGCCTTAGTGTTTCTTTGGCCTGTATGGAAGCAATCACTGGCCATCTGGAGCACGGCCCCCTGGGAGTGCAGCAGTTGGGACCCTGTGGGTTAAATGAGCTGTTATCTGTAACCGGTTTACCTCCCACATGACCAATTTCTGCATCTACATTAGTCAGTTTACCTCCCACATCACAACCCGCTACACTAGTTCAACTCCCACAGGTTGCTGGTTTAATGGTTTGTCGTAGAAAGTGACGAATGCAGAGACTAGTGTTTCAGTTCGGTGCAAAATGGTTTCACAAGGGAAGAAATTACCAGTATGTATTGGCTATAAAACCTGGAAGATGATCAAACTCACATTTGTTTTATTAATTCAATTGTGCAGTCACAGACTGAAACTCCAGAGAGTCCAAATTTGCACACAAAGAAGAGGAAGCCTGAGTTTTGTCTTCAAGGGTTGTGTAAGTCGCAGCTGTCATGGTTGACTGTGATAGGCTGAGTCAACTGTCAATCAATCAAACATGACTCAATTTCATCCTCCTGAATATCTCCTTTATCTGAGCCATGGTTCAAATAGCTGCCATCTAGAAACAAATATGAAAAAGTGAAATTAACTACTAAGATCCAAACTTTTGCACCTGGTGAGAAACTGCAAACTGAGACTCTTTTTTGACATGAGGATGAGGATATTCAGATGATCACTTTGAGCTTTTATCTTAATATTTTCCAAAATGAACGAACAGTCTTCCTTCCTTCTTGCTAAACTTTTGACTGGAGCCTTCACTTCAATATTTCTGGGACTGCCCATTGCTCCGACAGCCAATTATTCTTAAACCCCAATAGTCCAGAAAATGTCCCACTGGACTGAAAGCCCATTTGTCCAACAGCATGTTATCCTGAAAAAAAAAAAGCTGACTGCTTCGAAGACCCTTTGTTCTGAAAATAGACACTCCCTGGAGTATTTTGCCCTAACATTTCTTGGTTAGGGTTAGGGTATGTTGTTTGGTGTAAGGGCAGAGACATCGCTTAATAAAACCCCTGCCGATTCAGCACCATACACAATACCGGTAGTCACTGAAGTAACAACTCCAATGAGAGTGTGTATTTTCGGAGCAATGGGCCTTTGGAGCAGTGGGCGTTTGTTCTCGGCATAACGGGCAAATGGGACTTTTTTTTTTGTCTCCTGGGGTTTTGGAACGATGGGCCATGGGAACAATGGCATGGCCCCAATATTTCTGCCATGGATTGTAAAGACAATATACACCATGAGACAATTTCAGAGATTGTCTTTTTTTAACCTGCCTGCATGGGTTTCTTGCATTTGGGTCCTTTTTTTGCAAAACCTCCCAAATACAGAGAAGCCGCACCAGGTTTGAGGTTAATGTCCTGCTCTATATGTGATGCTTGCTTGCGGAAAAACAAAACTAATGGGTTTGTAACCAGATAATTTGTGCATCTATTGTGTTTTTGTTTGAAAAAAAACCCCCCAAAGTATATGATTCCCAAATATACAGCCCTTCCTCTGCAGAAAAAATGGCCATAGGTTGTCCATGCAGGCAGCTTATCACGATCCATATTTACAGTTATTGTTACCTGGCGACCTATAGTGGCTGTTGTAACTATGACGGGAGCAAAGGAGGAAGTCATATGAAGTAGTATTACTGCAACTGTGTGTGTGTGGTGTAATACAGTGCGCAGCTGTACCTGCTGCACTTGTGTGCGGGAAAACAGACGTAGTGCCGAAGAAAAAGGCTATTTGACGGCAACGTAAAGCATCAAATATGTTCAAAACATAGCATACATTAAAACCGATATTTATTTTTTAGGTGGGACTTATTTTAGGTGCTATAATACGTCTTGCTACTCGTCTGGTATACAGCAGCACAATGCCCTGCTTCCTGCCGGCGCTACTCACCGCTTCTCCACACAGGGGGAGAGCTGACAGTCATCCACTGCAGGGAAGACATTGACGAGGGATAAGCACCTCATACACGTTTATTTTTTCAACACTTCTGACTACCCACAAGGGGCGCATCCTTCCAGCTTTCCTGCAGCAATTATATTTCGCCCTACAACACGCCTTGCTGCACAGGTTCATTTACCAGATTGAAAACTTTTCAGCAACATGGAGAGAGCACCACATGTCCACCATGTCTCTACTGCGCAAGACCCCCCACTTCACTGCCACATCACTCACTCTGCCACCTTTCTAAATCAGGCCATGTGCAGGCCTAGCACAACAGATGAGATAAAAAGTTCTCTATTATTCAGCAATTCCCAAGGCACTGCAGAATAATTTATTCACTGTGAGGCGACAGCAAGGACAAATATTTGACACTCTAATGATGAAGGGCTTGAACATCTACAACTTTCATCCTCGTTTCTCTTTAATAATACATATTCATAAGACGATTTTAATCTCTTCAAATTTTGCAGGGTTTTAGAGTGAAGGGAGCCATCACTGCGGAGAGAGAAAGATGGATGTTTTAGACCCTTAAACTGCTGTGTAGTGTTGTGCCAGTGTGATTACTTAAACGCGCACAGAGTGTGTATTGATGAGACCAGGGGAATAACAGGAGGACTAAAGCACTCGGGCTAATCTCAGCCCTGAACCCTCCAGGGACAAGATTGAAAATTGAATTAGAGGAGGAAGCGACAAATTTGACTCATCCTGCTGTCTACATTTGCATTAATATAGGTAGCGGAGGCTGCCTTTAGAGTAGTTACCTATGAGTCAGAGCTCATGCGCTCTCTCACACACACACACACACACACATACACAAACAGACGTCAGAATAAACATGAAAAACCTTGATGCTGCCGAGGCAGACCTGCACACGTGTGAAACCCAGACAAGTAAAAATACACCAACACGCTCTGATCATGTTGGGTCGGGCGTCCTGATGTCAGAGAGACCGAAGGATCAAGCTGCTTGTCAGATAAAGACTTGACGGGATGAGCTGGCTGTTTTGTGTACATCATGACACTCATCCACAGGGATTATGTTGCAACAGGTTTAAAATGAGTATTAATGGAGTCTAACCAGCAGGGAAAAAAGACACTAAAAGTCTGTCTGTGGTTTCGACAGTGGGTTTAGTTAGTAGGTTAGTAGGTTTCAAAAATGCAAAGCTGGCCAGGACGAGACGTCTAACCTGACCAAACACGTAGCCAAAAACAAAATATATCTAAAGCTGTAGAGTGCACCATGTGAAAGCCTGAAAGCCAGCTCCCCAACTGCAGTCACAGCTGATGTCGGCACGCCTGCAGCCAGTGCAGAAGAAGCTGAACCCTCCATGGATGACAAAACTTTAAGTGATATATTGACATCTTCATGGACATCTTTAGGTAATTATTTAATTAGTTGGATAAACTGTTGTTGGAGCTAACAAGGCTCTTTCCGTTAAGAGTACATTATCTGTACCAGATGCTTTTTAAGCCAAGCACTTGCTCAACCTAAAGCCTCGTTTCGATCAAGCAGCCTGGTGCAGTTCAGTTATTTTTGTGTTTCCATTATAAAATGTCATGAATAGTACCAAAAAGGACCGCTCCTTGCTAGCCTGTTTTTTAGTTATCCTTCTGTTGAGGTACCTGCACACTAATCCGATACTAAAAAGGTGGAGTTAAAAACTGCCCACCACTGATTGGTCAGTCTGTATAACCTGAGTCATCTTGTTGTGATGTAGGATTTCCCAATGTTCTTTGTTTCAGCAGGCTTTTGTCTTGCTACCTGCAAATCAGCAGCAGAGTGATGGTGAATGTGAGGAGAGCTAAGAAAAAAAGGCTGGCAGTTTGTATGTGTTCAGTCTGGCACTAATGTACAGTATAGGTCCATGTGTCTCGCGTGGATTGTCTCCGGGAACTCTGGCTTCAATTCAAACACATGCAAGTGAGGTTAATCGGCCACTCTAAATTGCCCGAAGGTGCGAACGTAAGTGTAAAAGGTGGTTTGTCTGGCAACTTGTTCAGGGTGTAACCCGCTGCTTGCCCGGTGTCAGCTGGGATAGGCTCCAGCCCCCCCGCGACCCTGTAAAGGATTAGCAGTAACGCATACTAAATTAATGAGTTTCTCAAGAGTCAAGATCAGTTTCTGAAAGGGGTTACCCCTGAAACAGAGCCAAGAAGAACCCCGCCTACATTTAAGATTACTGTATGGAAACACAAAACCAATCTCGTGTTTAGGTACAGTTACCACGGGTTACGTAGGGATTCAAAGGATACTGTACCGAAAGTACTTTGGGGCTGAAACTTAGGGCTTCGAAGAGCTTCCTCCTTTGAATCAATGCCGATGTTACAGTGTATTTGGTGAATCATGAGTCACCAAACATTTTTTTACAACTAAAATAACAAAAAACAGGTACCGTTAGGAATCGTTCCCAGCACCCAATTGTACCCAACTGTAGCTTTGGTACAACTGTAACATATTGCCACTCACACCGACGGCAGTGATTTCCATCAGAAGCGACAGCGTTTTGCTTAAGGACACCTCGACATCGAACCACCAATTCTGTGATTAATGGACGACCTGCTCTGCCTCCTGAGCCACAGCAGTCCTCAATTTAGAAAAAAAATACTGAATTTTTTTACTCTATTTGACAGAAGAGCTGAACCAAGTAGATGATCAACCAGTCAGTCAGTCAAGAGAAAATGAATAACTGATTATAATTATTTATAGATGCTTTAATAAATTATAGAATAACAGTGGTAGCCCTAGCTGATAGAATAAACTAACCAACAGGCTATAACGTAGTTCACATGATCTCCACACTACAGCACTGAAATACTGCTAATGTGTCAATGCATCTAAATCTAATAATAGTCAGTATTAAGGTCATTGATATAATATACAACTCCCTGAATTCTGAATTCTGGATTGTCAACTAATGTCTATTATTACAAAGCACTCGGCCCTGCACCCTCTGAGATGTTGTATAACAGTGTTCAAGTATAATGTATCCTCTAAATGGCAGCTATGCCATTTTGAAAATGTAGCTCTCCGGTTAGTGAACACACTCCACAGTGAGCGTGGTCTATTTTACCAGTCAAATGAATTGAGATTTGACAGATTTTTTTTCTGTCTGCAGCCTCTGCAGTGACCCGTTCAATAGTGCGCAGGTAACAGCACTATTTGGAAGTGACAGGACGTGAAATGGACTCGCGCCAGCCTCTGTGTGGGAGAACGGACAGAATGCTGACTATAAGGAACTAGACCCCCCTGAAGAGACAGCGCTTTTATGTGTGAGTGTGTGTGTGTGTGAATGTGTGTGTGCGACAGCGACAGAGGGAGAGAAAGATGCTGAGATACGCAGATATATGTATGATAGTCAGACTCTACTCAAATGTGTGAGTTTTCATCATAAAGCACAAGGAAAACTTCTCATGAAAGTTGCACCAAATGGTGGATGCACGGTAACATTGTGTAATTTCAAAAAAATCCTTCAAAGTGATGGCACTAAACTGCAAACAGCATGCCCATATTCACCAACCCAACTGGTCTGTGACACTTTACGCGGAACAATAGAAAAGAGAGAGGCAGCAGATCTCACAGTCCAGTTTTCTGTGGACAGAGCGCTTTCTCACTGAGACAATCTGTGTCCGAATGCTGCATTGTGCAAACTAACAGTATGTGCAGTCTCAGTACCAAGTAGGAAAAATGTTTGTGCACAAATATCCAGGATGTACAAGTCAGATATTTTGAATTTTTCCTTTAAATTCTTCAATGGCTGCCGATTCCTTGTCTCAGCGAGGGACTATAAGTCGGTTCTAACCTCCTGCATTGTATTTTTACATATTTTTTTGTTGCAGCAGCATTTCTTTAAATATTAATCAACCGCAGACATATGGGAGAGTGAGAAGTGGATTATCTCAGTGGTGAGTCTTGACAGTCAGTGCAGCAGGTTGCTCAGAACACACATTCAGAAAGCCCGGCAGCCTGTGTATTGTGTATATCCTATCTGCGGTGCTGCAGTGCCCTGTGGCGAGGGTTGGAAGGGGTGGGGTTGAGGGGAAGTGTGGGGCGGCAGCTTTTCCTCTTCAGGTGGATGATGACTTTGATCCCTGCGGCAGCCAAATCCTCAAACCTCCTGCTGCTGGAAGGACAAGAACAAGCCGTCTCTAACATCTGCTCCGACAGAGAGTTACCACACGCCCATTTAAGCATGTATGTGTGGGCATACAGGTACAAAAGCGTGGGTGCAGTGCACACACACACACACAAACTAAATGCACACGCAAGACCTATGGAGCAAACTTGCCCACGCTTCTGAGAGGAGAAAACACATGATGCACACACGCAAAACCCTGTGACACATCCAGACCTCCCACACCTCTTTTGAAAGAGCTTCAGCTGCAGCACTTCGACACCAAGTCAACACCGTCTGTCTCCTTTCTTTTCAATCTCGGACCTGCCACTTCTCCACTTTACCTGCTCCATACCTCCATCCCACGAGAAGCAGACGGCCACTGCCTGCTTTCCCAGCATGCACTGCTCCTGACAGCAGTTGTAGGAGCCAGTGACCCATGCACCGGCCCCTGGTTGCTTGTCAGTCGCTGCTCACAGGATCTCTTCCTGCATCTCCACACAGGACCCAGAAAATAACAGCTGCCGCCTAAAATACTGTAAAGAGTTCCTCTACTCTGCTCTGGTTATCAACATCTTGCTGGTTATAAATAGCTTGTTTATTCTCTGTTTTACTATTCCCTTTGGATAATGAGTTCAGAGAGGTTAGCGCTTTCTAGGAAATCTGTTTGGTGCAGCAGTGGCTGAAAATTTCCGTATAAGCGCTGCTGTGCTCGATATATGAACGGATATTTGCATATCAAATAATTGTTTCTTTGATTTTGCAGAGGGAAATGTAATCACGGCCACTTGCGGAATAATTATATAAATTATTCAGTCGTTGGCTCGTTTTTATGATATGTTTACGATGCCCTCCACATTTGATCTTAATGGATTGTCACAGCAAATGCTCACTCACTGTAAAACTCGAGTACCAACAGCAGCCATAAATTAAAGGGTTGTTTTTGTTCCACTGTCTTGGCAAACGCTACAGTCAATCAGCTGCCTATTCTATAAAAGGATTGTTGAAACGATTGTATGAATACAGGAGGGGAATGGCATTTTTTTAAGTGCATCTGTGAATGAGGAGATGACATTTCTGTGCCTCTTCCCTCCTGGAGAAGTTATCAGACAGATCTTTATTTTTCTCTATCGGCTCGGTGTCATCTCTTCGGCACCAGTGGTTCTGCTAAAACTCAAGCGACCGCATGACTGAAAGTCCCTGAATCTTGCTGATGGCAAACAATCAAACACAGAGGATCCTTTTGTCAACATTTGAATTCAATTTTAGAGCGCAGCTACAGCGGCGAGAACCTCTGTAAATCCTTTGCTTATCTGATTTAAATGTGGGGCTAATATCTATCTCGACACGCCACTCGGTTTTCTCAGGTTTTTGATGAATAGCGCTGCCACTTTGTACTTAGAAAGTACTTAGAGACGCTTGCATGTGCCGAACCACACTGGCGCACACTTGCATCTATTTTTGGATAATGGACTGGTGTGCTGGGAGTAAATGATAAAGCCATTGATCTGAGCACGATGGTCAGAGGAGAGGGAGCGGGGCAGACAGCACGTTCCAGTCCTCAGAGACTCGGACTGCCATTTTACATTACTATTGATCTTTGCACCGAGACACACAGAACGGCATCGATCTTCACACCTACAACAGCAGAAGAACACCTCTGTAGCACTTGGGCCCAACACAGCTGCAGGACCGGCAGATAGTGCACAAAACACAAGCGTGCACAGGCACAAAGAGAAGAGAGAGGCATACAAATCAGGGTGGAAGGACACATCAGTCTTTCTGTCCCTCTATCTGAATATAGATATCCGTGTGTAAAGTGCTCCAGGGTATCACTTGTCACTCCTGCAATGACACGAGTGGGGGAAACTGGTGCATGAGGCAATTAATATTCAGAAACACTCCACTTTTGGTTCACAAGAAAGGCCGCTCTAGCAAACAGGAAGGGCTGAGGGGAGGATAGACAGAGGGAATAGATGAGGGGGCACGATGAGGGACAAGATCTGCAGGAGAATAAGGGGCAGATAAGGAAGACGCAGGACGTGAGCGAAATACATTAGGGCTCAGCGGCAGAGAGGGGGCTCTAATCTTATATTTCAAGGATATTAACATCTTAATAATGACCCATTAGGCCATACATAAAGTGATCAGAGATAGTTGTACATGCATTCCTTCAAGCTGAACAAATTAATCTGACATGGTTTGGTGAAATCCAAATTGATAAGACTTAATTATGGAGGTGGGCCAGGCACAGGCTGGGAGTGATGCAACACCTGTGGATCAAGGTGAAGGGAAGGAAGCAAGTGGAGAGAAAGCAGACACAAAGACGCTAAAACCAGCCAGTAAAGATAACATATGAGAATATTTCATTAAAAAAAAAGCCTCACACAGTCTCCTCCTGTTCTCATACAGGACACAGCTGAGCAGCCAGCAGCTGCATCCTCCCCGGCCCGACAACGCATCCTCAAAACCCCGACATGCGCCGACACATGACGCCAAACGCCATCTATGACCTCATCCGAAACTCACCAAAGTTTGCTGATACTGAAGCGTCCGGTCTTCGGCCTTGTCCTTCACCATTGCCGCAATATCCTCATTAAGACACCCGATCCGAGACTCTCAGGAGTGCAAGTCGCCCGCTGATTAATC
This sequence comes from Pagrus pagrus, assembly GCF_965226575.1. NCBI lineage: Eukaryota > Metazoa > Chordata > Actinopteri > Spariformes > Sparidae > Pagrus > Pagrus pagrus. The sequence continues at coordinate 9,612,067 of NC_140196.1, forward strand.
TGCGGATGAAGAGGAGGACGACGTGGAGGAGGAGGAGGAGAGGAAGGACTCGGCGCAGCGGACTGCCATCACATGTGCGTGTAACAGGTTTCATATCATGAGCCCTCCCGCATGATGCAAAGCGCCGCCGCGGTGTGTGCGTGCGCGAGCGAATGTGTCTGTCTGTGTGCGTGTGTGTGTGCGTGAGCCAGATGAGAGAGTAGCTGGATGTCGCCTCGCAGCAGCGCTGGTGCGGTTTGACTGCGAAACACCGCCTCCCTCCTCCACTCTCGCTGAGCTGCTGTCTCTCCGTGGACTTACTGGACTTGATGATGTTCGGGATTTTTTTTTTTTTGGTGCTTTTGTGCGGAGGCGTGTGCAGGTGTGATAAGTGGCTGTTTTGGATGATGATGATATGTAGTGTATGTTTTTTTATTCTCGTGTTTCTGAGAGACTCAACTGTCTTTTGCTCCTGGTTTGAGTCATCACTCCATTGATCAAATGTGATGAGTAATTCACAAGGCTGAGGCTGGAGTGTGGCTGTGTCAATGTCATGAAGAAGCCTGACTGATGTATCTGATAGGCCGATATTGACCTTCAGATATATCATTATCGATATGTTGTGAAATAAATGAAACCTTCGCTTTTTACAGAGCGTAATGCTGAAAAGATGCGTAGGTTGTTAGATAGTTGTTAACCTCCCAGTGAAGTATACTTTTTTAGGTTTTTTTGGACAAACAGCTGTAAAATATCCAGCGGTGTACTCAGGATGTTTGAGGGGCAGCGGTGGAAGAAAAAGGGCACCGGCTGTATGCAGTAGGGCACCAGTGTCCAGAAAATTGTGATATATTTATAACTAAAAGGGCATCCAGAGGGCATTTTATCATGTTTTGGACACGTTATTATGTTTTATCTTCCATAGGAGCATCTAAGAGGGCCCTTTAACGACATGATGCTCCCATGTTTCAGTCCACAAGTGAATCCAATATGTATCAAGTGTTTTATAAAGACATTCTGGGATAATTGCAAAAAAAAAAAAAGTTTTTATGTATATATGGTGTGTATATATTTGTATTATAAAAGAATATTGGCCAACATGTCGATATCATATTTGTTTGACTCCCTTATATTGGCATTGGCGACAAAAATCCAGGCTCTATATATACAACATATCTTTATTTTATGTGGCAAGATCAACTTTACTCATTTCTTTACCTACCTCCTTCATGACTCTTCCAGCTTTAGTAAATGTCAGTGTCTGATAATGGCTCTTTAATCACGGTGCCTGACTGTCATGTAGTCTAACAGGATAAGTAGTTTCAGGTTAAGTGGCTTAAACTGGCAATAGACAACATGTTTTCTTTAATTTGTCATTCTGAAGTAAATACTGATGCACAGTGGCTGTAGAAAAATGACACCATCCACGTATAGATTGGTTCCCTATAAGCATCGCTTTCACTACGCTATCCAATCTACCATCGGGCTGTAATACGGCACAAGGGAAGCGCGTTGGTCATTGTGCAACCAAAAAAGGAAGAGGCATTGATTTCCCCGGTCGTGATCCTCAGGTAACGGTTGAACAACTGGAATAACTGTGGAAGCTCTACACTGCAAAATAAAAAGAGCCCAGCTGACGGAGGAGGTAAAGAAGGTGTAGACTGATAGTGACACTGCTTGGACAGTAGCCAGGCTTCTAGCGGTAGCCATGTTGCTAATGCGGTCTATGCAACAGTGGTAACAAAAGTAATACCACAGGGAAACGCTACAGGAGGTGATTTTGAACATTTGTACGATCATTATTTCTGGATTTGATTTCGGATAATATAAATCTCATTACATTATTTTTTACCTTTTTAGTAAGGTGTTCTTAAAAGGGCGCTCCAACAGTTGAGTATTGCACTATTATAAGGAAGGGGGTCTCCATGTATGTGGTCGCACAATGCAGGAGTAGATACATCTAATAGGAAAAATGAAGAGCACTTTTTTCTGACAGCAACACCAGTACAATGAACTGCAGCGTTTGTATCTGACTCATGTAACTCAATGTGTTTAATCACACCCTGTCTGCTTGGTTTATGTCTTTCAAACTATTTGCCTCCAATTCGTGACACAGGCTGTCTGTTTGTGTGTCTTTTCAAAATTTCAAGTCTCAGAGTCCAACATAAAATATCCCTGACAACATCGTCAAGGTTATTCACTCAGACCTTGGAAAGGATCCTTCTAGACCCACAGAAGACTTTCAACTGATTTCACAGGTTACTCTCCACTGACATTATGATGCAATCAGAACAGGAATGAAAGTAACTCAGGTTTTTGTTCCTTTTGAAGAAGGGAAGCAATAGATACCCAGTGCTTTCAGGGGACAATATAAGTGATCATTGAATGCATTACAGAACCGTCTCGTATTTACTCTCTCACGTTCTTTTTCTCTCTAGGCTTTTATACTTCTTCCACCTGTGATAAAACAAATTCAAGTGAAAACATGATGAGAGTGGTCTCTTCCAGCAATAGCCCTATGTTCAGGGTAAAAGGGGTCAATGAATGAAAATGAAAATGATGTCAATTACATGCAATGATCTTCAGAGACACCACATCTCACTCTTCGTGAACACCTATGGGCGATTTTGGGCAGATGTCTTAGACAGACATGCAGAGGAGCACTGAAGTTCATAGTGGTCCAGTACCTTACTAAAACTCCTTATGGTGGCTTTTCCTTGTCACCCATTTGTATATAAAAGATTGGTCTATGGCCCCAATAGTCTTAGTCAGAATTTATACATTTCCTCATATCCAACTGTATTTTAAAACAAGAGAACCGCAGTCTTCTACTATTGTCTGCCAAACAGCTCTATAAGGAAGCATTTTGCAGTGAAGTATTGTGCTCACGGGCACCACAACAATCACCGTTGAGGCCCATAAAACCTGTGTTTATGTGTGCGTGCGTGCAGAAGCATTTCGATTTCATCCAACACTAAAAGTTCACTTGAAGGTCCTCTCAGATCATTTCCTTTCCTCAGATGACACATGTATTATAACACCGTGAGCTCACCTCTTTGGGCTTTCAGTAAAGGGATTTTCGAAGATGCTACTCATGGCAGTGAAATCTATTGCACTAAAAGATGTGCTGCCAAGCGAGACACGCACCTGAAAGATAACCGCTGATCCGAGGATTTGCAGCTGCTTCGTCAGGACCAAACATCCCTCATGTTTGCCAATATATGCATCTATTGGATGGGAAATTCGGGAAGTTGAGAACTTTCTCAGGCCAAAACAAATATGCTTACCTTACCCATCCCTGCCATGGTTTCAAAATTGTGCCACCAAGGCAGCAGATCGCTGATTAAATCAAGATTTAAATCGATGGCATCACATTAAACAATTTAAAGCAGTCACAGGCCAGAGTGCATTTGAATATCAAACTGATCCATTACAAGTTAAAAGACTTAATTCCCCTGGGAGTCAAAGCCTCTGACTGGCTGACGGATAAAACAGTCCTGCACAAGACTGCAGCTGATTGGTTGTTGGCAAGGCAACCAGTTCAAAGCACCGGACCACAGGCACCAGAATCAGCCCGGGCCTCTGAGACCACTGAGCGATGGGAGGGATTTCACCCAAAAGCATACTCACTCAAGTATATGTTTCCATTCACAAATCTCATCATTCATGCACCTCAGGTTCACATGCACCTTAGGCCTTTACAACCTGCCCTCACATCATCACAAAAAGCGCCACCGACTTCATTTTATCAGGGAGCTGGCAGCTGTAGGCAAGCAGGGGTACGGTGGCCCCGACAGCTGAGGAACTGGGTGCTCTGCAGCCCCGAGCACCAGCACACTGACCCACATCTCTTCATCTCCACAGGATTCTTTAGAAATATACCACCCACCTCTGCGTGGAGGCCAGTTTGTTACCAAAATACAAGAGGAAAAACAACATGTCCCCCGTCCTGTGTGACAGCGAAGAGAAAGATCAATTGTCCAATGTCCACATGATGACACAGCTTGAGAGAATGTATTTTTCCAGACCTTGTAAAAAATGTTTAAAGCAAACAGGGATGCAATTCAATTAAATGCAGTTTTGATTTAGTTTAGTGTAATTCTTAATCAACGGTAAAAGCTATTGTAGAGAAAGTTATGTCTTAAAATTAGGTAATCACAGAAATAATCTCATTTTCTCACCTTTTATAATTAATCATGTGTCTAAAAGTAACAGTTAAACAATTGTATTGTTATATCTGATACTATTATACTATAAAATGAATGTGTGCCTTTTCTCACAGTTATTTTACTGCAATTCATCTACAGTATTACAAGGACCTTGAGTCCTTGATGCATTAGGATATACAACCACCTGTGCACCTTTTTGTTTTGTGCGGCAAGTTTCTCAATTATCATTCATTCCAGTGGGCTACAGCTGTCAGAAAATACTCGGCAATAACATCAAAATGACACCTGTATACCAGCAAATACACCATAACCCAATCAGACCTTCAATTACCATTTGCCCTTGAGCAAGATATGGGCAAAGTTCAGCACACACGCATGGATTTGACACTTTGGAGCGAGAATAGAGACAGTGATTCATCCTGTCAGGACGCAGGATACTTACGGTTTCCCCTGAGTCTGCTTCCTTCTCTTTTTTCTTCTCTCCTCCTCGGGCTACGGATTCAAAATCGTCAGCTGTGTCCCTCCATTGCGCCTTGGAGGAAACGATGACTGAAATATAGGGGCACACAGCTACAGGTTGCAGCGCACGCCTAATCGATGATGTGGTCGGGGAAGCGGATGACTCCCGGGGATCACACTTCACTCCAGCGGAGGGAAATCTCAGTGGATCCCGGAGACTGCTCTGTTGCCGATGCGCAATCCATAGGCTACAGCACCGCGCCAAAGTTGTCAACGCGGCGCGTAATTACCGGTTTTGCGCCTCCAGAGCAGCGCACAGCGGAGCAGGCAGCGGCTGGCTCGCTTTGGAGACCAGGAGCGACGAAAGCCAGCCGTGTGAGAGCGCGGCTGCATGGGACTGCGAGGCAGAGAAACTCTATGATGAGATGCTACAGTCTCCTCATCGGCTCCAGTTGAGGTGGGAGGGAGACAGCGGGGTACCGGGTGTCGTGTCCGTGATGCAATGCGGGTACCGTCAGTGCCATGGCCCGCAGTTTCCTCCTTGTGTGCAGAAATCCAGGCGCTCCGGTCATTATCTGCCGAGCCGCGGCGCACATTCGTCTTAATTACCGGCGGTCGGGATTGTCTGCAGTGATAGGAGGAGGCTTGGAGGGAAAAGAAGAAAACATGTGTTTAATGTTCTCTCTCTCTCTCTCTCTCCCTCTCTCTCTTTCTCTCTCACTCACTCTGTGCGTCCCCCCTCTCTCTCCTTGTATGTGACACCCCGCACACACTCACTCTTGGGGTCTAATAGACGTCATGCGCCTTGATAATGGCACGCATGAACAGCTTGGGCGCAAATAGAGGAGGACAGGGGCTCAGTCAATGTCCAGGCTGAGGTGATGATGGTGTGGACCACGTGTGTCTGAGATGAGGATGGATGGTGCATTCCCCCATGTTTTCTCTTACCCATGCCTTTGACAGCTATTATACCTCCTCTACCCCCCACATGGCAATTGAATTGGAGCTCACTGCGTCTTCCAGCTGCGCCCCGCAGGCATTACAACCCGATGGATGATTGCAGTGTATCCGGGTGAGGACCGCTTGTTCACCTCTCCTCCTGGGTGATAGATACAGCGAGTGAGGCTATTAAAGGATCCTCGGATGGGTAATCACCTTGTCACCTTGTCCTACCTGCAAAGACTACATGCAAGAGTGCATGGAGCAGCTGTAGTCAAAATAAGGTGTAGTTATTACCAAAGACTTTAATAAACAAAATAAAAATCTTTGCACAATTTGGACATTTTCTTTCAGATTTGAACATCTGGCTTGGTGATACTTCAATAACATTGCACATGGGAATGTGGGTCTCTGAAATCCTACATAAACACTATTTCCGCGTCCTGTACTGTAGGTGCATTATGTCACTCACCACAAACAGGCTACACACCAGCTTGTACCTTGGACACACCTACACGCTGTGTGTGGGCTGTGTATCCCTCTGACTCTCAATTTTGTGAGTATAATAAACCCAAGCTGCTACCTGTATTGGCCAGAGCAAACCTTGACAAAAAAGTAAATAGCCTCCAGCAGTGGTGACTGGATTTGATGTCAGCTGTGTAAATGGAGTCTTTCACAATAATAAATCATTAACCTTTTAGTCAGCAAGCACGCTGTCCCCTGAATGCCCCGAAAAAGCCAGCTCCGGCCAAACCGAGAAGCGAAAACAGCCCCGCTAATATCAATGAAATGCCATTTTCAGTCTATAACATTTTGTTATGCTGAGCCGCAGGGAAGTTGGAGCGCATCCTGCACTCGGGCTAGATAACACTCGCACTTCCCACTCCTGTATGAGAAGGTGGGAAATCAAGTGGTGAGAAGACAAAAAGGACACACAGCTCCTCTACAGTGGACAAAGGGGCATTTTCCACCTGGCACATTTCTTAATGGAACAAATGTGGATTCTTCGGGAGCGGCCTAACAGGGCATGGCGTTAAGCAGTGAGTAGTGAACATAAAAAGTTTGACTTGTGAGGACTTAAATGCACTTGTTATGAGCTGAACAGGCTGGCTTGTGTTGTGTTTGTCCAGGACTCCTGCTGCTCTGTATGGTAGCCTCTGAGGTGTGGGATGCTGAGACCAAACCTTTAGATTTTGTGTGTAATAAAGGCGCCAGGAGGGCTTTGAATATTGTGGCAGAGACGGAGAGTGCACTGGTGAGGATATGACTGTCTCTCTTTCTGTCTGTTTGTTGTTATCTGTAGTCCATCATCAGTCTGTCTCTCTGTAGTCCACCTATTCTGTCCGTCTTCTGTCACCTGTTTCCTCCCTTGCAGAGTGAGTGTAATGACGCCAAAACCTTCTCCACACTGGTCCAGCTACCCTGCACCGAGCTCCATGTAGCATCTTGGAAGAACAAATCAGTATGTTGGCATTTTGACTCCAAAATGTAAATTTTTTTACTTGCTTACTTCTGCTTTTATAACACAATGCTTTTCTTTTTCTTTACGTTTTTGTGTGTGTTTGTGTGTTACCTCAGCATCAAGGGATAAGAGGGGACATAGTTGCATCCTTGAGGCTTCTTATTGAAGGTGTGAAGGTTGTAAGGGCCCAGATCCAGCCAGGATGTGCCTCTTTGCCACTGCAAAGACTGGAGAACAACATCAACAACTACCTGCTCATTCTCACACACCTCCAGCTGAGTGTAAGAAGTGCTCACAGTGACAGAAACAAGTACATGTCAAGGTTAAAATCACTCTAAATAGGGATGCAAATTTTTTTTCTTGGATTCACATAACCATTTAAATAGCTGTTAAGAAGGAAAAAGACTATAAAATACTTTTTAAACATCCTTGGCTTGTAAGGAGCTTTCACGTGGCTGCTTTAATGACCTGCAAATAACCAAATCAAAGCTAACTGGGCGCAGTCAGTCTTCTTACACTCACACACAAACACATCACAACAAACAGAGCCAAGTAAAATTCATCAGTGTGACAATGAATATTCACACGAAGTGAGTGTAGACGTGTTAATGGGCTTCTCTCTCGCTGGCTTTGCATCTGAATGAGAGGCATTATCAGTTTCCTCTGGTGTGGAAATATCCTGGTTTCTCATAAATTTGTCGCTTGCTGGAATATCTGTGCCCCGGGAGTGATGATGTTATGTTGTGTCACCCCGAGCCTTCCTTCCTCAGGATGAGAAGGAAGATAGCGGTGCATACTTTCCCAGTGAGACAGACTGCAAGATGGGTGTCCTGTGATTTGTGTTTTACATAATATCCTAAAATTTAGGAAGTTAATCTGTGAATTTCTGTTGGCAAAAAAACATTTATGTCAGTGTTTCTGTTAATAAATAGTGCCATCTTTGACACCCGTGTTGGGTGTTGGGTGTTGGGTGTCACAATCTTTTTTGGTTTCATTTCCAGCCTCTCACATTTATTCATGTTCTTATTCATTTCTAATACCGTCTTCATTGTTGTGTTTTCTGTTTGGACCAGCAGGGGCCAGCGGTGAGTCCAGCACTGTCTTGTGTTCCTCGAAGCACCTTGAGTCTGAACACAGTCCTGCTGAAATACAACCAACTGATCTCAGGCAAACTGGAGTGGTTCATGGTTGACCTGGAAGACAGATGCACTTCCCAGTGACAAGAACAGCTTCAGTGGACCCAATTTTCCTTATCAACAGGGGGATGAGTTCAACTAAAGCCCCAGGTCAACAAAGAACGATGAAAATCCACCAGAGCAAAGCAGCTGAGCGGATCTGGATTTTCTTCTCACCATGCAGCCTTTCTTATTTGCGAAAAGTCTGCTTTTGCATAGTATGATGTGTAGACTCACATTGATCAGGAGTAAAAAGTAGCAATGCACCCTTCTCTGCTGGTCATTAAGAGGAACTACAGCTGGAGAAGGAAAATGAAAGAGCAATGGGACTGCAATCATGAGCATCACGGATGATTGAATGTATAATATGATGGCATTTTTAGGACAATTCTACATAAAACTGAGGATTCTTTAAATTTGGTTTTGAGCAGCAGGGGCTTTGTAAACGTTTTACAGGGAGGATGGCCCAAACACTAACTCTAACTAAAACTTATAAATACACAGTAAAGCTGGGCCATTGATATTTCAGAGCCATGACTGGGGCCTTAGAATCTAACTTGCACAAACCTCAGTCAGATAAAGGATCAATGAGTCAGGCATACTAGAGTAACATGTTCAACTAAACAAACCCCTACACTCTCTCTGCTACTAAGGGATGGAGAGTGGGGAATGACATGTTAAGAAGCAGGTCATTTTGCTAAGTAGGGATATGGCATCCTCCCTCATATTGCCTAATGGTTGCGGGATTATAAAACCAATACAAGTCTACAATATATTTTTTATATTATTTAGCCCACAGGCAGCTTCTCCTAGTCTCCAGTGTATGCAAAATTACCATATCAAAATTATCATAAAAGTCATCTTTCACTTTTTCATGTTTTAATACCAGATTTGTTTTGCTCACAGTTCATATTCAGTTCCAACATTGTTTTGTTTTTTAATTTTATTCTGCTTATTATACAGATACTTCTAGACAGCCTGTGCACACTAGCTCGATTACAAAATCATACATATTTATCAAAGACACTCACTGAAGAGTAATAGGGGATTGTAAAGTGTTGATATGTTTCTGGTTTGAATTTTGTGAGTAGATTTTTTTTCCTTTTCTCATTGCACTTTTAGATCTTATCTCTGTTTACATTTTTATCTTAAAAATCTATTGCTGTAGATGTGTTTCTATGTTTCGCTTTTTTCGATTCAGAAAAACTTTGCCGTCTTTGTAAATCTGTGTGTGTAAATAATCATATTTTGCATTTAAGAGGACATTTTTGCGACACTTTATTTTAAAGAATATTGTTTATCAGTGATAGAATGTAACTAAGTGCATTTACTCAAGTACTGTACTTAAGTACAATTTTGAGGAACTTTTCTGCTACTATATACTTCCACTCCATTACATTTTGGAGGCAAATATTGTACTTTTTACTCTCTTACTATGAACCTTAAAGAATAATTCAAACTCAGAAATATTTATCTTTCCCATAACTGAATAAACAAGCTGTTCTTAGAGGAAAATAAGGTCCCCAGAACACTGTTTGAAGCTAGAGAGGTGGCAGGGTCCGCCAAATATAAATAATAATAATAATAAAAAGTAAAACAGTATGAAATTGTGTTATCCTTTAATATCAGTTTGTTTATTCAGTCATGAAAGTGAAGAAAGTTTGTTTATTTAGCTTGTTTAAACAAAATGTGTCAATGAAGATCTTTCTCTTCTGATTAAAATTTCTTTCCCAAAACTACATTGTGCACCTTCAAGACTTTTACTCAGGTGTGATACTTATGGGTGACTTTCACTTTTACCAAAGTAATGTTTAAACACAATATCTTTACTTTAACTCAAGTATGTCTTTTGAGTACTTTTTTTTTTTTTTTTTTTTTTTACAACACCACTGTTTATGATACATAACCTTTGTCATATAATATGCAATAAACTGATTTCAAACACAAACCTCTTTAATTAAGTTACTTATTTGTTTGGTTACTTAGCTAGTTAGTGGTGTAGAGATAGTTAGCCAACTCTATTTTCGTTAAGCTAACTTAGTTATCTGCTAAGGTTTTTCAATGAATATAAACACATTTGCTGGTGAACTAATCAATGACACAATCAGTGAGAAACTGTAATTGAACGGTCAGTAACAGGAAGTAACGTCATTTTATCCAATAACAACGCTCATTACCTGCAGAAGGTGGAGAGGGCCGGCTGGAGGTGGAGGTGGAGGTGAAGGTGAACGGCGGCCATTTAATGAGCTAAACGCGGCGGATCCGAACGTTAGCAACAGAGGACGTCAGACGCAGATTGCGCACGTGCACTTAAAACCGTGCTTTTCAACTGAAGCGGGTGACGTCAGCGAGCAGAATTAACCATCAACATAACCGACATGTCGGAAAAGAGACCTCTTCTTCATTACCGACTCACCGCCAGCACCTGCTCGGAGCCCAAAGATGTATCCAAACACAGCGGGACCAAGGCGGGCAGAGGCGGCCGACGGTCCAACGACAAACCCGCCCGGAAGCTCGGAGTGGTGTTCGGCGTGGTCGTACCGACTTTACTCTCCATGTTTAGCGTCGTTGTGTTCCTGCGAATTGGTGAGTAAGGCCGGAGAAAGTCTCCCTAAAAAGATTAGCATTAGAGCAAACTGAAATACAAATAGATAAATCTTCTGAATAAAGTCACTCCGTTTAATTTGTACCAGATTAGTTTAGCAGTTAGGTTGATGCTAGGTTGATGGCGGCTAGCCTCTGAGCCATTCAGGTGAGTCCAAATAAAATGTAAACATTAAAGTCATGTCAGTTCCTGTAACCTCAACACTGGTCATCATTATAGTATTATTATTAATTTAATCCGCCTGGCATCCCTTTTCCAAGCGCTGTAGCTAATGCTGTCTTGTCAAAAATGCTAGTTACCTTAGTGCTAAATGATAACACTCGCTAACCTCTCCTAATCCTAACCTACCTATTGAGATGTAGTAGGTATATAATCTCAACCGGTGGCATATTTTACAGCACAATTACCACCACCACCTACATTAATCTGTTTTTTTATTATTATTAAATGTCTTAAAAGTTATAATTGCCCGTAACAATTTCCCAGAGCCTCAAGGTGAGCACTTCAATTTTGTCCGGCTGCCCAAAATCTTAAAATGTAGATAAAATTTAGTTTACAGTGTTATAAAGCAGTGTTTTTTAATTGGTTGACATCTGTTGTGTCCATAATCTAAGTTAATAGAAAATATCAGTAGAAAAATATTCCTACTACTAACTACTTTACAAGCAACAGTGACGTTACGGGCCTAAATATCAATACTGATTTTTGAAACCGCTTCAATACTCGACGACACTACATTACATCAAGTGTTCCTACCTCTTGCAGGATTTGTTGTGGGTCAAGCAGGGCTCTATCAATCCATACTCATGTTCCTTGTGGCCTACTTTATCATCACAATGACCGTGCTTTCGGTCTGCGCCATCTCCACCAACGGGGCTTTAGATGCTGGAGGTGCCTACTGTATCCTTTACTGCTGAGAGAGAATTATGCTTTGCTTAAAAGCCTCTCTTGGGTGTCTGTCTGTGATTAAGCCTGACTAATGGATTGAGAAAAAATGTTCCTGCTTTATGTTTCTCCCTCCCATGATTTACTTTATCCACCAGTGGCACTCGGTTTAAATCTGACCACTGGTTGATCTTTATCCATGTTTAAGGTGAGATAATGTGCCCAGTTTTATTTGGTTTATATGTATGAAAACCTCAACTTGGATCCTCAGACATGATCAGTCGTGCCCTGGGTCCAGAGTTTGGTGGCAGCATTGGGATCATGTTTTTCTTTGCCAATGTGTGCAGCAGTGCCCTCTATGTTTTGGGTCTGGTCGAGGCTGTCATGTCTACCTTTGGCATTCCAGAAGGTAAGGTCCTTGCATCACAGTTGAGACATCTATACTTGGGATTTTACCAGACTATCTTGTTCACAATAGTAATACCTGTTTAAGTTTTAATAAGAATTTTTTTTAAATTATATATTTTTTAATAATTAACCCTGTTTGGCTGTCCCACAGAGGGTGTTGCAGGTCCCCATCAGGTGTTTCCTTCAGGATACTGGTGGTCACTGCTTTACGGCACTGCCCTGCTCTTCTTGTGTTTCATTGTCTGCTTGGTGAGACTTTATTGTTTGGATTCTACTTCATTTTTTTAATTAAGATGCATCCTGTCAGCTCATCTTTGTCTTATACAAATGGAGGGAGTAAATCATTTTTTTTCTGAGAACTATTTTTGCTAAATACACAACCATTTAAGGACTATAAATCCCCACTGGCAGCCTGTTTAGGCTGTATTGCTTATTACACTGCACAATAAACAAAGGGGTAATAAGAGTTTATTGCTCTGTGGATAGAAACTGAATTTCATTACGAATGTGAACAACTGCAGAGTTTGTCAATACTGCATCCATAAAGGAAAGACTATAAATATCTAGAGCCAATAATGGTGCTGCTAAAGGAAAGGTCAAGAGGTCATCATGTGTTGTTAAAAGTATCCACTTACGGCAGTGGATATAAACTAGCAAAATCTTTGGCTGGTAGCTTTAAGATATCTCATCTTGGGCCATATTGACAGTCAATATTGGACTTGAGAGTGGTGCTAGATAGTGCACTGTATGTCATGAGGTTGATTTTTATTTTTGGATAAGCAGACTGGAAAAGACAAATCTGAACAACAGTTTGAGTTTGCTGGCACTTTTTTTTTTTTAGCAGGAATGGATTCACAGAAGAGTGACTGTTCCTGTAATTATCCTAATTATGAGACACTTGTCTGAGACTCAATTTCATCTACATTACAAGAGACTTTCAACGCATTTGTTCTTGAGTTTCCCCTTAGCTCCAAACAGGATTGACTCGGTTTTACCCAAATGTATTGAAAGCTTTTTGTCTGAGTCACTATTGTACACTCTTTAGCTAATTACTTATGAGTGTTCTCTATCTCACTGACATCATTCCAAGATACCAGCAAAGCATACAATAAGAGCTTGCATTTCACAGCTGCATGCGTCATCATTTACATACATTAGAAATAAAAGAGGCCCTTGAATAATTCCCTGATTTAACTTGCTTGTCATTACAGGTTGGAGCCCACATCTATGCCAAAGCAGCCTTTATTGTCTTCATCATAGTCACGACAGTCCTGGTTTCTGTCTTCATGAGTTTCTTCATCGTGGGGCCTATTGTGGTGATTTTACCAGACACATCTAGTTGGAACAGTACCAGCCTGAGCACTGCAAATTACTCTGGCTTCCGGCTTCACACCTTGGAGGGCAACCTATTGCGTAAGAGATTTGGATTGAGTTTGGACATTTTTTAGGGTTTGAAACTATTTAAAAAATGTTGGACCTGTGTGGGATGACCCACCCTTTTGTATTATTAGCTCTTATTTGTTGATTCAGGACTTTCAGTATTCAAGCTGAGGATAGAAAAAAATGAATTATTAACCTAGCATATTTAAGATTCCTGTTTTTTTTTTTTTCTTTTCAATTTCCCCTTTTCTAGCCAAATACACAGTAGACTACACCACTGGTGCCATGATGAGTTTTGTCACAGTGTTTGCTGTCATGTTCAACGGCTGCACTGGAATCATGGCAGGCTCCAACATGTCAGGTAAGGTTGTGTTAAAATTACTTAAATAGATTGTTTTGCAAAGGGCAAGGGCCTTTTTTTGTAGCTAGTTGTCGCTTCAAGCAGGAGGGGATCCCATGACCGTCAAAAAACACAAAGACTATGAAGCTTTAGCTGAATCTAATCAGATATGGTCAGGTGCTCTGGCTACACCTTCAATAAGGTGTGAATAGATCAGGTTTTGTGAAGAGGGAACTTTTGTCATATGTTTTCCAGGTGACCTGAAAAACCCCAGCTATTCCATCCCAAGAGGAACCATTTCAGCTGTTCTTACAACTTTCATCACATACAATCTGCTTAGTTTGCTGATTGCGTGGTCCTGTGATCGGTGAGACGCACCAACACTGACACAGTCAAACACGCTGATCTAGTGCTAGTTCAAATATGCTGAAATAGTAAAAACTGTGGTCACTTGAATTTGTAATCTGGGAATTTTCGAAAGATGTTTTTGCATTTAAGCACTTATTTTTGCTGTCTTTTTATAGAGATAGAATATCGGTAGTTGTACTTCAAGAGTTTAATTCTGAATTGTCTTTGTTCACATATCAGGTCATTTAAACAAATGAAGTTGTATGAACACAGTTAATCTGATAAAGTAATTATTTTCATTAATTTCTTGGTTTTTTTTATCCATTATACTTAGTCACCTTCTCCAAAGAGACTACAGTTTCCTGGGGGACATCAATATATGGCCGCCAATGCTGACAGTTGGGGTTTACTCCTCCACTATGTCTGCTGCCATGAGTAACCTGATAGGAGCCTCTAGGATCCTGTATGCCCTGTCCAAAGACAACCTGTTTGGTGAGATCCGTGAACAACATGTGTTCCGCTGCCCAGTGTTTGCAATTTGTTTCCCCTATTGTGCCTAGTACTAAGAATTGCATAATAAAGAGCAGCAAATTGTTTATTCATTGGCAGTAGGCTTTTATCTAATCTGGCCTCTGACCATTTGTGTAGTGAGAAGGATTTAATTACTAATCTTTCTTGTTAAGGTTATAATCAGGGCTAAATAAATGGTCCAGAGTATAAGAAAGCATATCCAGCTCCAGCTGGCCTTCTATAAAGCTGAGTCAACATTTTAATAATCAGCCATCTGTTGAAGGAGGCCTCCATCTCAAATGTGAGAAGTTAACACTTGTTATTAATTTCATCATGTCTCATTTTCCGAGTGGAGGCATGTTAATTTGGAAAGCCTCGTTTGACAACAGATGGCTTGCACTGTTGAATTTCTTAGAAGAAATAAGATCCTCTCATTGTGTGTTTGGCTTACGGATGAGTGCAGGATGACTCAGTTGTTTATCTGATTTAGGACAATGTGAAATGATGGACAGAGTGACTTTGCGTTTGTTAATGTTATTAATCTCTGTAGGTGGTGTTCTGGCTCTGGCTAAGAAAACATCTCGAAGCGGGAACCCCTGGGCCTCAGTGCTTGTCTCCTGGTTGCTTATACAGGTAGGATGGTATACTGCTTAAGAAGTGGTAACATTTTTCCTGCGTGCATCAAGTTGAGTCTCTTGAGCTTATTTGATTTCATTTAGCTCTATGTGTTCGTGACCTAGTTCAATATTTTGCCCAGTGAAATGGCTATTTCGCCATCTTCCAAATGGATATTTTATACCACAGTTTGCTGATGGCTACCCATAACCCTTTATTGATCGAAAGTAGAAAGATGAGCAGTAAAGGGCAGTAATACAACATTAAATTGATTATTGAACAACATAAGATGAAAAATGATAGCCATTTACACCCCGATTGTTTGTCTTCACTTGCTGTTTTCCATTTTGCTTTCTGCTAGTGGCATCATTTTTAGTAATTAGGAAGATAAAGTGGGCAGAGTTCAAACCTTGATGCCCTGATGGAATAATCCACAATTGTTAGAATTTAATAATCATTGACATTATCCTGTATATTGCAACTGCTTGTTTGTTTTTTTGTGAATGTGTTTGTGGTGGGGAAATGTATAGAGCAGTACCTTCGTAATGGAGGCAGATACATTAGCAGCTGACCATCTAAACTGTCACATTTGGATCTAATGATCCTTTACCTACCACTCACAGAGCAAAAACATTTGCCCAACATTGTACTCGGTTTCGGATTGACTAAACATCTGTCAAATAAAGAGCACTGAAAGCTTGAAAGGTTTTGCCAGGAAGACAGTGTCCTTTTACACTAGTACAGTAAGTGAACTCTTCATTTCACTACCATGTTACTAAGAATCAGCATATTAGCTAGATACTATAGCAAGGTTATATTTCTTCATTTTCTTTAGCAATCAGACATGTAGTATAGCTGTAATTTAAACTAGTTGATTGTGGTGGTTCGCATTGGGATCAAGAGACATTCAGCGGTCAGAAACTTTTCATGTAGACTTGATATATGGATGGTGTTTGTATACATTGTTAAAACAATTTTGTGCCAAAGTCTGGTTACTTTTGGTGCTAGAAGTATTACATATTTTAATTATTAATATTTAAAACATGTAGCTCTAACCTGAATGAGATTTAAGCACCACAAATGATTGATTATTATATATTATATTTGTCACTGTTCTGCACTAAAGCTAAATTTAACAGGGAATTTTTGGAAAGTGTCTATTTTAGAAGCTCTGTATTATTAAACAGCTGTTCCTCAAGGGGTGTTTTGAATGTAATCTGTCGCCAAATAAATGTGCCTTACTCCTTCCACTAGGTGGTGCTGTTTACTGGTAAATTGAACACCATTGCTGGCATTGTGAGCATCTTCTTCTTGTTGGTCTATGCTGCTGTGAACTTGGCCTGTTTGGCTCTGGAATGGGCTTCTGCACCCAACTTCAGGTACAGTGCTGGGTGTTTAAGTGAGTTAGTCTTTCTGTTTTGGAATTTATTCAATCATGGTTGAAAATGTGATTTTCATTCCATATTCTGTCATGTCTTGTCGTTTTTTTAATTTAGACCCTCATTTCGTTGTTTTACGTGGCATACCTGCACTCTAGGCATTATTGGCTGCCTTGTCATGATGTTCCTGATCAATGCCATTTATGCATTTGCCAGCATAGCCTTTATGCTGCTGCTTGTAATGCTTATCCACTACCTTGGCCCCATCAGCAACTGGGGCTACATCAGCCAGGCTCTCATCTTCCACCAGGTGCACAGTTACAAAGGGGCCACCCTTGTCACATTAAGTAACAATATAATGCCAGTTTGCATTAATAAGTACATAATCAGATCTCTTTTTAACCTGATTTTTATTCACTTAGGTGCGCAAATACCTGTTGATGTTGGATGTGCGTAAGGATCATGTGAAGTTCTGGAGGCCCCAGGTGCTGCTGATGGTGGCAAACCCCCGCAGCTGTACAGGTCTCATGACTTTTATTAACGACCTGAAGAAAAGTGGCCTCTATGTGCTGGGACATGTAAAGCTGGGTTCACTGGGTAAGACAAACGTAGGAGATGGATAAGTATATTTCTAACTGATCATATTAAACCTAAAGTTACTAGTATTAAACACTGAGCTAAAGAAAGCTTTTAAAGGTAGCTGTTCTCGCTAAAGGCTTTAAGGAACAGCTGCAATGTTAAGCAAATATCAGTTGTATAAATGCAATGATCGTTGGCCAGGGGCCGGGATCAGCAGGCTTTAAACATGATTGTCCATGACAGGTGACTGGCTGGCTGAAAAGTGCCTGAAAGCTGTCCTGCAGTGTAAGCTACATCTCTGCAGTCCAGCCGTATGCTTAGTATGCTCCAATCAGTCACACTTTCACCAGACTACACCCAGACACACTGTGACAAATGCTGCCCTTGAAGAAATGACACGTCTTTTTTCCCACGCATTTGACATTTTGTGTTAATTTGTGTGTGATTTTGCAGATAGGTTGCCCTCTGATCCTCTGCAGAGCAGTTATGTCTCCTGGCTGTCTCTAGTGGACCATCTAAACATCAAGTCATTTGTCAATCTTACCCTAGCTGACTCTGTACGACAAGGAGTTCAGAACCTGCTTTTCATCACAGGCTTTGGTAGAGTTTACATTATTGCTGTATGATATTTGATTTCAGTGACTTCTATCATTGAAGCATGATTATATATTACTTGACAAACCTTACCGTTCTTATCCAAATGTGCTTTTAATATATATGTTTGCATTTAGGGGGAATGAGACCAAACACCCTAGTCTTGGGATTCTATGATGACCACACCCCTGAAGACCACCTCCTGGGTAAAATTCTTCTGTCTACTGGCCGTGGCATGGATGCGAGTCCATCCATGGACTCCCGAGAGCAACGGTCTCCCATCTTCCCCAGTTTACGGGGTACTGACGAACCCAAAGACCTTCAGGAGGAGGAATATGTATCAGTAATTGCTGATGCTGTAAAAATGGGAAAGAATGTGACACTGGCTCGTTACTTCAACCAGTTCAACCGGGAGGAGGTCTTGGGGTCAGGAAGAAAAATCAGGGGCCACCGGAGCAAAACGGGGCCATTCGTAGACGTGTGGCCTCTTAATCTTCTTCGACCAGACAGTCATGGTTATGTTGACGTCTGCTCACTGTTCCTATTGCAGCTGGCCAGTGTGCTTCAAGAGACCCGAGCCTGGAGCCAGGCAAGACTCCGCCTCTTCCTATGTGTGGAGGCTGGTTGCAGTCTGAAGAAAGAGGAGGAGACGAAGCTCCAGGTGATGCTGAAGGAGCTCAGGATCTCGGCTCAGGTGCAAATGGTGGCATGGGACCAGGTGGTGGCTCTGCACTGGCAGAGACAACAAGAGGAAGCTGCGAAGGAAGATGGTATCCAAGAGTTTCCCAATACTCCTCCTCAGCTGGCCGATGAATACATCTGTGCTGTCAACAATCTCATTCGCAGACACGGTGCCCCTCAGCCTGCTGTGCGTTTCCTGTATTTGCCCCGCCCACCAGCAGACACAAGCCATTACCATGCCTACCTGCACCACCTGGACCTGTTGAGTCAAAACCTGGGCCCAACATTGCTTATTCATGGGGTCACTCCTGTGGTCACAACTGACTTCTAAAATTTTACTATCAGCCACTCTGATCTAGTATTCATCCATGGAGCTGTGCATGTCAGAACCAATTAATTCACCTGATAAATATGCGAATTTAGCATTTATGCAATTTTACTCATGTTGCTAGGACACTTTGGAAAATGGATTTGATGAACTCAAGTTTACTTGTGTTAAACGTTAAAAATGATTTAGTCATCACCATGGATAAAGTGGCATGCAAGTGTTAAATTTGCACATTTTGTGAAAATAATGGCAAAGGGTACGAGCAGTTCCCTATTAACATCAGTAAGAAGTATATCTGGCCTGTACTCTTTCTTAATGTTTTCATGCATGTGTTAAAATCCTGTTACCACATGAGAATTCCTCTTGAAGATTGTAAAGTTTGACTTTTTGTACCTAGTTAATTGAAAAATAAATTAAATTAATTGTTGTATTATCTCTGATTCCTTTCCTACAGTTTTTTTTAAAAAATGTTTCTTTACTTGAGCAGAGAAATTCCTGCTGCTCAACTTAATCTGTCGAGGCACCAGTGAGGTGGAGCCGAGTCATGCCTGTTGAATTCCTGCAGGGGGCGATGTACACCCAGTATCATGGCTGTGCTGATGGTTGCTGTACCAAGTCTTGTTTTACTGGGCTGTTGATGTACTGTAGTAATGGTGCTCGTGCCAGTTAATACATAATGATCCTGTACAGTTAGCACATGCAGGATAATCTGATGTGTCAGATTTTCTGTAACTCAAACTAGCAGCCTCCCCATCACTGACTCAGCACAGACCAGTAATGGTAGATCTGTTGCTGACAATACTTCAATCTCGAAGTACCTGTTTTGAAAGATGGTGAGAGGTAATTGTTTCACGAGTGGAATAAATGGCACAGAATGACTAAGGAACATCCTGTGACAGTCACATTGCATGGCTGAAATGTAGTCTTGATAATTTACATGGTAATATGTATTTAAATTGACCAACACATTGTCATCGTCAGCAGTAGCTTACACAGCTTGTTTGTATTGCGAGTTTCAACTCATTAGTTCATTTAAATTCATATTGCCATTTAAGATAAAGGCATTTGAATTTTTCACAGATCCTACAGTGTGCCTTGGATTGTTTTTGAAGGTGACTTGCTTTTTAGATTTTATTGTATCAACACTATATTTCAGCCATGCAATGAGCCCTTTGCAAGTTGCAGTAAGCAGAGTACACCCTAACTTTCTAAAGATCACCTGTATGTGATCACCATAAAGACCCAGCAGCGCTTCCATCCACTGTCTTCATGATTTCAGGAAAGCAAATATTAATTTTGCCAGGGTCATTAGGCCTTAAGTTGACTTTGGGATTAGGCCAGTTTGTAGTGTGCACGTGCACACGTCAAACAGATATTTGTCAAATATATCATCATGAAGGGATATCTTACTTAAATCCCATAATATTTCTACATTTGGTTCTACAGTGAAGAATACCTTGTTCTGTATACTTGTAGCTAGTTGTGTTATCAATATTTTTGTTGGATTGCTTGTGCATTATTTGAGTATTAGCTACAGTGCATTTAAAAACTACCTAAATAACGAGGTATATAATTTGGTACAGGAAGTGTGTGGTGGGCAATGGTGAGACTGCACCTACTGACGTAGAGCCAACGCCATCTGTGGCATATGTCACGTTTGCTTAGAGAAAATTCCATGAGTTTGTATAGAGGGGTATTGACACTCGCCTACACATCACTGACAAACTGCATGTGGGAGGGAGTGTGTTCACAGATGGAGGCAGATTGGGCTCCAAGTACTATTAAGGGATTCACAGTCAAGCGAGAAACATGAGCATGAACGTGAAACATGATTTATAATGTAACGCTCTGAATGTTTTCCGTCATCTACGCCTTTCTCAAGACGAACCCTATTTGGCAGTCACTGGTATATCTGTAGATGGACCCACATGGTCCAGAGCAGTTTGTGGTGTCAGATAAAGGGTTAACCATCTCTTCCGCCTCAGCCAGCAAATGGAAAGATGGAGAGACTGAATCACTTCCGACCAGTGATTGGTTTGGAGAGAGAGAGTTGCTGATGAAGGAAAAGCAAACAGGCAGACTCTTAGTAATCAATGAGTTTGGAGAACAAAAATGGAAAAACACTATAACACTCCAGCTTACAGTATCTTCCTGATATAGTAGGAGAAAACCAATTTTAAAAGGTGCAGAAATGACTGGTCCTTCCATCTCGCCCTTTTCATTCAAAAGTAAGATAAGTGTGAAATCGTGTACATGTGTCATCATCAGTAGCGGAAGAGGAGCTGAACAGGAGTGCAGTTCAAGGTGTGAAGTGGTGCTTGTAGCCTGCTGACGAATATATTTAGTTTCCGGTTACTATATTAGAAGTGGGATCCTGACAAAATCTAGACATGGAAATAATTCTGATCTGTATGTTTTAATGAAACATCCACTGATTAGTTGGAGGATTTGTGGCATCCTGTTTTCTGCCCCCAAGATCACAAAGCCATATGTGAATTAGGATCATACAGGAAATGTCACCTTTTGAAAAGCTGATCAGGAAACCCGAATGAGTTAAGAGTGGAATCCCAATACTGTCACACAGTACTGCTACTGAAAATAATTACTCATCATCAGTAGAGAAAAAGGAATTACAAACAGTGAAGAACATCCTCATTAGTCCCCAGCAACATCTCTAGGTTTTAGAGGAATAATAAAACAGTGCTCTGAGCTGCTTACCTTTTCTGGAAAATAAACAATCACTCATCAGAGTTGGATGATTCAGTACCTTCAGCACACTGTGGCAGATATGATCTCTCTCAATTTAGCCTCAGTATTTCTGTAGCTGTTCAAATCACTTGAGAAAATGTCTTTGAAAATACAGTATTAAGATGTATGATTTATTATATACATGAGTAGGTTGGGCATTTGGCTAACCTACAACCATCACAGCAGACTATGGCGATGTCTTTAAGTGTGTGGTACGATTAAGTGGCATCTATTGTCGTTGCAAATTGCGACCAA
Source organism: Pagrus pagrus (assembly GCF_965226575.1). Lineage (NCBI taxonomy): Eukaryota > Metazoa > Chordata > Actinopteri > Spariformes > Sparidae > Pagrus > Pagrus pagrus. Next base: position 9,633,902 of record NC_140196.1, read on the forward strand.
CTGAAAGCCCTTTGTCCCACCCTCCCCTATGATGGCCTCTGAAAGCGTGAAAAACCTGAAAGGGAGAGCCAATGTTTGGTTTGTTTATCCCGGGCTACGGTTCACAGAGGAGAACCCGTTTCATCTGTTTCAAAACACAGTTGCTGATTTTTTATTCCTTTTCTACTTTTCTACTATTTTTTGCACCCAAATTTACTGGAACTTTAAGATAAAGCTCATCTAATCACCATTAAATTTTAGTCTTGACTCAAGGTAAAAACCCAAATTACATCCTCAGTAACAGTCAGTCTGACAGTTGTACATACTGTACTTCCACACTCCACTGTCTGCAGTCCAATTTTCAGCTAGATTAGTACGGCATAAAAAAAAAAAATAAGCTGGCTGATGAAATTGATCACGGGTAAGGGGTTTGGTGGCGGTGAACAACAGCTTGAATTTACCTTCTAACCAGGAGACAGCGCCATCTGTGTCATACATCACGTTTCTGGCTTAATTCCACGAGGTGTCACATTGTACTGACATCTGCCTATGTCTGGGGTCCATCTGCTATAAACGACTACCAAGTTCACAGTCATGTTAGTATGCTGGATAGGACTGAATACAGCATAAAGAACTCCTACACACTTTATGCACAGAGCAAAATTTTGTCAATGTCACGAAAGAAGTCCGCCCATATTTCCTCCACAGCGTCTGGTGTCCTTTTGAGGGTGGTCACTCCACGCAAGCTGAAGGACTGGAATCACTTCCGATTGGCAGTGGGATGGAGAGTTGCTGATGTAGGAAAAGTGTAGAGAAGTGACAGTATCTGTCTGTGGAAGTTTATTTGGCTGGCACTTGTGTTCAGTTGCACAAGCACTGACAGTTATTTATTTCCTAAATGGTTAAGGTGACAGAGAATTGGCACCATTGCAGGTGTTTGATCTTCAATGAAATGGACAAATCGTTTCTATCAAAGGCAACTACGATGACACTCATCAGCAGCTCTGGTCTCTATTAAATTGGCAATAAGAAAGATTAAATATGGAGAAATTGTTTTTTAATCCAGACATATTGTCTGAATTTGATTATATATTAAATCCAAGGAGGTGAACAAATATTTTTATAGTCCTTTTTTGGTTTTCAGGCTGGCACCATCTAACATAGAGCAGTTGCCTTTAAAAATATAGCAACCGAAATCGCAGTACCTGTATGATGTCCTGTCATAAAGTAGTGGACCCTTTTGGACACTGCATTGAAAGCTGAACATTTGTGTTGGAGTCAAACATTATCAAAACTTTTTGTACTGAGCTGCTGGGGCAGTGAGATCTTTTGACATTTAAAAATCTGTTGGCTTTGATTTGAGATTGACAGTCCTAGATAGACATCTCCCTGTTGGCTTAATTTGGAGAGTTTTTCCACATTCAACAGCTTTCTGCCGTGCTTTTGCAGCCCAAAGTGATGTACCATAGGCATGTTATATGTATAATTGATGAATGAAAGCAAAGTGAGTGGTGCTGGATAACGCCCTTCTAGCTCCCTGATAATGATCATATTGTTTTTCAGTATTGCTGGGGGCTGCTTGTGGAGAAATACTGTTTGGTGTGTGTGGGAGTCACACAGTCATGTGCCATTATTTTTTTCCTCTCTTTGAACAGAACTTTGTAGCTGAAACTAAATTTGCTCATTTCAGAGAAATCAAAATGTCTAACGCGCCATCTGTCACACCACTGAAACTTTCTTGGCAGGAAATGGAAAAAGTATAATACATTCCCGTTTCTGATAAACCATCAGCCTTTCCTGAAGTCTGAGATGCGCTGAAATGTAAAATAGAAAGTGTGGGAGCTGGCAGCGTCCATCTCACAGTGCTTCTTATATCTGTAGCCTGATGTGAATGTATCCCACATCCTCTGGCAGCAGTCTCTGGATCTCTATTAGTGACGTAGTTCAAACTGCTGTCACTGTGGAAATAGCTCCACTTCATGTCAGAGTAGGAGGAAGACTGGAGGCTTTAATATCCTGTGGGAGTGCATGCATCTTTCTTCTACTCCACGCACAACCTTGGTATATCAAGTTATTTCTGGACCATTGGTAAAATACATATTTTTTCCTCTAGCCATATAATTCATGTCCATTTCGTCAATGCATAATTTATAATGATGTGTATTGGGATTGAATGCCAGTTTTGTGGTATTGTGCCTGGAAGAAGACACTTTTGCTTCCGTCATCTTACTGTGTTAGAGTATAATGTGTCTGTAGGTATCAGATTTCAGAAAAAACGCATGTACAGTTTTCTTCTGGATAAAAGGAAAGTTTTAGTGTCAGAAGTATCTCTAAAGTAACAGAACTGCCTCCATGTAGGTCATGTTTCTTTAGTTAGATAGCACGACATCCTCAAAACAACAGATTTCAATTAAATCTGGCGGAAAGTTACCACAGCTGAGGAAGAACTGATTTGTTATTGATGCCAATAGTGAAGCCACATTGCCAATTATTAAGCACGAATAATGCTCTGTGGTAATTTGGCACAATATTGTCGCCTTGTAGTTCAATTTAAAGACTGATGTCATTAGTGTATATGTTGCCTCCTGCATGCAGTTTGAGGGATACTAATGGTGATACTGATGATTATACTGTATATGGTAGCCGTCTCACTCCAACCCCCTCACGACGGGGATGCCCTTCTTATCATAGAGGCCTTGGAGGACTGCTGGGCTGATTTGCGTCACTCTCACACTTTTTACTGTCAGGCACCAAACAAGGGGAACACTTCATGCATATGCATCATCGTGTCTCATTGTGTTTTTGAGCCATCAACGGCTATCATGGATATTATTAATCCCCGCTCAACGACATATTTGGACATCTGCGTCACTGAGTGCGTAAGGGCAGATTCAGCTGTAGGGATCTGAGGTTTGTTTCCAGCGCAAGTGGAAACACATTTTTTTTCTGACTGATTCACGTAAAGGGTTTTTTTTGTTTTTTTTTCAAGCTTCAGACATTAAAAATAGAACTGTCTCCATTCAGAAATCATGTTTCAGAGTAGTCATGACTATTCATTTGTTTTGATTTTGTTCTGTTTGTTACTGTATCTTATTGTTCATTTGAGTCTGATGGTGTGTTAAATGGTGCACTAAACAAAGGGATCAGCATCTTTTGGTCTCTTTTGATGAATGAACTAAATTAAACTCAAAAGCAAGCTAAGCATCGGGAAAACACAATTTCCTTACGTACGTCTTCTGTCTGTGCTACTCACACACACTCCCTTTCATTTGGCTGAATTTGTCAAGAAATATTAAGCATCTAAAAGAGGAACTGCACATAGTATGTATTAAATGGCAACACTTCCTATTCATAGCCCATCGTAACAGCAATCACTTTAAAATGCTATAAAATCACTTGTCTATGCACTTGACATGATTACGTGGGTAAAAGAGGATATGAGGTTGTGGCAGGTGATAAATATTGTGTGTGCGTCCTACTTATTTTTTTGGGGCTTCACATTCTTGGTGTGCTCACCCATTTTCTCACCGTTTATCTTTGCATTGGCTCAGCCCGACGCAGCGCACGAGGCAACCAGCACCAGTCAAGACTGGCTCGTTTCCACCATCTGGTGCTCTGTAGACTTGTTTTTCTGTGCAAGTATAGGTCACAGTACAGACTCGGTTCCATCTGTGGACCCAGTTAACGATGCAAGAATCAACACGACCATCTTGATTGTCTGTACATTGTTTATCTGTTTGTTTTTTTGTGAATACAGGTTTGTTTTGGTGGTTAACAAAAAAAACTTGCCCGTGCTGCACGTTATTATTTTATATTTATGAAGTATGTCCCTTAATTTAGAATTTGTTTACACATGTTGTGAATTTTCTACGTGGCGCATTTCTACTCATGACAGAACGGCAAATCGTCACGTTTTCAATTTATTACCAGCGAAACTAAATTAGCATTTTGATGGAGATGTGAAGTGACTGACTCTTTTCCATTTATCACCATCTTGGGTTGACATTCAGTTGATGTCAGCTGTCTGTGCCTTGAGCAGATGGAAAGACAGTGTCACTGCAGCTGTCTGAACGTGTGAACGGATGTCGGTATAGTGTGAGAGATGCGTTAATTTCATACCAGTTAGTCAGAATGGATGTAAGAGTGGCTGGTTGCATGTTTAGAAAAAATCTTTGAGACACTAAAGTGCTTGTTGTTGTGCCTATTGTTATTAAAAATGTTTCCTAGATTTGAATCCAGCCAGCCAGATTGGCCTTTCTGTGTGGAAAGGTGGCTTGTGTCTCTGTGAGTTTCCTTCTGGTGCTTCTGTTTCCTCACACAGTCCGGAAATGAAGGATAATGATTGGAAATTTCTTGTAGATGTGAGTGTAAATGTGGTTATCTTCATGTGTTAGCCCTTTCATAGACTTGAGGCCTGTCGAAGGTATTCCCATCCCCACCTGGTGGATTTTGAAAAAGGATGCAGGGAGGTATCAAGAAAGTGATTAGTGATGTTTGCTAATTGCATTTTAAGGCATTAAGTCTCTTTTAGTGTCTGACTGATATACCGTTATTATGGAATATCAAATGATGATAGCTGATACAGTGATCCCTCACTGATCCTTATCAAACACTTGTGGAAAACATACATTTCACAATAAACTTTATTGTCTGAAATGACACCAGTACACTGAAACAGTAAACTTCAATGGGATGAAGTGTACAACATGTACACCATACCAATATATCTGTGATAAGACTATCAGCTGACCAATATCAGTCAGGCTCTGGTCTCTTTAATGGCGTGCTGTTGGTTATTGGTGTAGAGATGCAGAAGTTATCACTGATGTGCATAATTAAATGACATCCTCTTAAGTATCTGTGTGTCAAACTGTGTTTACTTTGAACTATTGACCTTTTAATTCACATTTTAAATTTGCTGTAATTGCAGTGGATGAAGGAGATCACCAAAATAAGGGCACACAGCATTGTGTCTGGTGAAGTCCGTTTCTTTCCTTTTTTTTTTTTTGGACAAAATAGGGAAATAAATATAATTACTCTCCACAAAAATGTGACCAATGTTTCTTCCACATGCTGTAAAATCATCCCAAGTTACTTGTTACATTGTTTGCATTGGAATACAGCCAGAGTCCAATTTAAAAAATACTATAAACTAAATAAAACCTATAATCTGCTGTTCACTGGGCCCTCATTATCTACCTCGGGATCATTCTGCTTCAGGTATCTGCCTATAAATGTAGTGAATTCAAAGGGATCCAAGTAGGTCAACAAGCCCCTAAAAGAAGAGCGTGAAAAGCCATTGAAAGATTTTTTTTTACTGGCGTCACTTGAGTGAACAGACAAGCCTTTAGTAGCAATGAGAACATAAAATAGATTTGGCATAGCAGCAACTCCTTTGCAACACATTTTAGGCTTGGCACCGGCAGCGTTTGCATGCTGATCCAAATAAAGGACTGAAACAAAAAGCAGCACAATACAAGTGCAAACACAAGCACATTTTGTGATAAACTGAAGGATGCCAAACTCAGAGAATCCCACACATGCATTATTAAAACTGTGCCATCAGGGTAATGAGCGTTGGCAGCAGTCAATCAACCTTTGGTGCTAGAGCCAGTGATATCTGGTTTGACCAGCAGCTAACGTGAGTCCAAACAACAGCCACTAGGGGGACAATTTGACTTTGACTGACTTCTAAGAAGACCAGAATTCAAAACATTCAGCTGTTGTAATGAAATTGTTGTTAAGGACAATATGAACATTTTATGCACAGTCTTTATTTACCAATTAATATGCAAGAGCTAAGAACTGATGTTTAAATATACTTTATGTAACAGAAGCTTTTTGACATTAACAGAAACTGAAAGATAAATATAGATGAAAAACACATTTTAAAGGTGCACTATGTAGTTTTTTGGATGAAACGTTGATCAGAAGAGAAAGATCTTCATTCACTTATTCAGTTTATGCCTAAACAACCAAATAAACAAACTATATTTGTTTTCATGACTGAATAAACAAACAGCACAATTTTATCCTGTGTTGCATTGTTTATATTTGGCGGACCCTGCCACCTTTTCTAGCTTCAAACAGAGTTCTGAGGACCTTCACAGCTTGCTTATTCAGTTACAGAAAAGACACATATTTCTGAGTTTGTGTTATTGAGTGATTAATAGGGTAAATATTATAATTCTGTTTGAATTTCCTCTCCAAAACTACACAGTACTGTATATTTTTAAATAAATGCGTCTTTTCTGTCAGTCTATTGGAATTTGGACACGCAGTAGCTCTGATATGGGACATAAAATACACTGCAACATATCTGAATTCTTGGGGATTTAAACCAAATAACAACTGACTAACAATAAAAAGTGTTTTTATTATGCGTATGTATCACAACATTTATTAAACATGGCTGCAGCCTCACTGCAACGTTGCACTTATTTTTTTTACATAAGGTTCGCAATGGATGCGGTAACAGCCCCGATCAAAGACATATTGTGTTATATCACATTTGTATGCGACTCCAGTAACTTTTATGCTTACGCGTATGACTGCGCACCGCGCGGTTCACCCACATTGGCTACACACACACTTGTATAACCGTTTAGATAACAGTCGGCCGTACTGAGCCGCTGTGAGCCAACCATCGGCACCGCTTCATTCACCGGCAGCTCCGTCGTAGTGATTTGCTCTCGCTTCTCGCACGCCGTTGGTAGCCGTGGGTTTCCACGTGAAGCGATGACACCCTTATGTAAAAGGAGCGACAGCACCGCTGACCAATCGCAGCGCGGAGCGGCGGCCGCCGTCACCGCCCTAAGTGGGGGCGGGCAGCGCCTATTGGCTAGGAGCGCTGCGAGGTAGAGAGCGACGGCTCTCTGGACCAATAAGCGAAAATCTGGGGGAGGAGCTTAGGGAGGAGCCCGAAATGAGGTCACTGCCTGAGTGGAGATGCAGGGCACAGTGCCGGTGTGTCTGGAAAGCTGGACGGGGCGAGAGCAGTGTGTCAGACCAGCCTGGGACCGTCGAAACCCGTCCGGTACCTCTGCTTGAGACTCGAGCTTTAAGACACGAGGCTTTTTTTCCACCCTGGGAGCAGGAGCGGGATCAGGATCTGCTTGTTTTGCGAGGTTGGTGGAGTTTTTACTTTCAGTACTCACGCGAGCTGTTACGTGCATTAATATCTTGTTGCTGTGTGATTAAGACGTTTTTAAATGTGACGGATGAAGATGTGTCTGTTACGTGGCTGTGCTGTGTGAATGTAAAATGCTGTGAGAGCGCGAAACGTCAAAGTTGCATAACTGTGTCAGTGTGAGGGTCAATCCTGGTCAGTAGACTACAGCCCTGCCCACATGACAGCGACGTGACAGAGGCAGGTGAGGAAATACCGCCCAGCTGACCTGCACTCAGAGGGACTTATATTTACATAAGGCTGCAGTATACGGTGTAACTGAAGCCCGCATATGCAGAGGCTCGCATAGATGTGCGGTGGAGTCGCATATGGTGCATTGTAGACGCGCTTTCTGCTGTCACTGTCACATGAGAAAACTCCAGCGTAACGCCTTACATAAAGTCCACTGCAGCAGCACATGGCAGAAGCACCGATTAGAGAAAGTGAGTTAAGGTTTCCCCCTGAAGAGATTGTCAGCGTGCTGTGACGCTGGAGTCAGCTGGTTTGCATAGTTGGCCATGAGGGGAAAATCCTTACATAAAGGATCCATCAACCCCCTGGAAGTATTTATCATCCCAGCTTGTTTGGACGATGATGTATAAGTTGTATATGGAGAGTACTCACAGTTTTGTGGTATTTTGTGGAAAAGTTTACTTTTAGCATGTGTTTGATGTGTATTCAGCTGTAGCTGTAATGGATTACAAGAAGTGAGTAATAGATTACATCCCTCATGCTATCTCTAAACAAAAAAAGTCAACTATTCAAGAAAAAGGTGACTATATTTAGCTCTAATACTAGTTTGCATGTTCTTTAAGTGAAAGTTTGAATGAAGGAGCTGTAATGGAGTAGGTTTTTACTGTATTTTTACTAAGGTGAATGGTCAGTTTATTTCTGGTAATTTATAAATGGAGCTGTTAACAGTCTGAGGGGACCGTTCTGTAACCATGTCATGTTTGCCCATGTTTATAGGCCACATCAGTTTTCCTAATTAAGCCAATTCAAAGAAAAAGCAATCCAAACTTCATGTATTGGTGATGCAAATGCTGTTAGTACGTCTTCAAGCTGACACAATGAAAAAGCCTTTCTTCCTTAACTGGTAAAGTGTTCAGTATTAAGCACTGAAATATGAAACTTAATGTGTCAAAGTCCAGCTCCACTCAGTATGTCAGCAGCAAGTCTGGCTGTAGTGGGAGGAGAAAGCATGACTGACGCATGTAAGTCTGGCAAGGGAGCAGTCATTTATACCAGTTTATCTTCCAGTCGCAGTCATTGGAAAGTTTGGCATCGTGCCGGGTACAAACTTCACCGCCTACAATTTCAGCATGAGCTCAAGTGCACGCAAATAACTTTTTGTGCAAGTATTGGACAAATGATTTCAAAGTGGATGATATTTCATTATGTTTTCCGCCTGTGGTTCCTCTAAAGTATATGTTTTTAAATGCAATATCTCAAATTGAAAATGTGCCACAGCATCAGCCAGTGGCTCAATGTGAAGTTCACTATCCGAACTTTGGTGGTCTGGGAATTGACTCCCAAAATAGCACATTTAATCTTCCCTCTGTAATAGAACAGCTACTTCTCAGTCTGAAGATTAAGGCCTCTGTGCCTCTTTTTAGCCACGTGGAAAATGGATAAATCTTTGGGTGGTCTTGGAAGGTGCAGTGTAGTGTCTGGTGTGCATCTGATCCATGAAAAATATTTATGATAGTTGAAGATAGATGTAGGTCAGGCACCGAGGAAAGAACCTCAGTCATGTCTGTTCGTGAAAAAAGTCATGACACTTTTTTGCCTTAAGAGTTGAACATTTACGACTATATTTACATACACAAGGATCCAAATTACTGTGAGAAATCACATTAAAGTAGGAAAAAGAACATATCAAAAATGCTGCAAGAGACTGATGAAACACCAGGTTACAAGGATACTGACTGACTTTTAATTTTTTGGTAAATGTATCCTTTCAAAATGTACTTCTTTTAAAACCAATAATGATAATAATATGTAAACTTTCACTATTGAATTTTCTCTAAACAAATCCGTAGTCTGAAGAGTACTAAATTATGAGGAATTGTCACTTTCAGTTCTATTCCTAGCCCCAAGAAGAGTTTAAAAAGCAATTGTTGCAGCAAAAATAATCCTGAATCGAGGTTAACTTACTATCTTTGCTTTCAGTCAAATCAAAGTGGCCCTTAAGACTGTTATAATAGCTGTACGCATGCAGCGTTGTGCCCTGTCTGGACCCACTCATTGTAAACTTATGTAAGTCCTCATGCAGATTGAGTCACTTGTGCAAGACGGTGACTGGACACTCTAGTTAATAGAATTATTGCCTCTGTCATTGATACAGTTATACTGACACATTAGATAATACGACCAGAGCGCTGTGACGCAAATGTGAGATAGGGAATATTTTATGATTTGGAATTTTTAATACAAATTTTGTGTGTTTTGTACAATTGTTGTGAATTTCCTGTGGAAAACATCAGTTACACAACAATCAAAAAGAGGAACATAATGAGCATAACAGAAGTAATTCAAATTTTAATATCCCTCCCTGTTTACAGTCTTAGCTGTAATGGTTTTAAGCCACGTCTGAATGGAGTGATTTCTTCTCAATTGTCTCTTGAAGTCCCGTAAGATTCAGAAAGGCCAAGTGAGCAACATGTTCCCAACAGGTGAAGATGCTGTCCCTTGATAGCCCAGAACGATTCCATGATTGCATTAAAATGACTGAAGGGCCCAAGAGGAGTAAAATATATCCTGTAATTGTGTTATGTTCCTCATCTTGCCTCGTTAGCCACCTGTTCCTCGTTGTGCCTATCTTAATGTCCAATGTTACTGCTTCCTAGACCTGCCACCGGTGAGGAATAGCATCATAATGGACATTTAAATATGTCATAGTCTGTATTTATAGATCGTGAAAAACCAGGGGAAGTTGATTAGGGAAAAGTGACACTACGACATCTTTACAGGAAGTGGGAACACAGGAAATCAACGTTACTATCCTCGGCCTCATTTCCTGAAGCCGCACAACAGGATGAAACAGATTTAGGCAATGACAGAAAGATATTATCCTCAGAATTGTTACTGCAGAGGTGGACTGGACATCAGGAATAGTAACAGGTGGTCAAAAAGTGACGTACCAATATTAAACACTGTTAATGGCTTTTATTGTATGCTGTTTATTGACTGTTGTTGTTAATTGTCTTTTAAGCAAGGGGAAATTTGAGCAACCGCACTATTTTGAGCGAGTTCTCTGTTTTTGTAAACATAGAAATGAAGTAAACCTGTATAATAAGTCATCTGACTAATTCTAATTGTATTAAAATAAATATTAGCTTGTCCCTTCTGACTGACACAGTATATGTGGCTAGGCTAAATTTTGATTACCTGATGCTTTCTCTTAAGGATTAGGGAGCGTTGGTTGAACTGTAGCATCCTTGTCGGACCCATGTTTAAATAGCCTGTCCTTATCTCTCTCTCTGACCTGTCAGCTGGTATTGAGCCAACAGATTGTGGTTATAACGAGGTAATGAGGTGAATGTCTAGCAGTTGCTGAGGCAGGTTGTGTAAAACTCGGCCACATTGGAAGCCAGCTCTTAAACTTTGGACTAGACTTTAAGTAGCAGTCAGAGTAGCAGACTTAAAACTTCTTTGTGCACTAAAATCCTTGTTCAGCAGAGTGTTCAGTATGTATAATATGCTGGCTGAGTAATATCTCAGTTAGATGGTCCACAGTGTGTGATAAAAGGTTTTCTATTGAAGCTCTTTATCTCATTCCGCGGAAAATGGCTTAATCATAGCGCCGAGCTCGAGTGCTGCACAAATCAACAACCTATCACTCGAGTTCATCTTACGGTCTCCAAACCGTAGAACTCTGGATTCTTTTTGATTGTTTTGACCCAGTTCACACAGTAACATCGACTGTGGGGAAAGATGCTTACTTTGCAGCAGGTCAGTGATAAGCCGACTGGTGATTGTGAACTTGCTGCTCTCCGAAAGGGCCGACAGATTGATTAATCATTAATGGGAACGTTTAACTACGGTCATTTTTGTCAGCCGTGACTGGGGAAACTTTCTGATAAAGGTCTTGATACATAGTCAGGAAGTTCCTGCAGCTGTCTCCTCAGCCTCCTTTCTGCAAAAGGAATTCAGATAAGAGACTTCAGTCTTCTGATGTCCCTGTCTTTACCGTCTTTGGTGGAGCCAATGTTTAGCTAATGCTCTAAACTGTTAGTGGAAATAGGAGAGGATTAGCTTCTCGGAGCATATGACCATTATACTATACAGTCTTCACTAAAAACTCCCTTGAAATAAATATTATTGCTGGCAAATCCGGTGTTTTTAGATTCTTCCCTGAATCAATAATAAGGAGAGACAACATTAAACATTTGGTCATAAGTCAGTGAAGATTTACATCAACGCCGTCATTAGTCTCATGAAGCTTTGAACTTTTCCCCTTCAGCCAGCCCCATTTGTCTGTTGAAGCCACCTTTCTAACATTACATACAAACTCAAATTCTCAGCACAGTGTGGGTGCAGCATTCAGAAAAGCCTGCATAAAAATGCTTGTGCTTGCACTGGCTTGATCCTTAAAACAAGAGACCATAGATCTCTGGCAGCTACGGAGGGCGGCTCTATAGCTGTCTCTCGTCACTCTGACCTGCAATGGAAAAGTTCCTATTTTCTACTCTGAGAGGAAGGCGTGCTTCCGCTTAGTCGGGTTATCCCTGGAAAACAGCCAGGCTGGAGGTTATACACAGAGACTTGGGCTTGAGGCTTACATGTGACCTCAACATGTTGCCCAGAAACAGGATTATGTGAGCGATAACAGTTTTTATTTTCCTGTGCTCTAAATCTCAAGTTTGACCTTAATTAACAGGTCAGACATATATTTGTTTCATTGAATGTAAATGTGGAATTCAATTTGGTAACTTCACTGTGACATTGTCCAGGCTACAGTACAAAAGTGCTGCACACAGAGATGATCATAGGTACCGTGGGTTAGATAACATCACTATGGTATAATTAGCATAGTTCTATGTCAATATGGGCTGAAGCAGCGGGCGACTACCTTTTCATCTAAATGATATGGTCTGCCACTTTAATCCATCAAAGTGGTTCATGCCAGATAGATCTTTTATAAATTCTTACATTGTTCCTTAGTTTTTGATCAGCCATTGTTCGCTTGTCATTGTGTATTTTTTTCTCTTTTTACTTCATTCACAATACTGGAGACAGTATGGCGACCACTCTGGTCAACAAACTTTTCTGTTCCTGTTTAAATCTGGCATTTATATAGCATCTTCTACTGAAGGAACAAAGGCTTAAAACCCCTCCTTGCTGCATCACACGCCGACTTGTGGCCTATGTTGGCATTCAGATGAATGCTGTCTAGCGTTTTATGTGTCCTGCAGTGAATGATCCTTTGAAAGGGTCGGAGGGCTCAGATGGGACAGAGCCACTGTTCTTAAAGGCCATACTGTCTGGACCAGGGGGCTTTTTCAGTGCACATCAGAGAAGCACCTGCAGGGCTCCTCAGAGGTCAGGGGTTAAACCATGCTATGTGCTTTGATATCACACCAGACAACAGACACAAATACACCTTTTTGAAGGATTGATTTATGTCTCTCAAAGATTTTTGAACTGAGTGCATGCTCTTGTGTGTGTGTGTGTGTGTGTGTGTGTGTGTGTGTGTGTGTGTGTGTGCATGCAAATGAATGAATGAATCCTTGTGTTGAATAACCATGCTAGTGTTTTTGCATATTTCGTAATGCAACTTTGCATATTGCTTACCATATTCAAAAGCACTCAGAAAAAGTTGGGCTCCTGTTTATTCGATGGCCACTGATTTCAGATCATGTCGTTAAAGCATTGAAATGCTCTTGCAGAGACTTGTAACTTACTGTCACTTGTCCAGGCAGCACATGCCCGCATTTGTAGCAGTTTTTTTTTCCCCATTGAAGTGCAACACTAAATATGGCAGTTATAAAAATCAAAGGAAAATTCAAAGACACTCTTTTGAACTATTAAAATGCCTTTACTGTCACAGCATGTTCATGTTACATCTTAAAAGGGAGTCAAAGCGTTTTGTGTTAAAAGGATTTTAATAGTTTTAAGTAGAGTGCCTTGGGGTTTGCTTGTGATTTTTATGTCTACATGTGTCTCTATCCAAAGAACACCTATTAACAATCTCAATTTGAGTCCAGGAACCACTCCTAACATTTCTTATTACATTTCTTAACTCGGGTAATTATCCGTTGCAGTATGTCCACTGAGTCATATCAAGATTAAAGTCTTTATCGCCATTGTGTGAAGCAAGTTGCAGCAAAGTCTCCCTCTGAGCCGCATGGCGCAAGAATATAAGATAGATGTCGTAATAAGATAGAATAAAATAAAAGTCATAAAATAATAAAATGGTTGCAATAAAAAAGCATTGTTTCATTACTAACATGTATAATCTCCTTCTGTCGACAGATCAATCAGCGTGCTCTCTGATTCTCTCAGGCAACACCCTTGTGAAAATGGGGTAGTGGTGTTTCTTTCATCATCAATTTAAATAACCTGGATCAAGCCCAGGGCAGCACTTCTCCTGATGTCAGAAGATTCAGAATCCAAGCCCTTTCGCTTCCCGGTGCTGGAGGATGAGGACGGAGCCTCAGGGTGCAGCTCCATGGCGAGGGGGGCCTCCGGATGCAGCTCCATGGCACAGCTGCACCGGATGGGTGGCTACAGCCAAGGCGGGCCTGACCTAGGCCTCCGGTCGGAGGGCAGCGACAGCAGCGGGCAGGACCCTTCCGCCTCACCGCACAAACATCGCAAGAACGCCCGCTCCCGATCGCTCCGCGAGGAGGACGTGGAGATGAAGAGCAGTGGGTCCAGTGGCAGTGGGACCGAATCACACAGCAATGAAAGCCACGGCAACGAGAGTCATGGCAACGAGAGCCACGGGCATGAGTCGATGGGCAGCTCCAATGGCAACAGTAAAGACTCAGCACTGCTTGAGTCCTCTGAAAGCAACAAGAGGTCAGTGGTGGCTCCAGGAATGATGAAGTTATTACTAAGCCTGTTTTGTTTTCTGGCACGTTTACTGTGATTGTCAGTGTAAAAGAGCAGGAGGAGAGTGGGGAGCTACTGTTGTTATCAGCACACTGTGCAGGAATCCTCCATGTATCCAGTGATGTTCAGTCTGGTCATCACACCCTCTTTGGTGACAATAAATCACACTGTTGATTCATTTTTTCAAGATAATTCTCCTGATCTACTGTCCCAGAGAATCTTCTGTCAGCAGTGATATATTGATTCAGGCACACAGTCATAATGGACCCTTAATTACACACAAGCAGTGTAAATCATTAAATATGCAGGGGTATTGGCTTTGAAAGCAATGCAGTGCCAGCACCAATACATTTTTGAAGGCATCCACATGTAGGTCAGCAGAAATGATCGAATCAAATAATGAATTCAAATCGGAGCAGGCCCAAAAAATGGGTCATAGCTGATAAATACTCGTCCAATCTCCGATCACCGCCCAAATTAAGTAAAAATACCAACGTTTTGAGGAATTTGAATGCCAATGCTGAAAGAATCATGCTGTACATCACTTCTCTTCCTTTTGCCCTCGTAGTTAACCTCAGCATATGTACATCGACTGACGTCTTTCAGGAATAAAAGAATAAAAAGCATGTCCGCTTCGCCCTCCACCACAGCAGTCTGTTCATAATGACTGAAGCCATCAGCGTCTGATGTGTTTGTCAGTGTTGATGTGAGTAGATGAATGAGCCAAGGCTGCTGTAATGGCCATACAGTTCGAATCACAGTCAACCCGCTCCATCACTTTTCTCTGACCATGAGAAAAATATGGATGGACATTGATTTAAATAATAGTTTAATACATTCAATGACATTCTTCCTGCCGGCTGAGCGCTTCAGACTGGTGCCAGCCAGACAACATTTTACTTTTGGACTCATGTCCCTGAGGGAGATTTCTTTTCACAGCCAGTACAACACAGATAAAGACAGTCGATAAAAGCTTCATGTCTACTGTCATACATCCAAACTCACAGCCGTGTCGGCGAGGCAATTTGTTCAGGCCTTCTATAACATAAGGGACACACTTCCCGCCGGAAATTTCCAAGTTACTCCAAAACTGCCTAGACGTGACCATAGAGTGTCCAAAATAAGTTCAGACACAACGTAGTCTGTCCAGGACACGAGCCAAGTGGGTAGGAAACTTTGCTTGCTCAAAGTGGGAAGACTGGATTGATGTCATGTAGGAGGCTCGCTCTCTCTTAAAGCCAGATGGGATTTGTCATGCTCTCCAACTCTTTGTTATATCCATAGCAACGCAGTGTTTGTGGCTGTTTATCAGTGGGCGGAACGAGCAGATTTGCGTCACTTCACATGCTTGCTCTCTCACTTTCAGCCCTGCCTCTCACACCCCACTCGGCCTTCATTACAGACCTTTTTGCCTTTTTAAAACCACGCCCTCTTCCTGACCAGAGTGTACAATGTTCTCACGCACACCAGCTCCCTTCCTCGTCTGCTCACGGGATAACTAACTATTTCTCCAATGACGCACTTTCTTTTTCCTTCTTTGTCTCACTCAGCACTCCCTCTCTTCAATTGAACGTCGAACATTTTGTACCCATTTTTTGGATTTTTTCTTTGTCTTTTTTTTTTCTCCAACTCCTCTGTCTCCTTTTCTACTTCTCTTACTCCGTTTTCTCTCTCACTTTCTGGATCTCATTCACGGGAAAAAGCATGTATAGAGGGCAAATTAAGCATGTTGTTCAATGAAAATCTTGATACTTAGTTGATACTCAGTTTCCAAATTTATGCTGAAATAATGAGTAGAGATTAACACATTTGTATTAATTAGCCACCAGGCTTAGATGGGGATTTTTGCTGATTAAAGCCATAGCGTCTGCCATATGTAGCTTTTCCTTGTGTCGCAAAGATCCTGCTTCACCCATCTGTGGCCCTCAGCTGTGCATCATGTATAATAGAGAGGGAGAAAGTGGTTACTTTCTTAGTGGCTGAACAATGTGGGCTAATGTGCCTGTTGAAGGAACAGTCCCACATTTTGGACAGCGTGGTTGATTACTATCACATCCGTAGTCACATGTGAAGATTCATATCTACCATTTTTTTCCTCTGTGCGTCAGAACAGAGGAATACTCGTGACGTGTTCAACAGAAAGACTGGAGGGAGCAGGAAATGCTTCGGTGGCTTCGGTCATGGTGAAGATGGATGCAAATTGAGGGAAAATTATATTTTAAATACGTTATGGCAAGTGCCAAGGAGATAAAAACCTGTTGACATGACATCTGGTGCTAGCATTTTCCAGATGGTATATGGGAGAGAGGAAGGTCGGGCACTCGGGCTGTCACACAAAATGCTATATTTGCTGTCAGCCAAACTCTGCATGATGCCAGGAACAAACATCCTCCCCACCATGAAGCATGGTGCTTGAGGAATCATGCTGAGGAGATGATTCTCTGCAGTCTGCAGGGGACATTTTATTTTCTAACTAGACAATGATCCCACGGAAAAAGTTGATTCAGACCTCAATTTAGTCCAGACTTGAAAGTTGCTGTTCGATCACAGTCCCCATACAGCTTGACAGAACGTGAGCCATTTTTAACTCTGAATTTGACCATTACGCTCTACAGGTGAGCCTTCATAAACTGAGTACACTGTATTCGGTTGAATTAGGTCTCTGGTTGTACTGGGAGAAGGTATTTGTGGATGTTCTGTCTATTCCAAGTCATTTAAGCCTGTTATTTATGGCAACATGTTGTATCTGAAAGATGAGTCAGTATCTCTTGAAAGCTGCTGATGTTAGTGTATTGGTGCACTGATAAGCTTGTAGGCTAATACAGTGTGACACACAAACACACAACCGAGCTGCAACACATGCTTCACCTGAGTCTGCGTGGTTGCCAGTGCCTCAGTTTTGAACAGAGCCCGACAGATACTCCATTTTTGGGGCAGATGTCGCTGCCAATATTAGGAATTAATGCAAATTAACAGTGCTCATTTCTCTACCATTACTGACACCCGCTTGCCAAGCTCAGTGTAGCAGTTCATTTTCTCATTTTATCTCATCCAGAAGAAAACAATCTTTCACACAGCCTTCATTTATAGTCCTATATTTAATTCATAATGAGCAGACAGAATGGACAAAAGACACATCTGCAGCTCCTCTTCGCCTTATTCCTCCATCTCATCTTATATATCTCATATATCTTTTCAGTGTAATGAGATATCCACACGTACACCCGCTGATGAGATAAGAGGTCAAATTTTCTCAAAGCCTCTCAGTGGAAGGTTTCTAAACCAGGCCACCTTGCCCTGATCTTCAACTTGAGCAGACTAATATCCTGCACGGAGCAGAGACCAAAGCAGAAGCTCTTCTGCCTCTTTGGGAACTCTCTTTTTGGAGCCTGTTTCCACGATTTATAGACTTACTACAACGGCACAAATTAGCTAACCGAACACTAATACGTGCTCAGACTGCTCAGTCTAAAACCAGCTGTTTCATTCTTGAGCACTGAAGGGCTATATTAGATACCTACTTGTGCTCAGTGAGGCTATTTTTGAAGGTGTTTTCTATTCTAAGCCAGGTAAGCAGGTTATATATAGTAACCTGAGATGTAGCACAGGTGAGTCAGTATCTCACAGCTGTTAATAGTCTTAAGGTAAGCTTGTGAGCTAATAAAGTAGACAACATACCCACAGAGATAAGTGTCTTACCTCTGTTTTAGTCTGACTTTATTGTCTTACTAACACAGATGCACAGTCCCTGTCCTTGGATTAAATTGGCTAAAACTACGGGGGACTCTGTGCGTTTACTATTTTAGCTACTGATTCTTTAGAGCCTTTGGATTTGCTCTTGTGCTACACTGCAATTGGGATCATTTAAGAGTTAAAATTGCTGTAGAGAAAAGGAAACAATAAGTTACTTGAATGATAAACTATTTAGCACAAAATAATGATAAAATAACAACTGGCCCAATGAAATCCAACCCATACTGAGGCTGCTTTATGGCTAGATGTTAACTTTTCTTTTGCAAGGTTTCGGGTATTTCAATGCCAGGGCTCGCCTCCCTACATGCAAATGTTCCACCACAGCAAGTATAAGAAGTATTTTTCCCCTATAGCAGAATGGTAATGGCCTTCCTCTACTGCTGTCACAGAGCTATGGAGATATATCTGACCATGCAAGACTTCTGTTTTAGTCCACAGACTTACTACCACACAGTTAATTAGCTTACCGTGATAAACTGTTTCTCAGTCTAATACACATTCGGGCTGCCCAGTCTAAAACCAGCTGTTGCATTCTTGAGCACTGAAAGCCATATTAGATAGAATTAGGCCCCTTCTTCTGCTTAGAGAGGCTATTTGTAAAGGTGTTTTCTATTCTTAGCTAGGTAAGCAGGTTATAATTAGCAGTCTGAGTTGTGATGAGTCATTTTAATGTATTTGTGCGCCGTTAAGCTTGTAGGTTAATGCAGTGGGGCACACGCACACATTCTTCGGCTGCAATCACAGAAGAAGCCCATTAGATGTATTGAAACCTACTGAGTCCAGAGTCTAGTATGAACTTACACACTATGCATAAAATATGTATTAAATATACTGTTTCTAATTTATTTTGTAGTTCAGCATATTAGCTATTGAAAATCAGACTGTTTTATATAACCTAGTATAGTTTTCGTCAAAATAAACAGCACAAACATTGAGCTTTATCCATTTATGTAACTCTCTATTCACTACCATTGGCCCTTGATTTTCAAGCTGTGCCCTGCTCCTAGTTGAATTTAGCCCCCTTAACTCCTGCTGTATTAGGGCTTCCCTGCTGTGCACCTTTGAGCTTTTGACACAGGTCCTGTGAGAGTGACCTCAGAATTGATTTTCTTTTGTAACCCGGCTGCTAAATGAGACCTGAAGCTGCGTGAAGTGAACAAATAATAGATGATTCACACGAGGTTGTCCATGTGTAATTTAATAAAATGGTAAAAGCAAAGAGCGAACAGAGTTAACCAATTTCAGCTGAAAGGCCAGCCTCATCCACCAAGCAAACCCTGGCAGAGACGCGGACAAAATTACAGTTTATAGCACACTCAGAGAGCCCTCGAGAAAGGGAGATTTTCCCAAAACGATGTCCAGCTAGCCAGACAGCCTTGGGTGTACCCGACATGCGTCCGGGGAGCACATAGTGCTACAGTGCACAAACACGTTAACATAAATCAGCGAGGTCTGTGTCTAAAAGTAGGTCAAACAGTTCATACTAAGGCCAGGTCATAATTCACAGTGCTAAAAAGGTGTAGTAAACCATAAGGTTTATGTTTTTCTCTTTTTTGAGGTTATTAAAGTCATTTGTTTCGTAGCAAATTTTTTAATTATCTTTCTCTCCCCCACAGCTCCAACTCCCACAGTCCATCTCCTCCCAGCAGCTCAAATGCCTTCAGTCTGCTGAGCTCAGAGCAGGACAACCCATCAACCAGCGGCTGCAGGTTAGTCGGCCAAACACTGCTCCAACACTGAAAACTCCTCTTTGTTTAGCGACAACACTACTAACGAAATGTATGGTTTACGCTAGAAGTTACCTATTTTTATGAATCTATTTTTTATCTGACTTGCCATCGTGCACGTGTGTGTGATTATGCAACTTGCAGTAGTGAAGAGTCCGCCAAAGCCAAGACTCAGAAGGAGGTGCTCAAAACTCTGAAGGAGCTGAAGCTTCACCTGCCCGCTGAGAAGAGACACAATAACAAGTCATCCACATTGAACGCCCTCAAGTATGCGCTGCGTTGTGTCAAGCAAGTGGAAGGTAAACTAACTAAGTTTAGTTCATTTTTGTTTAAGCTCTCTATGCGTTCAATTTGCACAACAAGAATGTCTTTTCTTTGGAATTCAGGAAGTATTGTAGCTAAATAAAAAACCCCAAAAGATACGTAGTCATAACTTTCTGCAGGAAGGAACATTTTAGCAGTAGTTTCATGGGTAATGGTCTGCAGAGGCTTAATTCTAGCCTAAATGTTTGCAGATGGAAATGGGCGTGTAGAGGTTCAGAAGTGCAGCCTGGTTGTTGCACATTATGACGCATTTTAGCGAAGTAACAGGACATTTTTCATCAACAAAGAATTTTGTGACTTCAGTATGAATACATCATCATTTTCTTGGACTCGTCATCTTGGTTCATCAACGTTGTTTTCTTATTCCATGTTGTATGTTATGTTCTGACCAGAGTTTAATAAATCCCTTTGCGTCTTGCAGCCAATGAGGAGTATTACCAGCTGCTGATGATCAATGACAGTCAGCCCTCAGGCCTGGATGTATCCTCTTACACGATAGAGGAGATAGACAGCATTACTTCTGAGTACACCCTCAAAAACAATGTGAGTCATCGAATTATCTTTAAACTAATAGAAACGTCTTTTTATTATAATACGTAGCTGCTGATACTGGTGTGTGATTGTGGCTTGGATCTCTTCAACAGGACATTTTTGCAGTCGCAGTCTCTCTCAACACGGGAAGGATAGTCTACATTTCCGATCAGGCTGCCTCCATCCTCAACTGTAAGAGAGATGTGTTCAAGAACACCAAGTTTGTGGAGTTCCTGACGCCGCAGGATGTCAGTGTCTTCTACAGCTTCACAACGCCTTACCGCCTGCCCTCCTGGAGCATGTGCACTGGAGCAGGTACATGTCTGCAGGCACAGTGGCTGCATTTACACGCACACTAATATTCCCACATTCCCAGCATTTTATATTTCAATATTTCAAATGAGTCCTTGTTTCGACTGTGGCATTTGCTGATTACGACATGTGAGATATGTTGGAGTTATTTAGGTTTTTGGGAGCATTCTTTGGACATGAATACAGTGCATTGAATATGTGTCTCAGTAGGGCTTTTTACCGCAGTTTGTGACACACAGCGCCTTGCCTGTTTACAGTCAGCTCTGTGTGTTGTCATAGATACGTTGTACACAGACAAACTCACCAACAGTTAGCTGGGGTAGAGATGAACGCACAAAAGAAAAGCCCAGATTTCTGGTCAGAAGGTTAAACACGGCCACTTTTAAATATTATGAAAGGCCTGGATAGCAACAGGTTTTTTTAATTCGACACAAAGAAGCAAAATGGTACAAGTTGCTGTTGCCAGCCTTTTTACCGCAGTTTGTGACACACAGCTCCTTTCCTGTTTACAGTCAGCTATGTGTGTTGCCGTGGATACGTCGTACACAAACAAACTCACCAACAGTTAGCTAAGGTAGAGATGAACGCACAAAAGAAAATTACCAGATTAGTGGTCAGAAGGTTAAACACAGCTGCCATGCCTACAATAACATGTTAGGGCGTGTGATCACAGTAAGCATGCAAACAGGAATGTCAGGAGAATATTCTTATTCATTAGCCATGTAAATGGCTCATTGTCACTGTCTAAAAGTATTCTCAAAGTACTTTGGATGTATACGAAAATGTATTGGAGAAATAAATGAGTGATAAGACCCCTAGTAAGTCTATATTACACAGGCTGCCATCAGCATGGGGCATGAAGTTCAAGTTGACCTGACCTCACTCATTAATGAGAATGAATTTAGTTGCCCGGTTTTACTCAGCTGGATAGAATAGACTTACATTTTTTTTCCCCTGTTATTTTGACTAATACACCAAAATGAGACTCAACCCTGATTAAATTCATCGCAGTTAAGTGCAGAGCTGCGCTCCTAGATGATGTTTTTGGATAGAATTAATCAATGCTTGATCGCCTACGGGAGCTGTGACCGTGACCAGCATTCAGCTGGATCATGTTGCTTTTGAATTAAAACATTCTTTCCCCGTTTCAGAGTCGTCACCGTCTGACTGCATGCAGGAGAAGTCCTTTTTCTGTCGTATCAGGTGGGTGTTGGTTCAAACATGGTGTCAGGCCATCTGCTGCTCATACCTGTTTGTGGTTTTATTCATACTTTTCGTTCCACTCTAGATGTTTTTAAACTAGTCTGTGACATCATATGCTTGTAAACTGTAATCAGATGCTTTTTCCAGGTCAGTGTTATACATATTTAACACACACTCACCCACACCTCACTGTCCTGTACTATACTGTCAATATTTTCCATTGACTTCCAAACCCCTTCAACATGCTCTGATCTAAGCACTGACCTGGTGTAAAAATGACCATGAATTGTCATCACACTTTAAGTCTCAAACTAGAAATCTAAGAGTGCACTTATCTTCATTTGCTCACTCTCATTCAATGTAGGCTGGTACTGATGGAAAAACATCTAACACTGCCCCCTTGTGTTAAAAAACTTGAAATGTAAAATGCACACAAACTTGGGCACAGATGGCACTTTAAAAGAACAGACAATTTTAATATGACTTCATTTAATTTAACATTTCTCTCATTCATCTCCAGTGGTGGGAAGGAGTGCGAGGGTCATCTGAAGTACTATCCATTCCGCATGACACCCTACCTGATGAAGGTCCAAGACACTGTACACGAGGACCAGTTGTGCTGCCTCCTGCTGGCTGAGAGAGTCCACTCTGGCTACGATGGTAAGAACCTGACTGCAGGTTTGAGACGTCAATTCAGCGACCACTAAATAGAACAGAAAGGTCAGCTAAAAGGTCTATAATCGTAGGGATCCTTTTCTAAAGCCACTTGGATAGTTTGAGGAAAGAAATTGAAGACTTTCTATCTAATTTCTGTCTAATTTGGTTGAATTTTTGGCCTTTGATGATTCAATTCTTCTCTCTTCCTTAAAGCACCCAGAATTCCAACAGACAAACGCATCTTCACCACCACACACACTCCTAGTTGTGTGTTTCAGGATGTGGATGAGAGGTAAGCCATGGCGGCATGTTTTTACTCCTGAGATATCAGTTCTGAGTATTGGCACACAAATCACCAAACCATCAGAGGATGATAGAATTGATTTGAAGTGATTTTTCATGTTTTTCTGTGCATTAGGGCAGTTCCTCTCCTCGGGTACCTCCCCCAGGACCTGATTGGCACGCCAATCCTCCTCCACCTGCATCCCAATGACCGGCCCATTATGTTGGGTATTCACAAAAAGAGTGAGTCCACAGAATTTAACAGATGAAGGCAAAAAACTTTTATGTCTGTAGGCATCATGATCTGACTGTATTATTTTGGCTTTCTCTGCAGTCCTTCAGTACGCAGGGCAACCGTTTGACCATTCGTCCATCCGGTTCTGTGCGCGAAATGGCGAATACATCATTCTTGACACCAG
Source organism: Pagrus pagrus (assembly GCF_965226575.1). Classification (NCBI taxonomy): domain Eukaryota; kingdom Metazoa; phylum Chordata; class Actinopteri; order Spariformes; family Sparidae; genus Pagrus; species Pagrus pagrus. The sequence continues at coordinate 9,657,316 of NC_140196.1, forward strand.
CTGGTCCAGTTTCGTTAACCCCTGGAGCCGCAAGGTCTCCTTTGTTATCGGGAGACACAAAGTGCGCACGTGAGTGTTACTGTCCTGTATGCCTTAGCGGATATATGGTCCGTCACTCTTTGATATTCATAAAAAGACATTTTATAAACCAGTAGCTGATCTGCTGATGTGCTTTTTGTTGTTGTGTATCAGGGGCCCTGTAAATGAAGATGTTTTCTTGGCCCCGTCCTCGACTGTGGCCGAGATGAAGAACATGGAGTCTGACATCCAGGAGGTTACTGAGCAGATTCATCGGCTCCTCCTACAGGTGAGAGAGGATAAGGAGGGATAGAAGGGGGGACATACAGTATAGACCTAATCACTGTGATGTTGCAAACCTGTAGTAGTAATCATTTGTAACTATTACGTATAAAGTCACCCTGCTTCATCCTCTCCGCCTTTTTAACTCTTCTTCTTTTTGATTACTCTCTGCCCTCTATATCTGTGATCAGCCGGTTCATAACAGTGGCTCCAGTGGCTACGGCAGCCTGAGCAGAAATGACCACATTCTGGGCATGACCTCTTCTAGCGAGAGCCTCGAAAACGGCAGTGGGAGCAAAATGCGACAAGTGAAGGAGGAAGTGAGCGACAAAGCCAGACCTGTGAGTAAATACAAGCATCTCCAGTTTATTACAGTGTGTTCCAGCCCACGTGTTCCTGCTTGATTAGGATGATATGGCAGCAGCAGAAACTGGGTTGTTGCACTTGGAGTCTCGTTTTTAAAACAGTTGTCTTGTGTCTTTATTTCACAGCGAACGTTTCAGGAAATCTGTAAAGGAATTCACCTTCAGAAGAGCCAGGAGCAGCAGACAACCAAGCCACACAACAAGAAAAGCAACGGCAGTAAGTCCAGCTTATTACAAACTGCACGTTTATTTGTCCGTGTTTGAGCGCAACTAACTCGTGACCTCCCTCCAGTAGAGTCCGTACAGAAGAGCTCAGCGGTGGTGCGGCCCAAAGACTCAGCGGCTCCTCGCAGCCTGAGGGACACGGAGGTCACAATGGAGGAGAGTAGGCCCGCCGTCCAGGAGGAGATGACGTTCAATGATCAGAACGGCTACTCCTACCAGCAGATCAGCTGTCTGGACAGTGTTGTCAGGTACGGGGATGAAGACAGACATAATTTCAAAGAATGGTCCTCATGCACATGAATTTTGTAGCTTACTCGCTTTTTGTTGTTATGATTCCTGCAGGTACTTGGAGAGCTGTAATGTTCCCATCACCATGAAGAGGAAGTGCCAGTCTTCCTCTAACACCACGTCATCTAACTCAGATGACGACAAGCAGAAAGGATCTAACAGCATGCAGGCGTCTGAAGGTATGTTTCACCACATCAGTTCCTACCATAAATTGATATCAGACTCTTAATGTCACCTTAGAGGGACAGTTAAAGCTGCTGTAAGTGATATATTTTTATTCAAATAAGTGTTAAGTGCTCTATATTATAGAGTGTATGGTCAGTAACCCATGTCTTTCCTCCCTCCATTCATGCAGTTAAAGAGAAAAGAAATTTTCTGGTATCACTGTCCACTTTATCCAATCAGGACAGAGAACTCCATAAAGAGGCGGTCCTGTCCGCTCATGAACAGGCAGAGAGCAGGATCCTCCTGTTTGCTGCTCTGTCTGGCGATAACCGCTCTTTAGCTAAAGCGACGACAATGCTTACAGCAGCTTTAATAAAAATATTAATTACTTTTTTTATATAGCACCTTTCAAAGACAAGTTACTTATTGCTTGACAATAAAATAATATAGATAAAGTAAATGAGAAACAGAACTTGAGATATGCACAAGATAAAAAAAAGATTTTCAAAAGGGCAAAGTGCAAAGGCCTTAAGAGACAGCTCACCCCAAAGTCAAAAATACATACTTTCCTCCTACCTGTAGTGCTATTTATCATGAATGCAATCGGTGCTTAAAGCACCAAAAACATACATTTGTGGGTTATCTTGAATAACCAGGTCATGATTTCCAGATAGAAACATTGCTGTCCAGTTTTCAAATGTATTTTTTGGCACTTTGAGCACCACAAGCCGAGTGCCATCTAGTTGCATTATATTCGAGAGCAGGCTGATATCTCTCCAGCCGAAAAATATGTATTTATAATTATGGCGTGAACTATTCCTTTAAGGCCTTCGCACTATGCCCTTTAAACTTCTCTCTCACACTTTTCACTACAATGCCAGTTCCTTTTTTAGTATTTCCTGTTCTCTGTTCTCTTGGCAGAACCAGCCCTGTTGAAGGATCAGTCTGGTCTCTCCGCTTTGGATGTTCGAGACAAAAAGTCCAGTGACGCTGCCTCAGCGGTAGTGGGCACCTCGCTGCCCCTACCTGTACCTAACAAACCAGAAAGCGTGGTGTCCATAACCAGCCAGTGTAGCTACAGTAGCACCATAGTGCATGTTGGGGACAAGAAACCTCAACCAGAGTCAGGTACAGTGTCGTCAAAAAGTGTCTTCTTCCAACCTGATAGCCTCTGTTTTTGGGTATTTGATATACAATGAGGTCAGATCAGATGAGTAACATAGTCCTTAGTAATTCGAGGACCATATCACTCACTTATAATGGTATTAGCCAAGGTAAACATAGTGATAGGTTGCACCATATCAGCAGTAATAACTGTTTGATGGTTTCTTAAACTTTGCAGAATTTCTTCAGCTCAGATACAGTTGTAGATTTTCAAGCACCAGTTACTTATTTTAATCCCTTTAATATATTTTAAACATCTGAAGCTACTCAGTGTGACATATATGCAGAAACAGAAGAAATCAGGGAAGAGGAAAATGTTTTTTTACAGCACTGTAAATGAAACTTTGTGTGTGTATGTGTGTGTTTGTGTGTGTGTATGTGTGTGTGTGTGTGTACGCACTTCTTTCTCTGTGTTTTGTATTTTTGAAAGTGTGTGTGTGTGTGTGTGTGGTTTATCAGTGGATGTTTGGCAACTTGTCTCTTAAACGCAGCTTGTATCTTCAATGTGCAGAAAGGTTTGCAGGGTAATTGGGTCCCGTCCAAAATGGCCGCATTAGTGGTGATAAGAAATTCTTCTTTTTTTTTAATTGAATCACAAAAAAAAGCTCGATACACGATTGGCATCTCCACTTCCCATTTCATTCAAAATTGTTACACACAACAAAAACGAAAATAATGATGTTAATGTAGTTTTGCGTTCGCGACATCGTTACGTTGCCATGAAAGTTTTATCAACTGCATTAACATGAATGCCAAAATACACTATTACGCTCTCTCATCATGCAAGAGCAATAATAACCCAACTACTGCTGCATTCAGAGCAGCTGGTTCAAAGGCCGCTCTACCTAATCAGTAATCCGCCCGCCTCGAACGTATAGTGTTACATCGTTTTACAACTTTGAAGCACATTGGAATATTTAATTTACAACAGTGGCGGCATAAAGATAAAACGAATCTGTGCAAATTGTTATATAAAGGTAGAATTTTTTAAATATATATATAAAAGTCACAAATCCATTCAATAGCCGCTGTAGTAATCACTGTAGCCAAAGTGACCTCATGATGATACATCACTACAGTTTCCGACTGGTCAGTCTTGTCATTCGACCACAGGCCTCCATTTGACAGCTTCTTCCATTTTTCAACATTGCTTTTGTTGTCGTCACTGCTAATGTCGAACAAAACTGTTCCAGCTATAAAACTCTACCCTTTCATTGCTCTACAATATGTTAAAGTGCTTTCTCCATGTGTCATTTGTATAGAGATCATAGAGGATGTCCCGAGTACAGGAGAGACGGTAGAATCCGTCCAGAACATCTGGGCTCCTCCTCTTTCTGCTGTTTCCCCTCCCTGTCAGGAGAGGGAGTCCTACAAGAGGCTGGGATTGACCAAGCAGGTTCTGGCAGCCCATACGCAGAAGGAGGAGCAGGCCTTTCTGTATCGCTTCAAGGAGCATCGCAGCATCACGGCACTCAAAGCAAACTGTTCTCAGTACCTGGAGCGCCAGAGAGGACAGATGGCCAGCAATGGTGCGTCTGACCACCACACTGACACATCACATCAAAAGTTTTTAAAGAATAACGGTTGTTATTTTTGTAGTTTCTGTCTTTAATATTTCGCTCAGCAAGTTAACAGCTGATTACAAAAAATACAAGATGTCAGATGATCATATATGGTTTAAACAAACTCCAGAGGTTAGCCAAAGTCTAGAGGAGAAAAAAAACATTATTTTTATATAATATATTAATATTACTATTTCTGTCTTTAACCTCTAGCTGCACCAGCTGCTCGCTCTCTCAAGCCAGGTGCCGAGCCCACAACGCGGCGGGGCACACGTATTAAGAGGAGCAAGTCAAAGAGAGCGAAGCAGATCGAGTCCTCGGACAGCACAGTGTCTCGTCACAGACGCCAGCACCTCCGGCCTCCTCGTCTTAACCACGGACTCAACCCGACCTCTTGGTCTCCCTCTGAAACATCTCAGTCAACTTTCCCCATGGCCTACCCCTCCGTGATGCCTGGCTACCCCCTCCAGGTTTACCCCAGAGACAGCTCCGTAGCTCCCCGCACAGACCCCACTCTACATGGCTGTAGGGACAATCAGGGCCCCCAGGCTCCACCCTGTCCGCCAATCATTCATGCGCCTCCCTACACCGCCCCCATGGTCACCCCCTTTGTGGCTCTAGTGCTGCCCAACTATGTGTACCCTCCAGTGGCCACCGGACTGCCGCCCCCACAGCCAGTGTTCCACGCAGAGACTGGTGGCTTCCCGACCCAAACACAGCCTTTTTGTCAGGCTGCCTTCCCAGTCCAGGTCCCCTTCACAGCTCCTCCTTCCTTAAGTGTTCAGAACCAGTTCAACTCCCAGAACCAGTTCGCTCCTCAGGCCGGCTACCTGGCCCCTTCGTTCTTCTTCCCCCCATCCTCGGAAACCCCAAAGGCCCAAGCGGAGGGCCTGTCTCGCTCCTCTACACCGCAGTCTGGAGGCCCGGCGTCCCCACCCCTGTTCCAGTCTCGCTGCAGCTCACCCCTCAACCTGCTAGAGCTGGAGCTGTCGGTGGACAGGCAGGACAGCACAGCGCTCTCCTCTGGAGGACAAGGGAATAATACGGCAGAAAGGGAGAAAGGAGCAAGTGGCAGCCAGGCCAAGGAGAGGGAGCTGAAGCAGGTAAATAAAAGAACAAGCCTCTTTTTGTTTGATTTCTTCATTCCCTTTTCTTTCCTTCACCTTACGAAAGACTCCCAATGCCTATGACTGTTATCCTCACCTGTAACATTCTTAAACTGTCAGGTTAACATTGTCAATCCCCCGCTGAATTGTATCACTGTGGCTTGTTTGAACTCAGGCTGTGGCATGTTCCCCCGAGACATTCATTCACACGTCTCTCAGCCTGTCAGGATTTAATGCCACCGTCACAGTGATTCCTCCACATTGTTCACTGTACTGCTACTGTATTGATATGCCATGTGAAGTCAAGTCAGTCTAGACTCCTCAGATGCAATGTGGTCCAGGGTGTTAACACATTGTGTTATTATCCCTTACACCCTATAGCCATCTCTCAGTGTCCTTGGTCCACCAGGACCCTTGTTTTGCGAGGACACGCCCTGTGTCTGTGAGCGTTTGTCTTGGGATAAAGTGTTCTCTAGGCTGAGGGCTTGCAGCAAAGAGGTAGGCGATTCATCAGAAACCTCCACACTTCCTCCAATCCCATTCCTCCCCGATTCCATATGTCAATTATAACTGTAACAGCTTCTTTTTTTTCTTTTCAAATTTAAGTCTTGCATTGTCCATCCAGTAAAACGTATTGACGAGGGAAACTGATTTTAAATAAAGCATGAGGAACTTTAAAAACTCACTAGAAAAGAGTAACTTAAATATAGATAACACACTTGTACTGTATGAAGGACTGTATGTTCATATGCATACGTGCTTTGATTTTGCATGCAAGAACCATACCAAGGTTTAAACCATACAGTAAACATGAGCAGTGGAAACCCAAAAGAAAACAGTGCAGAAGTTATTTTCTCTGTAGTGTATTATTCTGAGATGTGACCACGACCAACTACAACTGTCCTCTGTTACACATGAATGCAATTATTTTTTCCCCAGCTAATACGTTGATGAAACAGGCTCCATTTTAATGATTTGCCCCACTTCAATCAGCTGGAGAAGGATCAGCATCACTGTCTGGTTTCAGCCTTATTATGTAGCGATGGTAATCAGATGGTATTGTGTACCAGGTGATTGGTAGGATGGACAATTTCCCCGCTCACAGCAGAAACATGCTCCCAGTTGAGTCTTAAAAGGCAGAGGCAATATGTAACACAGCTGATGAGACTGCACCTGTGTTATAAAGAAGCAGGAGATGGAGGAGGTACTCCAGTCTGTCGACCAGAACTGTGAAGTAAAACTCTTCTTTGGTGTTTTAATTCTTTAATGTTTTTGTTTTCGCAGGCAAGTTCACGTGGCGACGGCAACAACAGCGACGTCAACTCTTTGTCCAGCGACATGTTGGACATTATCCTCCATGAGGACTCCTGCTCAGGCACTGGCTCAGCCACGTCGGGGTCCATGGGCTCACGGTCCAACGGCTCACGGTCCAACGGCTGTGGGACTTCAGCGAGTGGGACGTCCAACAGCGGGACATCTCAGAGCAGAACGTCAGGCAGCAGAGGCTCGGCCAGCGGGACCTCCGGCAGCGGAACAGGTCTGTTTCAACATCTTATCGATTATGTTGAGGTGGACTTCGCCTGAACCTCTGGCACATCCATGTTGTCCTTTTTAATATTCTGTCTTTTTGTGGAAAAAATCTTTGATACAAATGTGAACTGTGCTTTTTTGGTTTTCTCAGGAAGCAACAACAGTAGCAATTACTTCGGCAGCGTGGACTCATCCCAGAACAGCCAGAAGGTCAACGGTCACAGCGAGGGAAGGTCGATGGAGATGGAGCAGAGCGACCACTACATCAAGTAGGTACTGCAGGACCCGCTGGGGCTGCATACTACCAACACTGATGACAAGGTCATGATGACATATCAGCTGCCCTTGTGGTGAGTTGGAGGACAGGGGTGTAGCCTGTGAGGAGTAAGAGAGTGGCCCAGTAGACTGTGTGATAGTTTATCAACCTTCTGTTTGTAATGGAAGGCTGAGGGTCCAGGCACACTGTCCTGTTACAGACAGGCTACCTGTTTATAGATGACAGAGGAAGTGTGAAAGGTGTCGTGATCGCTCAAAGAACTAACATCAACAACGGCCGACACCTGTGTCTCGGCCAAAAAGCTGCACATAAACACTGTTTACTGTTTAATTCCTTGCAGCAGCATTGCCCACATGATTTTCTATTGTGGTCAACTTCACTAGATGAAATCAGTGTACATGACTCACACTGGAGCTGATTGCAGTGGCACTTTTTGACCACTAGATGACACCCTTACTTTTATACTCGGTTGATACGATGTGAACTGAGGCTGTAGATGGTATCAGCTCTGTAGGTTAAACACTATGATAACTAAGATAAGTACGAAAATCAAAGTTGCTTGTTAGACCATCGTCCAAACCACTTATCCAGAAACCCAACCCTCAGTAAGACTACTCAGATATGAATGCTGCGTCGAGTGTTAAATGTGGATGTGTGTGTGTGTCTGCAGTGACATCCAGAGAGTGCTCCGAGAGGACCGAGAGAAGCTGAGACTGCTGCACAAGAGCCAGCCACGCTTCTCAGAGGAGCAGAAGAAGGAGCTGTTTGAGGTCCACCCCTGGATGAAGAAGGGAGGTCTGCCAAAGGCAATAGACATCAAGGTAGAATGAGAGTTTAAGTTAAATTCATTTCATTTTAGTCAGGAAAAAATATAGAAAAATTGGGGAAATGACAAAAATTGGGAGCTCTTTACCCTCCAGGCAGAGGACGAGATTAACCAACATATAATAGGGATGGTAAATGATTATTATAGCCATGTTATGCAATTGTTATTGTTTAGAAAGTGATGCATATGTCATACGTCACACTAGACATCGATTATGTAGTGTTATAACCGTCACACGTCTTTTGCTTTAAAAATGCTGGTAAGCTATCCAAAATCACACACTGGGGCAACATTATGCCACTGTTGATTGGTTCAGTGTAAGAATGGCATTATGAAGGGTCTTTATCGCCGCTCTATTGTGGAATCTCTTTTTAAAAAAAGCCTTTGTTTCCATGGTTTCTCATCGTCCTACTGCATATCTCTCCTTCTCATCTTCATATCTCATTTGAATCTGTGTGTGTCGTCCAGGTGTGCGCCTGCTGTGAAGGCACCTCAGAGGCGGCAGCAGCTGTAGTGGAGGCGGCGGAGGATCATCCTGACCTGGACATCGCTGACACAGACTCGGGGGAGGTCGGCTGCCAGCAGAGGCCCGGAGAGGAACCCACGAACACTGTTGTCATTTCCTGCCACGGTCCTTCTCTTGGCACGACAAGCTAGACGATAAACTGCTAAAGACTCTCGGAGTGACTTTCATTACCCATCAGCCTCTTGTTGTGCACGACTGTGAAGAAGGACTTCATTTTACAGGATCTTCAGACTAAGCTCTTCATTACTGTCTCTGTCTTGCTGTTGTTTCTGAGTTGAGCATGTTCAGATGTCGGTGGGAAAACCAGCTCAAACAGTGAAGATTTGAGTAGAATGTGAATATCTGCAGTGGACATCAAAGTACTGCTTATTCGATTTTAAAATGCTTATAAGCTGCACCTTTTCTTGGTTCTAGCAGGTGGTGCTGGACTATGTGATTACGTGTGTTCATTCATTCGTTTCTGTGTAGCCGCAGCACGTAGGGAAAGCCTTTTACGCACCGATCAGGAGATGCAGAACAAAATGTTCTCACGCAGCCAGCTGTAAGGCAGAGGTCAAACAAACGTGAACCAATCGCAGACTACTTTATTCACACGTCAGGAAGTGGCTCAGCAGCATTTCTAACCGTTGCGGGCAATCAATGAATTCAGTTTTTTTGTGTGACGCAATTTCCTCAGTTTCAACAACAGAGGAACGACAACAGCTACGTCAGCATGTGGTGAGAACAGGTGGAGTTAAGTTGGTTTCAGTCGCTCCTGTCATGCATAGCCATCATGCACAGGTGCACTTTGTGGTCTGCACTGGAAGAACAACAGGGGTGAGACTCCTGTACATCTGCGCCGCGTGCCCCCATTAGTTCCTATGGAGGACTGAAACTGCCGAAAATCAAATTTAAATACAAAATGAATTTGCCATTAAATGTAGCCATAAGTCATTTATAAGATAAATTGATATTTATTTTGATTTGCTTCTGGATGTATGTGCCTTTTTGTTTTCATTCCCTGAATTATGTTCCCATTTAAAGCAACCTAATGTTACTTTTTTACCTTAAAATAACAGCTACAGAATAATTTTAAAGGTACAGCGTCTTATAATAGCGTGGATGGTGCCCTTAACTTAGCCACTCCGCCCCCCTATCACTTGTTTCTGCACTATGTAACTTCAGAGAGACATCACAGCGTTACATACATGTTTACTTCAACATACAAGTGTTTGTCAACACATAACATTGTTGACATGAGTTTTTTGTAGTCAGAACATACGTTACATCTGACAAACTGTTACAGACCTGGGATTTGTATTTATGACAGTCGTGTTGCACTAGAAAATGAAATGGGAAAGTAAAGAAGAAGGGAATCAGTAAAAAGGTGAATAAATACAGAGGCGATTAAAACAGAAATATCAATTTATGTCACATTTTTAAAAAATTACTAATGCCTTTATTTATTTTTAAATGGTGCATTTAATGGCATTTTTTTTTTTCTTTCTGTTTTTATTACTTTTGATTTTGGCAGTCTTGGTCCTCCGTATCAGATATAATCACTCGGAGGAAATTAAACAGAAATGTAAATTCTGAAGACAATCAGGTGCAACACAGTGTAAGCTACATTTACTCACCAGCCCATCATGTTTGATTTTTAATTTCTGAGAATGTATAACTGAATTGCAGTTGTCTTACTTGTAGCTCCCCTGATGCAGCCTTAGGGTCTCATTCTTTGTAGTATTTCCCTTCACGATGCAGCACTTTTTTTCTGTAGCAGCTGTGAAACTGTCGCTTTGATTTCACAGATGCCTTTCATTTAAGGAAAGCATATTTATCGCATTTCAACACTTGTGTAAATGCTTGTCCTTGACTCTGAATATATATATTTTTACATACGATATTTTTTTTCTGTACAAAGATTCTTTTTTTTTTTAAGTTATGATGGAAATTCAAGCTTAAGCTGGACCAAGATTATATATATTTATTGTAAATACTCTTTCAAAAAAATGTGAGTTGTGTAATAAACGCAAGGACGATTCCCACCATGGACTGGAAAATACTGTACTGGTGTTTATGGCGGGTGATAAAAAAATAAAGTGGGGAGAATATTGATGTTTTCCCCAGTTTGAGAGTGTGCCACATGACACTTGAAATGTTCTGATGTCGGCCCCTCATAAATATGGCAGAGAGCATCCTGTGGAAGTGACTGCAGCTCATCACTGTCCAGAACAAACATGTGGCCACTTCAGAAGTCAAGGTTTAGGGTTATTGCACGGGTATAAAGCAGCTCAGACAGATGTCAAGTGACTGTGTGGAGAGCTTTCCTGCACTTTGAAGCTTATGCTGTGATTTGAAAAACTGCTCTTCTTTGGCAACTTGAACATTTCCTGAATTTTGTCATTCGTCTTTCTGTTGTTTGAACTGACACTGACAACATCGCACCTTTTTATTTTTCCTTATATTTGTTAAAAAAAAAAGTTTCTTTTAATAAAATGACGCATAACTTACGATGGAGTGTGTTTCTTCATTGCGCACAATGCGGCGCACATCAGCCCTAAAGTGGACAAGTACTGCAGACATGACTGCCTGTTTGCAGCAGATCGATGGTGAGGAGGCAGCAGCTGATCGGGGCATTGGCTGAATGGAAAAAGTACCTCAGATCTCACAATATTATCAATAAGTCGTCTTTGTGTTTTTGCTCCTGAAGTCATGACATTCACCTTCCCGGTGCAAACGGATGTCTGGCCGCCCCTCTGAAAACAATAGCCGAGCTGTGCTGTGGTGTCTGCAGACAGTCCACGGCTCAGCAGGCCTGATCAAAGCGAGCCTCGGCCCTCCTCTCTTCACACCTCCACCGCATTTACACACCACCGCCCTCCCGCAGCGGTCATTTGCACCTCTGGAGCCCCGCAAATCCGGTCTAGTCACCGAGCAGACACACAGATCTGAGCGGACTGAATCAAGACATGTCATCCTGAAATGAACTCTTCTTTCTTTCTTTCTTTCTTTCTTTCTTATCACAAGTAACTATAAGTAGAAATACCACAATGAAAAAAATACTTAAACTACTCATTCTGCAGGAAATCCCTATTCAAAAGTTTACTTGACATTTATATCTATATATTATGTAACTGTAAGCAGCATTTTCTACCTTTGGATCTTCAAAGTAACTGTTAACCAGAGATGTAATGTATTCGAGTAAATTTACTCTAGTACAATTTTGACATATTTCCACTTGAGTATTTCCATTTTCTGACACTTTATACCTCCACTCCTACAGTATGGGGGTTATTTATTAATTATTGCAGCTACTTTTTTACTCCACTACATTTATTTGATTACTTTAGTTACTAGGTACTCTGCAGATTGCGTGATACAACAGAGCCATAGCAGCACTTTTTAAAATCATTTTAGTGGCAACCCACACGGATTCCAGTTATCAGAAAAATGCTGACCCATAGTACACACATAGGCTACTGTACATACATGGAAATATACGTATAATTTACTTTTACTCATACTTTTGATGCTTAAGTGCATTCAATATCAGATACTTTGAGACTTGCATGACAGCTGTTACTTAGGCTACAGCTGTCAGATGCACGTAGTGGAGTTAAAAGTACAATATTTCCCTCTGAAATGTAGTGAAGTAGAAGTGTAAAGTGGCAGATAATGGAAATGGAAATACTCGAGTAAAGAACAAGTATGCTGTAGATGGTTGTGGTAGAGGAAAAGTGCTTTATACAGCCTACTGCTGCTTTTGTAATCTATAATAATTAACGATTATTTTATAAGTTGATCATGTGTTTTGTTTAAATGTTGTGCAATGTAGCTGCCAGATAAATGAAGTGATATATTTTCCCCTGAAATAAAGTGGTGAGGCATTAAATACACATGTGAAGTACAAGTACCTCAGAATAATACTTAAGTACAGCCCTTGAGTACTTAGTTACTTTCCAATAAATAAATAAAATCCTCTGCTCTAATCCCAGGCTCTGTGTGTTAATCTTTTTTTTCAGGTCTTTTCACCAAAGACCCCTCTCAGTATGGGTGTTTACAGACTGTGGCCAGCGTCAGAAGTGACACTTGGAGTGGACATCACAGGAACACCAGAGGAGGCATCATTAGGACTGAGCTTAGGACTGCTGTCTTTTCTTATTCATTTGTGGCTGTAGGATCTGATGGTGCAGAGGCAGAACAGTGTCTGTGGCTCTCACCAGGAGTACAGAGGTCATGTCTGAGCACGCAGACAAGAGATTTCAAAGTGTCTGTTATTTAGCACTTTTTATCCCCTTATTCTGCCCGTGTAGGTAGATTTTCATTAGTACCTATACACATTTTATTTGTCGTATGCGCTGAAATATTTGGCATGCAGGAAAGGCCCCATATGAGGTATAATACATTACACTATCATGATAAACCACACACTGACAAACTGATGGTTGAGGCAACAATGTTCGACTGCAGTGCCTTTGTTAGTCAAGAGAACAATATAATGACGGAGCAAGTTATTTGTTCCCATGTTATTTTAAAACTGCTGAAGTCAAGTAGAGTTATAAAACCCATTTGCCAAGTCCTCAACTAGGCCTATATAAGGAGTGAGTGGATTACTCATTTCACACCTCACAAATGCCTACGATGTGCTAAGGGATCTTGGAGAGAGACAGCGATAGAGGGAGAGAGTGCACACAAATGGCCCACAATTGCAGAGTAATAACTAATATCTTGAAAACAGCCGTGGGTGGGTGGATAGTGGGCTCCCTGTGTGTGAAAAGTGGCTTTTGTGAAGCTGAATTTAAAACAAGTCACTTGTCAAAAAGATTTTTTTTTATTTTATTGAAACTTATCAAGTGAGGTAGCCTACTAACAGTCATTTGACATGTATAAATACAAAGTTAAAGACATCCTAAATAATAACAAAAAAAAAAAAAAAAGAAAAGAAATAATTTACACACAACTAATAATGCATTTCTAGTGGGACACCTATCTTCTATACAGCCCAGTCTTATTCAACAAGTAAATATTTACATATGCATTTACCCCTTCACTGAAGGCAGGCCAATATACTTCCAAATGACGACCCTGCAGGTCTCTGACCTATGCAAAACAGCTTTAATTACATACTTTATTTATTAAATACCTTTTAGTTTAATTGTAGTTCCCCAATAATTACAAAGAGCTTCTCTGATGCCTTTCAACAAGTTTCAAAGTTGTCATCTCAGCAGTGTTTCTCTCATGTACTGAGGCCTACCCCACAAAACATCCTAACACAAATCATCTACTGTAGTTTCAAACATGCTATTCCTCCTTTAAATCATCTACCACGGTCTCCACACTGACTTGGAGTAAGTTAAGGAGGGCAAGCTCAACACATCCTGGCTGTCAGCCTCCTCTGAAGAGGAAACGTGGCTTTGCTCTGAGTCCGTGTCGTCCAGGTCAGAGCAGAGGTCATCGCTGGAGGTGGTGGAGGGGGCCGGGGACACCAGGGCCGTGTACATGCTCTCTGACAGGGACCAAGTGCTGTTACCGCCCGGGCACTCTGCCACCGCGTCCGGCAGCATCACCCGCAGGCGGTCCTCGTCGTTCAGGGGCATGCTCTCCAGGAGGTGGTTCAGCAGCTCCGCGGCGACTGTGGGGTCGATCCCCGGACAGCTGGACACAAACGTGTGGACGTCGTGCATACACTGGATGTAGCCAGCGGCGAAGCGCTCGCAGGCCTCCCGGTTCACGGCGTCCACTTCTGCGGAAGGAGAACACAACACGGACGTTAGCTCAGAAGTTAGCAACACGAGTTCTACACAGGGACAGTTAACTTATAAACGTCGGCCTCTCTGCGCTGATTGGCTGAGCCGCGTTCGAAGATGCACACGCGCACCTGTGGCCGCAGTACAGTTGATTGGAATATTAATGCGCCAACCGTTATAAAGTCATTTCTTGTGAGTTTTAAAGAACTATATTGTTCAGCGGAAGAATGCAGTATAAGTCATTTGCAAGTATATCCAAATATCTTTTTTTTATTTTTAAGGAAAAGTGAAATATTTAACGAACTGTTGATTAATTAACTTAAATGTGTCATGTTTACCTTGAGCCCGGTTCTGCAGGATGCTCTCCACACGTTTCACTGTCATCTCCAACACTTCGGCGTTCTCCATCTTTGATTGCAACTGCAGCGGGTGACCAAAAAAAGGCTCGTAAGTAACAAGCAGCCGCAGCACAAGCTAGCTAAAACAAAACTATTTAATTCACCTTGAGGAACAACACCACATGAAGCAGGTGGGGCACAAATATAACCTTAATATCTTACGTCTGCATCTGCGATGAGAACTCGGAGTTCTTGTAAACTTTCATTGATGCGAGCCCTTCTTTTCTTCTCGACCAGAGGTTTCCTCATCTGCCAAAACAGTAAGGACAATGGAGTTACTTGTTAGCGAAGTTAAAAACAGAAACACCGGCGTTAACTTCTCGCATGTGAGGCCCTTACCTTTCTGTCAGATTTGATCCCACTGCGGTTATCACCTCGGTCCATTCCGTTTGTGTTGTTACGGATGGGGGCCATGTTGTTGAAGTTTAACCCAGGCGCTGCCAGAAGCCCACTGGACTGGAGGTTGGTGTGTAACCCAAAGAGCCGTTACAGCTTGTCAATGGGACAGATGGCCGGGCGATCCCAGCGGCCAACAAAGCTTGCAGAGAGGCTGGACTCCTTAATGCTGCTCCGAGGGGGCATGTGCTGGGTATATATGACGGTTCATTTACATGTGAATGGGTGAACTGGCTACGAGAGCAAGACACGGCGAGGGCGCGCAACGCTCGTCCCCGCCAATCATTAGTGCAGTGGTCATGTTAGCTTTTGTTCCCAACTTCAGTCTGAATCCACGGACTGATCAATAACATGATATTTAACATGAATTCTGCTAGAGTTGGACCCAGGAAATGGTCAACGAGGTCTATAGCCACAGCCAAAACCAATAAGATCAAATACATCCAATTAAATCAGTTGGAATGATAAAATATTTAGCCTTTGTTGGATTAAATGCAAGTCATCACACACTCAAGAGTACCCTTATAAGAAAAGTCAGTCCTTCACGTGTAAAAATACACGTGAAAAAATACATCACACCTCAACATTTACCCTTTTAATGTTAGCTTTTTTTGAACTACTCTCTTTTAATGTGTGTCATCACCGCTGTAAGGCCATATATCTGCCAATTCTCACATTGTCATCTTGGCCTATTTCATGCTTGATTGTGAGCCATCACTCTACTATGAGGACTAGGCTTTAGTGCTCCACTCCCACTGTAAAAAAAAACCTTTAAAAAAAACTAATGTGAATTGGTTGCAATGAGCCATTTGTCAAGTACACTACTCACATGTGTAAAGAGTGTAAAGAGCCTTCAGCCTGGATAAGTGCTGGCTCAATCGTGCATCATCCGTGTATTTTGAAGGTTTAATGGCATGTTTCCAGCGCCTATTCTAGTGTAATTTGTAAGTAGTGCTTTTGATAAACGTTTATTGTTGTATAATCAACTCAAATCTCCTATATTGTTCACATCTAACACACTGTGTCGCTTGTGTCTGTAGTGAGTCATGCGAACACACTGCCATGACTTTTCACATATGGTGACGAGGGCTGTGTGCATGTCTGTGCAAATTTGCATGTGTTGTGTAATTTGCATTTGGTGGGGATTTGCAAGTTTGGTTTGCTGTTACAGCTCCACAGATTGCCTGGGTTTTAGGGCGTGAATACGCCTGTGACGTTTGAGTTAGATTAGATAAAGAAAACATGACACAATACATCTGATTATTTGACTGTGACCTTTCAAGTTTTATTCATGAAATGAGAAATAGCTTTTGTAAAAATAATTCTAAAATAATTAAATCATCTACAACACTAAAACTATGTTATAACATGCATTTTGGAAATGTAAGGTTTGCTTTAACGTACACTTACAGACGTAGTCTGCTAAATGCTGATGTTACATTGCATTACATCATAATACACATAAATACCTAAACCAAGGCACACACAATTCACAGTACACAGTGTACTGTATGAAACTGTATGCATTACATGCCCTGATGAGCCCATGAATAAGTGCAAATACTTACTTACTATTATTATTAGTGTGACCAATAGTGGTAACCTAATGTTAACTTTATTGCAGTGTAGTAGCTGGCTGAGAGTTTGAAACATCCCTACATTTCCGGATGGTGGTGTTCAGAACATGGATCAAAAGAGGAGATGCAGCTTTAAATAAAATACGGAAAGCACTACCATATCGGGTGCGTGCCTTCAGAATAAGGGCACGGTGTTGTGTAATATCAGCCAGCAGCATGTAAAATTAGTTCTTTCAACATAAACTGCTTTAAATATGTAATTATAGTTACATATCTACCAAAAACCGCACATGTCATTTAAATTTAGACGCTTAAGCCGGATTTGGAGTCTTATTTTGACAGCGGCGAGGCGGCTTTTCCTTCAGACCCACACAACGCTCGTTCGTCAGAGAAGACGCTCTTCTGATGTCACTGAGTCCCGGGGGCGAGACTCGTTCGCCGCTATAAAGTCTTCCCTGCTCGGTGGATGAAATCAGCTCACTGAATCAGACAGGCCTACGGGATAAAGCAAATATACACTGACCAAACAATCATGGTGAAGATCACTTTCCAGACAGTTTCGGCGCAGAAGCCTGAAAAAGAGATCGATGAAGACAAGATCGTTATACCTCAGGCTCACGTGAGTTTGCACTTTTTTATTTGTTTCTTGTTGTAACATTTGTCTTGTGTCTCAGTAATCTTGTATCATAAGTATTATTATCCTTTTGCATTTGTTTTGGCTCAATAGATGAACGTTAGTCTGTCTCTTTTTAGCTGTAATACTTGATCTGTCTGTCCATGCATCATCATGTCACCTGATAGGATTTATAGTGGTAATCCATGATCTACCTATTTATGTTATGCAAACAACCTTACATATAAACAGAAAGAGAATATGCTTAAATAATGTGCTGCAGTTATGTTTTTAATTAGCTTTAATTAGCTTGAACCTTAATGCAACAGAATTTAAAATCTGACAGTGTTTTGCAGTTTCTTAGTGCACTTACTATAGGAGACTATTTATTATCAGAAAATAAGATTATTGTGCATAATGTTATAATAACAAGGGGATAGATAGAACCAGCATTGCAGGCCACCCCAGCCTGGGGATGTTGACATTACGTCACCTTGTTTGGCCACCTTCGAGGGCACACTGCAGATGGCTGCCCTGAGTGTGTGCGCACCCTAAGCAGAATATGACGGCATTACTTTTAAGCAGTTACTAAAGTATACATATATATATATAAACATTTCAATCTCTATCAACATAGGCGTGCAAATAGCCTCAGTTTCTTCCATTTTCGTCAAAATTAGACAACAACACAGCTGTAAGATGAGGTGACTGCACCAGTCAGTGACGTCACAAGGTGTTATGACACGTGAATCCTGTAGGCAGCGCCTGGGAGAGTGCATGAGCCTGTGAGTGAGACTGGTAATCCAGGATAAAAGTGTGCTCAGTGTTTTTCAGATTAGCTTGTCATTCTTGTCAAAATATGGACTAATACTCAACAATGCTATTTTTTGTACCCTGTGAATAGGAACCAGAGTAGATCTGAGTTCATTTGAAGGACCAGGGGGCTCAGAAGGGAAATTAACATCTCATTGTGTTACAATCGTGTTACTGATTCCCTGAAACTAATCTGCAACATGCAGATCTCAAAGTCTCGAAACTCTGATTCTTAAAGATAGGGCTCAACCCGTGTTAAACTCTGCATTAAAGTAGATAGATAGATAGATAGATAGATAGATGGATAGTTTATTATGCACATGGTAATCTTAAATATATGAGATAATGTTAACTCTGAGACGTCACTGTAGAATTTTTTGAGCAGAAAATAAATGTTTAGGCAGTCAGGGTTGTCACAATAAGTCCAGCTTTTATTAGGTTCCTTTCTGGACTACCTCCCAGGAGTTCAGCATAATTGGATATCTGACACACAATGGATGTACATCCGCCTAAGCCTCATCTTTATTTCCCAACACACTGTACGAAATTAATGCCACTTGATGACGTATCCATCACTTCTGCAAACACCTTTCACCTGTTTGTTACGTCAAGAGAAGAATAAGACGTGATGTCAAAGGCTGTGTGTATTTAGATTGGCTGTGAAAGTGGGCTAGGCGTCAGAGCCAATGTGTGTAGATCTATTAATATGTCCACCTCCACCGAGGGACTCCGGCTCCACGCAATTATGCTCGTTTTGACTCCCACTGAGGGCGCTAGCTAACTGCAAATAAGGAGCGTGGAAGTAGGACGCCAAGAATAGATCCAGACGGCCACGTGCCAGCATCTTCGTCAGAGCTTGGCGCATCTGTTCTCCCTGCTTCCGCTCTCCATAGCAACAGTAGTAGAGAGAGGCAGCAGATTGACTGAGAGACTGTGGGTGGGCATCTGGCATGTCTCATTCCAGTCCCATCCTACGTCTACCAGATCTCCTCCCCTGACTAACCACTTGGCAACCACTTCTTGATGGAATTAACTCTATTACAATTTGGACTAGAACTGATATTCCATTATAAAACTGGATAGGATTAATTTCAGTTATCAATATTTCTAATACAGTTTCTCTATAGTTGCTTCAGAGTTAAATAAAAAAAGTGTTTGTGTGTTGGCTATGCATCATTAAAACTACATCTACTACTACAACTTGAAAACCTGAGTAGTCCTCTAACCAAGCTGCTTTTCTCTCTGCAGGGGCAGCCGGCTCTTCCTGTCAGGACCAAGAAGCCTTTTCCGACCGGCCTCTGCTGCCTCACCTTCGGCCTGGTGATCTTCATGTCAGGACTGGTGCTGGCCTCTATCTATGTCTATCGCTACTACTTTATACCTCAGGTCAGTTCGCTCTACCCCTTCTTTACATTGTATCCTGAACAAAAACAGAACAAAGAATACAACCTCAAGTAGCTGTCACATGCTAACTCAGCTCCGTTGCGTCTCATTAGCAGATCCCAGAAGACAGCTTGTTCCACTGCAGGGTGTTCTATGAGGACTCTGTGTACGCTCCTCTGAGAGGCCGGCAAGAACTTGAGGAGAATGTTGGCATCTACCTTGACGACAACTACGAGCAGATCAGTGTACCTGTGCCACACTTTGGAGGCAGCGACCCCGCTGATATCATCCATGACTTTCAGAGGGTAGGTTGAGACATCCTTGTTTGCTCTCATTACATTTTCTTGTTAAAGTGATTCACTGTGCTGAGGTTTTAACCTTTTTTAAATCTATTTTAGGGCCTCACAGCTTATCATGACATTGCCTTGGACAAATGCTACATCACTGAGCTGAACACCACCTTGGTGATGCCTCCAAGGAACCTGTGGGAGCTGCTCGTCAACGTCAAGGTGAGGCACTCGCTGCATTCATTGGTGATGTCACTGGTGAAAGCCATTGTGAAAGCATTGTAAGAGAGGAATGGCTGTCTGAGATAGCGAAGGACAGCATGTTCCCATCTTCGTGTCTGCTGTGTTCCTCCCACTGAGTGATTCATTTGCGTCTCTTTGCCACAGAGAGGGACGTACCTTCCTCAGACCTACATCATCCAGGAGGAGATGGTGGTGACAGGGAGGGTGAGGAACATGAGACAGCTGGGCCCCTTCATCCACAGGCTCTGCTACGGCAAAGAAACCTACCGCCTCAGACGCCGCAACCAGCGCCGACGTGAGTACTCATCCACTTCCTTTTCAAGCTGTGGTTGTGGCCATGTCAAGGGAAATTAGTGTGCAAAAGATCACATTGATTCAACACATGGTAGCCTCGTAGTTCCATTTCCTCTAACAACAACCAAAAAAAAAAACGAGAAAGAATTGGGAGTGAACCTCTGTCCTGGGAGTGACCCATCTATCTACCCTAACCCCATTCTTTGTTCTTTGACTGGTACTTACATATATAATGCAAGCTATGCAATTATGTAATCAACATACTTTCAACCCAAACCATGGTGTTGTCCTCAACCTAATCAAGTAGTTTTGGGGCCAACTTTTAACTATGTAATTAGTTGTCAGGTCCCTTGTTGTCCTCAACAGACTTACCTCTCCCTTTCCAATCCACTCAGGCGATAAGAGATGCTAATTTATGAGTGATGAGTGCTGGTACACATCCGCTGATTTTTCGCCCTCTTTAACACGAATCTTGTGATATGTTGAGTCATGTGACGTATTCTAGGTCACCATGATCTCTCTGCACTCAGGGAGGAAAGTATTCCTCTGGTGAATCACAGGGAAATCCGGTCTTCTGTTTTTGTGTAGGAGCAAACAGAGAGCGAGCGACAATGCTGAAAAAACCAATACAATCAGAACCAAATAGGGCCTTCCTCGTGACACACTTTGGACATTGTGTCTGTACTGTAAAATCCTCCTTTAACAGCCTGGCGGCCTGATTATCATGTCAGTGTTTGTGTGTGGGTGCAGCCTGGGTACTTCCTGCTATGTGAGTCACTCACAGAGCAGTGGACACATCCACACACTACGGAGGAGGTAGTGATGCACATGAGTGATATCTTTGTCGTTGCTGTCTTTGATTGGAGCAAGAAATGATGCAACAAACTTCCCCCGAGTACATATATGGACGTGATTTGCGGGGATCACCACTGCTGATTGAAAATGGAAGCTTGTAGGCATGACAGCAGTAGGTGTAAATCTCCACTTTTAGCACTGAACGTGTGAATTCTTTTCTCTTCCAGGTATCGACAGGCGTGAGACAAAGAAGTGCCACAGGATTCGTCACTTCGAGAACACGTTTGTGGTTGAGACCGTCATCTGCGACAGGGTCTAAATCTAAGGTGGAAATCACAGCCATCCAACACTGAAGCCAATTTCAAACCATACCTCTTGAATTATTTACGCGTTTAACTGCACTTTAAGAGCAAGTGTTTGTCCAACAGTTTTACTTTCAGTTTTAATGTTTTGTTTGTTTTTGTCTCAAGTTGGAAATGCTCTTTCATTGTTCTTGTACTAGTCTTTTTTTAAGATAGTCTGTGTATTTGGATGATGTTATAAATGTCTTCAGATATATCTGTAGCTTGTCGCATTGTGCATAAGATGTTAATGTATGTCAGTTTGTGACATTTTCATCAGAAGATTTTTATTTCAGATTTGTCCTTATTGTTTTTTTAGTAACCCAGTGCACTGTCGGTGGTGGTATGGATACTTGGAAGCTGCTTGCACTGTGCACTTTGGTTGTCATTTTATTTTGTTTTGAGTGTCAGAAAATGGCAAAACATACCTCATGTAGTTTCTTTGCTGGTTTCTATCATTAATGAATGGTGTACATAACTTTGATTGTTCCTAAGCAATATATACTGTAAATTGATTTTGAACATACTGTAACATGCATAGATTTTTATCTGAAATCAACTTGTTTTGTGAACAATCATTTCTTTATTGTTTGTCTCTTTATTTCCCTTGGTATCACTTTTCCTACAACTTGGACTTAATGGCTTTAGACTGTAATTAGTAGCAGCGCTTTAGAGGGACAGAAGGAACCAAAGTCTGCGATGCTGTGCTTCGTGATAAGGATATGTGAAATATTTAGAAGGAATGCTTTTTACTGTAGATGATATCAAAGGCTAAACTCATTTTGTCTTACTCTTTCTCCTCTTCACTTGGATTTGCCTGTCGTCTTTAGCTCTTGCCAGTTCCCAATCTTTCCTATTTTGGCATTATTATCTCTACAATGTTGAATCGTCTCAACTTGAAAAAATAATCGGCATTTCTCGAGCAAATAAGTCTCAGTTTAGAGAGACCTGTGATATGTGCTCATATTTCATCATCATGGATATTTCCGCTGTACAGTTGATTTTTCTTGTAATATCTTGCTGCTTTAAGAATAAATTATGAAACTTGTTTTGTCTCCTCAGTATCATTTTCAGTAAAGCATACACATTATGAATCTCCAAATTATAGGTTTGAACAATGTTGTCCAAACCTTGTTGTTTGGACAACAATTGGAGATTGTGCTGACAATAACATGTAAACATTATAAGAGGCAGCTAGTCTTTACAAAGGGAAACAGAGTATTTTTCTTATGTGGACTTCCTCACAGCCAGCACAGACAAAATGTATCTGGGATGAACACACAGCCTGATCAGTTTAGTTTCTGTTTATTGTGTTGCTAAGGATCTGTGTTTGATTGTTTCTCCATGCCACAAAATGGCAGCTTCATCAGGGTGAATGTAACACGTCACAGGATGAATCTCTTGTGGTTAGCCGTGTAGCACTTTAAAATGGAAGAGGAAGATTTGGTTTTGAAAATGGATCACATGCAAATCGTTGAGCAAAGTTGAGTTTTTAAATGTCAAATTTACATTGTCATAATGCAAGTCTGAGCTTTAAGTGTCAGAACAGATATCAGCCGAAGAAGTAAAGCGTGTTGTATTGAAATACAAACACAGTCCATGGGTCAGAAAAATCTATATTATACTCTTGTCGAGAGCTTTGCTCCGATAAATATTCATTTGAGATTTTTCATCATTATGTTTTTGTCTGGATTTTATTTTACAGACCCGTTGCACAGAAGAACAAGATCAAGTAAGATCAAGAAGCTCCATGGCTTCACAAAAACAAATTTAACTTAAGCAAAAATTACAGAAACAGAAATTATAATAACGGAAACTACACAAAAAACACTGAAACTCAATAAAGAGGAGGCTAGTGCAAAATAAAAGTTTTGCGATGCAAATAATGCAAGTCAACCAAAACATGACGGGTTTCATGTCCTGTTTCTGGCTGTTGAAGAGAGCTTACACAGATATTTTTACTCAAAATAAAAAATTACATGTTGCAAAGTCATCATTAATATTCAGTAAATCCCCCATTCAAGTGCTGTGTAACACCAAGAACACCGTCCACCCATACGATGTGGTGAGCCTGTTCAGTATGAGTAAAAAAGGACAGAGAGCGGCTAAATGTATGGCGTGTACAGCGCCCATTCGGGTTTAGCTTTGACTGTATTTACATAAATAAAATGTCCTCCTGTAAACATACTAATATCAAAAGAGTACACACGTCTGGCTGCCTGCCATTAACAGCTGTCTTTTACCAATTTTGTAATACTATTGCACATGTTTCAAGCTACATTCAATAAGGAAATAAAAAAAATCTTACAAAAATCACATAATATAGATAGATATAGATATGTACATATCCTAGAGCCAACAGCATGTCATATACACACATTTTTGTAGATTGAGTTGATCAGTAAGATCAAATCAAAACAAACGCACAGTCAGATGGCATTCGTAAAACGTTCAGCCGACCTTGCCCCCTCAGTCATATCAGGACAGTTTTAAGAAATGTTTCAGTCTAATCACCCTGAACATTAATGAGGTCGGTGACAAATTTAAAATCTAAACAAGTCTATACAAGAACATCTTCGCCACTCAGCCTCAGACATTATTTCTACAATAATAATTAAAGGATGGTTACATACATTTAACTTGTCTCTGCATTAGATTCTAATAAATCGTATAAAATTTATGGGTTTAATACATTTCAAATTACTTGTGCTGCAAGTAAGTAATATTTGTAAAACAAAAAAGTGCCAGAGATTTAAACTAAGAAAACATCAACAATTACAATAGTAACAAATGTTTCATGTTTGATCTTAAGTTTAAAGAAAAACGTTTGTCATTAAGATGGTAATTCCAGATAATTATTCATAAATAATAACGAATTACATTCATTTCATTTTTAAGATCGCAATTGCTTCTTGACTTTGTGAGATTTACAGATAATGATTTATTAATATACTATATCAATTTTTATGTTATAGTTTTATTAATTACTTGTTTCAGGTTGACTTTATATGAAAATTTGCATTTTATATATAACATGCTATATAAATAAAACTTATTGTTGTTATCATAAGTAGTTATCTAATAAGATGTTTCACACATTTACTTACAGTATCTGTTTAGCCAAACTACTCCAAAATGCGTCTTCTTCAATCTTAAATAGTTGGTTTTGTCTTGAATGAGAGCTTCAGATCATCAAGAGCGCCTTTTACTTATCTCTGACTTGACACTTTTGAGCACATACATTATACTACAAAGCCCTGCAAAGCCTGAGCTCCTTGGGTCTGAAAATGAATCGTACCCCACATCAGTATCTCACTTCATGAGGAATGTGAAGCAGTTTTCTCACCATCACACAAGCTTGATCTTAAATCATCTAGAAAAAACTCTCCGTGTGGCTTTTCGCTAGACTTTCCTTTTGCAGCCTACATCTTGGGTATAAGAGCTCTTTGAGGTCACAAAGGTGGCTACCGGCTTCCTATCGCTGGACCAAATCGTGTTTCAGTGCTCGTCACATCTTCTCCCTATGCTACATTTTACTTAACTGTCAGCACTGTGGTTAATTGAGATTGCACTCTGACCTGCTTGTTTTTCACCTATTGCTCTTGGTGCATGCCACATTTGCTTCGCTGTTGGAAACAATACTGGCTCTTTTTCAGTTTCAGTGCTCTGCCCTACAGCTCAAGAAGCCAGGTCTTGTCTTCACTACCAGCAGTCCTCTAAGGACGAATTTGACTTTTGACTTATTTGACTCAAAATGTCTTTGTACCTTGTTCAGACCTCTGAGGTGCTGAATGTGGCTCTTCTTTGGCTCATCCTTGAGAGCCTGAAGGTGTTTCTAGTGCTCCTCACCTCATGGGCGATGAAGTAGTAGCACAGAGCGTCCAGACAGCAGGTGATGTTGGACAGGCACATAGTTACCTGTATGAACAGGCTGATGCTGGTCTTGGAGCTACAGACCTGAATCACTTCTTGGCGCACCTGGAATGGAGGACAGACAAAACATTAGTCCACCATCCTGCCTACAAGCATGAAAATCTTAAAATCTTAGAAAAACGCTTGAGGTAGCACAGCCAGCCCAGTCAGCAGAATAAATACCTGTCATATTACGTTCAGAATTGATATATATGAGGTGACTTTCATGTAGGAAGGTGGAGGGGATGGAGGTGGCGTGACAGCTGAAGGCTGCCATGACCTTTCAAAATGGTTTTGGATGATTTTAACAAGATGTTTTTGTGCCTAAACCTAATCGGACCATAAGCACAGCGTTGTCATAACATAAAAATGAAAATTTAACCTGACGAAAAAAGGTAAAGTTGCAACATAAAGAAGTGTAAAGATTTGAGATATGCTGGCTCTGCAGAAGCGAAAAGTGCCCCCACTTATTCTGGAGATTGGGTTTGACTCAGCGGTGTGAACTCCACTGCTGTAACTTTGTATGTTCTAATCTTGGGTATTTTGAAGATAATATCTTCGCGTCTCTGCTGTGCGGAGTTACAGTAACATGTTTTTTTTATGTACTGTATTTGTCAGACTGCAGTAATGATTTAGTATAGAACAATATGTCTCACATTTGAATAAAAATTAAACCCACCATCCAATTATGAGGGCCGTAGCTACTGTACGCCTAGAAATACTGAGGACACTGAGGTCATGTCCTCAGTATTTCTTCTTTCAAACAATCTGTTATTATACAGTATGTCGCTCTCAATTGAGATAAAAAAAAAAAAACAACAGTTTGACTTTTTAAAAAATGTTTTTATGCTCCGGCTTCAGAATGACACATTCTTTTATTTTTCTCTTTAAAATATTTTCTACCTAAAATAAAAAAGATGCCATGTTTGGTACTAAAAAACATCTTTCTTTGCTTCCATGCACATATTTTTGTAACATCTAAAACTTAAAAATAAGACCTTGACTCCCTTGAGAAAAGTGTTTGAAAACATTCAAATAGTAAAACCAAACGCCTACTGGTTTTTAAACAAGACCAGGCAAAAAAATTATCCATAAAATATGTCAGTATTTCTGAAATCCTGGTTACAGCCCTGCCTTGGATGCGCGTTGCCGTAGAAAGTAAGTAGTTTGTTTGATTTAGTATTTAAAAAACAAAGCAGGAAACTCTGCTTCTGACAGCGATGTAAAAGAAAGCAGGTACTTTCAGCCAATGACTAAGTGAATTGATTTCCCCTCTACGGTAAATTGAGACCTGATTTAGTAGAAGATAGACGTCATCTTGAGTCATTCCGATTGTTTGTTGACTGCAAAATTAATTATAACCTTTAACATTTCTTGATACATTTGTATTGATATATTGTAGTTTGTAATTTGGACGAGAAGTCCCTAAATTGGTCAGCAACAAATGGAAATGTAAACATTTCATAACAAATAGACTAAACCCCATCTGCTGATGAAGGTGATGCAATGTGATTCAAAGTTTCAGCTACTGCTTTTCAACTTCATCACACTTCACACTTCAGATTTCACTTTACTTCAAACAAACTTGTGGTTGTCTCACCAGGAACTGCAGCAGAATGCCGAGGTGGCTTGGGGTGAAAGGCACCAGGAAGGCGCTCAGACTGCTGTAGATGATCTTCACACAGGCCTGGCTCTGCGCGCTGTGCTGGCCAGACTGCTGAAGGGCGCAGATGGTCTGGACCGAACAGTAAACCAGCACCAGCGCAGGCAGGAGGAACCCAAACACCTGCACACAGATGATCACCAGAGGGCTCCAGCCTTTCTCTGAAAACCTGTGGAAGCAGTGGAACTCAGTCTCCCCGGCCTCTCTGAAGCGATAGGTGGTTGGAAAGATCGCTGCCAGGACCACCACCCAGACCACCAGGCAGGTCACCAAAGCTGCTTTGGGTGACCGCAGTTGCTTGGCTTTGAACGGGTGACAGATAGCCACCCATCTGTCCACAGCTATACACATGATGGTGTAGATGCTGCCATATATTCCAACAAAATACAGACTTTCCAAGATCGAACAGAGACGTTGGAGGTCGGCACCCCAAAGGTGATTGCTGGCATGCATTTTGAAGGGAAGAGGGAAGAGGAGGAGCAGGTCCATCAGAGCCAAGCTGGTCATGTAGATCGTTGACTCCGTCCATTTTCGCAGAACGACGCAGAACACAAACAGCGCCACAGCGTTGAGAATCAAACCAACAACAAATATGGGGACGTAGATGCCCAGCTCCAAATACTTCATCAGGTTGTCCACGTCTTTAAATGAACAGTTGACAGTTGTCATGTTGTCGCTGCTGCTGCTGCTGCAGAGAGAAATTTTGATTTGATTTAATTTCAACAGTTCTGTTGCAATTTCAAAATGAATCTGTCTTTCCTGTCATTACTCTTTGTTCCCACACAGAGACATCTGAGAGACGCAACAGTGCCAAGCCACTTGAAACTTCTCAGCTATGTGGGTTCAGCTGCTTCAACCTTGTTTTTTTGTATCTGCTTTTTTGATGGAAATGCCCAAAACACTGAGAGAACATATATTGTTACAGTTTAAATCTCATGCTCCATACGTTTAATGTACGTTTGTGACATAGGTGAGCCATAGGTTGAAGGTGAATTACTAAAACTTTTAAACAAATTGGAGATTACGATAGATATGAAAGGAAATAGGTTTGTCTATTAGATTGTGCAACATAGATAAGGGTTTTCACTGTCTGTAGACATCCGTGGCTGCCTGACCTTTTCAGTGCACCTGACTTTATTAAAATCTAATAAAAAACCATTTGGATCTGACGGTCAAGTGATTTAAACACAACAAAACACAAAGATTCAGGTCTCTTTTTGAACCTGGAGTAACTCTAGCGTCGTCACTAAATGAAAGTGTCTGTCGTGACACAGAAAACCAAGATATGGCTACTGTGAGGAGTGAACATTTTTTTAAAGACAAATACCAAAAATCTATATCCTAGCTCTGTGGTAGTGTATCTAAAAAATGAAAACACACGCTCAAAACAACAAAAAAAATAAATAAATAAAAATCATCCACCAAACTCATTGCCTCTTTCACGTGATTCAAGATCAACGGCCTTTCAAATTCAATCAATGTTGTTCTGAGTCTAAAATATTTTGTTTCCTTCATACTCTCATATCTTCTCATTTTTGAGTATTTGCAAGTGAAAGTCCAAAACACCAACGTCTCTGCTGTAACTTAAACATCTGAACAAACATGCTACACATTTTTGGTTTATTACAAACATTTAACTGCAGTAGTTTAAAGGTCAAAGCTGACACAGTTTCACTATTAGATATCTTGTGGAAAATGTGAATTCTAGTTGTGCTCTTACCTCACGGGTGCCACCATCTCACTCAATTCTTCACCGTCTCTGTCTGACTGTCTGCTGTGCCAGACACACTTCTGCTTTCTCTACCTTTGTCGTTTCATCACCACTTCCTGAGTCATGCCACACACCATGTGTATGTTCACTGGTGTGTTCAGCCGTTTAAACTCAAGGCAGAGGTGAGCCTAGTCCTAACTCTTACCCACGGCGTCAAGATACAGGTACGCATGGTCACTACAAATTGCCAGAACATTTGTATTAGCTGCAACTATTAATTGAATCATTTTAAAAATGGGATGGTTTGCTGTTTTTCTCAGTTTTATATTGTCATAAAGGCGTAAGGTTATGTTATAAAGTTTCATTAATGTAATGTTTAGTCACGTTGACTTCCGTCCTCACTCGATTTCTCTGGTTTGAACAATGTTGGAAACATTTTGGATAGTCTAAGTACACAACTCAACACAACATATCACAAAGGTCTACTATATTATATTGTTAAACCATCCAATAGTTGTTGGGTTATTTCAATCTGGACCATTGACTTACTGACTAGCCACATGAGAGTCACTAGAGATTAGCCACATGTCCCTCTATATTACAATGATACCAACAGGATCACATAAGACTGTGATATAACGCTTCCTCAGACTGGAATTTCCATCACTAAATCAAGATGAAGTCAGGTTGTGATTGTTCACTGCATCTCGTGGATGTACGTGTAGTTGGGATGATGTGATGGTTATTTTTAACATCTGTTCTGAATGTGCTGACGGGCACAGATGTTGAAACATGTATGAAGTAAAAGGCCAGGCGCCTTTATATTATATGTGTTGGTTTTTAGGTCAAAGACGTCTGATTTTGTTTGTATTGTACTGTGATTTCTGTACTCTGAGTGTTATTGGTACTGGTATTAGTCTGAGTGTGTCTGTGGAAATCAATCTTCCTAGCTCAAAGAGAGAGCGAGTCGAGGCCTTCAAAGTGTTTACTCTTTCATGTCCGTGAGAAGCTGCAGAGGCAGATTTAGACTGTGATTGTGTCTGAGGTTTTCCTGGTTTCAGGTGCTGAGATGACTTAACTGAATTAAAGTGTGAGACATTTTTGCCCTTTTTTTTTTTATCAGAAGTGTGGTGTTAATTAGGATGTTGGTCACTTTGATGTTGGTCCTCATCATTCAGCTTAGAAATGTTGTTGGAATAAATCAGGCACATAAGTGAATCTTTCTTAGTTTCTGTAAATGCAAATGAAGCTGCCAGCCACACTGCCACCTACTGTTGTGACTGAAGTGAGGCCAGTGGTCCCTATAGGCAAACACAACATCTCTTCTCACTTAAAATTACATCCTCCTCTGTGTTTGGGGATCATGAGGCATCAGGATGGGTCGGTTCTGTACTTGAGACACATCACTTTACGATTAATTTGGGAAGTTTCATGGTTCTGTGTGTATTTTCTTGTTTGTGTTTTACCTGGCTTCTGGCTTAAATGGCTTCTTTAATACATATCGATCCCTTTTTTTATCACTAGAAGTGGCATTACAAACAGTGCCACCTTTAGCAAAAACAGACATGGTTCTAATAATTAAATAATAAAAAAATAAACCCTTCACGAATCTCCTTCTGTTGACTGTGCTGACTCACTAGTCATGTGCTAAAAAAACCCACACAGTAGTCACAGACATTTGGCATGTGATTTATTGTATTAATTCAACTTAAATCGTGAACAAATAATTGGGAAGTGACCTTATGCCACATGTATGGCTGAGTACTTTGGACTCTGAGGCGTATAAGAAAAATACATAATCATTTTACTAAAATAACTTCCTCCAAATAAAACAACAACAAAAAAAAACTACAAACACTCACTTGAGTGCAAACACACATTCATCCTCACTCTAACTTTATATTTGCTCTGCAGGTAAAAACAAACCCCAACTACCCTGTTTACATTCATCGAAGAAGCCTTTTTCAAATGTTTTCTTCTTATTTTGACTCTACAAATGTTTGTAAATGGTGCAATACAAACTTTCAAAACTTGTACACGGGTGACACCGCGGGGATATTTTAGAAATTATTTTGGCACGTGGTGAAATCATTGTGAAAGACTAATAAAAACCTCACGTGCAGGCATACGTCTCAAATCTCGTTGAAGGAAAAAAGCGAGACACAGACTAACAAAAGCACACAACACCTCATGTACAAATAAGAGCAAACACATGCAGGATGCTTCACATCAAACTCTCAAAGTCATTAAAAACCATTTTGAGCATGCATGCAAGACTTTGAAAAAATGCTGAAATTACATGAACACGCTCGGATTTCCACTGGAAGAGCCAGCCAGTTTCTAACATCGCACCTTTAGCAACAAGTTGACACGTTGAGCGACAGTCAGAGTGTTTACACATCTGTAAATAGTAAAGGGACCTGCCACAATTTCTTAGCATCTACAGCGAAGCAAAAGACACAAACTCATCTCTCAAAGGAAGACACGGAGCCAGTTAAGAGGTGAAAGAGAAACAGTCGACACACTCGTGATGCACACACAAACACGAACACACGCACACAACACACACACAAGATGCAATGTATTCACTCTAGGAGGCGGTGAACTTCCTGAGCGTGATGACGATGAGGGCGAGGAGGACAGACGCTCCCAGGAACACTGCTATAACGATGGCTGTGATGGCCCCTGGCCCCAGCACCCCTGCACAAACACATACACACAGGAAGAGGTGCAGTTATAAAGGAACAGTTCACCCAAACATGGTAAGTCAGTCATTATCCACGCAGCCCCATGCCGAGGGAAAATCAGGTGATGTTTAGTACTTCACAAAACATTTCTGAAGCTTCACAGCGAAACAGTGTTGCAGCAATCTCCCGATCTTCTTCAGTGCAAAGCTGTTTTGCTGTGAAGCTCCAGAAATGTGTTGTGGACAACGAAACTTCACCCAGTAGATAATGACTGAATTTTCATGTTTTGGGCACACAAGAGTGACACAAATGTGGTGGTTGTAAATGCTTTGTCAAATGTCAGTTTTACCTTCCTCCTCATCCATGGCCTGGGAGTGCCTGATGTCCTCGTAATCGAAGGTGAAGGGCTGCTCCGTCATGTCCTGGAAAGGGTCTTTGGTGGTGACGTCACTGGGTGGATCTCCGGACATTGTGTCCTGGGTGTCTGGTGAGGCAGGATCTGAAACCGTCTCTGCAGACCAAGAAGAAAGTCTCTTAGACCCTGATGCTGACCTGCTGTGTAGTTTTGACTCTGCGTGTTTTCTTAAGGCAATCATTTCACTGACGAGGTGCACTGCTTTGCTAATGGCTCTGTTTGACTTTTCTCAGGCCTCGGGGATGCAGAGCTGCATACATGGCCCCGTCTGTAATGACTCCAACAGCCTCTCTCTGTCTACCTGGGTTAACGGCTCAGGCCTGAGCATAAGGATGTCTTTGTAGAGGATGAACATTTTGTCCGTTTGAGCCTCAGGTAGCCTCTCCACATGTTTTCCTCGAGGGTTCAACCAAGCTTGTCTTTTGTCCATAAAACTCCTTCGACTAAGGTTTGCTTAATTATTTCAGTGGAGTAGTAGATATTTTATGCTTCAGCACAAACAGCTTTCTGTACAACTCTCTGCTCTCTCATCCTCTGCCAATCAGTCGTCTGTTCTCTTTCCATCCCAAATTGTCCTCTGACATTCCTCCCATCTGAGCACGAAGTTGCCCTGAGACTTTTCACACCTCTTCAGTAGCCAAAGAACAAAAAGTCTCATTCTGAACCACATTTCTGTTTTTCCTAACACAACTCGATTGAATGCGCAGTTGAGGATAGACCATCAAAAATGTTCTTGGTGATTGTGGTTGCCGTCGCCGTGATGCTAATTAAATGGCTGTACAGCTATTCTTTTGAAATCTGAAGGGAAAAAAGGAAAAAATTTGATCTTCATCACCCCTGAAAAACCAAACTCTTCACACACAAGCCCACCCACTCACTGATTCACTTATCCTATCCTCAACTCTACACATACCAACAAAACCGTAGTCCAAACATATTTACACTCAGCTTATTTAATGCTACATATTTACTTTGTAGCCGCTGACGCCCCTCACTAAACTCCTTGACCCCGTTTTACATATTTTCTCTGCCATTATCAAAGAAGACTTAAATTATTCTCTCTGAAAGAGCAGAAACAGGAACACGATAGCGAAGATAACTAGTGCAAATGATACTGTATGATCTCAAGTCTTCAGTGTTGGCACGTTGGCTGCGGCATCTTCTAAACTCTGATATGCACTTCTGATGTGAGTATTTTAATGCTGCAGTGTTGACTCTGAGTCGTGTTAAGCATCCTGTACCGTAGCTGGCCGGAGGTTTGGAGGCCCGGGCCTCCGGCCAGCTTAGCCATCAATGAGGCCTTCAGCCGAGGGCACAAAAGGCAGCTTGTGCGGTCACGGAGGGCGGCAGGCTGCAACCAGTAACAACCGGCCAGGCCCAAACCAGGCACCGGCCGGGCACTGGATGTCAAACAAACTTGTTTATTAAATAGTCCCTGTGTGTAAAAGGCTGTGCCTTCTGGACAGCTTGATTTAATAAGAAGGCAAAAAATAATAACACGATGTTTTCCGTAGTCGTTTGTTTCCACAAGGAGGGGTTTACTCCAGCTTGAAGTTTCAGCTTAATGGAATTAACATGACTGAAGCCTCTACAAATTATTCTCAGCTGACAGCTAGCATCATTCATAATTCCCAGGTTTTGTCTGTTGTCTGAACTCCATAAAGGTCCAACTTAAATGTTTATCAATTACTTCTTTTACTTTTAACTATTTGTCCATTTTAGCTAACTATTAAAACTGATCATCCTTTACCTTGAGCTAACATTAGTACAATGGTCCATCCTTTACTTTTAGCTAATATTAGTACAACTGTCCATCCTTTACTTTGAGCTAACATTAGCACAACTGTCCATCCTTTACTTTGAGCTAACATTAGTACAATGGTCCATCTTACTACTAGCTACTTTTAGCTACCTATTTTGACTAATTGTTTCTGGTTGAGCTAAGTATTTAAAACAATGAATCCATTAAATGTAACTCTTTTGACTGCTAATCATTGCTTTTAGCTAACTATTTCAACTGTTATTCCATTACTTTTAGCTAGCTAATGGTTTTCCATACCATTAGCTAACTATGTCACGGTTATTCATCACTTAAAGCGAACTATTTCAGTTGGTCATAACTCTAAGACGTCAACCATTTATTCATAACTTTAAGCTAAGTTAGCTATTTCAACTTCTCTTTCTCTTACTAGTTTTCAAGCACGGTCTGACTGCAACACATGATGCTAACATGTTGTAATTGACTCAGATATGGCAACTTGGTTATTGTAAATTTACTAAAGAAAAGTATAACACTATGGAGCCCGCTGACAGCAATACAGAGAGAAAGAAATCTATATATCCAAGCCATGTTTGACTACAGCGAGTGCTCAAAATGCTATTCTATGCAGACGACACACAATTCGTTCTCATGTTTTGGTTTCGTCATGCGCATGAGATTAGGTGAGAGCCAGCATCTCGGGATGCATTGTATCATTACTTTACATGAAATCGCACTCAAATTATTATTTACTAACTGCTGCTACTAACTATAGCTAGCAGTCCTACTAGCTGACTCTGACTGGACTGGTAGTCCTCGCTTGAAAGCTGTGAGCACTTATCATACAACCATACCTGTACCGCTATTCTTAGCAACTGTAGCTGTGATATGCCGTTTAGAAATGTTGTCATACAGAAGTGGGCGTGGTTTAACCTAAAGTAGGTTGGCCAATAAATTAACCGAAAAAGTGGCAAATTAATCGTTCCTTGTGCAGATGCAGCAGCATTTTGAGCGCTTGATGTAGTAAAACGTAACCTCGAGATATACTCTCAAACACCTAATGTTTAACACTGTTTGGCTGTTCAATTTCCTTTTTTAACACATGCATAATTATTTAAATTAAATCACAATCTAATGTTTTTTATTTGGGGTGAGCTGTATTACCTACAGAAATTCCTCTTAGAGTACATTTTAGAAAGTGACTTCATGTGTCAGTCAAGAACCCTCCTTCTCTTTACATAAATCCAGACTCATAAAAGCCTGGCAGACCGTAGGGAAGGCTGATTTCATACACTAAAAACACAGAAGGCCATTTGTTGGTACCTCAGGCCTCTTCGGTCAGGTTTTCACACCAGCCGGAGAGATGACAAAGCGCGCAGACGGGTGTGTGTGAAAAGCAACCTGGCCAAGCATTGAAACCGCGAGCGATGCAGCCCAAACATGACATCGATGCTGTCATGTGTCCTCGCTTCACCCTCTTTAGCTTCCACAGGTGTTTTTCCACATTTTCCATAGTAAAATATTTGACTAATGACCAGTGTGTGTTTTATTTTATTCTGAAACGAGGAGAGTAGGAATGAGGTTAAGCTGCTAGAGTTGGTCTCCATGCCCAATTACAAAACTGGTGATGAAACCTCTCTCTGTATCGTGGGACAAGGCTCTGCTTTTACAGTTATCTTGAGGAAGTTTGAAGCGAGACTGTGTGAGTAAGCATCACACTTTATTGCTGAAACTTTTTATTTCACACATCTCAGTTGTTTCCCATGCTTGACTTCCCATGAGTCAGCTGTCGGTGTCTGCACGTCACGCTGGTTGTCACACACGCTTGTGGTCAAGATCGGCCGCAGTGCTCGAAAACATCACAAAATGTACATGACAACCACATCTGTCACAACAAACAGATAAGAGGCGGCTGGAAATTGTGTAGAGCCAGGCAGAGCGCAGTCTGCCCTGTTTTCATTTCTCCTCCCTGTGTTACACTGATATTGTAAGGGGGATTTTGCCAGATTATTCTGTTGGTTGATCTAAAAAAAAAAAATCTATTCTGGGGTCCATCCAGATAATAAAAAGTATCCCTGAGTGTTTTGAGACATTAAAACGCCTCCACCGTAAAACTGTACAGTCCAAAGCAAGAGGAGGCCGCAAGATATTTTTAGAACGGTGTCGGCAAGTCATAGCACCTCAGTGTTAGAAAACCCTGACATCATTTGTTTTTCTGTCCCAGTAAGTTGTGTCCTGAAGGTGACAGATGTTTCTTTTTCTCACAGGACAGGGAGGACACCGTCGACTCGCTAAATCCCTGTCGTGTCATTGCCCCCTTGACCTCCACTGTGACCTCTGAGCGTGAGAGCCGCTCTACCGTGTCCAGAGCTTTTTTTTTTTTTTTTTAAACTGATTTGAGAGCAAAAGAGGAACAGAGAACAGACGGATGTAAGTGAAAGTGAAAGAAAGAGCAGCGAGTGTGCTAATCTGCCAGACAGCACTTACACAAGTGCTCACAGATGAGGACGTTCCACTACCTCAAACCGATACTACACCGAATCACTTCAGCTTCGTGGCTCGAACTCAAGAGCATTTATTCAGTTTCAAGTGAACGATCGGGCATCATGAAAGCAACTGAGTCATCCTGTTTGTCAAAGAGCAGCTTTCACAGCCTGCAGCGCCTCAACAACTGCATCATTTACATCAGGCTGCAGACTCACACATGCAGGCCTGTGAATGTGTGTGTGGAAAAGAGGGGCAAAATGACACGTGTACACACATCTTTGATTTGATGCCTACAGGGGAGCAAACATCAGCCCCTGAATCAAATACAGCAAGATAAACAAAAAAGGGTTTGGAATACAAAACTTAGAACCTACCCATGGTAAAAAGTCTGTAAAAAAAGCAAAAAAGATCAGAAACAACTTAATATATGAGACATGTGACTTACTTACACAATCTGTCACCTTTTCTTTAAAAAACAATTTTCCACAAATCACATCTTTCATGCTTTTTTCCATATAAATCAGACTTTGTCCTCTGTTTCAGGAACATTACTACTATAATTACTCACAGCACACATTGGTGAGGTCGCGTACTTGTCTCCCATCCCACAGAAATGAGCTAAAAAATATCAATGACACTTAAAATGTAGGTTTACCTGTGTGTACAAAAGCCACCATGAGGCCTAGGAGCACCAGGAGGAGGAATCTGCAGATACTGCTGCTGTGAACCATGCTGGCTGCGAAGGATGAGCGTCAGACAGAGCAAAGAGTCCCGCGAAACTGCTCGAGTTGTAACTTCAAACGAGTAACTGACCCTGGGAGAGGAGCAGGAGGAGAGTACAGGGGAGCACAGGAGGGGGAGAGGTAGGCAGCCGAGGGGGTGAGAGAAGGGGAGGGACTAGGTGTGCACAGGACCGTCTGGACAGTGTGGACTTTATGAGCACATCATCGCAGGGCACACCCACTCCAAAACTCCTCTGGGTGTGAGGGGTAAACACTCGGCAGCCGCTGACCCTGGCCGGGCCACATCATGAAGGTCTCTGCTGGACATTTTTATGCTTTTGCTCTTGAAGAAAATAATGACAGCAAAGAAATCAGAATCTGAAGATGGCAGTGCTGGAGGAAGTACTGAGTTCTGAATGTGCCAGTTTCTCCATGTAAACATTATTTATAATACATAAAATCCCTGCACTTTTCAGTAGAGGCAAAGTGTAAAAGTACTCATTATACAGACTGGCTTGTTTTAATATTAAGGGAGTTTAAAGGGGGTCTCCGGCAATTTAGTTCTGTGCTTTCCAAAAGTGTGGGGACTTGCATGCGACAGATTAGTATATGAACGGTCAAAATCAAAGTTGTAGGAGATGAGATATCCTGACTTTATGGCCCAATCCCACCTCTTTCCACGTTCATGCCTCAGTGTCTCGATTCTCGTTGGGATAGAGGGTTCAGTGTTGTGGTCGCTTTGTTTATAACGAGTGCAAAACAATCTGGCTAGCTAACATGACACCGTCATTGCTAAATTGTGCACGCCAGTCCTGCATTTCAATGTTGCATTCCCCCCTCTTGATGGCATATGATGCCCAACATTTAACTAAAGTCCTGGAGCAAAGTTGCTGCACTTGGTACCGCTCCTCCAATATCTGTGCTGACTGGCAGATTAGGACCACAGGTCGCTAATGTTAGCCTATAAAGCACCGCTAGGATGTGGAAAAAAGGTGAGATTGGGCCATATAGTCAGGATATCTCAGCACCTACAACTTTGATTTCAACCACTACCCCTTGTAAATCGGTTTGAGTCCAAGTCTCCTGTTTGGGCTTTTCCACCAACACTGAACCGGTTCCTTTTTGGATTGCATGCCTTATATTGAACCGTTCAGAGCAAATTGACCAAACGTAAATTAGTTGGGAACCTGAGAAGTTGGAGAAAGCTTTGCTCGATCTGAAATGTGGACCGAAGTGGGTGCGTCATGTTCTACAGGTCGTCCTGCAATTGTGCGACCCCCTCCGTTGATCCGGGATCCACGACTGCAACGGTTCTGCTCAAAACTGAGCAAACGAGGGCCGACCTGCTATATAACTAATAACAGGTTCAAGAACCAGAGCTAATTTGATGGAAATAGGCTCATACATTTCCCTGAATGTATTTAAAAATCAGCCTGTCATTGTTTTCATATTAGCCAATTTCTTGATGGGAGTTTATTTTGCCCATCTTTTTGAGTCGACCCAGAAGCTGCTATATGCGGTTGCTCCGAAAAAAGACATGTTGATTGAGGAGTTTTTTTTGTACAGCAGTGTCAAACTCAATCACACTTGTCGCTATCGTCAATGGATTAAGCAACGTAGCTAGCTTTAGATAATGACATTTCTATTTGCAGTTTCCAGCTCAGTTCTTATCAGTCAACTGTCTGTCTGAGAGAAACAGCTGTAAATGCAAACAATGCCTCGCCTACAAAAATTGCTGAACAAATCTGAGATGTGTGAAACCACATCATCCGGTCTATAGTCAGATTGACTAATATCCTCCCGAGTCTCAGAAGACATTAAGTGTTACTCTCCATCATTAGTAAGCTGACTGACGGGACAAATCGGTGAAGTTTTGTAGGTCAAATCTTTGCCTGCGAAGTAGTTACTCGAGTTAATACAATTAATATAATGACTTTAACTTGAGAGGGAAAAAGGAACAATTTCATATTTTGTTGATTTGAAAATCAAGTTAAATAGGTCATGTCAGTTTTAAGGCAGTTAGCCACAGGAAAAATAAAGGTTTGGTGGATTGCTGAGGGACATTTTTGTCCTTACCCATTTCTTTTTAGTCTTGCCACATTTCTGTTACTGTATTCAAGGCTTTTCTGAAACCTTTTTTGCTTGCTCAATATGCTGATTATCTGTGTGCGTGCTTAGAAATGTTATCGCTTTTCATTAGAAGGAATCGGCTGGTTTCATTTCCTCTTTGTGGATTTAACCAACCATGACCAATTGAGCCCAATACGCAATACTATCAAGTGGTGAGTTTGCATGTTAACGGTTACTTTCCAGTTCCAGTTCCAGTTGCAGCAGATTACCAGATGTGATTAAACAACACTAAATACAACATTTTCAGCTACAAGGGATTTAAAATGTTCTTTAGCTCATCAACATTGTGCATGCTGATACCTGGTTTTAACTTTCATTTATACTTTTAAAGCTCTTAATAGGATCTCTGCAGTGTGAGTGGGTCAATGCATGTGAATCAAATGAATTCTGCACATTTGTGGGTTTTCTGAATAGTTCAGACACGGGTGTGCACAGCCCACACATCAGACTGTTTTATTTCATACTGCAATAAAAAAGTATGACTCCAGCAGATCATTTTCATATATTATAATACAGATGCAGAATTGAAAGTTTATTCTTTAAACAGCCTAGTATTTTACAAGAAATAGATAACTACTTGGAACTTTTGACGATGTCCTTAAAACAGGACATAAGTGGGCACGAATCCTTGGGCTCTACTCTGCCGTCGTCATCCATGAACACCCAGCAGAAAACGGGGAGGGAAAAGAGGAGGGGGAGGGGATCAAAGTGTGAAGCGGAGAATTTCAATAAATAAAACAAAAACAATGGATATAATCTCTCTGACCTTGCCCATAATACCCCAACCACCCCATCTGTATATCCACACTTAAAAAAAAAAAACATCCCATACAATGGATGCCAAATTTGAAATTTGCCAGGGACAGGACATGATTCGAGCAGATGATCGCCAAGCAGATCAACGCCGAGCAGATCAACGCCTCTCCCGAACCTTGAGTTTATCTTGCGATTGCTCTCTCGGCTGGTCGGTTGTTTCACTGGCCAGTTTGCTCCAGTCCGTTTCTCTGGAGGGGTTTCGTCAGATTATAGGTCCGTAGGCAACAGGAAACGCGCCGTGCCTCAGAGATCACCGTTTGTTCTCAATTAAGAATTTATGAGGGATTACCAGAGTCATGTCTGATAAACGGGAAACTGAAAGTAAAGGTGACAGTCGTGGAAGCAGTCGAGGGGGCAGCAGCAGGGGTTCGGGTGAAACAGCCGCTGTTCATATCGGACACAGTCAGTGGAGGTTTGCTTGGCTGCAGTCCCTTAAAAGTCCTCCAACGTCTCAATCTCTCCCATATTCAATCTCTCAGATGACGCGTTCACAGAAAAACCTGAAAATGAAAACGAGATCCCATTAGCAGACGGGATATAAAAAGCTGTGACACGTCGCTGCAGATTTTTCAGATTCGGCTCTCACCTAGAAGGCTGGGGTCTGCGCGGACCATCTTCTGCTTCTTTTTCTTCTTCCCTGAGGTGACGGTCTCAAAGCGCTGCTGCTGCTGACCACTCGTATGGTTCGACTGGTAGAGCGACGAAGATCCTGTTCCACCCCATACAGAATCCTGAGCAGGAGACAAACGTGGATTTAAAAGACTGACTCAGCTGCAGGGAGACGAAGCATTTCTGTGAAGTTCTGGTCTGTGACACCAGCAAAGTGTTATTGCTTAATGTGATCACAGTAAATATGGATTTCATCACAAATAATACCAATTATATATCATTGTGACACAATCATGAGATGCAGAAGACTCGAGCTGAAACAAAACCTTAAGAT
This sequence comes from Pagrus pagrus, assembly GCF_965226575.1. Taxonomy (NCBI): domain Eukaryota; kingdom Metazoa; phylum Chordata; class Actinopteri; order Spariformes; family Sparidae; genus Pagrus; species Pagrus pagrus. Next base: position 9,697,761 of record NC_140196.1, read on the forward strand.
GCTCGATTACTAGCTTCATAAGACTGGCTAATGTACATTTGTTTACAGTGTTTAAGGGTTGTGCTACAACTCTTGACCCACCTCACTGTAATTACAGAACCATCGGGCCTAGTTGTTCATTTGCTGTCTTCTCTGTATGCTCGCTATTATAAAGCAAAACTATTTCTTATCCGATCAATTAATTGTTGGATTAACCGGTAGAATACTGTTCTTGTTTGATTTATTTTCCTAAATCATGTTTGTTTTTATGTGCATTCATATTGGTGTTGGGTTTTTCATCTTAAGAACGGCTTTGATCAGTTTTTCAAATGGTGTTTGGACAGAATTAAATACTCTCAGTGTGGCGATCCCTGAAGTTCAAAGGGTTTAAATGTCACTTGTGCCAATTTAAAAAAAGAAGGTGTTGAAGAGAGATATGGTAACTGTGTCACACTGAAGAGAAACACAATGCTGTCTTCAAACGTTACACAGTAGGTGTTGGCAATATGGATATAATCCATAACAGTACCTGTGACTTGCATATTAAAATCTCGATATGTAGTGTGATGGTAAAATGAATCAATATACCTGATAAATAACAGCATATTCACATCGATGCAAAAAATCATTTAAAATCTACTCTGTGATCGACTGCTCGTGACGTCCAATCACACCCAGAAATATTAAAAGGGAGATGGACCACAGAGAGGTTATTTTATATAAAATGATTTGATATGCAGCTTTAACGAGCCAGACCAGTCTGACAAGAGGATCAGTTGGACGGATTTGGATTTTATCCCCTTTAGGAAAGAAGCAGACCAATTACATCTTTTGAGGCTGATCCAAAGAGTGACGCAGGAGACCGTCACACCACATATGTAAATGAGAGTGCGACAGCATTGGCAGTGTCGGATGACTTGCTTAGATTGTTTTGAATCACACGGCTTTTGAGAGGCAACATGGGACCTAAACATTTTGTACTCATATGTTGAGCCTTTAAACTCACTGGATTGGCTTCAGTGTGGCGCACCTGCTGCTGCTTGAGGGCTTGCTGTTGGTTCTGTGGTGCCTGTTTCTGTTGGTTAGCGTTCTGTTTGGCACGACGTTCCAGGAACTGCTTGGCAAAGTCCTTGGCCTCGGGAGTGTCCCCCAGATAGGCCCTGACGTAGTCGTGCACCTCATATGGAGAGTCCACTTCTTTTAGGAAGGATGCAAACGTGGGAACTGGCAGGGAGACAGACGGAGAACATTTGTGAATTCGGCTTCCAGAAATGGTTCATCGATAGCTGTGGGTGGAGTGCCTTTGCAAAACATATTTCTGAAGTCTTACCATCCAGGTTGTTGGCTGTGTTGAGGGTGTGCAGAGTTTGCTCGCACCATTGCATGAAGGTGTCCTGCTGGCTCTTACTGACCCCTTGAAACAACTTTAGCAGCTTCTCCTCCTCTTCTACCTTCTTATTGACCCGCCCACTCACAGAGTTACTTTAGACGCACATACAAAGGCGGGAGAAAAACAAAAAGAAGGTGTTAAACTCTGTATCACTCATATCCTTCATATGTTTAGTCAGACTTCTATTCTGGCACTCTTGATAAATACCTGAGGTTGGCGTTGCCTTTGTTGTTCTTCTGCGTGCTGCCTTTCTTGGGTTGGGGAGGTTGCTGGACAGCCTCTTTCACAGCCTCATCCCAGAAGCCCATGTTCGAGTTCTGGGTGTCACCCCAAATACTGCTGGAGTCTGAGCCCCAGTTAGTGCTGGTGTTCACAGACCCCCACACTGAGTTACTCAGAGACGGCTGTGACGAGAGGGAGATACGGTTACTGACATGATTCGCATTTCTTGGGCTGAAGGTCACATACAATGAAAAAACCCATCACAATTTCTCAAAGCCCAAGCTGATGTCTAAAACTTCCATCCTCTTTTAACCAATAAGATGCAGCATCACATAAGTCACGTACAGTTCTGGTTTGGGTGCGGATCTGGTTGGTGACGGTGGGGTGTTGCTGTGGGGGTTGATGATCCTTCCGCTGTTTCATCTGCTGGGCTTCTTCCCTTTGAATCTCCAGCAACGATTTGGTGGCAGCCGGCTGTTTGGCCACACTTCCCCAACCAGACAGCTTGGCCTGGGGCTGCTGAGCTAGCTGCGAGGCCTGCTGCTGCTGTAGCTTCAGGAGCTCTTGTTGCTGACGTCGATGCTGTGGGGACGGGGACAGAAAAGGATGACGTAAATTATTGTTCATGAAGTCAAAAGGCATCAGTTTTACCTCAAGAAAGGCACCAGCCTGACTTTAAAAAGGACGACGGCTGTTTCGCTGTCCTTACCTCCTCCCGCGCCTGTCGTTCTCTCTCCTCTTCCAGTTTCTGGATCTCGGCCAGTGACAGGGCGTTCTGAGTCTGGTTTAGAGCGTTGGTCGACTGCTGGCCCCACTTTGAGGAGGATGGAAGCTGAAGATCAGGACGAGGAGTTTTGTTAACTTTAAATACATTTCATACTGTTTATTTCTGCTGACTAATCCTCTGCGCCCTCACCTTCATCTGTGCAAGCTGCTGCTGCTGCTGCTGCTGCTGTTGAAGTCTCCGGAGGGCCTCTTGTTGCTGCTGCCTCTGTCTCTGCAGCTCCTGCTGTCTTTGGGCCTCCTGTTCTCTCCTCTTCTGCTCCTCCTCCTGTTGTTGCGCCAGAGCAACAGCCGCTGCAGCAGCTGCCGCCTCCTCCTCCGCTCGCTTCTGCTCCTCACGCCTCCTCAATACTTCGAGTTCCTCTTGCTTTCTGCGCTCCTCTTCCTGGTGAGGCAGAAGTTGCAATTTAGGGAGAAACTTCTCAGGTCCACTTAGGAGATGAAGTAGATGATATGTTTATGTTAGCTTACCTGTTTGCGGAGGAACTCTTCCCGTTTCTTCCTCTCCTCCTCTTCCCTCCGCCTCTCCTCCAATCTACGGAGAGCCTCCTCTTGTGCCAGTCTCTCCTCTTCCTCTTTTTGCCTACGCTGTGCCTCTTCTTGCTCTCGCTGCCGTCTTAATGCCTCCTCCTAAGATTGACAACACCGGGTCAGTCTCACCGCCATCAGAGATTAGTGACTCACAATGAAACAGTAGCTCAAAGGCTTTTAGCTCCACCTGTTTTTTCCTTGCCAGCTCCTCTTCTTCCAAACGTTTGCGTTCCTCCTCCTGGCGAGCCCTCAGGGCCTCCTCCAGTCGTTTCCTTTCCTCCTCCTCCCTTTTGGCTCTCATTTCTGCCTCACGCCTCTCCAGCTCCAACTGTTGGATCAGAAAATAAATACATTAATGGTTTTATCTGCAGAGATGTGAGGAAAGAACAATTCTGACTAATGATACAGTACCATTCAAATGTTAGGAATTGGCTGCCACAAATGCTTGATTCGGTACAGTCAGATGGCTGAGAGGACTACGCTATATTTCTCAATGGTCTGTCATGCTTTTAGGTTGTAGAAAATCCTCTACACAAAATGTTATTTTGTATGAAGGGTTTGTAAAAAGAAAAAGTAATGTTTTGAGGAAACTGTACGATGGTTCAACCAGAGGGCAGAAAGAGGTCACTGGTTAAAGAAATAGGCGGTTGGCGGTTTCTGCCAAATCTGCATAGATTTCTAGTGGACATTAATGCCTATAACAAACAGTGTGTTGCTTTAGCAAAGCTCATTTTTTAAACTTCTGAATAGAAACAGGTTAAAAAGAAAAAGTCTTAAGTGATCAGGATGTTCACCAAAATGTAATTAAGGTGCTCTTTGGTAGGAAACGCTTCAGTAAAAAAAAAAGTACCACATCTCATTGCTAGAAAGAGTGGAATAGCACGCAATCTACAGGTCATGGATGGGACTGGCAGCTCTTGCCGATTGCAGAGCAACTCTTTTGGTACTTGTAATTGTAAAGTACAATTCTGCCATCTAGTGACTCTTCTGTTTGTTTTTAGATATTTTTTTGCAACTGATTGGTGAACAACGACTTATTTAGAATAACATCTTAAATAAAGTGTCATATAAGTTACTTTAAATGAAAATTTTGGACGATTCAAACTGTTTTTACACTGACCACAACCACAACAGTGAGCAGAAATACAATTTACCTTTGCAGACTTTGACTTTTCAAACTGTTGCATCTGCTCGATGGTTGGAGCCTGTGCCATGGAGTCTATAGGTAAATCCCACACGCTGCTGCTATCCCACGCTGTTGAGAGTGATACAATGTGATGTATTACACCTGCTGTCACATGATACGTTTTTTGAAAATGAAACCGACAGAATCTTTCAGGAAGAAACTCACTGCTTGGAGCAGCTTGTTGGAGGTTTGGTGTGCAGGAAGCCTGAGAGGACGAGTTCTGCATTTCCCACACAGAACCAGAATCTGGTACAGACAGGGACCGGGTGACAGGAGGTAGGAGGCTCTCAGACGCTCTACAGAAACATAAGAAAATATAGATATAAATAGATATTAATAAATGCCATGTTCCCTTGATGTCAATGCAAGGTAATATTTCTAAACACTGAAGCGCAGGTACAGATTTATTTAGAGACGAAGAGATATGACTGTGCAATATTGTGTGCGCTTGTTATCAACCTTAGCTTGAGAGCCTGATATTGCTGTAGAAGCAGGTTGATCTGCTGTTGGTGCTGCTGCTGCTGTTGAACAGGAGCTGAGCTAAGAGCTGCAGCTTTCTGCTGGGCCAGGGCCTGAGCATACTGCTGCCTGAACAGTGGAAGGGAGAAGGGAGAAATTAGAGAAACCCAGGAAATGAAGTTAAACCTACACACTGTGTTATACCTACACAGTGAGACAGGCTGTACATGTGTACTTGGATTTTTTTCAAATGTATTCATAACTTGTGAATAATCATGCTGCATCAGCAAATGAAAACAAGAGTCACATCTGAGCTGGGTGTACCTGAGGAGGTATTGGTATTGGAGCTGCTGTAACTGGTAAAGGTTGAGAGCAGTGAGCTCTTGTTGCCTCTTCAATCTCTCCTGATCACCATCCCCCTGCAGTCACGATAAATCACAGCAGGCATCATTTTTGGTCAGAGAGAAAGGGTCCCCCAACGCAAACATTAACATAACTGATACATGAAGGCTTCTCTGACACATCTCGTTGCTAGAAAGAGTGGAATAGCACGCCATCTACAGGTCATGTCTGGGACTGGCAGCTCTTGCCGATTGCAGAGCAAATCTTTTGGGCATGAGGAATAAAACCTGACACATTAAGCCAACTCATACCTGTAGAGGCGGCGGTGCAGGGCCTGGAGTGAACGGTACCCTCCCCCATATCTTCATGATCTCTCCAAGCGCTTGAAACACCTCATCACATCCTCTTTTGACTAAGAGAGACATGGTGAAGTAACCAGCCTGGAACCACTCAGTCATTTCCTGGTTACTGAATGGACCTGAGAGAAACACAAACAGAGAAAACGAGACTCAGGGACAACACTGGAGCAGTTCTATAAATAAGTGTCAGTTTTTTAAGTCGCATCTTAAATAGATAAAACCTCTTCCTGTCTCACCCTGTATCTCCCCTTGGGGGTCTTTGTAGAACCACTTGAGAGCAGCCTCGTGAGTGAGCGGCAGACCTGAAGGTTTAGGCTTCTCTGAAGTCTTCGCTGTAAGTCTGTCATCATCCACCACACCATCCTGTAGGTATGCCACCATCTTTTCCGCCTCCTGGGGAAGGAAGAGAGCAAAGACAAAGAATTTTGAAGAAGTAACACAATCAACTGTTTTTAGGGATATTCCTAGCGACTAATTTTTTTGTTTTCTTTCACGTTTAAAATCTACTAACTTACCCGCTCAAAGTGTTTCAGTCCCTCGTCTTCATCTGTGTCGTGTGGCACAGCTGTGGGCCTGCCAATAGGTGCCAACATACTTGAAGAGAAGGTCAAAGGATTGTTCATCACCACAGGAACCTCCATTTGCTTTTGCTGCGGTAGCTGGATGGCGGGCGACGGAGCAGATACTTCTTCACAGAACAGTACAGTAAGAAAAAAGCAGATATAAGGAGGTTGTCCAGAAAAAGTCCCATTAACAGTGAGAAGTACAGTGATTGCAGGCACAAATCCCACCTGTACGAGTGGTAGAAATGTGGGTCATGGGTCGGGACTCGAGCATGCTGTTAGACATGGGGATGTGCAGGGGGACTTTGCAGGGCTCTGGTGGGAGCTCCCGGGGTGGCTGCCGTTCAGCTGGTCTCTCAGACTCTTCTGTTCTACTCGGCTGGCTATGAGACATAGACTGGACTGGAGCCTGGGGCTCTGAGACTGGTGGAGCAACAGGTGAAGCAACAGGTGGAGCCTCTTCTGACACTCTCGCCAACTCTAAAAAAAAAAAAAAACCCCAACAAAAAACAACTATAAATGTTGAGATGGGATCATCGACAATATAACCATGCTCCTTGATTTATGAACAGAGTATGACCAAAGAAAATGAACTTCAAGGTCTATTGTGTTATTTTGTATCGTTGACGGCAAAGACAAACAGACTTTTTAAAAATCGTTTTCCATGAAATGTAACGGTATGTGAGATTTTTTTATCGAACTCTGGTGTTGAGGCAACAGAACATCATAGTCCATCAAGACAGTGGCGGTTGCCAGACCAAGGGGCCACACCTCACAAGAGCAATAGTCACTTGTGAATTGTAGATACATTTGCAAATACTTGAGTCCTAATACATGATCATGCATGCGTTGCAAATAAGGGGTTTCTTTTGATTAGTTGAAATTTTCTCATGTTGCAAGTTGCAGCTTGCCCATTAAGCCACACTTCTCCCAGATTAAACAACCAACACCAGCAAGACACTAACAACTTCAGTGGAGCTTCTCTGTATAATAACTGAAAGTTCTGACCAATGAAACTATCACACTGACTGACCTTTTCGTTCAGCCTCTCTCTTGGCCTCTGTTTCCATTTCTTTGGTCTCCTTGGGGTGACTGTCCTCCTCCTCCAGGCCCTCTTCACACTCTTCCAAGGGCTTAAATTCGAGCTCCGCCTCCTCCAAGATCGGCTCCTTGGATGCCTTCTGAATACACAACAAAGAACACAATTACAGTAACATATAAAGAAAAAAAAAAAGCACATCAGTACTTTGTGATTCACTCATTTATTTGAAAAGTCTTCTCAGGTCTCATCTTACCTTGAGTGAGAGAAAGGCCCCTGATGAGTCAAATGTGCCCGCCTCCTCATCTGCGTCCTCGAGGCACCACTCTGGCAGGCTGTCCCTCTCGTCCTCCAGGCTGCCGCTGCCTGACCGTGGCCTCCTGTAGCCACGCTCGTCTTCTCTTGCATCAAATGGGAAACGGCGGCGCTGATCTGGGTGTTCCCGCCACCCTGCGGACCGAGGCCCATCTAGGGAAAAAATAAGTTACCCTTTGTCGTTTGTTTTTGTGCTACCGAACAAACAGCCTGATTTCTTAGCATGGAGATGTGCAGGTCTAAAGCGCAGGGAGGTTAAGGAAAGGACACCTCATTGCACCATTGAATTGTCTCTTACATAAAACATATGCCCTTAATTTGTACCAGGTACATGTAACATCGTTCTGTTAGCCACAGAAGTCTACAAAGACAAATGTGCCTCATTCTGAAACAATCATTCATCAAAACTGGCAGAACACACTACATTTATCAAAGATAAATGTATTGGTAATGTGGTCGGTGCAGTGCCCACCTGGGCTCGGAGGGCACCACCGGTCACCGTCCCGTCGAGAACCCGCCAGGCGCCAGCCCCCCTCATCATCCTCACCGTTCTGATCGTCACGAGAAGAACGCCAGTTCTCACTCTCTGCACGCGTGAACTCGTGCTTCCTCGGTAGACCTGTTCCTCCATCTTCATAATTGCCTCGGACTGAAAAGAGGAGTGGGTAGAGGGATGGTTAATGGTGAAGCCATCGTCATTACACTGATAGATCACATTAAAAATGGTTATTTGTTTCATTTACACCTACTAAAGAAATATGAACTCTTATAGCTCAATAAGAAACACTTACTGTGATTCATCTGAAAATGTCCTGGAGCAGCATCGACTGCGATGACAGAGAACAACAAGAAGATAAGCCAGTGCCAATGAGCACATTGTGCATCGATTATATGAGCAACAAAATTCATCACCTACCTGGCTCTTTTCGACCTGGCTTTTCAAACCTTCTGTCTCCCCTGGCGTGGAAACAAAACCACACATTATGTAAAGTCAAGGCAAAACGTTGTCACACAGCTGCCGAACAGAAACAACTTAACAAATGAAACGTCTGTACATTGTCAAAAAAAGGACAGACTGTAACAACAAAACTCATGACCACAAACGAGTATTTGAATACCTTTCTTCCCAGCTTTGGGAGCGGTGCATTTCCCTCCCTCCACGACCAAAACCTTCCACATCATCAAAACTTCTTTGGTAAAACCCTCCGTCTCCTCTCCCCCGGCCTGAAAACAGTCAAAAGGTTGATGTGACCTAAAGAGGTTTCGTTGCTAGTGATTGTGTATAAACTGCTAAGCATTAGGTGATCAAAGGATCAAATGTGGTTTAAAACATCCGCAGGGTTGAACAAAACATCAGATGTTTTCCAAAACAGATGATCAGAAGCCCACTTTCTGCAGCTATAAGTCACAGGTACTCAGATGAATACATTTGAATTTTAAATGGTTTATTCTTTACCGACACATGCACAAACATAACCAAACTTCCACCAGCAACTGAACAAATCTGCTGAATCATAATGCTGAACTTTCCCTTTCACATCCAGAAGATGTACGATAAAACAGCTCTTGTGGTTTTTAAATTCATCTGTCCTCTCCCTGAGTCATAAACAATATCAGCCAACAGTGACCCTGTAGTTTACCTTTAGTATTAATGTCTTTGTTTATAATAAAAACCCTCTACATGACATGGCCTCTCAGCAACCTTCAATTTAGGGCGGTTCAGAAAAAGTTCACACGGTTCATCTGAAGCACACAGAAGCCGGAGCTGCTTTATACTGAACTTCTCTAAACTCTTCCTGTCCGAGAGCTAAACAGCGTCCTAAAAATACAGTACGCAGCTTTAACCGACTGAGCGAAGTGTTAAGGTGTCCTGAGTGCGTGCGTGCTACTAGTATTCCCATCTCAGACAGGGTTTTCCACGTTTGAGACACATTTATTACGAGTGTAAGCAGCTGGGGAAGAGTCTGCCGAGTAAGCACAGCACCTACAGAGTGCTAATAATACACCCCTTGTCTCAAGCTATGGCATCTTAACTGTCTGCAGTTGTTCAGACTTCTGAACCTCCACAGACAGATTAGCTAAATAAATAAAGGGTCATTTAAAAACCTCATTCCAGCATTGTGCTTCCACAGCGTAAAAGCAGGTGAGAAAGATAACACGACACATTCACGTATCGTCTTAGTCCAGTTCTTACCTCTACCCCTTGAGGTACTTCGGCCTCTCGGTGCCCCTGCTATCGGCCCACCTCCTCGCCCTGTCAGCCGCAGTACAGCTGCACTGTTTACAGACATGGAAAAATTTCTCTGCAAACACAAACAGGGGGAGGGGAGCGGGGTGGACGAAGAACAGGTTTTCAGCTTTCTTCTTTGCAGGCTAGTTTGCAGAAGTACGGTATCATCCAAGAAATTAGTATAAGAAGCCAACTGGCCGGAGGGCAATAAGACATTTAATTTCATCTGAGCGATAAGTTCAGAAACAGCTTCTGATTTTTATCAAGATAGAGATCTGATACTATGACAGGCTCTCCTACCTGTTCCTCTTCTGTAAAAGACACGAGCGCCAGAGGCGGCAAGGGCTCCTCTTGCAATATGGGCAGGAACTCCTTATCGTGTAGGTCTATAGGGATCTGGAGGACAGAAATAAACAATCACAGCTTCACTGTTAATATTCATAAAGCTTTGAAAGAGTCACACCCGGTAAGGTGAATGTAAATCAAGTCTCAGCAGTAATATAATTTGTATGCAAATCACACCGACTGCAAGCCTGCATCAACAGCTAATATCCAGACGGTACGGGGCCTACCAACCTTGTTATCCTTTACATAAAGTGCTAACATTTCTTCTCTCCCGTAGCGATAGTCTGCAAGTTTATACTTTGGCAATGCAGGCGAGAGGGGCGGAGAGGCAACCGTGCAGCCGCTTCCACCGCCGCCGCTGCCGCCGCCACCGCCTCCAGACAGGGCACGGAGCCTGCGGAGAGACAAAGGGTATTAAAAAAACAGAAGGGACAGAGGAAGGGAGACAACGCTACAGCTGAGATGGCAATTCGCATGTTTGAACATGTGTGCAAAAAGCTGCACGCCGGGCCTCCGACAGAAAACCAGTTTCACAAGCTACAAATCATTTCCCCCTCAGACTGATCATGAATTCATACAGAAGCTCATTTACCATTCTGGTCCAAAGTTAAGTGTCTGGGTTTCGGCCATTCTTCCTTGAAAGTTCTGCGAATAGAAAACAGAAAAATGATTATCACCGCTCACAGTTTTAAAAAAAACATGCATAAAATGTAAGACAATATAGGCACGCATCACCACTGTGACTACAAACAATCACAGTTAAGCGGTCTGTGATCGTCATGTCGTTCATACACTATGAATACTTCTGAACATCCGGGGGAAAGTAAAAGTTCATTAGGCCGTGACATTTAGCATGTGCTGCATGAAGCAACGACTGAACTGCAGCACACATTTCTGCTTTTTATCATCATCATCACTGTGTGTTGAAATCAGGACAACTAAAGTCAGTTTTCACATCCACAAGTTGAATTAATTTAATAAATCGTTGTCATATCACTACACCGGTTCAAGTAAGTGTTGATTTTACTGAGGCGATTCATTTACCAAACCCATTTCTGCAGGATATGATTAACACTTAAGGTTTTGTCAACGTACTCCAGCTCCTCAGGACACATAAACCCATCCCACAAGTGCTCGAGCAGTGTACAATTTCAATCTGCTACAGCTATTTTAGGAGGTCTCCCAGCCTGCGAGGAGGAGGGCATGTCAGACACCTGTAATTGACAACTTGGGAGGGTTGTCTTTACTTTAAATGAAAATAAAATGAATGAAAAATAAATAATCACGTACTGCAAAGACGACCTTTAACCTTTAACCCAAAGGCCTAAAACAAAAACAGGTGTATTAAAAAGTAGCAAGGCTTCCTCATGAATCAGCCACAAAAGGCGACAGGCACTCACAACACCGTCTGACCATATGGGAGCCCGGACTTAAGCCACGTGTAAGTTGGTAGATAACGCGATAACGACACTGGAGTGGATGGTCCCTGTGGCAGCCCTCCTGCACGCTTCGCACATTTGTCAGTGATCATATAGGGTCACAACTGAAACACGGGCTGAGTTTACATAACGTTATGACTCGTGTGAATCATCTACGAGCCCACAGCTTCGACAACAACACAACTTCTATCAGTTTGATCATGTCACACTTAAATAAAAAGTAGGAAGCAGCTTCAGTCAGCAGAAAAAAAAAAAAAAAAAAAAGATGACGGCCCATTATGTTGTAGCAAAGTTGTCCGGATAGTTAGCTAACTACCTTGTGTAGTGTCCAACGTGTGACGTTAATGCTAATCTTGAACAGGGAAGCAGGGAATACACGGCTACACAAGCTATAATCACACTTGACCCATCCTGCTGTTAGATGATCACACTGAGGCTGATGTTAGTGAAGTTACTACGTGATGGTCACTCGGGAAGGTTAACTGGAAATCATCCCCGGGTTACCAACATTACGTTAGCTAACGTAGCAAGCTAACCAGCCGGATAAACAACCAAACATGGATGTGTAATAACAGGGCACTAGTACCTGACATTAGCCAACACTTCCCCTGATGGTTAAATGTTGACAGGAGAGTTGTAGTTATGTTTCAGCTAGTTAAACTTCCAGTATGCTACATGCTCGTACCACACCAGGGTCTTTACGCTAGCCAGCAGGACGATAGCCAAAAGGTGGTTATGCTAGCGCGTTAGCTAACGGCCAACTGCCAGCGTTTTAACCCTACGTCGCCTGTCATGCGCTAACATAGAGCCACATATGTACTGACACTAATCTAGTTCACCACGTGAGAAGACATTTTATCACACACACTCCACATAACTAAACGTAACACTGCTCCGGCACGAGTTAATCCCTAACCCCCCTCAACACTTGTGGCTAAGCACGCTAACAGGTTGGCTAAACTAGCTACACGCGGCCTTCGAGCAGCCGGGATCCACAACAACATTTCCTCGTCAAGCCGTCCCGCACTTCTCACGGCCCGGACACGCACACGGAGGCACTAGAGCCCGGTGCTGCGAGGCCAAGTAAACATGGTGGTTTAAACAACAGTCCCCGGCAACCCCCCCAGCTCGCCAGAACCGGACTCTCTGACGTGTCACTTGACTTAAGTGTACGATTTTGTCCTTCCGAGTGTATTAAACTTTGGCTGTCTTACCTCTGCTTGTTCTGACAGCACAAGGTTTGTATGCGAGTTGTGTGGCTCTCTCTGGGCTCTCTCTCTCTCTCTCCGTTTCGCACAAGATGGCTGAGTGTTGGTCACATGACAGCAGATAAAACCCGTATGCCGTAGACAGATTTGCTGACTGTACTGTATTCACAAAACAACGAGGGGGTGAGTATGTATCACTGTGGCGTTTTAATGCGCCTATTGTAAACAGGGTTATTAAAAAAAAAAACATGTCACATGAAATGTGCTTTAAACAAAGCGGGTATTACGTTGTTTTTACGCATCTGAAGTGTTTAGGAGGGGGATACAGCACGGGCCCTACCCCCCACCGCTCAAGTGCACCGCAATGTAAGCTCCTCACACACCATCTGAATATAAAGAGCGATGGAAATAGTCATTAAATAATAAATAAAACACAATTTTGTAATTGTGGTTAAATCTCAGGCAGATAAATCTCTGTAGTCATAAGATATGCACATAATAATACATTTACCTTTAGGCTGGAATGTTGCCAAACTAGTAGGGTAACTCTCAAGCTATGCTTACTGGGACAGCTAACTGCTAATAACGCAGCTAGGGCTAGCTGGTGCCAACAGTTGTGCAACGAATGAGCTCATTTTAAGGTATGAAATGTTGCTAATACCGACTTACAATTTCCAAACAATTAAAGTAAAGTAACGCTAACATTATCTGTACCAACTACACAGTCATACTGTCTCTTGTTAGCTTACATTGCATGCTAACACTAGTTGGCAAATTTAGCTTTGAATGTCTGCTAGCTAACCGTAACCTGAGGACTCACCTGTACCTTTTCACAATATCCAATGAAAAATGTCAAACTTAAATATACCATGAACAAAATCTTGAATACTCTTGTTCATGTGAGTTTTGTGGGTTCAATCACATAAAGGATCCATGTAGCATGAAAAGACACACAGTTGTTTTTTGGTAGTGTTTTTTCAGGCAGAAGTAAGTTTAAAAACATTATTTATGGCCACTTTTGTAATAATTATGTACTATAATCCACTATGATTTGAATTACTGTGCGCCCATGGTGACACTGACGGTATTTTAGGAGGTTTGTAACCCTGTATAGTGAAATCATCCGCAAAATAAGTAAGACTGTGGGCAGTTGGAAATTTTCTGTACTGTCGCAGTGGCTGAGATCGCAGTGCGGCTCGTTGGTCTAGGGGTATGATTCTCGCTTAGGGTGCGAGAGGTCCCGGGTTCAAATCCCGGACGAGCCCAGTTTTTTTTTTACCTCTGTTTTTTACCTAATGGTCCTTTATTATCTGCTTATCAGGGGAACTGGCAGTGACAATGTCTGCAGCCGAGACAGTTCAGATGAGTCATTTCGGACTATCCTGTACCCATCACACAGTAATAGAAATGTATGTACGAATGTGGAGTAAAAAAAAACATCCTTTTAACAGGGGAAATAAGTAATATAGTGTAACATAATATACAGATTAGTAAAATACGTATAAATACATGTAATTTTTGTGTCAATCTATGAAATATGTGCATACATTAGAAAAGATATACTGGCAAAACAAATTGTTGATAATAACAGAATGAAAAGCACAACAGGTAATGTACTTTGTAATTGTGCAGCCCTAGAGTACAGCCTTTCAAAAAATGAAAGAGTGGACACCGAAATAATTGAGTTTACAGCAGAGGTAAGAAGAAAAAGGACTGACCCCGACGTGATTTGAACACGCAACCTTCTGATCTGGAGTCAGACGCGCTACCGTTGCGCCACGAGGTCTGAATGTAGTGAAGGAGCTGGATGCAATATAACCATGAGAACACACACAATCACCTTTCGTCTTTTTCCTTTTTATTGGAGTGTATCCATTCAGAGGATCGAGTAAGTAGTGTCGTCTTCAAGAGGCTGAAACACGTCTAGGTACCGACGATATAGCACTCAAAATCACAAAGACCTGGATGAATGAAAGCCCTCATCAACATATTTTTTCAATTGTTTTTCTGCTCTCATCTCATGGCCGGTTAGCTCAGTTGGTTAGAGCGTGGTGCTAATAACGCCAAGGTCGCGGGTTCGATCCCCGTACGGGCCACGATACTTTTCGTTTTTTATTACATATACATCAAATTATTTTCCACTGTAACACCACTAAAGGTATGTAACGCTAGTTCAGTCTACATAACGCATTTTAAATGAATTATGTTATGATCAAGTTTGAATACTGACTATTTAAATGTTAGTATGTTTTTGCAGCAGCGTGGAAGGTGATGATTTGGGCCATGACAACCGTAAAAAAGGATGTAGGTGGAAACAGCGAGTGGTCTGTTGACTGGTCTGAGATCAGATGTAATTCGGCTCCAAAAAGATAGACATACAAGGCGTTGGTGGTATAGTGGTTAGCATAGCTGCCTTCCAAGCAGTTGACCCGGGTTCGATTCCCGGCCAACGCATACGTTTTTGTCATTGCTTCTTATTTCTTGTAATGTTAAAAAGTCATCGCTCAACATATTTTTGGATGGCAGCACATATTAACAGTTAATCACGTCCAACAGAACTAATAAACAGCAAACATACAATTATTTTAATTCAGGTAAGTGAGAAGTCACCAATCAAAAGTAAACTTCCAATTTGAATTGAGGTTACTGCTGATATTTTATTTTTAACAATTATTGTTACTGCATATTGTCTTAATCTTTTATAAAGTTTTTATTTCTGTGAGAACAAACAAGTTTATGAGACAAGTGATACTTGGCATTAAGGTATTAAGCCAACAGAGAGATTACAGCATTTGGGATAAAATGATGCAGTAATGTCATCAGGTTGAAAAAAAAAATACAAGCGCATATAACAACATTAGAATAAAATATAAACTGTACAAGAGCAATTATATTCTAAAGTAATTTTTCTTTGAGCAATCAATAATCTTGTGAGACCCACATCCCTTGAGAGGCCACACTGCTAAAAACCTCAGGGACGTTAGAGAGACGAGTTTCATTAGTGTGATTAATTTGTGGTTATTGCTTCACATGTAATGAGTGTGCTCAGCCTCCCGAAACTGATCACTTAGGTGTATTGGTGGAAAGAAACCATCCACACAACATACACGTGCGCGCTATTTCTCCAGAATTGATTAATAATACATGTAGACATGTGGCTTTAGACAAAGACAGAAGGAGTTTACCTGCTGAACAGGAAATATGTCACTGTTTCTCCTCTACCCAGAAAGTTCATTTGTTATCCTATTCACCGGTGTTTATCGTGCTTACCCTCTTTTTCCCTCTGTTGCCATGGATATGCTATTCCTATGGCAACTGCAGGCCTTTATGGATGGCCTCGGGCCCCCACCGTAGAGTAGTCTCTGAACCTTTCATTACACATTCCCTTCAAGCTCACAGACAAATCACACAAGTAGCACATACTCTAACTCTGTCGCCCTCTCCCTCTGCCCCCGTAGTCATACTGCTGCCTCACTTTTAAGTCCTTGACGCACTGCACATGTTGGAGACAGCCGACACAGCTGTTTGTAGTTTTCGTTTACATTTGTCCCAAACTGCACTCGGAGGCATTCATCAGCGTACTTGATACTCGACGCCAGTGCTGGTAGGAAGAGCACTGTGATCAGATTTGTAGCACGCGTATCGCTGTCATAAGAGTCAGCGGCACACGCTCTCTCATTTTCGGTGGCAATGGAAACCAGAGCTCCGTCTTTAAAGATGCATGAGACGTCTTGAGCAACGGAGAATAGAGACAGAGGCTCTGCCAGAGAAAGTGTTTTCTGTGTCAGAGAGAGTGAAAGAAAGGGAGGGGCGAGGCTCGTGCAGATGACAGTAAAGTTGTAGGTGGCAGTGAGGGCCCAAGTCGAGGCAGAGTGCAGTGTGAGGACAGAGTGTGTGTGCGTGTGTGTGTGTGTGAAGGGCAGGTGGGGGGCCTCCACCTGCTGAATGAACCCCGTCAGCGTCGGGGAGTACCATGGGCTACGGGTGGGCGCGGCCCTGCTCAGCATTGTGGCGGGCTGCATCATCATCGGGGTGTCCAGAGAGTGTGATGCTGATGCTGTAGGAGGTATCTTCCTGGGAGCGGGAGGCCTCGGTGAGTGTGTTTGAAAGTTGTAGGAAAGATTTGTCTATTTCCGTAATGTCATTGAATATTGATTAAGGATTAGTTTGTGTAATAGTGGATTAACCGTGATGGTCTGGTTGGGGGCCCTCCCCTCTTAAAAAACATACCTGACCATACCTTGATACCTAATGACTTTTTCTAATTTATTAAAATTGCTTTTGTTTAAGTTGTTCGTTAAATACAATCACGGTCTCTTTGTCTTAAGACATCTTAAATTTAGTTTTTTATATCCATCGACAATGACCATAATGTCCAACACCTGCTTGTTTGTACATTAAATAGGTAGCATATACTCCGCTGGCAGGAAAATGGCAGGAAAACTTGTTATCTAGCTTTTGTGGGCTGCAAGGGGGAAAAGGAAAACAAGAACACCACAATGCAGCCTCGGCTTTGGGTAAATGTGAATTCAATGAGAGGTGGTTTAAATCCAAACACTACGTTGCATCACCATGTATGATAAGCTACTCTACATGTCTTTGTGAATGAGTTACTGGAAAACAAAAATAACCCATCATTTTTCAAGCATAGCTCATAAAACATATAAAAATTATACTTTTCTATATTTATGGTTTTGATCGAGGTGAAAAGAGACTGATTACTTTCATGCATGCAGCAGTGAGATCTGCAAGACGCCAAACAACGAAGAAACAAAACTTACGTCAACAAAGCACAAGGCTTAAAAAAATCTCATCAGAGTTTTGTCTGGCTTTATTTAAAAAAATGCATTTATAACCGTCTATCAAAACTTCAGATGAAAGATCTGTGGTCTGTGACATTTTCCATCCACCGTTCTTGAAAAACACACCCTTTGATCACTTGATACAACAGTGTAACTGGAACCGGCTGACAGCCTGACTAGTTGCACTGCCAAGATAAACTGCTTTCCTGGAAGGAAAAAAACAGCAAAGGGCACGGCCGTTTGATATGCGGCGCCAGCATTAGCATGCATCGATAACGTGAAAGGTATTCTCACTGATGATTTGATCAGCTTTCAATAATGAGTCTGTCTCTCTAATGTACACAAGAATTTGGCAAATCAAAACTGTGCACAGCAGCTTGACAGAGACACTCACTTTGGCAGCACTTGTGCAGATAAGCAGCATCTAATTATGTGTTTTGGGGCTTATGTGCCTTGATGCCTCCTCCAACACATAGGCTGACTAATGAGTATGAACAGAGTGTTCTCGGCAGATCCTTTTCACTCCTTCTGCAGTTTCATGACATTTTAAGCACATACATGCATCACAGCCACCCTCAGGACCTGCCAGGGTTTAATACCAGCTTTTGTGGGTTGTAAGGGAAATCAATAACTGAGTTGAATTGGAGCAGAGTGCCACTGAGAGGCACACAAGCCCCGCGGTTCAGATATTACTTTATACTTCAAGTTGAACAGGAAGGAACATCACACACTGTATCTGCTACACTAAAAATAATCTGAAGGCTATTAGATCAAACATTCTCATTGTTGGTCGTGGTGTCTTCAAGTATGAGAACTTCTATAAAGAAGAGGAGAGTTTTTCAATCTTCTTGTGTGACTCACAGGCAATTTATGTCTCGATGAGAAAATAAAATTAGCAGATTGCGATAAATGAGGAAATGCGAGTGATTAGATTTGTGCTTCTGTGCCACAGTGGAATTTGATCTTTTCTTACAGTCTGCAGTGCGCAATATTTTCAGGGCAAAGAATACATATGATTGATTGTCACACTGCAATAAATCTATTATTACTGCTTATGTATTCAACCAATTAAGGCTGGGTGTCGTTTAAGAAATACGATACCAGTACCGATCTGTAAAGTGATACAGATATCAACGTAATACTTTTCTCCGTAACCATCATGTGCATCCAAAAGGTTTTTATACAAATACATTTCGAAAGTGTTCAAATTAGTCAGCTCTGGCAAACACGCCGCGCTCGACTTCACCGACTTCACACGTCGCATTAAATCTAAGAATGCTTGTGGTGATTGGTTGCAAGCAAAACCATAGAAATAGTGGGGTTTTTTTTCGATCTGGGTACAAAAAAGGATCAAGTGTAAGTATGTTTTAACTGGATACGTTTTGATACTACTTGATACTGAGTTATTTGGGTCGATAGCTTAAAGGTATTGAGTTACGACACCCAACTCAATAGTGATTAGGACACTGTAGTAAAAGCAGTGTTTTTATATCGTTTGTCAAATTAACAATGCTGTCTGCTGTCCAGGCCTGCTCATATCGATCTACCCCTTCATCAAAGCCTGGCTGAACATCAACCATATTCTTCCATCCTTTGGTAAGTTGTTTGATATTTTTATTATCTGAAAATTCAATTTAAATACTTTCAAATTCAAAGCGTAAGTAGACAACTTTATAACTTGTCACCCTCTCAGAGTTTCCTTGTGCCATTACTGTTGGCACACAACCCCAGCGCTCTCCATCGAGTGAATGCCTGTTCGTTCACTCTTGTTTTACCTCGGTTTCTATCACTTTCCGTCTTCACCTTCTTAACCTCCTCCATCAGTGGGGTCCTTCTAGTTATTCCACCGTCACCTGAGGATAGCGACCGGGGAAAGCAATCCCTCTTTCTGTTTAGATCTATACGCGGATGGATGGTGTCATTGTGCTTCAGCCATTACACTGTGCAATCAGCATTTACTTCAGAATTATAACTTCAAGCAGAAAATAAGTCCATTGCCAGTTTAACTTCACTTTAAAATCTTTTTGTTTCATCGCATGATATCATTCTGTGATTAATATAAACATTTCCCAGGAAACTTCAGAGTGCACCCCACGCCAGCCAACCCGGCTCCTGATCAACCCATAGAGACAATAAGAAGAGAAGGTGAGTGAGTGCGTGAGCGAGCGAGCCTGCCTTTCCTTAATGCTTCAACAAAGTGGCAGCCAAGCATGTGCAGCTATCATATAACATCAGATACTGTGCTCAGCCGTGAGCCATCATGTCTGTTATTTGTTGATGACAAATCTGACACCAGTGTGCACACTGGAGAGCTAATAGTTAACGCCAGGGAGAGAGGTGTTGTGTCTAGGTGGTTATTGCAGAGTATCAGTCATCTCTCTAATTCCTCATGGGGTGCAGTTGAATAGCAACAAAAAAGGCACGGTGTCTTTTTTCACAACTACTTTATGAAGAAAAACACGAGACAAGAGACACTTACTAACTCCTTGTGGACTTTTTCATACAAATGTCAGTTCATGGAAAAATCAAGGCCAAAATAAACTCTATATTAGCAGCATGCAATGTACTGTAATTACAAATCGTGATGCACTGTCTAAGTACAGCTCTCAGATTTCCACAGCCTGGTGAAACATGTCATGTTGTAATGAATGCTGCAGTGTTTATCTGCTCTCCTTTGCTCTTGGCAGGAACTCAGAGTCAGCTCAACCTGGAGCGGTCGAAGAGTCGAATGGGAACCTTTGTGGAAGGCGGACCAATGGCTGAGAGCAACCCAGAGGAGGGGTATGAGACCAGTGTTATGTCCTGTGATTTATGTTCATATGAAGTTAATGTAGTTGAGGGACTTAGACACAAGAGCGAGAGGTGATGTGACGATGTGATGTTCACAGAGTGCAATAAAGGGAAGGATGAGCAGGATGGAGAGGTGGAGTTGAGTCTGATTGTTACCTTAAAGATCATAACGTGTCCCTAATCTTTAAAGTAATTTTAAGTCCCTAAACGTAATTTCACATTATTCAGCTTTTGTTACGTTAAGGTTGAGAGAAAAATAATGTACATTTTGCAGATAAATAGGCGTAAATCCCATCCTGGGAAAAATATTATTTGTCCTTCCCAAATATCAGCATAAACACAACTATGTAATTTCAGTGATATTAATAAAATACAATAAAAGCACATACAAAGCCGTCAGCAGTGGGGCATGATGCAGGTAGGCCTACAGTATCCGTTTGGGAATCTGAGTCTGTCGTTGGTGGCTGACCTCCAGTTTAGGTCAGTTTATGTTAGCTGGTGGTTAGCTGGTTGCTGTGCCACAGTAACATTAGCCTGTATTTACAGTAGCAAATGTAGAAATGTATTTATCCTTCGCAGGCAGTGCGACAGAGTTCATTACCAGAGCCGAGGCAGTGCTTTTGGTTGTTCCCTTCGGGAACAGCTCCTGAGGAAAATGTTATGTCACCTCTAACATTGATATTAGATATTAGATTTTCACCCCTGTGCACATATATTCAATATGTATGTTTTATTGAAACACTGATAAAAACATATTAAACTAATCCAAAAATATTGCTTAGGAACAATATTCTTAGTAGAAAAATATAAAATACACACTTGTGCCTCTAAAAGAAATACATGCACAGACACACATGTCCAAAATCATGAAGATCTGATTATCCAACATAAGCCCTGGGTGGGCTCCTGCTGCTTTTTATAAAGTGCTGCCTCTGTGGCAGGTTTAACAGGGTTTAGTTGAAGTCTTAGAGCTCTTTGTGATCCAGCAGGGGTCAGTGCTTGGCCTAAGTTTATTCTCAATTTACAAACTCTCTATGTATTTCTCGCTCATAATAGACTGAAGCATTTATTTGAGCTGTCTGACCAGAACAGCATCAGTCGTTTGTTTGCTATGTTTATCATTTAACTTGTAGCGTGCCATGTGAATTGTGAGGTAGTGTCAGTCAACATTGTTTTCTTTGAACCATGACTGGCATCTTTCCCCAGACCCAGATTTCTCACATTGCTCTTGATTATAAGTGTAATATATATACCATTTTTCCACACTGCTGTCTACTGATCTATATCGTTTGTCAACAAATACTACAAGAATGTTTTAAGTCTCACTCTTTAAAAAATAAACAATGGATTCATTCGCTGTGGTTCATTTTAATGCATTATATCAGATTTCAGACGACTTAGGGGGATAAAATAATTCAGTTTGTCATAAGTGGAGGGAAGACGTTGTAAACTGATGCTTTCAAACATATCATTTTCTAAGTTTTCATTTTTTTCCCCTCGTGGTGTTTTATTTTATTCCCCTGCTTACGTGAGTCATGCTGTGGTGTGTTGCAGGACGTCCTCAGACATGCCAGATGTCCTATCAAGACGGAAACTAAAACAGACACCTTCCGATCAAGACCTGCCATGACGTCATCGCACGACCCGACACGACCAGACGAGTTATTCAACTGATCTATTTGCGTTTCTTTCAAATGTGGGACAAAAGATGCCGGTTTGTGTAATTGTTGTACCTGCTCGTCCTGCGTGTTGAGATCAGCTTGCGATGTTGTACTTACGTGCTCTAATAAATATCTGCAAAGATGCAATTGTGATTGTTAGTAATGTGTTTTCATACATCGTGACACCGAGTGAAGCAAATTAAGCCCAGTGGTCCCACTTGTGTGCAGCTCATCTCATCAACGCACAATGTTCTCAGCCAGCAATTAAGAAATTATTACGGTCGTTATGTGATGAAGGGACTCGTACGCTCTTCAGCTCAAGTATCCCTGCTTGGATTTTGTCATGAGCAAAACTAATTGTACTACATGCATGTGTACAGACAGACAGACACACAAACAGCTACTTCTTTTGCCCGCATACAGTGAACTTCACCCCCGCGGAGAAACATAATACATTGATATTCAGGACAGCACGAGCAGGATGGAGGCTGCATGGGAAGTGGCGTGGGGAAGAATGCTGTGCTCTGACAGAAACTGTGACGTGCTGCGAGGCTGAATAATGTAGGCGACGGGAGCCCGAGGAGGCGGCGGCGCCTTGATGACAACCAGCCGTTTGATTGTCAGGCCTCGGATCACGGTGCCTCAATCCCTCAATCCCTCTGTGTCTGCGTGGAGGTAAACAATGGCACCCAGTTACCTATCCCAGCATGCACTTGTCGAAAGGCAGCGAAAGACCCCGGACCTCACCTGAAAACCAGAACTAGGAACATTTAAAGGGTCAGTCCACCCAAATCACCCACAAAGAACACATTTTCCCAAACGCCCTCAAAGGTTTCACAGCCACATCCACGTTTTTCGTTTAATTTAAAGAGATATTGACGTCCATCAAAGTATTTACCAATCATGTTGGAGCAAAAGAGAATGCATTGGCCAAATTTATCCACAGATATTGTTTACAATTAATCAATTAGTCAATAAAATGTCAACTAATAGTCACAATGGAGAGTTTTACTGCATATGTGGGAAAGGGTAGTTAAAAAAAGTATTTTGGGGCCCCAGAGGAAGCTCCATGCAATCTGATAAATGGCCTCCATTGATGTCACTCAGTGGTTACGTTGCATTGTGGGTAATGTAGGCATCTGGTATTGTCCTCCTATAACACTGTTGAACAGCTTAAAAACAAATGTGATAAAGCAGAACCAGAGATATCACCTGTTTTGTTTCACATGTACCCCTGTTCGACCAAAGTGTACCAAGTGCTGGTTCTGGGCTGGTGCTAGTGCTGGACCAGATTTTGTTCAACAGGGGAACCTTCTAAGAACCGGGTTGCTTTTCCACGGGCATGAGAGCCACTATAGAGTCACATCATTCAGTCACTGTATACCTGTATACTGTTGCTTCGATTTACCATCCATCGAGAAAATCTTTGGTTTATTGTCCCGTGGATAAGTCAGAACCCAGGATGTTACAAAAAAAATGTATCCACCGTTTTAAAGGGGCTTCTTCACCATGTTTGCTGTTTTTGGGCCCCAGTGCATCACGTCACAATGTACTTACACGGTTTGGCCACTAGAAAAACTGGCTTTAAAGCCTTGTGCTCATCCTGGTGGTTTTGGTCAGAACACGCTACACCAGTTAAACATGGCGGCCATAACCCGTAAGCGGTTCTTTGTTCCAGAGTAGGCACTGGCTCTGAACCAGCACTTGAATTGCTTTGGTTGAAAAGGGTTAAACATTCTTCTTCTTTTGTCAGACCTGGCGCCTACATTACCCACAATGCAACATAACCACATAAACTGGAGTGAATTAATCAGATTCAAGATCCTGGAGCCACAAAAGGTTTTATCCTACTTTTTCCACTCTCCAAGACCTGCAAACACACTTTAATGGGTAAGATTGGTGGAGTTACCGTTTAAATAAAAATCAGCAACAAGTAGCCTGAGTAAAGGTGAGCTGGTGAGCCACACACACACACACACACACACCAGGTTGAACAGTGAAGGATGGATGTGTGAGGAGGAGGAGGAGGAGGCAGGACAGTCGCCTCAGAGGTCCACAGAGGAGGGTCGAGGCTCTGCGCGGCGGATCACACATGAAATAATGAAACATGTGGACTTCACACCGTCTGCCGGAGAGATGACGCCTCGCATGTTTTAGCGGCTTCCCTCCATTTCCGCTGAAGGACGACCTGTCAGGTGCGCCGCGCGTCTCGGTCCACATCAGGAGCAGCGCGCCGCCGTGTCGGCTCGGCTCGGCTCGGAGGAAATGCCATCTCACCTAAGTGTTCTTGCCTCTCCCCTCGGATTTAATCGTCCTCAGCAGGTCGGATCGCCTCCACTCATGTGTGTTTCCGCCCGCCTCTGATTGAATGGCTGTCATGACTTGTGCCCTCAGGGCTGCGAAGCTACGAAAGCAGGATGAAAATCCCTCGTTTGGTGTCTCTGCGTCCTCTCAGCCTCCCAGTAATTACAGGCGGTAATTAGATTTTGGGGAATCTCGGTGAAAATCTGATGAAAACCATGGAAAGACCTTCAGTGTGTCGACATGAAGGGTAAGATCTTTTTTTTTTTTTTTTTTCTTCACCGTTTAATTTTTCAGGAATGCAACACATCAGTGCAGCAGGGATACATTTCCTAGCAATTAAAGCTACTGACACATCTGAGCTCATATGTTTACTGATACACACGTTTACAGAAGATATCCTCCTCTGTTGGAATAAAAGGGGTTGATCTGATTGCAAATAAATACTGAAATGCTTTTCCTCCAGTGGCCTCGTTGGCACGAATGAAGCAGCTGCAGTGCGATTGCACACATTTTACTTCACGAGACATGATCATATAGGCTATAAGATTGATTCTGATCAATCACGTTTAATTATTGAGTAGCAGCTTAGTACTTTTTAAAAATGGTGACGCAAGAGTCACGGGGTGCATGCATCTAATTTACACTGAGGCTTAGTTATCATGTAATCATGACTGACAAACTGTTGCTCTGTTGTTGTTTATTTCCATATGTTTTTTTTCACCCATGTTCATTCATTGGTTGGTTTGTTACCAGGATTACACAAAAACTACTCAACAGATTTCCACAAAACTTGGATGGAGGATGAGTCTCGGCCCAGAATAGACCCGGTTAACTTTTGGTGCGGATCCAATAAAAAGAGGCAGATCCAGGATTTTCCTCCTCACTTTCTTTAACATTGTGACAGTTTCTCAGGGAACAATTCATTGATCTTGTTGAGTAGAAAAGGGGAATGTTAGGCCTTGGTGGAGGTACATGCTCTACTGAGTGCCTTTCGAGTTTCACATGAAACAGTAAAACTAGAATAGCCCTCATTAGAGCGTATATTTAAAAAAAAACATTTAAATCAGCTACATCCTATATTTTATTTGGATTCGCATCAAATTGTCCTCACTTATAGATACTGGACACATAAATACACCTGATTTAAAAAAAAATCTCAAATATCTCAAAAAAACAATTCCTGTATCCGTCACTTTTATCCGGATCTGGACCAAAAGTTAAAGGGGTCTATTCTGGACTGAGACTCATCCTCCATCCAAGTTTGGTGGAAATCCATTCAGTAGTTTTTGTGTAATCCTGCTGACAAACCAACCAACCAAAAAACAAACAGACAAGGGCGAAAACATGGGTGTAATTATACTTAAAAACATAGTTATGATATTTATGTCGTGCAGGAGTAGCAGAGTGATGAATGTTCAGAGTTCACTGATGGATTACACAGAGATCCTCTCAGAGAGGACACTTGCCCACCATGATCATTACACAGACTGATACTAGTGCATAGAACAAGAGCAGCATAATGAGTTTATTTTTATTACAGCTGTCATGTGTTGTCATTTCACAGACAAAGATGTTTCCTGGCTGTGAATTTATTTAAACGTTGCCATGGGGAAGAGTTCGGACTGAGACACGGGGAGATCTGATAACACAGAGGGAGAGAGAGCCTGGAGGTGAAGACATGGTCATCACCGACAGAAACACTGGCACCCCTGTACCTAAAAAGGAGCCCCAGAAGAAGACGAGGAGGAAGTCTCGCCCTCATGGCCTGCCCTCTCCGGCGCTCTGCTGCGCCTGTGGCCTATGCATCATGCTGGCTGGACTCAACATCACCCTGGTGGGAGCGTTCGCCTTCAGCACACTGGTGCCTTCTGCCAATCCCCCGATCATCATCGGACCTATCCTGCTGCTGGTGGCCTTCTCCTTTTTCGGGGCCTGTTGCGTGTGCAGCCGCCTTCCTCCCCCTCACAGCTCACGGAGGTCGAAGGTGGGAGGCAGGGGCACGGGGCTGATGGGACACGGTGGGCTGGCGGGGGGGGCGGCGTTCGAAATAGAGACCAGCGAGCACACGCTGCAGGATACCACAGCTGTGCAGCTCAGCCCCACATCCTCCCCCGGATCATCCCAGGCGTCCAGCCCAGAAAAGGAATCTCCCGACGCGGCTCTACCAGGGCCCTGCAAGCTCTTCACCATGATGGAGAGCAACGGCCCTTCTTCTGTTTCCGCCACCGCAGTCTACTCAGCCTCCACAGCAGCAGGAGGGGAGGTGAGGCTCAACCTGCCACGTGAAGAGGTGGTCACCTAGCAGCACACAAACTCTCTCAAGGCCGGAGTGCTGGCAGTGTAAATATCCTTCTGGGTCTAGGGCTTGCTGAGTGTGATTGTGTCCTCTAGTTTACGTAGTGCCATATCTCTGGTCGTGACAAGTCGTCAACAGTATGCTTTTGATTTTCTTGCTGTGCAGCCAACTGGTTATTAGCATGCAAAGTTAATGAAACATCCGAGTATTTGTGGATCATAGGTTTTGGAATTCAATTTCCTACCTCTCTCGTGCTGTTTTCCTACAGGTCTTTGTTCTTAACGTGGGGCATTATTGACAAGTTTTCATGTAGAAATCAAACAGAAACATTTATCTTTCACTGTTACTCTGGTTTTACGGAAACCTCAGCCGTCGGCGGTGATTTCGAGAGGGCTCGCCTGAAGAATGTGATCGTCGTTTTGTTCTTAAGACTTAAAGATTAGATGTGAAAGGTCATCAGTGAACTGTACAGGTACATTTGTAGTGACATTTGGCATTTTGTGTGCCGTTTCTCAGTGCCGATCTTGTTTTGGGGGCATAAAGTATTATAGGTCACATGGGTCCCAAAGCAATATTCTCTCACCTAAGATTAAATTCTTGGCATTTACAGCTCTTTTCATACACTGCTCGTCTACAGCCAATACATTTGTAATGAGCAATGGTGCACACAGAACAATGTGAACAGCACATTTACATGCAACTGTGTACACTGTTGGATAGTGGGAGCATTGTTCCTGTAGTTTCACAACAACAATAAAGAAGAAGTTCACCCAAAAATTTTAATTTAGTCATTATCTTCTCACCCTCATGCCTGTGGAAAGTCGGAGGAAGTTTTGTAATATGTGTACCTGAATTTCAGGCAGTGTATCCCCTCAGCGTTGCCATTACTGCTGTTTCCTACCGTCGCTTTGATGGAAACCTCCCAACTGTCCAGCCAGCATAGTGAACTATATCCCGTTACTACCGACATACATCTGCGTGCCAGGTTTATACTTGCTTGTCAATAACTTAGCTGTTTTCAGCCTCAGATGCTTGAAACAAAGTTAGCCAGCTAGCGATATTAAGAAAGCTAAGCTATGAAAACTTGAATAACAACGGCGCGATTGAAAGAAACACATTAACAGCTGCCCACACCCTTAACCTAGCTGATTTAATTAGCAAAAATAAATGGGACAACAAATGAGACGTAACGTAAGTGCATTGAGCAGCAACATAAGCTTCATTTTCTCTCCCAAATGTCACACACACCAACCATTCTTGCCTTACAGCAGCTCTGAAGGGACACGCCACTTTATTCTCTCTCTGGTGGGGCGTCTTGTAGATCACAGTGTTATGATAGCTGTCAGCCATCGGCGATGGACGTTGGCATCATTCATCGGCCCAACCCCACTTCAGATGGGGTGCACGCTAATGCCTTTAGCTTAGCAGCTAAAGTGAAGATTTCAGCTTTAAAAGGGGATAAATAACATCTTTTCAAATCAAGAGAACGACAAAACTTCACCCGACTTTCCGACTGGGGGCAGGATAATGACTTTTTGGGTGACCCTATCCGTTAACTTTCCTTAAATATTATGTTTCCATATTCGTTAAAGCTAGTTGCAACTGAAATCACACATTGATCATGATGTTTTCAGTGATTTATATTCATTGATCCAGGTGGAATAGGGACTTACCTCACTGTAAGGCATTAAAATATGTCCTGATGATGATTTTGTCATCACAAATTTGAATTTATTGAATTTTAGTTCATCTTTTACAAACAGGAACGTGTGAATTTTCACGGTATTTAATTCTACTGAAGTTAACCTCCGCCGGACCTCGTACACACAATATGAAGAAGCCAAGAGTTTAGATATTCAGATTGCATAAAGAAGTATCTGTTCCCCATCACTGTGATGTCTTCTTGTCAGTTATGAACTTGACTGGTCAAATGAGACATTCAAACCCTGATTTCCTTTGAAAGGAAAGTTGCCTTAGACTGAGATATCAGGATCAAACTAATGAGGGCTATAACAGAAGTGCACAATAGCATTTTTCTTCAGAAAGCCTTTGTTTGGCTCTGGATTTCTATTCCATATTGTTAGAAAGCTTCAAGTTTCTGTTTTTGTGGACGTAACAAATGCATGCAAATGGCTTAAATGTTCCATCTCAGAGATTTATATGGCGTGAACACCTGCGTACAGGTACACAGTGACCAGAGCATTCCCTTATACGGTATTAACATTTGTTATTTGTGATACAGCTCCTCGAAGGGACCAGTTTTTCTGTCGATGCTCTCTCTTGTGCTGAGCTTATTTTTTGCATGTTCAGAGAACTGACTCATGGAAATGCAAACACCCTGTTGTGAAGTGTTGGTGTTATCTGTGTATGTTAATTTGTGTAGCAGTTATATACAAACATCTGAAAAATGTAAAAGGATAGAATATTTTTGTGAAGATTATAATTTTGTTTATTTTAAAAGTAACCGATCCAAATGTGAATCCTTCAAAAGATCTGAATAAAAAGGCTCTTTCAGTAGAACATGAGGTTGTTGCTCATTATGTATGGGTGGCGTGACACCATGTTCTTGCTACATTGCATTTTGTGTCATCATGAAGTGGAATGAATAAAAAACGGCCAACTGGGTTTGTTACAGATTCAAATTTAAAACAACTTCAGTGAGATATTGTAGGATGAAAATCTTGGGCCTCTTGGGACGTGATGACGGCACCTTGTATGTCTCTGCAGACCACAGATATCTTCTTTTTTTTTTTCTTTATGTTGCAACTTTACGTTTCTTTTGGTCTAGTTAGGTTTAGGCACAAAAACTGCTTGGTCAGGGTTCTGAAAAGATCTTGTTACGGCTTAAAATACCTGTTTTGTTGCCATAAAGCAGGCTAGACATGTCTCGACATCTTCTTAAAAACTGGGTAGATGCCCTGTATTTTTTGTTAACAAGATTTGTCAGCACAGATGTTGAAACACAGTCGTGAACTCTGGTCACAGGCTTGGCAGCCTTCTCACCTGCAACTCCATCACAATCCCCTCCACCTCTGGACATGAAAATAAGATCTCAAACATGTAATGTGACCGTGATATTCAACGTATTGTAGAAATGTCACTTGTCCCTGTTTCGCAGAGAAGTAAACTGCCAACATTTTATTCAGGCGACTGGGCAGGATCGTCTTTACGAGCGCTGTTTATTCCAAGAGGGCGTCTATAAAAACTCTTTCACAGCAGCTTGTAGGAAAACAGTGAGACGTAAAGTTCAAATCTCTCTCCAGATGTGTCAGGAAAAAAGCTGTTAACCTAAAAAGGACACTTTCGTGATTCAGTACATCTTTCTATGGCTCCTTTCAGTGTCACTTATAGGGATGAAACTAATTATTGACAGACATTTGATTCAAGTCATTTGGTCCAAGTCTGAAGCAATTTCCATTTTCTCTCCAGTCAAGTCAAGTAAAGTCTTTATACAAGTTAAGTCCTCCAAAATAAAGGAGTATCTGGTTACCTGCAGTATCGGGTCTTTATGAATAGAAAATACAAGGTATTAGTATCTTATAATGATAGTAGTAGTAGTATGTATCACTTTTAAAAAGTGAAATATTGAAGAAAAGCTGAACTGAAAACACAACATGAGCACTGACAAGTCGTTAAGTCCCAAGTCATTTAATTTCTGCAAATCTTCACAAGTAGGAAGCAGGACCAGCAAAGTTTTTGCACTTTTCAGTCGAGTGCTCACCTCTTTAATTCAATCAAGGCTAATCCAATAACAAATGAAACATATTGAAATCCACTAGATGTGTATTTGTATTTGGATCCACGCAATATTCCCTGAAAAATTAAGCAAAATGTCGGAAAACGTTGGGAAATCATGCAGTATTAAAGAAAGTGAGAAAACATTCCTAGATCCGGTCTTTATCTGGACCTGCACCAAAAGTTAATGGGGTCTATTCTGGGCAAGGACACATCGTCCATAAAAGTCCAGCAGTTTTTTGTGTAATCCTGCTGACAAACCAATGAACAAACAAACAAACGGACACATGCGGAGGTAATAAATCCCTCAGAATCACTGCTTACTTTGCTGTCGATTGACTAATCAAATAATTCATCAAATAATCGACTTTTCAATACTTTGAAAATCTGAGGCAGGCTGGTTGAATATCTAGCCTGAAGTCTTTCTAACACACACAAAGATGGCCTTGATTTATACCTCAATATGCTCATGTGTGTGTTTAACGTTTCTACCACTTGAGGGCGCCAGAGCTCCATCTGTGATCTCCAGTGAGGTTACATAAATGTGGCGTTTAAAATCAAGCCAATAGATGTCAGCAGATCATTACAAGTCCCTGCTGGCTGTTGTTGAAGCTGTCACAGAGCTAATGGTGCTGCAGACTGCATGTGAGAGAATTTGGTGACATTGTTAACTGCATATCGATTATAAGCTGTTTGCTGCTTTCACAAAGCACTGCGCTGCGAAGAAGCCGAGATGAACCTGCCAAGTGTGTCAGTCGTCTGAATCGTGAACAATCATTATGATGGTGCTAAAAACGTGAGTCGTTTTTGAAGTCGCAGCTGATATGTGTAATTGCATTAATTTTATGGCCATCATTTTGATTATTCAGGATGCTGATAAAGCTCCCTCGTGCACACGAGATGGTGAAGGCACAGATCTGGGGTGCCCTACTTTCTGAGGAAGCTCACAAATGACTGTGAGCTTCTGTGAGAATGATTTTTTTCTTCTTCTTCTATCAGAGAGGCTCCAAAAACCACTGACGTTCAATTTCACAGTTGGATTTTTGATTAAAGTTTAAATTCTGAGTCGGAGTGTTAGATTGAGTTGAGTCTAAAGGGATTTTAAAATCATGTTTAATTTGGCTTTAAAAACACCGACCTGTTTCTCTATTCTGGTGCTTTTTTACATAAATTTACAGTAAAAAATGAGGTAAAAAAAACCAAAACTGTAAGAGTTTGAAGCAGCAGATGGTGGGTTGAGGCTGGTTACTGTATGAGCCAGGAGGGGGAAACTGAGCCAAGACACTGAGGCTGTCACATATCAGCAGAAAGTAACAGGATTTTCTGTGATTGAGCTCACAGTGGAACAATTAAAAATTCGGGAGAACACGAAATCTATAGAGCCGCTGTTCCTCTCAAACCCCCTCCGTCTGCAGCTTCCAGGTTTATGTTGCGTTACAACGAACACTTCCCATGAGACTGCTGTCAAACATGCCTACTTCCTGCATCTTCTGCTTGTTGGCCTTCACTGAAGAGGCTCATAAAACATATTAAATGTTTAGCCAGCTGGTGGCTGGAAGATTTACTGCCTTCTGGAGGTGAACAGGTTTGTAGGTAAGCTGTGGCCTGAGGAGAATATTTACATGTTTATGCTCCTGGTGATCAAAGGTCAGGTCATGGCTTAACGCTGCACATCTTTTACTTGTTACAAAAAAGGGACCAAATGGAAGCAACCCTTTGCCCGTTGAACCCTGTGTCCTTCTTTTTAAAATCCATTTTTATAAGCACAAGAGCAAAGTCTGCCTGTTGTTACGAGTGTCAAAAGATCACTTTCCCTCGGCCTTTCCATCCCTTTTAGCGATGGTTGTTTTACAGTTCCTGAGTTCAAGAACTTCTTTATTGCTAAAATAAAGTGAGCGTTGTTGTTGAGAGTTGACGTCACTGCTTTTGTGCCAAATAATAAGATGAGAAATGTTTTCTGATGACACACTATCTAAGCTTTGGGCCTGGATTTGTATTTTATCACAGCAGTGGTTGCAAAATGTTGAGCAAACAATGTCGAATATCGAAGAGTACACAATCGTAGGCATGCCGTAAACAAGCCATAGTAAATGTTGACACCACCTCTTCCATAACACTATATTCAGCACTACTGAGTTACAAAACCACTGACAAGGCTGTTAGTACATCAAATACCATCGGTGTAAAGTCTCTTGTTGTTGACATCTTGGAACACGACTCTAGTTCATGCTGATATCAAGTTGCAGTAATGACTGAGCCTGATTGTGATGCCAAGATACAGTGCAAACAACTGGAAAGAAATCAGAGGTTGTCGAACCTGCACAGCAAACCGCATGCCTTCTTGTTTGTCATGAAAGGATGCTGCACACTGACAACACACTGCGGACCCACACCTGCAATCTCGAGCATCCCATCCGCTCTAAACCGGAGTGTGGCGGATCCCGACGCTCTGTTCATGCGCTCCGATGTGGATGCGCTTGTGTGTGTGAGAACGCTCTCAGCTGAATGAGTCGGCGGAGGAGGGGGATGGAGGGTGTAATCAAGCTGAAAAGATTAGGGGAAGACGAGCTGCTGAGGATCTATGAGAGCAGACACTGGTTATATAACCCTAACCCAGTTCACTCCGCTTCCAAAGACGGGCTGGGAGGGAGGACAACGAGGATTTACTGAAGTGGGGTGAATCCTTAGTGTTTAGACCAAAATGAACCAGGACAGTTGGTTATCTCCATGCACCGTCGATTCAGATAACAATGGGTGTCACACGATTCTCATTCAATAGCTGCTTCTCCAGGTCAGCAAGGAGGTTACAGATTGCTTTGTCAGAAAAAAAGGCCTTGACTTATTTGGCACTTATGATTTTGTTCTCATTGACTGCATGTCCCCCACTGGTTGTTACTTCATTGCAGTGGTGAGTACAACAACATATTTCAGGCCCTCCCTGCAGCCCTGCAACCCAAGTGTTTACTTAAGATTGGTCACCTTTGAGCACACGATGTGATGAGAAAACATATCAGAGTTGGCTTCAGTTAGAGTACAGATAGAGGTGTTTTGGTCCTCGATGTGCCAAGCATGGCCAGGCCTCCTGACTGGGCTGTTTTTGTTGCTCTCTGAGGGTGACATGGAGAAGAAGGCGCCCCACAGTTCAGGGGGTAAAGATGCAGCAGATTTTGATCAGAACCATTGAGGGGTCCTCGTAGTATTGCTGCAGCGCTCTGCATACCAATGACGGCTGACAATGGGTCCCTCGCCTTTCTCAACTCCTCCATTCACACTCAGTTAACGGCAGTTTATTCAAGTGGCCGGAGCTGTTGCATAACCTCGCTTTTCACGAGTCTATATGTGGGCCCTGGGAGAAGGAAACATACACAGTCGTGCACAGAGACGGGATCCCAGTGAGGTTCCCGGGAAACATAAAGGCACGAGAAAACAAATAACAGTGTGAGCTTGATGTGAGTTGAATTAATGCAGGGCCGGTCGAATCCATCACTGTTTCGTATATGCAGCCATTAACAGAGCCGATCAATGTTGCTTCAGTCATGCTCCGCTAACGTGCCACAGTTAGGCCTCTTCCCTTCACCTCGCCTGGCTGTCTGTGACCTCTTCTGTGAATGTTATCCTCTCGCATTCGGCTCACTGTTTAACCAAGCAAATCAATACACGGAAATAGATTGGTGGCGTGTCAATAGTTAAGTTTGACGGGTGCTAAAATATTCAACTTGTGAGTCCAGAAAGCCGAAATGTTTTGCTTTGAAGGGGGGCTGTGCGGTAAACATCACTGAGAGGGTTTGCACATGATTTTTAGGGGCGTTGTGCGTATTATTAATCTGGTGTCAGGTCAGGACAGCGTTTTTGTAATTTATTAGATTATTTTTGATGAGACAGCTGCATGGTCACAAAGAGGAACGACACGACCGAGTACAGTATCGGGATGACCCGCGGTGCGACAGGGCTGGTAAACAACATGTGGTACCGCTCGGCTCCAGCAGAGGCCCCCCTTTTTCAAAGAAATCTGAGGAACAATGAATGAATAACACTTCTCCACAGCACAGCAGACTGCTTCAGACCGGTTTCAGTGCTCCACATTTAAGAGAGGCTGTCATACTCAATTCAACATCAGCTGTCTCTGTGCCATCATTTTACTGCAGCGCAGTCTCCACAGTATTGTTTTATATGCCGCAATTGAAGTTGCACAAAGGGACCTCCCCGGTGTGTTTCTGCTGTTGAGGCAATCTTCTGTGCAAATGGGTACTTATTGTGCCCTTGACCCGACGTCGCTCTTACGTCTTCTTCTGTGGTTTCGTAATTCTATGATAATAGCCTCCCATGTGGGTCATTTCACAGGTGAAAGGACGACAGGTAGTTTAGTACTTGTCCAGTTCACCACTTAATTATATATTGCATGGAATAATAATGATATGATCACTGAGAGGAGACGGCTGAGGAATGACCCTTGATTAAATTAAAGGCCTCGTCTCAGCATCACTGAGAGCCATGTGTTGCGTATCAGGTATTCACCAAGTGTCCTTTTAAATAAATAATGACAGGGCAGATCTTTGGAGCTCAGCTCAGGATACCCACAACTCTCAAAGTGACTAAAAGTCCTTTTCCGTTTTGGAAGAAAAGGGCTGATTTAGTAGTGTGCTGGTAGACACTGGCCACCTGTAGGAAGAGAGGAAACCCTTCTCGCCGTGCGTCAGGCCGGTTTCATAGCTGAGAAACAGTTTGCCATGGCAGCGGCTATCGGCACACACGGCACTGTGGGGGTGGCCGGTCTGTGTCAGCACTCATTACCATCCACCGTCTTGGTGGATGCCTCTTCCAGCAGTCCTTTAGAAATAAATAAAAGAGAGATGCTTTACACTTTAATGACTTTCCCACAGTGGCTCTCCAAAACAACAGCACCCCTTAAATTGCTGTGCCCTGGCTGAGACGAGAGGAGAGTCCCCACTGCTCAACAGAGGAAGGGAAATACTGAGTCCACTGTCTGTCCACTCTGCAAGGCCAGCCAACAGGAGGGGGGGATAATCAGGTCTTTATGTGGCATGGGGCCTACAGGGGACAGCCTCAGTATTGTCCCCACAGCACCCTCCCTTATCCCGGTTTGATTGTTCCTCTGGATCCAACACATGGTCACGTTGTGAAACCCCCACAACCTAAACTAGGGTTTTTTGCTTCTACTTCCCCGAACGAACCCTGACCCATCAGCCAGTGGATGTCCAGTTCGAAAGCAAATAGACGAGGCCAATGATCTCACGTGGAATTTAATAATAGCCTTTTTTCCAGGTACTTGTTCTTGTTTAGATATCCTTTTGGCAGGTTTATAGAAGTAAATACCCGGAGCTGTGGTTTGAGTGGCTCGCTGTGATCACATGTCCACAGTCTCCTTCCAAAAAATCTTTTGCAAAAGGATTATCTGTTTTGCTGGAGTTGACTGCTGACAGAAGAACAAAATGGACGACGACCAAAGTATGACACTGCCAGAGAAATGGAGCACATGGACTGAGAACGCATTTCTACTAAATGGAAACAAGGAAGCAATGTCAACAACAGTTGCTCCAAGCCTAACATTAAACAAACTATACACGTCTGCTCTGCAAGATAAACGCTGATTTCAAAGCCAGTTACGTAACAGCTGAGATGTATGAAGTAGAGGACTGTGCAGCCATGGTTTCTCCAATCTTAATCTGCCAGGACTTTATGAAAATAGATTAACACATTCTTACCATAAAGAGGTTTTTATTTTAAATGCTTCAAATATGTTGAGTCTTTATTAAAATGTTTCACATTTCCTCTAAATTATGCAAAGCACTACGTAAAACTTAGTGAACATTTCATTTTTTTTAGTAACAACAGATTTTAAATGGGTTCTGTGGACCTTCTGGTTTGCTGGAAGCTGGTTGTTAGTTTATGTTATCAGACTCCATTTGTAAACTAATGTCAGCTACTGGAGTTGGCTGACATTAGTTAGCGGAGGCACTCGAGAAGTCCATAAAGTCACACCCTTTGGACTGTCGCCGAAAATCCAACCCGAGTCCTTCACAAAGAAGTCAGAGAAACAGTGTGAGTAGTTACTCAGTAGTGAGTGAGGAATGAATCAGGAACTACTTGGTAATTAATGAATTGTTAATGAGCCAACCCTGAATAACTGGCTTGTATGCAACTGAGAAAGACGGGGAAGGTCTAATTTTTCACGTCACATTACAATCCGCTGATAAAAAGTGATTAATACATGTAAATGGTTTCAAATTGTAACATATAGCCCCTTTAATTAATTGATTAATGAGTTCATGAACATGTGTTTTCATTCTGAAGCTTCCAGGCAATATAAAATAAATAAAAAATTGCAGGAGCAAGACAGGCTGTGGCAGCTCAAACTCCTGGTTTGAGACACGATTGCTACTTGACTCGCAAAGGTGTCGAGTCAGCTCAAAAATCCACATTATTGTCACTGTTGTGTCGTCACAGGTCAAAGTTTCACGAGTTAACAGTTTTAATTCTTGCCATAACTCGGAGTGAATATTTCTCTCTTTCAGTTGGGGGTTCTCTCTGCGAGACGTCAGCAAACAAGGCGCCGTTAAAGTGGATTACAGCCGATGATGACATACTATATGTAATAAAACATAATCTTTGCTGTAGTAAATCCTCCCTGAGCCTGCTGTGTGTGTGTGTCTGTGTATATTAAAACCAGTCAGGAGGGTATGTATGTATTCTGTCTAACCTTTCTTTTACAACCCTGGTGTCATACAATATTCAGTACTTATAGTAATACTAACAACTTTCAAATAAAATGAAACTGTGTTTCTGATGCTGCTGTAAGTAGTAGTAGTCTTTAATCTTTTGACGTCCTTCAAATCTGTTATCTAAAAACCTGTGTGATAGACAAGTGACCTGTCCAGGACGTTACCCTGTTATCTGCTTAATGCATGCTGAGAATGACCTGCTTTCACCACGAATAAGAAGGCAAAGGAATCAGACTATACACACATGATACATCTTTTTTCTGTTTTGGTTTTTGAATGTTTCCTTTTGCTTTTTCTGTACTTCATTAATTGGGGGGGATTCATTTAAAACCAGTATACACACCTTGACAATGAATAGACTTATCTGAATGTTATTCATTTGTTTGTAGTCCTGTCACATAGAAGAACATGTTGTACTCAACAGAGGACAAAAAGATCAATGATCTCCTGACTTATCTTTGATAGCCACTATAAGCATTTATAAAGACATTTGGATCTGAAATTTATGTCCATGAACTGCCATAACTTTATCTCTTTACTTTTGTCTAGCGCCATCATCAGGTGCCGTCATCGCTAGTTTGTTTTTTGACCAAATACACTGTCAAATCTGACAAAGTGACTTTACTTAAAAAGTCGAGGAAACGGATTACCTCAAAATTACCAAGTAAAGCAGAAAAATGAGTTAAAGTTGTCAGAACATTTTAGCTTGTGCAACTTAAATTTAATAATCTACTTTACTTTGTATTTCTGACGTAATCGGTTTCCTGAGTTAGATAAAGTAAGGTCATTTTAAAAAAAAATTACAGTAAAAAACTAATACCAGTCTCGTCAACTTCTGACGCGCTCTGCGTTTAGTGCTAATTAGCAAATCTTAGCATGAATTAAAGGGAACATAAATATGATGCAGTGACGCACATGTTTTTAGTATGTTGGGTTTAAAATGTCTAATTATTGACTTTTCTGCCTGAAGACATTTTGAGAGTACCGAGTCTTACAGTCGATTATTTCTCCTTCCCTCGTGATCGTGGTAAACATTATACCTGCTAAATATTAGCATGTTTGCACTGATATTGTGAGCATGCTGACGTTAGCATTTAGCTTATAGCACTGCTGCGTTTCAAGATAAATGCTAAACGAATACCAACTTACAGAGCCACGAGCATGGCTGTGGACTCTTCATTAACAATAATAATGAATTTATATTTGCTACGAGCGCCACACTTATCTCGTTCTCACCCGCGGGAGCACGGACAATACGGAATAAGATAAGAAAACAACTGAGAGAGTTGATAAGTTCATATCTGAACAACAGGCTGTGAAATCAAGGTCCTTACCAGACCAGTTACTGCGCTGTTGCTTTTCAAATTGGTTTTGAACAGGCTGAACAAAACTCAACTCCTCCTCTCTTCATGATCCGATTACATCACCTATTGGTGTCCGAGCTGAATGAAGACTGAGAGAAAGAAGTAAAGAAAGGACTGCGTGAAACTGGAAACCGTACATTAGGATGTGCAACTGAGAATAAATGGGCTGTTGTTTTAACACCTGGAGAGGGCATAAAGAGGTCAAACACAATTATTAAGACACACTATCGTGCGTAGTATCATCTGAGTCGGCGTGTCTTCCTATATGTTGGAAAGCCGTTTGAGCATTTACAAGTATAGCTTTTACAACTGCTCTTATCGAGTCAACAGGGCGTCTGGTTCACAGTGGAAATAGAAAAGTCAGACGACACACGGAAGCAGGTGTTTCCTTGACTTTCCCTGACTCATGGCATTGACACAGCTGACTCATGAAGAACAAAGTCACGTCCCTTGCATCATGCTCACATACTGCATACTTAGGAGTCTGACACTGTGAAGACTGTTACTCCTTTGCGTGTTTGCAGATGTCATTATTGTGCGAGGGAGGAAGGGAGGATTGGTTCCACTTTGAGTCTTTTAACAAGTCTCGGACAAAATGGATTTCATGCTCCAGCAGACTGAAGAGGGTGACAAGGGGTGTGATCGTAAATCAAGGCACTCTGCACTAAAACGAGAGTGTGGCTGTTCAAAGACGTTGAGTGTTGCTCTTCCCGTATGAATTAACTAAAGGGTCGTTTGTAGCGCAGGCTAATGTTCAACAGTTACCATCAACACCGTTGGCTTGTAATGTCATATTTACCCAGAAATGTTATCTGTAATGTTAACTCAAAAACTTTTTTTAGCTAAGTATGTCTGCCATTTTAGCCTTTAACACCATATTTACCCAAAAGCTTTACACTTTTATTGGTAACGCTAACCTAGAACTCAACTCAACAGTTTAACGCTATATTCACAAAAGCCTTTTCCAAATAAATACATTTTTTGCACGGATGGGGAGGAAACCATAGTTTGGTTTCCATCCGAATGTCCCACAAATTTTAATTTCCAGAAAAGTGGTGAAATGAAATGCTAATGCATGTTCTACTTTTACGTATCAGGATTTGGGCAGTTTGAGACAAACAGCTGATGAAGCTAATTCCCCAGTCAGGTGCCTTTAAAAGATTGTAGAAGGAGAGTAGGGTGCAATTAAATTACATAATTAAAAGAGCTCTGAACTTTCGATTTAAGATTGAAGGTTAAAGGTTCATTTAATGGCCATTTTACAACACCAGCAATGGAGAACAAAATTTGAGTTCAAGTCAACCATGTTATATGATGGAGTTCAGTTGTACAGTTTGTCATTTAGAGTACTTTCCCTGTCGGCTGAGTTCAAAGTCTCTGTGAGACGCCAGGATCACTGTGCCAGGTGTCAGTGTCGCTTACCCTGTGACTGGCATATGGCGGGCCATGTGACGCAGCCTGCGTGATGGTGAGATCAGCGTAATCAAGAAGCCGTAAAAGAGACAGTGGTTTCACACAGCCAGACGATGAATGGCCCCTGTCATTTCATCTTCAGATCTCCTCTGGCAGCTAAGGCAACAATCAAAACAAATCAAAACAGCATAAAGCGCAATAATATTGTATTTGATATGATGCACCGGCATCATGAGAAAGAGCGTCACACATCAGCTGTATCCTCTCTTTCTGTGCAAAGGAAATCAGACTGTTCGAAGACATTGTTGAGCAGATCATTGTATGAGGATTATCTTCTCTTTTGGCATTTTTGTTGGAGCTATTGGGAACCAGTGTCCCCTGTGCACAGGAAAACATGATGGGAGTAGCCAATGGAGAAGAGGAAGAAGACTTGCTCCCTTTTCAGATTTCCTCTTTGAGCTAATCCCCCACCAGCTTTCACCACCATACTGCCCTCTCCATACACAACCCAACAGTAAAGCTAATATATTGATCTGCTGTGGGAATGTTTCGAGCTAAAGATTTCCGTTTCTTTTCCTTCCTTAAACCGGGATTTGAACACGCAACATTCTGGTTTTTACTCGCTGCGCTCCACCTGGTTCAGTGTCTGCCGGTGCGATGCAGAGAGTACAGTCAAAGAGGCTTATAGCCATCCGCTCTTAATGAGGCTTTGCACACTCCTGGACCCCCGTCAAGAACAATGACCCAGCTGTGTGCGGCCCTTTTTTTACTCTTTGGTGTTGGAGAACATGCGGAGAGCTCTGTTAGCAGGTCAGTGGAGATGTAATGAGTTCTCAGCCGTGTGTCTGTACGTTTCTGTGGTGAAACGGCCGCAGATGAAACAGGAACACGCTCGCGTACTCAGGTGTTTTCCCATTAAAGAGCTTGCATAACGTTTGGGGGGGAGAACGGGCCTCGTGTATTCAGATCTTCTCATTCTGCTGCACGTATGCAAAGTGATTACATTTCAGTTTTTGCAGATCACAGGGCCAGTGTGCCTGAGTAGGAGGCTTCGTATGTTTGAAGTTTGAAAGAGGCTTTAACCACTCGCCTAATAATGGAGCCATTGAGATCCAATGGGGCTCACTATGAATAAACAAGCCCCTCTTACATAAACAGCCAGGAAGGCCAACTCTAATTATCATACAGCCACAAACAATGAGTTTCCGAGTTGAATTTCATGCTGTCGGAACTGGTTTGAACTTTGTCTTATGATGAGCTCGGACAAGTTTGCGACATCAACCTCGCCTTTCCTTTGCAGTGTAATGTAATCATTAAAACCAAAGCTGATGCAAATGATCCGTCTCTGCATTTAAAGGAGGTGAGCTTTTCATCTGGCGTTAAAAAACAATAATAGGATTAAAACGTTTTGATCTGATTTCAAAGCTTTTCCGATTTCGTGGAATTTTAATGCACATACATGCAACTCTCTGCACCACGGGGTTGTTTTTCATCCCGCAGGCATTGCTCGGTCCCGTAGTCCAAGGTTATATATTAGGTTTCCTAAAAGCAGCTGCCGCTTTTTTCACGCTGTTGACCTTTCCTTGACCTCTTGACATTTACACCAGGGTGCACACGGTCAACCGAGGACAAAGGCAGATCCACAACGAGCTTTTTAAACAGAAAGGTAACACAGTGGTTCCAAAAAGTTTGTTAAAAATGACCTTATCTTTCGTTCTTCAAAAATGTTTAGGCCTTCATAACTAAATCACAATGGGTATCTTATACAACAGGAATATAAATGAGAAATAAAGACGATGGAAAATAATGCTGATAACTTTTTGTACTATTTTCTGACACTTTTCAGACCAGTCAACAAATTAATTAATCGAGAAAATGGCTGACAGTTTAATCAGTGAGGCTGCAGGCCAAAATAAAATAATTTACCATATGATTGATTTAGCAATTATGAAATTAGTAAAGTTTGGCTTAAACTAATGATTATTTTCATTATCAATTAGTCTGTGGACACATTTTTTGGCCGCTCTTTGGGGGCTTTGCTGCCAAAAGGTCCCATTTGTTCGCCATATGTTTCTTTCTTTTTCCTTATTTCTTTTTTAAATGTATTTTTTGGCCTTTTCACGGCGTTATTGATAGGACAGCATTGAGAGGTGACAGGAAACGGGATGGGAGAGAGGGAGGATGACATGCAGCAGAGGGCCACGGGCCCGACTGCAGCGAGGACGAAGCCTCTGTACGCCTGCTCTGCCAACTGACTATTACTGGGTGCCCTCGCCAGATGTTTCTAGCAAAAAATCCATAAAAAATGTGTTTTAAATATGAAAGATCACTAATTAATAATCATTTTTTATAAAGTGAGCACATCAGGCAGAGAGACACTGTGCAGGAACACAGTCATAGGACAATTTCTGCCTCTGAACAATACCATTCAACAGGTGCTTGCTTTTGGCACATGATCCACCATTAAGTTTCTATTTTGGCCCGTGAAGGGAACAAGTTTGGTCTGAGCAATGAGGTGACTACTTGCTTCAGCTCTATTTTTATGTAATGACCATTGCTGTTATCACTTATCACCGACACAAATATCACTCCCCACGAGAGAGTCAGCAACCACAGAATTTTGTAAGCGAGCAGATCACGCAGTTCAAAAGTTCAAAGTCATTTTCCACAAAGTTAATCATCATCATCATCATCACAATGTTCTGAGAACAGAGGGGAGTCAATAAAAAGGAAGTACAAGGCTGGTTTGATATGCGTTAATCCCCCACAATAAAATGTTTAATCAGTGGAGACTCTGGTTGTAGTTCTAGAATAAAAAAACATGTAATCTGTGTGTGTTAAGACGCCGTCAAAGGTTCAAGTCCTGCCACAGAAAACAGGTGTCAGAGAGTAAACTTCAACCTGACCGCGTCTCCTGTTCAGCTCTGAAACATAAAGAGGCCATTTGTTGTCTTTGTGTTTGAGTTTTAATTAAGATGGCTCAGCTAAATGTCTCTCGGTGTGTGCATGTGCTGCTCTGTAGCAGGGAAAATTGAATAATAGTGCCTTCAGTCTGTACTCAGTGTTGCACCCCCGAGAGGAACAATCAGATGCTTCTAGCCTGACTCGGTTCGGGCCGAGTCGGGTGATGTTACACGAACAGGCTGCTGTGTGCCAGCTAAATGAATTGGGTCCATGCTGGAGGACAATTCCCGTTTTATCCCCCTGTCCCTCTTGACAGCTCCTGTGCCACAATGGCCCGCTCTCCGCAGATACAGTTCCCACGATACAGTGGGCAACCTGGGACACACTGTGTGGTTAATGGTGTAAGACAGCACCAGTGTGTGCTTACCTGAGTGTCTGTTTATCAGCCTAGCATGCCAG
The DNA here is from genome assembly GCF_965226575.1 of Pagrus pagrus. Taxonomy (NCBI): domain Eukaryota; kingdom Metazoa; phylum Chordata; class Actinopteri; order Spariformes; family Sparidae; genus Pagrus; species Pagrus pagrus. Next base: position 9,740,619 of record NC_140196.1, read on the forward strand.
GGAACTGATTAAATGACACTCAGAGAACAGGGAGGGGAAATGTTAAAGAAAAAGCAGACAATAACACTTTTTTTGGTGAATCTTTTATACACAGATAAGAAGAGAATGGCCCTTTTCTGCAGCACTGTTGTGAAAACTTTCTTTGGGAACCCAAAATGACAAAGAAGATGTGAAAATGCTGCGGAGGAAGTTGACCCAGACGAGGAAAAAGAGAAACAAAGTGCGTCTAGGTCAAGGTGTGTGTTTTTCTGCTGTAGTCTTCAAGGCTGTTTGGGATTTTGAACATAAAGAATTTCCCCTTGAGGCGACCGGCACAGTGAAAGGCTTTGTAAATCCTGTGAGGCTGACTCAGGCAGTCTCTCCCTTCAGTTTTATTTAAGACCAAACATGACCAGATTTCTGTTTGTCGACAGTTAACAAACTCTGCAATGCATCTACTAATGTTTGCATGAAATCTGATTAAATGTACAGTTCAGTGTTCAGTGTACAAGATCAGTTAACAGTGACCATAATTTGACCAGATTTCGGTTTGCTTCATCTGTTTCTAAACTTTTACTGCTTATGCTCTAATGTTGCATAAAATGTAGTTGGGCCCATTATAAGGCAATGCTCAGAAATATTACAGATATATGATATTCCTAAACAGTGTTTCCTTGAGGTTATTCCACTAAAGCCCCTCTCCTCTGACCACTGGAGGGCAATCCCTAGCTTCAGAGTTCACAGTGGTTTCACTTGGTTTTGAGGTGGGATCAAAAGTTTAAGCACCGGATTGTGGGGCGTTCTGTTCACCGACCTCGTGGGGCTTTTCTCCAAACATGTCAGGTATGATGTGCATATTTCACGCTCTACTCTGTAACCTCAGTCACACATGGTCAAATGATAACCAGTTTAAAGCTGCTGTTAGTTCCCATGATGATAGTAAGCAGATTAAAAAGGATCAAAGCCAATTTAAAATATTTTGGGCTGATTATCTTGACAACATCCCACCAGACAACACAATATTTGTTTAAAAAATTAACACCGTCCCACCAATCTACCAAGCTCTGTAGAAGTTGACAGGTTGGTCTGAAAGTCTAAAACGGAAAGGAACTCAGCAGCAGATGAATATCTTACAAAGAGACGCCAAGATCTTGTTTGGCCAGTTGGTGACAAGAAACTCGCCACATTCTTTAAAATAAATAAATTCCCATTTGTTGGTGGAGGCCATGAGCATGTGGTTTGGTGGACGAACAACAAGTAACTGCAGGTGTAACTTTAAAGGTGCAATATGTATGAATTTTATTTTAAAATTCTCAAAAATTAACTGTCAAATTAGCCTTTGTTGGTCCAAGACGTTGTGTCTGGTGCTGGTTTGGCCCCATTCACTGGCAGGCTGGTGAGTCCATTTCCATTTTCGCGCTGCTCCCTCCCGGCATTCCCAAACCGGGTCCCGCCTGCCACTTGCCTGAAAACCTCATTCCCCTGGCGGTCCACAAGCTATCAGTCCGGACCAAGCCCCCAAGAAGAGAGCAATTTTAAATAGCGACTAAGCGATGCAATAACAACGTCGCATGATGCACTGGGGCACAGAAATACTTTTTCCTATAAGCTTACGTTATGAAAGAAGTGGTTGTAAAACGGTGGATACATTTTTTCTTCACAACTCCCACAAAATGACTCGTCACGATCAGAATTTGATTAATTCAGTCGGATAACATTTGGAAAAATCTAGAAGAGCTACACGATTAAATCATTTTATCCCCGTTCAAGTTAGCCAAGTGCTAAAGCAGAAGTTAGCAGGTAGGTCAAACGTTTTTGTCTTCATGGGCCACTGGCTCGGCCTCTGAAACCGCATCCACTTCTCATTGTACGTCCGTCGTCCGGACTGAAAAAGCTAAGCACCGCTAGCTGCATTGCTAACTGAGCTAACTCACTAACGGCAGCTACACTTTGCAGCAAACGTTATCGAGCTTGTGAACAAATACTAAACTAACACTAAATAATCCTTCTGATCTAATATAAATACTTCTGGGTGGCACGAAAATCCTCTGCATTATTGAACAATTCTCTCAGTGTCTCTCATATGGAAAAATATCATATAAACACAATATATTTTGTAGCCATTGTATGTGCACGACAACATATTTCAACAAACTCTGAAAGTATCAGAAATGCAAATCACTTCCAGCAAATGTTATGGGATCTTTCTGGGATGTCCTGCTGACAGATCAACAACTAGCAGGTGCAAAAACAAAACCGCCTGCAGGGAGGAAGTACATGATGCAACAAACCCTCCCTCCTCCTGCAGCTCTAAAGAGTTCTCACAGTGCATTCACACTCGGGTCCACTGAATTCACGTTCACAGATTTGGTAGGCTTTAACATGTAGTCACTACAAATGGTATCAGATGTAACAACATACTCATGCATGATAAAAACAATAAACTGATAACATTTCTTTATCTTAATTGTAGAGCTGCACGTCCCCGTCTCCTCAGCGCGCTGTTTGAGCCGGTGAAAGTCAAACATGTATGGGAAAGATTATACTCCGTCTATCCACCCTGTAATCTCAGTATTTTCACCTTGCTGCTGACGTAGTTTGTCTTGCAGAGACAGCTGCTCTGCCTGGCTGGCTTTTTTACAAGAGTCATTATCAATGTGATATGTACTTTATTTACTTTGCAAAGGCCGGCCCTGAAACTGTTCAGCCTCTTCAGAGGAGACCCTCAAGGTTAGAGCTAGACTCAGAGCAGCAGGAAGTGGTGTGAAGGCAGTCCGGATTATTTTAAAGGGTTGAAGACTGCCTCAGATTTTTAGCTCCATCCACGAGCGTTGGGAACAGCCATGAACCTGTTTCCCTTCAGAAGTAATCTGATGACATTTTGACAACAGTCAGAGCTTCAGTTTCATTGTTCAGTAAAAATTCCAGCATTTCTGTCTCAGTGATTTCTCAAGTCTCGTTTCCACCAAAGCACTTTTTGTATACTTCCTCATAAACTCATACATAACATGTGACTTAACCCCCAGATCTGCTTTGTGTTTCCACCACAGACAGTACTCTTTAAACATAGGGAAGGTTGTAACCGGGGCTTTGGGGTTAACCCCTTTCACTTTTCCAGAAGCTGGGAAACATCAGACGAGACTCGATCACGTCACTTTTCTGCCATTGTCGATCTCACTCGCTCAACCGCACGATCTTTATCTTCCTTCCTGATATGTGGTTGTTTATTACGGCACAGAGGCGAGCTACGTCTGAGATAAGGCTGCAGACAGCAAGACAAGAGAAAATAGGGGCAGACAATGAAACAGTAGGTTACTCGATTGACCAATCAGTGGTCTGCAGTGTTTTAACTCCACCTTATAGCATCGTAGCAGCGTGCTCAATACCTCAACTGAAGCAAAACGAAAAAACGGGATGGAGAGGAGTGGCACCTTTGGTACCATCCAAAACTTTTGATAATGGAAACATGAAAATAAGGGAACTAAACAAAACTTCCTGGAGGAACGGCACCTTTAGGTCACTTAAATCTGCTTGTATTTGAAAAATGTTTCCCATGCTTTTTTGCTTTTTTTTTTTGCTGTTTTAAGATTGTTATTTATATTTATGGTAATTTAACTAAATTAACTAAGAAGAGTCCAATCGGTAAACAATTTAGCAGTGCTGTCAAATAAAATAACATAATTGAAATATACATTATTATTACTTATACAGTTAATAGTAGATTGTTATCACATTAATGGGAGTTTACAACATGAAAACAGTAATGAAAGTTATCATGACTAACACCACCAACTCAACTCACATTGTCAGAATGTATCTTCAGAGCGTCTTCTGCTCTCGCAGCTCTCGCTCTCGCCACACATGCCTGGACGCATGTTTTTCGGCTTCGGAGAGGACTAGACATGCATCTGTCCAATCACAGGTCTCTCAGCGGCCCGCTGCACCCCCACTGCTTCATGACCTGCCTAAAACCTCTGCCCTCCACCGCAGTGATCCTATTACTCTGAACAGGTCGCAGACGGACATCGAGAACACAGCCTTATGGGAAAATGCGTCATTCCCGTCCGCTGTGCGTTGTTTTTTGATTACTGGTCGTGGATTAGAAGATAACTGATTCACCATGCCGACAATCCTTTGAGAAGCAACACAGCAGTTTTTTTATTCTTTGCTCGTACTTCGCTCATTTACCCCACTTGTTGTTGCGCCTGTGTTAAGGCTGGCAGCAGTGTGTGTTGGATGTACTGAGGAAAATAAAGGATTTGCTGGGATTATGCCCTTGCAACAGACTAAAGGCAGTTGGAAACTTGCTGTGGCACCATCAGATACATGATCAGCCCTTAATCTTACAAGAGCTCTAGTGGGTGTGGGGCTTTGGAAAGGGCACTGCTTTCGTGTAATCATTTTTAAATCTCTGGCGTTAGAGACAGGTCTTAAGTGTTCAGCGAGCAATTCATCTGCTGTTGTTGTGCAGGCAGATTGCAAGAATCTGACAAAAGACGTAGTGAGTTGAATGACTGCAATGGCATGCTAACTTGTGCGTATGTGCGCGCGTGTGTGGCCTCAGCTTTTGTCTGTCTTAGATGACTTGCATACCCTCACACACTGTTGGCAATTATGTAACAACAGCAACCCGTCTGCTTCTGTGATTTGCATCAACACTCGATGGGAACAAAGATTAAAGGGCTGAGCGTTGTTTATTTTCACCACAATGCAAATTGTGCCACGGTTAGAATAAGAATGAGACTGAGAGTAAGAAATAAAGCAAATAATAGAAAGAAAGAAAGAAAGAAAGAAAGAAAGAAACGTTTTAATGCTGTAAAGTTCTTATTTTTTCTAATTCACATTTCTTTAGTGAAATCCATGTAACCGATGATTACGCTTCAGTACAGCTCAGTGGAGACATGTACATGTTGTAATTTGAAGACAAAAAATGGTTATTTTAAATCGAATAAAGGCCATTCAATTCTTTATATGCTGTTACACATCCATCACGGTAGAGATGATATGAGATTAATGCATATATCCTTCACGGACTGATGGAAAGATAAGATTTATTAAAGGTGCTATTTGTCAGAAAAGCTGATTTTTGAGTCTCACTCCTAAGGCGTCAAATACTGAAGCACTGGGATTGTACGTACGTCGGGCCGGCCGCCATCCCAAAGTGTCAGTATTTGATGAGTTGGGAGTGAGACTCAAAAATGGACTTTTCTTACAAATAGGACCTTTAATGGCTTATTCCTGCAGTTCAGTATAGTTGGGGTATTCATGAGAGATAGATTTTAAACAAGTCGAGGCCTTCAGGGATGCAAGAAGCTTCCTGAGGCTGTGCTTTCAGCTAAATGCTAATATCAGTATGCTCACAGTGAAAGTGCTAAAATGCCGACGCTTATCAGGTATGTTTACTATGTGTAGATCTTAGTTTTGCGTGTTAGCATGCCAACATTTGCTCACAGGTAGCCTACAGCTGATGCTAGCTATTATAAAGCGTTTTGAAAGTGGTGGTCGCTAAAACAGTCACGCTTTGAGCTAACGCAAACATTAGCATGCTAACAATCTTGCATTGTTAATGTTCAGTGTTTACCATCACAGTGTGTTAGCATGCTAACATACTCACAATGACAATGCTGAAATGCTGATCAGGTGTAACATTTAGTATGTTACTAGAGTGTGTTAGCATTTTAGTCATTATGCCAAGTCAGCTACTGTTTAACTAATTGCTGTGGACGCCACAATGATTTCACATGAGTGGGCAGGGTATTGATATTCTGTTATCAAATGTGGAACATCCTCTTACGTGTATTTACGTCAAAAACATTCTGTTTTCATGATTTATTATCAGATTAATCACATCTTCTAGCAGCATACGGTATGTTTGTGTTTGATTGTCAGTGTGAAAAGTGAAAGACGAGGATGAGAACAGAGAGAAAGAGCAAGAGTAGGAAGAACCAGATAAGAAAGTGGACAGATAGTGAAGATTGTTGAGCGGCAAGACAGTAACTGTTTATCAGAGAGAGCGTAAAAACATTTCATTAATATATTTTTAAATTTGAGGGAGCTGAGCACCCCTAAAGGTCTGATCCTGAATCGCCCTTGGGTCGATGGTTAACCGTTGACACCCCTAATGTCAGCAGTCTACATCGGCGGAGTCAGACTACCAAAATCCTAGGGTTTCAGGAACCATAAATGTCTGCACAAAGTGACATTGCAATCCAGTAGTTGAAGGATCAGAGGGGTGGACTGACAAAATGACCGACCGACTGACTCACTTTGCCATTCCTAGAAGTAGTGTGGCTAAAAATGTGCCATCTCTAAGCCTAACGGTTATTTTCTCTGACTTAACAAATTCACCTCACACAACTGTACTCACAGGCTGAGTAATACTGGCTATGACTAGTTCCCCTTTCAATTTGAAGGGGTAAGCACCATAGACAACACATGTAGACTCGAGCCAAAGCACAGGAAAGATGACACAAATACACAGAGAAACTAATTGCTAGGACGTTGTGTAATAATCAAATTATAACCTTCATGTGAGCTTTGTCTGAGTTTTTTTTTTGCGTTATGTAAACATGAATGGCAGGGGACATGCTAATTATGTGAACGGATACAAAATCCAGCAGCTTTGCTCACAGAGGGTCAGTGTGTTTTACATGCCTAATCATGTGTATAAAATCTGCTCATGTGTTGTAGCACACGGACATGCCATACATCCTGGAGATTACATAATCCCAGTGTAGTAGGTCACCATCACCCATAAAAGGCAATGAGTAAACACAGGTGCAGAGCAGAATATGGTTCAAAATATGTTTATTTCTGTAATCGTTACTAATCGAACCGTTACAGATTTCATTGTATCGCCTGTTTACACCACAGGGTTATCTGAGGTTTAGACACTCAGTCTGTGGGCTGTTCGCCGGTGTTTGTCAGTCTTACTGGGCTGGTTGACATAACTCTCAGGACTGGTGTCTTCTCCTGAAGTAACCGCCCCAGCATGACTAACAGGGGAGGAGGCCTTCGACTCTCCTGTCGTGTCTTTCATTTCCTGCTTAACGGCTACGGTCTATGATTATCATGAACGAGAAACTTGAGGGAAGTTTTTTTACATGTAAATTATGTTACATAAAACAAGGCTTACCTCATGTGTCTATAAATAACCCATGGTGGAGCACAGGTACATCCTCTTACCTGTAAGTATGTACCACTTTGAGGTACTTGTTGGTACTTGAGTGTTTTTACTGTTTTATACTTCTACCTCACTATATTTCAGATGTAAATGTCATATGTGCTTCTCCTGTCCATTTATTTAAGAGCTAGTTTGCAATTAAGATTTCATACAGAACAGGTTATCAGTTTAAATCAAGAGTCAGCCATGCTAGTGACTCTGTAGGGTACAATGAGCCTATTTGTCCCCCCATCTTCAGGTGCTGTGTAATAAAGTGGGAACGTCTAAGCCGGTTATTAAACTCATAGTACGTTGGCTATGATGTCTAATTAGCAAACATGTACCTACTTGCACTCGTGTTACCAGCCAAGCCTCTCCTTTGTGAGTCACCAGTGTGTGTATAGAAGGTGAGTCTCTCCCAGTCTCCCGCCCGATTGTGAAACTTTCTTTTACATAACGATAATAGTTGACCGATATTTGTTTCTGAATCCATTTTAGGCCGGAAATAAGCCAAATAGTTAACGAATCTGTCTTCATTTTGACTTGAAAGCAGTCCCTTTTTTATAGTTTTTCAGGAATTTCCTGATTTGAAAATGTAATCAGGATTTATCCTCCAGGGACAACGAACGCGTGAACTAAATTTCATTCAAAAGTTGTTGAGATATTTCAATCTGGGCCAAATGCTACTAGCATGACTAAGAATATATATATATATATATATATATATATATATATATATATAAGGCAGGTAAATCTGACTATGACATTAAGATTCTGCTTTCATGTTGCAGTATGCGCAGACACCAAGGTTTTTTCACTTTACAGAAAGATCAGAATACTTCTTCTACCACTGTGGTTAACAACAAAGAAATGATGACAACGCTCCATGACGTACACATTTATATAACATAAAATCAACGCAGAAAAAAAGCATGATCAAATTGGAAAATAGAATTTAATCAAGAGCCAGATGAAAGAAGAACGTTTTTTCCCCCTCAGAAGCATCAAGTGTATCAATAGCCTTTTTAAAATGCAAATATTAATTGACTCATTCCATCAACTTTGATGGATGTTAATCTCTTTGACGTCACAAAGTCACGTCATCTACCTCTCGGCCTCATCCAGTCACCTGGTCATCTTATGTAACACTAGTTTGCCATATCTGCGCCTTCAAGCTAAAACAAACAAGATTAAATTAATACAGTGGGTAATCTCTCTCTTTTTCCATCTCTCTGTTATGTGCCTTATCAACAGTCCGGTCAGGTATGATCTTGTTTAATGACGAAGAAACACTTTGACTTTGTGTTTTTGTCCCTTCAGTTTTAAACAAACTTTAACACACCCCAATACGGCTTCAAGTTGCCAGAGACATAAATGTGCATTGTAGCATCCGTGTGTGTGTGTATGCTTAAAGGGAGGTGAAAGTCAGGTCAACATGAATCCTGGAAGAATAAGCATTCCCTTTGTGACACCTATAAACAATAGGGAGAGGTGTTCAATAGGAAAATGACAAACAGGCTTCTCCTGTCTTAGCTGGTCAGGACTAGAAGCACATGGATGGATGAACAAAGAAAGACAAAGCAGTTGTTTTTACTCTCTGTCCCAGTGCCATTCTTTCTGCCTGTTCACCATAACCACCGATGGACTTTAACCAGGTTGTTTGCCTTATGAGTTCAGCCCTGTCTTAATATCCTCAGGGCATGCAGTGTGCTGTTTGTGTAGTGCAGTACCAGGGTCAGTGGGCTGAGGGATTGAATGTGTGGAAGAAATAATGCCCTTGAGCATTTGCATGCAAGAAAGCAACCAATTTTGGTATTTCTTTGCTGAACCCATCAGATTTTCAAACTGTCGAATGATCACAGTCATTTCCTTCTTTCCTTTTTGAACATAACAAAACCATTTTATTATTATTATTATTATTTTTAGACACTAAAACTACTTGGTTAGGTTAAGGAACCAAAACTACTAACCAAGTAATTTAAGTTCTTAAACCTAACCAAGTAGTTTTAGAGCTTTTGGAGTTTGGAGCTGAAACTACTTGATTAGGTTAAGGAGCTAAAAGTACTTGGTTAGGTTAAGGAGCTAAATCTACTTGGTTAGGTTAACAAACTAAAAGTACTTGGTTTGGTTAAGGAGCTAAAAGTACTTGGTTAGGTTAAGGAGCTAAAAGTACTTGGTTAGGTTAAGGAACTACATCTACTTGGTTAGGTTAAGGAGCTAAAAGTACTTGTTTAGGTTAAGGAGCTAAAAGTACTTGGTTAGGTTAACAAACTAAAAGTACTTGGTTTGGTTAAGGAGCTAAAACTACTTGGTTAGGTTAAGGAGCTAAAAGTACTTGGTTAGGTTAAGGAGCTAAAACTACTTGGTTAGGTTAAGGAGCTAAAACTTATTGGTTAGGTTAAGGAGCTAAAACTTCTTGGTTAGGTTAAGGAGTTAAAACTACTTGGTTAGGTTAAGGAGCTAAAACTTCTTGGTTAGGTTAAGGAGCTAAAAGTACTTGGTTAGGTTAAGGAGCTAAAACTTCTTGGTTAGGTTAAGGAGCTAAGAGTACTTGGTTAGGTTAAGGAGCTTAAAGTACTTGGTTAGGTTAAGGAACTAAAACTACTTGGTTAGGTTAAGGAACTAAAACTACTTGGTTAGGTTATATAACTAACTAAACTAATAAAAACAGCAAATAGAGAAATAGACTGGCAGATGAGTAGGTTATTGAAGACTCATCGGTATTTGAGCCAATCTTATCATCTATATCTACAGTACCATCATGTTGTAAGTTCCTTGGTTTCCATGCGTTTACTGTAATATTTTCAATTCCTCACAAAGCTTTGACGTCAGTAGATTTTACAGTAGTCACTGGGAAGTACAAATGTGGTTACAGAAGTATGAGCCAATTCAGATATGAGGAAGTTTGATTTTGCACCGTTGTTTTCTATTTGCAGAAAGAAGGAGCAATAAGCGATTTTGGAGAAAGATAATTGATTGTTGAGTTTCAACGCTGGTGATCATAAAACCGATGTTCTGGGTTAGTGGGTCGGGCCGAATATTAACCCAACACATTTGATAACATGGGTAATAAATGACCTCAGTAATCAACTCCCATATCTCATCTTTGAGTCCCCACATGTTGAAAGTTTTTTATCGAGCCTTTTTTCTTACATCAAAAGCACTTCTGCTGCAGCACTTCTCTTTGTTTTTCTGTGTCTTTTAAAGAGATCACAAACACTGTTTAATTCCTTATTCACCACATTATGCTTTACGCCAGAGGTGCCCAACCTTTTACCATGGAGAGACAAAAACAAACACCTATTGTACTGTATTTTTATGGAAAAGGACTAGTGTCCATATCATGTATACTACTCTCTGCTAACAATCACAGTGCGTTGCTCGCTACAGAGTGAACTAAAAGTAAGTGTTCATTATATGGAAAGTAGTGGGTTGGTTGTAGGCTTATAGTATTTATCCACCTACATCTTGTTTCGGTCTGTGAGATATCGGTCGTAGAGAGATTACCATTTTATATTCAGTGTTTCATTCCCTAGTCTTGTCGTTGATATGTAAAGATTGTCCATTTTTCCTGTTTCTCTCGACACTTCCTCTTGAGTTCTCATCCCGTGAGTTTCACTGATCCATTTCATGTCTTTCAGTCACAGTTTTCAGCCGTTCATGTTGTGTTGGTGGTTCAGTTTTATACCATCTCTGTGTGATGGCACCTTTTTGCAAGCTGCCAACAAGATTTTCAACGAACATCTGTCCTCTCTCAACACAGTATCTCGTACAAGATAATCAGAGCACGGTACTAAACATGATTTTTATTTAAATACACGACCAGATTACTCATCTCCGGTCAGTTGTTAAAACATAAATCTTGATATTTTTTGACAGGGACCTATTTTTCCAACCTGATCAAAGAATCATGTCCAAAGTTGGCTCAAATATTTGCTTGCCTGGGTGTTTTACTGTATACTCCTACATGACAAATAGACAATCGAGAATTAGCCCTGTAGCCAACCACTCTGTCATGAGACATCCAGTTTGTATTTCTTCTTTAGTATATGGTCTTGACCTGATTGCTGTTGCTTGATATTTGCACATAGGGTCACCAGCCACCAAAGACCAAACAAGGAAGTGCTAAGGCAAATGCCAGGGTCACATAAAAAGCACATGTAGATAATCAACTGATTATCGTCGTGGAGAGGTAAGTCAATGTACTGAAACAAGATACGTCTCGTGTGTCCACTGTCTGCAGTTAATAGACAGCTGTGTGTCAACAGGTTCAAACAGGATCCAGGTCATCACACAGCATCTGAAGCCACGTGTCTGAAATCCTGAAACTGTTGGCAAAGTGAGGAAATGTCTGTACATAGACAAATAAAGACTTTGATATATAAATGTTATTGTTCACATCTGCCACAAGAGCAGCTGCAAAAACACCCTGTAACACACACGACCATGCAGTTTTAATTAGTTTCCTCTTGCACATGAGTCATGTGATGAAGTTACCTCATCTACCCCCTGTCCCACCCAGCAGCTACAGGTCATACTACATATAGTGAAAGTGCGTTACTGTACCACCAGTGATCTGTGCTTCTCCAGTGGTGGAAAGTCAGTAAGTGCATTTGCTAAACTTCCACTTCACAATGTTTTTAGAGGGAGGTATTGTACATTTTACTCATTTATCTGACAACCATAGTTTCAGGTTACTTTTCACATAATCAAAATACAGCGTGATGTTAAAGATTTCAACATTTTTGCCTCGTGACTCTTTCCAAGAAAGCGGTGTCTGGGCGGAGCTCCTCGTCATATTTTAGCTGCTTGGACTCACACCGAAGAGTCGTTTCCCCTCCAGACTCCTCAGATGGTTTCATTTAAACAGCTTTTTGTGGGCCAAAGAGGCCAAAGTCACATGTTTTCACAAAAACAAAAACAAACCTGGCTCCGTAATTAGAGGAAGGTTTTTATAAAAACAAAAAAACAAATCTGGGCACGAGAACTTTGGATGTTTTTCTTTCGAGCCTCATTAATCATCTCACAACCTCTTAGATCTATTTTATGAATGTTTAAAGGGCTTGACCCCAAAGTTCAGAACCAATGGACTAAACTAACAAACTGTAGACAAAGAAGGCAACTTGCCTTTCATATATACAATACGGATAAGATAAGATAAGATAAGACAAGACAGAACTTTATCAATCCTTGTTTGTTCTTGTGCCAAAAAATACTCTAAAAAAAGTACAGTCCAACTAGTAATAACCAGTACCAACCAGTACCAACCAGTGGGTTCGCCAGGTCAGGGTCACAAAGTGGGCTCAGTTTTTTTATGAGAATGTAGACAACAAAATATTAAATATTAGCAAAATATAAAAAATATAGAAAAGTGTTGATGCGTTAGTCTTTTCTATCTCCTGAGGGAGTTAGTAAATCCTACACACTGGTCCTTTAATGTAAATTCAGCTGATAAGACTTCTGCTGTTTTACTTAACGATGCAATATGTAAGAATTGGCCACCTGTTGAAGCAAGGTCACTCCAAACGAGTAGCTGGCAGCATCAAGCCACAGTTACCGGTAAATGGTGCGTTAGCTAGCTGGCTCAGTTAGCTGTGCAGCTACCAATCCAGACAGCTATCAGCCCAGACTGGGAGGTCGGGGTTAAATTACCAGACAGGATTGGCTGGGGCTAGCTGGTTAGCACGTTATCACATTCTGTTGATATTTTTAGATCAATTTTTAATGTTTTGAACCAAAATTCTTACATGTTGCACCGCATGTGTGGTTTTGAATGTGTTTACTTGTAATGGAGTGTTTTTACGTTAATGTACTGGTACTTTTATTCAAGTAAAGAATCTGAGCACTTCTTCCACCTCTGTCTTTCCCAGACATTGTAAACATCCAGTTAGTCCTGTTCTTCAAAAGCCCCACACGCGTTGATCAAGGAAGCGATCCCTCACCAAAGGTGAGGCAAACACCGACCCACAACCGTGAAGTGTTGGTATTTGATGATGCGGGCCTACCTTACGTCAGAACTGCTTGTTACACCTTTATCTAGAACAAGGTGTGTACAGCTGTGACTAACACTGAGGGAGAGTGCATGTCAGGGAGTGTGCTTCTAGTGTGCAGGCATTTACGGCTGACTCACGTCACGGTGGTGTGGTTAATTAAGTGTCTGCTCAGCAGAAGAGTCCATTCTCTGCTGAAATTGACCTAAAATGTTGGTCTGTTTGCAGGTCAATCTTTTAAACAGGCCCAGTGCAATGGTTGCCATGTGAGAGGCAGCTGTTAGGATCACGCAGCATGAACATGACTTCTTTACGCCTTTTGAAACCCCAACATGCAATTCAACTTACGCTCATGCATGAATGCGTTTATGTTTTTTGGATATATATGTTTATTTCTTTTAAGAACAGGAATATGAACTAAAAAAGGACATCAGGACAGATCTTATTGAACACATCTCCAACATATTATAATAAAATCACAATCTCTCAAGATGCGTTTTCTTGTTTTTTTAATTATTAGAAATTACACCAACATTTATGATCACATGTGGTCAGTTTCAGTCCATCCTCTCTGAATCTCATTCAAAAATATCTAGGCATGTTTATGTAAGTAATTGAGTGTGTGATATATTTGTATTTTTCATGATGTAAATGTTAAATTGTTCAATACATTTTAATAATTTGCATGTATTAGTATTCTGAGCATCCTTATCTTCCTGCTCTTTATATTTATACCATCTGCTGCTGCTAAGTCACCACATAAAACAATAAAGTTTTATTTTATTCACTGGATAAAGTGTGAGAAAACCTTTTGTTAGCATCCTCAGATTTCTGTTCGGACATGTTTTTTTCCACTTCTTGTGGAAAATTACACAGAAAGTGGACTCATGGGGGGGGTGTGGGTCATCCATTGTTTTGTGTGTTAAAGAAGGGGACAACCCCTGCAGATAAATCATCAGGAGGGCTTCTGGGGGGAGGGGAGCATTCTCCCTCCTTGTGAATTAGGAACTGAGAGTACTGGCGTCTGGCCACCCGCTCTGCCAACTATTCAAGTCATGGAAGTGTGAACTGATTGAACTGATGTGAGACTGAGCAGAACGGCTTGTGACCAGAAGAGTTTGTGCACTAAAATATAAAACATTGATAACAGATTCACGACTTTATTCCCTCCCGAGGAGTAGAGCATGACAGAGGACGAACAATTATTTATGCAACAGGTTAAACTGTTTTGTATGTCCAGTATGAAATTGTGTTTTCCTTTCAGGTCTGTTGTTTATTCAGTCATGAAAACGAGGAGAGTTTGTTTTGGCATAAAAGAACTCTGTCAATGAATCAATGATCTTTCTCTTCTGATTAAAATTTCTTCCTCAAAACTACATCGTGCAGCTTTAATCACACGTTATTCAGCAAAAGCAGGGTTAAAAACACATTCATGATGCAGAATCAGTGCTTTCTATAAACCCCCATCACTTATCTGTTCACTTTACTTTTCTTTAACCCGCAGCAATGCAAAAAAGCACGACCAATCATCCGTTGTATTTACCTGTTGTCTGATAGAAACAAAGACAGACGACTGTCTCTGTGCTGCAGCAGTAGAGTCAAAACTGTGTCACTGTGTCATGGGTAATCGCGTAACCAATCACGGCGCAGGTAAGCATGAGTGGCTGAAAGAGATCCAGCATTAGCCCAATCGCACCAGAGTGCTTAGCCAATCGGGATGCGCCTGGTCAGGGAACAGCATCTGTCCGTGTGAAAATACCGATCCCTCTGACTGTGCGACTGACGGGGGTTGTAAACATGCAGCAGCTTGTTATTCTCAGCTGCTGCAGACAGGGCTGTGTTATCACATGTGTTTCCTTAAGTTAACATGAGCACGTGTGGACAGTTCTCCCTTGTGTGCACATGCACGTGAGCGTGAATGTGTGGGAGAGAGACGGCAAGAAAGGCTAAAGTTGTTCTTTCTCAAAACCCTTTCACATTTTTCTCTCTGTTGTTCAAAAGAAAACTCCCTTCAGATAAGCTCAAACTCATCCTGTTGTCTTTTCCTCTTTAATAGGATTTCACACTCCTCTTGCCAAGAAATGAGCCGTGAGACAACTTTGTCCCCGACTGACATTTACTCTCCATTTCTTACAGTCGTCCTATACAGGATTTTGCACAAAGACGCCACGCTCAAGCTTCCTTTCTAAGCTGTTTGACAAATTTCATCTTTGCCTCTTCCTTCCTAAAACATGTCCTCAATGCAGAGGTCCCTTCTCCTGTTACGCATTGTGGGAAGAGGAGGCAGTACTGGTTTGAACTAGTACGATGTGTTACACAACAACACAGCACAAGTGCGGAGGATCATACAGAACATGCACTGACAGCAAAGCCATAACCTCTAGAAATGATAGATGCTGAGTGCATGTGGAGTTTTTCTCACAGCGCTAAAGATTAACATTAGCAGTCAGTGATTATTTTCAAAATGTAAAAAAAAGTCGGAGGGCAAATACACAGCGCGCCGCAGTGTGAGTGCGTGCTAACTGACTTGCATCTTAACATAGTGTTTGGCCAGGGGGGGTTTAATGTGCAGCTCCATTTATGAGTCCCCATTTCATTTTTCCCCTCCTTACATAACATGCGTTTTTTTTCCATCTTCTCCCACTTCACACAAGAACCACCGAGATCCAGCCTGTACATTCCGGTGGTTGTCATAGCAACAGGGCAGCATCCCTCTCCATCCTTTGTCCAGTGTCTCCCCTTCGTCTGAGCTTCCCAGGCGGAAGGTGGTTGGGATTCTGCATGCAAATCGACCCCCCTCCCAACACACACACACACACACACACACACACACACACACACACACAAACACACACACCTAATTGAGCTTCGAAGCGAGGAAGTGGAAGGGATTTGAAATGCTTACTGAATGCCATTAGGTGCTTTTCACAGATCGTAGCGAGGTGGTTAACTCCCCACATCCTGCAGTGGCATTACGACACACAAGTGTTAAATAAGAGGGAGGAAAATGCTCAATCAAGACGTGCATACGACTGATCCTTGCAGTGTCGAAACTGAAACACGGTTAGAGGGAGTGATTGATGCACTGCCATTAAATGTTGCCTTTTGGTAATGTTTGGAGTCACATGCAGTGTGTATGTGGACCAGGTTAATCCCCCCAGTAATTTTGTGCAGTAATGTTTTGTTTTTTTTGGATGTAGGTCTCAGTTATGCTGCATGTACGTATGAGGGAGTTTACAGGGGGAAGAATGGGGGGAAATGGGGCGACTCTGGCACAAAGATATTTTAATCCATCTTCCATTTCTGCACACATTCATCCAGAAACTGTCCGGCAACACAGGTAGAAAATATTGGAGAAAATCCTAAGTTGAAGGGCATTGGTCCAGTAGATCGCCTCAGCTGAAGGCTTTGACCAGGCTGCAATGCAAATCCTCTGGGGCAACTGCAACTGTTAAGTTACGTCCACTAAAAGTGCTTGTTTTTGCCACTAACAGGCTGAGGTTGTTATTCTGTGTGTCTGACAACAATAAGGAAAATGACAGAATTAAAAAAGGAATCCTTTGTGTTACTAGAAACGCTGACCATTTACACACCAAACCATGTAGATCTTAAAAATACTGCTCTTCCCCTTCAACTTACCATTTTCTCCACTATTTTCTATCTGTACTGCACCACAGCTTCTGTGTGAATGTAGACAGGGATAAACATATTGTTCTGCCGTATTAGCCCATAAATTTAAACTTTGCATTCTGTATGACAAATCTTTACTTGGAAAATAAGACAAATCCTTGTAAACCTGCAAAGGCATGCTAAAAAACGAGTTTGCGGATGTGGGCGGAAGAAAAAAAAACTATCAAAACAAAGAGCGCATGTGTTTGCTTGAGGTCAGCCAACTTCCTCTGACACAGAATTGGGGCCGCCTTATTTTTCTGGATTGACTAACTTCTCTCTTGGCTGAGTAATGTCTGACAATGCACGTGCGGAAAGGACTATAAGAACGTATTGGCAAAAGTGGAAGGAATAACTCGGTTAGGTTAAGTAACATCGTGTTCTCGTTTGTCTCTGGGAATGTACAAAGATTTACTGGGAAAAATGAATTGTAATATCAAATCAGATCCAATCAATTTTATTTATACAGCTCAAAATCACAATCACATTGCCTCAGTGGGCTTTACAAACTCGACCTCCTCTCCACCGTGGTGACCTGGAAGAGGGCAAGACACACAAGAAAATTAGCAGTAAAAAAGAAACGAAAAAAATAAAAACATCAGTGACGAGGCCTTAAATTTTACAGAAATACAGACACAAGGAGATAGTAAAACAGAGGAGAGCCTGAATGAAAAGAGAGGAGGAGGAGGAGGAGGAGGAAGCTATAGAGAGTAACACAGCTTGCAGCTTGTGGGAACAGAAAACAAAAACAAAAGGTAGAGAAATGCAATGTTACTCAGAATAAACACACTGTTTCTCGTCTGTCGGGAGCCCTGAATTCTGAGAGCGTAATGCAAAAGGTGGAATATATGGTATAATGAGATCTGACGTGTACGACGGGGCAACTGCCCTATACAGTTTTGTAAGTCAAAGGTGGATTTGATCGCTGGCTTCTCTCCAAATTTCTATAGATACCTTGGCAATGTCGTTATCATCACTTTGTTTATGTTTATTTGTTAATAACATCAATTGTTTAACATTTGCGATCCGTACAACTGATCTTCACTTGAAAAACAAAACAAACTCTAGCAAACCCAAAAGGGCTTGTTTACCCCTTTGGGTTCAGGTGAGTTTACAGAAGAGGGCACAAAAAGTACACCGAGTACTGATCACACCTGAGCATGATGAGTTCAGTGACACTCATGAACTCAACTATATGACTGGTTAACTTTTC
This sequence comes from Pagrus pagrus, assembly GCF_965226575.1. NCBI lineage: Eukaryota > Metazoa > Chordata > Actinopteri > Spariformes > Sparidae > Pagrus > Pagrus pagrus. The sequence goes on from NC_140196.1 coordinate 9,758,632, forward strand.
CCCTGGCAAAGTAATGTCTGATAATGCAAGTGTCTAATGGACAATAAAACTTATTGGCACCGCTGGAATTAATAACTGGGTTAGGGAAAGAAACATTGTGTCCCAGTTTGATTCTCAGGTTTGTTTTTTTCTGATTTTGGTTCAAGAGTGTGAAAGGAAATTTGACTTTTTGACAATTTTCAAGCTGTACCACACAACAGCTTCAGTGTGAATGTAGACATAAACAGAAGTATGGATATTTTTGATTCACGATACTTAAAACTTTTCATTCTGTTTAACAAATCTTTACTTGAACAACAAAACCACCTCTAGCAAACCTGCAAAGTTAAAAGTTTCTAAATCCATTTTTTGTTTTCTTAAAGGTGCAATATGTAAGAATTGGCCTACTGTTGAATAAAACCAACAAATAGGGGCAGCATATCACCGAGTAACAGCTAACTGCTGCTAACTGTGTTCTGTTTATACATCCATCACTAGCTACTGTAAACTTGTTAGCTCAGTTTGCTGGACTACCACGGGAGTGTTGCTATAGCCAGCACAGGAGCTTTGCCCCCTGGGAGGACGAGGCTTCGGACACGGGGGCTAGCTGGCTAGCATGCTAACTTCAGTCGGTACCTCTGCGACACAGTACACGCACGTCAACGTCAAAGTATTTTACAAATGACATGAACATTTCACTGAATTTCATCCTTCCACCTTTCATTCCTTTTACTGCTCTCAGACGATTTATCCTTTACTGCTTTTATTTGTCTTTAATCCATTTATTGGCCTTTACTCCTTTTACTGCTGATAGTCTCTTATCTGTTCTTAAGTCCTCTGATGTGATGTCGTCTTCTAATCGTCCTCTTTTGTTCTTATTTATTCTTTTAATTATTTCTATTTTTGCATTTTTTTCTTCTCTCTTCCTTTCTGATTCTTTCACTTTTATTCCTTTTACTTCTAACGACTCACATTGACTTTTTGTGTTTTTACATTTTCTGTTCTGCGCTCTTGTTTTAACTCGACTTAGACTAGACCTCATCGTGTTTATTCTGTTATATCGTCTTCCTGAGTTTCCTGCTTTTGCTCGATTATCAAAGCACTTTGTAAACTCTGTTTTTAAAGGTGCCACATAAATAAAAGTTTATTTATTCATTAATATCCCACATTTTCCCCTTCAATCACTTGCAAAAACATGCTGAATAACATTTTTATTTGTTGTTCCACGATAACTTTTAAGCTGTTCCTGGAATGATTTCGACACGGACTCTACGGACCTGCAAAGGCGTGCACGAGATAAAGTTCAACGGTCAGAGAGTTTGCAGACTGAGCAGAAAGGATGACCACACAAACTCAGAGTACATGTGTTGGCTGCAGGCCCGCTGACTTCCTGTTAAACGGGACTGAACTTGCTCTCGACTTTTATGATTGGTTAACTCTTTTCCTAGCGAAGCCAATCAGTGAGCTAATAACACTCTGTTGTGAGGGCAGTTGGGAAGTAGGGGAAAGGTCTCGCAGCAAACTTTCTTGCCCTTCCCCCAAGTGCGGAGAGTTCACAGAACTGTTTATGTCTGGGGAAATGAGGATATTGTGTGTTTGTGTCCTGTGAAGGGAAGTTGAAATGTCTCCTTGTTCTGTCTGAGGGGAAACAAAGTCTTCTCTGAGTGTGTTTACATCTGTGAGGCAAATCTCTTTGCTAAAGCCAGCTGTGACTTACAGTAAATACTGCTGAATTGGCACATACGGCTGCAAAAACTTGGTTGCAAACATCACGTGCAGCTCTAAAAATAGGCTGAGGTTTTCAGGAAATATTTACAGTAGCGTTTTACAGTTAGACTTTGCCTGTCTGTGGATGCTTAAGTTCAGAAATGCAACTAAATATTATATTCAGTCTTTTTATTCCTTTTTAGCTGAAATACAGAATTCCCCTCCAGCTGTAATTAAACGCATTTCTGACATGCCAGCCCGCTTAGCTGCTTTGTTGTTCGGTTAATAACAGGATCCGGGGCCAGGTGCGTCTCGCTCCCAGCCACAGCGGTCCGAGAGAGGTGCTGTGTCGTTTATGACACAGCACTTCTGAGAATATTGGCCTCGGGCTGTCGCGTCGGAGGAGCCATAATAACTGTCTCGTGAGTACACCACTTCCCACAGGGTCCTAAAGACCAGCCAGAACAAAAGCTGCTGTTGAGCTTCTGCCAACATATCAGCCAGACTGGAAATATGAGAACATTTGGCAAAACAAAACAGCCAGAGAGGCTTTTCTTTTTAATAGAGTTTCCTTTCGGTGCACTTCACTTCACTGTTTGTTTTTGAAAGTTTACGGCTTACAGCAAACTGCTGTGTCACCAGATGTTTGAACAGCTTTTTACAAACTTAGAGTGTTTTGTTTTTTAAGAATGGAGACCAGACTCAAGTGTCCCTGCAGCTAGAAAGCTACAAACTGTTTAGGACTTAATTATTGTGTTTAAGATCAGTGAGTGTTTAGAGGAAGCTGTAAGAAATTAGCACCAGTGTGTTCTGGGACGTCTGTGCTCTAATTATGAACGCATGTGTTGAAAGACCTTCAGACTCCTGAGTGTTGAGCTTCAATCCATCTAGTGATGCTTTACTTGCAAGTCCCATCTCTGAAGGCAACAATTTGTCTACCAACATGTTCATCAGTGAGCTTTAGAGCGGACAGAAGCTAACAGGCTGCTAGCTGTAGCCTCATATCTTCCACAAATCTCTGCAGAAAATAAAGAAAAACTTTTTTTTTTTATAAAGTCTTGAAGTCAAGAGTCACAGAGCCATGTTGTGATAAAAATAAAAGTTTTAAATGTATCAATAAAAAACACCAGGTTCAGTAAACGTGATGTTTTACCAAATCAGGTGCATTACAATATCGCAGTTAACAAAAGGATAAAACTCCTTGAGGAAATCTACAAATGGCATTATGGACAGATCAACCACATTTGAAAACAACATTACATCTGGGTACAGACATCTACAAAGTGTACCATAACAAGTTGACCCAGTGCATCATAATCTGAAGACATCAAAACAGTTGCCATTTAAAAATAGACACTTCATAAAATCAAAGAATTAGTAACATTGAAGACTGGATACTCGAAAAGGCAGGTCAACATTATTTACCAGTACATAAACTAGTCAAGATTTATTATGTTACACGTGCTGCCCAGCCTCAGCAGCTCTATTCTTCAGTGTCCGTGTGCTTTTTAGTTCATTTTAGTCACCAACAGACGGAAAAGGGGGAAAAGATATGACATGGGCTATAAAACAGTGTTACAAAAGCCGATCCCTTCTAAAGACGAGAGGAAAGACAAACCCTGCCATCACCAGCTCATTACTACCAAAGATGTCATTAACCTTGTCTCGTTTGTTTTAAGTTGACCAGCCAACTTTAAACCATTAAAATGCAGGTTAAAAATCATCTGAGGGGGGGAGGAAGAATAGAAGAAAAAAAATAAAATACAGTACTAGTTAAAAGAAAAGATAAAGTCAGGTAGGGCAGTGGGAGTCAGTCTATGAGTTGTGGATTTAGTAATCCGCGGGTTCATCCCCTTCCTCGCTCAGCAAACAGGTGCGGATCAGGGCCTCGGTCACGCCGTACGGGTCGCAGTTGGCAGACGGGCGGCGGTCTTCGAAGTAGCCCTTCTTCTCCTGGCCAACTTGGCGAGGGATGCGGATGCTGGCGCCGCGGTTGGCCACGCCTGCGGAGAATTCGTTGATGTTGGAGGTTTCGTGGTGGCCGGTGAGACGGCGGGCGTTGTCGAGCCCCCCTTTGGGGTCGTAGGCACGGATGTGATAGCGGTGCCTCTTCCCAAGCTTCTCGATGGAGTCCTCAATGGCTCTGAAAGCAGAAACAAGATTCCCGTCAGAAAACTGAAAAAAACTCACGAAAAAAAACATTAGATCTTTTCAAATCATGATGCCTTTGACACTCACTTCAATCCACCGTCTTCCCTCATCTCCTTTGTGCTGAAGTTTGTATGGCAGCCAGCACCGTTCCAGTTTCCAGGGATGGGCTTGGGGTCAAAGGAGGCGACGACGCCAAAGTCTTCACAGACGCGGTGCAGGAGGAAGCGAGCCATCCACAGGTGATCCCCCATATTGATCCCTTCACAAGGTCCGACCTGGAACTCCCACTGAACACAAAACAATTCACCATTATAAGTTACATTTTTAACTGGCTGTCAGAACCATAAAACCATGTGCAAAGTCCCAACATGGATTAAGCTTTTATGATCATTACCTGAGCAGGCATCACTTCTGCATTTGTGCCACAAATCTGGACTCCAGCATAGAGACAAGCTCTGTAATGGGCCTCCACGATATCTCTACCATAGGCCTTGTCAGCTCCCACGCCACAGTAGTATGGACCTGTGTTAAATGAGTCAGTTAATCAAACCGTTCAGGCATTGATTCACACTTTCATGCATCTTTCGGACTAGCTGCTTACCCTGTGGTCCAGGGAAACCATTAGACGGCCAGCCGAAAGGGTGTCCGTCTGTGCCCAGGATGGTGTACTCCTGCTCCATGCCGAACCAGGGACGCTGGTCCTCCACCATCTCCATTATTTTCTTACATGTGATGCGAAGGTTGGTTTCTGCAGAAATAAAACTCAGATTAGAAGACGAACACCAGACTAACAATCAACTACAGCTATATAAAGGCAAATAATCTCCATCATGCAACAAGTTAATAACTATTGTGAGATGTCCCCTAAAGACAAATAAACAGTTAAAAAGAGGAGTAAGCGCTTCTTTAGGATGCATCTGTCACCCCTAAGCATCTCAATGCCTGCATGCACATGAGAACGAATGAGTGCACGCATGAGCAAATGAGTGCAGTTGTGTCACAGCGAGGCCTCTGACTGCACACCTGCCAGAGATTTAATCTCTCCATCAGAACTGTTGGAGGGAGGCTCATTTCAGGCTAGATTACATGCTCGTTATAGATGAAGCAGTAAGATTTAAAAAAAGCATTAAAATACTTCAAATTTATATTTCTAGATCCATGTCCCTGTAAAGTAATGTCCCGTCTGCTTCATGTTGAGTTTTCCTCCTCCTCCTATTACAGTTACAGTATCTCTATTGATGAGGGTGTTTTACCATCTTATTATTTCATTTTGTAAGAAACCGTTTCTCACAGTGTTGCACATTATCCCATCTGTTATATCTTAAAGTTTACACACAGAGCTTCTTCTGTTACCTGCAGCTTTGCCGTTGTACTTCTGCACCTCACACAGGACCAGCTTGTTGGGGTCTTTGCGGAATGGATCACGAAATATGGCAGCAGGGATCAGATACATGTCGCTGTTCGAACCCTCAGCCTGATAAGTGCTGGAGCCGTCGAAGTTCCACTCAGGCAAATCTAAAAAAAAGACGAGGAGAGGATTTATAAAAACACACACTGCATGGCTTTATGAAATCATGAAGATATCACTCAGGAAGGCTGCTTACCTTCAATGCTTTTGGGCTCAGAATCCAGCGTCCTGGTTTTACACCGGAGCCCCTCTCCGGTTCCATCAATCCAAATGTACATGGCTTGGACTTTATCCCCCTGAGGGAGATCCATGTACTGCTGCTTCACAGCTTTACTCAGCGTGGCACTGGAGGATGTGGCCATCTTGATATCTCCTACTATAACACACCTGAGGAGAAGAAGCAGAAGCAGAAGAGATGAGATGCAGGTATGAGACCCAATGTGCGCTCTGCATGATCACATGTTGCGTAACATGGGCTGAGGCGAGGGGGTGAACACAAAAACAGCACCATTGTCTCATCTTCCAGAATGGAGAACGAGCTGAGGATGTAAAAGAAGCCACGTTTCTCGTCGTTTCTCCAGTTTGGAAACAAAAAAAGGGGGGAAAACAACTTGTGCATGACTATTAAATTTGACGAGGCGAGCCCGCAAAACCAAAATATAAAAAACAACCTCATGTACTGTACACGGCGCTGTAGCCATGGTTACAAAGCACGGTGAGGAAATGTTACATCATGGGCTTCCTCGTCCATCACCTACTGCCTACAACTACAACCACGAGCTGGTAAACACACAGAAACGTCTAAAAACAGGAGCTGAAGCCACTGAAAATGGATTTAACGAATAAAAAACAAAAAGTCTGGAACAATGAAAAGTCTGGTGCGAGAAGTTAAGAGAGGGCAGAAGAAGAAGAAGAAGAAGATAATTACCTGGAGAAACGAGGAAATTGAAATAAAAACTAAAGGACAGAGAGGTCCAGTGTGTCTTGGTTTGATGTCTCGCTTGTGTCGCTCTCATTCTCCGGTACCGACTAGTCCGGGTCCGGCCACATTTATAAGAGCAGGAACTGGGATGTCGCGTCTTTGATTGGTCGGAGAGTCGAGCGGCGTGTTTACTCGCGAGCTGATTGAAGGCGGCACGCGGGCAGCTCATTGGACGGCGCTCGCAAAAAGCGGAGCCGCGACGCCCTCTAGCAGCAGCTCGGCCGCGTGCGTGACCGTGCGTGGCCGTGCGTGACACTCTCACACCGGTGTGCTCACATGATTTAAAAGAAATTACAATTGAAGCATTAAAAAAAAGCGTCAAAAGGAGCTGACGTGGGGGTTTTTTGATGGGAGGAGACGGACTCGACCGTGTGGGACAAAATGTACAACATCCTCAGCAGCACAAAGGCGAACAGGTACCGCTCGGTCCAAGACGACACCTTGTGGTGGAAATCAGCTGCTGCAGGGTGCACTGGTTTTAATGGGAGAGATTATGTAATCCCACTAAGGAACCACCGTCTGCTGCCTCGGATGCCCACGTGTGAAAATTAAGCGTAACATGCACCCGTAACAATACCTTTAAACAATCAATAACAACCGCCATTAATTAATGTTAGTGGGATTTATTGGTTGTAGCATGTAAGACAAACATGCTTTGGTTTATTAATAGCACAGTCAGCAAACTTTATGGGTCGACTGTACTCGTCTAGTGTTGGTGTCCAGTGTTTATATAACCTTAGACCTCCACTGCACCACAACTAAGTAAAAGGATAATACTGGGAAAATAGGTTGAAAGTTTAAAACTGGTTAGCCGAATTGTGTAACAGATGGATAAATCAAATTGTGTGTTTATGTTGTGAAGATAAAGCATTCAGCCTCTACACAACAGGGCTTTGTAGCAAAAAAACCTTTAAACCTTAAGGAGGTCTGGGGCTGAGATGCTTGTCACAGCTAGCTACATTGCTTAAGCTAGGCTAGTAATTGCTGTAGCAGGCACACCGGCTGGGAGAGAAGATGCACTTAATTACTGTTTGTCATGGTGGGATTTAGCCAGGGTTCTGCCTCATGACACTGTATGAGATCAAGAAAACGATTAAATAGGGGATTTTTAAGTCGTAGGTTAAGAAAGATGATACTATAAGAAAAAGCTAGCTAGCTGTAGCCTAGCTTTCTCACTAGCTAGCTTATCTTTAATGGTAGTTTTAACTTTGTATTCTACTGTTTACAATCCATTGTACAGTCATGCATCGTGGTCATACACACATATGACATAATAATATTAAATGAAGTGAAATAAATGTCAAAAAGCCATATTCTGGTCAATACCAGGGTGCTACCAGCGGTTCGGCTTGTGGACTTGGCTGTGAAACCCAGTTCCTGTGGCTTCAAACCAAACCTAGAAGAGAAAAGCCCTTTCCTCACAGATCTTTTATGATGTCTGGCTTCTCTCATCTCTTGGTGTTCCTGCGATCCTGTTCCAGAAACCATGAGAGCAAAGTGGCTTTTTCTCTGCTTCCAGCGCTGTGTAAAGCCTAAAAAGGAAAGAGATCGTAAGTCCATAACTTTGTTTAAAAATGATCTTGAAAATGCCTTAAAAAAACAACAAATGTGTTTGATACCTGTAGACACCTTGTTTACTTAGTCTTCTCTCTTTTCAATTTCCCCAACTCTGACACAGGTGAGGCAAGGCAGTCAGAAAATATATAATATTGCTGTGCTGAAAAATAATTTTCCCATGAATTTGATGGTATCAGCTGGAGAGGAGACGTATCTGACCTCAGTGCCAAAGAGCATGAAGTTGTCACCTTAGGCCTCTTCTTCTCAAGAGATCTGCCGACCATGTGGCATTAAGCTATCCATGAACCTTTAGGTAACTTTAGGTGAGGGTCGTGCTGCTGGAAGGCATGAGTCTGTTGTTGTGGTCACCCTACATGAGGATGAAGAGACAGCTTTGTGCACATCAGGAGTAGATTGTTGAAGGTGAATACAGACATTGATATTAAGAAAATTGTTGGGTATGCATGAAAACATGCCTCCATATCAGACCTTGTCCTGGGATATGAACACTTCTCTCCAGGATCATCTGCTGATACACTGGCTGGGGCTCTTCTAATGGCCTCCTCTTAGCCCCCCAGGCTGAAAACACCATGCTGCACCATCTGGAGCTGTGCCTTGAGCTTCACACGTCTTTGAACAAGCATCTACAGACAGACGATGTCCCCACCAAAGCTCTGCAGCAGGCTCCGACCGACGATATTGTTGCAGTGTATGTTGTGAATCATTAGAGGCGGAAATGAATCTCAAATGTAAACATGTGTCTTGTCATCCTGCAGCCCCCGCCGGCCACATTGTGCCCTGGATTCAAACTGGTGAGCAGGAAGCGTGCCAACCCGAATGCAGAAACAAAATATTAGTATTAATATGAACAGACTCTCCCAAGTATGAAAGATACAGAATTACTTTTCATTTCTTTGGCATCAACTGTGGATAAATCTGTTTGTTCTTTGTTTGGATTGATCCCTCCTTCATTCACTGTATATGGTATACTTTATGTGAAACACTGAAAACATGACACAAAAGGATCCTCCTGAGCAATGTTTTTGTTCTGTTTTGCAGTTCAGTGGGTGAACAGCACCACCTAATGGACTCAGAGCTCCAGAGCAGCAGGACGAAGGTTGGTTGAGGTTTTTCTGTGGCAGCTTGCTCTTTGAAAAGACAAGTAAGACCAAACGACAAAGTAAAGTTATACAGTATTGTAACACTACATGGTTTATGTGTCTGTCTGCTACCCTACAGTCTGAATTGCTCCATCAACCACATTAATGTTGGCAAATAACATCACCTCTGACCCAAACAACGCACTATACAAAGAGTATGTTACCATAAAGCCAAAGATACGTGGTGCCACGACTCAATAAGGTTAGACTGAAGCGCTGAGTATCAGTCTGTCCTCAAATTTAACATAGAGCTTAACCCCCGACACATTAAGGCTAAATGTATGTCGTCCGCTGTGATTGAGATGCGTCCTTTGTGATTCTATGTGTGTCGTCTGTGATTGTATTGTTATGTTGAATTGCATGCACCCTTGTGTTAAATGTTTTGTCTTTCACTTGTTAGCGATCCCGGTTTCAGATCCCGGTCTGTCTAGGTGATGGTCTTGTCTGCTTATGTAGGTCGTATAGAGGCATCCCTTTTTTGTAACCAGAAAAAAACTCCTTATGATTACAGGAAGCAGAAATAAAGTTAGTCGAGTACAAAAAAAAAGCATAAACAGGGGAGAAGAAATGCGACAATTCCTAGAAAACTTCCTGCAGCCTACTGTATTGTTATCGTCGAAATAAAAGTTATTTAGAGGGTTTTTTGACTTGCAGTGATTTTCCTTCGAATGCTGTGAACGGCTTTTTCCAGAAGAGTTACGTCAACATGATAATTTGTTGTGCTTGTTACCAGCAGGGGCAAAAAATCTAATGCAAGGGAGAAGCCAAAAGTAGTGCTGTAACTCTGCTCATGAAACCTAATGGCTTCAATGCTACTCCAAACACTTGTTAATGTTACTGTGGCTACAACAGCTAACCACCAGCGAACCAAGACTGGTGACAATTATATAAATGTGTCTTTATTTTATTCAGCGGAAGAAACAAAATGTCCAACATCCTTCGTTTGGCCTCTTACTGGAGGTCAGCCACCAGCGACGGACTCAGATTCCTCCTCAGAAGCTGCTTTTTTATGAGAGACCATCTCAAACTCAGGATAATGTGACAAACGTGCTGTGCCGTAGACATTTCCACCAGAACACGTCGGTGCAGAGTGTGAAACTCGCTGATACTGTGGGAATCTGATGTGACTGTCGGAACGAGTCTTATCAGTGCGATGACGCTCATTTCATAACAGAACTGAAGCGACTTGAACGAGTTTTGCTTCGTTCACATCTTATCTTTTGTCCCCGTCTCACCTTAGCACGCTGATTATCCACAATGTCAGATAAACATATCCCGGCAAATGAGTGACATCATGAAGGAGTCTTTCTGAAGAGCGAAGAGGACTCGTCTCTGATGCCAGGAATGATGCAGTATTTTCCGGTTTCATCAGCATTTAAAGGACGACTGGACGGGGAAAGAGCTCCCGCTACATCTCCGTGGGCGGGACTGTGATTCATTTTAGCGTGACGCCCTCTGTAAAGAGGCGTGTTTGAAGCAAGGACGAATTAACTTTCACCTCATGAAATATGATCAGAAGACTTGAATCTGTTAACGCGTGTTTTTTATTTCAACATCTCGTTTTCTAATCAGAGAAGTCTTGGATTTAAAAAGGTTCAAATTTGTCCTCCAGCCTTTATATCTGGAATATGTCATTTAACAACATGAAAATCAACATGCAAGAACTTAAAACTTGCTTGAGACGAGCAATCATCAGCAACAGCAGTGCAAACTCACCCTGTTTTATATTTTGACTTAGTCAGGGTTACTAGTTTTTGTCAGACGAGAGCTGTTTTGTGAACTTTCTGTACTTGGTTGGTGTGTTCATGTGCTCATGGGAAACGTGACCATCTGTGATTTAAGTCGACAGCCAGAGAGCCAAACTTTTAATTGATTGATGCGTTTCCCAAAACACTTTCAAATTACGGCTTTTTTGGCAACAGATGTGCCGTTCAGATCCACCTGACCGAAAATTCAATGTTTACTTGATCAGTTACACTTATCTTTGTTTTAAAAAGAAAATATGATTACAAGAAGCTCTACGCATCGAGCTACACAGCGTTCACATCTGGGGAATAGAGGAAGCTGATATTAGACTGAAAGAAAAAAACTTGCGTCCCTACGTTTAGTAAAAGAGAGTCTCCTTAAATGATCTGCAGTAAAGTCTACACAATTTGTAGTTTATTATCCAGAAGCGTGTTAAAGGCGCTAGATTATTTCTTTAACATGAGGGGTAGCTATCGTAGCTTAAGCAGCTGCAGTTGTTGAGAGTGTGTCTGAATTGGGAGCACAAGCGAATAAATTACCTCTCTTCAAATCAATTTGGGATCTCAGGACTTGGAGAGACTTGGACAAGCTGTACGGAGCTACTTCTGCAACGCTGTTTTGCTGTGAAGCTCCAGAAATGTTTTGTGGACTACAAAACTTCACCTGACTTTCCATCAGCATGAGGTTGAGTAGATAATGGCTGAATTTTCATTTCTGAGAAACTGTTCCTTAAAGCATCTAAAAGTCTAGTAAGTCAGTAAAAGCGCTCGCTTGTTTCTTCAGTGTGAGCAGTCACAAACAATAGTGACTTGAATAGCCTGTCAACAGGGATGCTGGGTGTAGAGATTCACTTGATTTTCCAGCAGAGGGCAGCAGCGACCAATCAAAAGACTTCACCTGACAGAATGAGGTTTCTGTCACGCTGTCTATTTTGAACAGTCGAGCAACTAACGTGGGATTTTACCCTTTTAACCTGTCAATGTTTCTTAAATGGACTCATGAAATCAATAAGAACTAGTAAAGAAGTGCGTACAAAGCCCCCAATCTTTACAGTGTGATTATAATGAGTATAACAATTATAGTTATTCACCATTCACTTGTCAAAATATAATTGAGGGCCTCTATAGGAGAAGGTGCGGGGTACAGTGGTGTTATTTTTAGCAATGATGTCGATATAATGTGTTACGGGGACATTTTTGAAGACTGAGATACAAATGAAGGATGTTTTGGACCGTGGAGCTGTGTTGTACACATGTACTGTATATCCTCAGAGAATGATTATGAGGTAAAAATGCAAAATAAACTTTCTCTCCACGCTGTCAAACTCCTTGTTTGCAGCTGAGAGGCTGATGAATAAGCCCCGCAGACATCTTACGCCTTCACCCCACTCAACCCTTTAACAATTAGGCCCCTAACCCCGGCGAGCCCTCGGCCGTCATATATCATCATGTCCTCTGCAAACCACAGGACAACACTCTACCTTAAAAATTAATAAGGCTGACAACATACTTGTCGCTATTTCAATGCCCAGCATGTCCTCTGTGACTCATCGGTTCAGCTGTAAATCAGGCCAGGAGGAGCCTCGAGGGATTGTGTTCCTCTAAAGCTCCTTCAAAACACTTTATACGAAGCATCAATAACCAAACACTTTGCAATAACACTTATTGGCACGGCAGCATGAAATACTATTGATTGTTCAAATGAAAATCAGCGGGAGCACCAGCTGCCGCTCGGATTGTTGTGATTTTTGTCTATATTCTCTGCGCGGTATCAGCGAGGATGAAGGCAGAGCAGCGTGAGGCATCATGGGTTATATTTAATCCAGCCCGGCTCTTCTTTGGGATAATAACTTTTTTGCTCCATTCCAGGACTTGTCTGTCATCTTGACATGGCAATATCTCCCAACTCCACCGTTTCATAGTCAGTTTCATTTACTTCCAAATACCATTTCACACCCTGCTGGTTTTAACTAGGTATTATACAGCGTGTGGGGAGTGTGCTGCAGATTGAATCGTGACAGAGACAACAACGTTTCTGGTGAAAAATAAGTGAATATTGTAAGTGGCAGACTATATATAATGATTTTTTTCTTTTTTTGCTCCATTTTGTTGGCATGAATTTGTGTGTTTGTCATCTTGGTCTCTTGAAGGGATGTCTACAGCTGCTTTTATTTGGTTTCTGTATTTGTACATTGAGATTGGTATCAAAACGGGGAACAGTGAACACAGAGTTCATGCTCCTGTGAACCACAGTATCGAACGGTTTATAATAATGGCTGATATACAACATTAATATGGTTAGTTTTATTGTTTTTTAAATTTAAAGTGGGGGAAATCAGCTAGCCTGGCTCTGTCTAATGGTCTTAGACTCTTGCGCTCACAATGTAAAGGTACATAAACCAGAGTGACAATGATAAGTAGCAGTAACCTGTTCTTTTTGTCTTCATGCTAAGCTCAACAAACCTTTTTCTGACCGCAGTTTCATATCGAACAGAGCGGTATGAGAGAAAAAGTCAAACTAGACTGAACATTTCAACATAGCATACGTTTGTGTATCACATGCAAATTAAAAATGACTCGTTTCACTTTCAGAATTTAATCAATTTTGTCCAATAACGTTTGGAAAGTCTAGAAGATCTGCACAATTTAAATGATTTTATCCCATTGAAGTTAGCGGAGGGCTAAACCGGAAGTTAGCCGCTCGGGCTGACGGAAGTCTTTAGTATACACACTTTATGTGCCGCATAATGTGGAAGCTATGCGGTAGGTCCAGGTAATTTTACCCCCAGGAGGTCAAACTCTTTTAGCTTCATGTCTGCAAACTTTAAAGACCAGTGCAGTTGTCATGAACTGAGAAAATAGCTATAGACTGTAAACATGTTTGTTTCTGCTGTAAAGTCTGACATTTTAATATCGGGGTCGTACGGGTAGTGACTTGCTTTTGGAGCCTCAAGTGGCCTTTGGAGGAACTGCAGTAGCTGACACTTCGCGTTGGCTTCAGTTTTCATCTACACAGTTATCCGCTGTGTTAGTGTAGTAATGTAGAAAAAGATATTTTGTTTCTAGAGAGTAGCTTCGTTAACAAGTAAGCTAGCTAGCATTAGCCATACTGTTTAGGGTGTAGGGAGCAGCGAATAGGTATATTTCCTAAAATGTCACATCCTTTAATAATTGCTTTGCCGTTTTGCTTATGCTGATGGCTAATGCCCTGTTCTTAATTTGTAGCGCTCTTGTGTGTACTGCCGTTAAGTGAGAATATTTGGGGTTTTATTTATAAATGAAAGCTTTTTCTTCTGCCTGTTGAATTTATTCTGGAGCTTGCCCTGTTCTCCCATTTTCAGGAAAAAACAAATGCCACTTGTTTATGTCACACAGATAAACTGAACTACAACCAAACCAAGATAAATTCTAATCTACTGTTCACAGATGTTGTTGCATAATTTACCTTCAGTCTCTCTCTCTCTCTCTCTCTTTCTCTCTCTTGCGCAACAATGAAGAGACAGGAATGTTTTTGTCATTTATTTATTCTCCTCCAGTAATAGCCCTGCTAATGCCCACAGGGGCCTCCATATGGAGAGATTGCCCACGGTTGTGTGCGCTGTGATGCCAGTAGGTGGTCCTGCCCATGGCTTGGTGGGTGAGCATGGTGTAGTCCCTGCTGCCACTGCCGCTGACATATCAGAGCTGTTTATTAAGAGGATGACAACTCTATCAAGCCCCATAAGCGGGCCCTCGTGCACAGGAGTTCTTTTGTTACTTTCAGGGAGGGTGTCATCAATCTTTCTGCCATACTACTCTCTTGAGCTGTTGATGGCAAACACGATTCCTCCCTTTCTGCCTGGCCTCTCCCGCCTCGCAGTCTGGAATCAGGCGTGGTGAGGGGGATCGGGGAGATAGGAGGACTTTCCCTGAGAGTGCCTTTTCTTGACAGGCGACAGAGCGGACCGTTTGGACACCAGGGGTGGATATATGGGACCATGTAATGAAAAGACGTTGACAGGACCTGCTTGCTCTGTAATGAAGGTCCTCTGGAGCTGTGAATGGATGCACACATCTTTCACGCTTTTGTCTCCCTGCCTTTCCCACAGAATCTATCTCATCCATTTTAACCAAAAAAGAAGGTGTAAGAGAAGCATCCCGGAGAACAGCTCACAGTGTCAAACATTTACATGCAACGACGTGGTGTGAATTTTTAATGAAACAGCAACTAAGTTGATTTACACCCACGATTGGTAGCTAAATCCCCTCTGCATCAGCCCAGGAAGGTGCAGTTGAATGTTCAGCCTCTTTCCTCTCTCTGTCAGTGCTACTCAAGACTCAGCGTAGCTCACAGAGATGGACTATGATGTATGTACTCCACTTTAGCATTGGCTGAGGTCACAGACTCCATAAATGTCTTAGACAAGTCTGATATTTTAATCTCTTTTTAGTGAGGGGATGTTGGGCCTCTGCCCAATCAATACACAGGGCAATAGCCTTGCCAAGATATCTCATGGTAGCTTTTCATTGTTCTGTCTGGAAGCTGAAATGTCAACCACAATAGCACTGCTCAAACTGAAGCTGAAATACGGCCGTCTGTAGTCAAAAACATCATTTTTTATGATCTAGAAGCTTCTGACAATAATGAACGCTGAAATCGTCGATCGCAGTCAGAAGATGACTCCCGTCTGAGGGAGAGGGGGCAGACTGACACCTGAAAATTTCCTCTTTTTTTTATTCTCAAATCAAGTCCAATCTGTTTAATTCATCAGTCGACAATGGCCCAAAAAAGCTAGAGCATGAGGAGGGAGGGGGGGTGAGCGGCTGCCTTTGTACGCACACACAGCCAAAAATATCAAGACACTCTCTCACATTAACATTGCTAATTTGTTTGCCAATGGTTTCCAAGGCGCTGAATAATTGGCTGTGAGATATTGTTTGCTCAGGTGTTCCGCATAATTGAATTCTGTATTGAAAATACTGTGGATGAATGTTGGGAGAATACTGAAAAGAAATCCTGCACTTTGTGATACATTTTCTTTGAAATGGAGCTATTGCTGTAGATTAATTCTCATCCCAATAGCGACTAGTGATGATTGCGGCACATTAATTATCTGGCTAATGTATAAAGCACACACGTTTTGAATTTTAAAACAACTTAACTCGTGTTCACCCGATTCCAATTAATGTCCCCTTGTTGGATTTCCTTTTGTGGACCCTTTTAGAGATGATACGGTTTCTCTGCACATGACGACCTTTTGAAACTCACAGATTGATTTCATGCATCCATTATTCCGCAGAAACGCTGCCTTTGTCAGCGCTCTGCTTTGAGCTGCATGCTGATAAGCCCCGCTGATGTGTGTTGCTGTGCAGGCTCAGCCGATATGCACATGTGGAAGTGATATAGCGTCCAGCTGGACACATGTGTTGACAGAGCCGGATGATGTATTTGATCATAGTTAGTGGTGAGGAGGGTCTCGGTCGGGTTTGATTCAGCTGCCTGACGCTGACCTAATGCCTTTGCTCAATCAGTCACCTTGTCCTCCCCTTGACTCCTCACCCCGTGATCCTTCCCTCCCACCCCGAAGGACTCAAGAAAAACAACCCAAGTGCTCAAGACCCTCCCTTTGCTCAAACCCCTGTCTGGACTGAAATAAATTAGATATGAAATCAATGCTGGGTCCTCAGGTTGTTGTTTTCTCAGAGCACTCTGCACTCTTCACCGTGGTGTAGCGCAAAAATCTGGGCCCTGTTCAAAAGCAGCCTCAGTGGGACCTCCTCTCCTATTAATACATCCATTAAGCCCGCTCAAAACAATGAATCAACAAGTAAACATCTGTGTTAATGGATTGCTGAAGGAATGAGTCCAAAAACCTGGAGTTTAGTTTAGAGTATTTTTGCTCTTCCAGTTCCCCTGTTTAATTTGCTTTTGGTTCGATGCCTGAAATTAGGCAGTTACAGATTTTTTTACATTTTGTTCAACATAAAATACGTCAGTGAATACATCACTCAATAATTGCGAACAATTTGCAAAACGAGACTCGGACATTGAACGTCATCCCGCCGAACGCGGAGACTCATCCACATACCAGTATGTATTCACAGGCGGAAATGACTTGCTAATTATTCTTACTCTAACTTTACAACTTGTCGTTTAATTTATATTACAGTGTGTGTAGTAGGACGCTTAGCGACGTGGTGACACTGGAAATCGTCTTAAGGTCTCCTTTAAAAATATTCAGTAGTGTCAGAGCGTGGTCGAAGTGGTTGAAACCAGGTTTTGACAAGAAAGAAGAATGTATTGAATGAAGAGGAGACGATGATATACCTGTTTCTTCTTACTGCATCCACTGTGATGCTTCTTCTATAAACTATGCGCGGGGAGTCTGACGATGTCCCGACACAACCAGCCGACCTTAAAGTTGAGAAAACCCAAAAAGACATCACAGCTGGTGGCCTTATTTAATTTTTTGCTGTCTCAGTGTCTACAGTCTTACGGCACTCTTCATTACGTCAGGTCTCTTCACCAAAAACAGCCTATTCAATTTCTAAATCTGTGTCATCTGGTTCCTTCATTGTTAATAGAGCTCCTCTTGTGCCTGTGTTTACCCGCCTGTTGTTTGTGTCTCTGAATGTGTGTGTTCGAGTCTCCGGTCTGATAATCAGTGACAGAGATGTTATAGGAGTGTGACAGAGTTTTATTTGCCATAACTGACATCTTCATCCCATCACTTTCTCTTGTTTTTTTTTTGCAACTTACCAAGTGCTGGCATCTGCGGCGTTTCCAGGCGGATACACTGCAGTGGACTGGGAATTCAGAGGATTCAGACAAGGCCACAGCAGCTCAGGCAGGTGGAGAGAAGGAAGAGCTGTGCACATAAGCAGCACAGGAAGAGAGGAGAGGGGAAAGAACGAGAGAGACGAAGGGAAGGCTTGTTTTTTTGTTGCTTTATACTTGAAGCGTTTAGCAGACTGTGCTGTCAGATTCAGAGGTCGGAGGGGAGGATTGTATCGACGGGTTTTATTCGCAGGTCACCAGTTAAAAAGAGAAAGAAAATAGAGGAAGCTTGTGATGTAGAAAAGCTCGATAAATCACTACGTACAGTTTGCCCTGCATGAAAAACTGAATCGAGGCTTTAAACATCGTTGAATATGCGGCTGATTTTCACATAAATTCCTCCGTATTTGCTTCCTCAGCTCAACACGTCCAATTTAATTTGGCCCGCGCAGCTTTGTGAATTGGATTTACATTTGGAATCATCATCTAAAGGCAAAAACCTCGACTCCATTCATTTGTAAATATGTTATGATTTATGGATGACACGATTGGCATTTCTAGACTTATATGACTAAAGCGACCCTGCGAGAAGATTTAATAATTTAATGGACGTGAAATCTGCAAACATTGCAAATGCTGAGCTTATGACCGGTCAGCTGTAAACTTTTCAGTATCCCGTACGTTCAATATTTATAAAAAAAGGAAACACAGGCATCAAAACAATGTTATGACACACAACAGACAATGAAGAGCCTTTAATTTGGTTTGCAGTATTCAAATCAACACCCACTCGAGGCACTGACAGACACATGTAAACTACACATGCACACGCATTTCTCTCTTCACCACACACACCGCTTTGTACTGTCACAGTTTGTGTATGAAACCAGAACCATAGGTCATGTCACGTTCTGAGCTGATGCGAGACATCCATCATTACTGAACAAAAGCAGCTCTTGTTAACAGACTGATGGCGCGACATTAGCGTTTGTGTTTGAGTTGACATATTCTCGCCGTCCAATGAAAGCCGTGTTTTTTTTTTTCCCCCAAAATGTCAAGTTTTCAAGAAAAAAGATATAAAATGTAAAAATTCTACATTAAAATGTCATGACCTTCCCTGATGTTATTCAAAGTAAGGTTGCGTTTCATCCCAAAAGTTAAAAAGTCTCTGAGCTCTCCTCCCCCTCGGTAAATTACTCCAGATCAGAGCGACTCCGGGTGTTGATTCCTCCAGAAGGTCTTGGCTCTGCACCTGACCCCGTCCTGTTTTGAGCTGAGACCCCTGGTAGTATCAGCCATTACACATCGTGTGAATAAGCTTATTGACCAAGTGTGTCTTTAGATATTTTAGTTGGATTTAAGATTTAGCTCAAGGAGAAGGTGAATTTTCTCAACTGCCAGGATGAAACAGAAGGTTAAAACATCCGTACACTTACCTTCAGTGGTGAGGTTAAAGCTTTTAATCACATAGTGCGCCGTCAGAGCACAGCTGTGACCTGAAGCTAATACATTCATTTGCATTTTTTTACATCTAGCACCTTTTTGTCTTGTGGTTGTGTGCAGCACCTTTGAAAACCCGTAAGATAATTTTTTTAATCCTTTAATTTATCTGAAAACACAGATTCAAAAAGA
The DNA here is from genome assembly GCF_965226575.1 of Pagrus pagrus. Taxonomy (NCBI): domain Eukaryota; kingdom Metazoa; phylum Chordata; class Actinopteri; order Spariformes; family Sparidae; genus Pagrus; species Pagrus pagrus. Next base: position 9,777,710 of record NC_140196.1, read on the forward strand.
GTTTGGACAATCATGTGCTCCATCCTTGCTCATTAACCACTGAGCCTTTCGAGGGTGCCCCTTTCGTACCCAATCACGATACTATCACCTGTTACCAATGTAACCTTTCCCTGTCTGTTGTTGCCCCCGTCCCTTCTTGTGAAACACGATGAAATAAAAGAATAAATATATTTTCTTACAGGTTTTAATTGAGTATATGTCAAAAACAAACGCTTTGTTTTTGCAGAATCACGTCCTTCAGAGATCCCGTATGCAGCCGACTTGTTGATAATGACGTCCTTTACATGTGACTGAATGGATGCTTCACGTATGCTAAATAAAAAGGGTGTTGTGTTTCGCAGGGCAGTTTGCAGAGGCTTTTCAGTTGCCAGTGGCCCATGATGCCTGACCCCTCCCTTTCTTTGTCACCGCTGGCGCTGTACTCTGTTTTCTCCCATCTCTGTGGCAACCAGCGCCGCATGCTATTGTGTTGATGTTTGTCCACAGCTAAGGTGTCGCCTATGTGTTTAATGGACCTCCCAGTCCGCTTCAGTGTTCGCTTCAGAGTCCCCCAGCTAAAGCAGCACGGCTGAGCCCTGCCACTGTTTGTCCCTGGGTGTCAGTGAGTCGAGGCAGGGTGGGGATGAGATAGGGCTGATAATGGCTGCTTTGTTCCTTTGCTAGATGTGTCGGAGCTGTGCTCCTGTGGACCAGGAGACGCCTGGTCAAACAGAGACACACAAAGGCTCTGGAAACGGCTGGCCGTGGCCCATTCTCCACAGTCTGCCATGCTGCCAACATACACCACCTTCTGCAGCCTCGCTGAATTACTACCCTCACAACCTTTCACACATATAAAGGCACTCTTTCACCCAGTGGGAACTCTGACATTTGCTTTTTGTTGGATACAAAGGATTTTTTAATACTACGTTTCTTTAGGTGATTACTCTGAGGCCATATACACCATTAGAAGCAGTATGGGGGCTCTCTTTTGAAGGGCATTCAATTTATTCACTCGTAAAAGCTACACAGGCATTACTTGATTCAGTCGAGCTTAAGTCAAGATTGATGCTTTTCCACCGCCTTTGATGTGTAAGTGGTGCATTCTGCTTTTAAGATATTATTTTCACTTGATAGATCGACAAAGTAGGGCCCAAACCGGCCCCGATACCAGCACAAGTGTTCCACTTTTTCCATTACTGGACTTGTAACTTCTTGCAGAAAGCATTCAAGGCTGCAACAGAGAACAGTTGTGTTTTGTAGTTCTGGGGAGATAATGGTGAATTTAGCAATCAAAAACAGTGAAAAGCTTTTGGAATAATCTCTAGAGCTATTGTGCCACATATTCTCATCCACCGGCTGGTGTTTTAACCTCTTTAGCATAGCCCCTCGAGGAAATGGGGGGGATATGATTAGGAATTCGTTAGCGGGCTTCTATTTTTATGCTGATGACACACTTTCTTCTCCCGGGCTCTCAATGTTGCTGGCTCTAGACTTTCTCACTGTCTTTTCTGAACTAGATCAGCTGTTTACCACCATGTCGGAACGTGACATGAAGTTCACTGACTAAAGCAGCTGCGAGCGGGAGAGTCAGAGAGAATACTCCTCTGTCATCTGAAATCCATTCACTGGCTGCTTTGAAAGATCCCGCAGCTCAAAAGGTGTGTTTGTTTTGTTTTTTTTATAGCTGCTCCCATTTATGTTTCACCAGTTGGACCTGCAGTCGTGCCACCTGCCTCAACTATTGACTGGGAGATACAAAAAGGATGTACAAAACCAATAAAGGGTGCCATGCAATTTTGTTGAGATCCGGCGTTTTTGTTCGTCCCATCATGTTTGGAGCAGATTACAGTGTGTCCACACATCCCCGCTCCCCAGGGTGCCTTCTCTGTGGCTCAGGTATTGTGACCAGGCAGGCGGGCTGGTGGCCCTGGGCCCTGGGCGCTTTGGAGAAGAGAGGACAGTGGCTGCATTTGTTTCCCATTGAAAAGGATTACAGGTCCTGACGGCCATGATTAATCACCCAGAGGCAGACATCTGAATACGGCCAGGGAAAGGTTCAACTTTTTAATTCATCCCACACACAATCTATTCAAACCAGCTGTTGGCGCTCCTTTCCCTCATCTCGCCGCTCTTTCTTCTCAGTGACCATTGCCTTCTACTGTCTTTCTCTCCCCATTTATGGCTCACATAATTATCTGGGGACGCAGAGTTGTTGTAATTGTGGGGGCGCTTGGACGACGCGCCGCGCTCTATTTTTATTGGAGATGGGCTCCTTTCTTCTTCGTCGGAGAATAGTTAATTGACTTTGTTAATGCATTTGGGGATCAGTGATTTCTCAACAACAAATGACCTTTATGGAGCTCGGCGTCACATATTGTTTATCGTGCGTGTGTGTGCCCGAGCAAGTGTGTAAGCCTCGGCGCGTCGACGCACGCGTGCGTGCGCGTGTGTGTTGATCCATTGTGACCTTTTCTTGTGTCAGGTGTGTTTGTGCACAGGCACAGAAACATTTCCCTCAAAGCTTCTTTTCCAAAACACTTCAGATTCATAAACATTTCCATGCTGCTGCTCCACGCTGACAGACAGCTGAATTCCAGTGTTTTGAATAAATTTCACATCTCACCATGTTCATATCCACTCATATGAGCAGGCCTTCTCATTAAGACTCAGCAGGTTATATGATGGTATTGCTGGAATCCCTGGAGCAAAATGAACAGGGACAGCTACACTGCTTAATGCAAGGTAGCCTAGCAACAGATAGTGGGATGGCGGTGGAAACATACCCTCATATTTATGTTTACATGAGAGAATGATTTGTCTGTCAGGCTGATGGATCCTAATGTTCTCCTCTCCCCGGGGCTTTTCTTGTGCCGCACGCAGGCCTGACACTTACCCTGAAGGACAGGCACCACCTTCCCCAACACGCATGAATACTTAATACTGTTAGACTGCATTTATGCAAAGAATGGAAATGGCACTAGACGAGGAGAGGGGGGCCGAAATGCATCAAAAGCATGACACAGTATGCATCACGAACACGGGGAGGGAGAGCGCGGGGAATGACGGCAGACATGAGGAAAGACACAACAGCATGCTGTTTCTTTTCTGCAGTTTATTCCTCATAACAGCGTGCGAGTAATCAGATTGCGCTCGAGTAAAAAAGCTGTAGTTTCACATGCGTGCCGACTGTTGACAACTCTGACAATATAAACCAAAGTCACTTCCAGTAAGTACACTACGTGAGCTATATGACTTGATAGAGTCTGTCTTTACTGTATGTCCAGCTCCTCCAGGGACAGACTACATCAACTCAATTAGCCTGGCACAGCCTGAGTATCAGCACCATAGATTAGATTTCACTCTGCCTTGTTTACCAGAGAGCGGCTGCAGAATAATATCTATACAATTTGTGCATACAGAAAAAATGATGATGGTATCATGGCGGGGAGCAGCAGATATAAGCTTCTTCCTCTGTTGTGGTATAGCGTAACAGGCTGGGAGAGATATAAGAAAGCCTTTTGTCAGGAGATAGGCATATCCCCGCTCATCTTGGGAACTTGTTTCCATAGTTACATCAATGTTGTTGAAGTGAGAAGATCAGGTATTCCAGTGAGTGATCCTTTACATGCTCCCTCTCCTATTGATTTTCATCCCACGTTGAGAAAATAAAAAAAAAAACAGCCCGCTGCAAACTGTCTCAGAGATATTGTGGAAGTAATGAAAGGGCGAAATGTGTCGGAAATGTGCCGGACAAGAAGAGAAAAGAAAAGAAAAAAAAAGCATTGAGAGATTTAGAGATGTCATGTCCAGCTCCCTCAGAACCGCAAACCACAAAGCGTGACAGCGGCGGAGACTAAAAAAACTAATCGGCGTCTCTAACAGCCGATGATCGCCGTGTTGTTAGCCACATGCTTAGTATGTGTTCATGTGAAATCTCCACAACAGCGTGCTGCTCGCCGTACCGCTAATGGCTCTGAGAAGAGAGTTAATCACTGCTGCGTGGTTAGCCACATGCTCGCCTCTTGCAAGCATGCTTGGTGTGTTTCAGGGGTTAGCAAAACACTGGCGTAACACATCATCGCTCTTTATGAGGCTGGGGCCTGCAAGAGAGAGAGGGGGCCCACAGACGATGCTAAAAAGACGGTAATGACAGCCATTCAGCGCAATCCAATTATGCAAAAGGGAGTCTAAACAATTCCATCATCCCCTAAATTAGATTGTCCTAACGAGATAAAGGCACCAATTAATCCTGAATTAATTTCTACAGCTCATTTTCCCCAGAAAACACTCTAATATGCAAATGCCAATGAGAGACAGAGAGGCATCCTTCTGCAGGGCTTACACCACCTCTGCCTGTTGGCTTTTTCTTTTTCGCTGAACTTATGAACTTGGACACATTTTGTGAGGGTATAATTAAGGAATATGACACGTGTAACAGCTCAGGTGCAGCACCGAGGAGACATTGTCTAAGAGCAAAGGCAGAGTTGAATGAACGGCATTGTTTTATTGACACGAGATAGTGCGGCTCGATAAACTATTTGTAGCGCTTAGGAAGGAAATCGGAGCCAAAACAAAGTCGATACGTCTCATTTGAAATCTGGGTTTAGTTGATTAAATGTAAGAAGCTCAAAGATTCAAACGTTTCCAGTATGAGTGGATAATAGCAATGGTGTCTTTTTGTGGTCAATTTGCTTTTCTATGAATTTGTCTGATCGACTTCAAACCCAGTCTTTAGTAACCTTCTTAGACCCACTTAGTTATCCATCCATATTGTGGAAAGTGAGATTTCCATGTCTTTTTTGATTATAAAGAAGGTTTTTGGTGCAAACTGTGCCTTTAAAGAGCTATCAGGGCTTGCGATAAGGCTGTGGTTGCAAAAACACTGGCGAAACTGATGCAGAAACATGGGTGGGCAGTGTCTGCTCAGGCCTGTGAGAGCTGACCAATCAGAGCAGACTGGGCTTTTCAAGAACGGGGCCTTAAAGAGACAGGAACTTAACTGTGGTTGTGGTTGCCAGTTGGTTGTACTAGCTCATGTCGCTAACAGTAGCTATTAAATGTTAACGTTGCTAATGATAGCTAGCTAATGTTAACGTTGCTAACACTAGCTAACGTTAACATTCAAACTAATTTTTACGGCATTTTTACCTTTATTTTTACATTATTGATTCACAACGTGAATGTTTTCCAGGAAAAAAGATACTTTTATTCTGCATTTTTCTACAAACTCTGTAGATATAATTTTGTCTCCATAAAAATGTCAATATGACTTTTTAAAGCGTGTAAACTATTTCTAGTTGTTACCGAAAATAAAAGAATGAACCTGAAAATGAGCATAAAATGGGACCTTTAAATCGTTTGTTTGCTTTAGAAGTAAGAGAAAAGAAAAATGTAACATTTCAGTTTTTCTGAAAAATATAAAAGATTTGGGGACACGTTATTCTTCATCACACGTGGATGATTTATTCTTTCATTCGCGTTAGCCCTCAGACTAGTTGCACACTAGCCTTCAAATATCTGCTCGCTCTGAAAGCGAAGCAATTAAAAATTTTGTTCATCATAAACATCATTATCATTCTCACACTCCTAATTGTCTCTCTGCCAGCTGTCTCCAGTTGTTATAATTGAGTGATCTGGCACATTTTCACAATGAGATGCAGCCTCCACCTCTGGAGCAAAATGTATGTTCAGAGAAACGGCTGTCGAAAGTTTTTGTATGAAATTGACTTTCATTGTAAAAAATGTATGATTTTATGATTTAACGAGTTTGGTTTTTGAGCATAAATCCAAACCTTCCTTCATACTGAAATGAATGAAAAATTTAGAAAAGCCTCTTAACTCCATATTTTATCACGGAGGATGTCTTTATGAACCTGGTTCGGGCCTTGAAGCACAGTATTTTATCGATCGGCTGTGAGCTACTACCACCTGTGCACCCCCCCAGTGATGACAGAAACAACCAGGCTGTCAGTTGCCAGGCAATATTCACAACCACTGGCCCACATCAGCTAATTACCAGCAGAAATCACGTATTGACAGATGGGCCCATGCATATTGATCGGCCAGCGCTGCCACGTTCTAAATAACCAAACGCTAATGAATCATTTCCCATTTGGGAGAGAGAAGGAAAAAAGCATTAGTCTTCTGCTTGACATCATACCTGTACTGCACACAGCCCACGACGGGAGCGCACACAAATCACAGCAAACTCTCCCAAGACTTGCTCGTATATGCACCACCGACCTCTCAGCCTCACCCTCCTTCTTTCTTGTCTGTCTTATCCGTCTTTCTCGCCATCTTTCTCACCCCGGCCATCCCTCTCTCTCTGCGCCCGCGTGGCAGTTATTTTTCATCGCGGCGAGCTCGGCCGAGGCAGTAAATACCCCACTCCTCAGACTGCGGACCCACAGTGACCCTGCAACCTCCATGTCTCTGATGCCTCTCCCAAGGTCTCTCATTCCAAGGCCCCTGTGATGCAGCGCTCTGGTTGCAGCGCAGACCCTGTAATTCACCAGCCTGCTAGATCGCCTGCCAGGAGCTATTGATTTTTGTTTCCCCAATCTCCAGGAGAGAGGGAAAGAAAAGATTAAAAACACTTTGTCAGTTTGGTAGGGAATAAGAATTCTGCGCAGGGGGATACCTAGGAGGGCACGGGGTCAGGGCTGAGGTACTGTACGTCTTTATGGCTTTAACTATTTCCACACCACGGACATCTCTGTCTGTAGCTCTCGCCCTCTCGTTATCTGTCTTTCTTAGCAGGGAGACTTTGCAGGTGTTGTTTCTCCGGGGTGACCTTCCCTGCCGTCCTAGGTATAGACTGTGCAGTATGACCTGTGTTTAAACGCACACACGACAAACTGACTGAAGGAAGGAAATCGAATAAAGCGTTTGAATGTGTCGCATTTGTCTAATTACACTAAAACACCAGTTTACTCGCAGTGTGGTCGATAATCAGATTTCTTCCAATACTCCCAAAAAAAAAGCACGTTTCTTCATCAACATGTAATTTTTGCTGCTTATAGGTGAAGATTTCTGTAAGCATGATATTGATGTGAACCCAAAACCGAATTTCACACAGGCTAAATGTATCCCAAACAGCGTTACGGCAGGTAATCACAGAGCTTAAACAAATAACCCTAGTAGTTCAGTCTTATCTGATATGTATGTTGTAGACTAGCATAGAGTAGGTGTGTTACCTCACTGCCCATACATAAAGTGACTCATGTGAATGAGTCACATTGTTGCTTGTCTTTGTTGCATTTTTATTTGTTTGCATAGCTGCCTTGCTAGCATATCTAACCAATGAATGATGGATAAATAGTGTAATTGTATAGCTGTAATCCTACAAAATAAATACATACAGATTTACAGAACCCACAAATCTATTTTAGCATGATTTTGGAAAAGTGCGTCTTTCTGTTTCTGTTTAGCAGCTGAACTGTGCAGAAGCTAGCTACAGTGAAAATGTATCACTTCTTAGTTTTCAGTTTTCTTTGTCTTTGCCTGAATGTGTGTCTTCCTCCTGTAGAGATAATTTGCATTGACTTGTGTCTTTTGTGCCACCTTTTTGCGTTCTTTATGAACATTATAGACATTTATTTTGTTGTCTTCTGTTCAACATAGGCTACTGTTGAGCTAGCTAACATTGCTGCTAATCTACCAAGTTGCTTCCCTCATTTAGCGGTAACTAACGTTAGCTAGCAAAGGCCTGTCTGGCAACTGAGCCATCTGCATGGCATCTTAGCAAACTCCATCCATTGGTGAGGACCATAAAAAGCAGTTGACTCTACTCTCTTTTTTGTTTGCATTGTCATTTTTAGCTTTCTGATAATAATGTTATTATAATATGGCTCCTTTGCATTAATTATACTTTATTATGGATTATTATGACTGATAACCTGTTACTGTGTTAGCGGTATTTTAATGTAGCTGGTGCAGGTGCAGCTAACCTTAACTACTCTGTACTGTTGTGAAGTTTATTTAGCTTCAGTGTATTATTATATTACAAAGGGATCATATGTTTTATATGTAAACCTCAGCTAAAGGACTAGTCACTATAGAATAAATACTAGTGTGAAGTAGCACCAAATGGAAAATACTTAAGAAAAGTACCTCAAAAATGTGCCGAAACATTAATTAAATACATGTCTTCCCACCACTTGTGTCCCTGACATCAAACCTATACCTTTTAAATTGTTTATTTGTTATAATAATGTTGTTTGTGGATCAAGAGCCTTTTTCCATGCATGTCTGCACACTTGAAACACTTGTTATGTTCTGCCAAATAATCAGGTTTGTCCAGCATGTATCCAGCATGTATCCAGCATGTATCCAGCGTGTATCCAGCGGTGCTAACTGGGATACCCTTAGTCTGAAAAAGGAAGGAACTACCCACCTTTAATACCCTAAAATAAGATCACTAGCATGAAGTGTCAGATTACAGCTCTACATGTTAATGCACTGACTGTGTGTAGCTGAGTTTTTAAACATTTTTGACTTTTGTTCCCTCTCACCAGATGAGCGAGATGATAAATTGAAAACCCTCATGCTCCGAGTTCCCCAGTTTTTCATTTGAGTCATTTGGGAAAACCTACACACACACACACACGCTGCCACGCAGTCAAACACAGTCATGCTAATGTGATGCCAATGCATTACCCCATCAGATTGTGTTACGCATGGACGGCTCTTATCATTTCACCCTAACTTTCAACTAAATGTGGAGAATGTTTTCCCCCTGACATTAGGATTTGGTAATGGTGCCTTTCAGGGCCACTCTATTTTCTGAGATGAAATATTCATTCATTGGCGAGGACAGTCTTAGAGGAAGTCTGTCTGAAATATGAATTCATGGTTCCAGCAGACATTTCTTCAATATTTGATGGGTCATCAGAGCTCTGTGTCTAATACTGCGCCGTTCTTCCAAATACTCGTTCCCTCTCTCTTTTGCTTCTCTCTTGTCCTCGGCTCACTTCTTCTCTTATCAGGCCGGGAAAATGTGCACAAAAAACACCTCGAAGGATAATTCTGCTGCACATTTTGGCGAAAAATTTTAAAAACATAAACCCTTTTTCCATATTTTCCTCTTTGCCTCGGTGACAGTGTTTTTTTTCTCTCTCAACAGGTTAACATCTCTTAAAGTCCGCGCCATTGTGCGAAACCATCAGCCAGTGCACACTAAATCAGCTTGATTGCATGCCAACAAGAAGATAAAAGGCTCGGAGGTGGGTACAGTAATCCAAAGAGAGCGGGTGGTCTGCTTGGAGGCATATCGTTTTTATTCCCTCATGCATATTCACTTCTAAGCCTCTGAGTATGCAGATTAGTCTTGTCTGAACAGTGGACCCTCCAATCACATCCTACTTTTGCTTTTTCTTTTTTCTTTCTCTCTAACTGCACCCTGCTGTGCGTGAGGGCCGCCACAATGAGTGTAACGTGCGTGTGTGTGTGTGATTGTAAGTCTCTGTGTGTGGGGGGGATTTTTTTTTTTTTTTTTTGCTTGTTCGCAAGTTCGGGGGCAGGCAGTGTGCAGTGTGCATGCATGAATAAATGTTTTGGTGTGTGTGTGTGTGTGTGCGTGTTTAGGTATGTGTGTACTGTAGTAGGTATGTGTTTGCCAGACACATGGCTTTGTCTTGTCCTGGCACTGTGCTCGGCTCACCAGATGTTCTCCTTTTTTATCATCCTCCACTTGCACCGTGTTCTTTGAGGTTTAGGGAATCTGTGTCGCTCTCATTCAACTTGCTCTGTTGTTTCCTGCAGCTCTGTGGAAACACGACAAGCTCTTCAAAGCTTCTCTTTTTTCATCTTTACATAAAAATCTTCGAAATGAATATTTAGGGGTCCTCTGGTAGCAGCAGTTCATCGCCCAGTAGTTTGATATTTTAGGAAAAAATAATGATAGGGTTATTTATATTATCATTATATTATTATATTATCATTCCTTCATGTAATGTGTGTAATGTGTTAAACTTATATTATGTTATATGCGATATAATACAGTTAATAATGCTAATCGGCACCCATTTGAGCCATTATACCAAACTCAATAAAAATCTATAAAAACAACATTAAAGGGAATTTGTTTAATGCCATTTTCATCTCATATTATTTAATTCAAAATCCTTCAGATTTGATCGGTTTGCTCAAAAGGCGGTGTTTCTTCTGAGAATCCTAACCAACACAAAAACAAACTGGTGGCGGAGAAAGACGTGGCAGAAATTAAGAAATTAGAGCACAACCATGCTCTTTTTAAAATGTCAACAAGAGATCCGATTGGAGACTTAGCCAACAAGTAAAAGATGGGTGAGTTTGCTACGATAGCCGTCTTCCTACGTTTGTACTTTTTAAACAGAAAACAAATATTTTATTCTGTGATATTTTGATTTTTCTTGACTGGAAATGACAGATGATATAGCCAAGCAACAGCAAGTGGAGATGTTTTCTTACCAGAACCTTTCTCTCTGGTGATCTCGCTCCAGAGTGTTGGCTCCTTATTTAGCTTTCAGGTAAAGATAACTCCTCATTTCAATTTCATGAAATGCTAAAACCTCCTTTGTGTTGAAACGCTGGTCATTAACTATTGTGTGTAGACAGGTAGTGTACAATGTTTTTTTTTTTATAGCTTTGCCTTTGAAATCAGCTACCTGCTGTGGCCAAAAATGACACTATAGTACGAGAGCAACGAGAGTGAACCGTAAAGTTGTGGGTCAGACAGCTATACAATGAGCTGAAACTCACTGTTAAGGTCTGTAAAGCCGAGGGGAGCTACAGATTAAGGTAATAATTCTTTGTGGGTTCGTTTGCATGCTTTGGACAGAGTTCGAGTACAAATCAGAACATGCTCATCGTTCCTTTATCGGGAAATATCTTTTTAGTTGAGTCCGTTGGAGTGCTGGTTGCTCGTGAGGTGAAATGAGGCGATGACTCCGAAGAAACCACAGCTGGAAAAACACACAAACACTCCACAAGGATTAATTTAGTAAAGAGGTGGGGACCCGCTGTAACATTTCCTTCAGGAGGGGCCAGTATTCCTCGCGATGTCCCTGGCCTTCTTCCCCAAGAGGTCAGAGCACAGGGATGAATACAGAGTAACTTGGTGGAAGGGATGTGGCGTTTTGCTCAAGGACACTTCAGCAGGGCGGACGCACGAGGAGAGGGGGGAATTAATTGCGTTTAATTGCGTGTTTACATTCACCTGCTGTTGCAAGTTTACTACGGCGCTTGATTAAAAAGCCGGAACGAGAAGTCGGAATTGAAAACCGCTGCATCACAGCGCGCTCGCTCCCATGTGGAATTAAATCAAGCTGTCACCTGGTCAGTGCCACCACCCACCGCACACACACACACACACACACAGTCACATCAACAGACACACTCCCATCAACAAACACAGAGAGCTGTCAAATAAAGCAACACTTGTAATTATGGGAGGGGGTGAAATTCAGATTTATTTATTCCAAAATGAAGCCTGCGGATCGACGGAGGGACAGCTCTCCTCCATCTGTCATCGTTGAAGCCACACTTGTCTGACACAGGGATTCATTCGTCTTGTCGTCTTTGACAGTCGGATTTTCCCGGCGCACTCCCACCAGGAGTCGCACTGGATTTTTGGAGGCAGACTAAAAAAGAAAACGCTCTGTGACAAGGGGTAGGCTCTTTATGAATGCAAATGAGTCTGGGAAAATTCACAGAGCAGCTAGCGGGCTCCGAGGCTCCGGCATCCGTCACGTCTCCCCCCACCAGGCACAACCCACGCCTTGCCAAGAGGTCTAAGGGCTTACAGGGGCCCTACAGCAAGAACAGACACACTCATAGAAAAGGGCATGGAAATCCTGTGGCTGACACACACTGCGAGTGCCACCGGTGACTATTATTTTCATGAAAATGATAAGCTTACTGTTTTTACATGCCATCCACAGAATAGCTGGTGGGTTTTAGGTTTTTATTATAAAACATTCATCTCCTCAATCCTCTCTCTCTCCGTGTGTGTGTGTGTGTGTACGTGTGTGAGGATGCGTCACTTGTATCACTTGACATTTGGCTTCCCTTTTATCCCGTTCCAAGGATAGTAAGTCAAATGCTATGTGACAGGTCAACCTCTTCATATCAGTCATCCTTCACCCTGACCCAGCCTCAGCTGCACAAAGACACATCCAGCTCTTCGACACTAAAAATGATCATTAGCTGCGAGATAGCGGGCGAATCCTGCTGGGTTAAAGGCAGGAGGCTGTTTACTCAAACTAACAAGGAAACGCTGCATAAAATCTCCATTCTAACCAGACTGTTCTTGAGTCCCGCGAATTGAATTTCCCTAAATGTTGGCGCATAAACAGGAGCAACATAAGTTCACCTGTTTTCAAGAAAGAAATATCTTATTTTAAAAAAAAAAGTTTAGGAAAAGAAGCAATAAGCTTCATTTGCAAGTGGTAACTGAGAAAACACTCATTATGCTTAAATACATCCACCTACATAAAAGGGGCACTACACCAATTTTACATGTAAAGATAATAAATGTATTTATTTTCCTTCCCAATAACGACAATAACGAACTGAAACGGAACAGAAACATCAACAAATGTAAGTTTGCTGACTTGTGCTTGAAGTTCAACAAGTCACTTGACAGCTATGGATACTCGTACTCAGTAATCCAGCATTTTATAGGCCGTGTCAGAGGCGTTTCCGATTCTAGTATCTGAATCAAACAGCCCGAGTTAAGTTATTCATCGTGAAGAAAACAACTGTGAAATCTGTTGTATAATGTTTACAGCTCGGAAGCTAATTATTTTAGCAAAAAGCCTGTGAGGTGGAGAGGGTCTAATGAGAGAGTCTCATTATAGAAATAGGCATTTTTCATAGAAGACATTTTGACTTCACTACACTACACGATAATAATTATGGCTTCGGTTCTGTTCAAGTATGCCCGTAAGCCGCCATCAAGGAACTGGAACTGTGATGCAGTTTGGACGTAGTGGTCACATTTGGTATTGCAAAAATAATGTGGAGCGCACAAAGAGAACGAGTTTAAAATGAGGAATATTTATCCAGAACTCTATTTGTTATCAGTAGAGCTGCAATTATTGTTTTCACGATTTATCGATTAGTCTCTAAAATGTCAACAATGAATAGATTATGAAAATAGCTGGCAATCGACATATTGATTAACTGACCAAATCTTTGCAGCTCTGTTCATCGGAAGTTGTTCGATTCAGTTCAATACAATGTCTAGAAGGCCGTATCCGTATCATTAAATAATTTTATCCCGTTCGTGCGGTTGCCTCGACCAGAGGAAGTCTGCGCACACACTCAGTCCGGTCCATGAGAGCCCAGAAGACTTCTGGACGTATGCACACGGTGAACAACTTTCGCAAGAATGACTGGAGCGCCACCTTGGAACCAGTTTCCTTAATAAACCCTCGATCAGCATGAACATTACCAAGACCCTGAAACTGAAGCAGCTCAATTATTGTATTTTTCAGACCTTTTGTTATTCCTTCTGTGATATGTCTCTGGTGAAAAAGGGTTTTTTGTTGGATCCAGCATATTTGCACCTTGACCTACATTAAGGAATAATAACATGAAGCTGGAAGGATTATCTCGACATGTGCTGCATCACTGTTATCACTGAATATGTCTCTCACAACTGCCCCCAACTTTATGGACGTGCAATACTAAATCTCTGGAGCAGCCCTTTAATGAGATGATTTATATATCATGTCACATTAATGACTGGGCAGCTTTTCCATGTTTTGCTTTCTACCTCAGGTTTGTTTCAACTCGCTCTTTTTGCTTAAAAGCTAATCTGAGGTGCACAGAAACTGGAACCTGTGGGTATTTAATTTAGCAGGAGTTCAAAAGAGGATGGTCAACAGAGGCAGAGCAAGGGCTAGGAAATGCTGACTCGGCTCCTGTCGTTTAATCTATTTGAGGTGCGATTAAAGTTTAATTCGCGCCCATCTCCTAATGCCGGCCGATGCGTGTGCTCCCCAGCAGTGGGTCGGTGAGTAGTTTCAAGCTGAGCCCAGGTCTTTTCTCTCTGTCTGGGCCTCACTTTATTCATGCCTGAGGGACACCGTGAGCTGCAAACAACTGAATTTTTCATCAAGGTTACTTCCTGGAGAGATGTGCCATGCAGTTGCTGCTTTCTCTCTCAGTGTGCTCCTAGCTCATACATAACTTACCCTGCTCTGACCCGCAGCTCTCTCTCTGGGAGGAGTTGTTTGACCCTGGTCCAGATAGGAGAACATGTGCTGTGGAGTCAGCATGAGTTTGTTATGAAGCTTTGAATATCGGGGGTTGGTTTGCACGGTTTGATTATGAGATATCTGCCAGCACTTACATTTCTAAGCAGCTTATTGACAATGCTGTAGCAGATATAAGGACATTTGAGGTGTTTAATAATTTATTTTGACAACAACTCCTCTTATAAAGCATCCATACATAGTTAATGAATGCTTGATAATATAGCACATTACAATTAATATATGCTATGATGTGTTCATGAGCACATTTATCAACAGTTTGACTGTGAAACTGGGAATTTTTGGCATATGCATACATGTATCTTAGCATTTTTTACTTGTGTTAGCCAAAACTCAGCCTCCTGCTGCGTCCAAAATTCCTTACCAACATGTCAACATCTTTAGTACACTAAAACAAACAAAGAGGTTTTTACGTATGTCAGAAACCTTAGTATGAAACCAATAGTATGTGAATTGCACAGTATTTACGTAAAAATATTACAGTGTGTAAGCACTGCTGTGGTGACAGCAACATCAACATAACAGACAACGCCCTCGTCCCTTCTTTGGATCAGTTTCTTCATTTAAGTCCAGTTATATTGAGGAAGTTTCTCCAGCTGCTTCCAGGTTTTTGAACTGCTTCCTCCTTTGAAGCAACTTACCACTGAAATTACATTTTTTTTTTTTTTATAGACTAGAATACAAAAATAAAAAGGTACTGTTGGGTGCCAGTACTGAATTCCAGGTACCGGTATCAGTTCAAAAGTGAATGATACCCAACCCTAATGTTTATAGACAAGTATTTAATGTTGAAGGGGTAATATGTAAGAATTTTTGTTGAAAACATAAAAAAAAAAAAAAACTAAAATTATCAACAGAATATAAATAATTTGTTGTTTTGACACTATAATGTGTGTGTATTGTGTTGCTATGAGTTATCTTATAAAGTTAGCATGCTAATAAGCATGCTAGCCCTAACCCGTCCTGTCCAAAGCGCCTGTGCTAGTGATGTAAACACTAACAGTCCCCTGGCCCCTGAGCTCCCAGTCCGAACGCCTAGCTGGACTGCTAACTGAGCTAACTAGCTAAGGACAGCTACAGTTAGCAGCAGGTAGCGGTAACTGTATTGTTCTTGATTCTTCGTCTTATTAGGTAGAAACCATCCAAACATTGTGTATGAGGAGTTGTGTTTTTTAAAGTTTTGGCTCAAACTTGAGACAAATCCTGCCATTTCCCACTCACAAATGTATGATAATCAACGGTACATTCTGTCTCGTTCCATATTTATCAGAGCAGCCTCACTGGATGATGGTAAACACAACTCAACAAATTCAACTAGTTCATATTTCTGCTGGGAATACCGACATGCTTGGCATTAACATTTTTAGCCTCTGAAAAACAACTCTGCTGCAACTTCGGGAGAAAAACATCTACTATTTATAAGAATATTTTTACATCAGAATTCATTTGCAATTATAATCAAATCCCACTTACTCCGTTTTTTGCAGGATTATTAATGCTGCAACAACACATTTGGTTTTAATGGAGGGAAAATATGCAATGTCAGATGATTTTTATTTTTCTCCTCTCATTACGGCTGCAAATGCCGCTTTTTGTAAACTACAGCAATCAGAACCGCAAACAAGGTCTTATTTATTCTATTCAGAGTTTACTTTCCCGAAAGCAAACCACAAGCAATAAGGTCATTTCTGTCTATTGGCTTATAGTGGAATAAATTTGAATTTAAAGCACGAAGAATGAGCTCTTCAGATCATATTTCACACTAATCAATGCAGCCTTTGATTTTTAAATCAGACCTAAGAAGACTGATGAGTGGGAGGTATGGATCGGGATTTGAAGGACCAACCTGACATCAGAGTTTGACTAAATGCTCATTGTTTTGTAGAAAAACCTTATATTTGTCATGCCTGCTGACTAGTTTTCGAGCATGAATGTTTACGACTGAACCATCGTAGCCTTTGTAAGGTCTACAACACAAAGATAATCCTCCGTCATTATGACCCTGTTAAATAGGGAATAAAATCAAGCTGAATGGCTGTTGGACTGCAGACTTCCATTTCAGGGCTGTGCTGTGCAGTCTTGCAGCTCCTGAGTGTCAGACATTATCACCACCACTACCCTCAACCTCACCCTGCCCCTTGTGACAATTACTGCCCTACCTCCCTATTCAGCACGTAATGAGAAAACTGACTGATCGATTTCTGTCCAGCCAGTAAAAGAGGGGAAGGAAGCATTTGGATGTAGCACAGCCCGGACTCTGAGGGACAGAACTGCAGCATATACATATCATCGTTTATAATTTCTTTAGGTGTTTGATGGGAGATAAATGCCATGCAATGACAAATATTGCATGTTTGATGCAGAGAGTGGTAAGATGTTTAAGTTAAGGTCTGGTTTAGGTCTGCAACAAGCAATTATTTTCATTATTGATTAGCCCTCGTGACAATTTCCCAAAGCCCTAGTTGACATATTGAAATTGCTTGTTTTGACAGAACAACCGTTAAGAAACAACAACAAATGATTCTTTTTATTGCCAATGTAGACGACGAAGAAGAAAACGTGCAGATATTCACATTTTATCAGATGGAACAGAGATATCGTCTTTTTTATTCCATGCCTTCATGTCAAAACCTGGCGCCTACATTACCGACGAAGGAAACTCAACCACCGACAGTTCAGTTTGAGATTAAACCCACAGTATGTAACTTCTGCTGGTAGAGGTCTCTCAATTTAAACAATAATAACGCTTCAATGGGAGTTGTTGCCTGTATTGTTAAACCACCATCCCTGTTAAAAGTCTGTCATAGCCGACTTAGCTAATGCTTCTAAAGCCTTGAAAGTGCTGCTGGCGTGTCAGTTACAATGGTGCTTTGTTACTTCTTAGCCAGCTATGTTACGTTAATTTCGTAACGTTAACCTTGAAAGAAGTATTTATGCCGATAGTACGTAGTATTTGCGTCGAATACTGCCTCAGGTCAAATTGTGAAAGACTGGTGACATCCCCAGAATACTCCTGGATATCTTTAAGGTATGTTATGCTAGTAGCGGCTAACGTTGCCTCACGCAGCTAGCCTCAAACAGCGATGATAATGGAGGACGGGCTACAAAGGTACGCTTGAAAGGCTTGTAAAGGCTAATTTATGCTCCCTTTACGTACTAAAATAGACGTCTGTTTCAAAAACGGTCGCTGCCCACATGCTTCCATGCGTCCTTCATGTTGGTACGGATGTTTAGTAAATCAACCACTAGAGGGCGCCACATTTTGCGGGAGTTGTGACGTAAAAAAAAAAAAAAAATGTATCCACACTTCTTTCACAATGTAATCTTATGGGGAAAAAGTGTTTTTGGGCTGCGGTGCATCACGTGACGATGTAATTGGCCTCCGCGGAAACTTGCTTGAAAACCTGCCGCTCTTCCCGGGGGCTTGGCGTAACCTCCCGCCGTTTTTAAAAAGGTTCTTCCTCTCGTCCAGTGGTCGTGTCTTACTTGAACTGTTGGCTTCACTGCTACACTGCCCCCGATGGCTACCGATGGTACTGCTCCGCTGGCGGGTATCCGTAAGGTTTCAAGAAAACGCGCAGGAACGCAGAAAAAATTAACGCAGAGTACGGACAGATGGCGACGTAGAGCTTTAAGTGTCCTTTTCAATCAATTATCAAAATAACTGCCGATTCATTTTCTGTCAATTGACTAATGGAAATTATAAATACATATATAAACGTGACGACTGAAGGGGCGTCCGGACGTTTAAATGCTGAGGCTGGCTCGGTTACAATCGTTATAATAACTGTTGTGGGACACAGGGCTTGTAAAAAGCACTCCCCACAAACTGCTGCACGTTCCAATAAATTCATCTTGATTTATTATTCCTTTGACTGATTACACGGATGTAAATATTCAGCTGTGAAATATATAGTCAGGGGGTTGACAGCGTGTCTTTCCCCAAGCACCACCATGCTGTCCTGTTGGGTCAGAGCTCCACTGCCACTCACAATTATTTATTAGGCTACATATTCACTCTCTATCCATCACTGTACGGCCACCCGGTCCGGTCACATCTCTTTATGTTTATTACAGTGTCCCACCTTCCTCGAGGAGGATGATTGACGTGCTCGGAGAGGAACCGAGGTGGGACTTGCGCGCGCCCTCTTCTCCAATCGTGGCTCGAGGGGGGCGGAGGCTTTCCCATCCATACTCTGATTATGAGTCAGTTACCAGACATAAGCGAAACAATAACAGTTGGTGGTTACTTTGTGGCCAAAAACCCTTTCACAGGCAAGTTGAAGTACTTAGCGCGGTTTTTTTTTTTTTTTTGTATTTCCTCTCTCCAGCGCGTCAAAGCTCTCGGAAGGTTTCATAAGAGGAGCTCAACGCGCTCCACTTTTAATCAGATTAGGAGCCTTTAATGTTCAATCCTGTGTCTTTTTTTCTTCTTCTTCTTCTTCTTCTCCTTCCCTACAGTAGCGGTGCAGGAGTGGCCAAAGCCAAAAGCAGCGATTCAGATCAGATTTCACCTAAACCAGCTGGGAGAGACACCGAGAGAGAGAGAGAGAGAGAGAGGGAGAGAGAGAGAGAGCAGAGCAGAGAGAGGGTTTGTCAGTCTCCCTCCTCCCAAATCCAGAAAATCTTACCAAGGAAAAAAGGAGGAGTGTCGGGGCTGAGAGAGAGAGAGAGAGAGGGAGAGAGACGCAGAGGAATCCAGAGGAATTTCCGAGGATATTTTTTTCTTCCCTTTCTTTATTTTTCCTCTCCCTCCCACCGCTTTTCTTGATATCAGAAATTTTTTAAAAGTTGGAGGCGAGGCAGCGACAAAAAGGTAAAAAAAAAACAAACACCGCGGTCAAGGATGGACGAGCAGCCTCGGTTGATGCACTCCCACGGGGTAGGCATGGCCGGACACCCCGGCCTGGCGCAGCATATGCAGGATGGCACGGCGGGGACGGACGGAGAGGGAAGGAAGCAGGACATCGGAGACATATTACAGCAAATAATGACCATCACAGACCAAAGCTTAGACGAAGCGCAGGCGAGGTGAGGCTATGAAGGAAGAGGGACACACACAAAAAACACACACACACTTGTATTAATAATCGGGAGAGCGGAAATATTAGGCAGCGTTGTTGGTGATGGAGGGGGAGATAATAACACTGGTTTGTATCAAGACTGCCTCTAAATGAAAGCAATTACGCCCACTGAAGTGCCGTGACTGCGCGAAAGCGACGAAAAAGACCGCTGAAAACTTCACATTTCATCATTTCACACAACTTCGGAGTGAATATTTCCAATCCCAAACTGTTAATTAATGTTTGATTATTGTAGATGTGGGGTGATCCGCTGAGAGGTTTGTGTAACTGTGGAGCAGTTTCACACACACTTCTTCCTCCTCTACAAAAGGAGCTTATATTGTAATCCTGTGCTGTAATAACGTGTTGCAGAGCCTCTCCTATAGGTATCATGACTCATAATGAAATATACGGTGGGAATTACATTTGAGGCATGTCACAGTTGTGGGGTTGTGCAGGATTGTGTTGCTATAATTAGAAAAATGTGGCTTTTTTTGTTTTCATGTGACACAAATATAGAAATTTAAAAAGCAGATTTCAGTGTAAATATCGCCAACGTTTTTCTTTTTGCGTCGCCGCCTGCATGTTTTGTAATCTTATCTTCTTGCGTGGAGAATCTGGGGAGAATTCAGTGACGTTTTGTGATTTACGTGGCTTTGTTAGTGTTGCCACTTGTTTGAGTACTGATGCAAAGTGGTGTCCTGTCCTCTCCGTAGGAAACATGCGCTGAACTGCCACAGAATGAAACCTGCCCTCTTCAACGTCCTGTGTGAAATAAAGGAGAAAACAGGTAAGTTCTGGTTTTAGAGTTTCTTTTGTTCGCTGGGTTTCTCGTCTCGTCCTCGCCGGGCTACAGACGCTGATGAGATTATTGTCCATTTTATGGTCTCGTCTCTGAGCATCACTTTGTTTCTTCATTCTTCGAACATCTCTCTACAAAGCGCAGATCGCTGTGATATTCCCCGTCTTTTTCTTTAATGATTCGTGACTCCCTGATGTTCTGCCTGACAAACATCACACACCCTGCATGTGAACGCCACTGGCCCCAGATGAGGTGCTGTCACTGGACTGGAGTGTTTTCATGCCGACGTTTGGGCCTTTCAGGGGCTTTCTCACCCCTCTCTGTCTGTTTTCCTTGGCCGAAGCGAGCTGTTTTAAACGCACAGGCAGGTCAGAGGGATTTTTCTGTTTATGTTTGCAACAAGGGTCAAAGTCATGAAGAGGAATGTGTGAATTATTACTCGCTGTAACAGCAGATTAAAAAGAAGAGGGGCTCACATGATGAAAGCCTGCGAATATCCTCTGAGGGAGGTGGCAGAGCGCTTGTCGAACAGGCGGCTTTTGTCGAGGGAAGGAAATAAAACAAAAGATCCAATATAACCTTATCTGTGAACACAACTTTGAAGCTGTCTTTGAGATTATTTGAGAGAGCCCTTGTCACTTTGTCCGGTCGTTGCTGCATTCACAGCCATGACAGGTGAAAATAAACAGAGGGCTTTGCGTGGAGGCAATACCGCTTTCCTTGATTTTTTTACACGAACTGTTATTCGCCGACATTTCATATGTATGAGTCAGTGTTTGGCACAGGTTTTTGCAAAAAAAAAAAAAAAAAAAAGGAAATAGAAGGAAGCAGCAGACACTTTGGGAATTTCACCAGATTTGACAAAAGGTTAAAGAGTGTGGTCTGTGAGGAGGAAGCTATAGTAGGTTGGGGCCCTGTTTCTAAATTGCAAGGCTTGGAAAAGTGAGAGAGTAATGCCTGGCTCTTTGTAAACTGTCTGGCGTCTCCCTGGGTTCAACCAGAGTTCGTTTCCAAAAAGAAGAACAAAGTGACTTGGACCTTTTCCTGGCTTTTCCCCCCTGCCTCTCCTCTCTTCCCACCGTTCTTGGCAACCGGCATTTCACAGAGCTTCTGACGAGAGAGAGAGGCTCCCCCCTCGGCCTGCGAAATCTCCTTCCCCTCGGTTCAGGACCAAGTTTGGAAATGAACGTAATTCAACGCAGTTTATATTCTCTCTTTCTTTTAAAAAAAAAATCTATTGATTCAGTTATTTTTACCCAAAGTGTGGCTGAAAAACATGCTCCAAAACCACAAATCAGCATGCTCTGAACGGCTGCATTGTTTTTGCGAAGACAGACGGGGCATTTAAAAGTTAAGAATAACCCCCAAAACAATTTGTGTGAGAATCGAGTCTTAATGGCTGCCTCGCTGTGTCCTCCCTGTCTGCGTTTGAAGAGCTGAGCTGCGGCTCATCTTCGCCCATAGGAGGTTTGTGCAGACGAAACTGAAAATCCTTTCACTGCAGTGACAGAGAAAATGACTCAAACCTTCGCCATGGCATTTACAGCCAAATGTGCTGAGTGCAGTGTATGCGCGCGGAGTACAGCCTGTAATTTGTCAGGTCCTTTTTTATATTCTTTATAAAGAGTCAGCTTCTCCTCGCTTTTCCTACATTGTTGCAGTCAGAGTGTCTTTTAGCAGGAGGAGAGACGAGCACGGCGGCTCAGACTCGAAGCAGCCCTTCTCCTCGACCTTTTGCTGAAGGGAGGAAACATTTCTTGAGATCGTATATCATGTGTTGCATGTAGTTATTCACATGTGCGTCCTCTTCGTGGAATATCACAGGCGTGCGAGTGTTGACAGCAGTAATATGGGACATTGCAGCAGCGAGGTGTCCATTGGCAAGCAGCTGACAAACAAGGCGGGAGTGCATGCCAGTAGCCGGACAGAGCAGGCCTTAACTGATGACCCCACCCCACCCCTCTGCCTGTATATTTGTGCCGGGGTCGAGCTCGTGTCGCGCCGGGAGAGTATTTAGCAAGCTTAAACAAGCTCAGGTTTGCATGCTGGGTTATGAGAAACGAACGGCGGAGGCTTGTGTTACCTCTCACAGACGTTCCTTTCGGCCGCCGGTGTTGTGTTTCACGAAAATGTTTGCCCCCCCCGACTGCCGGCCCCCGCTTTTTTTTCTTTTTTAAACTGTCATCATTGTTTCTACAGTTCCTGAGAGCACTTAGCATTAGTTTTCCTGTGTTTGCTTCACATCCTGTGAAGAGAGTTTGGAGAGCGTCTTTGTTTGTGTGGAACCATTACGGCGATGGAAGCTGGCACGTACAGGTTGACTAAGTAAGAGAAGCCAGACACCAAGTCAGTGTTTCTGGGTGTCAGATTTCAGGCCCTCTCTCTCTCTCTCTCTCTCTCTCTCTCTCTCGCTCTCTCTCCGGCTCTGTGTCTCTCTATCAGTGGGCCTGCATGGGACTGTTTCGTCAGGCCACTCTGTGTCAGCAGCCTCACATTACCCCCTCGCAGGCTCGGGTCAGATGGAGAGCTCCTGCATGACTAATGTGATCAGACGGATAATGCATTACACCGCTTGAACTTATCAAAGCTGGAGACCTGCTGAATCAGTCGGTCCCGCTAACTGCTAATTAGACATGTACACAGGTTTTAGATATTCACAGTGGTGTTGATGTGGTCACTTTTAAGTGGTTTTCATCATTAAAGTGCAGCGATTGAAGTGGGGCTGCAGCTAACAGATGTATTCATTATTCATTAATCTGATTACGTTCTTGTTTAAATGAGTAGTTGTGTTTGAAGAAGGTGAAACAGTGGTCAGAGTTACATCTTCAGATGTCTTGTTTTATCTGATCAGCAGCCCACAATGCAAACATGTTGAATTTGCGGTGATAGAAACCAGAGAGAAGCAGTGGATCCTCACGCCGGAGAAGCTGGAAACAAAATACGTCGCGCTTTTTTTGCCTAAAATGTATTTTTTGTTGAAGAAATTTGAATCAGAAGTGAAAGAATTTCTTTGACTGATTTGTCTTTTTATGCCTAAAGAAACTAAATTAACAAACTCTTTGTTTTCATGGATGAATAAACTGAATAAACAAACTGACCTTAAAGGAAAACACAATTTCATACTGTTTTACTTTGTTTATATTTGCCACCTTTCTAGCTTCAAACCGTGTCCCGTGGCCCTTATTCTCCTCTGAGAACAGCTTGTTTATTCAGTCATGGAAAAAATACATATTTCTGTATTATTACCTCATTATTATATTGTAGATATGAAATTTCTGGGTTTGTATTTCTTCTCCAAAGCTACATAGTGCCACTTTAAAGTAGCTGTGAATTCATTTGACAGCTCTTTAATCCATTAATTCACTGCTGTAGTCGGTAGGCTTGAAAAAAAAAAAAAAGGAAAGGTGATAAAATGTCAAATTACAATTTATGGTATATTTTGCGACATTAACATTAAACGTTGACGGAGGTGCTAGTCGAGCTCCCATGAAGCAGTGGATAGACTGGTCACTATGGCTCCCAGTGCTGCTGTTTTTCAGTATTTAATTGACATGGCTGTCCATGATGAGTTCAGGGGTTAGTGTTGCCTCTCTTTGTTACTCTCCTCTCATCTCCAGTGACAGATGGAGGCATTAGTCTCCAATGTGGCGCTGTCCTGAAACTAATGGCTATGTCCTTGGTTTTCCCCGCGCTAGCTGGGAGACTGTATATCTGTCCCCGACTTGGAAGTGCCGAAGCAGCAGTTTATCCCCCCATGTTTTAGTTTCCACGGAAATAAGGCCGAACAGGACTCTGTCTGTTCTCCCCATAAATGACTTCAAATAAATAACTTCAAAAAGGGAACCTGAAGTTTTTCCTGAGAAAATGTTGCCGGGCTTTGATTTGCGAGTTTATAGGAAACTCTTCCTCCACTTAACCAGAAACGTTCCTCTAAGTGAATAATAACAAACATGCAATATACTTTTACGAGTCGTCTGAGCAGAGATGTGGTGATTCTGAGTTTATCTTTTAAACATAAATAGTCTAGATTCCACTTTACCCACTGACACTTCCTCTATAGTCATGTTTATATTCACTACATTACCGCTGCACTTCAGAAGCAACAGCGTGTATTTTTTTTTTTTTGCTGTTCCCTGTCCTCTGATGTAAACTCACTCGCAATTAGGACAGCTAATATATTATGCAAATGTTGACTGGCTTAATTGAGACATGTTAATCATGTTTTAAGAGGCTAATTACAGCCCTGTATATCTGAGGTGGGAGTAGTAATTAGCCGTGATAACAGATCTGGCTGTAGAATGGTCATATTCTGCGTGTCGACGTATGGCGAGGGAGCGCGTGTGCGCCTGCCTGTGTTTGTGAGGGCATAGGTAGGTCTTGGCAGTCATGGCAGCTATTTTCTGTCTCTTTAAGCCTTTGAACAAATTAAAAATGTTGACATACATGCGGGTAAGTGTTCGATGTTTCGGAGAACTATTTTTCCCCTGCATCCATTTTTCCACGTTTCACCTTCATGGGAAGCAGCAGGAAGGACAGAGGATCAGAGACCTATCAGCTCACCTCTTCACGAGGAATGTGAATGCATCTCTATCTATAGTTTTGTTTCCGTCGCTCCTCAATCTGCTTGTCTGATGCAGCAGTTCTGCAAACCGGGGCTTTTATACAAAGGCTGTGTTCTTAGTTTTCTGACAGAGATCATATTCGGATCCATTACGCTAAGAATGCCTTCCCACTTATCGAATATAAAATTGCTTTAGAGAGGAAATTTGCTCTGTGGCAGAGTGGAGTTTCTTTTTTATCAGACGTTTGTCTCTGGAGCAGCTTTTAGTGTCTACAAAACAGCTCTGGTGACATTATTGCAGTTGCAATTGCCTCAGCCATTGTTTTTCTTATTGGTGCTGTTTGGATTTGATTGGATTTTCCGCAGTCTCGAGGAATTGCCTCACGCAGTAGGACCGCCGGACGCGTATATCCTCATATTGTTGCCGTTGAAACACCTGCAGATCTTATTACTGATATGTTCATGGGGCTCCAACTGTGTGCTACAACTACCTCTGAATTACACTGTTTTGTTTTTCTTTTTTCATAAATCTGTTTGGTTACACGTCACCTTCTTTCCCTCCTCTGTTTGACTTTCATATAATAAAAATGTAACTCGCACATTCAGGATTTCTTGGGCTCTTTGATGGAGGTGGTTGCCCTGGCAGTTGATAACCTTTAATTCGAGGTGTGGGATCTCATTTCTCTGGCACCCTGCCACTACGATGTAAGTGGCGTGTTGGCAGCATGCTGGGGTTGTACAAAGGAACCCCCCTGACTTCGATGAACAGTCAAACATAAAATGGCAAGCGCTCTTCCCTGGCTGACTTAGTAAAAATGACATAAATTAATACATGCTGCTTAAACGGGACCAAGATTAATGGTTGCCTTTCGCAGCGGCTTAGATCCACTGTCAGTCGCTGCTCGCTGCCCAGATGGAATCAACACCAATCAATGAGGCTACCCGACTCTCCCTGGATATCTGCTTAGGATGCTGAGTGGGACACACACGCACACATGCACACATACACACACTTAAAGGTATAATATGCAAGATTTCAGCATTAAAATGTGTTAAAACAACTACACCTATGTTAGATGCATCGTTTTTGTGTGCTAAATCTATACAATCCCAAATGTGTCCACCCAGAGAAAAACTGAATTTTAGTCAAGATAACAGTGCGTTTAATCTCGTTCTCTTTGTTAATGGCGTCATATCCCCTTTACGTCCTCTAGTTGCTTTTACTTCAGGGGAAACACCATATCTGGGCTCCAGACCGCGACAATGTAGTCCCCCATGATTTTGTTTTTTTTAAATCATCCTCCTCCTCATCATTATGACCTCTACAGCAACAACAACCACAAAAGAGGGGTTGTAACGTTATGTAAATGTAGTTTAATCTATTAGTTACCAATTGATGGTTTTCAAAATATCTGATTTAAGAGGTGCTGCTGCCTCCCTATAAAAAGTCATGGAAAACTAGTTTCTCCTGAAGCACTACCTTCTTCCTTTACAAGAGAAGAGAACATTGTTATTTCCGTAAATTTTTTATTTGTTACCAGAGGATTGATCAGTAATACCATTAAGATGGTAAGAATGCAAATGTATTGTGGTTCATAAAGATTTAAGTGAAACTACATTTTGTGCTGGTGCTCCTTAAATTTGTC
Organism: Pagrus pagrus; assembly: GCF_965226575.1. Classification (NCBI taxonomy): domain Eukaryota; kingdom Metazoa; phylum Chordata; class Actinopteri; order Spariformes; family Sparidae; genus Pagrus; species Pagrus pagrus. Next base: position 9,804,025 of record NC_140196.1, read on the forward strand.
GGGAAGAAGTTAGTCTGGATGAGAAAAGTCGGAGCGGGGTTTGCAAAAATTCTGACAGTCATTAAATCGTTGTTGTATGTAAACACCAGCGCCTGACCCGAAATCTTCAATCATAATAAAGAAATATTGTCCGCGTAAACATAGCTCGTGTAGCAGCACAGTGCTTCATTTGTAATGTTATATTGTGACACATTTTACATTCAACAAAAAATTGCAGCTCCTCCGAGATGGATTTCACTTGGCCATATTGAAATTTTGATAATATTTCAATTAATTGTTCAGCCCTCGACTCCACAATCGAATATCTTTCTCCAGAACTGCTTATTCCACCTTAAATACAAATTATGCTTAGAGGGAACTATTTTCAATGTAAATTTTATGACTGAAGAGATTTGATAACGTAAACCCTGCGATAGATAGGGAGGAAGGAAGTCGGCGAACGTGACTAAATGTAACGTGAATAAAGCTTTTAATACATGACCTCGTCTGAGTTACGTAGACAACAACCCAACGTCATCACACTACGTCTTTCGTTATCGTTCTGATCGACCCCTAGTGGCAGAAATTACAAACGGTGTATTTAACTTTATCCCGCACACGCAGACACGTATACATTTAGGCACAGGTATCATGCAAAAAAAAACACGACTTGCACCCTGGTCGATGCAGTGTCTTTGCTCCTCTCCTCAGCGTTTCTTCATATAAACTGGAAGGCATATCCTGTATTACTTCCCATACAGTGGGGTGTTCAATCAGGTGCCACAAAGTCAGATGGGGAAGAGCAGTGAGGCTGATGGCTCAGTAGTGATTGGATGTTTCAATTACTGATAGTAATGCCATGGTGTAGTGAGTCATGCAGTGCAGATAGCACCATTTATTTTAATCAGGACAGGGGGAGAGATGGGTGTGGATGTGTCTCCCTCGTTTCAGAGTACTTTCACATTTAGATGCAGGGGAGTGTGCTCTCTCTCTCTCTCTCTCTCTCCCTCTCTCTCTTTCTCCCTCTTTCTCTCTCGCTCTCTCTTTCTTTATATCACACACAAACACACATGCACAGAGACACACACATGCACAGACACACACGCTCAGGTGGATTGAGAGTGGAGGAGAGGTTGCCTTGGGTAACGCATAGCGACAAGGTACTCTCTCGGTGAGCTATTCTAATTTATGTTAATAAACCTTGCTGTTGCTGTGAGAGACAAAGGGGCCACAGATGAGCCTTGGTAACCTCGGCACCTTCACTGGAAGGAAAGGCGCAGACAAAGAACAATGCAGACACACACACACACACAGAGTCAGAGAGAAAAAGAGAGAGAAGAGATACTGAACTGTAGAGAAAAGACACAAATACTGTGGCGGAGAGCGATGATAAATTTAGCCACACAAAGAGTTGTTTTTGTGGCTGCAAAATCAAACAGCCTCACGCTGGCAATCTTCACTGTGGTGTGTGGTATCTACTGTTTCTGTGTGTGTGTGTGTGGGGGGGGGGCAGAAATAGGCAGGCAGGCTGTCTCTCGGGATTGTTGCTGCTAATTCCATGGGGAATCTCTATAGAGGCACGGGGTGCTGCAGTTTTGGATCACTTCCCGGGGGCAGATGTGACACCACAGGTAGCGTTTAGCACAGTGGGGCGAGAGCACGAGCGTTAGCAGAGGTCAGCACTTGGCCTGGCTGCCTGGCACCAGAAAGACCGTCTCAGAGAGGCAGATAAGGGCCCTTAAATGAGCTCCTGAAGCAGTGAGGGCCCTTTGAGGCAAAACGGAAACCCTCAGCGTGTGTTGATGGAGACAAAAACCACAAAACTCACTATAAAACAAGCAGCGAGTAAAAAACTGCCATGTGGGCGCGATAGTATCATTTTTTTCTAATACAACAAGTACATTTTAGAAGAAATCGGTGAATCAGTTTACGTTATTGTAACTTGCATCATGGTAATTCTCATTAAACTAAAACTGGATCAGGAATTTTAGATTATTTTCATCGTCGATTAATCTGATTGATCTAATCGATCGCAGAATTGCAATCGGTGTGTCTCAAAGCTCGAGATGACCTCCTAAAATGTCTTGCTTTGTCAATAACATGAAGATATTCAGCTTATTGGCATAGAAGAGTAAAGAAACCAGAAAATATGTACGTTTAGGAGGCTGCAACTATCAGAGAAGCAGTGAGGGCTCTTTGAGGCAAAACGGAAACCCTCAGCGTGTGTTGATGGAGACAAAAACCACAAAACTCACTATAAAACAAGCAGCGAGTAAAAAACTGCCATGTTGGTGCGATAATATAATTTTTTTCTAATACAACAAGTACATTTTAGAAGAAATCGGTGAATCAGTTTACGTTATTGTAACTTACATCATGGTAATTCTCATTAAACTAAAACTGGATCAGGAATTTTAGATTATTTTCATCGTCGATTAATCTGATTGAGCTAATCGATTAGTTGTTTTGGTCCAGAAAACAGTGCAGAATTGCCATCGGTGTGTCTCAAAGCTCGAGATAACCTCCTAAAATGTCTTGCTTTGTCAATAACATGAAGATATTCAGTTTATTGCCATAGAAGAGTAAAGAAACCAGAAAATATCTACATTTAAGAGGCAGCAACAATCAGGGAATTTAACCTTTTTCTTTAAAAAAGTACTCAAACAAATTAATCTATTATCAAAATAGCTGGTGATAAATATCTTAGTTGACAATCTTTTAATGATTCATTGATAAATTGCTGCAGCTCTCAGTTGGTTTGAGTTGTTGTTGGATGATGTATGATGGAAAATCTAGAGTATACATTCAACTAGTATCTTTCTAGTATCTTTCAGTGTGAAAACGAGCCACATTTGGAATAATAGTCTAATTTCTGGCATCTAACGAGGTAAAAATATGTAAACTATTCCTCACAGTAACAACAATGAGGATTGATAACGCAGCGATGCCTCCTCGCTGGTTCCCTCCACTGTAGATCTCAGTATCCGAACCCAAAGAGCGAAAGCTGTGGGTTTCCTCTCCGCCGTCTGTCTGCCAGCTTGCCTTTGGCGGTGTTAGTTCTGGACAGTTAACTCCAACTGAAATTATGTTAATTGCTGTCATTTTCTTTTTTCTACTTGAGCATAATCAGCAAATTATATACTTCTGTTCATTTATTACCGAGCCACTTTTAACAGAGTTTTTACCCTTCAGAGATCAAAAGTTGGGAGGTAGTTTGCTCTTATGATTTGTGTATACGTGTGGGTTTATGTGCACAAATATAAGTTATTAACAGTTTTGTCTTTTTGTGTGATAGTTTGGTTGTTATACTCTTAAAGTTGTGTCCAGAAAAGTCCCGGTGGATGTATGTATAGTGTCAGGTTGAAAGAAAATGTCACAACTCAGCACTGTAATTGGGGTATTTATATCCTTTTTAGATATTGGGTGTATGATTGCTAGCACTCAGAGAGCTTACAGCAAAAATGGCAGTAGGTGTTTGCTGCCATTGTGTCAGAGATGTCTTTAGAGGCCATTTTTGTGGCGTGATGTTTTAAGAAGACTTATTTCTCTAATTTATGATTTATTTACCGAATGAATATAGACAAATGAACAAAGACGCTATTTTAAGATAAAAGAAAATGCAGGAATCCTCTCCGAAGCATGGTCCAATTTTTTTATTCCGTTTATTGCTGTCATTTTTATCTTCAATTTTATGCTGGATTATATCCCCTGTAATCACTCAGTATGTTTATGTGTGTGTATGTGCTGTATGTGTGTGAATGTGTGAATAGGCAGAAACCCGCTGACAAAGAAGAAGCGCGAGGTTGGACATGGAAATGCCTCAGTTTAAGTACAATTAGTTGAAGTATTTAACTGCTGTGTTTTACTGTACTCATCACAGGAAAGTGTTAGTTTAGACTAGCAACACAACTCTCATTTTACAGTCAGTGTAAAATTGATTAACCTCTAGGATTTTGATTTGTATACACAATTTGTCTTTTCTCACTCATCACTTTTAAAACTTACTGTATTTGTAACTCAAGAAGTATCCAAACATAGAATGTAAACACATTTGTTCAGCCATTAAGAGCGTAAACATATTCAGCTCACATCGCGATACATGATATATATCTCAATAATTGAAAATCGCGGTATTAATATTGCGACAACATTCTTGCGATAACAATTTGTACTTTCACAAAATATTACCACAATTAGATTTTTGATAAATAATCATCAGTGATGTGGATATAATGACTAAGTGGGTAGAGAGAAGTATTAAAACAAGTAAAACAGTCAGAAAATGACTTACTTACTTTGTCTACTTGCCATATCAAGTCGAGTCCGATATGCGATATATTGGTTTGCTGATATTATCGGCTGATGTTGGCCTATCACAGACAATATATTTCTTTTAAGAGATTGTAATGCAGAAAAAGATATATGTGGTAATTTATAATTATTACATTTTTCTGTGAAGTTCACTGTCATTGCACTGATGTCATTTTGGACAATAAAGTTTATTGTTAAACTGAAAAACATCTGTCTGTTACTTGTCTTTGTCACAAGTGTTTCATGACCTCATTCGAGGGATCATTGTCGAATATTTGGCAGAAATATTGAAATCTGAATTTTTTACTCCCTAATATCGGTATTAGCAACAAAATATTGAGTATCGGACTCTAATATAAAGATGTATTCTCTTATCACGATCCTGATTTAATATGGATGCACTGCCCAGCATTACATTATGATACACCATGCAGTTTGTTCAGCGGAAGGAAACCTACAGTCTGGTATATAAAATTAGTAGCCGCGATCATAATGTCGAAGAAGAATTGGGTTTTAAATTGTTATTATATTAAAGTATCGACTCTCCTGCGTCGTGATTTAATCTAAGATTGAAAAATGTATTTTTTTTCTCCGAGAGATCTTTAAGTATCGTCTTTTATTTATTAAGATAGACTGAGCAGACGTGCAGCACGCCTGTTGTTAAAATGGCAGATGTCCAGTTTAGTTTTTTGCTCTTATATAAAAGGCACCTTCACTCGAGCAGCAGTGTGTCTGTGTCAAGTTCACTTTGAGCCTTTTAAAATTAGTCTCTCTTATTCACGCTCCCGCCAGTCGTTCATGAGATTTGAAACGATGACCTCATGACTTCACACATGCCTCTCGCGCCTCCGGGCGAGCTTCTTCTTCTTCTTCTATTATATTTTATTTGGCTTGCTGGCACCACCTTGTAGCCTGTTTTATTGGACATGTCCTTCAGCACCATGTTTAGCAGTCTCCTCCCCTAAACACATAAAATTCCTTTATGTTCCTATTACTTGAGTTTATGAAGAGCGTCTTCGGCTCCCCTCCCTGCTGATAAGATCATATTGATAGATTGATATTGGGAGAGCTGCAGTGTGATAAAGGCGCGGAGGTTAAGAGCTTCTTGGATAGTTTAACCTTGATAAAACAGTTGTTTCAGTGAGGCTGATTTTGCCCCATCCGTCTTCATCCGTCAGGGCCCCGCTGAAGTATGCAAATGAAGGCAGTAGAGGGAAGCGCCGTGTGCGGTTAAATGGGGCGTTGCGAATGTGCGGTGTACCGCGCCGACGGGGTGATACTACTTACTGTCCAAATTTAGTGTGTCTCTTCTGAAACATCCTCCCCCCCCACCTCCTCTCTCTTCCTTTTTGTCTGCATTTCAAGAATATATAGAGCCCCGAGAGGAACTGTGGCCTCTCGTAAAATGATTACAGCTGTGGCAGCAGCAAAGCACTTTACGCTCGTACATGTGTTTGTGCAGATTTTAATGTTTTGGAGCAGGAATTTAGTGACTGCGGGACAGTGTGTTATCCTTTTTATTTGTGTCTGTGTGTGCGCGCGCTATCTGTATTTACATGTTGCAGCCTGTTTTATTGCACATACATTTTCGAATATGGCTGTTTATTGCGCTAATTAGTGAGTCTGGAGGTGTGAGGGTAATAATCTTTATGATAATAACTGTTTATGCCTTAACACTGCTCTCCATTCACGGTTTACGTTGCTCGGGCAGCTTCATTTGCCTGATTGGTTTTGTACCTACTCAGCAGCATTAGGGATGTTTTTTTTATGCGAGTGTGTGTGCGTTTGATTCTCTCATTTATCTCATGTGTCGGCATATTGATTGATTCCCCCGCTCACTCATTATTTTGTTCTGTTCTTCACAACTCATTTTCAGAGAGGGGGCCAGCGCCGAGGCCAGAAACAGATACCGTGTCTCTTCTCTAGCCACCACACACATAAAGCTGTCAATCAGGAGCTTTCCTGGCTGCCCTTTGTTATGGAACGCCAGCTCTGTGGGTGGGTCCTCCTGGGTGATAGATGGCTCCGAGAGCCTATCGGACTGCAAGGAGCATCCATCTCTGTCTGGAGCCTGTTAAACAAGCTTGGGAAAGCAGCCATGTAGTCCTAACCACCACTGGCCTCCACTAAAAAACCCCATTAACATTAATGAAGGATAGCTTTAAAAGTTCTTCAGTAATAGGCTTGAATTGGATTTATGAGTCAGATAGTTTGCCAGAGAGTACGTCATGAAAAATGCCACTGGCGGATAAATGGAAATGAGCATTTGAAAGGTCTTGGGACAGTGTTTCAGCAAGGTTTTCAGAAACCTTTTTTTTTTCTCTATCTTGCCCCTCAATCATTTTCCCTCCAGGTTCAAATCAAGCTTGAGAGTGGCTGTGAGCGGGAGAAGCAAGGTGTTTGATGCTTTAAGTGACTGCAAAGATAAAGCTGCTCATCTTACGCACAGTGCCGCTGCTTCTAGAGAGAAAAAAAAAAACAAGTTCTTAATACTTTTTTTTAAAGGCCTTTCATTCCAGGTGGCACTGGCCATTTCAATATCTTGGAACTACCACTTTACCTGTCTGCAAGGTCCCTATAGATGGCTGATGTGAAACTGCCATTAGCCAGCCAATTCCTCAGCCACAGATTACTGTGCCAGTACGTAGTAATCACAATGTTGAAAAAGGTCTGATTGCACTCCATCCAACCTACAAAGTGTGGCTTAAATGGGTTTTTCGAAGGTCTGCAGTTGGTTGTTGGTGTGTCATCATAGTGCATTAGGACTGTCAGAGGCAAAATGGCAGTTTTTTTGAAACCTTTCATTTCGTGTGAATGTTAAAAGGATGCAGAAATACACTCAGATTTCGAGGGAAACAAGGCCTCGTGAGATTGTGCCTACGAGCTGCAACGCGTAGGACCATTCGACGCTTCCATTGAAAAAATACTTCTTTTAATTATTACAGATTTGATGCAACCCCCTCCTTTCTCTCTTTCTTCTTCTTCTTCTTCTCTCCTCCTCCTCCTCCTCCAATCTCGCGGCTAGTCTGCTCCCCGCTAACCTCTGATGTCATTAGCGTTGGAGGGAGGCTGAAGGGAGACAGGGGTTGCTATTCTTAATGAATTCCACTGTGTCTTTGCACTCCCCCACCTAGTTAACCCTACCTCCCCCCACCTCCAGTGCTCAAGGTGTCAAATTAGAGCAGCTGGAAAAAGGGGAGAACACGGAGATGGACAAGGTACATCTCACCCCCACCCTCATTTCCTCACTCTCCTTCAAAGCACCTCATATAACACGGTATTCATGAATAGTATCCATGTAACAACTATGCAAAGATGGTGGGATGCACTCCACTTGTTCACTTTCATGATTAAGTAGCTGCAGATTATAAATTGTTACTCTTGCGGTGATGTGCACTGAAAACAGAGTTGAAGGAAGGATTACCATCAGGTACTTTCACTACAGTACAGCATCAAGTACCAATACTGCACTACAAAGGTACTCAGTCAAGTATGTTGTACGTTATGTTTTCGTTCCGTTGGTTGGTTTGTCAGCAGAATTACGGAAAAACTACTGAATGGATTTCCACAAAACGTGGTTGGAGGAGGGGTCTCGACGCAGAATAGACCCAAAAAACTTTTGGTGCTGAAAGACAAGGATCCAGACATTTTTTTCTCACTTTCTTTAACATTGCAAGACAGGGCGTTTCTTGACATTTCGTGAATTTCTCAGGGAATATCGCATTGGATCTTGATTTTAAAAAATTAGGCGATTTAGGTGGCTGGTATCTGTGATGATGAGTGAGTGAGTACGATTTGATGACAATCAGAATCTGTATCAAGCAGATTTAAAGATGATTTATTTGATACTGGATCAGGCTTGATTGAATTAAAGGGGATTGTTTGGTCTTGGCGGAGGTATGCACTCTAGTTACTGGTGGATAAATAAGTAAGCAGCAATTACATGTTGCAGCTGGTCGAGTTGGAGCTAATTTTATCTATTTTATTTATATACTGCCGTACAACTGAATTTGTTCTCAGCCTTTCTCGGCTTGTAACCTTTAAAATGAAGAATGTGACTTCTTCTTTGACACATGTTGCTTATGCACTTCAACTAAAGAGAGATTCGTTAGTATGTATGGTCAGTGTTTCACAAAATAGATTAGATAAGCGTCAGTATGAATTAATATACATTCATGAAGCTTTTTTATCACATGTATCATCTCAGGACCCTTTAAAGTTATCCTGTGACTCTCTGACCATTGACCTGCTGTACAACAGTGTATTATATTTAACATGCTGGTTAAAGCTTTATGTACAAAGTAACTAGTAACTATAGGTGTCATGATAAATGTGGTGGAATGGACATTTATGATATTAGCAATATTAAAATGCAGTGCAGCATGAATGTAATAAAATAGGTATATTGAAATACTCAAGTACTGTAGAAGTAGCTCAGAATAGTACTTGAGTACACTGTAAATTTAAAAAGTTGAATTTACTTGAAGAAGGTCAGGAAACCTTTACCGACAACCGATAGAATAAAGAAAGTAGAGCTAAAAAGTTTCAACAACTTCAAATTATAAGTCTACTTTACTTACTACTGTTTCCTCGATCGCAGATTTTACAGTGAAGTTACCTTCTGTGATTTTTAGTGAATTTCGTATCGAGCTGCAGTAATTAATCCAGCTTCTAAGAAAATTCCTGCAAACAGTAAACTGATTTAAATGTAGTAAAAAGACATTTGATGTCATCTTGGACCTCATCTTGGCGAAACACAGATAGACCTTTTTGACCATCTTCTGACATTTAATGGCTCAAACAACTAATCGATTTATTAAGAAAATAATCAGATTTATTGGCAGTGAAGATAATCGTTAAATGCTGCCTTTATAAATTAAGTGATATCATTTTGTAATTTCCCATCCAGCTGACCAACCGGTCCTCCAGTCTCATTTGTAACCCACAAAACATGATTTTCAGTTGGAGCTGAGGTCCAAAACTTGTCAAAGATACCAAACATGTCTGCTGGAATTTGGGGAAAATGTGAATAAAAGATGCAGAAGACACGAAGAATATTTTAAAATGTTAAAACAGTGCAGCCGTGACAAACCGTATGAAAGTTGGGTTCATCATAATAATCATATAACTTCAATTTAGAGATGGAGCAAACTGTTGCAGAATATGTATGTTACTGTCTGAATTAAAGGTGCTTCAGGGGAAACATAAGGGGAGAAGTTGACCTCAGCTTACCTCGTCTGACTTCCTTCTGTCCTCAGAAGTCGTGTCGACAGTCTCCAGCGAGGAGGGCATTAGCAGAGCAGTAGCGGTAGTGACAGTGATAACATATCGGATGCCTTTGTAGTTCTGCAGGAAACGTCTCAATGTGATGTCACATCCTCTCCGTTTGGCCGCTGATTCTCAGAAATGAGAAAAACACGCCGCCCCGGCCCGATAGGCGCGAAGAAGATGCGGGCTACGTCGCCGGTGGCAGTTTTTAACGATGTTAAAGTGTTTCGGGGTGGATTTCTCCTTTGAGCCGAGCAGAGTTGTTGTTGTCTACTTCACCCGGCGTTAACGGTTGATAGTCCTGACTCAACAGAGAGCCGGCATCCCCCCGTGGCTGTGCTTACTCACTCCTGAGCCCGGCGTTTAGTTTTCCTTGGCAGACCCAGGCCACAGCTCATTAGACTAAGAGAATGTGCCTGCCTTAATTAATGATATGTAAATATCCTTGAATTGGCCACATTTGCATATTAAGAGAGATTTGTGGAATCTGTGGAGTAATATATTTTAATTAGGGATTAATTAAAAATAATGGGAATTTCATTTCGCCTGGCAGGTTGTGTTTGGTGTGAAGCGTGCGCCGGGGCCCAATCTTTGAACGCCGAGGCTGCAACCAACATGTGAAGGAAGCTCTGCTCTTCCACCTGCTATCTGTGCTGCATACAAACATGTACGCGTGTGCCCTCAAACACACACACACACACACACACACACACACACACACACACACACACACACGCTCTGGCATCACATTCCTTGAGATGCCAGAGCCTTCCCAGGGGGTCTCCACAAAAGGCTGTAGCTTTGAAAAGCGGGTGAGGAGGAGGAGGAGGGGGAGGAGGAGGAGGAGGAGGAGGGCAGGGGGAAGGAAGGGGATCCAGCTTGAACACCCACAATATGTTTTTTGGGGATGCTCCCAGTTTGGCTCGATTTCATCTCCTCTCATCTTTCTGTTTTTTTAATTTTTTTTTAATTTTTTAATCCGTGTAGTTGGGGAATGGCTCTCAGACACGGAACACTAGTTATGTTGGCAATTATGTTAATGGTATGCCATTAGGCCATGATTGTGTATGAGCGGACGGGGAGAGAGGGCACGTTTTCACAGACCCGAGTCAATGTCTGCTTTGATCCACTTCTAGGAGACTCTTTGCCAAAACATTTTCCAGCACATTCTGTAGTTTTTTCCCTCATAGATCTTCAGTGTGACCGTCATGTCAGGGGTTGTTTCATTCCAGGCTATTTGTACTGGGTAATGATGTACTCGCTGTGGGTTTTTTGTTGTGTTTTTTTTTTCTCTGACGGCTGCGAAAATAAATCCGAATAGAGACAAAGAAACCATCTGTCATCGGCATCACTAATAGCACTGATAGCACGGCCACTATCACGGCATCTCCTAGGTGGAAATCATCCCCATTACCAAGCATCAAGGCTGCTTCCTGCTTCCTGATGCACCCCGCGGCAGCAGCAGCAGCATCACACACACACATGCACGCACAAACACACTCGTTTTACTCAATCTGCAAAGACGATTTTTGATGCGTTAGGTCATTTTTCAGTCCTTTTTCGTGGAGCGGAAGGACAGACATTTACTGCAAAATGTCTGTTTTTCTTCGGGCTGGGCTCAAAGCGCAGAGCTCCTTTGGCATTTGTGATGTGTCGTCAGCGCGCTGATGTTATTGATCCAGGACCTTCCGAATTCATTAGGAGATCCAGCACAACTGTGCTGCATCTTTATTTATGTTGCTGCCCCCTCCCTGGCCTGCCTCTCTCTCTCTCTCTCTCTGCCTCACTCCCTGTCTGCCTTCCTCTTTCATCCTCCATGCATTATTCTTTTATTATTCTTTTACAGCTGCCTTATCGCCCGCATTTTGGTGAGGATAAGACCTGTCATCTTTGGGTCTTGTCTGGGGAGCTGATGGGAGACTTCAAGGGGGAGGAGGAGGTGGATGCGAGGGGAAGAGAGGAGGGTGGGTGTAAAGAATGCCTGCTGTCCCCCTTTTTTCCCCCCCTGTCTGAAATGGACCTCTCTCTCTTTCTCTTTTTTCCCCTCCACCTTGCTCTCTTTCACTCTCGCTCTCGCTGTCTCTCTTTGTAATGAGAATCTCTCCCTAATTGAGGGAGCTGCAGCGAGCTGGCCGAGGGCGGCAGGGTTAGATTGTGATACTGGCTACGTGACCGTTATGCTGATAGAGGTGGCAGATCAATAATTTAGGCCCTGACCTTAATGGTGGTGTTAAAACGCTCATTCCTCTGGAGTCTGGAGGCCTTAAAGGTGCAGAGTTGGATAAAGCCACGACGCCGGGCTTCGGATGTGGAGGTGGGAGTGGGGGATGGTGGGAGAAGCAGATAAGAGGAGGAGAGGTGGAGGAAGACGGAGAGGGGAGAGTGTATTTGCAGTCGGTGTGTGAAAGGGGGGATCATGAGTGATGTTTTTCCCGCTTCTACATTCAGATGCTCACATTGTCACCAACATTCATCCTCTTAGTATCTATATGAATACCGTAAGCTTTTTTTTTTTCTCTCTTGGTATCTTGTTGTAATCCGTTCTCATAAGAAATCCTCCACCCATCCTCGCTCATGCACTGAATGCATCACCAGACACCAGAAGTGAACAAAGACTGCGGTAACGAGTGGGTTTAATCTGGTTCTGGGCTTGTCTTGTGCTCCTAGCTTAAGGCCATGCACATTGAGGATTCGGACAGCCATCGATTTGATTCTGAGGGACATTAACGTCACGGCCTCATGCGTCTCTCTCTCTCTGAATCTCTAAGACCCGACTCATTCCCTGCTGGCAGGATGCGACCATCTCAACCCCTCCCCTCCTCCTCCTTCCTCCCCACCCACCCAACCACCCTTAGGGGATGATATATTAGATATAACCAATTCAATTTTATGCAGCCAGGACAGACGCCCTGGGGACATAAACACACACATTTTTAATACACTCCTCACCAGGAAGCCCAATGCGCCAGAGCCTGCGGCTGCCCTGGGTCTCCTCTCACACTCAATTATTAATGTAACGGCCGTAGTGGCTTAATTAAATAATAAAGACAAGCTCACTGCAAAGGAATGGGCCAAGGACGAGTCAGAAAGGAGAAGTGGCTTCTCTAAATGTCTCGTGTTGACATATATGAGGATGCAGCGCGATAAATATTCAACAGTGCAATAACAAATGTCGTATCCATCACCAAATGTACATTAATGGTTAATATATCTATTTATTGGGTCAAAAAGGAAGCCATTTTCCCTCTAAATAGCTTTTTGTGAGTGGTTAGTATTTCATTTTTTTTTTTTTTTTACAGAAAGTCCTAAATAAATAAATAATTTGCGGGAGAGGTGTAGGCTTTTGGCTTCAAGTCTGCTCGTAAATCAATTGTCTTGAGAGTCGGGTCAAACAGGGGCTCGCGATACCTCAACTACATAAAAAGAATGATTTCCTCAGATTATGGATTCCTGCCACCTCAAGGGCAAGCCGGAGGAAGCACTCTGTCTCCGATGTGATGAAATGTGGCGTTATCTTTTACTTTGTTTCATTAGATTCACTGGAGATTACACACTCTATCCTCAAAGACTAGATTTTCCAGCTTTCTAAGATGAGAGATCTCTCTGGCCTCGGGGCAAAAAAATATATTTCCAGCTTCCCTCCTTTCCCCCTGCCTCGTTTCTTGGGGTTCACGTCTGTTTTAGCTTGCGATTAATTATTCAAATTCATTTTGAAACGCGGGGTTACATTTTGAGTGGCTTGTTCAAAGGAAAAAGGCAGGTTTTTTTTTTTTTTTTTTTTTTTTACTAATGGCAAGTAAGCTCTGCCATTAGATTGAAAAATAGGCCCATTGTGTGTGTTGACTTGGTGGCGTACTGCGATGAAGGATTGCGACAAACTGGAGTGTTTAAATCGGCGAATTGAAATTAATGCCCTCTCAAAGCCAGGCTTGCTGACGATACATTAAAGCTAATACTCCGGCGAGGTCGAGCAAATGTTTGTTTATATACATGAAATACGCTCGGAGAGAATGAAATGATTGGATTTCGCCCAAGTAAACACTTATATTAAAGGGAGAGGCAAAAGGAACAATTGTAATGCAATGAGGTGTGGGCGCTTTCTATGTTTATTGTTTCTTCTCTGCTTCTGAGTAGGCTCATATTTCCCGACACGTTTCATTTATTGTTTTTAATTTTCCCTCTCAGCCTCTTTTGGGCTCGTTTGCGTCCGCTGACACATCGAGACACTTTCAAAAGGTCACGTCTCAAAAGTCTGTCTTGTCACATCACTTATTCAGGGCCGGTTTTATTTATTCATGCCACTTTTTGATTTTAATAATTTAATGCAGCGAAATGTTTCTTTCATATGGCTATAAAGTGCTCGCGGAGGAGTGTTGACGTCCCCTGAAAATGTGGTTATATGGCTTCTTTGTGCGGCGCGGACAATCCTCCATGTAAAGCGTGAGCGGCCGCTGTCAGTAGCAGCTGTAATGTGTATCGATTGAAATTATCCCTCACTTCCACCGCAGCCGGAGGACCTCTCAGGTGCCGGGGCGAGGAGTGTATAAGAGGCTCTTTTTGTACTTTTTCTTTTCTCCTTTTAGAATTTAATGCCAGCGGCTGAGAGTGGTATTTATTTTCCTCAGACTCTGCTCTGCTATCCTGGAGTTGGCAGAGTGATTTTGTAGAATAGAAACATTATAGACTGTTAGTGTCAAAGTGTTAAATGTGATGTATAGAGCTGGGGGTTTCAGAGGGAGGAGGGTGGACGGAGGAGGAGGTGGAGGCGGTAAGGAGGTGAGCACTGCCAGCCATAACTGGAGCAAGGTGCTCATGGGAGAGAGGAGCCATCCACCATGTGAGGGATGGCAGGGTAATGTGGCGGGAGGTAATGGCTTTTCTCAGTCCGCTGAAACAGAGGGGAGATCATTAGGGGCCGCCGTGCCGCACCGCGCCGTCCGTTTACCCCGACTCTGCCGGCGTCTCCTGTCAGAGCAGGGATGTGGAGACACTCATTGCGTTTGTCTGTTTGCTGTGGTGCCGGCAGACAGCGTTGCTCCAAAGAGGCAAGAGTGTTTGATTATTATTTTGGGCCGTTCGTACCGGAATGGATAGACGCTGACACTTTGGCTTACAGCTGCACTCAGATATTTCCTTACCAAATGCTTCTCCAGCTGTGAAGTCGAACCAAAGAGCGAGGCCGGAGCTGATGACAAAAACAAAACTTCTTGACTTCTCCTTTGCTTTTATTTAATCTGGCGTTAATTCTGTTTCTGGTTTAAAAGATCTTAAGGTTGAAAACTTTGTTTCATCGAGGGGTTGCTTTTGACTTTGATTAATTAAAAAGATCACAGCCGTCGTCGTACATTTTATGTTACAAGCTGCAACGTAACACGTATCTTTATAGTTCAAGACTCAGTTCATAATCAAAAGGGAGATTGACTTCAGACGGAGATAGTTTGAAAAGCATGCAGACAAAAAAAAAGCCTTCAGATCTCAAAGCGAATGTCTATGGCAAAATAAAGATACCTTCTTTTATTTTCCTCGAGGTTATCGTCAGCTTTGGTCTGTGTTTGTTTGGCTTACAAATCATTACAGTGGCTGACATTTATGTCTCACTACAGTAGGTACGATGAAACGCATTGTAAACTGCAAGTTTTTATCAAAAGCTTCAAACCAAACCTTATTCTGAAAAGCTTGTGTTTCAAGCTTCACACCAACAATGTTTTGGGCTCTTTCTCCGTATGCAGCATGAATGTCTAAACTTTAATTGTACGGAAAGATGGTGGCTTTCTCGTGAGGCCATGCTAGAAATAAAGGTGTGCTTTGTGCATCAGCGAGGAGTCCAAAAAACGGTTAACAGCACTTTGAGCTGTCGGTCGATTTTTGCCCTGGTGAGCCTCCAGCCCGGCGTGACAGAGAAGATTGGACGTCATTAGGGTCCACACTCTTTCTGCTGTCTGGGGGTGTGTGAAATGGGCTCTGCTGCTGCCAAAAGCATGGACTGTTATTGTGTATGTCCATCGTGCATGTGAAATCTCAAAGAAGGGCTCGCAGCACAGACAACCAGGCCTGCATACTCATCTCGTGGTGTCATTTACCTGCACTGTACTGGTTTTCCAGATGTTTGGGGGATTTTTTTTTATACGTCCTTCTGTTATAGCTGTAGGTTGGCGACATGTCTCGAACAAGATGATCCTCCTTGTGTCGCTGTCAAGACTCATTCTCACCGTATGAAAAAAAGCCTCTGAGAAATATGATCGCTCCTGTAAAACGGACCAATTACTCCCCATTGACAACCTTCAAAACCCACTTTTATTGGCCGATTCAGCCAAATAAAACTTTATTGCACAAGCAGGAAAGGGACGCCGTCGTTTTTGCATAGCTTTTCCAAGCCCGGCGTTTATATGATCGCCGTTATTACACCTCTGTGACATTTAAACTTTATTGAACGAGACTTTAAAATCTGTAGGCAGTATATAAAAGATCGAGGAATTTATTTCTTTCAGATGGGAGGAGAGTCCCCCAACGTTTGAGGCACGAGCGGAGCAGATTGACAAGGTTTTGTTAAAGAAAGTATAGATTCTTGCATTTTTCTTGATATTTTTTGTGATTTGTTAAAGGGCTGCATCTAACAGCTTTTTTCATTATCAATTATTCTGCGATTTTCTCGCTAAAATGTCCAAAAGATGTCAGAAAAATAGTGAAAACTTCCCTCACAGTCTCTTAAAACATCACATACATACTGTCAGTGTGGAGGGTCTTTGAGAATGATCAAAATTAGGGCTGAAACAAATCATTATTGATTAAGCTTGCAGTCAATTAATCAATTCATTGTTTGGTCTTCAAATTGGAAAAAGGCACGGCACAATTTCCCACAGCCCAAGGTGACATCTTCACATCGATTGTCTTTGTCTTACTAACAGTCCAAAACCCAAATGTAGGACTCAATTATTGTCATTATTGATTAATCTGCTGGTTATTTCTCATCTGTTGGTCTATGAAATTAGAGAAAATAGTGAAATGTGTCCATCACAATTTCCTTAAATATCTTGTTTTGTCCGAAAAACAGTCCAAAACTAAAGATATTCACTTCACTATCATGTAAGAGAAAGAAAAGAGGCTAATCCTTCAAATTTAGAAGCTGAAATTGGTCTTTCTTGACGAACAAATGATCAAAATAATAGCTTTTTTTTTCCTAATAGATGAATCTGCCAGTCGTCTCACCTCTGTCTGTAATGTAAAGGTGATAAAAGGTCGCTACAGTTTAGCTCCAAGCTTTATTTAACGCCACACGTGAGCTTCCTCCTTTCAAATCACATGTATTTCCTCGACAGGCAGACAGAGAGAAACTGAAGCAGGGAAGGGAGCGGGGAGAAAGGTCCTGCCCCCCTCCTCTGTGTAATTAAAAGGGGGTGTCTGTCAGGGGCTGCTGCTGCTTTGTGTGGCCCCATATGTTTGGGCGCTGATACAGGGAGGATTATTCTGTTTGGAGGCCTGATAACAGCCTGTTTATAACCTTGGCACAGGCTGGAGCCTAATCTGGCAGCAGCACATCTCTCCCCACCTCCACCCTCCCCGAAATTTTCACAGAAAAACCATATTGGCTATTTTTTTCTCCAACCGGGGGGAAACAGTCATGATGACCCAAAAAGACTGGAGTGTTTCACCTGTATCTCTGGTTGTTAAGCTGTCAATTTAGACGTGAGTTATGTGAGGATAACTCAGATTGTGAATGTTAACAGGTGTAAAATTAGTCCAGCTTGTTTGGCTGTTTTGGATGATCCATCCATCACCGTATCCTCAGTGTGGAACATAAATACTGTACCGTTTCCTCTTCTTCCCACTTTTTCGCCGAGTTGTACAGAATCACTTCCACACTCACCTTTCCTCCCCTTCTCTGGACGTCAGTGTTCCCTTTGTCACAGAGCTCCACTTTCATTTTTAAATCTAAAGGCTGATTAGTTCAGTCTTTTGTTCTCGCTGTATATTGCCATCGTGCCGCCTTTCACATGACTGAGTGTGTGATGATTTTAATTCTGCCACTGCAAACTGCTTTGTGATTTTAAGTCCTTTGTGCTTTCCGAATTGTTTCCTCAGAGCGCCTAAATTATGCCTTTCCTTCACTAATTGCTACATGATTGATTTTATGAATTTATTAGCACTTGTTGCCCAGTATGGAGGCCGTATTATTCAGAAAATGTGAAGAAATCCGACCGGTGTATGCTGGATCAGTGTTATATTGTCAAAGACTTCAAAGTAATTCTACTAATGTGACTTAAGTTTTGTGTCAGATGACCGCTGGTGGAAAGTTGTAGAAAATTTTGAGGTACTTCTCTTTAAGTATTTCCATTTAAAGCTACTTTATACCTCTACTCATCTGCATGTAGTGATAAAAATCTGATGCGTTGTCGTAGATTTAACTACCCAACAGTATTAAGACGCAGTTAAAATTTGCTCTACCTGTAAAATATAATGCATCAATAATAATGATCCAATGAAACAGTAATATGACACTGTAAGAGACGTTCTGCAAGTTGAGACTCAACAAAACTATCCAACAAATTGTGCCTTTAAATCTTCAGTGTGGAACTTTTGTCTTCTCCAGACGATGAGAATAGTTACACAACGATGACGATGTGTGCTTTTGGCGCCTTAATCTCCGCCTGGCACCTTGTTGCTGAAGCCTACTCCATCGCTACGATGGCTCCCACATTCAGGTGTGTGGCCTAATCCAATGTCAGAAAAAACAAAACATTTAAATCCACTAGATCAGGATTATTGTTTGGATCCGCACCACACTGTACTCACTCATAGATACCAGCCACCCAAATATACCTGATCCATGGTTATTCCCTGACAAATTAACAAAAATGTCCTGTCTTGCAATGTTAAAGACAGAAATCCTTGATCCGCACCAGGAGTAAATTGGGTCCATTTTGGGCCGAGGCACCATCTGAGTTTTTACCCTCCTCGGCAGAGGAAATAAACATGTTTACAACCTTGAGCATTAAATGTTTTTTGTTTCGACAGCTAATTTTCATGTAAAGAGGTTTGATTTTTATACTTGTTTAAATTATATTAAGCTTGAAGTCATACATACATAACTAAGTGCGTGGCCTTTAAGTGACAGCTGGTTGCTAGATGTCAAGCTAGCTGTCAGCAACCAGGCTTTATTCGTCCCGCCTCAGCTCCAGGTCTTTGGAGTAACACGAAGTCGGGCTATTCCAAGATGGCGATGGCCAGAGCCACCACGCTCAGATTCACAGTCTTTTAGGAGTGTCACAATTATCTACAGTTCAGTTTTGATTTTGATTAAGAAAAACCTATTGGAGATGTGATGATGACTATGTCCATGTTTTATACAGTCAGTGCTTCAAATGCATTGCTACTAGTGTACCAGTGCAGGGAAGTCACGACACACTCCAGATCTAAAAATCTCTGATATCTTGCAAAATACAGAGAGATTTATGTGGCGGTTTTGGGCTTAATTAGCGTGGTGTGAACACATTTGGCAAGGTATAAATGAATAATTTGATTGTATCTTCCACCACTGGAGATGACTATGAATATGAACAACAGCGTATTTGCTTCTTTTGGTTTAAAATGTGGAAGAAAGAGTGAAATATTGCCCACATCCTGAATCACATAATTCCCTACAAGTCTCCTTAAAGGTCCACGTTAATAAGAAGGTTCCAACCTTGCTGATGAGTTTCCAGCGCGCTGAATAAAAGTCACCCTCGGTAATGCACTGTTCCATAGCGAGGACCCTTAACCGGCACGCTGTGGGGAGAGGGAGAGCTCGGAGTGGCAGGCAAAGAGAACTGTCAACCTGTCACATTTCTCCCTCCTCTTCCCCCTGATAAATTAAAGTTACACAGTGTGCGTGTTGTAGCAGCGGAAGGCTGTGCAGAAAGCCTGGCTCCTCAGGTCTCAGGAGATAGCTGGCAACTAGGTCAGACTGATAATGTAATCCGCTGACTGGATCCTACAGCCCACTACATCCAGAGAGAAAAGCATGACAGGAAAAAAAACCAAATGTAGAAGGAAAATAGGAACTTTCATGTGTTGTTGCGCTTCCTGAGCATTACATCGCTGGCTCTAGTTTATCAAGGAGTAATGTCCGTGCAGGAAATTCTGAGGAAATGTGCTGATAACATATCCAGCTGGTGTGTGTGTGTGTCTGAATGTGCGTCTGTGTGGTTGTGTGTGAGACTGCATACACGTGATTATTCAAAAAAAAGTGTAATCCATGTCAATATACCTCACACTCCTCACTCCTCACAGGAATCGTATTTACACGGATTCCTTTCTAACGCGTTATCTGTGCACCACATACTGCACCGCACATCCTCGACAAAATAGTGTCATGCGAGTCCGCCGGGAGAGAGTGACAAGAATAAGTTCCTGCATCAGCAAGGTGCATTTTCATTCCCATGCAGTATTCCAGAGAGGCTCTGTGGGCCCAGTGTGACAACTCTGCCTCCCTGCAGGTGTGGAAATGAAACAGGGCCTATAAATAGCCCAGGCAGCTGGGAGTAGAGCACTGTAGAGCAGGGAGGGGTGGAGGGGGGGTGGGGGTGGATTAGAGGTCCAGCTGGGGATGCAGGTGTGTAGAGGCTGACCGACAGAATACGACTGCTGTCTCACCCAGGGGGCCGGGGAGGGAGGAGAGGCTGCGGGGCTGCAGCTCCATCCACCTCGGAAAGTGAAGAACTTCAGCATTATTATAAAAATGTATGTATATATATGATAATACTGAAATACCATGGAAAACCACAGTTTGATAGTTTTGTACAACCCCCCCCAAAAAAATCCTTCCCACATGACTGATGAAAAACGTGAATGCATAGCGTGCTTCTTTGTCATCAGATGAAACAAAAAAAGGACCGAAAATAAATCTATGTAACCGCATCTTTTGTTCGGAAATGAAAGGATCTGCAGTGTTACAAAAGAAAACCTCTCTGCCTTGTCAGAAACATTTCTTTACGCTATTTAAAATGAGTTTGCTTCAGACTTGTTGCTCTGTCCTAATGTACTAAAGTGGAAAATAATAATAATAATCAAATTTTATGAATACGGACTACAGCGATACTAAGTAAGTAATGACCCAAGATAAAGATAAACACAAACCTATAGTATTTAGTTTCTTTTTCTGTCCTTGGTGGAAAATGAACGGAGGAGAATCCTGTTACGTTTGACAGTGTTTCCATGGTTTCTTCTTCTTCTTCGTCGTCGTCGTCTTCGCCTTCGTCTTTGTCCATTCAGTATCTCAGTGTCGTCTGCACAGGTTTAAAACATAGACTCAACATGAAACAAATTGAACAAACAACATTTTTTATTATTTATAAGTGCGTATTAAAATCCAGTGGAAGAATGGAACTATGTACAGTATATGTACTCAAGTACGGTGTCAGTGTGGCGTCAGTACTTTTACTCAAATAAAGGATCTGAATACTTCTTCCACCACTGTTGTCATCAGTGTACAGTGGTATGGAGGGTATTAGGTTACTGTGATGACACTAAGGTTAGAGTATTTGTAAAGAATCAGCTGTTTAAACACATCGTTGTGCATTTAAGGTGATTTCGTCTGGTAATGTTGCGGTTTGATCATATTTGCGGTTTCAGAGACTTGTCCTTATGAACGTGCGGCATGTATTTTATTGATCTTTCAACACAGTGGGACAGGTACATCCCTGCCTCTGCATTATTCACCATATTGACAGAGCTGACCACAGCTTTGATGCAAGTGCCACATGTCTTTACATTGGTTGAAATGAGCTCTCATGTTGGATAAACTAGATGCCTGCCACCTGCAGAAGAGCAAAGTGTACAGAAGTATCCCCTGATTCTTGAAAACATATACCAGAATGAACCGAACGTAGAGTTTGTCAGTAAAGACACTATGAGTTTGGCCCGTTTCAGCAGTTGTGTGTTTGAAGTGACCGCGTGCAGTGTGAGCGTTGACTGTTCCCTTATCACCCTTTCAGATAAGGGTGTCGTCACAGTGACCCGGGTTAAACCCACATTGATTTTTGACCTGAACGGGTCAGCCTGTGCTTTTGTGAAGTGAAATCTATGGAGCTGCAACTGCAGACTCAAGTGAACAGTGTATTAACCTGTGACAGAAGCAGTAAAAAAAAATGGGTCACACGTTGGTTGATTGATTGGTTGAACATGTGCTCAGTAGTCCCACACGGTTCTCTTATTTGAATGGGGTATTAGTGTTTCTGGCATGTGCTGCTGATGCCACAGGGCTGTCTGCATAGTATAGTAGTATTCAGCGTTACAGAGAGCTGCCTTGTCTTTATTTTTCAAGATCAAGCTTCAGCTTTTAGGGCAGAAAATGCTGCTTTCATTCCCCAACGGATGACTCGATATGCTTTTCATGTAAATGACGTCTAGCACTTGGTGTTTGCATTAATGCATTAATTCCTCCAGTACTATATGCTTTTTTTAGCTGGAGGCGAAATGACACATTCTCATCAAAAACACACACTACTCCCCCGCTCGCAGTCCCACTCCGCTCAGACACACAGACACACATTTGAGCATTGATTGACAGCAGGAGCTCCAGCTGACCCAGTATTCTGCTACAGTGGGACGATCCCACAGGCCTGTGATTAATGACTAGGCTTTATCCGCTAGTGGTGTGGTAGGCCTGCCAGCCAGGCCACTTAGACTGCCTGGACCACTACCTCTGCTGTAAACACACTCTCTCTTTCTCTGCCTCTGTGTTTCTCTATGGCGCTCTCTCTCTGCCCTCAGGCGTTGCATTGTCATATTCATTGGTACAGCTCTAAATCTTTGTCCCAAGCTGACCCCCCTCCAACACACACACACACACACACACACACACACGCACACACACACACACACACACATGCATGCATTCATACAGCGTCAGCGGGAACTTTTTGCTTTTGCCCTCATGATGCTGCAGCTTCTCATTACAAGTGATAGTCAAATTTTATTTGCATCATTTGCGCATTAGGTCAGTCTCAGTGGTGTTTTTAAGCGCTCTCTTTTGTTTATGTAAAATTTCTGGCACAGTTGTTTTTTATCCGTGACAAACGTCACCTATCTGGGAAAACAAAGATGTCTGACCAAGACATATCTCTGTAGTGTCTGAATCAGAGCTGGTCTCACTAATGAACAGTGATCCCTCACGTTGTTTTTCTCTCCTGACAGCTGGGGGCACACTGAGCATCACTCGTCTTCTGAGCAAAACAGTAAAACCTCGCAGGGATTTCCGTACAGTTGTGACAGCGTCCGAACAAAGTGCACACGCAGCAAAACAAAGTCGATTTGACTTAGCGTGCCTTGATGGGGATGGGAAGCTCCCTGATAAATGCAGGGAGAGACTGTATTTCCTCCAGGAGCAAATCTCTCAAGTGCTACAATATTAATGGGCCCTCAAAGCCTATCAAGCATTTGGATGGCAGCGGTCCACCTGCCAGATCCTGCGCTGCAACTTTGTGCTGATGTTAGGAGCCGCTTTTGGCTTGTGTTTGGGTGTCCAGTACATGACAAGTGTGGATTTAATCTGGAATATTTTAACCTGGATTACTACTTGATTACCTGATTGATCGTTTAACGCAATGCCCCAAACATTCGCTGGTCCAACCTGCAGAAATGTGAGGATTTGTTGCTTTTCTCTGCTTGGCATCCTTAAAACTAGAATATCTTAATTATGGTGGCTATATATTTTTTATTTTCTCACAACGTAACAAAACTGGAGCCTAAATTATTGGTGAATTTAAGTCTGAGTTGTTCTTCTGTTCCTCTTAAACGTGAGGATTTGATACTTTTCTGTGTCATATATGATAGTAAACCTAATATCTTTGTGCTGTGGGCTCTGAGCAATTATAACTCTTTATTATTTTAGCAGATCTCCATGAGCTGTGTTGAAGTGTTAGGTGGGGTCAAAACAAGGGCAATAAAAAAGACAATAAACAAAGTTACACTGTGTCAACAATAGAGCACAATACCAGCAAGAGAACCAACTTAACACATGAAACTGTAAACAGAAGCAAAAACAGAAAAGGAAAAAAGGACAGGCTTTGACATTTTGAAGACAAAATAATTCATATTTTGAGATGGTAATTTGCAGATTTACCAGTAATTGAATAAATGGAATTCAATAATCCAATACGAATATTTTGGGATTTATCAATAATCAAATCAAAGCAATAAACATTTGCAGCTCTATTTTTTTTTTCCTTCCTGGAATGTCATTCTGCAGAGACCCACCACAGTGGCTGATATTTTTAGCTTTTCCATGGTTTGTCATGGGACAACAAAAGTGCCCTTTGTAGTTTTGTGGGAGTGTGATCTGAACTTGTGGGAGGCTGCAGGGCTTCTGCTGTGTGACAGCCATGAGGGAAGCTCAAGAATCTGCCAGTTATCTTCCCGGAGTTACTCTCCAAAATGAAGGAACAGCGCAGGAACGTCACTGCTCAACCAACCAACTCCTGAGCAGCTGAGAAGAACACAAGATTAACATTTATCACAGCTGACATTACCTGTCAATTAAACTCATGTTGCTCATCTACTTATACATAGATGCTCAGTTTGGATGGTATCTATATATAGAAAAGACAATGGGATCATATCTATTTACAGAAGAGGCATTGGCATATGGCTAACATTATTATCATGCCATTCAAAGCACTCAGTGACCACTTGTGCTTTATGGAGAGGAGCATTGTCATCATGGACGATATTGCTCCCAGTGGAGATGCAATGCATCATGGGATAATCTAAGTAACCACTCCGAATCTTTTTTAATAGTATAGTACAGGCTGAGCCATGTGACTCTGAATGGACTCCATGATAATAATAATGAAGGAGCAGCGTCTCCGTGTGTCTCTGTGTTTCATACCGCAACATCGTGGGAGTAATTTTGTCCACAAACTGCGAGCCAGGTTTCTTTTCTAGCGACGTTGTGTAAAATGCATGTTCACATGTTGTTGAGTGAAGCCGAGCACAGCGAAGCAGAACCAGCAGCACTATTGTCTATAAGCGGCCATATGGTGGGTGTCCTTGCGTGGTAGCTTTAGGGAGCCTTTCTCCCTGAGATGAGACAATTTTGTTCAGAAATGAACCTCCTCTCTCAGCCACTCGTGTTCATCAGACCCTGCCCCATCACCCACCTCTGAGATCACTCAGTGTGTCACCGGTCCCGCCAGAGCAACGATGGCGACCCGGACGTCCCAGGTAGACCCGAACAACCTCTGTCACGTCGTCTCTGTGACTCCCCCTTGTCAAAAAGCCCACCCCTACTTGTCTAGCCCTGCTCCGTGCCTCCAGATGTGGCTTAATTTACTGCGACTCTGCTAATTGCTGTAATTAAGGATTAATTACTGTTAATTACCTTCGCATAAACTCATCACCAGTCAAAGAGCGGAGCCTTATGAAATGTGCCATGCACAGGAACACACACCGCGGGGACTTGAGGAGGATTGTGTTGCTGGACCTCTTGTTTCATGACTTGTCCTGGTGCGTGGGGAGGGCTTGTAGGCCAACAGTTAGGGCAGGATGCTAACTGTCATGGACCATCTCCTCCTGGCTCCGGATGCTTCACACGTCACCTCCTCACCAACTGGTGACCGGGACAGCAACACTACGCTGGCTGTCATTTCATTAGTAGCTGGCATTTATTTGCTGAAAAGTAGATGACAAATTTGAGACATTCGTGAAATGTTGTAAGATGTTGTAAAATTTTAAGTTGTTTTATAGCAAATAGACTAAATACAACTAATACTAACCTGTCTAGCTTTAAACTGTAAAACTTGTTGGGCAATGACTGAAATGTTCCTCTGGAATCTCTTGTAGAAAACTTGTCGTGTCAGAGTCCTGGCCACTTATTCTTTCATCAAATCTAAATAAAGCTTTGCTAAGTTTAGCCTGCATTTTTAGACACAGTGCACTGATTTAGGCAGTTATGGTTAAGTGATTAAAGGTTCTGTACTAAATCAATTTTATGCTCCACAGGCCTTTTAAAATTTGGTATCCAAACCAAAACTCCGTCATTATATTGCCACTAGTATGAAGAGATTTGAAACAAGTGGTCTCATGGTGGCTCTCGGGCCTTTAGAGGCCAGGGTACGCTTTAAACAAAAACTAATTCGTGTCACGTTTTGTGCAGCCGTGTCGGAAAGTGAAAGGGTTTTATACACAGAAAACGTGACAGAAATAGGTCTGTGAAAGACGGATTAAGGGAGAAGTTCACCTCCACATGCCAGGCTGACGGCTGTGTAAAGTTTTTGGACGCAGCTCCTCCAATTTTGATGTCAGAAATGTGTGAAAGGGAGTTTCCAGAGCCGATTGGTCAACCAACAACTCGCCCCTTAAAACTCTGATGGTGTAGTTGCACAAGAGGTCCTTGTTTGTCAATGCCCTCTGGAGCAACACATAAATGCACTTTCTGATCTATTCCCGTAATTTGGGTTCGCCTTCCCAAAACCATTGAAAATCACATGTGAAAAAAAAATTGGATTGGATTTTGATGGTGATGATAAAAGTTAAACGACTTGGTTAGCTTAGCTTTGTTAAGGTTACTGAACTGAACTAAGGTTCGGGTTGACCACTTCAGTCACCCCGACCTCCTTGTACGCAAACTTGGTCGCTCTATAACACCCTCACCTGACCTCCTCCTTTGCTTGGGTCGTAATTGCTACAGCCGTTGTAACTTCTTTGTCTGATTTAAGGACAAGTTAATCTTTCTTCTGTTGTAGGCAGACCGGCCTTTTCGTTATCACGATTACTTTTTGCTTTTAAGTGTAAGTAACCCTTTTATATTTTGCCCCTACATTCTGTTCCCCTCTTCCTTAACCCCAGGTATAATTTAAATAGTTACTCCCCTCATCCCTCGGCCATTCGGGGACGTAACACTGCTGTTGTTCTTATGGGAGGACAGTCTTGAGTTGCATGTTCTGGACCTTTATTGCTTTATTCCTCCGTTCATCTCTACTGTGAAATAAAGGCAAAACACACCTTAAAAAAATGCACGTATAACAATATGCACCCCTGCCCAGGCTTTATTAAAAGTGGCCCGTCATTTGTGTACTGTGTTGGCTCCATAGAGATGTCTTTGTCTGTCTGCTAGCAGGCCGACTGTGCAGCTTGCTCCTCCACAAGCTCGTGACTTCTCCTCAGTTATTCAGCCACTCGGGTTTCCAGTGCAGCCTGGAGCTGTTAAAATTGCACTGGCTGAGCATGAGTTTGATTCAATCAAGAAGATATATATTTTAAGACACCTTAAGAAAGACTGACAGCCAGGGGGCTAATGTATTGCCTATTTTGAATAATGAATTATTTTAATGAAGGCTTTTAAATGGGAGTGCTCCGTGTTGGTGGCAGGGCGGTGTTCTGAATGGTCTTCTCCTCTGGCGCTGGCTGCCTCATTATCAGGCCAGCCCCTCAGGCCTCAAACTGGCCTGCTTAAGCCTCAGATGATGACGATAATTACCGTTATTAGGAGTAGCTGCAGGGGGAACTTGTTCTGAAAAACACCAAGCTGAGTTCTTGCCTCGCTCGCCGCCGCCACTACTGCCGCATGAGAAACTACCGATCGCCAGTGGAGAAAGCCAGAGAGAGAGAGAGAGAGAGACAGAGGGGAAAAAAAGGAGGGGATGAGGGGAGCGGCCACCAAATCCGCCTAATGTGACGCCTGTCAGCTCGTCTCCCACCAGCTGTCACCTCCCAAATGCACTGGGGTTCATTTTTTTAATTGACACCTCGCTTTCCTATTCCATTTCTATTTTTCGCCTTTCATTCTCCCTCCATCACTCTCTTCCCTCCTCGCCTGAACCATCCACATCTCCTCGTCGCTGCCTGTCCCTCCAGTATTTCTTTGGTGTTTTTCCTTGTCCTTGGTATCCCCCCCCCCATCCCCTCCCCAAACCGGTGTCAGATACAAAACCCCAGCTCTGCCCCCTTTCTGCACATGATACTCGAGATAGCTGATAAAACATAAAGCTGTTTTAGAGGTACTTTATGACTATGCCCTTGTGTACTGAGGCTGTACAGCTTCCCATTATCCGGTGATGGAGGGAACATTTTGGGCCTGAGAAAGTTTCCCATGAGTTCAGGGATGGATCACAAATCTAGCTTTCAGCTCACAAAACACAACATTTTAAAAACGATGTAAACAACACAATATTAAGAATATAACAGTAGCTTTCACGCCGTAGACTTAAGCTATAGTTAGTAATTTCATAATGATTGTGTGTTTCTTTATTGCAGCCCAGATTCAATTCAGCAGAAATGACCACATATACAGTAAATTGGATATAATGCAACATAATATTCATTTAGTGCTCTCAGTAATGATAATAGCATTGCTTAGCACTGTAGTTAACTTCTACTATGTGTGGCAATTTATGAAATATGGCACAATGATGCGTTTTATGGTGATTGCTTTATTAGTAGGGGGCTGAGTTTTTAACCTCAACGCTTTTTGGTACCAACTGAAATGTCTGTAGCACTCAGTACAAAAAGTGTCACTGGGTGCTGAGCTGGTTGAGAATAAATTGATTTTAATTATTGTAAATTTCTTGCAAAATTGCCAGACATTACACGATCTGTTGTTTGGACAAATCAGACAATTTGTTTACAATTTATATACTAAATGGCCGATGCATTAACTAGAAAATAATCAGCTGATTAATCAATAATGGAAATAAGCGTTAGTTGAAGCCCTTTTCTTAAAGTCGCAGTTTCTGGTTTAAATCGTAGTTTTAGCCTTTCAAATTAAAACACTTTGCTTTCATGGTCGCTGAAAATGTCTGGTTAATAAAGCGTGGCGTTCTGGTGAAGGGTTGTGAGATGTGTTTTAATCCTGATGACCTGAAGGCCACACTGTTCTTCACCTCGGTGTGTCCGTGCGCTCTCAGAGTAAGAACTTGTTCACTCTTAATTTCACTTTATTTGGGTCCAGCTGCTTGCGTTTGGACAACATTATAAAGGCGGACACTGACTTTGCACGTCGTCTGTTGCTTACTGCTGCACATGTACATAAAGTTGTATAAAAGCTTTTGTGGCTTTAAAGAAAGCATGCGAGAAGTGTAACAAATGAGTGGGGTTCGGAGTTGAGACTTGAGACTAGCGGCTGTGCTAGTAGCGGTTACATCAGCTGCTGCTAGCACAACGCACCCAAATCTCCAACCAAACTGTGGGCAGTCGTGTTGCATTATGCATAACAGCAAATTAGACACCTTTTTAGTGCCGACCAGTTGATTTTCGTAGCATACTTTAACGTGCATTGTTATTCTTTTCATGTTTAAAGTCTGTAGTGCGACTCAGGCTGAAGTGAATTATGAGAGAGTGTTTGACGACCTGCAGCCAGTACTGACTACCTTACAGAACAATTTAACATAGAGAGAGCCACCTCCCTCATATGTAATGTTCGATTAACTAGCTAGCAATAGGCAACCATGCTGTTTGTCGACTACATCACCAGTGGTGGACTAACAAAGTACATTCTCACTGTGTTGACGCTAATACTTGCGTACTTTTACTTAAGTAACATTCTCAAGACGAAAAACATCAAATCAAAAAAAGGAGGATGTCTTCTCTCCCTTCCTCCCTCTGTCTCTACTTTTCCATTTCTCCTCTCCTCCTTTCTCGTCCTCTTCATCTTCTGCTCCTGGGCCTCCGTGCTCACTACTTTCTGTGTGTGTGTGTGTGTGTGTGTGTGTGTGTGATCGGCAGTGTGCCAGTTTATCCTGAGCCCCATCTTGCCTGTAGTTATACATTGTGATTAAAAGAGTCCAAATGCAATAAAACTTATTTGTTTATCGAAACAAGATGTTGTTTTGACGCAAAACGCTCCAAAAGGCTTCATTTGCGTCATAAGATCACAAAAATTTTCATCAGATAGCGAATGCCCCCGGGTCCCCCTATCTGAATTTTTTTGTTTTGTATCTTGTCATCTTTTTTCACTACTGTAGAGTTTGAAGGTCTGTCTGGAGGTGCGGAGGAATAAAACAGACGAAATCTCTGGTTCTGCTGCATCGATTTTGATCCTTTTTTTTGTTCGGTGGAGTTTGCGGAGCGCACTTTTAACACTTTTGTTGTGAGGAGCTCTTTGGGCCGGGGAACATGTCCCGTGAGTCCAACGCAAATCCAGCGTTCAGCAGATTTGGTAAAGAACATTTTAAACAACACATTAAGATTACAGCGAATGTTTTCACGGCATTACGACTTTATTGTGAGGTGTGATTAGTAACTCCGTAATGATCGTTCCTTTCTTTATTTACAGCTTTATTTACAGCGTTATTTCAGCCACATATACAGTCAACTGGATGTAATGTAACATAATATTCATTTAGCGCTCTCAGTTATGATAATAGCATTGCTTAGCACCGTAGTTTACCTCTACCGTGTGGGTCAGCACGAAACATGTAACGGCGCAGCGTCTTATGAAGACCGCTTTATTGGGCTTGTATCAAATGCAGATGAGAGCAGGAGGCTGAACTCCTTGAAGGAGCGGGGAGGGGAGGATTTGTATTAGTGATACTTGTCATGTCTGCTGTAAATCACGCTGCTTTTTTCAGGTTCCTGGGTTGTTGTTGTTTTGTCTCAGAATGCTGTGTGGCAGGGATGAATGGTGGTGATGTTACATTATCATGTGGCTGTCGCTTTCACTCCTGCTGACTGGTCTGTGACAGGCCCACACACACATGGATGTACACACACACACACGCACACACACGCACACACACACACACACACGGTTGTGTCAGGAGCAGGCCTGATTTATTAACTGCTGAAACCCTAGATGACGTGTGCCCACACAATCAATAGAGAGCACAGCCACTGCCTGCCCTTCTCCGGGGTCACGTGATGCGGACAAGAGCTAGGCGAGGAAGGACACACACGTACACACACACACACATATATATACACTACAGTGCTGAGGAGTGTATTGCATTACTGTATTGATGGGAAATGGATCCAGTCCAGCATCGGCTGCTAGCTGCCAGTCAGAGGCAAGCAGGGTAAACTTTCATCATGGCTGTCAGGGACATCACTGCTGCCTTGTTTGACCGTAAATCTTCCTAATTGTGACAGAATACTTCAACATCATTAATTAAACATGTTTTCATTTAAAAGCACTCGCAGGGCGCCCGCCTGGGTGCTCAGGGTAGCCTGCCAATGTGCATAGCTGTGTATTTTTCCTGCGTGCCTGTGTTGAGTGCTTACATTCATGCACAAAGTGTATGTTTGCGTCGTGTGTGTGTTTGTGTGTGTGTGCGTGCGTGCACCTTGATTCTCCCTGTATGAGTGGGTGGCTTAATCGTCATGTTTATTTACACTCCCGTTGTCTGCAAACAGCAGGCAGTGTGGCGATGGGTATGAGCCAGCTCTTAAGGAAGTAAAACAGCAGAAATTAATTTTGTCAATAAGCAAAACAAAGGCTTATTCTTAGAATTCCATTCATTATTCAGGAATTGTTTTGTGACGCGCGTTCAGTTTTCAGCCCTTTTGGGTTTAGTGGCCCACATCTCGGGGAAGGAATTATACAAGAGCGTGCACAAAGGGGGGGAGGAGGGGAAGAAGAGAGGAGGAAGGGAGGGAGGGTGGGAGGAAGCGACAGAGAGGGGAATTGCGTCCTCTCATTGTTCAATTAAGTCTGTCGGTAATGATCAAGATTAGATGATGGCCATCTTCCTTTTATAGATACTAATCTGTGACTGTCCGTGGAATCAGGGAATCGCAGCAGAGCAGTATGGACCGATGCTTTTGTCGCTACAATAGACTAGAAAGTGCATTTAAAAGGTTTTTCCGTGTGATGTACCGTAATAGAGGTCACTTCCCTCCGTCAGGTGATTATGTTAATGTATAGGCCATGGTTGCAGAGTTCACAAAGAGCACACATCGAGGTCTAATCGATTTCATTGCTATTACCGAACAGAAATAAATAAAGCTGATGGCTGTGGTTAGGGTAATTATGCCACAGCACAGTGAATTGTTTGATTTTCCTTATTAATTGTATTTATTTAATCCATTTCATGCTTTTACTTGTGCACTCGGGGACTCGGAGGGAATGAATAAATCACTCTTAGGCTCATTAGATTCCCCCTCTGGTTGGGATGTGCCACTATTTTGTCAGAATTAAATTGGCGAGTGTTATAATTTCCCGCTGGTGTGATTCACATGAAAAATATCCACATATCCATCTACCGGCACATGGTGCATATGCGCCCACACACACACACACACACACACACACACACATGTGCGTCTGCTCCCAATCTGAACTCCTGACCTTTTCCAGCCGTCTGATAGCCATTGACATTTGCCTCTTGAGCTGAGCTTGCTCACGTGTTGGAGCTGATGGGAATGGATGATGTTATTGCTAGAGGAGAAAAAGAGAGGGAAGGAAACAGGAGAGAGAGGTGGAGGGGGTTGGAAAAAAAAGGAGGATCAGGGTAGACAAGCTCCCATTGCGGCCCCGGGAATCCATCTGGACCGTCCACCCCCCCCTGCTCACCAGCAAAGGTCACAGGGCGACTCAGCCTTACATCCTCATTACAAAAGAGCCGCCGCTGTGACCGGAGACTGTGGGCTACAATATGGCTTCACTGCTCCGTCACACCGCCTGTCATTTACCCTCACTGTCTACAGTCATCATGGAAGAGACATTGCAGGACGTTGTATTAGATCGTCCTCCTGAAACATTTTGATAGATGCGTGGATTAAAGGTGTGTGTGAAAAATGTCGTGGCGGCAGCGTGAGCTTTGTCTTTGTCCTTGAAGACAGTGGATGGAGCTGAGGGCTGCACCTGGTCGGCTGTTTTCAGCACCTCTGAGAAAAAGGCAGGACGCTCTGCCGCCTTACCGAGGGAGCCTTCTGGTGGCAGAAAGAGGCAGGGCAGTACAGCTGATCTTTAAATAAAAACTCGTGGTGAAACATCTGTGTGTGTTTTTGTTCTCGAGAAAACACAGTCGGCAGCGTAGTTTTTTGCGCCACCTCTCAGAATATCCAGACCGCTTTTGTTTATGTGCGCACGTCAGGCGGATTTTTGTTTGTCCATCCCAGCAGGCCTGTCTTTGTTGTGTTTACACTTCACTCTCCACACCACGGGAGCTGAGCGTCAGTCGAGTGCCGGGCGCCTGTAGGTGTGTGAGTGCGTGCGGGTTCAGACCCCCAAACAAGTGTGTAAACGACCTCGGTGTCAGCTGTAAGAGCATCCTCAGTCCTGCTAAAATAAGATTAAAACGCTGCCAATGCTGCACTGATGTCGCAGGCGTGGTGTTAAAATGGTAATTTAGTGGTTGTTGTTTGATTCCTGCTCAGAGTGTGAAAATAATTAACTTCAACGATCACGAACGAAATGATTAACCTTTTATTTGTGTGTCTTCATCTTGATTCAGCTCGAATCTCCACACATGATTTATTTGAGCCAGGTGTCGCTGCATTAATATGCTGTGTCTAACGCGTGTTATTAGTTTGTTTTTCTGTTTAGACAGCACCTGACAAGATAATAAAGCCATCAGACAGAAACTAAACATAGTCTGAGCATAAGGAGAGCAATGAAAGATGAACTCTGGTGGAAGGCTGTGTTAATTTTTTTTACATGAAATGATAGCCTGAATCGATAAAATTATAGTTTTATGGTCCTGCCGAGCTGCCAGCCACTGTGAGGCTGCAGGTTTTTATGGCTCAGGCTTGAACTATCTAAACGACGGCCATATTTCAGAGAGTTCACTCGGAGAAATAGTTAAGACTCTTTCTTAATCAAAGTAAAGTTCTCGCTTTTCGGTCATTTTGAACATCCGTGTAAATCTTCTTCCCCTGTCCTCCGCAGTGCTCAGTATCCGCGGCGCCCAGGAGGAGGAGCCTCCAGATCCTCAGCTGATGCGACTGGACAACATGCTGCTGGCGGAGGGCGTGGCCGGGCCGGAGAAAGGCGGCGGGTCGGCCGCGGCGGCGGCAGCGGCAGCAGCCACAGGCGGCATCGGCGCCGACAACTCAGCAGAGCACTCGGACTACCGGGCCAAGCTGACTCAGATCCGACAAATTTACCACACGGAGCTGGAGAAGTATGAGCAGGTGGGGAGGAGGAATATAGTCGTTTACCGTCGGCTCTCATTTTCTCAGTTATTCAGCTCAGTTCCTCCTTTTGCAACAGATATTCATATTGTCATTTTATTGAAGTATATTATCTGCAAACACAAAAGTGCATCTGTAGGATTCACATATAATCACACCCAAACCTCAATTTAACCCCCATAAAATAGGAATTTGATGTGTCCACGAGCCAAGCATTGTTTTAAAACCCTTTTTTTCTGTATTTTATTTGCCAGGGTTTAACAAAATCCACGGTTTGAATCAGATTGGTCAAATTTTTTAATGTAAGAAAATGAAAAGATTTCTACTGCCTAAAATGTGCGACTTCATTTATCCTGTACTTTTGCTATATTTTATCTTATTTACACATTTGACCCCTTTTATCCCTTTTTGCTTTGTCAGTTGTTCTTCAGTCACTTATCGTAATGTGTTGACTTACGTCGCATTTTGCTTTGTTTATAAAATGAAACAGTAAGTAAACAAAATAAACAAGTAAATAAATACAAAACACTTTTCTCCAGACCAGTCTACATATTAACTAAGCACAAACACACAGCGTTTTGAATTTACAATCAGCCCCTGAATGCATCATGTAGGACGCAGTTAGTCGAGAGAAGCAGGCAGCTGTTCACAGTCCAACCTGAGCTTTAGAGACAAGAGGTAACCCGGCTTTAATTCTTATAATTTTTTTTTTCCCTTGAGACAGGGCTGCACTAGTGGGCCTCGATCTAAGCCTCGGTCTTGGTTTCACAATACTTATTATTTACTTAACAAAAGGAGAATTTAAAATTTCTCTTCTAGCATAAAAGAAATAAAATGAATAAATGCAAGAAAATAAATATTGAAACTTGTTCTCATACTTCCCCCTAGTGCCTGAGTCCTCGTGCTGTGAAAAAACATCCCGCTGAGGTAAACTGGAGACTCTAAATTTCCCAAAGTTAGGAATGTCAGAGTGAATATTATGTTTCAGTCCAAGGATTTTTTTTTCTTGCCCTTTTTCCGACACATCCTGGAACAGGCTCCATCTGTGAAGCTAAATAGGAATAAGTTGGAATAAATGATGCATTTTTTTTTTTTAACTAAGTATATCACTCACTGAAATCAGTTCGCACAGGCCAACTCATGACAAGCCAAGCTTTCAGAGATGTTATCTTCAGCAGGCAAGCAGCCATTATATCAGTCACACACCAGCTCTTTTCCAAAGACTGTAACGTCTTGTCATTCCCTCGGAAAAGAGTCAAAGCGTTCTGGGTTTGTCATCTTCTGCGAGGAAGGCTAGTCATCGCTAACTGTCACAGTCAACACACACCTGAGCATTTTTGTGTCACCGCGCCACGTACGGCGGCTCACGCGCGTGTGAGTGAGTAGTGTCTGGCGTGTGTGTGCAAGCAGAACGGCTGCTCGGTGCATCACTTTGACTGACGTAACCCTGGTGTTGACAAGCAACAGACACCTTGACTCTGAATGCAGTCAAATCCAGTGACTGATTCAGACAGAGGGAGAACGAGGTAGACTGAAAGATGGAGTGAAAAGAGAGGGAGACAGTTTAAACCTCTTGAACGTTAACGGGACTGAAAGCCTGCTGTCATTTTAGATTTCTCTTCACTTGTCACATTTTCTCTTCCATTGAAGAGAAGTCTTTTTAATATTCAGAGAGCACCGCGTGTCTCGCTGCCTCCACTGTACGACTCCGCCGCCACATTTGTTTGGCGTCGCACCGTCTGCCGCTTTAATTTAGACTGTTCCCATTACCTCCAGCGCTGCTGCTGTTACAGTGTCAGCCAGCACTGTTTCTAAGAGGCCAAGGCCTACCAGCGAAGGTGTGGCCTCTCCAGAATTCAATTTCATCCTTTTTGTTCTGTCTGAAGCCTTCATGCCTCCACGATAGTAATTCTTTTTATGAATCCTGTCTGTCTGTGCATCCAGGCGTGCAACGAGTTCACCACCCATGTGATGAACCTGCTGAGGGAGCAGTCTCGAACACGACCCATCTCGCCCAAAGAGATCGAGCGCATGGTCGGCATCATCCACCGCAAGTTCAGCTCCATCCAGATGCAGCTGAAACAGAGCACCTGCGAGGCCGTCATGATCCTGCGCTCACGCTTCCTCGACGCCAGGTCTGTGTGACTCCAACTATTTTTAAGTTTTAAAACATCTTCGTCTCCGGAGCGTTCTTTATTTTTAAGTGGTGCTTTGAATGTTTCAGCACTGAAGAATTATTGTTATTGTGCGCCAAGTATCTCTCAAGTTCTGATCAGTCTGTTTCCTTTCTCCTTCCTCCAGACGAAAGAGGAGGAACTTCAACAAACAGGCGACAGAGATCCTAAACGAGTACTTCTACTCCCACCTCAGTAATCCCTATCCCAGCGAGGAGGCCAAAGAAGAGCTGGCCAAGAAATGCAGCATCACAGTGTCACAGGTAAGCAGAATAAACAGAGCTGCAGTCTACTTGGATTGTGTGGTTAATCATTTGGTGAGGAGTAATAAATGTCACTCTGAAGCCTCGGCCAAGGCCTTGCAGGATTTGAGATTTTACTCCACCTTTGGGGTTCGCAGTGCTGCTGCTATGGTCGCTATCTGTCCAGCATGACCTCCAGTAGCTTGGATTAAGAATTATTAACAAGGGACGGTTTTATATTAAATATCAACACTGGCTCAAGTAAATCTCAGCTTTTAATCACTGAATACCAAACACTGGTAAATGTGTCATGAGCCAACGTTGGCTGAACACTAAATTTTGGTGCATTTATGTTGTTTTTTATTGTTAATTTTTACTTTTTCAATTCATCATAAATCCCTAATTTTAAGAGATTGAGTTCAGTTTGTATGTGTCTGTATATATCTGTGTATATATGTTTTATTTAATTTCATATCTGTGTGTAGACCAAAAATATATTTTCACGGTCATCTACATTGTCGGCCTACATGTCTGTAATCATGGTAACAACTGCATGACAGGGTAGCACACTTACCTTAACTGCCTGTCGAGTTTGGTTCAGGCTCGGTTACCACTGTCTCAGGCGTCATGTTCAGACAGAAACATTTGCCCCGAGCTGAACTCTAATCTGGATAAAACAGGCCAAGACTTCTTCCTCCGTGCGCCTGTCATTGTTTACAGTCCAATTAGCAACTTAAGGTGCAAGAAACAACATCTCCGCTAATATCTTTAGACAGACTAATATTTTAAAAAGCTAATAAAGACACATTTTAGTCAGTGCATTCAGCCTCGTTGGCTCTCCACACAGACCTGCATGCAACCAAAGTAAAATCTTATTTAAAAAAGTCAGAGTCAGCCGTGTGTCACACATGACCAAAACTAATAATAATGAGGAAATCAATGATGTGATAGCCACAAATACTGTCTAGAAATCATGATCCAGGCTTAGGTGTCAAGTATCAATGTTCATTTTTATCTTTCATTGTTTTGTTGGCTTGTATGTGTGTCATCTTAAATTTGCTCTAACTCGGCTCCTGTATCCTCTCATTGCTCTCTCGACAGGTATCAAACTGGTTCGGGAACAAGAGAATCCGATACAAGAAAAACATCGGCAAATTCCAAGAAGAGGCCAACATGTACGCGGCGAGGACCGCAGTCAACGCGACCAGCGTGTCGGCTCAAGGCAGCCAGGCAAACTCCCCATCCACTCCCAACTCAGCAGGTGAGCTGATCCCAGACCAGCGGATTACATTGAAACAAGCTCTGCAGATGGAGTACCTTTTTTTTTATACCAGAGTAGCCAAGACGTTCTCCTACCTGAGCCCCAACTCAGGCATTCAGTCCCTGTTGCTGTTTCGTTCAGACTAACAGGCTGAATCTCCTTAACTAACCCAGTTATATGGAGTGGCTTTCTTTCTCCTCTTGTTCCGTTTTTTCTCTTTCTTCTCTGCCTTTTTGCCGTCTGTCTCTTTCACTCATCTTCTTCCTCTCTCTCTCTCTGTCCCTGTTATTGACCTCTTGGTCTCGCGGACGTTAATTTTTTCCTGCCTCTTGTCCGGTTGACCTTGTGCATGCCATTAAGCTGCTCGGAGGGCAAGCGGAGTCTTTTGTCATATAGAGACTTTCGCAACTGTATTGGATTAGGACCGGGTGTTGAAATCAAGTTACGCCATGGTCTCTTTACATCTGGGGAGCTGGGGTCCATTAAAGGACGAAGACGATTCTTTGGGTCTTCCTGCAGATCAATTATTACTTCCTTAATGAAACACTAGCAGCACGGACGTTTAACTAGAATATAATCCATAACGGCTCGTTTAAACTGGACTTAAACAGTTTTATGATGATTATCTGTCTCATGGTTCTCGTTGGCTGATTCTTCCTTTTAAATGATGCTTCGGTGATACTTTAATGTGCATGTTCTGCATCTGTAGCATGCAGTTTGTAGAAAATGATGCTCGCTGCTCTCCCAAACTAACCCACTCAGTGCACTTTTGCTTATGCATGATCATTTTAACTCCTTTTTCTGTTCCTCTCTTCTTCCCTCTTTTCTCTCTCTCTCCTCTTATCTTTGTCCTCCTCTCCTCACTCTCTTTCTCCTCCTCCTCCTCCTCCTCCTCCTCCTCCTCTGTGTATTCTCAGGTTCTGCTGGCTCTTTTAACATGTCAAACTCCGGAGACTTGTTCATGAGTGTGCAGTCCCTCAATGGGGACTCGTACCAAGGGGGGCAGGTTGGGGCCAACATACAATCCCAGGTAGGCGCCTCTTCACGTTTATGTGGTTTTAAACCATGTGGCACTTATTTGAGTTTCCATTAC
Source organism: Pagrus pagrus (assembly GCF_965226575.1). Lineage (NCBI taxonomy): Eukaryota > Metazoa > Chordata > Actinopteri > Spariformes > Sparidae > Pagrus > Pagrus pagrus. The sequence goes on from NC_140196.1 coordinate 9,842,395, forward strand.
CGCTTTAACCATGCAGCGAGTTGTGTCGAGCTGTGTGGGGTCAGAGCGCGCCCGACCCGCCTCCAAACGGGTTGCGGTGACTGCTCACAACAGCGGCCAACCTCTGACAACCCCCCCGTCTACATGTGTTGCGATACATGTCTGTGCAGGAGACCAGAGGAAAAGACGTTTTTTTCTAAAAGTTATGAAGAATACACAAAAGTTATAGATATTGTGGTAAAAATTACCTTGGGTCACTCATACAAAAAGTACTTTAGTAAAAATCTTTAAGTATAGTACAGTATAGTACAGTATGTGTAAGTCATGGCACATTTAAACGGGATCAAAACGTTATTTGTCTCTTGCTTCTCTACCATAGATATGTTTTGTGAGATAAGGTCCCACGAGGTCCACCAGAAGGCTCATACTTCACCTCTCTGTTAGCAGCTCTGTAAGCATTGCTTCTTCAGTGGTTACTGCGGGGAAGAAGAGTATTAACAGCTGCTCCTTCTACCACAAGTCACAGCCATGGATCAGCCCGCTGTTGCTTTTAACTCATGACGAGTGCGTCATCAGTTAAAGACAAACCTTCATGGGGTTAAACCTGACGCGCCAAATAAAACCGAGTCAAGCTGAGCTAGCACATGTGCATTTAATAGCCCCAGTAGCGTCCTCCTCGTAGAACTGTTCAACCAGTGTCCAGTCTTGGAGTGCAGGAGCCCACAACCACTTGACCTCCACCGTGAAGCAGAGGTTACACTTAGCCTGAAGCTTTACATTAATGTGGAAGCCATTGTCAACCCACAGTTGAGTAGACGACTGCAGACAGTTTTGGAAACGGTGCAACACTCATCAGCGCTCCTGACAAGAGTTCACATAGCCACTGGTGCACTGTAGCTCCCTGACCTTGCCCCAGTGGACAGTGATGACCAGCGCACTGTTTTTTGAGTGCTACATCTCTCACCATAGATTAAGGAATCACCACCCGAGGTGATAGTCTCATTTGGTTTCAGAGCTTTTGGCTTCATTTCTCTCTCTCTCCCCGCATGCGGCCCTTTCTATTCAGATCAGCTCTCCGAATGCTTTAGGTCACTCATGAATATGTAAAAGGGACGACTCTTATAGGAGGTAAAGAGGTCTTCAGGGTCGGCCGTTAATTAGTGAAACTCATGTTCCTTTAAAATGTTTCTTTTTTCTTCTGTCAGAGCGGCCTCGCTCTCAGGGCTGCGCAATTAAATGAAAGCGAAAAAGAGAAAGTACAACTCCCACTCAGCTGTTCTCCTGAGTAGATTGGATTTATTTGTTGTGAAATCCGTACAGCAGGTGTGTTTTCCTGCATAACCCTGGTGGGCTCCAGACTGACTTTTTCCACTGGTTGCACTCTGGCGCCTAACTTTTATTTCGGTGCACCAGCACATAATTTAGGTGCACCCAATAATACATTTAAATTTGTATTTCATAACACATTCTGTATATGATTATAAATAGGAATAATCGGGCCATATTTTGAGGTAAAACTTTATTTGGCCACCCATGAGCTAACTTTAGCATTTAATCACTTCCTAGCTAGCTTAATATATGCCTTTCCTGTTGTGTTGTGTAACGCCATCAAACAGTAATGCAAGCTACGAAGTGGTTGGATGCTAACGTTAGCTGTTGTATACTAGAAGCTAATGGGTCATCAAATATGATGTTTTACCTCAAAAAAATGGCCTGATGTCCTGATGTCGCATGATTTTCACAATCCATCGTCTTTTCAGTTGCTGATCAATCTTTGTCAGATTCGCTATGTTTATACGTCCTGCGATCTGGAATATTGCAGTACAACAGTTGATCTTCACACCCTGAGGAGGAAATGGCCGCTGTGTGAATATGGGCGATAAAAAAAGTTTAGTCGCACTTTACAGTACTTTTAGTGCACGTGCGACAAAAACCGTCGCACGCTGGGGCCTGGAACCGGTCCAGTGAATCTGTGAAGGTTTTATAATTAAATAATGCAAGATGGGACTTCACCATAGTTTTTATTGGCAGCCATGTTGTGTGAACATTCATCACATGCTTTAGTGTCATGTGTTGTAAAAAAAAAAAAAAGTCTGCATAGTAGTAAAGTTTTTTTTGTAATGTCTGATTTTGACGTTTTATTCAACCACGACTACAAATACATCCATAATTAGTTACTTCTTGTCATTTTTCTTGTATTTTCATCTTCTGCGACATCTGTTATCAAGCTTGTAATAGCGGCCAAATCATTCAGATTCTCTGTTTGTAACCTTTTCCTGTTTACGGTACCCTTTTACTATCAGACTGACCTTTCCCTGTGCATGGCTGTCTTTGTTATCCAGAGCTTTTGTCTGACCAGGCCTTTTGTCTGTGTGTCCCCGCTGTTCCAGGTGGATACCCTTCGCCATGTTATCAGCCAGACCGGAGGATACAGTGACAGCCTCGCAGCCAGCCAGATGTACAGTCCACAGGGCATCAACGTAAGACCTGTAAACAATCTCCTTCTGTCCCTTTCTCAATGTTTTCTTTGCTGTCTGACTGTGCGATGATTCCCCAGTTGCAGGATGTGTATAATGTTGTGTAATCTGTGTGCACACTGGTATGCCACTTAGCAGAGTTTGCGGGTGTTGGGCTGTTGTCCAGCCAGTTGCCCCCCCCCCCTCCTGCTCCAGTCTTGCCCTGGGTGGCAGGCAATGAGGCAGCTACCAGGCTGGAGAAGCTGGACACGCTCCGAGCCTGTCAGAGGACATTAGCGTTAGCGAGACACCTGCAGACGACAGGAACAAGGACACAGGTGTCATCGTCCCTCCCAAAGCTGCTCTCGCGTTGGCACCATAGGACAAGTCGTACCCCTTCCAAAAGACAAAAAAAAAAAAGTTCCCAGTTGCTAATTCTTAAAATAACTCTTTAACTATGCTGTCAAAGGCTGGGCCAGTTTTCCAGGTCTTCTCGCTGGGCTGGGCAGGGCGGGACAGCCAACACTGGAGGCAGTGCGTTAGCATGTAGATCCATAGCGACAGGCGGCGCAGGGCTGAACAGAATCAATACGACAGTCACAGGGACAGAAAGAGCGGAGCTTTGGGCTAACAGTCGAAGCACATTGGTCAGATCATTTATCCACAGGAACAGCAGCACTGACAGCCAAGCCTGCAACACCCCTCGTGCTAAAATAAGAACATGGATGCATCGAGCCAGTTACAACATACAACAGGCTCGAGTGTCCGATGCATTGTGCTGGTGTGTTAGACAGACGGATGTCTTTTTACAAGAAGTGCAAATACTAACCTCCAGACTTTGTGTTTGTAGGAAGTTGGGATTAGATTTAATATGTTACTCACCATAATAAAAGCTTTTTTTTTATTTCCTTGCTCTGATACATTTTATGACATCTGGAGTCCCTGGATTGCTTCTAGTTTTTAAAGTAGCGCACCCAATACAATTTTTATCTACATTGTGTTACAAAGAGCAACATGTTTTCTCTGTTATTTGATTACCATTTATTTGATTACTGACTTGAATCTCTTGCCTCAGTGCGTCCCTGTCATGTGTTCTCCTCACACTGGAGTCGCAGAGCTAAATACCCAATGATCTTTAAAAAAAAAAAAAGCCGCTCAACAATAGGTACCACTGTTATGAAACTATTTCTTGGATCCTGAAAGACTCTTCTAACCTTTTGGGTGAAAAAATGTGGTTTGCCTCACAATAAAAAAAGAGATTTTTGACCTTTTTCCCAATTCAAACAAAATGTTAGTCAGAGATCACATCTATTCTTGCTCAAATAATGCAATGAACCAAAATGATATGTTTTATTATCAGTTGTTTTTGTATCTCTTAATGTTTCATGCAAAATATCACTAAAAACTTAAAAATAACACTTAAAAATAATTTAATGTCCTGTCTGTGTTTAACAAAAGAAATTAAGGACATACAGCAGGAACAAAAAGTCTCAGACCACTTGTCAGAATACTTTTGCATTTGTTTAGGAATGTAACACTTTCAACTTTTAATCACAAATGATAATATCAGCTCAACAATAAGAGTACAAGGTTGAATCTTCAAAATAATGTCCATGAATTTCAGAATATCTTAGTGCCCCTTTTGCTTTAATGACTCGAGTTGGCACGGACCCCAAAAGTTTGTTAAATCGTGCTGGGATAACACGAGTCATCAGGTTTTACACAAACTTGTGAAGTCCACGCCAGCTCGAGTGCATTCTGACATTAAAGCAAAAGGTGCACTAAGATATTCTGAAATTCATGGACATTATTTTAAAGATTCAACCTTTTACTCTTATTGTTAAGCTGATATTGTCATTTGTAATGAGAAAAAAATGACAAGGAGAAGTGTTTTGAGGAGTGGTCTCAGACTTTTGGACCTTACTTTACGCTGTTTCCAGCTACCTGGCTTAGGAAAGCTGCACAACTTGAAAAGCAGGTTAAGAATAAAAAAATAATCATTTTGTCTATCCAGGTAGACAGAAGACTATTTGAGGATTGGAGAGACCATCTGAACAGCAGTATGTGTCTTCAAATGACCTTCTTGGTTCTCCAAAAATGGCCAGATATTTATATTTAGAGTACCAGATGTTTAGCTCTGTGACTTGAATGTAATGGTAAAACATGAGGCTAAAAACTGGGGCTAATGAATGATTTTTTTCTGCGTGTACTAAACGTGTAATTCTTCAAGAATAAGTTGTCTGAATTTATCAAATAAACTGAGGAGAGCTACAACAACCAGTGACATATAACCAGCAGTCCAAACAATCAGTGAGCCCGCAGTTGTACTGAAATAATCAGGAGAAACAAATCAGAAATGAGCCACAATGGAAAATGAAAATATCATTCAATAATGCATTACAAAAACACTTTACATTAATAGTTGTGACACTTACTGTGACATAGATTTTAGGCTACATTATCAGGCGCTTGTGGAAAAACATTCTGTATTTAGGAACATTCAGTTTCCGTCCGTTTCCGCGATAATAATCAGTCTCTTCTAGCTCTTTTATGATGAATACATTTTAAACAAAAATTGCAGTATTTTCAGTAAAGCTTGTGAATGAAGTGTTGCTGCTCGTGTTTATTTAGTCCACATAAATAAAAAACTTTTTCTAAGATCCACTGACTGAACTCTCGCGGTTCACCTCTCCTTCTTTATCCTTGAACAGCAATTACACCCCTCAAATTGCTGGTGGGTGTTGCTGGAAAAGGCTGGAAATGCTATTTTTTTTCTCTCTCTTTCTTTTTTTCCTCTCTTGCCTCTGAATAAGATGACAGACAGTCTTTACGCGAAATAACAGGGTTTGGAAATGAGAGGCTGCCAAAGCACGTCCCCAGCTCTCACTAATAGCGTTGAAATTGCAATTAATGTCCTTAATGGTCTTTAGTCAACCTTTTATCATGATTTGAGAAGGGCCTCCATTTTAAAGAGATATTTTTTTTATTGTGATAATTTATTCTTTTACCAGCCTGCTCAGGGGTATATTCTGAGATATATGAAAGGTCTGCGTGTTCTGTTTCATCTCTTCTGTTTATCTCACATTATGTCAGCCGCTCGGAGGGAGAATGAGGCACAATGATACATTTAATGAAGAGTCTCTTGAAAACGGTGTTTGACAGTTTGTTGAATGTGCATATGTAGTATTTTATAAACCTACTACATATCTAAAAGTGAAGCTGTTTTCTACATTTTGAATATTTTTTAAAAAGCAGTATATCCTGTTACATTCATTTTAAGTCAAGGATAAAGCTGGTGAGCTTCTACGTTGTTGTAATTGTTGACAAATTATGTTTTCCGACTGAAGGTGTAAATACAAATATACTGTAGTTCAGCTGGGATGTAGATTATTGCAAAAAATCATTCAAACAAGAGTAAAAAGTGCATTTGTGGGACTGTTTTCACCTGTGGATGAACACAGATGTGATGCTCTTGTGAGTAAGACGATGTTCTTTATGTGAAATTGATTCAAATCAACTAAAATGCTCACATTGCAAAAATCTTTCTAGGAATACTCAAAATATCTCATACTTCTTTCAAAGCATTACACTCTATTATGACACACAATACTGACTAATACTAGTAAGATTTAGCTCAAAGTCATTTTTATGAAGCGACCAGAGGCGCACCATCAGGGGAGGCAAGCCGGGCCAAAGAAATCTGTACAAAGAGGCCCCCGATGGCCACTCATGTTGGCACATTTTGCAATGACAACTATTAAACCCTTAAACCTCCCATAAAGGCACCATACTGCTGCCTCAAAATCAGTGCTTTATGTGTTGATGATTGGTGGCCTTAAAATATGGGTTATTTACAATGTGTCATCGTTGAAGTTGTTTAATTAGCCATTTAGGTCTTTTCATGGGATTTTTCTCTAGTAAGAAAAATATGGAATAATTTCAGCTTTATCCTTAAAGACAAATCCAATACTGTGTAATCCAATGTGTAACCAATGACGCTAAACTATTTCCTGTCTTTTCGACACACAGACAAATGGTGGCTGGCAAGATGCTCCGACTCCTTCGTCAGTGACATCGCCCACAGAAGGACCCGGGAGTGTTCATTCGGATACTTCCAACTGAATATATCCATCTCTACGCCTCATCTACAAAAAGAAAAAGAAAAAAAAAAAAAAAACATGGACTGACCTTCCTATTCACAGTATTAAAACAAAGGAATTATCTGTCCCACAGTTTTGGAGAGGTACTGTGAAATCCTAACGAGAAAAAAAAGAAACTTATAAACGTTGGACATTTGGGATACAAACAAAAAGTTTCACAATAAAAGTCCGCAGTCAATGGAGACGTTTGTACAGATTTCACATTATATTCCGAGGGCTGGGGTTACTTATTCACTCATAATGTTTTCACTCATAATGATGAAATGATATGATAAATTAAATAAATCCAATCATTGGTTTTAACTGAAAATACGTCATTCTACCTCTCAGCCACTAAAAAAAGTAGAAAAAATATGTCAGTGACCATTATTTGTTTTGTAAAAATGAAACTTTTTGTCTTTGCAAGCAAGAGGCACATCTTCTTACTTACATTTTGTTGTCTCTCACCTATTCTATGGTACGCCATTTAGACTTAAATATTGCTCAGTTGTTTACAATGTGTGCTTGATAAAAAAAAAAAGTATGTTCATCTTCCCCCTCTGTCTCCCGACGAGTCAGAAACAGAGTTCTGTCAGGAGATTTTTACCTCTAAGGTAACCCTGTGAAGTATGTTATCTGTAAAACAATAAATAAATACTTGTCATCAAATCGGACAAGCTTGACATCATTCATTAAGAAGGAGGACTTAAATTATTTTTCACTCTGTTGGTTTTGGTTCTGCAGCATGTTGGTAGAGTGATAGTCACAGGATTTAAGGATTGACGCAATGAGGAGAAAAACAGGAATTTTGTCTTTTTTTGTTGAACTATGGACAAGGAGAATTGTTTTTTGTAAAGGAGACATATGATGCTTATTTTCAGGTTCATAATTCTATTTTTAGTTACTACTAGAATATGTTTACATGCTTTATTGCTCTAAAAACACATTTTTTTTCTCATACAGTCCAGTGCTGCAGCACTGTATTCCCCCTGTGTCTGAAACGCTCTGTTTTAGCTCCTTTCTCTTTAAGACCCCCCCCCCCCCCCCCCCCCCCAGAATACCTGAATATTATACCTGAATATTGGTCAGCTCACACATGCCTGAGCCAGCACCGCTTACAACAACAGAGCAGCTGTGCCTAATCAATTCTTACGTGCCAAACTAGCTGCTAGGCATAAATTATGCGTGACTTTGTGATGTCACAAAGCTGTCACATGACTGTGTGATGTCACAAATTAAAGGTGGGGCTACTCACGAGGTGTTTCAGGAGCAGTGTTTTCCGTGGGAGAGAGGAGCTTCTATTGGTGCGGACTTTGACCTTTTTTAACTTTCAAAACCTTTTACACGCAACAACCTATATACAGCAATGAAGGAAAGGAAAAAAATGAAAATGCGTAATATGTCTCCTTTAATTTGCTTGAATCCGTCATGACATTTATGTTGTTTTCCACCACAGAAGAAACGTTTTTGACGATGCCAAAATGCTGATGTAACCAAAACGAACCCATCATTGTCTACCATCTAGTTCTGGTGCTACAATCGAGCGAACAATGCCGTCCGGTTGAGAGAAACATCACTTTGTGCAGAAAAGAAAGTTTGTCAAGAACGTCTGTAACTGAGTTTGTTTTTCAGTACATGAACCACAATCCACTTAAACAGGGAAGTCATTATGTTAATAGAGTTTTACACAGTGGATCCTTGCTCCTGAATCTACAGCACAGGTCACTGATGATCATCGCCATGAAAGAAGCATCTGGATGTACCTGAACTGCTGATACGTTCAACGTTTTGATGAATTGTGTCCTTCCCTGGGCGTTTATTTACATATAAGTCATTCAAGTCGATATATTATTCTGCTGATGCTTTAGAATTGACGCCAAAACAAATAGACATCTGGATTCATGCTTGTCTCAGTACTATCAAACTGCTTTTTTTCAGTATCAAACATTTATGACATTGTAAATGTTGATCATTAAGCACTAAAGAAGGGACATTATGTCAAATAATGTGTTTCCTGAGCAGTCTAACCCTGTTTATAGACACTTTTTATGTTGTGTGGCCTATTTGTTCTTTTGTATTTTGTTATTTTTTTATGGTATGCTTAATGTAGGCTATTACTTTCTTCTTCTTCTTTTTTTTTTTTTTGCTTTCCAACTCTCGTGAATTAGCTCATGAACTTTCATCATGTGTTTATGTGCACCATTGTGCTTGACTTGCTTTGTTGGAAAGGGTTTTCAACACATTAAAAAATGATATGTAATACAGCGAGATCACACATCAGCATCTTTTATTGTGCCGTTTTCACAAGAGAGCACAGACTCTTCAAGCGAAGGCTTCATGTGGCTCGATGGTGGTCGCAGTCGCTGTTGTGATAACTGAAAGTCGACCAAGGTTAGTGACTGCCGTTAGACATCAACCCTTTTATTGCTCTGCATGTCCCCCGCCTTCCCTTATGGCTCCGGTCCAACATATGAGAGTACATGCACTCAGACAAACACCCAAAGAAATGCACAGCATGGCAAGATCAGGTTTAACAGCAACAGTGTCTCTGACAGAAAGAAGAAAGATAGGTCAGTTAAAGACTCAGGTTTTAAGTGTAACTGGAGAGCTATAACGCTGCTTTTGGAGAAGTTGTCATATTTGCATTTAATTATAATAATATTAATAATAATAACTAGAAAAGCACTCAGTAGCGTGCATACCTCTGCCAAAGCCAAACAGTGTCCTTTTATTCAAAGAAGCTTAATCCAGTATCAAACTCGATATCACTCTTAATTTTAAATAAAACAAAACAAAAACAAAGTTACACTCAACATGAAATATAACATTTATTCAAAACATTAAAAAGACACTTTATAGTTTTACGCACTCATAGATACCAGCCACCTAAATGTTTTCTTCTCATTAAGATCCATGGTATTATTGAGAAGTTACGGTTGCGCTACCTCACAATGTTAAAGAAAGTGATCTGCACCAAAAGTTAATAGGGTCTATTATGGGCCGAGACTCATCCTCCATCCAAGTTTTGTGGAAATCCGTTCAGTAGTATTTGTCTAATCCTGCTGACAAACCAACAAACAAATAATAGCAAACTTTATAGCACCTTTCATTTACGGTGTCTTGTTCAAATTGCTTTACAAGAAAGAAGAAAGAAGAAAAAAATAAATGAAAACAGGCAAATTAAAGTAAGTGTAAGTACGAGGTGATAAAACGAAGCAATGAAATCAGTAACTAACAAGGGAGCAATAAGCAAGAACAGGTCAAAGATAAGAATACAAGAAAATTGATTCCTTTTGGGAGCAAACAAACCAGAAGATAAATTGAAGGCAATACATGGAACAACACAGGAGCAGAGTGCTCTTTTTAATTGAAGATTACACTGCAAAAACTCAAATTATTACCCAGTATATTCGTCTTATTTCTAGAGAAAAATATCTCATTACACTTCAGTGCGATAAAGACTGAAAGGAAAACACTGACTGAAACACACAGAGGCTGATTAACCAACCAAACAAACACGTGAGAATATAAGCTACAAAGTAAAACAGGAAAAGACTTGATAAGAAACTATGAACATTGTCTTGCTTATTTTAAAGTGGCATTTTTTTCTATTGTAAGGCTGATGATCAACTGATCCCATGAATGAATGAATGAATGAATGAATGAATGAACGATGAAAGAAAAACCTGTAGTTTTTAGCAAATATCACTCAAACAAGCGTATATATTGTTTTTGTCGGGGACTATTTTCAGCTGAGGATTAATACAGTGCTCTTCTTCTGTGGCTTTGATTTAAAAAAACCTCCAGAGTTCATGTTTGTGATCATCGTGATCAAGCTCTTTGACAACAATGGATCACAGGAATATCCAAATCCAATTTTAGTTAAACAAAGAAAGACAGAAAAACATCCAAAATGTTGTATTTAGGTCAACTCATGGTCACTTTTTGTCATCATACGTGTAAAAATCTGATCGTAAATGAAAAGAATGGTCATGTCCTTGTGAGATTCTCCCTTCAAACACACCAAACAACACCGCTGACACTATCCGGCTGGACAGTTGCATGTCTGACAGAATTACTTTCACAGCGGCTGAATATTCATAATTGGCCAAACAACAGGGGCGAGGGTATGTAAGGGAGCAGTTGGCTGTGGAGACTGCGGACGGTCACAGGCCTTGACTGCTGAGCGAGTGTGAAATGCCAAAGCCAGACTGCTCCCCTGCGCCTGGAGGGCAGCGAAGGAGCCGGTCGGCTCTCACCCACAGAGAGGGGCATCAAAAACAATCTGACAAGACTTCATCTGAAAAACATCTTCTGGCTTGTGCTGCCGGACGCTCGTGATTATCACAACATCAAAGTCTGCTTTGAAACACAAACATGTTGTGGAATAAGTTGTGCAGGGAATAATAACGGCTTTCTGACATTTTGGAGGGATTTCGTCATGCGGCGTAGCTTTTTACACCTCCTCATTCCTCAGCAGTGTCGACACTGTGCAGGCTGATTGAAATCTAATGTTGCCGTTGACATCTGCCTCCCCAGCTGTCATTGTACCACTGTTTATAATTACAGCTGCAGAGGAGGAGAATGGGTGGGTGGCCCAGACACCTTGTCTCCCCCCTCATGACGGAGCCCAGCACACTGCTTTAATGTGCAGTGACACAACAGCATAGACCCTGCTGCTGCTGCTGCTGGACTCACCGACCACATGGGTGCTTCGTCCTGAACTCACTCATTCACACACTGTCACACACACACACAGATTTTATTGTGCTCAGGAGATTGGGTGTGGCATCTGGATCTCTTAAATTACAGATTGTTCTTTTCTTTTGGCGAACAGGGTGAAACAATGTTTGAGAGGGTGTGTGAATCAAAAATATGTGATTATTAAATTTGATTAAAAACAGAACAGACCAAAAAGCAGAGAAAACATGGCCTGAAGTGTCCGTCCCTCTCCACAAGATGGCGATGTGAACGCGTTTTATATCGTCCACATGATAAGCAGTGGTATTTAAATCAAAGAGGGCTGAGTTGCATTATTGCTCACTGGGAATGTTGTGATTTATTTTTTGGCACTGAATGGAAACTGTTTTGCTTCTATTCTGTTTTTCACTTGTTTTGGGGGTTTTTTCACTCGTGTAACATTCATGTCCAGCCAGGGGCGATGACATTTCTTCTTGTCTTTCCTGTCTTTCCTTTCTTTCTTCTCCCCTTCTGTGGCTGTTTTTTTGTGTTTGTGTGAGTTCATGATGCAGATTGTTCTCATTCTCACATGTTTGTGTGTGTTCCTGTATTTTAAAACAGTGATAATTCAATGATGTCTTTGTTTGAGGTACCTTGTTGAGTATTTCAGTGTATCTACTACTCCACTTTATACTCAACTACATTTTTTTCACATCAGCTAAATCAATATAGATATTAATAGATTTGACTAAATATGTATTGTTATCCACTGAACTGTCCAATTGTATGTAGAGTTGTTAGAATTAGCTCCAGCATATCCAGTTATGACATTAAATGTTGCTCCAATAACACAGAACGTAATATATCTCTTAATATTAATACAGGAGTACTAATTTGTAGTACTCTTATAGTGTTTACACTTATAACCAGTGGTGGATAGTCACTAAGTAGCCTATATTTACTAAAGTACTTTACTTGAGCTCCTTGTACTTAATTTATTTCCATTTTCTGCTTCTTAAACTTCCATTCTACTACATTTCTGAGTCAAATACAATACTTTTTACTCCATTAAAGGGGCATTATGTAGTTTTGGAGAAGAAAGACTCATTTTATTCACAATATTGAGGTAATAATACAAACTGAGACGTATTTATTTTTTCCCACAACAGAATAAACAAGCTGTTCAGAGGAAAATAAGGTCCCCAGAACACTGTTTGAAGCTAGAAAGGTGGCAGGGTCCGCCACATATAAACAAAGTAAAACAGTATGAAACCGTGTTGTCCTTTAAGGTCAGTTTGTTTATTCAGACATGAAAACAAAGGGAGTTTGTTCAGTAGTTATCAATGAAGATCTTTCTCCTCAGACTAAGATTTCTTCCCCAAAACCACGTAGTGCGCCTTTAAGTTAAAATCTGAATGTAGGCCTTTTAACTAGGAACAAGAACTGAGTTATGTAGCTATGTAAGTAATATACACAGCCCATCATGGGAGTTAAACCAGCCCTGGCTTGTTGGCCCTGGCTTGGCTTCAGACTGAGAACATGGGCCCTCCACCACCCAGCAGCTCTGTGCAGGGTCACACATCAGTGTTATGTTGCCTCTGGTGGCAGCAGAGCTGAACAACACATCACAGAGGGGGTCACGCTGACTGTTTGGTGTTAGATGGTAACATTTCTTCTCTCCCATGCTCCTCCTCTCTCCCCTCGGTGCCAGATCCCTCTGAAAAAACCTGCACTGCCACTTTCCCCCAGAGACAAGAGCCTGTTTGTGTCGGCGGAAAAACAACATGGCAGACGTCGCCGTCCAACCTGACGGAAGAAGCGGCGGGATCGTGGTAATGAAACGAGAAAACACGACGGAGACAAGTGCTGCATGGCGCCTGAACACAGCGCAGAAAAAAAGTTTCTGATCCGCGGATGCACACGCAGGCTCGGCTGCTGCGCATTCACGCAACTTTTACGCACCTTGTAGATGTGTTTGCTGCAGGGCCACATGTGTCTCAGGCTCATTTGACGCAGATTTGTTTGTTTTTCACTACTTGTTGATGCCTAAACTGCGACGTAATGTTTATCTCCACCCCTCCCAGATTGAGGATGACTGGCCAGGCTACAGTTTAGACCTCTTCAGCTATCCGGCTCACTACGCCGGAGATTTAGACTGTGTCTTCATCCCTCATGGCGTGATTATGGACAGGTACAACACCGAGCTGAAGATACATGTGGCTTGTTTTGACAGATCTGATAACAACAAGCACACAGAACAATTTGTGAATGTAAAATTATGAATTATTCTGGTGCTGTGCCACACAATCCTCCAGAGTGCATTGAATTCTTATGTACACTTGAATCTTTATCAGCATCTACAGTAAATACAGAGACAATCATAGATAAGATACATGATTTTTTCAGTCAGGGGCAATATAAGGGTGCGTGACAAGGTTGAAACTGATTGTTGACTATTGATACTTTTGTTTTGCTCGTAATATATCAGAATATGGCAAATTTTTCTGCAAAATCGCACAATAGAAAACAAAGACTATACAAAAAATAGCACACAGAATAAAAGAAATTGATGTCCGGAGAGGGTAGATCCATCATCGGGCTGATATTCAACATTTTATCAAGTATTGGTATCAGTTTCGGTGATTTTTCCGTTAGATGGCCGATAAAATAAACTAATTAAAAAATGTGCTCCTGCAGGATCCTTTCACACAATGTGCAACACATCACAATTAATAGCCTGTAAATGTCATGTAAAATCACGAGCAAGAAATATCTTAGTTATTAATGCTAAGAATCAGAGCTGCAACTAACGCTTACTGTCATGATCGATGAACTCGTCTGTTATTTCCTCTGTTAATCGAATGTTTGTTTTTAACCTAGCAATGGTCCAAAACACAAATATATTAGTTTTACTATCATGTATGATGAAGAAAAGCAACATTTTTTCCCATTTAAGAAGCTGTAAGGCAGCAAAGAAATGACAAATGAATAGTTGGAAATTAATTTGATGTCCGTTGACTCGTGGTTTCAGGTCCACTCAGAATTATTGTGGACAAATAGTATGATAATGTTATTCCAATGAAAGTGTATTGTTGCCCAGTTGTAGTGGAGTGGTTCTTGACAAAATGTCATCTTGTATGGTGAAGAAATTGTTTTAAACTTTCTTGATCTGCCCCCCAAACTTTTTCTTTAGCCTGTGGCCTAACCTTCCACCAAATCCCAGTGAAATTTGTTTCTGTTTTTGAGATGACATGCTAACTTAACAAAGAGGAGTGAAAACATGGTGGATGTGAACCCAACTTCTCTGCTTGTGAGTGTTGAAGTTCACCTCTCACGCTGTCTACAGGACAGAACGTCTGGCACGAAACATCATGGACGACCTGGGGGACCATGACATTGTGGTGCTGTGTGTGCTGAAAGGAGGCTACCAGTTCTGTGCCGACCTGGTGGACAGGATCAAGGCTCTGAGCCGCAACTCCAACCGCACGATCCCCATGAGGGTCCACTTCATCCGTCTCAAGAGCTACCTGGTGAGCCGCTGCTTGCTGTTTCACACACAGTTTGACTGAAGCGCCGTGAGCGTGAGAACGGAGAGGCAGTCTTTATGCTTAAGATAATCCGTCGTGATGGTTCGGAGTCCCATGACTTAGTCAGAAGATGTGTATGAGTTATGTTTCATACATTATGACAGTGGTATCTTTGTGAATGTGCTGTTTCATGTGGCCACCATGAAGCTCAGGCAGAGAATACCACAGACTCTCACATGAGTATACTGTTATTATGTAATTGTGCTGTGATATAAAACACACTTTGACCTTAAAGCAAAATAATGTGCACATATTTTTTTAAACAATCAGAAAAAAAACACATTTATTTTCACTTTTTTGTCTCCTTATTTCCTCAGAACGACCGGTCGACGGAGGATCTCCACATACTCGGAGCGGAGGATTTGTCTTTCTTAGCTGGAAAGGTAATATTCTTCTTATCTACGCTATTAAAAACAACCTAACTTTTAATCAAGAGCAGCATTCGAGTCTGGTGGAACATTATTATAAGCTCTAGTGCGATAAAACCAACACTGACAAGTGACATGGAGATGGAGGGTACTGATAGATGTCAGCCTCAAGAGGGCAGCCTTCCCTCTAATCTGCCATCTCCCTCTCCATCCTGAGGAAATGGTTCAGTGCTTCCGTAAAGGAGATCAAAGATGGCAGTTTCTGACAAACCCAGCGGTGATCAGATACCGACAGTTGTAATGTAATTGTTTAAAGGCCCATTCAGCTTTTATCTCAGTGGAGAAATTCAGTGTAAATGGGAGAATATACCTGCTATCATAGTGGATCAGGAGGATGACGGTGGTGTAGTTGTTACTCTTCGTCTGCTTGTCTTATTATCATGTAATCAAAGTCAGTACAGCCACTTGACTGGAGAATGTGCAGGTGTGTGTTCATGTGCTGACTTTTACCGGCTCTGACGGTGTTTAATTTGTACTGTGGGTGAAATTTAAAACCTGATCACGAGCTGAACTGAAAGGGTTGTGAGATGATTTCTAGAGGGAAAAAAAAAAAATAATAATAATGTTGTTTATGCTGTTTTTGTTAGCTAAAAACTCTCTATAAATGTAAAGGATCCCTTAATATTATTTTTCATATCCGAGCATGGCTGTGCAGGAAATCAATCAGCCAAGGGAACCTGGGATTCCAGTCCCCCTTTTTTCATCTTAAAGGAGCTCTGACGAATTTCTTTATTGTGCTGGTAAGCCGGTCGATAAGTTTATGTTGGCGGACTCTGTTTCTAAAATAACGTTAGCTACTGTTGTTCTCTGTCAGCGAAGCGGGGAGAGGAACTGAGAAGAGTCACTCGAGAACGTGCATAAAGTCACGTCCTCAGGACTGTTCACAGGCTTGTTTAGGGAACCGGCAGAGACGTGGCTGCTCACATGTGGCCAATAAAGATGTGATAAACATGTGTCAATTGTTACTAGTTGTTAAGTAGAGCCCCTTTGACAATACAGTACATTAGGCGGTTGTTTTAGCCTTTTAAGGGAAAATTTCGGGCACCACTGGTTTTGATGAGAACCCTATAGCGGCAGAAATTACTTAGTGGGCATTCAAACTATTAAATAGCATTAAGTTTTGTTTTTATTTGTATGTAGCTGATACGTCATTTAAAATAACCTCCCTCTCTCGATTTAATCAATGGACTATTTCAGGTCTTTCGCGCACAACTGACACACACCTGACGTTCACACTCTGACAGCAGATCTTCATTTTAGTTTCTGTCCAGGTGCCTCTCTTTAGCTGAGATTGTGAATCTCTGCAGCTTGTTTGCCGAGTGTGCACGCCCACGCCCATCTTTATCTCTCCACACATCTGTGCATGTGTGTGTACACATGGATGAATTACTCACCCGCTTCCACAGGAGTCATAACTCAGCGAGAGTATTTCTAGGTAATATAAATCAGCTGATCTGAACGCTCAGTCACACACACACCGCTTTAGCCGGGCACACTCTCACACACACACTAATATGCCCTGTAGCCAGGCGTGGCATAAATGCCTGAAACATGAATAGGATATGAGGTAGTAAGCTTGAGTCACTGCCGGCTGCTGTGCTCACAGTATTTTAAGTGTGCTTGTGAAATCCCTTAGCTCCCTGTGATGCACAACTAAATTTAGTCGTCTGTTTGTAACAGAGTGCTGCCATGTTTTGCTGGAAGAAGTGAAGTCATTGTGTGACAAGGAACATATTAATATAGTTCATGTTACACCTTCACCTCCCTGCAGTGTGTCTGACTGACAGTAGCTTCCTTTTTTAATATATAGCTCATTCCTTTTTACATTTCTCCAGGGTTTTACTGCAGCCTAAATAAATCCGTATGAATAATGAGGCCTAAACAAAGCATGACTTCGTGCTCGGCCGAACCTTTTGTTTGAAGAGTAGAGTAAACTGCATACGGTTACATGGCAGTTAAAGTTTTTTGTTTATCTTGACCTAGCTAAGTTGAACTGAAGCGGTTGTGACTCCAGTTGATTAGATAAACATTTGCAGAATCTCAGCTATTTCAGTGTGACTTTTCAAGAAGGACCGTAGGAGCATAGATTTCCAATCTGACTTTTGTTTTTCATTTTGTTCGCTGCTGCTCTCAGCAAACAAAAAAAACACGACTCTGTTGTTTTTCACTTCACGAGCTACTTCTCCATTTGTCCGTGCGACTGTTATCTTGAATGTGTTTGTGGTTGATCAAAAGATACAGAAGTTTATTATCTGTTCCCAACTAAGAATAATTGTTTGCTTCCCTCCCTCTCTTCTCCCCCCAACATGCTCCCATAAGAACGTACTGATTGTGGAGGTGAGTCAGCCATGATTTTCTCTTCACCGAATAGGCCTATTGTATTTCTTGCCTTGTCGGCTATCCAGGTCAAGAGGAGCCATTTAAAGTTTTTTTTTTCCTCTGTTCTACAGGAGTTCGACGTAAGGAAACTTTTTAATGGGTTGACCCATATTAAGGAAATAAGAGAGCTGTTTTTTCCAACCTGATCATAAACTTTTCTTGGTGGTACAATAATTGAGTCCCGTATTGGGAGGTGCACTAGGGAAGAAATGACATTTACAGGAAATAGTTAGCTAGGTCATTCAGTGATTGTTACTTTCTGTACACCCTCAGACATCACATGATTAAACATTTTGAAACAACAGTCATTAGTCAGTGCTCGGACATCTGACAGTATGACCTTGAAGTCATTCCATGACTGACTGCTATTGCAGTTTGTAATGGAAATGTCTTTATTGTAGCATTTCCTTGTCTGTTATTTTCTTTTATCCGTTAATAAATAAGTGCCCTTTAAATCCTGCAGTTTTACCAAGGATTTGAAATCAACAAATTTCTTGTTGCTGCATATTTATTATTATTTTTCTTCAATTAACAATGGCAGAAATGGCCATGTATACTGTGACAGGGAGATTCCCAATTTCCCTGAGCTCTAAGGAGAATTTTTGCATCTTTAAGCTTTTGGTTTTGGTTTTATGGCTCACAAATTTACTGTTTTAGTTTGGCCTCTCTGCTCTCATCTGCCTTGTTTTTGGTTAAAAAGCTAACCACAGTGCGCCAATAGTATCTAGCTGGTGCGAGTGTTTACACTGCTGGCACAGGAGCTTTGGACTGGGATGGGCCAGGGCTAGCTGGTTAACATGCTAACTTCAGTAGATATCTCTGCAACACAGTACACAGATGTCATAAGGTCAAAACTGCTATTTATTCACATTCTGTTGATTATTTTATTAAATTTTTGAAAGTTCTCAATTAAAATTCTTACATATTGCCGCTTTAAGTATTTAAGATACTGTCGTTCAATAACTTTTTTATGTACTGGTACTAAAAACAGCTTTTTTATTTCTAATTTTTGTAGTTTTTTTGAAACCACACACCACAATTGGGATGAAATTTCTTTAAAGCCACAACCATTTATCAAAAAGCTTTCTTATAATAAATGAATTGTCAGTCCTCCTTGTGATTCAGAGGGACATAGGGTAGAGTGTATTTATACTGGAAATCGTTACAATCAGGGTGACTGACTGGCTGTTGAATGGTGACCATATGTGAGTCACGGCAAGTTTATTTATTTAACAGCTCCCTAACACAGGCGGCTTAAAGTGCTTTACACATGGTGGTGGCAAAGAACACACTGGAACACTGAAAACAAACTGAAAGGCAAAATATAAAGTGAAATTTATTTGACTTCTTCTTCTGCTTTTTCCCACCTCTGCTGAAGTAATATTTAAGTTAAGCAACAGTATTATGATTAACAGATCCGTCCGTTGCTTTTACCCTCTTTTTAAATCCTGTCACAAGTGAAAAATGTTAAGTGGAGTGTGTAAATACAATCCTTTCTATATGAAGGGCTTGTTGACCTACATCTGTGTGACAAAGATGGCAAGGCACACTTGTGTGGCTTCGTCCCACCACAACTTTAACCTCTTCCCAATGCAAGAGGTTAGAGGCGGTAATGTGTAAAACATCACATGTGATTTTTAGAAAAGGGCTCATTAACAAGTACAGTGTGACCAACTTCTTCCTCTTTTCTCCAGTTCGAGAGAAATTTGCTTTAGGTCGGCATTTCCCTGTTTGCTTTCTCAATCCAGTTTCTCTATCTTTTTCCATTACAGGCTATTGTAGGAACCGGAAAGACAATGAAGACTCTCCTGAAGCATGTCGAAGCCTTCAGGCCCAAAATGATCAAAGTAGCAGGGTAAGTTATGGCTGTGAAGACCTCAAAAACAAAACCAGCCCAGTTGCCCTGCTTTGTGAATCACTCAATTTCCGCCTCCTAGTCTAGACTGAGAGAGAGAGAGAGACAGAGACAGAGACAAAGAAAGAATAATTGATTGTTTTAAAATGAATACTGCCCCTTGACGTCCTACGTGACATGTAGGAAGAGATATGGTATGTTACTGTCTGCTCTTATTCTCCCACAGACTGCTGGTGAAGAGAGTACCACATAACACTGCATGTCTTCCTGACTGTATGTACCTGACCAACCCTTTTATCAGCTTTATGACTCAGTGGCTCATTCACAGTTAAAATAATTGTTGAAGCTTGTTAGTCAGTGAGTCAGTGGACCATGGAAATACTTGCAATTAAAGTTCCTCTTTATCTTTCTCTTTCAGATGTCGGCTTTGAGATACCCAATCGGTTTGTGGTTGGATATGCCTTAGACTACAATGAGTATTTTAGAGACCTAAATGTAAGTCGGTGCCTGTTTTTATGTGAGAGAACACAGTGAGTCAGTTTAAAGGAAGAGTTCGTAATATCTGCCTCGAAACTAGAGATGTGCGGATTAAACGTTGATACCCTCATTAGTCAGCCCCAGAAATACTCATCGTTTAAACGAATTATTTTATTATACAGAATTTTTTACTGAAAGGTAATGTTTTCCTTGACAAATGTTGCTTTATATAAAATAAAAATCTGATACTAACACTGTCCAGTACTGCAGCACTTTATTCCCCCCTGTGCTCCATTTGAGCTCCTGTCTCTTTAAGGCACCTCCTCCGGAATCTGCTCTGATTGGTCAGCTCACACATGCCTGAGCCAGCACTGCTAACAACAGAGCAGCTGTGCTAAATCAATGCTTGCGTGCTACACTAGCTGCTAGGCATAAATTATGCAAATGTGTGACATGGCGACGTATTGTGATGTCACCAAGTCACGGAATTGAAGGCGGGACTACTGACGAGGCGTTTCAGGAGCAGTGTTGCTGTGGGAGAGAAGAGCTTGGGACAATGTTTAACCTTTTGAGTGTTTTCTCTCTTTCAGACTAGTCAACTAGTCTAAATTTAAACTTCAGGGAAATAAGTCGTTAGGAACAACCCTTCTCGTAACACTGACCATCAAACAGGCATCAAATTAAGACATTTTTGTATTGAAGGTCATGTTCTGCCTTTTGACTGTCGTTTTTCTTGTCTCTCTCTTTTTTAGCATATCTGTGTGATCAGCGAAAGTGGGAAAATGAAATACAAGATTTAAAAAAAATCCCCACAGGATTGCGAAAGAGGCGACTGTTACGCAGATGTCATCTAACAGCAAGCCTGAACATTTTCCCCCCGAGATGCCGTTCGCTTACAGCTGCTATCATGACATTTGATCCCGAGCATCCCTGTTTTGTTATGACATTCCTTCTACGAAACGTTTATCTGGTTTAACAATAGGAACTGACATTTAATTGTTAATTTTAGCCGGCGCCATCTTTCTAAAGTCGTAACCTTACTTTGTGTGTTTACAGATCTAATTCACATGGAAGATGTTTAATGCTTCTGTTTGTCGTTTGACTCTAACACCGAATGCCGTCTCAGTTTTACTTCCTCTTTTATGCAATGTAAAGAACTTGATAATCATGACCTGTATGAATGTGATTTTTAAGTCAGTCTGTGATGAGGGAACAACAGAAAGGGAGCTGTTTTTGTTTTATTAGTAAATTAGTGATAGAAGTTTACATTTTCTTAACCTGTTATTTGCCTTTTTGGTAGTTCTCCTGCTGCCACCTTTTAATGCTCAGGGGCAAACATAGTAGTTCTGTAAACACTAGCAAAGAGTGCTAACTACCTCTTGTTTTTAGTATTTGAGGTGTAGTGGAGATACTTCTGACATTTCTGTATTTCTTTTTTATAATTCAACGTATCAGTAAAGTATTTTTAACATGTCTGTGTTCTGTATTCTCACTCTCGGTTGACTTGTCTTGGTTTATCTTGTGGGATAGAAAAAAAACTTGTAACTCACATTTTTTCAGGCTAACGATACACAAAGGAGGGCGGAGTCATTGAAACAGCACGTTGAACGGTCAAATGAAATGAAATCAGTTTTATTTATATGGCCCACAATCACATTGCCTCACTGAGCTTTACAAACTGTTCAGTAAAACGACAACCATATTGAGAAAAAAAACCTTTTAACGGGGGAAAAAAAGATGTAAGAAACAGAATGGTGTGTTTTAATCGTTTATTTTTAAACAATCCTTGAATATATAAAAAGCTTGCGGGGGACAAATTATTTTACAAAGCTCCTCCTCAGTTTCCAACGCTTCTAAACTTTGCGTTAACTGATGTATGATTGTACGTTTCTGTTTTCAAGACTGGCCCAAAGCTGCGTCCTGAAACATCAGGTTACCGTTGCTTTCTTTGGTTAAATAAAAATAGGTTAACTGCAAATGAACTAGAAAAAGGAACAAAAGAGAGTCCGTTGTGTTGAGCTGCTGTGCTCTTTGTACACACCTGACATATGACTCCCGGGGAACACAAAGTGCCATGAAGACAAAACCGTTTTTTTTCTTGGTACTGAGGTCTGCTGGGGATTACAGTGGATTGACTTTCTGACCTTTTAACAGAATTTAGCTCCAAGAATTAAAGACTTGATGAAGTCCTCCCATAGAGTTGCATTATTACCAGCCTAGGTTTCAGTCTGTAGTATTTGCCAGCAGTGGTATTCAGATCCTTTACTTAGGTAAAAGTAGCAATACCACACTATAAATGCACCATTAAAGGTAAAAGTCCTGCACAGTAAAAGCACAGACATTTCTAGAATAATGTATTATATATTATATAGTATTATTGTTGCCTTAATGTCTAAATACCTTTTAACTGTTGTAGGTGGTTAGGCAGAGTTAATTTTAACTGCTCTCAATAGTGCTAGGTAGTTTAATTTTTTTTAACAAAGCCGGTGTTTTCTCTTTAAATTAATTAAAGGGGCACTACGTAGTTTTGGAGAAGAAATTCAAACTCAGAATTTTGATATTTACAGTATTAGTGAGGTAATAATACAAACTCAAATATATATTTTTTTCTATAACTGAATAAACGAGCTGTTCTCAGAGGAAAATAAGGTCCTCAGAACACTGCTTGAAGCTAGAAAGGTGGCAGGGTCCGCCACATATAAACAAAGTAAAATAGTAATGAAATAGTGTTCTCCTTTAAACTTAAGTTTGTTTATTCAGAGATGAAGACAGTTTGTTTAGGCATTATAAAAATCAGTCAATGAAGATCTTTCTCTTCTGATTAAAATGTCTTCTCCAAAACTACATAGTGCAGCTTTAAAGAGTAAGGTCCAACCCTGCTCCAATTGAAAAGTGTCATGAGATAACTTGTGAATTGGTGCTATACAAATACTGATTGATTGATTTGTATGTGAATCTGAACCTGCAAAGAGAAAAGGGCCTCTCGCATAATTACAGTGGAGAAAAAATATTTTCCTCAAAAATGTAGTAACGTAAAAAAGTGGTAACTGGTTATTTAACCTAATTTTAGAAGCAGTTCACAGTATTGCTCTGCCTGTAACATTTACAAATTATTTTCCAAGGTTTCTATCCACAGTAAGAGCCACTGGAAGAAGAAGTGGCTGGGAAGGACAGCTTTGTGAAAGTCTCCTCCCTGGACTGACCTCTGCAACAAAAGCTGCCAATCCCAGGAACAGGTGGTCCCTTATGTTGGAGAGGAATAAAGGGGACATTTGTCAGGGCCCTGAGAATCTCAGCACTTATTTTAGTCCACAGCTACAATATGTTTACGATTGTGTGTGTGTGGTGTATTTAATTTAAATAATTTGCTTTGGGGGGGGGGGGGGAACAATGGCAGCACGATGAGAGCTGAGATTATACGCAGTGTGGTATGTGTGAACTCGCATTCCTCATCCACTGCCATCCACATGCCAGCCCCGCTCGACCTCACTGTGAACCAAGACATGTGACCCCTCGTTCAGCCTTGTTGTTGGCGTGAAACGAAGGCGAGTAAGACTGTAAAACCCCTGAAATGTGACATGTTGAGTATGTTTTTCTCCTCTGTCATCCCGAAACTCGCTCCGCGCTTCCTCCGCGTCGCTGAACTCCGTTGAAACGGTTGGAAAACGCACCACCTTTTCAGCAGTGCAGTGCAGCGAGCGGCGACTATTTTTTTTTGTAAACTCGCGCCTGATTGGCTCGCTCGGATACAACGCCGCTTGTGATTGGCCGACAGTGTCCTGTTGACCGAAGGTGGACTCCCAGAGAGTCGGGGACGCTGGAAGCGAAAAAAAAAAAAAAATTCCAGCTACAAAACTACACCATGCGCCTCCCCTGAGTGGGGTTGGAATAATCACCGGGAAGACGCTTGTACTCAAAGTATATTAAATTATGACAACGCCTGACCGTCTTGGTGCTCCCACGCTATGATTTTACTTCATCTACTCGCTTTTACGGACAACCGCCGCCGCCGCTGCCCGCCTGTAATGACTCCTCACAACTACACAGGTAACTTTGTTTTAACTCCAGCCGTTAGCATGGATGCTAACCGCAGCGTTAGCAGCCTGTTGCCGCAGTTGGCTGTTGCTTTTGCCTACTTTTACGAGCTTTTACAGGCAGCGCTCGCCTAGTATGTAACGCAGAAAGTGACCACGGCAGCTCATGCCGTCCTTTTAACCTTTTTTGTGGTGGTATTTTATTTAAAAACAACAAAGCAAAAGCTCCTTTTGTTGGTCGCTTGAGAACAACAGCTCGACACGCTCTGCTCGAGTTGACCATCGATCTCAAACAAGAGAAATTCAAATTCACCATCTTTAAATCACACGTTCAAGTGGGTCTGTCCTATCGAAAACATTATAAAGACTTTAAGTGACTTGTGTTTCAACTTATATTCTCGGTTGTGTAGGTGTGTTGTAACTTAATTTTAAATGTGACGGACCTTTATGTCGTCCGTAGTCCACTTGTTGCTGGTCATTCATTATGCAGTGTTGACTCTCCACGTTGTTGTGCTTCATGCCGATGACAACAAGCTGGTATTCTTGTTGTGTGAATAATGCCGCGACGATGTGTCTCAAGCATGTCCACGAAACTTCAGGTGATACTCGATGAAGTGTACATTTAGTTTAGAGTACTTTTGAACCAGTTACTACGAAGTTGTGCTCACATTTCATCAAGTTGTAGATGTGATCAATCCAAGCCAGGCTCGGTGTAAGGCTTTAAGTCAGACAAGAGACACACAAGCATCTGGTAGAAAATATCTTTATGTTAGGACCTGTTGCATAATGTTGATTGTCCAACATTAAGCACGGATGGTCTACTATTAGGTGCCTGAACAACAGAGGTATTGATTCATGTTTGTTTTTAACTGTTTGAGATACCCTATCTGAGCAGTTCATTTTAAGACATGTCTGTACTTTAACAAAACAAAATGCAGCAATAACACATCTATCTCTTTCCTTCTTTTCTTTTCTCTTTTTTATTTTTATAACAGGTGGATTAATGAATCAAGCAAGAATGGAGGTGTAAATCGGACAAAGTGGAACATATTTTCTTGCATCCTGCTGGAGCTACCTTTTCGATGTGGCCGTTCACGGATAACTGGATTTTAAGTTTATTTGAATGATGGCATCACGTTGGGTTCATTCTTGTGAAGATGATGAGAGACAACAAGCGAGATCTTCTTTCTGTGAGGTAAACACAACAACTCCAACCCCAGACTTTGTATATAATTTGTCAAATGATGAATGACATTTTTTTCAAATGGTGGTCATGAAAGTGATTTTTGGGGGCAACTGACTCTCTGGTCTCTGTGTCTTCAAAGTTTGGTCTTGGTGTGGGGGTAGTAATGTGTTTGACACTTTGGCCCAGCTGTCTGTGCTTGTAACAACTCCTGTTGGATTGTTCTGCTCTTTATCTCACCAGTGCCTCATTATTTTGCGTCTTTTGGTAATCATAGCTGTCAGATATATGCCAGAAGTTTGTCTATGCCTTCCCATTTTTTACTTGGGTGGATCATCGTCGATTACAGGTTTCAGTCGCAGATCTGTTCTTAATTATATTAGAAATTTTTATCAAAGTCATCGCTGGAGGAAGTGGGAGGAGACAATGGCATTGAAGCAGATAATTCAAGACCCCGTCTTTCAGATTTTAAGCTGTGACCCCTGTTAAACCAGACAGGACACCATCTGCTCCTCTGAAAGCTTGTCTCCTGAATGAGGACCTTCAATGGTAAACTAGGTAGCCAGCCCGTACTCTTTGAAATGGAAGGGCACCTATTTATAGAATCCATAGTTTTCTTTCATTTTCTCGATTGCCTTTAATCTAATATTCAGCTCTCCACTTAAGCCTCCCTGCTTTTCTGTGAATAGTCTGTTTATCAGGGATTGAAAGCTCCTTATGTTGTTACTTCTAGTAGACTCCATGTACTAAACTAAATTTGATTTTAGACCATTGAGGAGAGCAAAGCATATCTTGGTACTCAAGAAGATATTAAGTCACTTAGCAAGTAATAGACTCAGTTTTATTGGGTTTGTTTTTAATTTGTTTATATTTTTGAGTTTTTCTAGAGCCCTGAAAGTGGATTTTTAGTATTAAACACAGCTAGATGTCATTCAGAAGCCATGCTGAAGAGACGGCTTGTGTTGAATCCTCTGTCACAGCCAAACAAACAAAACAAACTGAGATGATGTGCTTACATTTGCATTTATGACAATCTGGATACAGCCTCATAATTTCTAAATAGGTTTAATGAATGAATGTAATAGCACCTAACAATTCTGATGCAGAAACTGTGTTCATGTTCCCTGAAAGTACTCAAGGCAGTATGCCGTGTTAGTATTCATTATGAAAAATGTTCTATCTTAAAGTGTTTTCTTTTTGTAAAGGATAGTACGGTGTGAGGGAAAAACCTCAGCACAGCGCAGTGCAGTCAGTGGAAATCCTTCTTTTAGCAGCCCCTCTAATAAGGCTACCACACAAACCAATTCATGTGCTAATTTTGAGCCGGAAACCCCCCTGGAGGTTTTGGTCCTGGGATTTTCTGGAAATGATGACACTGTGGAATTAATGACTTCAGAAGTTTGTTAACTGGATGATTTTTTTATTCACTTTTTGCAAAAAAAAAAAAAAAAAAAAGCCCTAAAAACAGCTTAAGGTTGCCTCAGCTAACAGAGTTCAGTCATCAGAGATCTTGATGATAGATGGGTGTGCCTTTGTTTTTATTCAGAGAAAGCATGGAGCTGTTGCTCTTGCAGGAGGAGGATTGGTTACTGTCTAAGATGTAGTGAAACACAAAGCGAACTTCAGCAAAAAAGTAGTTTTCAATGAACAGGAGTTGAGATCTTAAAATTGAATTCAAGGTGGATTTAAACCCTTTTAAAATAACAATTTTACTGTGCTGTATCACAGAAAATTGTATTCAGTCATGTTTATAAGATGTCTATTTTTCTATGTTAATATGATGACCTGTCCGTTAGCTTGTATAGTAATAATAATATAATAATATGTAATTACATTTTTTTAAAATCTAAGATTTTGTCTGTGCCTTGTGGTTTGTTTTCTCCCTCTACACTGGAGTGTTTGTCTGCTTTATCAGCTGAATAGTGCATGGTATTCAAACATTGCAGCTGAATCCAAATGGCAGACAGGGTTTGCTGAAAGTCTCCTTCCTCTTCTTGTTTTCTCTGGTCAATTATTGAGTTTTCAGTCCAGAGATTTGTTGTGTGATATATCTGTAGCAGGATTTTCTATTAGAGCCTTTTATTGTATCAAACTACATCATATGATTTATTCGTGTTTTCCATATAATGTGTCGACTGGTAGCTTTTTTTCATGAATGCAATCAGCTTGCTGTGAAATGAGAGTAAGATGAATTACTGTTTTGGATGATGAAGCATGATCCATACTTAGCCCTGTACGGGGCTATTGACAAACAGACCCCCCCGTCCCCCCATTATTGGCCTCATTAAAGCTCAGCGTTTATCTCATTTAGGCTGGCTGCCTTTCACAGAACCCCCTGTGCAGGCATCATATGGCTTACTGATGGCAATCGGAAGGGAAAATTGACAGTCAATTGGATAGAAGAAGTCTGTTACTTCCTGTGGCCTTATGGTTTTGTCTGCAATGTCTCAAGGGAAAACATAAGAGATAGGCGATGTGACTCTATTTTTCCTCGGTGCACAGATTCTGTGCAGTAAAAACGGCTATGTCATCTTAAATCCATCCTTCCAATCCAGGTGCTCAATGCACAGCTTTGGTAGAGCTTTGTGAGGAAAATAAATAAACAGCTGTGTTTCTCAAATCGCTCTCCTCAGGAAACCAAAGGCATCAGTAATTTAATCCCACAGATGAGAGTGGGGATGTTTAAACAGTCCAGTGTTGTGGCTGAATATTGCAGACAGGTGTCTTGTCACTACAGCACTATTTCTCACTGAGAAGGCATAGTTGCTGGCCTGTTTATGTTTATTTTTTAATTCATTTTTATTCTGCATTTAGACTTATACGAGGATGATGCATATCTCTAATTCATCCAGTGTTACCATTTCCTGCAGTTGTTAGATTATCTGTTTATGTGCTGAAACACAGTTTTACTTTCAGTATTTGACTATGACAGCCCCTTTTTGGATGGTCAGTTTCTTTGTCCAGAAAAAGAAATGGTCATAGCGTTGAATCAGTGTTTGGCTGACATATTGTAAAGGATCACAAATAGGGCTGGGTGATATGGCCTTTAAAAAATAACTATATACTTGTAGGCTATGTTCTGATACACAATATTTATATCTTGAAAATTTGAAATCTCGATTATCTGTATTCCAACAACATTGTAGGGATGCCTATTTGTACTTTCTCAAAAGTAATCAGAAATGTGGTTAAAGGCAAGTATTAGAGCAAGTAGTAGTCTCTGAATCTCTGAACTATGAACATACATTTTAGATTTTGAATGAAACTAGATCTCGCCCAACTCTACAACTGGTAAAATACAAGTCATGTTCCCCCCCTCATGGAGCCACCAGGGAAGTTTAAGTCATCTTTCTGTTTTTGGACAATGATGCTCAAAGAATGTTAATGAAAAAGCATTTTGGAAAGACACCCTTCATGAACAGCCACCACATGACAATTCTCTGTCCCATCTGTATGTTACAACTAGAAGTGCGGCTCGCACAAAACACACCACGACCATACATAGGCCGAGTAATGATGCCCCTAACCTTGTCTTACACTAAAAGGCTGGAACGCCCAGGGCTCACCAGTGGCCCTCTGTATCATTATCTTAGGCTTTTCACAGTTAAGTGCTTGGTTTGGATGGGATGTGGTGTAGAATGTAGCAGCCCACAGAGAACTAGGTTTCTTCACATTTTAAGGCTATGTACCGATGTTTGAGAGCTGATGTCATGCAGTGCTTGTAATGTGTCATTTGGTGATGTCAGCAGAGGTTTTTTAAACATACAGTCCATGCGGTGTGGTTTTTATAATACTTGTTGAAAATGGTGGAAATTCCAGTTTCTTTTTCAGTGTGCACATGGCCTCTAGACATCAACATTTGTGGTGTGTAAACAGCTGTGCACGCACAGTGTTTCCCCTAAAATGTCTGATGTTGGTAGGAGTTATTGGTTTTGTCTGCCCTCTAATCTCTGTGGTGAGGGAACCACAGATGTAGTCACCTTATAATCTCTCTGAAAATGACCACATGTACTA
This sequence comes from Pagrus pagrus, assembly GCF_965226575.1. NCBI lineage: Eukaryota > Metazoa > Chordata > Actinopteri > Spariformes > Sparidae > Pagrus > Pagrus pagrus. The sequence continues at coordinate 9,871,606 of NC_140196.1, forward strand.
CCATGTCACTTAATATGATACAAACAGTGCACGATTTGTTGAACAAGAATAGAATTTGAACAGCTTCAATCTCAGTGGGTCTGGATTTGTATTCATTGCTCATGGCAAAATGCATCTAATAAGATTTTTCAAAAAATTGTCCATGCATTTGTATGGTAGCCGTCCATATAGAAGGGCAGAAATCTAATAAAAAAACTGGCACTGTAGTTGTACTCATGCCATTATGTGTTTGTTATTTAGAGATGTGTATACAGAATAAAGCTAGAAAGATCCCCATAAGGCCAAATCAATAGTCTTAGGGCCTTGACACCAGGCCCACTGTTGGGCAATCTCGGGGCCGCCGCTGAGCGTCTGTGGCCCTAGTTTTTGCTGTGTGTCCCGCAGCATTTGCACTAGTCAGCCTTTGTTGGCAGCTTCTCCAACTGGTGACATGGAGAATCATTTCCACTCATGCAGGTGCAGAACGTACAAGGTAGTTGGCTGTCAGCTGAAGATTTTGTGGTTTGTTCAAGTGCAGCTTTTTGGCTGAGACACAGGTGACGTGAGGTGACGCAACTCTAGGCCTTCACCTCAGCTAGTTGTCTGGGCCTTAAGTCTCTTCAACTTTCCTGCTTGTCTAATGCAAATATACTTTCAATTTTAAAAAAAGGGCTCAGCAATGTCCTAAAACATCTGGGCACTGTAGTTTTGTAGCATGTCATTCGAATAGTGCATTTGATGGGAACTATTTTCAGCTGCAGATTAATTCACATTTGGTGTACTAGTAAATATATTTATGGCAGCAGGATGATGTAAGTGGATTGACTCAATAAAGAATGATGAAGAAACATATCAACCAGAGCACATCCTTGCACTGGTTTATTAATGTGTTTTTAATGGTTTTTGGACATCAACAGACGTTTATGGAATAGAGGAATGATCTACAGTATATCAGGCTTTTGCTACACAGGCAGTTTCCTGTGTGATTTGTTGACCAAAAAAACCTAGAATATCACCAGAATAACTGGGATCTGGTGGTTGAAATTACTGTTCCCACTCTGAGACACAGGACTGGTCACTGCTTGAATCTAGGCGCTTTCCAGCAGAAGATTAAATGCTTTCTGAAAACTCTCTCCCAGCTGCCTCACCCAGTGTAAATATCAGTCTAGCATTCTGGTGATTCATAAATGGCTGAGAGCCATTCATTTGTGGGCAGGAGAGGACAGGTGCGTATTTTGATTTGGGTGTTCCTTTCATGTGCTTTTAGACCATTTTCTGTAAGTAATCTCATAATTTTCTCTGTGTTGATTCCCTTTTTGACCTTCTGTCACAGTTATTTGAAAGCATTATTAATCTACACCAGGGCCTTGCTGTGTTCTCCATCCTTTAATGGCACGATTTTAAAAGATTTTTATTACATCAGTGGAAAGGAAGATGGGGAGGGAAATGTTGGTCTGGAATTTATTGACCTGGAATGTCGCAGCAGTATTAACTATGCAATGATAACACTGCTTGGCATGCGTCTGTCAGGAGACCCACACCCCCCTGCTGTCGTCCAGATCTAAAGATCAGAGGGTTGGAAATTGCCCCGTTGCACTGGCTGCTAAATCAGTTCCAGTAGACTGGGATTGGCTTGACCCGGAGACATGAGGGAAGCTATGCAGGCATTTCAAACATCCAGTGGATCTATTGTCATATCACCAAAAGCACGTCTCCGGGTCTGGATTTGAGTGTTTTCTAGCTGCATTAAAGCACCCAGAGCTGGTACAGACACAGGCTGCAGCATGAGAGTGCCAGTATCACAGAAAAGCCAAAGCTTAGTTATGCACAGTAAAACCTGTTTTGCGAGTTTCATCAAACTTAAATGGGTGTCAGCTGCACCTGCAGCTCCATTTCCCAGCCAGTCACAGCAGTGCAGTGGGTCCATGCGCTCTACAATATGTACGTTTTTACTCTATATATCTATTTGAAAGCTGTGCTTGTTACTGAAAATATATTTTCATTCAAGTAGTTTGTTTTACTGCCTCTTTCTGGAATATATGGTTAAAGATCATGTTGCCGTTTGCTGAGAAGCATTGAAACTTTCTGCAGAGAGTAACATGCTTTAACTTGGTACAGACCTCCAGGCACACAATGTATTTCTCATGAACCTGTGAGTGTCAGGTTGTTCATCCTGCGACATATTCAGAGCAGTTGAATGAGATGGTGGTTTTAAGTTGGTGTGAGCAAACTGTTCATGTTTGTTTGTTTAAATGTGGTTTTGGCTCATTTGCTACTCCCTGCAACAGCTGGATCGAGTGGGAGAGCTGTTCAGATTTATTTATTCCTCTTTTCTCAGTTTTTCAGGATTTTTTGTTGTGTAACTGCATGTAGTAGAAAAACCTCTTGCGAAATTCTTTGTTTATGGTGGTTTATCTCTGTTTACGTTAACAGGCAGGTAATTCACGCTGATTTTCTGACATTTAACTCAACATATCTGCCCAGGCAGAGATAGCGCAAATGCAAGCTCATCAAATTCCTCACATTGTGGGGAACAGTCTATGCTTCAGGGGGGAGGGGGAGGGTTTGTTTGAGACAGGGTGAGGAAAAATACTTTTTCACTGTGGAAATACAAGATTGTTTGAACAGAGGTGTTCCTGAAAGTTGTACTGGAGCAGGGAATATGATACAGGGAGTTCAGAGTAAAGGGGGGTGTTGCCGCACACACGATACCACAAAGGTGTGAGGCTATAAATAGCCAGTAAACACAGGGGTGGGTGTCTGAAGCCCTGAAGCTTGACATGCTCTACTCTCCAGCTGTGAAAATAGAGTATCATGACCTGACTGTAAACACTGTTCAGCTAGGGACATTTCTCCCATTCTCCTCTAAACCATGTTCACCTGTTATGAATGATATGGGGCTTTATTTGTGCTATAGTTTTAGTTACATTGTTTTTTGGATTTTAGAACTGGTGTTTTCCAGTATTTACACTTTCAATTTCAAGATTTCACAAAATTCTTCATTACATTTTTTTCAGATTTACTGTCAGTGTTAAAGTGAAAGTACAACTTCTTAATTTCAGTTCTTTTCTCCTCTTTTGTCTTTGTGTAGAATGAATCTCCAGAGTGGAGAAGCTTGCCTGATTCTCCTGCAGCGCAATACCAAACAGAAGAGGAGTTCTCATGGCCGAGACCTAAAACTGTGCTTTTGCGTCGAACTTCCCAAGGTTTCGGCTTCACCCTGCGCCACTTCATCGTGTATCCACCGGAGTCGACCATGCACTGCTTCCCGGTAAATTTCAGACTTTTGATATTAAACTTGTCAGACGCTTTCATGAGATTCATACTCTTGGGTATTATTTACGCATCATGTAAGATTACACTGAGTCAACAAAAAGCCTGATAACCTAAATTCTATTACCATGAGCACCAAAGTCACTTGAGTATTTCTGTTTTTACAGGAGGAAGATCATGGCCGCAGAGGTAAGCAGAAACACTCAACTGTTCCTCGTCATGCATGCCCTTCAGCACTGCTGAGTCAGAGCAGTGCCTCTGACTTCTAATGACTCTTAATCCATCCACTCTTTGACTCTCTTTGCTTCCTTATGCGATGAGAACAATGTAACTCCTGTGTGTCACTGACCTTTGTGGAGGCATGAAAGGTTTGGTCAGCACCACCTGTTTCTGTCCTGCACCGACCCACCTCTTCATATTGTTTCACTTTGTTGTTCTTGCTGCTTTTCTCCCCCACCATAGAAAGGCTGTCAGAAAGAGATGGCCTCAATTTTACTGGGTTGCGTGTGTTTGACCCTCTTTCCCCATGTTATTCTCATACAGTTCTGTTTTTCCCTGTTTCATAAGGGACAAACCTCTGGCAGAAGTTAATGTTGATTCGGTCACCATTTTGGCATGCCCAGTATTAAAAAAAAATGTTTTGGTTCTTACTCCTTTTGTCATTTTTCACAAGAACACAAAAAAGTTATTAAAAGGTGACAAAATGTGGTCATTTTTAAAGGTTTTCCAGTCAGGTATGCCTTCCTTTTACAGCCAGTTAATGTGAAAGTATGTACCCTGTAAATATGGTAAATAATATCATATTATACGGTAATGACCACTAATAATAAGTAGGTAATAAAAGGGTATAAAGGTATAAAAGCTGAAACACTAAGAAAAACATCCACTAGTACCCATCAATTCAACTAAGAACCATTAGTGTGTGACTAGTTAGGTTGGGTAATGACTCAGATATTATTCCGTACTTCATAGGAAAGTAGACAATACTTTCTAATTCTTTGCAGCACCTCCTCTATTATCCATCAATTCAAGTTACAATTGTAGTTATCCAAGGTTTATGTTGGTGATAGCCTAAGCTTAATAATGGGTATACGTATCATTGAAGTTTGATGTTTTTATAGAAATGACAGCTGCATTTATCATGACTCTGCTTTTGCTGAACACAGAGCTCATCATTTTTTACTTAAGTTATATAGTTGTTTTCCTGCCCCCCAACTGATCCAAACATATAGGTCATTATCAGTGTTTGTGTGTGTGTGTGTGCACTGCTTTATAATAATGCATCACAATTTGAATTTTGTCCAGCAAGACTTTGTAAGTCTGAAATTGTTTCTGTCTGTGTGGTTGCCAAGAAGGGAAGCTTTAAACTGTGAAATCTTGCATGAAATTTCTCATGAAAGATGGAAAAAGATTCACTTTACTTAATTAGGCTTTCCTAAGTAGAGTATATTTTATTTAGATTTTGTGATAGGATTTCTTTCCTTCTCTTTTGACTGTGAGTTGATATCCCAGTTGCTTGTTTGTGGGCTTAACACATTGTTTAGTCTGTTGCCATTTGTTCACCACGCAGAGGTTGCTGTAACTGGAATTCGTCCAGGTGGATGTTGGTAATTCTATCAGACATTTATTTTTCTTGGGGAGGAAAATTGTACAGGAAAGCAACACTGTAATTCCTTTTGCACATGTTGAGGAAGTGAATTATTATTTGCACAAGTAATACCTTGTTTTCATTACACATTGGGAAACCCCATGAATCTGTTCCAACTTTCCTCAGTCATGTACAGTTGTGAAATGGCGAAGAAGTGATACTGTCAAGATCACAGTATCTTTTACCGAATTGCACAATATGTATTGACATGTAACACAATGCAGGATTATTGGTGCTTCTGAGAAGATATTTTCCTATGAAAATTGATAAATGAAAATCATCAGTAATGAAATATGGCAACTCTAACAGGTAAAGGCATGTATAACCAATGACTCACAAGACAAGCAGCTCAGATATTAAAGTCATATGACTGTAAAGCAGTCTTTTTAAAGTCAGATACACTAAGCAGTAAAATAATAACCAAAAACGCTTTGTCACCAAGCGACCCCGTTGATTAACTGTATGGTTCAATGGAGCACGTTGGCTTGTTGTGTACTACGACATGAAATATATCCCTTGTTAGAAAGCAGACATCAGAGTCACATGGCCATCTGCACACACTCGCCGACGCATGCTTGAATTTGTTCGCTGTCCAGTGCTAATGATAATTGTAGCTCTCATCCAATTAAAATCCTGAATGGACTGTGTATGATGTATGTGCGCAGCGTGTCGAGTAGATGGCCACACACGCATGCACCAGCAAGACACAGGCAGGCTGTTGAAAATCACAACATAGAGACTGCTGTAAAAATGATTTGTTTCTGCAACATCTCTCCATAACCACATGATGAAATGGTGTTATGTGGTGTCCCAGTTCCAAATTTGAGTTTTTGTTTATGTGACCTCCTTTGTGATTTCTGTAACAACAGGGAAGTGCTGGAGCTTGAACACAGAGCTTGCTTATCATCCAGACTAAAACTTTATGATAGACTACAGGAGAGCCAGCTCCAGTTAAAGCAGTAATGGTTTATATTCCAACACAAAACTAAAACACTGTAGAAGACCTAGACTTTTTAGGTTGGAGCTTTGCTGTTTCGGTCTGAGTAAGCCAGAGAATATTAAAGAATCCTGGCAGTTGCGTAATGCTGGACACAGGGCTGGTAGGCAGGAAGCCAGAATTGAGGAAGGAAGAAAAAAAGACGACCTGAGATGAATTTAAGTCCAGACTGGGCTAGTCTGTTCACAGTATCACACCAAAGAAATAGAGATGCTGGCTGGCAATAAGCAGCAATCAAAAGAAATGAGGAGTGAGCCCGCTGACATATCGCTAATTCATCTAATGCAATGTCTTCTTTATATTAATATACTAATACTAATTACTAGTATATCAAGGGTAACTAATAAGTCCTTTTTCTGAGAGTGGGTCTAATAATTTTACAAAAGCTGTATCATCAGCTCAGAAAGTTAATAACAACACACATACTACACATGCTACACATGTCCATGTGACATTTAAGAATTGTAGGAACATTTATAGCAGGGTGTGGAAAGTTGAAATGGGTTGTTCATGGGCAAAACATTCTTATTATGTTCAGTATTGGAAAAAATCTTGTATCTACCAAACAACAACTTGGAACTGCTCTGTATTTTACAACAGTCTCTAAGCCATGGGATCATCTCCTCCTTTGACTGTTGCTTCCTGAATAGATTAATGACGTCATTGTGATGATAGCCCTTGGACACGACTGATCATTCAGATGAATTGTGGTTTTATACTGAAGAGGGCAATATGTGTCAAAACATGGATTTATGAATACAAGTATTGCATCAGAGTTATGAGTTTTACACTCTCATTCCTCCACAGTGCAGCAACGCCATCAATTCTCTTATTGTATTAGAGTCTGCTGCTTCCCAATACAAAGCTCCTCTGTCACAACGCTGGGGTCAAGTTTGGGTGCACTTGTGATCTAATGTTTTCTTGTCAACTCTTCACTCCTTCACATGGAGAAAGGCTGTCTTTTACCTCAATTACAGCTGACTCGTAACCTGTCGTTGCTCTAAGTGCTCAGGCGTCGAAGTTGGTGTTGAATTTTAAACGAGGTAATTTAATGAAGGCTTTAAGATGATTTTTTTACTCACAAATCAGGCTGCAGTACTTTTTTTTTAAAATGGTCTTTATAGGCTTTACGGTGAACGAGGACAAACATGAGCCAACTGTAGTCACTTCAGGCATATCATGTTCTTTACCAGGCTTAATCTCCCTGTGTTTGCCAAGTGATTAAAATAGTGCAAATGAAACCTGGCAATGTTTTAATTTGCCTGCACAGGGGTTTCTCTGGATTTAAAGAAACATTTTTTGTGTCTCTGTCCTGAACACAGACAGATGAAAACAATGTTGATCTTTGAACTTTGGGTAATTTAGCAAACACAAAACATTCCCAAAAATGTTGAGTGTTTTTTTAAAAAAATGGTAAGGTGTCAACAACACTAGTTAGGTGATAAGTTTATGTATGATATTTAATGTTGGGTGGTGCTGCAGACCATAAAGAATGCATTTTTATTGCCTAGGGCAGTCTTGTAGAGCAAAGATAAATCTAGTCTGACTGCTTTTAGAGTGCTGTAAGAAGAAAGCGCCATTGTACACATTGTACAGTTGTATTATCTAAAGTTATGTAAGCTAACAAAGGCAAAAACTGAGGTGCTGCCTGCAATTATACATTTAAATGCTCGAGGTGGCTCATATATGAAAAGCTCCATTGTGGAGATGGTGATGGTGATGCAGCTCTACTGTATGCCACCAGAGGGAGCATGTCTTTTTGCTGTAGTTATATGGGACTCCTGTTGCAGTATTACATAATGTGAGTCCCCAGGATGTGATTCTGCATGAGTAATCTCGTGTGTGGAAGAGGGAAAAATGGAGTCCGTCTGTCTTTGTGAGGATTTCAAAGGTTGACACATCATTTTTTCATTATTATTGCTTAATTAACCACAGAGTAGTATTAAGCCACCTGTTTGCTTGTTTCCCCCTCCAGTGCCTAAAACACAACATTCAAAAACAGCTGGTGATATTGTGTTTTCACAGCGCCAAAAGTCTGGCTTCCTATTCATTTGTGTTTCAGTTGACACTAATAATGCTTCAACTCTTTTGTCAATTAAACTCAATTTTAAACAACTTTTGTTACTACATTTGTTTTTAAAACTCTCACGCCTGTTGTCATGCTGGCCTTCCCGACCGCTGTAGTTTGTGAGCCATCGTGCACTGACTCACTACCAGAATGTTAACTACTGGGGAAGGATTTTAGCCACTCTTTGGCTGTGCCCAGAGCTATTTCTCAGTTTATAAGGAAAGAGTGGGAGTTGTGCAGCTGAGCACACTGTCACTCTACCTTTTCTCAGTCTCTTTCTCTCACCCCCTCCCTCTTTCTTTTCTTTCCTTCTTTTTTTCTGCAGCCATGCAGCTGCTAGGAGACAGGAGCAGCATGAGCAAACAGGTTTCCTCTCTTTAGCCGCTTTTATCCACCTCCCTAAAACCACATCATTTCCCCCTATTGAGATCTTTCTTTTCTCTGAACCTATTAATGATCACATCTATTCAAAGCCGGTATAATGTGGGCACGCACTGGCCAAACCACAGTGTGTTCTGCTGTCATAATGTTGATTCACATGCCTCCAAACCTTGTGACAAACCTCCCAGTTTCTATCTCATTCTGAAGCACAGCCGTTCTCTCTTCTCACCTAAATGTCATGGAACAATTTACTGCTCAGTCTGGTGCTCATTCGTAGGGTTTGAAGGTGTTGTTTTTCACATTTCAGGTTCAGCCTTGGTGCAAGTGAGCGGTTGTAAATGAACCTTCAGTATAGCGCTTCTTGTATTAGATATGAAGTTGTTATTTGTGTTCTTTATATCCTTGCTTTATTTGTAGGAAAAAAAACTTCAGGTAAAACAAGCTGATTTTATATGCTTCTTTGTATACTTGTTGTATAATGTATACTGACCTGTTTCTTTCAGGGAGACAAAGGAATAGGCTAGAACCAATGGACACCATTTTCGTGAAGCAAGTGAAGGAAGGTGGCCCTGCTCACGGAGCTGGGCTTTGTACAGGTAATATAAATTTTCAAACTTTGCGGTCCTTCTTTAACCAAAATCTATAAGAGATTTTCTGGGATGTTGTAAGTACTCAGTAGTCATGATATGACACCATCCCAGGCGTGATCCTGTAAATGATGTCACACAGAGCAGAAAACTTCCTCTAAGCTAGTGCACTGATGTTTCAGAGTTTTGCAAGCAGAAGAGAAAAAAGTGCAAGGAGTGCACTTTTCAGCAGTGGCCTGACAGTACTCCTGCTGTGAAGCAAAACATTAGGGGCCATGTAGTTGCAGGAAAGTGCTCTTTTTTAGTTCTCCTTTTATTGAGTAGAGTCCCCAGTGATTTTATGTCTTAGTGGATACAGAGAACCATCAGCACAGTAACTGTAAACATCAACATCAGGTGAGGTGACTGAACCTGTCTTCAGAAAAACACCCTGCAGTCTTTTTCTGCCTCTCTCTGTCTCTCTGTTACTGATGTCATTACTGCTGTTTTAACATCTTTCAGGTGATCGACTTGTGAAGGTGAATGGAGCGAGTATCATCGGGAAAGCCTATTGTGAGGTCATAGCCCTGATCCAAGACAGGTAAGTTTACATATATATCTGTATGGATGATGCTGGCCAGTTGGTGTATTTTCCCTGATTTAAATCTCTTTTCATTCCCCAACAGTGGTGAATTTCTTGAACTTTGTGTGATGCCAAAAGATGAGGATATTCTGCAACTGGTAAGTTTCTCGTTACCACCCTTTTGAAACAGAAAAGCTCTGTCTTAAATGTGTTTTTAAAACTGCACCCTGTTTGCTCCAGTCCCACAATAATCTCCACTAAGTCTGATCTCACAGAGCTGCTCTAGTTTAAGGTGTTCATGTTGAGGCAGTAGTCATGAGATGCAGGCAGCCTGCCTATTCCATCAGAGCTCTCTATCTAGGCCTCCTAATCAGGACAGAGCAGCATTTCTGTCCTCAACTCGCTCCTGACACTACTGCGGAAATGGCCTAATTGGATTGGCAGAGTGGGCATCATCTAAAATACCTACACCGACATAATATCATGGACACATCTATTAGTATAGATTGTTTATTATGACTTGCAACTGGCACAGAAGTTTTTTTTGCTAGAGTTGTCCTCAAACTCAGGTCTATATGGAGTAGACCTACATTAAACAGCCGAGTTGTAGAAAAAGTTGTTGTGTTCATTACTCTGACTGCATCTCAAGTCCTAAATATTTTAGGCAATAACCATCACTGCCTCACATGTTGGGTTACATGTGACTTCCCCAGTGTTTTGTTACCAGAGGCCGATTAACTTCTGCTAACTATCAAAAGAACCAACAAAATTAGAAGGGAGATTAAATTTGGAAAATGGAAACCCAACAAGGATATTGAGGGGAAAAAAGATCTTTTCTTGTAACTAATGTTTATGTCATCATCAGGTGACTGTGTAGTGACATTCACTTTCCATTATGACTGTGGTAACTATGACGGCCTTCAAGGAAACAGTTGGCTAATACAGTTGCTGTTCCACTTCCACCATGAAAGCTTCAAAAATATCTTGGAATGTTAAATAAGTAAACTTCAGGCTATAGATTGATAATCAGAAAAAAATATGTTTGTAAAAAAAAAATTAAAAAAAAAAAATACCTTGCACATCTGTTTCATAAGACATGTGCGTAGGAGAGGGCCAAGTAGATCTGTAGTTGAAAGCTAAATCCTGAACATTGTCTAACTTGCAAAGATACATTTACTAGGCCTTCATCAGGCAGGTTTTGACTGATTAAGGTCTGGTGTTGAGTCTTATTAATTTAAATAACTATAGTATAATAATTTTGAAATGTAAAGCTGAGTTGCATTGTTGTAAGTTTGGCACATCTTACGTATAAGCTGCATAGTTTCAGCAGCCAGTGCAAACGAAATAAAAGGGGAGAGATTCTCATGTGGTCCTCACGCAGTTGTTTTTTTTCTAGTTTGACTATCACTTTTTAGTCATTAAATATATAAGTTGTAATTGTCTTATTAAAAACACAATGTTCAACTCTGAAAATAAATATTCAATTGTTTGACATTTATAACTCACCCCTAATCCAATCAGGCTTCATATGATGTCTTCGTCCTTCTTCATCCTCACCTCGCTCTGCCAACATTTTTTAGAAAATTAAAAAAATTTAATGCGGTTTTTATGTCCCTAAATACCTCTTCCATTGCAGAGATACACCCCCATACCTGTGAGCACTTTAGATCTCTTCATTAACCTTTAATGCATGCTGCAGGCAGCTGTTTGCGGCTACTGTGCATCCTGCACATTCAGTGCAAAGCGAATGTGCACTCATCTGTTCCATATCTATAGCACGTTGTATTAAGTGCTTTGTCAGGATGCTCATCCATCTTCTCCCAAGAGCTTATTGTTATCTGATAGCCTGTTTATGAATTATATAATAATAGAGTCTGGCTGTTGCTTTACGTGAAATATTCCCTTGTGGATCATTTATGTCCAGATTGAAACCTCATAATTAACTTTATAGATAAATCAATGAATTATTTAGGAGTATTGCATCTGGAATTGCATAATCAATATCTATTGTTGTAACAACCTCTAATCTCTCTCTTTAAGCACCACACCCTCCCAAATATATGCATGCAGATATTCATCTGAAACACTAAAAAGGGTGTCAGTGATCTTAATTATTAAGGAATGATATTCAATCATGAATCAATTAAAGATTAAACTTGTAATGTCACAGAAAAATCAAGCATTATTCACATCCTCATGACCCTCCTCTCACATTACTATCAGTTAATTTTCTTCATTCTTATGACCAATGGACTGTTACTCCACCCTTCTTCCCTGTTAGGTCCTCCCCCTCTCTTGCCATTTTTCCTCTCCACCCATTTACACAGTCCTCTGTATCTTACACGTGTGTTGTGATAACACTGACCTCAGTATTGCACAATAAACAGCCAACAGCCACACAAAAAAATCTATTAATGTTGGCAGGCAAACTGACGACGGCTGTCCTTAAGAACAAGAGGATTAGTAGAGATGCAAGCAGGATGACAGTACACTGTAGGAGGCAGCACACACTGACTGCTAGGAGACAGGCAGCAGTTGCTTAGCAAAGAGAGGGAGAGAGTGTACATCCAGGGAGTGAAAAGAAAAAAAGGGAGGGAACTGTACGCTAGGAAAGCAGAGGAAATACAGAGCAGGGAAAAAAAGAGGGAACAGCATGAATGATGAGCTGAAACCGAGCAGATAAAATCAGCTGACTGCCCTGTGTTTTGAACAGGTTGATGCTAAGGGAAAAGGAGGGAGGAGAAAGCAGTGGGAGGGGGGAGCTGTACCATCAGAGCTGAATGTATAATCAGCAGCTGCTGCTTCTGTCATGTGAGCAATAGCAGAGGGAGGGAGAGAGAGTCATAGACTGGAGGCACCTTGTTCAGTTAGCGTAATATTCTGGCTGAAGATGGATAGAACCATGGAGACTTAACAGCAGCATGAGAGGAGAGCTTCTGCTCCTGCCACCTCACCCAGGAAAGACTGGCACAGGCAGGTCGTAACGTGGCAACCCCTGCTTCATCTCTGCTTCTTCGTCCCTCTGTAATGCTGCTGCAGCTCTAGTATATTTTTAGCATGTCAAGCCCAGGCATTGCTGTGGCCGTTTATTTTTATTTTTTTACAATGTGAGCATTTTGCTCTGCTGGCATCTCTACCACCCTTCTCCCTTGATTTGTCGTTTTCACATGCTGTAACGGCAGCCTTTTTCTCTGGAAACTACTAATCTGGTAAGCAAACAGCAGACTGGGTATCCACTTGACGGTGACATGTTGTGCTTGCTGTCTCGTTTTGCATGTGTCATGCATGTCAGCATCATCATTTTAGGATGTGGTCTTCATGTTGTACATCATTGCTATTTAGTTGCCGTGGTTAACCGTTTAACGGTCAGCTCTGTGTTGGTGATTCAAATGTGTAGACCGTAGAAATGGCCGATGGACTGTGTCTGCAGTACCTGTTAGATTGAGCACTCGAATTGGCATCCAGCTGGCATCTCAGCGAAGCCTCGCCCCTTCTTCATCCTCGCTGCCAGATGTCATTAGTGTGATAAAGGCCAGTGACCTCTGAACTCTCTTGCACACTCATGTTTGCACAAAGGGAGGAACAACTAGCATTGATTTCACTCACAGCTTTATGTAAGATTGTAATTTAACACCAGGTAGAAGGATCAAAGTCCTCATACCTTCACACGCCTCTCGATTGCTGTATGTGCAGTATGATATGAGTAAAACAGATAAATGTAGCGAGGCTTCCAAGTCCATAGAAATCTCCAGCATTAATTTTGGATTCATTGAAAAGGGTTTAATTAGTATCTGCAGTGAAATAGTATAGGCTTCCAAACCTTGGCCGATAATCAAGCAGGCTAAATATAGCACTTTCTCTATGAGGGATGGGCAACCTCCTGTCTGTCCGAGGTTATAGTCTGTCAGTCTGACGTGGGAAAATGAAGTTACCAGCTACCTGTCAAAATCTTTGTCAATTTTTACAGCACATTTTTAATGTTAACATGTTTGTTCAAATATGTTGATTGCCTTATCGTAACATTATTGATTTATTACACAATCTTTGCTGAAAATGTCACAGCACAGGCTAAATATTGGGTGCAGTAAAAATGAACACCATTCCACATTTATCTCATGGAGTTTGCAGTGATAGTCGTTGTTCATTTCTCCCATAGATTAAATTGTTTTTTCTGATATTGGAAATCCCAGTAGCAACAAACCATTGTTGCAGAGAACACAGGTGAGAATGGTGGAGAAAGACTTCTGTACCATAAACATATTTTTGCAACACTATCCTAAGTCTCAGTTAGTGAAAAATATTTTCTATGTTAGCGTATATAGTGCACCATCCAGTCATGGAACAGTGAACATAACCATGAGAACTCTAAATAAGGAGCAGATGAAGACCACTGACACCCCTGAACTGCTAACGCCTCCGCTCACTCATACTGCAACATGCACTGCCCACACACATGCATCCGGTAGCATTTGTAATATCACGCTTGACTTCTCTGCAAGCACCGAGTAGTACACTGTTGAATATTACACACACTTGGAAATGCAGCTTCTACTGATCTATTGTAACACTACTGTTCCTCTGTCTACAGGCCTACTCCCAGGATGCCTACCTCCGTGGCCACAGCAACTACAGTGGAACTGCTCGTCACATTCCTGAACCACCCCCAGTATGCTACCCCAGAGTAGACTGTAAGCCTACGGGCATGGCCCAGGCGACAGACTCCGCAGAGCAGGTCTGCCGAGGGCCAACCGCACCCCCTGACCATGGATACCGCAAGGAGATCACCGTGCCCCCATCTCCTCCTCCTCCGCCTCCTCCTCAATCATATCCAAAAAGCCAGATGAAAGTGTGCATGCGCAACGACAGCGTGAGGACAGTGGTGGTTCCTCCTGATACAGCCCACATGGGGCGAATGGGTCCAGCACATAGGATAGATTACATGGACCCTGTCTTTGTCAGGGGGAGGCCTGGGTCACTGGCCCAGTATCATCACCCACGAAAGGCTGATGTCTATCCCAGTGGTCCAGGAATGCATCCATATGGAGGTCAGGCACCTCACTACCCAGCCAACCATCAAAACATTGATTGGCGTACTTACCAAACGTACCGGGAGTACATTGACAACAAAGGAATCCATTCCCATGGTAGTCGGACTATCCAGGAGAGGCTGGATAATTTGCGGGCTACTAGTCAGACCGCCTTTGGCGCTGCTCATCACATTCCCCGAGGTGACTGGGGACCTAAGGGCATACGACGGAGGAGTACCTCACATGAACGATCATACCAAGGACCTCCACCCCACTTTCAGATAGCCCCACGCAGCGCATCGCAGGACCGCATGCTCGGTGCGGAGAGAATGAACCAAACCAGGAACTGGCCTCCTCGAAGTGTGTCCCAAGATGGCCTAATGCACAAAGCCCGGGCACGCTCCACGGACTATGTTGACCCTGCAGAGTTGGCTCGGCCCAGTGAGAGGAGAGGAGGGTATGGTAGGGCAGACCAAGGTACGAGGCCCAGCAGACAGTCTGCCCCCAGACACGCCATGCTCCACAGGCCTTCTGTTGGATACAGTGGTGGCATGAGGGGACCACCCAACCCCTCTCTGTACTCTAAAGGGCCAGATTCTCTTCAGACCCGCTCCTCACCCATGCTCTCAGACAGATCCTCACATTTTGGAAAGAGCACAAGTGCAGAACACTCTCTTACTGACCAAAGAGTTGCAGTCAAAGGAAACCATGCAGTCCACACTTCCCAACAAGGCCTAAGCAGGGTGCGGGCTGAAACCATGCTGCCTATTGAGGCAGGCAGAGAGGCAGCATTGGTAGGACACAGGTCTTCTTCGTGCTCTACCCCGAAACAGATGCCTCAGAGGCCAAGCATCCTCAAACCACCTCCCCTAGACCCACAGAGTCAGGTCAACGGGCGAAGCCCCACGGAGACCGGCGTCGTTCTTAGAGAAAAGCCCCCCTCTGGAAAGAACCCCAGCCCTCTGCGACACCCCTCCTACATCCTGGCAGTAACTGACGATGGAGCAGACTCTACAGCAGATGTGGCGGCGTGCTGGCTTCCCAACGATGCACGCCGAGAGATACGCATACGTCGCCTTGGGGAACAATGTCACACCTCGTGCTCCAGCAACCTGGATGAGTCTCTGGACTCAATCCCATTTATTGGTAAGAGAATAATCAGTTGTAAACCTTGACGCCCCACGTTGTCATGGCAACGGCAGCAGGCAGTAGTAACATGAGGGAGACTGGGCGTGCTGATACTGTAGCTAGTTGAAAGGCTTCTACCGTAGATGCTGATAGAAATCAATTCAAAATAGATGCATAGGACTGTGGAGCATGTGTAACTCTATAGTTTAATCATTAATCTAATTCAGTGTATTACTGTTACTGTTACCGTGATAAATGCTAAATGGGCTTGCATTTCAGCACTTTTCTAGTCTACAGACCGCTCAGAAGCGCTTTACAAACACTTGTGACATTCACCCATTCACACACACATTCATACACTGATGGCAGAGGCAAATGGCAAATAAATTAATCTTCCTGGGAAGATGTTATTAATCAGGTTTTGTGGCATTCAGAGATGTTTTGTGGGATATTCGGCTTAACTGGTGCAGAGTGAAGGATGGCTTAAGCCTTTTGAAATATATTGAATTTCTCCTCTTACTTAATACATTGTTTTCTTAGACGGTCTCCCTTCGGGATGGATTGCATTGTGGTTCAGTACTAGTCCCATAATGCATTTGTGGTGATTAAATGGAAGTCATCTCCGAAACAACTCTCCTACCATTCACATAAGAAGTGTTGGTGGTGCTTTAAACAGCTGTTTCATAAAATGTTTGAACTCATACTCTTAGAGAGATGATCAGAATGCTGTGTTTTGCCCTTTTGAAAAATACATTTCTAAACCTAGTCTGAATGTCATTGCATATACGTTCGGTGTATTCAGGCTTTTAAAGAGAATCTGTTGTAATCAGTTCAGCAGTGAGACATATTCATAATTGATAGAAGCTCTCAGCATATTTTCTTGTGTGGTGTGATGAGAGCATTGCTATAGCTACATCGCTGGAGGCAAGACTGAGTATGGAGATAGAGGAGCTTTTATATTTCTTAAATGTCATCTTGAAATCTACTGTCAGATTGAACATGCATCATATATTTTATGTTTAGATTTATAGTGTCTGTCTTTATGTTTGTCTTTCCCCATCTGTCTCTTATATTTATTATGAATGTTTGGGTGTCTGTCTATCCATCTGCCTCTCTACCAATCTTTCTGTAATGTAAAATGGAAATCACAGGTTCTGGGAGAGTGGATATTCTGTTATTTACAGTTAATCTTCTTTGTATTTGTCTTAGGTCTTAGTGTTACTTCTGTATGATTAGGCTGGTTCATCAGAAAAATGGTCAGTCCCCGAGCAAAAAGACACGAATCAGCGTAATGTAACTTCCGATCTACTTAAGCTTTGGAAGGTCGCACAGTACAGGAAACGTTTTGTTCTCTGCAGGTAGCCTGTATGGAGGAACTAGGTCACAGGCAGAGACGGTACTGGAAGGTTTTAGTTTGACCCATGGGAGAAGAGTTAGTTTCTGAGTTTAATTTGGGTCTTTTGAAGCAGTTTGGTGTAGGATAAATCGAACGTATGGTACAAAATTAATTTAAAAGATGTTTCTTATTCACTAATCTCAAAGATTAACCCTCAGAGGCCTGCTCACTTCTGTTGATTTTACATCTTTTATAATATACACGCAGCTGTCAGTTTATTGTGTACACCACTTAAAAGCAATGCACTCTAAAGCCCTATTTGCATGGGCCTAGTATGACCAGGTCACCTCATAGAAACAGCCAACTCACGTCTGTGTTTGTGTAACACATTTACACAGGATAAGCAAAGTCTGTATTTTACATGTATTTACTAACATTATTATGAGCCGGGATAAAATTTCTAAACAGATGTTTACAAAGCAAATCGCCAACATCTAATTCGCCCCACATGACCACTCTGTCTGGCAAAATATGGTTGATAATATGCAGTGGAGTTTTTACTTTACCAATGACGGACATGGCAGATTCACACAGGATTAAAATCACAGACGACTTCCGCAATTATTACAAATGACTAGAGATCTCCAGGTAATAGTCTTGTGCAAACAGGGCTTAATTTTGTCCACCCCATTTATATAGATAGGGATGGGCAGGAGGAATGGCTTTTTTATGTAAACTTGTTTAGAAGTGTAAGTTTATTAGAGTTCATTTCTTATTACTCCAAGTCATGTGGACCCACTTCCCTCTGCAGTGCTAAAATAAAAGTTATTGCTCTTGAATTAAGGGAACATGTGACAGTTTTCAGTTGCATGTGCAGAGCATCTGAGGTCACTACACTTTTGGCTTACAAACAGTGTTTCTGCCGTTCAGTGGTCCTTGTAACGTTGGTTGTAAAGGCGGCCTGACAGGCCAGGTGCAGACAAAGCAGGCAGTGACAGTGGTGATGCCGCAACACCACCATTCTGGGACTGGTGCCCCGGCCCAGGAGAACAGTGCCTTGATTGTGTAAGCCGCTCGGCCTCCATCAATAGCCTGTTTGAAAGCCCACTGGTCCAGGACTTAGTCCAATCCATCGCTTTTTTTTAGGTAATCTACAGGCAGGTCATATCTTTTATCTTATATCTTCCCTAGATGGTCACGCTGTGGTTTTATTTTTTATTTTTGCAGTAAATATTGAGTCTGGCCATGGATATTTGTAGCTATGCAGTCTAATTTTGGATACACTTGCAGTAGCAGTGTGTCCAAGTCTTTTGGAGTAATGTTGTACTGGAGTCCTTCATGATGATGCTGGTGAACAGTTTGAGCCTGGGGCAGAAATCTTCCAGTGTTGCTGTAGCAAGCTGCCTGGTGTAGGACCTGTCAGGACTGTGAGCGTTTTACCAGCAGCTGAAGAGAGGGTTGTTCTGATCATTGTGCCTTATGTGTGCATCATATGCAAAAGACCACTGTGTGCATTTAAGTTTAGGTTTGTCATGGACTTTTATGTATGCAGAGTTTACTGAAAGAGACTGTTCATCTCTAAGAGAGAGTTGACAAAAATTGAAGTAGTTTCTACTAAATGAGGTTTATCAGTGATGGGCAGGACCTCAGTAAGGTAGCCTGACGGACCTTTATGTGGAGATTGTGACATCCTTTTCCTTTGCCCCGTTTCAAAGTTGGGTACAGGCTAGAACTAGGACAGTTCCTTTTAAATTTAGCACCAAAAGCCCCTCGGCTGCAGAGAGCAGCTTTGTACTCAGAGCTGTTTCAGGCTTGAAGTGCCAGGAGTGGGCCGTACAGTACTCATGAGTTAAGAACTTCCTTCTCTCTCTCAGAAAGCATGTCAGAAGATGATCTGTTATGAATCTCAGCTGTGGTGAGGCATGTTAGCCATGTGAGTCACAGGAAGACTGTTTTAATTTTTTCCTAAATCCCACAGATGATTATAGTTAATGAAGTTGCCTTTGATATACAGATGGTAAAGACAAATGTTGAGCAGGCTTGCATTCTTCCAGTTGGAGACATAATATGCAAATAGAACAACAGATGTATTTCATCTCTGTGCTGACACTGAACGTTGTATTGTCATCATAGATGAGCCAATCAGTCCCAGTGTCGACCGCAACGCTGCTCCTATTCCACCCTCCGCTGTGATATCTGTTGCACCATCCATAATGACAGGTCCCTCCAGCCCTGACTCACCGTGCCCTCCCATTCGTCGTCAGCTGTCACATGACCAAGGTAAACGACATTTGGTTGGTTGAATGATGTATATGTCAGTCAGAGCTTGTCTCTAAAGAATTATTCTATTTTTCCATGATATAGCCTTATTGATTACACACCTAGTTTAGTTATCATGGATTGATTTTCTTTCAGTCGACTATTCAACTAATCATTTTAACACTAACTTTTGAAATTTTCGGTGTAGTGTTTAGTTAATCCTGAAGTTCATCTATTTACATGCTCAGTAAATACAAGTGAATCACCTTAACCCAGCACAGTGTTGTTGAAATGTTATAGTTTCACTGAAGCGCCAAACCTGCATCCTCCAAACTAATTTTTTTCATCCCTGTATAGAGTCACTGAGAAGTGCTTTGTTGGAGTCTGATACAGCCAGTAAAACAGAGCGGTCCAAGTCCTATGATGAGGGTCTGGATAACTATCAGGAGGAAGGCAGAGGGTGAGTGCATATTAGGACTAGGTCATTCTTTTATTCTTTAACATTTGCATTGAGTTGTGAATTAGTCCAACCTCGTCTCTGACTTGAAATATGTCCGTCTCTGTTGTTCTTCAATTTCTTTAGAAGATCTTCAAATAAGCATATGCCGAGTTTCAGGGGCCTGAGAAAGGTGAGGAACTAAGGAATTACACGCAGAATGCCAGATTGATGTTATCTTTTTTTCTTTTTCATTTTTCTTTCCAGCTTTCACCCTGTTATCCTGTTTTGTTTTCTGACAGTGGCTCCATTTTACCTGGCATTAAAATACACTTGGAATGACCAGATAGTAATTTATTTACACGTGTGCAAATAGAAATCCATGTGTAACTACTTTCGATTTAAGTAACATTTGATGAGACAACAATCTGAGTAGATGGTCTACCCCAAATTTCACAGAAACCTTGAGGCTAACGGACAGAGAAATGGGATCCAGTTTTTGAGAAAAACTGAGGACGTAACCATTACTATACCAACGAAAACTAGAGCTAAAAACCTCCTGATCCCTATTTTTACAAATCTAAATTTAATGAATCTTCGTCTCATGTTGTTTGGTGCAAAATGACACAATTACACAACCTACAGATCCAATGAATTTAAAGTAGTCATTTTAATCTATTTGACATGGTATGTGACATACTATATTATGGATGTAGTCAGGCAGGGTTTGATGCTCTCTCAATTTACCTTCACTGGCTTCCTTGTGAAGTGTTTTGAGACATAGATGTTTTAGATATTGGGATGTCTTGGTGACCATGTAACTGTGAGATCCCCAGTTAGAATCTACTCAAAGATCCTTGTTGCATGTCAGTTTCTTCTCTCACTTTCCTCATGCTTCATGTCACACTCCACTGTCAGCTATTAATGCCAAACAATGTGTCATGAATTCACACTTGCAGGCTCTGGATGGGCATAAATCTTCTGGGGATTCTGGATCTCGAAGGGATTCTTCTTCGGGTATCTTTGCAGATTCTTCCAAAGAAGGTTATCTCAATTTTAGGCAACTTACTACAGATAAAAACAAGGTATGCCTGCACACTTGTGTATTCGTTTAACAGCCATATACGTCACTAATGTTATGATGTTTAAGTATTTCTCTTTCTCTCTTGTCTCTCTGCCTCTGTAGCGTGGAGGAATGAAATCATGGAAGCAGATGTACGCTGTTCTACAAGGTCACACCCTCACTCTCTTCAAAGACAGGAAAGATGCACAATCTCATGCCTCCACGCAATCCGACGAGGAGCCGCCGCAAATCAGCATCAAGGCCTGTCTGATTGACATCTCCTATAGCGACACAAGGCGCAAGAACGTGCTGCGACTCACCACCTCAGACTGCGAGTATTTATTCCAGGCAGAAGGGAGGGACGAAATGCTGACCTGGATCCGAGTCATTCAGGAAAACAGTAACCCAGATGAAGAGGTGTGTTCTTGCAAGACTCATGTAGCGTTGCCAAGTTGTTAGGATCTCTTGTAGCCTCACGTCTAGCTAAAATAATGCGGTCTGGAAAATTTTAACAAAGCGTAGCACTGTTGGTTGTTTAGGGTTACAGGAAAAACAAACAAGTTTAGACCAGACTTCACTAGAGGTTTGAAAGAAATTAGGAGCACACCCGTCGGGTTCACAACAAAGCGAAACAAAGTTAGTCTTTGAGTAAAACACAATAAAGGCGTCGGGAAGATGAAGAGGATTACAGGCTTTATTTATGAAATGCCTAAGAGGTCTGGCAGCACATAATTAGGTAAGATTAGAAATGTTTTATAAAAAAAGTAGCACCTATTTTGACACACTTGGAGTTATAGTGGTGAAACTGCCCATTGAGACTGCCCCTATTACCAACATAAACCAGTTTGACCACAGATCAAAACATTAAATCAAATCTGTAACGCAGAAATATTTGTGTTCTGTAATCCAGGCCTTTTTCAATTTTATTTTGTCACTTTGTCATGCTTTGAGTTATTAGACTGTATAGGCAGAGTTATCTTCCTTGGATAAATTGGATAAAGTTGAAGCTCTTCTATTCTTTCTTGGGTTCAGAGGATGAGGGACTCCGACCACAAACTACTTCACTTGTGACATTTGTACAGTCATTGTCTGCAGTTTATCTTCAGT
This sequence comes from Pagrus pagrus, assembly GCF_965226575.1. Taxonomy (NCBI): domain Eukaryota; kingdom Metazoa; phylum Chordata; class Actinopteri; order Spariformes; family Sparidae; genus Pagrus; species Pagrus pagrus. The sequence goes on from NC_140196.1 coordinate 9,893,457, forward strand.
ATGTCATCCAGTCTGTCAAGTGAATGTTTGTATTATATTATATCCCAGGTTTAGATGTGCAGTATTTATAACATATATCATGTATTATGCATGAATTATAATGTATAATGACTGGGAAGGCCCTTTTAGTGATTTGATATTGCCTGTAAACTCAACAAAGTAGTTCTCCAAACAATTATGTTCAATCATATTAAATATAAAAATCTAAATCAACTTGCTTGTAATGAAGAAGAAACTTAGTTATAACTGTATTTAATGACCATCCTTAATGTGTTTCTGCCGCCATCACAGAATGCTGCTGTAACAAGTCAGGACTTGATCAGTCGAAAGATCAAAGAGTACAACATGATCAGGTATGCAGGACTCCACATCGCCCCTTGAGGATCCGTCAAAGTACCTGACCACTCATCTACCCATTTTATAGTATGCAAACTTACTGTTAATATTTCTGTGTATGTGTTTTTTTTTGCTCTTTGTCTGGATCAGCGCTCCCAGCAGCAGGTCTGAACCGTCCCCCAAAACCTCCCGCCAGTCCCTCAGCATCAAACAAGCCTTCCTGGGAGGTAAAGCAGACGGCAGGGGCCACAGTCCTCATTCACCCAAAACAGGAGAGGACCGGAGGGCGCCGAAAGGTAATGACAATAATTCCATTTAGTGTAATCAGAGGGCATTTCTGACATTACATGGCTATTTTATGTCCTCTTGTGTGTGTTTACTCTGTCAGATGACTCCAGTCCACCACGAGACAGAGGTGCTTGGAAAATTGGCATCGCAGGGATCATGAGGAAGCCCTTTGAAAAAAAGACTCCAGCTGGGGTCACGTTTGGGGTGCGGCTTGATGACTGTCCAGCTGCACAGACAAACAGGGTGAGTCTGAGGAAATGAAAAACAAATCTCACGATGCAGGCCGTGTATTAAAAATATGACATCAGTCATATGTCACATGTAACATCTTCCTGCTGGTTGTGTGCTGTGCAGTTTGTTCCTCTGATCGTGGAAGTGTGCTGTAACGTGGTGGAGGAGAGAGGTCTGGAGTACACGGGAATCTACAGAGTCCCTGGGAACAACGCTGCCATCTCCAGCATGCAGGAGGAGCTCAACAGTAAAGGCATGAATGACATCGACATCCAGGAAGACGTGAGTGACTGACAGATTGGTTGCACAGTACAGTGTGCCGCTTTGCTGACAACATCATTCAGCAGTGACAGATTTACACTGTGAGGAGTGCTTTAACGTAATGCTCCAACAATCTCTCACTTCTCTGCAGAAATGGCGGGACCTCAATGTCATCAGTAGTTTACTGAAGTCCTTTTTCCGAAAACTTCCTGACCCTCTGTTTACAAATGGTGAGATCTTGTAACATCATTGAAAGTCAACAAGAAAAACACTGGAACAGTGTTGGATTTTCTGTCAGATTGCTCCTTTTTGCAGCTCACAGTGAGGGTTTTCCTGCTCTCTTCACAGAAAAGTATGCTGATTTTATTGAAGCCAACAGAACAGAAGACTCAGTGGAGAGATTAAAAGAGCTCAAGAGGCTGGTGAGTGAAAAATCTAATATGAGCAGCATTTAATTGAATGGCATTACATTAAGCAAACCATTAATCCTGAGACTCTCTCCCCTTTTTGTCAATTCTTGCAGATCCATGAATTACCTGATCATCACTTTGAAACTCTGAAATACCTTTGTGCTCACCTTAAGAAGGTTTCTGACAACTGTGAAAAGAACAAGGTACGACCGTTAACAGGATCTGTCAGCGTTAATGTCATTAGTTTAACACCCTCCAATCCTTCGGGGATTATGTCATTAAAGCTGATTCGTCCTAACCTCATCTATTTAGATGGAGCCTCGTAATCTGGCGATCGTGTTTGGTCCTACGCTCGTCAGAACCTCTGAGGACAACATGGCCAACATGGTCAATCACATGCCGGACCAGTGCAAGATAGTTGAGAACCTTATCCAGCAGTACGACTGGTTCTTCACTGATGACTGTGATGACGACCCTGTTGTATGTGGCAATTCATTTGTTTTCGTTTTTCTTTTGTTAGAAACAACAAGTTTACCTAATTTCATTCTGTTCTCTTTATAAACATGGGTATTTAAAACTGCATTAATGAATAATTGTACACGTCATGGCTCAAATGACTCACAGAACATTATCACAACATTGAACAAATGAGGTGTCCAGAGCCAGTTACTAATTATTAAATTGAAAGGCAACTATTTTAATAATCAACTAATTATGTTGAGTCTTTAAAAAAAAGAAAATGTGAATCTTAAATGTGAATATGAATATAAGGGTGTCATCTCAGGCTTTGGGTAACACTGATTTTCACCATTTATTTGACAGTTTATAAACTAAACAACTCATCGACTGAGAAAATAATTAGCAATGTAAATAAACGCTGGTTACAACAACTTTATTATTTGGTTCAGTTTCATTGCTTTAAGCTGCAGCAGGCAGCAATTGTTAGCTTAAAAAGCTCTGATTAAGCCAGTGTACACTACCTGCCCTGCACCAAACTGCAGACAGAGTTGGCGACCAGCTGATGAACAGAGCGGAGCATTTTGCATCTTAAGAACCAGATATTTCTCTCATGAATTGGAGATAATCGCTTCAGGAATTCAATTAATGCAGTTTTAAATAAAATGCATCTCCTTCATTTATGGTGGTTGTTTATCTATTTTTCCATTTATGTTTTGTGTTCAGTCTTTTATCTCCTCTTTGTCTCTCTTTTTTTGTCCTTGTGTGTACTGTCCTCCAGACCACAGCTGAGCAGGAGAGCACAGTGCAGTCTCAGCCTGTGCCCAATATCGACCACCTGCTCTCAAACATCGGACGGTGCGCACCGTCACCGGGCGAAGTCTCAGGTAAATCTGAAAAAGTTTTCTCTTAGGAGCAGCATCCAGCATTACCACAGCAAATACATTATCATGGCAGCAATAATAGATTTCATAAATAGTTGATAAAACTGTTAAATATTTGTGCTAAAGGCTTATTGTAAGATTGAATGTTAGCAGTGTGTCAATTTTAATTGCTAAGACAATGAACATCATGTCTATTTGCCATAACTTTAAATGCTTTGAGCAAAAAGAAGCCTAATAAGTTTTATTTGTGTTTATGTTAATGGCGGCTTTTTCAACAATTATTCAATTAATATATTTTGTGGTTAAACCATTGGAAATTTGTTGAAAAATACCTTGCAGTATGTAGAGCTTTGTTTTTATTAATTTATTCATTTTGGATAAAAGTCTTGTTTTGTTTCAATGTTTCGTTTTTTTTGCCCAAAGAGATAAAATTGTCCTCAAGTTTTATTTCCGTTCATTTGTTTGCTTTACTCTTTATTTCCTCTGGCTCAAGTCATTTTTTCTCCCTGTGCTTTTACCTGTGTTGAGACGACGACTCCTTTTCTTTCAGTTCTTTTCTTCCCCTCCTCCTCGTCTCTCACACAATCCCGGCATGTTCTTTCCCAAAGAAAATCTTAACAGACAAAAAAGAAACGATGGAAGTTTTAACCCTTCTGACCTCTGCCCTTCTGTGTGTAGTGTGTTGTTTTTCTCCCTTATCCCTGTCCAGCACTCACACATTACCCAATCTTGACACAGGCCAAGTGGGCGGCGTCTATCACTCGATGATGTCACTGATGGACTCTGTTTTGTCAGTGATGGACAGCTGGGACTGTAGGAAGAAGGACGAGTGTTGTGCCCAGTGTAGCTGCCTAGTCTGCAGAAACCCGCAGCTCTTTTAAATTTGGGCGAAAGGAGGAAAAAAGATAAAAAAGAAAGAAAGAGAAGTCGATGTTTGTCATTTTTCCTGTGGTGTGCACGTCTCATATATAAACCAATACCCTAAATTGAGGGGATACAGAGCGATGCTGCTGTACTTTCTCTGAAAGCCCTTCTGCTGTCTCTTGTTGTCTCTAAAGCTGATCGCAAGGACAAGTAGCATGGTACGGTTAACCTCTCCGGTCATGTGGCATAATCTGTCATGATGTCTGAGGGGTGGGGTCGTAGTGGTGGGACTGAGCTGGATGTTCCCCCAGCACACATGCGTTTACACTCAAATACAACCAACACATACAACTACGTGTTAATACTACGTATTGATTCAAGACTTAATGGCTTGTTGACAAGCAGTCACAGAGCAGTGGATGGAACATGTAGATGTAGTGGTATTTGCCGGGACAGGAAGGTTTTTTTTTTTGTTTCAGGTGCTTCCTCCTGTGTCTTTTTGTTTGATGTGTTGTCTGTGATGTCCTTATTACAAGATCTTTGTCCTCATTCAACATTAGAAACATCACATACTTCCACATCTCCCGCTATTACATGATGTAGAACGCCTACATCCATCACTAACATGTTCCTCACACTGTCTCCCTACCCAACCCTGCGCTACACACTGACACACACACATTTGGAACCTACGTTAGATCATTAATAGCCCGTTTCCACCGCAGGAACTCTTTCAGGGGTCCTTCAGGAACTCAAGAACGTTGTATTCATTTTGAAAGAGCATCTAATACTCCTGGGCAAGGGCAGTGCACAATGTCACTGATTTGTCACCCTTGCTGCTCATAAGATTACTTGCAGCTTTATTCAAACAGTAAGCAAGCACTTGATCCCACTGGAGGAATATTAAGATGAGTCGGACTAACAGTAAGAGTGAATGATGTTGATCATCTTGTTAAAATGCAATGTTCTGCAGAGAAAACCTTGGCCCTGACATTCATGTAGATGCCACTTGACATGCACCAGCCAAGGTTTCCCAGCAGAACATTGCAATGTAATGAGCTCATCAATGTTATCGCTTAACATGCCAGTCCTTTTGGTGTTGCAGCTGATTGCTGTTTAACTGTTATAGTCTCCTTTGCAACCATTCATTATATCCATTTAAATACAAGCAACAACATGATAGATTGTATCTCAAATGTTATTATGGATTTTAATCCATTAATGGATGAATCTTTAGGGTTTTTCAGACGTGGTGGAAATGCATTAAAGAGGACATTCAGTTCCTGAGTTTTGTTCTTGCGGTTCCTGTAACTATCTGGTCGAAATGGGCTATTGGTCTGCTTATCTTTGTTTGCTCCAGTTTGCGTGTTTTCCTCTTTTTGTAAAGTGAGATAAGGAAGTTTTATGAACTTTGTTTTGCCTTTTATTTTGTTCAGAACGACACATTAAAGAGCCCCCACAGGAGTTAATCTAGCTCGGAGTAAGAGAAACCTCTCCATTATACTAAGGCTTGCCTGCGCCAGCTGTATCGACCACGACACACACTCACTGATCTGTTCAGCTCAGGCCCCTTAAGTCTCTCAGTCAGAGCAAACCTCATCACTCCCTCTCCTCTGTGATGTCTTGAGTTGGGAAAGAATGCCTACAGCTGGTTGGTGGCTACATGTGATGCTCTGTGACTGACGTGTTTGTCCGTGATGTGCCGTCGTTTCCATCGATACATGAGCATGAGCCGCTTTCTGTGTCTTGGTTAACCGCTGGGTTTTCACTTCACTTCCTTTCCTCACATCCTTCATCTCAGGCCTCTTCTGATGCTTTCTACACTTTTCCATATAGTGCTTAGTGTGGTTACTTGTCCTGCTGTCTCTCTCTCTCTGAGCCGAAAATGTGTCATCTGCTTCCATTCAGCCGCTCTCATTATACTCGTCATGTGTGCCAGTTTCACTCTGAACAAACTTTTAATCTGCCTTTTCTCTTTCTTTTTCTTGTTGACTGTTTTTTAGCGAGTCAGAGGGTTGGCAGACTTGTACTAATGATACTCTTCTTTTTAATACAGATTCAGCATGTAGTGACTCCTCCAAATCAAAGGTAATGTCCTCCTCACTTCCTCATGTTTCACACAAATCCCTCAGTCCTTTGTCTTTGCTGTTTTTATATTCACAAGTCTTGTTTTGACGATGCTGTTTTTTGTTCTGTATCCGCAGGGCTTGTGGGGGTCAGGGAAGGATCAGTGTAGCAAAGAGATGCTGCGCTCCTCCTTCTTCGCCAGCCGCAAGCGTAAGAAGCCCAAGGACAAAGCTCATCCCAGCAGTTCAGACGATGACCTGGACGCTGTGTTCCCTAAGAAGGAGCTCCCAGAGGAGAGCCAGCAGCACCCTCTGTGGTCCCCAGACAGCCGGACCGAGGAGGAGGGGGAGACGGATGAAGCCAGTGAGAAAGAGAAGCACAGGAACAGCTCAGAGGAACAGCTCAACACACCCAACAGGAAAGAGTCTCTCTCTTGCAGCCTGACATCACAGCCCTCTCCCTCCCTGCCTACAGAACACATTTCCTCTGCCCTTCGAGCCGGCTCACCCTACGCCTCGCCCTCCCATTCCCCGAACCTCAGCTACCGCATGCCGATAGCTCACCAGTCCTCTCTGTCAGACCCGCCTTCCAACTACGACGACACGGTGTCCGACCTCGGTACGATGAACAGCACCAGCTCTCAGGCGTCGGTGCCCAGAATGAGGCGAGGCAGGATGGTGGCTCCAGAGGCGGGACCGAGCGGGCTGGGTGCAGAGGTTTGCTCCATCACCTCCGACTACTCTACCACCTCCTCCATGACGTTCCTGACTGGAGCTGAGCTCAACACTCTCAGTCCTGAAGTGCAGTCTGTGGCAGAAAGCAGGGGAGGAGACGACGCTGACGATGAGAGGAGCGAGCTGATCAGCGAGGGAAGGCCGATGGAGACGGACAGTGAAAGCGACCTGTCGGTGTTTACAGTCGGAAAAGCGGAACAGCGTGACCTTCAGGAAGCTCCTCGGCCCCTCCCCTCACACAGACTCATTGAGTGTGATACGCTTTCCAGAAAGAAAGCTGCTCAACAGAAACACAACAGCGAGTCTTCACTGGAAGGAGCGTGGAGCGATAAAGATTCCAACCGGCTGTCACGTGTGTTGGGGTCGGTCAAAGGGCGCTCCACAGGCAGCCTCAGCTCCTCATCTCGTAGCGAGTTAGATAAGGCTGAGCCAGCGTGGAAGCTGAAGATCACCGACAGACTGAAGGTGCGTCTGCGAATGTCTGTGGATGACATGTTTGGCGTGGGCAGCCAGAGGAGCCGGTCCCCGGAGGGCCGCAGCAAGAAGAAGAACATCAGACGCAGGCACACCATGGGCGGTCAGAGGGACTTTGCCGAGCTGTCCGTTTTGGGAGACTGGCAGGTCGGTATCGGTTCAGGCTCTCGCTCTGAGCTGTCTGCTGTGGACCAGCTGAAGCCCAAGTGCAGCTCTCAAGACTTCTCCATCAGGGACTGGATTGCCCGTGAGCGCCATCGCACCAGCAATCCCGAGGTCAGCCTGGACCTCTCTGATCAGCAGGAGGCGCTCTGCAGAGCAAGCTCCCAGAACCTCGGCGCCTCGTCCTCGTCTGAACTCCCACATCGGGCAGCGGAGGTGCTGAACGGGGACGTCCCCCAGAGCAAGAATCTGAGCCTTTCGGCCACCGCTCACCCACATAAACTCACGAGTTCCCAGGTGGTCCATTCGCGCTTCTATCAGTACCTGTGAGGAGTGTTGGACGTGCGTGACTGTGTATGTTCTCGTCTGTGAGATGTGTACCTACTTGGGAGTCTGTCAGTGTAATGTTTGTTGTGTGACCAATGTTCGTGAATGGGCATGTTGTACAAAAATTGTCTGGAGTGTGTGCGTCTGTAACTGTGTGTGTGCTTGTGAAAAGAGAATTACTGCACACAGGGATCGTTGATCTTGCTCATGTAGAAGCATGAAACAAAATCGTGTTTATACCTTTTAAATTTCTTTTTTTTTTTTTTTAATGACAAATGACTTTGGGATGGCTGAGCAGGAGGATTTCCTCCCTCCTAATACAAATCCCTGTTATGCTGAAGACTGAGAGGACCTGTGGCTCGAGAAACGATGAGCTTGTGAAGTCTGCGCAAGGAAGTGTGAACTATGACACTCGAGTTGAGTTTTAGTAAAGTGGCTTTAAGGATGAACTGACTTTTAGAATGAATAGGAAGTAGTTAAAGAGATTTTTAGTATTGCAAAGGAACTATTTTTGTGTAAAGAAAGTTACGATGTTCGGAGTCAGTGAGTCTCTCAGTAACCAAATGAAGAATGTACAGACGTGCTTGCTGTAATACTGACTAAAAGCTTTAGATGCTTGTGTTTCACTCTAAAGTGTACATATCCCTATTTTTCTGTGTACTTGAATTGTGTTTTTGGTACAGCCTGCGTGTGTGGACCGCCTACAAGCCGTCTGCTGTCAAAGGGGCCTTTCCAAAGGTACAAAGGTGACGAGGAGACACTGGACTTATGCAAAATGGAAACATAGTTCTTATTCATCCCGGTTATGTGGTTTTAAGGAGCAGTGAACAACATCCCTCTGATGCAAGTGTTATGTTTTAGTGTTCGTGGTTCACACATCTGTCTGGCAGCATGAGGAAGAATAAGTTTGAAGAAAAAAAAAAAGAAAATGGGTAATCAGATCAGAATATCATGTTTCTTCTCAATAGGAAGTGCCTCACAACGAAATGTTAAGGGTGCCATATTGTCTTTGATGAGACACGAAGATGTTACTGTGAATGACATTTTTACCGTCGATTCTCAGTCATTCTCCAGGTTTCTGTAACAAAATGCCGAGCTTCCATTCCTGAGGCATTCCACTCTGGTCTTAACATGTTTTATACGCATTTTTTGTTCTCTCCTGTTTTTTCATTTTTTGATTTTAACAGAACTTGAATTTTAAATATTCCTTGTAAAATAAGTAACTTAAATGTACATATAAATGCCATGTTTTAGCTGCTTTACTTTTCATTTCCATCAGTTGGCAGGATTCAGTACAGTATTGTGAGTTGATGAAGATGATGATGATGATGATGATGATGCTCGTGGCCTGTGTGGGTGTTGTGTTTGGTACTTCTCTGTGTGGAGAGGTCCCTGCATGAGGAAACACTTCATTGAGCTGGAGCGTTTGTACCAATGCTGTGTTCCTCTGATTGTTAGAGGGGTGTGCACAGACTCCTGAAACACTGGAAATAAATTTTGTCAATGGCAGATGGTTGTTTTATTTCTTTTTTTTACTGAATCACAAGAGTATTTCTAACAAAGAAAGTCTTTAATCGCTTAAATCTTCTTTCTAAATTGAATATCTACATCAAATTTAGTGTTGAAATTTAAGCCTTAAGAAGTTTTGTTATCTTTTAATATTGGATCTAATGTGATTTAATGTGGCTTTTTGACACTGTATTTTATGTTTAATATAAATTTATTGATCAGTTTTCACTGATTATATCCAAAAAGACGGATCACATCTTTTTTGGTGTAAATCTGTGAAACATGAAACATGGGTTGAAGGTTTTCCAGGTACTTGAACCAGAGTTTCTCAGATCTGGAGTTGCGGTGTTTGGTTTTCACCAATCCCATTTGAGCAACCTGATGTTTAAAAAAAGGAGCAACTGAATTCAGGCAACTTGAACCCTGAACACTTCAGTTTCTGTGAGAATTGTTTGAAACCCCACAAAAAACTCACGATCAAGTTGAAAATGGAAAGAAGGAAATTCAAACCACATAAATTAAGAAAAAATATAATTGCAAAAAAAAGTAAATGGCTACTTAAAATCCAACATTAATTATTCAGTATAAGATTTAAATTGTCACAGCCTTTCTTTAAATGTATAACGCATTTAAAAAATTAAGTTAAAGATAATTGGACAGATAATTCTCGTATGAAGTTTTCAGTTTCTTGGATCGTGTGACTGACAGATCATCACCTGATCAGGTCGGATCAATCTTCAGCAGTGTGGATGATCAAGCTGGAATTGTTCACTTTGAGTTTTGATGTCAGAATTGCACTAATCCAAGCAGCAGACTGCAGTTTAGGATTGATCTGAAAATTAAGTTAAAAAGTGACCTAAATGTGTGCACTTCTGTACAGTTTAGTTTCCTCTGGAAAATTTGAAACAGGGGAACTCAAATCACATGAATTCAGATGGATGATTTTCAAAGAAAAGGGTTGAAATGCTGTCATACATTTAGTGTCTTATTCAGCTCACATCCAACAACAGAGGCCTTCTTCCAAGACTGTCACAGTAGTAATAGACAAATATAATCAGATTAGTGATGCTGAATATGATTTAGCTGCGTCAGCTTCAGGGTCATGATACTGGGCATGCTGGTTCACTGTAATGAGTTACTGGAACACTGGAATAGAAATGATCCATCGTTAATATAATCAGCACCACCTTTGCTTTTTCTGTGCTGGACTGAAACTGTCATGATCAAAAATAAAGAAATTATTAAAAGACTCAATAAATACATTACTTTTCTATTAAATGCACAAGAAATAGTCAAAATAAATGTAGGGATTAAATATTTTATTATTATAAAAAAGTTGAAAATTGATGTTTTAGTTTGCTTTTGCATTTATTTACCTTTGTATTAATTCCCCTATTAATTTACTTTCCCATTGTATTTATTCATTTTTAAATGTATTTTTTTATTAATCATTTTCCCTCTGCATTTTTCCCTCTATTATTTCCCCAAACGTATTTATTTCCTCATTTTCTTCTTACATTTCTTCATGCATTCCTAATGCATCGAGCCATTAAGGAGGCCGTGATTCAAAATGTGTACTGGTGCGAACATTTTTGCAATTGGCTGACCAACAACAGAGTGCATAGATCAATTTTGCTCCAACACTGGAGGCCATCATCAACAGTCTCAGGGAAACATATATAAATGAATTTAAAAATGAATACATTCATAAATAAAATAGCCAATTAAATAGAGAAGTAAATAAATAGGTGAAGGTAAAAATACAGAAGCAAAAAATGAAGGAAAAAAATCAATGTATGTCATTTTTTTTAATACATTTTTAATGCCTTCATTTATTGTTGATATTATTTTGAGTGCATTTAATGATATTAATTGATTTATTGAATCATATATTTATTTTTGATTTTGGCAGTTTTGGTCCTCCATATCTTCCTGTTATTACAAGCCCAGCATGAAGTCTTTACAAAAATCTCAGCCCTCAACGGTGCTGCAAAACTTCTTCTGCACACCAGAGGGCAGTGACGTCCTCTATTGATTTACACACTACAGTGACGTAAAGTGACTAATGAAGCCAACTAAAGGTACATTTCAAAATGCTTTATATACAAGTTGCACATACAACATAAAGACTTAAACAATATAAGATTTATACACTTTGTACATCAGCTGACTAGAAACCACTGACAATACTAACAGAAGTGACATGAGGAGAGAGTCGAGCCATTTAACACACAAAGAAAATCACAAAATAATGAAAATTCAGCGGAGTAACTCACCAGTATGTCAGTCTGGAAGGTAAATATCAAGAACTGTATTTGGAAACTAAGTACTTTACATTATTTGTCAGTATAATACCATCTTTCAAGCAGACATACAATTATTTCGTATTCAGTTCTGTCCAAGTTTTCAGATAAGATGCGATTTTAAACTCCCCTCACTAATAACTGGTTCATAACATCTGAGGGAAATAAAATCATGATCTGGTTTTTGAGTTTTCAACAGAATACACAGCTCAGACAAGGCCTATCCACGTTTACTCATCTTCAGTGTCATGTGGGCTTCCTAACATGAACACTTCACCCACAGTAAGGCACAGTGACTAAAAGAACAAGAGTTCAATTCAGAAATATGATGAGGGAAAATATGATTTCATAGCATTTTTGTATAGACACTGTTTTTTTTTTTTCTTTTTCTTTTTTAAGTAACAACACACATTGTGCCCTCGTTTTGTCAAGCAACTAAAGACTGATGCAGCCAGACATCCACTCATAGACACGACACTGAACAGAGAAACTCTGAGAAACAAGTAGCAGTAATCATACTCATGAACACAATTATCAGCAGGTTGGTCGGCAAAGGTAATCAGAAACGGGCAGCCTCTCAAAAGATAAATCTTGATACGATAAACTGATCTTCACGGGGGGGGATATTTTGTGCTGCAGAGCGCTCGATTAATGTGCCTGGTTTGAAATGGAGACGCATTGCTCAATGGACGCTATGTTGATCCTCTATTTGTCCACCAGAGGGAGCGCCAGTCCGTATAATCCAATAGTAGAGAGGGATAAGGGCTGTTCATGTCTGAGATTTATTTTGTCTTTCTGGCTGGTTTCCTCGTCAGCACGAGGTGTGAGGAGAGGATGGGGATGGTGGGGGATGTAGGCCAAGGCCCCTTTGCACATGCAGGTGCTGCGATGTCAGAGTGGAGCTGAAATCTGATTGGACAGCAGGTGGTGTGGGTCGATCGGGTTAGAAATATCAGTTGCATATTGTGCTGTAGTAGCTGGCTGCGGGGGCTGCTCAGAGGGGGAAGGTTTAGCTGTCGTCCTCGTCCTCTTCCTGCTGCTCCTCCGTCAGTATCTCCGGCACCCGGAAACACTCCTCGAAGAAGTTGACGAGGGATTGGCTCAGGTGCTGCTGCGTCCCTTCACTGTGTAGGAAGTGTCCCTCGTCTGGGTAGATCTGTAGATACATACACAGGGATGGATTTAGACAGAGCTGCACCTTACTTACTCATCTTTTTTGTTGTTTTTTTGTTCATTGATTACCCATTTATGTGAGAAAATCAATATTTTTTAGAGCCCAACACAACATATTCAGATTGCTTTATTTGTCTGACCAACGATCCAAAACCCCAAAATATTCCTTTATAGTAAAATACAACTGATAAATGAAGCATATCCTCTGCGGCTTCAACAATAACAGGATAGGTTCACAACTTCTGTCTAGAAACGTTACTCAAATGCCCACGCGAATATAAAACATTGAGATCGGAAACGAAACAATCACTAGAATATTAATCTGCAAGCATTTTTATAATTAAGACACTTTAAAGCAAAAATGCAAACAAAAATGATAGATCAGTGTCAAATTTGAGAATTAATTTTCTTTATTTTTCATCATAGTGAGATTTATATTATGGGGGGTATGGGGTTGTTTTCACTGTTTGGACAAAATAATAATCAGCCATTAAAATAGTAGCAGAATTTAGGTAGATTGAAAGTCTTGGAAACAGAAGTTGTGAGAACAGTCTCACCAGCGGAGATTGTTTTTGTGATTTCGACTGTACCACATGATCTTCCTGAGAGGAAGTTCATCTGCTCGACTCAGACTTTAAGCCAACATTATCAAGAAGTCCTTAAAGTGCTCAGAAAACAGGAACTTGGACATCTATGTTTCCATGGCAACTGGGCAAACTTCATCTGCTGAGAAACATCCTGTGATGTGACTGAAAGCTCAGAAACAGCTCAGAGTGATGACGCCTTCAGTCAGCATTGAGCAGCACAGCTTTTATTGCTGATTTTACACTTTTTGCTTGATACATTTCTGATGATACAGTTACAGTTTTATTGCTATTTATATTATGTTTACATTTATTGCCTTTTGCACAAAACAACAAATACAGTACATCCTTGTAGATTATTCTATATACTCTCTATATAGTCTCTCAGCTAAAGAGTGTACTTGTACAACTGGAGTGACAATAAACACCTTGAATCTTGAATCTGATGGACGTTGTGGTGCCTTTTTTTTTGTCATAATCTTTACTTTTCTGTCTAAAATGACATTCTGTGAAAAAATGCAATCCTCCACATTAACTTTTAGGTAAAAAGGAAAGAGGGAATGACATGTGGATTTTGTCCACTGTCACTAAACCTGTGAACCTCACCACTTTTTCTGGTTATTTCAGTGACAAACCTGTACTCAGGAAATGTTTTTAAATGTCAGCTCTCTCACTTTCTCTTTTTGAAATCTATAAACACTGTGATACTGGGATTGGAAAGCTAATTAAGTCTGTTCATACTGTACCTCTCACTATCAATAAACCATAAATAAAGGACAGGATCTCTGCCTTTATGTCTGCAGGAAGAATGTTTCAATGTGCACGATGATGATGTGAGTGCAAACATCAAAACATTAAAATCAATGAAGCAACTTATCATTTCATCAGATCTTTAATGATGATATGAGGAACACGCGAATGAACATCACAGTTATGGACTGTAGGAAACTGCAGCTCACCTGTAGAGTGTAATTGGCCTTCTCGCTGATTAAGTGATTGATAAATTTGGCCGTGTGCTGGAAGTGAACCTTTTCTGTGGTAGTGGAGAAGATCAGATCGGAGAGACACATTAGGGTCTGAACACAGATATATAGCTGGCGTTTCACTCAGTACAGTATGGAGGCATGATATAGAGCATGTTACCGTCAGCAGTCGGGTGAATTATCAAGTACTGCTTCTGCAGGAGCTGACCTGCTCTGTGTGCTAAATTTGCCACCTGAAAGAAAGAGAAGAAGGAAAATCCAACATTGATGTCACACGCATCCTCTTAATAATCACCCTGAGATCCATCAAATTACACTTTAGCAAAAACACGTTGGATAAAGAGACTGAAATGTTGAAACTTCACCGTGTATACTCGGGAGTCTGTCTTTGAGCCCAGGTATCGTTCTGAAAACGCAGATGCTGCCGTTTTGAAAAGAGGATAAAGGAGTTAGAAAGATCGGGCTTCTTCAGACAAGAGCACGACATCTGAAAAATGTGTGGAAAATTATACCGTAGAGCTCAAAGTCTGTGATGGGCGAGACCGCTGTTCCACATTTAAGCTGGTTGAACTCCTCCGAGCTCAGGAGCATCGTAGCTAAGTATCCTCCGTAGGCCTGAACAAAGAGAGGGGAGGCACAGAGACACACTGAGAAGTCTAATTAATTTTACTGTATGATGGGAATTTCCATGCGAGGCTGTTTGCCGTGAGTCTCTTTGTTCTCCTTACCTTTCCATAAACTCCCATTCGAGTCTTATCAATGTACGGCTCTTTGGATATGAACCTAAAAATGAAAGAAAACAGATGAAACCTCCACAGTTTTGGGGACCTGGTGACCGTTGAGCCTGCAGTTAAGGCAGAGGTCGTACCTGAGTGCCTCCAGCTGGTCCCGCTCCTCCAGTTTTCCCAGTTTCCTCTTGACTTTGTGGAGGAAGTTGGTGCCCTGGAAGCCGCTGCCGTGGCCGTCGAAGCGGATGACGATGGTGCTGAAGCTGCTGACCAGAACCGTGGCCCAGTCCACCCGGAACTGCTCCGACACCATCTGCCCGCCGGGCGTACCGTCCCTGTGGAGAATACAGACGGGACAAGAACAGATTAAATGAATGAATCAAAATGAATTTACATGTACGGTGAAATGTTTATTTACAAGAGAGCTTCAAGGAGTGGAGACAGTTAAAGGAACAGCTCGCAATATAATCTTCAAATCTTAACAAATACTTTCACATGAGTACTATATGTGTTTTACAAATAAAGCATCTAGTGCAGGATATTCTAAGTTTGTATTACATCATATTCAAGCCTTACAGTACATTGTAGTGCTGAAACAATACATGATTACGTTTGTTGAATTAATTGGCAAAAATCTTAAAAGATTTACCGTTTGTGGCTGCAGAAATATGACCATCTGCTGTTTTTCTCTGTCTTTTGGAAGATAAAGTGAATATCTTGAACATAAACAATTTTACAGCTTCACCTTGAGCCCTTTTGAATTGCGACAGGCAATTTGTTTTGAAAGTGTTTCTTTCTGCGATACTCATTTTGACCACAAGAGGCAGAAGTGCACCACTACTCATGTCCTAAATTTCTGGCACAGAAAACAGGTTGTGTGTCTGAGCTGCAGGTTGGAAAACACTTATTAATTCTTCCATTCACGTTGTCCTTTAGCAGTGCGATGACAGTGAAAGTCCATGCATCCATCAGCATTACGCACGAGTGCCGCTGCAGTGTTTCTGTGTTTACAGGGATCACACTGACTGCTTCATGTGCCCAAATTATGCACGACAATCAGAGGTATCCATCAGCCTGGGATATCATTTGAAAATGACACTATTTATTTATTGAGGTCTAGTTACAGTGAACTCGGCCTCCATCATGATCAGGACTCACAATCAGGATATGGAGTGTAACGATCCTGTGAGAGCTGTCACTGACTTTAGTTACAGGCTTTGATAAATCGTACAATCCTGATGCACAGCGGGTGAGAAGGTTCCTCATGAGCTGACTGGAAAAGCTGCAGTTGGACACACACACCACAGTCTCTGCACACTGCAGCAATTTCACATACAACAACTACATGAAAACTAAAATCGTACTTGGTTAAATATGGGCAGCATTCATTCTTCAGTGCTATTTGATTTAATTTTGGATTTCTACCATCGATTATGATAACTGGATCAGTTAGTTACCAAACAGTCCAGCCCTCTCCGCTGTGCTCCAGCGGAGGGAATGTGATGATGACACAGTGCAGACTGAGGCAATATGGATTTAAGATTTAGAGTTGGCTGATATTTTTAAAACTGAAAGGTGTTTATGGAAAAATTATTAAACTTCACTACATGCGCAAGTAAGTGCATGTAGTGCAAGTACGTGAGTAACACTGCTGGTTCCACTTCATTTCACTTTGTCGAATGATCCATCCCATTCACTTTGCAAGCCTGCGTCTAACCAAACCCTGACCCCAGATCAGAAAAAGTCTGTCCGTACAGAGGGGTTCCAGCACGCTCCAAACGGCCCGAAACATGCTCCTAAACACCCCCTGGAGGAACAATTGCAAAATTTTGCCACTGACACCATTCACTTTGCAAGCCTGCCTCTAACCAAACCCTGACCCAAGATCCGAAAAAGTGTCCGTACAGGCCAACAGAAAAAAAGATGCTTGTGAAAAAGAATTTTGGCCTTTGAAAAACGTGAAAAAAAAGATTTATTCACAAGAATTTTTTCCCCTCATGAAACTTTTTTTTTCCATGAGAAAACAATTGTTTTTCATGAGAAAAAAAAAATTCGCAAAAAGAAAAAAAAAAAAAATCACTTGGATTCACACATGAAAAGTCAGGATATCAGAACCTGTTTGACTTTTGTGTTTAAGACATCTCCTGTGAATCTCCCTCAAAACATGAATGTGCAAACTTCAACTTCAATTGCTGTAAAACTGTAATATTTTGTCTCTTTTGGAATAAAAACATTTGTGTTCATACGTACACCAGCAGCAGTAAGGGGTAATGAGCTGTTTCTACGAATCCAGCTGGCTTCAGAATCTGCATCGTCAGAGCTGCAACAGACAGGACAAGGTTAATGGGAATCTCATAATATAAGATGACTGGCTGTAATGTCATTAGGACGTCCACACAGGTTAATTGTGTATCCGCTGATTAAACATGAGCGGGGGCACGTACTGTAGTCGTCAATGATGATGGTCTTGTTCTCCACTTTGGGCATCTGCATGTTGTTGTACGTGTTGTTCACCCTCTCGTTCGTCTCCACATCGAACACCTCTGCAGCAGAGCAGAGGAAACAGGTTTCATGACAAATCTATTCATCGGTGAAATCTGAGTGCAGATAATTAGACACTGGAGGACGACACTCACTCTGTTTGTCTTTGGTGCTGTAGATAGCCACGCTCGGCACTTGTGGACCTACGTAGAACAATTCAGGAGAGAAAACAGTTAACAGGAAAGCAAAAATAGAAGCTGATACTTTAAATTTCATCTAACAAGGAACTGACAATAGGCTCAAATGCCTCCACCGTATCAATAATCAAGAAGCCTCTGAAATACAATCCTTCTCTGCAGCAGATGTATCACCTTGTCTCATCTTAAACAGACTTCAGAAACAACCCTCCCAGCCAGCTCCACAGTTAATAATCTACTTCTGTCCCATGAGGAAGCAGCTTATTATTTCACAATGGCCCTACTCTTCAAAAGGTCCAATTAATGAAGAAAGCCACTGGCAGTTTTCCTCTCTGGAGTGAGCCCCGTTTAAACAAATCAGCTTCCACAGACGCCGCACTCCTGTGCCCCTGAGTCGAAGCCACGAGGGCAAAAGAAACAATGACAGAGAGTCTCTGAGGAAGACAAACAATACTAAAACACAATGCTAACCACCGGGCCTTGTGTTTCATTCAAAGACTAAAAGAGACAACACAGTGCTGTGCTCAAATGACTGTTGGCGTGCAGTCAGACAAGACATTTATTCCTGTGGCTAATCAGAGGCATCCAGCAGCGGTTTGAGGTTATCTGCTAACGTCCAGTTCGATATAAGCTCTCAACCTGACATGGAGCACTAATTCAATTACACGCTCTCAGTCCACTGTTGTATAAAAAAAGAGCCTGGACTCGAGAGGTTCAAGGTCAAAGACGCTCACCTTTACAGTAGAGTACGAAGTAATGCATGTTGTGGCTGAATGAAACGTCCACGTAGCCGCAGTTGAACTCGCAAGACAGGCAGCAGCGGTTGAATGGAGGGATTGTGTCGGCGCTGTGGGATGGCACTGAGTTAAGTATCATTGTGTAGCATAAAAGGGATAGTCCGGGTTTTTATAGTGGGGTTGTCTGAGGTACTTATCCATAGTCAGTGTATTACCTACAGTAGATGAGGGTCAGCGCAGCCCCAGTTTACAGAGGCTAAGCGATGAACTGTTGTGGGTGGGGACAGCAGCGAGAGTGGGGTGAGCTCAGGTAACGTGGGACAGATATGCACTGTAGTGATTTAATAGGTGTGGAATCAACAGCCAATCACCAAAACTGATTTTTAATTGTTGCTACAACACTTCTTGCTCACAAACGCTCAGTTTTGAAGCTACCATGTCCACGTCATGCTCCCTTGACAGAAGCCTGTCAAGAAGGGAGATTGATAACTCTCCAAATTCAGGCTGAATTTTGGCGAGGGAAAAACTGGCATGGCCATTTTCAAAGGGGCCCCTTGATCTCCTATCTTAAGATATCAGAATGAAAATGATACCTTATGGCGGGCCAACTATGGTCAGCTCTGAGTTAGGATATTTTCCCAGCTATTTCTGAAGGGAAACTGAAGCTTGTTATATCCATCTATGCCAGACTTCTTTGACAAAAACAGCAATTTTGCCTCTCAGAATACAGAAGTTGCTGTTCTGGTCTGCTGGTTGGCTTGTTTGTGTTTTGTGGGACTACGGTGAATCAGAATTAACTCTCTTAAACACCGCAGTCACACAAGAACACAAACAACCTAACCAATTAAGTCAGCGGTGGAACAGCGGCGTCCTTATTCTGCGAGGTAAAATGACTGTTTTTGTCAAAGGAGTCTGGTGGCTCTGAAAAGAGCTGATAATGGCTTCAACTTCCCACCGAAAAGGCCCGTCTGAGGGAACGGTAGAGTGGTGAAAAAGTGCTATATATAGCATACACTCGAACTGATATTGATGTTTTGAGGTGGGCCTTTTTAAAGCTGGCTAAAACATGTTTTGCTGCACCCATCCACACACCTGTACTCCAACTGCTCCTCCAAACGGGAATTGAGCCGACAGCCATCTACTTCTGATGATACACTAACTCTGGATAAGTACCTCCTACAACCCCACTTCAAAAAACACAAACTATCCCTTTAAGTAGCACCTTCAGACAATACGTTAGTACTCATAACTTCTGCTAAAATCCCACCTGTACAAGTGCCGTCGTTTGGGGTCGTCCTCTGTGCTCAGGAAGTATCTGGAAAACATCCCAACATTACTAACAAATAACAAAGATATTTGTTGGCACTGGTTGTTGCATCAAAATGTCTTACATGAGGCTTCTTTCATGATTGTAGGCCAAGATTCTGGTGACGTCCCAGTCTCCAGAGGTCAGGGACTGCAGTATGTCTGTGCTCGTGTTAGGCTGGAAGAAAACGAAACATTGAACACGCTGCACCAAACCCTCAACACAAATATAACAAGGATAAATGTGCGGTCGCTCACCATGGAGGTGGACATCGAGATGTGGAAAAACTTCCCCCTCCCACCCTGAGGAATCGCTCTGGTGAAGAAGAACTTGTGTCCGTCTTGGGAGAAGAGCGGCGGTTCGTTCTGCAGAGAGGAGAGACAGACATCTGCATGTAGCCCAAAACCTGCCTGCAGGGCTTTTGACTGCTGCATAACAACAGGGAAGCGGTGTTTTCATCACGTACCTGTCTGTGCAACCAGCTCTCACTCTCATCTTCATGTTTCTGAAAAACAAGGAGAGAGAACGAGTCAAATGTCTTCACGAATCTAAGAAATTACTCAATATTTAACCCGGTATAGAATTTCTGCAAACGACAGGTCATAAAAGTATATTTTCATTTTCAACAAAAGCTAAATCATTTCCCAAAACAGCAGGACACTGGAGTTTTTTTAGCAAACAATACCCAAACAGGACAAAGCAGCGCTTTTGTTATGGACTATTTTCAGCTGTAGATCATTATTAGTAATGCTGCACCAGAACAGTGAAGAACAGGGGTTGTCTCACATAAGCTACTATGCCCATGTTCATTTTGATTAAGGAAGTGATGTGTTTTAATCAATTTTGGACAACAACAGAGGTCTAAGACTCAAAGGAAATAAGCTTTGTCAGGCTTAAAGGTGCACTTTGTAGTTTTGGAGAAGAAATGTTAATCAGAAGAGAAAGATCTTCATCGACTGACTTGTTTTTATGCCTAAACAAACTAAATAACTCTTTCTTCGTTTATATGTGGTGGACCCTGCCACCTTTCCAGCTTCAAACAGTGATCTGGGGACCTTATTTTCCTCTGAGAACAGCTTGTTTATTCAGTTATGGATAAGATAAATATTTCTGAGTTTGCATTATTGCCTCATTAATATAGTTTGAATCTCTTCTCCAAAGCTATATAGTTACTCAAAACACACACTATCACCTTTAACAAACAGAGAATGAACAGTGGCAACAGACTTCATCATTTGACAAGTAAAAAATGCTGAATGTTTCACCTTAATACAGATTCCAGTTGTGGCCTCGCACAGTGTCAGGATGGAGTTGTTCTGGGCTCTGTTCAGCCAGTTGACAGCCAGTTTGGTGCTGGTGGCCCATTTCACCATGGTGATATAATATTCCTTCCTGAAACCACAAGGTGAGCGAGTACATCACAACCGCTGACAACCTCTGTCTCAGCTACCTTGAGAAATATGCCCCGGGGAGATTTTTAGTGCTTGTAACTTTATACTACTGTGGATTTAAACAAGCTGTCTTGCTAAAATCCTGCATTTTTACATCTTGTGTTTTCATGCTGATGTTCATTAACAGCCGCTGGGCTGTCACTCACCCTATTCGAGGGTCTTCAGGTTTCTTCATCACCACTGTGTGCAGGGGACCGTTGAGGCTCACCACTGACAGGTGCACTACAGGGTTTTCCTCCCCAGCCTGCAGGGGCAAACAGGAAGTTAGCTAGGTCAGTCTGGATTTCAGTTAAGATAGTGAGGAACTGTACGGAAGCCCTGAGGGGCAAGTGTTTATGACCTGCCATAAAAAAAGGTTTGCCAGGATAATCTTTCTAAGGTCCATTAATTATTTTTCCATCCGTGAAAAACATTTTCCAGGAGAATTTTTTTTTTCCCAGGAGAAAAAAAAAATCCAGGAGAAAAAATAAATCATGCGTGAAAAAATTTTCAGCAGGAAAAAATGTAATGTGTCCAGTAGAAAATGTTTTTCTGTGTGAAACCATGTGCAACTTATTTTTTACCAGAAAAATGTTTCACTCAGGTCCACGCACGAAAAAAATAAAAAAAAATCTAATGTGAAAAACTGTTTTTTCACTGTTTCACAGATCAGACTTAGAAAATGGATCGCCAGGGAAAAAAAAAATTCTTCGCTTGCCCCTCAGGGCTTCCACTGTATCGTCTTTGTTATCTTTAAAGTTGGTTAGAAGTCCTGTCTATCAAAGTCCTGTAAAACTTCAGCATGGTTGAATATTTAATTTTGTGGCCACATAGGGGAAGCAGAAACAAGCTGTGCACATGACAATCACATATCATCCTCTTTTCAGTTCACATTGTTTACAAACAGCTGTTGATTTACACATCCGCCAGTTTGTCTCTCATGTAGTTATTAAATTACCTTCACAGAGGTAACTATCAGTTTTAAAAACCCAGACGGTTGTTTAAAAACGCTGTTCTGACATCATTTTCACAATCCTCAAAGGCTCCTCTAACCATCTGGATGAAAAAATATTATGACAGAAAACTTTCCCGAGCTATGAGTCTGTTTCTGAATCAAGCCAATGACGGCAGTCCGCCAGCTACCTGAATAGGAAACAGACTCATAACTTTTGAAACTGATTAAATATCTTTTTTATTGTGCAGCAGATGGAATATTTTTCCATCCAGATGTTAACGAGAATCTCTGAGGATTCTGATAATACTGTCAGAACAGCGGTAAGTGTTTTTATACTACCCTTTGGGTTTGACAAACTTTGCCGGTTAATTCCATTTAAACAAAACTGATGCGCACCTCTGTGACCCGACTCTGGAAATAACAACATGAGAGGCACAAACGGGTTCATTACAGAGCTACGTTTCTGGTGTTTCTGGCCACCTGGTGAATTTAAATCTAGTATACTCCATATTGTTCACCAGCCAGTCTCTAACTTTGTCTGTCTGCTGTTCAGGGTTGGACAGGTGGTGTACAGAACCGATCCAAGAGTGAGTACAAACCACAAAGACACAAGGAACACCAGTAGCAAATGCAGGACTAGGGAACAGACGCAGATAAGACACGAGTCAAACACAGGTACACAAAGGCAGGAAAAAGGCATCAAAAAGACAAAGACAGGAAGTGTAAAGCAAAATAAGACACATTCAAAATAAACTGAAAACAACTAAACTAAAACCCAACAGCAGAGACTTGCCTTCGGGTAGTGGTACTCTTGGCTGGCGGGGTAAGGTGCTCCTGTGAAAAAGGGAACTTCCATCTTCGGCACCAGCGTGTCATTGATGGTCATGTACGCCAGACGCAGCCCGTCTGGAGACCACCAGTGGGCGACATGGGTCTGCAGGATCTCCTCTGTGAAACAGGACAAGCACATTTAAAGTTAACTTTTATACTGGTGTATTTCTATTGGTCGGTTTGTTGTTTCCCGTTTTCTCCTGTCGTTCCCCTGTATACTGAGTACTGTACATGGAGAGGATGACAATAAACTCTACAATGTCTTTGTCAATGACTTTGGGCTTTCATCCTGAAGTTATTCAGGAACACAATCATCACATCCGAGTAAAAAATCCATCGTAACATAAAAACTCTTGGCTCCTGAGACTGGACACATTTGGCCGCGGCCCTACGAAGTCTCTAAAACGTAATGTGTCACATAAAGATTTTACAACGTAGTATCTGTATGCAGTTATATCCCATAAGTCTGACACTGATAAACTTGTTTCCAATATGTCACCGTTTCAACAGCCACTGGCTTAACAATTGCAGCATATGTGATTTTTTGTGCTATTTACTGTGACTGAAGAAGACCTCTTTCTTTCTTTCTTTCTTTCTTTCTTTCTGCCTTCCTTCCTGCCTAAAAGTGCAGAAAAACATCCTCATGAGGAAAATTATTTCGTATTATTTTGACAAATAAAGAACACTTTCCCTTCCCATTCAGTCTTTGTTTACTCTCAGCAGTGACTTTTATCCAGCAGGGGGCAGAAGAGCTCTATGACAAGCACACAGTTCACACTCCACTGTATCTACATGCAGGCTTTTTAAACAACAGCCTTTTCCTGACAGAAATGATGAGTTCAGCCTCGATGTAATAATTTGTCAGGCTATGATTATTTTTTTTCACATTACTTTGAATGAAAAGGTCGATGGTGGGTAAAGGACACTATTCAGCATTGAATTCTCAACATTTGATCGAGTTTTCGTTGCAAGGCCAACAAGTTTGTTGTAGTGCAGCAGGATTTTCAAGGCCCGTGCCCACAGAACATCAGCCAGCACCATTTCTCTGAAGGCTGGAGCATTTAATACGACTCCTGGCATCAGCCTTCATTCTGCAAGTAACGGATATGTTTAGATTTTGTATGCATATCAACATTTTTACATTAAGTGTCATATCACGTTCACATTAGATGTACATGA
The DNA here is from genome assembly GCF_965226575.1 of Pagrus pagrus. Taxonomy (NCBI): domain Eukaryota; kingdom Metazoa; phylum Chordata; class Actinopteri; order Spariformes; family Sparidae; genus Pagrus; species Pagrus pagrus. The sequence goes on from NC_140196.1 coordinate 9,917,347, forward strand.
GCTGACTTTCATGTCATGTAAAGTGAAGGGGGTGGTGGTGGTGATGAGCAAGATGGCTGCCAAGCAAGAGACCACTATTCATTGGATATTTTCACAAGATGTCGGGAAATTTTCCATCTGTGTTAATGGCCACAAAACGATAAGATTTTTACGATACGTTGGGACATATTCAAGCTGTGTTCACGGCACCAAAACCAGATATTTTTAACGAGACGCTGGGACATTTTACAGCCATGTTAGTGGCAACAAAAATTGGGTATTTCTGATAAGACACTGAGACAATCTCCAGCAGTGTTTGTGGTGATAAAACCAGGTAAGCCAAAACAAGATGTTTTCTGGCTGAGTGGTTTTTGTGCCTTATCCTAACCAGACCATAAGCACAGCCTTGTCGCAACATAAAACTGAAAATTTGAACATCAGTGTATCAGCTGTTAGAGGCAAACAGTGGTCTAAACCTCCATCCGCTGGAGAAAAGACACATAAACCCACATTTATCTGGACAGATAAGTCTAACTACAGAGACACAAACCCACAAACACACAAACTCACATGTTGCATTCTTGTTAAATCAATTTCTTTCATCTCCAACACCTCCCAGACGCACTGCTCTACAGGAAACATTCATCCCGACTTCAATCCCACGACTTCACTATCTTTAATCTCTCGATCAAAGTTAGAGCACACGTTTGTTGATGCATCATTATGACAAGTGAGGGATAATTATTAGCTCTGATCAACATCAAAGCCTCACAGATAATTATCTCTTTTTTTTGGCCAAGCATTGTTCAAACCCACAGGACTTTATTTCAGATTTTAGTGAGTTTATCTGATAAGATAAGATATTTAGTGCAACATCTAAAATATTCTGTTTGATGTGATGGCATGTTTTGTTTGAATAATTCAACAATGACTGCAGGATTTACTGTAACTAAAAAATAATTTATATATGGCACCTTTATACATGCGTAAAAACATTATTTCCCTATATTCAAGGCATGTGAGTGGAATTAGAAATTATAACTCTGCAGAGCCGTTCTGGGAAATTCATTGATTGCAGCAGAAAAAAACGAAACAAAAAATGTTTCATGTCGTAACATGAAGATCCAGATACTACAATTCCCCTGAGATCACCTGTTTTACCTCTATCACAGACCGCTAACAACACTACGATGGAAACATTTGCTGCTTGCTAAGTTAAGATTCTCTGACTCAAGGTTGAGGATGCTTGACTGCAGAACTTGAAAACACCTGAGAGAGACGAGGCTGCCTCACCTGAACAATACAGTACAAACTGTGTGTGAGACATACCGTACGTTACGTGACAGACAGCGAGTTATCCACTGATAAATCCATGAAAGAGAGGAAAACATAGCATGACAAATATTTCTTCAGCGGTGAAAATGGATTACTTCTTTCATGTCATGTTCTGTGTCTACAACAAAGAAATAATCCCATTAATGAAAGACCGATTACAGCCGACCCTGAAGCTTTCATGCACTGTAACAGAATTCCTCTCAGAATAACTGGCATTTTGCAATTACATAATATAATTACACTGCAATAATTATCCCAAACCACCTTCCGGATAAGTCCAAAATTAATAATCATAGCAGAAATCCCCACTAACTAAACAAGAAAACCGTAAACTTTATTATAAGTGATTGCACAGTGGATAAACATGGCGGTGCATCCGTAAACAAAGCCATATCTAAGTGGGATGTAATTGGAAGGTCTGTCTCACATATGCAGTAATCAGAAAATGTCTCATATTTAATTACAAGTATGCAGGCTTTTGAACATCTGCTGAGTGAGATTGCAGCGCTGCAGACATGAATTAATTAAAATTGCCTGAACACAAAGTCGAGCTATGGGAAGTGTACAGGAGGAGGGGCACTGAATCGCATCCAGCTGTGCCCTTTCAAATGGAATCAGGCACACAAACACGCCTCCAGGTGGGGGCAGGTGTCACAAGATCGCATCTAAATGGTCGTCGTCTATACTGGGGAGTGTTTTTCATGGTTCGTTCTGGGCGCTGTGGCTCCAATTACAGAGGCTGTGATTAATAATTATACTTCCACAGCTGATCACATGGCTACTTGTATATGAAAGGAGTGACAAAAACACAAGCATTTCCCAGATTGACAAAGCATTTTAACTTCTCTCAGCTTATTGCTTTGGTTTTGGGACTGTTTTGTTTCAGTCTCTGTTCTCAAAACAAGATACAGATAGAGAAAGTTGGCTGCTAGCTGAGATGAACATGTACTGAAGATAGACCTGGCAGTCTGCAATTTATCCAGCTTCAAAGCAAGACGTGCTTAGGAGTGTTTTCTTATTTACCGAGAATTGGACAAAACATCTGCTGCAGCACCAAAAGGCAGATAGACAAAGTAAAGCAACTAGCTGGCAAACATAAGGCTTTAAGATAGACCTAGCAGTTAGCCATTAAACAGAACAGCAAGAGCAAATCAATGAATTTAATAAGGACGTTTGTTTACTTAATGTTTGCTTTGGAAGAACTCGACCAGCTTGCACGTAACGCTGACCTTGACCCCCTCTAACAACTTTTAAATGGAACAGGAACGGCGACTATGAGCCAGACCTTATCGCCCACCATCACAGCCTTACCTCTAAACTAAGTGTACGCTCTTGTGGCTGAATGGTGGTAAATCCCTGCAAGGCTCCAAAATCTTGATGAAAGCTTTCCCAAGAGGATTGAAAGGGTGTTTCAAGAGTACTTTAATTCCCATGAGACGTTCAGTGAACACATGTGAGTGACTTTGTTTGCTGTCGTCTTACCTTCATACAGCCAGTCAGCGAGGCCGTTGAAGACGACTCTCTCTTTACCAATGGAAACCAGGCGGATCGCTCGGCTCTCCACTGTCGCTCTGTAGTAGATGTTGTTTTCGAATATGAAGATCTGGACGGAGAAGAGCAGGAGAGCCGTCATTAATCTCTGTGTCACAGTATGTCGCCTGGAATCCTTAGGTGTATCGCTTGGCTTACACCGAATTTTCCATTTTCTGCAGTGCAAAGCTGAGACTACTTTATCCTCAGCTCTCTCACATCGTACACAGTATGCCAAACCCACCTGTGGCTTCTTGTCACAACATGACTTCATCTTAATCCAGACGGACACACATCTACCCACTCAACGACACTTACAAGCTAATACAGTCCCAGTCAACACCTGCCTTGAGCACTGTATTAACGGATATTTGCCTAATTACAGTTCGAGCTGGATTCCTCTCCAAGGCTGTATGAAACCATTACTGTTGCTAATCAAGGCGCTGGAGCTGGCTGAGGCCCTGCAGGCACACACACACACTCACACACACACACACACACACACACACACACATCCTGGAAGTCATACACAAGCACTCCATTTTCTGTTTATTGAGACATTGTGCTGCCTGCTGGGGGAGCGCGAGTGCTGAGCTGAACCTCGGGTTCGACTGCTGATTTAAGCCCTCGGCGCCGACGATAGCATCGCCCGAGGGAATTAAGACACACCGCTGGCAGATGAGTGTGTGACACTTAAAACCCTCTGTCAATCCACTCCAGTGTTTTCGCCGCTTCGCCTGGTGCCAGTATGAGGGAGATGAATGTGGGATTGATTTGTATCTGAAGCTCAGACCGTGTTGGTGTGACCAGGCTGTCAGCTGAAAACCTCTTCAGCTAAGTCTAAGCCTCTGGAATCAGAAAATAGAAAGAGAGGCCTCCTTTTGCTCTGATCCGTGGCTGCTGTTGAGAAAATCAAAATTTTATATCGAGGGATCAACATCTGAGGAAAACAGATCAATGCACGGCCGTGTAAAGCAAAGAAAGCCAGTTGGCGAATGTTGCAAAACCGCCACGGGACAGAAGGAAAATCATACGCAGCTTTCAAAGACTTACATAAGAATTGAATTCTCAGTATTCTAATTATTATGAATTAAAACCTTGCGCCAAAGTAATATTAAGACGAAATGATTCGATGAGATACATTAAAGCCTCCAGGTTCAAGGGGCTCACCGTCAGCAGAAAAACCCATTATAGCATTTAGTGGTAATTGATCCTAAACGGCCTCTGAAAACTGGAATAATTAGCAGAGCAGGTGGCAATCTCTTGACTTCTGCTCGCTCGCTCGACGACTTTTCAAACTTCAAGGGATTCAGATGAGAGAAAGTAGAGAGAATAGGCGAAAAGGCGAGAGAATAGTCATTTCAAATGGGCGGAGAGATGAAAGTGGCGGCAACATCAAAGATACCTGTGAAGCTCGATCAGCAGGGTGTCTTATTTGTGTGGGTGTGTGTGTACATGTGTGTTTTTACTTTCATAGGTTTCATATATTCATTTCATTCTTCCCTTTGCTTCTCCCGCTCCCCCTCCTCCTCTCTGTCAATATAACCTCTTTGTCAGGTGTGTGTGTGTGTGTGTGTGTGTGTGTCCCACTGATTGCTTTGTCACGCTAGAGTAATTGCTCGCTGTTTAATGAGGGGAGCGGCGCAGGATTCATCTCCCTTCTCCTCTTACTGTACATATGACGCCTCACTGCACACAGCCATACTGCCACAAACACTCACACGCGCCTCTCATCTTCGTGCGCTGATGAAGTACTTGATGATGAATCGCCCCAATTCTGATCAACCTCGGAAAAATCATTACACCCAGAAACCGTGAGGGGGGGTAAAAAGAAAAAGGTAAACAAGTCGGACGTCGGCGGGTCAGACAGAGACAAAAGACGAGAGCTTATCTCATTTTTCTCGAATAACCCGAGCTGTTCATTAAACCAAACACGGAGCGACAGTAACAACAGTCAGGTATTACCATATGCAAATTAATCTGCTTTCTGTTTTTTCCTTGGGCAGGCAAATTCTCATCGCACACTTGAAATGTTAATATTTTCTCACAGCGATGTCTCTGTAATTTAAGCAAATGCTACGATAAGAACAATTATGGAGGGAGAGAAAGCTTTGAAGTGATAGCTGATGAAACACGGGTCTGTCTGTTGTCTGAGCACCGCAACCCAAACAGAAACTAATTTAAAGTCAACATGAAGTACTGCATTAGGGGAGATAACGCGACAAAAAGATTACCGGTGCTTGGGTCAATTGCACTTTTAAGCTTATTAAAGGATATGGCTGCCATTATTCTTATTGTCAACAAATCGCGTGAAAAGCCCAAAACTAACAGTGTTTACTTTGCTTTCTTCCACTCAGCTCTGAACTCTGAACTCTAAACTGGTTTTAAGACAGAAAAGGCAAATTAACTTGGTGAAACAGATGGGCATTGTAGCTATTACCAAATGTTTCTGAAGCAGAAGTAGACAGTATGTGTGTTTAGGGACTTGGTGCACAAGTGAGTATTTACAGCAGCAGAAAAGGAATATGGTGGATCAACTCAAAATAAACCGTTGTGTCCTCCTGAAGAAGTGTGGTGTTTTTCATTTGAGAAACAGTGGAGGTCAATGGCTCAGAGGAGGAGGCTATATCAAGCTCTGGAGTCTTTAGTTTAGTTGACAATAACAAAAGTGTCTTTCTTCTTCTTCCTCGGGCTAAATGTTTGAGCTTCACTGTGTTGAATGATGTATTCGCAGAGTTTGACACTGGAAGGCTGTTTTCATATTAAACTACTGAAAGTGAAAATTCTCTCTGTGCTCAATGAAAATCAGCCTTGTTTCCACCGCTATCCCCTCACATAGTGTAAACATGTCGATATGTGTTGTATGACATCTACACATGTGAACGTATGAGTTGCAGAAATGTTAATGACCAAAATTGTATTCTGTCGACTGGGCTGGGTCAGGAAACTGTTGTGGTTTTGGGTAAAATAACCGCTTAAGTCAACACCTTTGTCATAATAGGCAACAACTGAAGTCACATTTCAATTACATTCAATCACATTTTGTCCGTCCCAATCCTCCAACAACGTAACGCTACTCAGCCCGTTTGTTCCTGATGGATAAGCGTCATTATGCCTCTGGGCACACGAGGCGCTGTTAATGGGTATTTGCTAAAGGAAACTATCGTTTTAAAACTTTGAAACGATGTTTTATTGAATCACTCTACTGCTACTATTTTAATTAATTTTCTCTCTTTCAGCTCTAAAAACTGCAATGAAAACAAACTGAAAACAGCCATTTTGTTTGCGTAATTGGACATCAACTGGTGCGTTTTATAAAATCTGTTCACAAACACGCACACGCTCACACACACACACACACACACACACACACACACACACACACACACACACACACACACACACACACACACACTTTAGTCAGTGCCATGTGTTTTCTCCCCCCGAGCAACCCCAGACTGTCCAAGCCTCGGGTTGTGCCACCGAGATGCCATCTGCCACTGTGGCTCTCACCAGCGCATGTGTTGTCACAAAGTTGTCAAAATAAAAATTATTTGACTTCACAGCGACGCTGATCCAGGTCAAATGAAGGAGATGTTTGCCCAGGAACCCTTAAAGCGGCCATTACACATACCGTAAACCTCTTATTGCCACAACATCTATCCGTTCCACTATAAATCACTACTCTGCCTCGTCTTCGATGCCAGGCGGGCACTGACAGATCTCCACCAGTGTGAGTAAGCTCCAGGGTCCGGCCTCCTTACCAACTGCTGGCCTCGAGGTCCCCATCCAGCAAATTTCAGGACAGCTTCATGCACTTCAGGGGGATTCAGAGGCCAAGTTTCCCTGTGGAGACAACACATGAGTGAAGAAGCAATGCAGTATTTGCCTCTACTGCATGTACAATGCACAGTCAGAGCGAGGAAGTCGTGTGTTTTTTCGGCTTGTTCTCTCACTGTAGGCTTCATCAATCATCCACATCCTTTTTTTAGCACGAGCTGACTTTGCTTCGCTCACTACAAATACAGAACAGTAGGGACATAAGCAGACAAAGATGGATGAAAGGCTAAAAACAGGCCAGGTATAATGCAGTGCACAAACTAAACTGAACTTAAATGTGTTCCCACAAAGGGATAGCAAAAGCAGGTAAATGGGGCGGACGTCGGTGGACTGTAACATGAGGTCAGGCCGAGGGCATATTATTGTCCAGTCACAGATCAGAGAGAGGAACGAGGGAGACACACAGATAATGAAAGAAAACACAATAGAGGTGGATCTTACTGTGTCACAAGGCTGTAAATAATGTACTTGGCCTCAAAGGAGTGTTGGTAGATCTGCAGAGACAAACCGCATCACAGTTAAAGAGGGACAACTTGAAAATGACACAACGCGAGACAGCGCTCGAGATGTTTCTCACCGGTTTCACTTCAAAGGCAAACAACACATGTTGCAGATCTGGAGACACTTGGTACTTGGCGGCTCTGGATCTGTCCTGGATGGGATCAAAAACAAACTCGCAGTCGTAACACGCCCAGTACAGCAGCGGCAGTAGAGGGTGTACTTGCTGCTCTTGAAGTATTAATGCCGGAGAACGATGATACTCACAAACAGCTGGCTCGGCACGATGACGGTTGTCTCCTTTGTGTCGACGTTGAGCTTGACAACATCTCCATCCCTGGTGCGATACAGCAGCTCATTGTCTGTCGATGACAAATATAAAGCGACCATCAGAGAGGGAGATGGTGGAAACTATACTAAGATAGAGTTTCTATTCATACTGCACAGTGTCTTTATAGACAGATTCACCACATTGTGCTCATAACAACAGCCACTTGTGGGTTGACTTGGCATTGCAGAGATATGTGTTATTGTGATTTTTGTTGTCATACCCAATGCAGTTAGATTTTCAGACTAATATAGGTCTTTCCCTTTATGCTAGGCTCGGCTAATCACCCACTGATTTCAGCTCTGTACTAAAACGCACACAAGAAAGCAGTCGCTGTTCTGTCCTCGAACTTTCGGCTTCACTTGAGAAATTGTTTTGAGATGGAAAACCGAAAATAAGCTAGACTACAATATAAACTATTTTTATTGAGGGAAGTATCTGGCTCTTTACATGCCAAATGCTCCACTATGTTCACCAGCTAGTTGAACACTCCTGCTAAATTCAAGCGGTTAAAACTAACCCTTGATCTGCTTAATGCTGGCTTATTTGCTGACTGCTACATATATCATACAAACAGTAAAACAGTCTTTTAATTTGTAAAGGCTAGCACTCAGAACAGTGTGTCTGCCCCGTGGTATGCTTGTTGTCCTTGTCATCCTGCTGCATACACAAACAAAACAGTCTCATCTTTTAATGGGAAGACTCCATTAAATGCCAGAGTCTCTCCCTCTGGTTACCGTAGCAATAAAAAATCCAGCGTTTTGAAAGCCAAGCTACAGGATTTCTGTTGTGCATCTTTTGTAATCAACACAAACTCTCTTTTTAGAGAGCAGATTGGGTTTTATAACTCAAAGATGTCCTCAGAGGCATGTCAAATCTGTTGTCTTGTGTTAAAATGTAAAAAAGTGATCTAAAAAGAAAAAGTGGGACTGTTACAGCCATGACACCTGAGCCAAATTAATTACCACCTGTTGACAGTTCAGTGAAAATGCCAGTTTTTAGTGTTTTGGCCAGGTTTTTTTGTAAAAAGGGACACGCACAAGAGTTGAAAATGTCAGTGCATACAGAGAGTTCGTGATGGAAACTATGATTTTTAGGTTCCTGAGAAGATATGCGCAGGGTGTTACAAAGAGAAGAGATGGTGACTCAATCACCAAGGATATGTGCTTTTGTTGCCTAGAACAAAGGCTGATTGAGCTCCAGTTGTTGACACCTAATTTTCCATTGTTAGACAAAATATTATTCTGTTGTATCTCACAAACGTGAATGCGTCAGACAGACAGCAGCAGCGCTTTGTTTCAGAGTTCGGTCTGAAGGTTGAATCCTTTGTCTTTGGATGTGAGTCAGTGTGAGAAACTCAGAGGTGAGTCCAAAGACTACTGAGGCAAGCGGTGATCAAAGAGCAACAGGGATCAATTACGGACTCCTGTGAATGAAGCCCACAAAATATTGATGAGGACTACTGAAGTGTGAGGTTGTCCCATCGGGTTTCTTATCAGAAGGTCATTAGCACCAAATGGGACTTGATTGCATTAACTTAGCTGACAAGATGCAATGTCACACAATTGATTGCCCGGGTTTCATCAGGTGCTGAGGACGTTTTCATCATGGTCGTGAACGAAGGGCACAGAAACTTAACTAATTATATGTTAATAAGGCTGTAATGTAAGTAATTAGGGGCGCAGTCTCCACAATGGAACAAAAGGACAGCTGTAAGGTCGCAACGTGTCTGTCACACAAGCCTGAGACAGAAGTTTGCACGTGTGCAGTTTGTAATGTGAATTTATTTATAGATGCTGCTGCATTCAAATGTATACAGTAAGTGAGCAGGTGTATTCATGCACAAGCTGTCTGTGAATGTGTCAGTGAGGTTGTAGTGGGAGATGCTGAACAAGTTCAAGCTGTTTTTCTAATTCAATATCGATGATTGAAATAACCGTACATACATCTGGCACTTTTCTTCACAAAGTTACAAATTGGTACAAGGGTTAGGGTTAACCCTATCCACAATATGGATTTTTGCTGATATTGGATATGCTGATGTTTTCCAACTCGTTAGGGTCGATTCCTGATGTCGATATCGATGAACGCACTGATTTTTTCCACCTGAATGCAGGGAACACCAAGTCCCTCCAGTAGTGAAATAAACATTATTATTATTCCTACTCTTCTTGTGACTGCCCGCTGGCAGATGCAGACATACAGTACTTTTCAATATGTACAAATTCAGCCTGCTGTCACTCTCAACAAGTCAAATACAAAAGCCTGGTCAGTGGTGCTATGCCTCGGAGCGGCTGTTGTAGTAATTTACTGTGGGTACTGTACTGTACCTCCTGGGGACTGGGGTTTGCGTCCCGACTGCAACCAAAAGTCAGGATTGATTTGTTTTGAAGTTATGTAACGTTAGTAAGTAAACGTATGTAAATGACGTCACTTTGGTAACTTGAGTTCTGTTATTGATCATAGTTATTTTAACCATGAGTATGATGTGTTCCTAAACCTGACCAACAAGTTTTATTTGCCTAAACGTAACCAAACTCTGACGTTTTCACAACATTAATCACATTCCAAAAGTCACAACACGTGAACTGTTCGTCAGCAAGTTTTATTTTGAAAGTCCACCCGGACGTATTAATTACAAACTTGACTGTGGTGCCCTGCACTTGTAAAACTGACACTAGAATGGGTATGTAAAGCATCACAGTTTAAAGCTCAAGACCACTGACCAAACTGAGAAAACTACTTTGTTAGCAGTTTGCGTGGTGTGCACTTAATAGTGTCAACTTATCGCCCAGCCACATCAGCAGAAATGTTCATTCTGGGCCGCTGCTGATATTACATTTTTTTAACAAGGTAATTTATTTGTCATTATACAACACAAGCTTGACTATCGAAACAAAACTTTGTAAACTCCTTCATGCTACAAAAACAAAAAATTATTCCAAGTAAATTTATGATATCAGAAACTTTTCTGGAGCTTCAACTTGTTCAGTTTGCTCGAAGCAAGACGAAGATGGTGAGATGCGGTCAAAGGTCCCCAAAAAAAGCTATAGATACAATATATTGTGCTTGATTAAGGATGTCTGCGCTGTGGAGGTGAGCTCTGAGAACACGAAACCAGCCTCATGTCAAATGCAGTTGTTAAAGGCCTATCTATACACATGTTGTCATGGCAACAGTGGGGCCTGCGGCATTTTTTTGACAAAAAAAAAAAAAAACAACCGCTATTTTAACCTCTGTTGCTGAAACAAGTATGGCCTATGGCAGAAATAAATTAATTTGCAGAGCAGTGGAGAAGAAAGAGCGAGTTTTGGTTTAAGAGCAGCAGACTTTGACAGGACTGCTGCCCACACCATCTCTCATGCTTGGTGCTCACACGCAGTCAGAGTTGATGAACAGTGTTTACTTGATGTCCAACTTGAAACGTAAAGTTGCCGACCATATCATCATCACCATCTCGTTGTCACTGTTTACATTCCCCAGTATGTATGTGTACATTTGGTTTTAGCATCCGTTCTGAGTGATCCGATCACAAGCGGACAGCTTTAAACCCGTCAGTTCACACCTGGCAGTAAATGCGTCTCGACATGCGTCTCAAGTAACCTCTTTTGATCAGATCTGACTCCCCTGCTTTATATGCACATATTCACCCACATCACTGCAACAAATCGATGCAGCATTTTTTTGCACAAACATTTTCGTGTATATTGTTTGCCGAATTAACAAGACAGCCCAGATAGTTAAGAATTTGTTATAGACAGCATTTTGCAAAGTTTAGAAAGTTTCTCCTGATGTAACAAGTCTAAAAAAATTGGCGTTTTTTCTTTTTTTTAAGGGAGCCTAGGGACTTTTCTCCACAGATGTCAAAGAGGTTGCCTATATTTGTTCCTGTTTACTGCATATTACCATCGATATGTTATATGATGTCCATTGTGGCTAACTGAAGTGCTCTTTAAACTTACTTTCCCATATTTAATAATCTATAAAACTACTTCATGACAGTCACATATTTAAAGGGGCACTATGTGGTTTTCAGAATTTTATTATTTAGAATATTAATAAGGTAATAATACAAACTCATGAATATTTATCTTATCCATAACTGAATAAACAAGCTGCTCTCAGAGGACAATAAGGTCCCCAGAACACTGTTTGAAGCTAGAAAGGTGGCAGGGTCTGCCACATGTAAACAAAGTAAACAAGGATGAAATTGTGTTGTCCTTTAAGGTCAGTTTGTTTACTCAGTTTATTCAGTCTTGAAAACGAAGAGGGTTTGGTTATTTAGTTTGTTAAGGTATAAAAACAAGTGAGTCAATGAAGATCGTTCTCTTTTGATTAAAATGTTTTTCATGGTTCACCTTTAAAGTATTTTATCCTTGGATGAATTAAAGCATTCCTCGAACATTACAAACATATGGAGTTATTTAAATGCTTGAAGTCATGAGGACACAAGAAAAAAGTAGTCGGTGATCATACCACGATCAAAAAATGTAAGGAATCAGTGGTTGCACCAGCAGAAAGAGATGTACTTGCTACCAACAGACCGCCGACTGTTGCACAGTGCACAGTAACATCTGATTATTCATGTAAAATAAAGCATCACCGATTCAGTTTATCATGCAGAAGCTGAAAGATATCTCCGGTACTTTTCCTGTCGAACACCAGAGGGCACCGTGTCAGCTGATCCAACATTTATGAGCTCAGGTGGCAGCTTCCTACTCAGTACTTTGTCAAGGTTAGAGAGGCCACAGCGAACCCGCTCAATTGTACATCTGTTCAATTTAGACCATCTTACCGAACGGCTCGAACACAGCGTGCTGAATTTGTAGTACATACAAGATGAGCTGAAAACTGGTGCATTTGTTTGCCATGGAGACAGAACAAAAAATAAAAAATCACAGCTAGAGTGAGTTGATGTGCATCTTCATGATGTTTTGTAACAGCTTTATCAAGAGGATGATCGTAGGTATCATAAAAATAAACCCAACAGAGCTGCTTATGTAGAAACATTTCAGCAGGATTTTGTCAACTCTGTGTTAAGAGTTACATTTGGGTACATTAGCACTAGATATGGAGACGTGTAGGGTTAATGGTAGAGCAAAGGTGTTGTTTGTGAAGTGATTTCAGTTGGATCGGAGAGAATTTCATATTTTATTGCACATTTTAATAAATAAAAATCTGCTGTCAAAGCTTCTTATAGCTCACAACGCTCCTCTCATTTAATCCCATAACTACATGTCCTCAGATATTACATATGTGCATATTAACCTTGGCAGAACTATAGTTTCTGGTATAATGCACCATATAAATAGTACAATAGCAGAACTGGACACTGACCTCCCCTCTGAGGCTTTAATACTTTACGATCCAATGCTGATGAAGGTTCTTAGTCATCCAGGTCATGGTAATTCTAAGTGCTGTAGGCAACTGGACGTGTTTCAGTTTGTTGATTTTTCTTTTTCTTCAGTTTGGATAAGAGGTTAAACGTCTTTACGATCTAATGTTATTTCATAACTCTTATTTGTTTTTATTGGAGATATTGAGATATTGGCTACAGGGTTTTCACTACTAGGCTTTCACAATCGCACCGATTGTGAAAGCCTAGTAGTGAAAACCCTGTAGCCAATAGCCTGATCTTTTGTTTTTGTTGTTGTTTATTCCCCCTTTGGTGTCAGAGAAACAACATAAACTTCATTATAAAAAAACAAAACCGTTTTGAAGTCATTCAGCCCTTCATTTCACTATCTTTAAAAGGGTACAAATTAGATCATACAACTGTATTGAAACAACCATATCCCTAACCTTAACCTTCTCGCACATCATAAAATCCCACTTTTGAAAAAAGTAACTCCTTCAAAAGCCTTTCAAGTCTGCTATACAACTACCAACTACTTTTTCAGTACTTGCATAGCCTTACAAACCGATGGCAGGGATGTTAAGAGGCAGCAACTCATGAATGTGCCCTTGTGAAATTGATGTAACAGATAAACACGAGCCACTTCTATCAGTCTTCATTTCTATACAGGCTAATAGCAGTCAACAAGGTGAATATCGATGAATGGCTTGTTTTTATGAGTTCTAGTTTGTGTTGATGGATGGATGTCTGGCTTTAGACCTGATGCTCTTGTATGAATGTTGTGTGGTTCTCTGACTATGAATGTGTTTTGTTCTCTCAATGAGACTAAGTGATGAAATAAAGTCAGTAAGTTATACCGTCATTTAAAGGCCACACTCTTTTAGTAAAACGTCCTTTTCTGATTACATTTTCTTGTGATAATAATTCGAAGAAACAGGAAGATTTGGCTTCTTGAGCTTCAGAAAGGACATCAGATTTTAATACTGATGGTATTATTCTGAGTCATGGGCAACAATGATGCCTGTCACAATGTGCCTGGATGTGTTCTGTGTTTTGACATGAGAGGCAGATGCTAAATGCCAAAGCGTTCACTCACCGCTGAGCCATTTGGCGTCTGGGTCATGGATCTGAAGGTCTGGTCCGAAAACATCGTCTATAGTCACTTTCTTCTTAAGGGCGAGGCTGTCATCTTCACCTGTCGAGTGCATCAAAAGAAAGATTAATAAACACAAAAATATGAAGTGTGTCCACCTAAAAGTGATTGTTGAAGAAAACTTGTGAGATTTATTAATGTTTCGAGTGCAAGTTTTGCTAGTTTCAGAGAAAAAAACTAAAGAAAAACTTTTTCCGTTTTGCTTTGCTCAGGGGGCTGCAGCCTCATACCTCAGACTGCCACCAATGCACTTTATTATACTCTTTTTCTATCTCTGGAGAGAGCACCTCAAACCGCTATTCAGCACTGTAGGTAGAGCAATTTAGCGCAAGGTACAAACAAGAAAGAGCCCCCCTGGTACTGCACTATTGATCTGAGAGCATCAGTTCACATCTCGCTGCCTCATTTTTCGCAGCGGGAGGGCGACTCTTTCCATCCCCAAAACTCAAAACGAGATCTGAAGCTGACAGCTGAACTGCAGGTGGAGCCGACAACAGGGGGAAACTTCTACCGCACATTTACTCAGGAAACAACCAGCAGACACGAGTTGTCAGGATGGTTGACAGCCCGGTGTTACTGTACAAAACAGTGCAGTGACAGATTCTTCAGCAGGGCTTCACGTTGTGACTGAGCGGCGCGATCTGAGTGGGTAAATACCACGTCAGACATTGTAAAGTGTTTATTGACTTTCGGAGAAATCCTCCTGTCTGGCGAGAGGCTGCAGAGTCGGTAGAGAAAGCTAATTTCCAAAACGAGGCAAATGGTATCTCTGAAGCTGTGCCAATCTGACAAATGGCTGAAGTTATGACTGTATAATAATCTCCATTAAACAGGCCTGAATGGCATTACACGTAAAAAGGCCCATTACCTAGAGAGAAGATGACCTCGCCTTTGTGTAAAACCGATACACCATCACCATGTCATCTGTAAAACCTTGCCCCCTGAAACAAGGTTATTGTTAATAGCTGCCTGTGCTGAAGGAAAAGAGAAGAAGAGGAAGAGCGAGGCTGCAGCCTGACTGTAAACTGAACCGTGTGCGTGTGTCTGTGGGAATACTCCGTGTAGGTTGTTTGGCTTTGAGACCGGAAATCCAAAAGTCTTCACAAATTTCAATGCAGTTTGGTGTAAAATTAGGCCACAACTCATGAGGGACACTGAGTAGTTTTTTAATGAGTTACAGAGAAATCCATTGTGAAATATGCCATTTTTCAACATGCAGACATTTTCACATGTATCTAATTTGCAACATCTGCAACATCTGGCACTTTGTATCCAATGAATTTGCAGCACATCGAGATCCAGAGAAAGATTTCTAAACATCCTCCGCTGTTAAAATAACCAACTGATTAGACTGAAATAAGTACATGCATACAGAGGAAGCTACGCAGGTGTATGTGTGTATGCCCCCAGTCTGTTAGCAAACTGTGACAAAACTTGACGGATTTAAATAAAATTAGGCGGAAAGTTGGGCTATGATCCAAGACAGATCGTTTTTGTTGAGGATACTGAAGTTTTTTTAAAATTATTTGTTGACGTTGCAAAATAGCGTCGCAGTTAGTCAAAAATGGACCCAAATGCAGACACGTGCCTTAATGATGACAGCTGAAATCAGATGTCAAAAACCCAAAATCCAAACAACAAAAGGCAGGCAAAGGAAAGTCCGAGGGAAACACTAAAGAGAAATACAAAACTGAAAACAAACCAGAAGCCACGGAGAACAAAGTGGGAACACAGAGGGGCAGGCACAGGAACACAAGAGACGCAGGATGTGAACCGACAAACCAACGAAGAGTGAGGGGAAAACACACACTTAAATACACAAGGGCTAATGACCAAATAAAACACGGGTGAACACAAAAAAAGGGCGGGAAAACAGACAAAGACAGGAAGTGGAAAGAAAAACATGGCACATGAGGATAAACTTTCAACATAAAACAGGAACTCGACTGAACTAAAACCTGGACCATGACGAGTGTTAGTGTAAAGGACAATTTTTTTCTTGGAACAACACCAACCATACTGAGACAGGAAACAGCTACACAGGTGTGTATGTAAGTGCAGTAAACAGCTGTTAAGTGTTGGTACCTTTGACAGGGAAATAATCTTTCAATCTCATTATCGTTATGTGTCAAAAACAGAGTTCATTGAATCTGGTGGACTGTTGTTCATGTCCCAAGAAACAGTAATTAGTCTTTGGTAGTTGGTGAGTTGATCCAGGATTGCTTTTCTTTGCAAACGCATGTGTATCCTGCATCCATATTGCCCGACAAGGTCCTCATTGATTTTGGATGAATTTGTGGTGTCTTTATCTAATACAATGCAAGCTTACACATATTCTTTTCAGTTAAGAGGGTTGTGCATCCTTGCAGGAGTGCACTCTTTGAATGATAGCATACTGTAGGTGTATGTGAGTGTGTGTATGTGAGTGTGTGTGTGTGTGTGTGTGTGTGTGTGTGTGTGTGTGTGTGTGTGTGTGTGTGTGTACTGTACATACGAGGGGTCAGCAGGATGACGGAGGTGACAATCAGGGAACAGATGATGAGGATCACCAGCAGGGCGATGGCTATTCCTTTCCAGTTCCTCTGTGGTGGAGCGCTACCCACCAGGTCCTGAAAAACAATATTTCACATTACATTACACACATGCACACACAATAAGGGCGAAAAATATCAACTTTCAAGCATTTTGGTAACAGATACAATGACGATGACGAAGAATGATGACCTCCAGGTGTCGAGTTTTATATCAAAATGGCTGCACGGTGTTCGATGTGTTTTGTAGTGACACAGCTGGAGCCCGAGATTGGCCAGAGGACAGCTCATTCTCTGCCGACAGCTCAGCCACTTGTGTGCAGTAGCACTGCATCCTCCAGCTGCTCCCCGCTGCTCGCGCACGAAGAGTCCCTGCAGCTTTGCCTGATAGCTGGAGTGGTGCTACGACTTCAGCGCAGACACAACAGGCAGCATAATGAGCTGCTCTCCTCACACAGCCCAGCAGATGGTAGATGGCTAATCAGCGCTATACAGAACACGTGTACTGCAAAAAATCCACAGGACATACAAAACATTTTAACTGCAGGAGAGCGGGAGGCGGCAATCAGGTGGCCCCCTGAAGGCTGCCCAGCGGACAGACCTTAAACGTTTCTAATCTAGAATCCTTCTTTTTAAGGAGTTTACTGTGTGATTTTACTGTTGGGCACAAACACACAGCATCGTTCAGCCATACTGTGTCCATTACAAAGCAACAGGAACAGACAGATTTCCAGAATAGCTGTAGCTGTAGGTTAAACTCATGAACTCTCACTCCATTTAGTGAAGGGTTCAGGTCAGTCATCAGGGTTTCTGTCCGGTCTAATTCCTGTCTAATTACAGACAGACACAAACATGTGCACATTAATCTCTAGAAAAACATGAGCGGCTCCAGCCACCCGCAGCAGTCCAGCTGTTGATATCCTTGTTGCCACTTAGACCTGGCCTCTGTCTGTTATACAGTGTGAAGCAGCTCAGTGAACCATCTGCAAGTTAACGAGGGGCGTGTGTACACGTGAGACGGCTCAACTCTCGGGCAAAGATGATCATTTTTTCTCTCTTTAAAGACTTGAAAAAGCTACATTTTAAATGTTTGAGGCGCCTTTGTGTGTTTTTTCCGACTGCCTGTGTGCCGACCGTCTCTGCACAGTTTGTCTTGCAGCGAAGCGAATCGATACTGAAGGCAGTGAGTACACGTGGAAAAACAGCAGGCGCATCAATAAGCTGATTTATTGCTGCAGAGGTAAGGATTTTCATGATAAGGTGTATGGACTTGTATACTGGATTCATAAGATATTAATGTCCCTGTGTTATCATACCCTAATAGGAAAGACATGCTGTTGAAGTTGCCTCTGATATCAACAGACCTCTGACCGAGGCTGGAGATAAAGCAAAGAGATGCTTTGACAGGCGTGCAGATAACAGCCTTGTTTCTGTTTGTTTTTCCGTCTATCTGCACTGAAAATGCCAAAGAGTTTAGTGCAGGCAGGTGATTTAAATGCAACCCCGTCCGGCAT
Source organism: Pagrus pagrus (assembly GCF_965226575.1). NCBI lineage: Eukaryota > Metazoa > Chordata > Actinopteri > Spariformes > Sparidae > Pagrus > Pagrus pagrus. The sequence goes on from NC_140196.1 coordinate 9,935,411, forward strand.
CCAGTTCATCGCAGCCTGTACCTGATGGAGCGGAGAGCCGCAGTTCTCTACATGTGACAGCTGGATCAGCGCCACTTAACAGAGGAAAAGTGTCTCTCAGCAGAATATTTCCAGACACTTTGATGCCAGCCCGGGAGGCATGCGAGTAAATATTTAGTTCCAGTCATTTCTGTCCCACCCGTGAAAGATTCACCGTGCTACCACGGCACAAGGTAAAATTATTTCAGACAGCCTGCTTTTCGGATGTTAAATACATCTCCCACAAGCCCTGTGGGCTAATTCAGGCTGCAGAGCTGTAGGATGGAGACGGCTTGATGAGCACGAGCAGCTTGGCATTTCTGTAAACAGACACCCAATTATTCAATCAGAGGTCAGGGAGCTTTTCCACAATTCACATCAATAGACAATCAAATACTGTTGGACGTTTGCCTTTTTCACAGCGAGGTCCTCAATAAAACAGCATCCAGCTGAAACAGATACAACCATTAACCTTCACTGTCAATAATCCTGGATACATAACACCGACTTGAGAACAATGTGATCAATTTTTATGATTATTTTTATTCTGTAGTGGTCGACAGAGCCACCAGGACAGCTGTCACTGATACACAATCCTCTCAATTAACAAAAGCTATTGCAGTGACACAGAGAGAGATTTGAGAATAGTTTCCCAAACTATTCTTCTTCGGCGCTGAATCAGACTGTGTGAAAACCACATTAATGGCAGATAGAGATGGCTGATCTGTCTGAGGGTCAGTCCATGGTCAAACAGAGTTTATACAAAGTGCTGTCCGACCACATCGGAAATGTATTTATACATTTCCCTGCCTCCCTCCCTCCCTCTCTCCCTCCCTCTGTTATGTTGACTGAAGTTAGCATGCTAGGTCACATATAACAATTGTTTAAACATAATTTTATCAACTGTGTTTTGATCATGTGTATTAAGGATCTGCTTCATATTGAAATGCAGTCGTTTTAAAGTGCATATGTAAGAATTTCAGATTGAAGATGGAAAAATTATCCAATGTCAATCAAATGAGTTTGGTTTGAAAATGAAGCTGGTATGTCAACACTCTCTGGAAGGTTTAGATGATGAAACACCTCTCCGAGGTCGGTAAATTCTTCAGAAAGCTCCTCTGGTTAAACCTTATAACTCTTAAAGTCATTTCTTTCTTGTTAAAAGACAGAATAGCTGCTGCTCCCACGCTAAGTCCATGTATTTAAAACCTAGACTCGAAAAGTAGCACCATATATTTTAAAATAGCGCTGACAATCCACTGTTATTACAGTGTCTTCGCTCTGTTTGCTTTATCCCTGCAGACTGCTTTATCCCTGTGTGAAATGTGGAACACTTCACCCACCTACTCAACCACAAATGAACAGGGAGCTCCAAACTCAGGCTGAATCCACTCGCATAAACTATAAAATGAAAATGAAAATCATCAAGTCCTCCGTTGTATCTAGCAAATTAAAACCCTAAAGAGACGTACAGAACCCAACTTCAGATGAATTGTTTGATTTCCCCGATGTTCAGTGTGTTTAAGTCTATAACAAACTCTGCAGCTGTAAACTTCGCTGCTCCCCGGATGCTGACTTTTCAGAGGAGCTCTTAACGAGGCGAAAGTGCGTCTGTGTGCGAAAGCAAACGTTGACCTTTGGCAGCGTTTTCAGATATGGGGATATACACCTGCCTGTCCGCATTAAGCCATCTCCTTCTGTTAGCTGTGTTAGGGGCAGGCATGCATCCCCTCCAGCTGATAACAATAAAAGCTGCATTAATAAATGAGAACCAGAGCCATTTTCACCCTCTTCTCTGCAGACACCGCATCCAAACAAACCCTGTGCATTTCGGTGCTGATGATTCTAAAGGGTAGAAAATCCCATGAGAGGAAGCAACACATTCTTTTCAATCCATTTGTTTCTGTTTTCATTCTATTTCGGGACAAAGGGGTTATACGAATGAAGCATCTTTTAAGGTCAAGCTTCCTTTATTCCCCCCACTCTCTCTCTTTCTTTAATCCTCTCTCCCTCCCACTTTCCCTCTGTCTAACCGTCTCTTTGTCTCGCTGCTGAAGTGTGAAATGGATCTTTCCTGATCTGAGCACCTGGTTTCCAAGGGAACCAAGAGAGTCATTTGAGTCAGATTTGCAGTGCAGTTGGTGCTCGCTGTTGTACAGTACAGTGGGGACTAATGAGTGTCATGTGGGAAACGTGCCCGGGGGCTGCCGAAATTAACTCGGGAGTCAGAAAACAAGACACTGTGGGGATCTGGACATCTGAAACGAAAAGCAAACATCAGCTGCGTAAAAGAAATCGGACACTTGACACGCGATATTTCACTCCACTGTAATGCAGTCGCTGTCTGACAGTCAAACAGTCAAACTCGAGAGTGAAGCAGTAGCCTCTGGACAAGGGGGGTAAACTTTTCCTCTGGAACAGCATCAATAAATTATGGCCATTCATGAGTGAGATTAAGAATTCATGCTAGCTGGCTTTTGGTTCATGGATAGTAGGGCACAAGCCTTCTTCTGTCTGTCCAGCCTGTCTTTGTCCAGTTGGGAAGATGTAAAGTGTTAGGGTAACGTTCAACAGAGGAGACACAAGGAAATTTGTGGAATTGTGAATTAAAGCTGGGGTTCATGAGTTATTCTAGTAGCAAACAAACAAACTCAGCAGTCAATAAATCAATTGCTTCGACGCATAAAAGAAAAATCCAGTATCTGTGGCTGTTGCAGGCCTCTAATAAAGCCATCCAATCGTCTCATTCCGACCCAATAGGAAAGATTGGACAGGCTACCTGTCTGTCTACCTACAGTATGTACCTACCTGTGCCCACGCACTCAATGCTCATGATGGGACTACTCCAAAAGGTCACGCGGATGTATTGCTAAAGCTATAAGCGAGCTAGCTCGTAAGCTGCTAAATGCTACACTATGTTCACCGGTTCGTCGCTAACTTCGTCTGCCTGTTTGACGCTCAGCAGTTAATGTACAGTGGGTGTATCAGACCATTTTTCTCTAAAAACAGCTGCTTGCTGCTGTAAAAAAGGTGGATGAGAGCAGTGGCAGTGAACAGTAAAGGCTGTAAAACCAAAACAATGACCTGAAAGACACAAAAACTCTCCATAAAGCTAAGGAGATCTGGATTAATAATTCTCTGTGGGTTCATCATTAAAAGCAACTCCTTTCAAGTTACACATTTGACCAACTGTAAATATTAAAACATGGATTTGTGCAGCTTTTAACGTATAAATCCTTAACATTTATTTACTTGTTTGAATGAGCAGTAGTATGTGTGGAAGTGGCAGTGGTGGTGGTGGTAGAAGCGCAGTATTGTCACTAGTGGCACCACTGATATATTGGTAAGGGAGGTGAGAGGGGAGACAAGTGCATTGTGTTGTTCTTTCACAACAAGTCAAAATAATATTAAATGATTCAGACCGCTGCCTTTTATGCCATTATCTGATTTCACCTGGGAATAAATTATTCAATATCGGATGAGATGCTTCTTCTCTTCCATGGCTCAGACACTTAAAATCTTCCAGTCAGCCACAGTCTTCTGTATGTTGACAATCTTAAATTAAATTACACCCAGTCAGCGTGTCTCATTTGAAAATACCATAAGTGCCGCACTCGTCTTATTGTCTGAACGGATACATTACCAGACAGGAGTGGGAGGAGCTCCGAGGGATCTATTCTATATCATCTCAATGTGTGTGTGTGTCTGTGTGTGTGTGTTTGATTGTGGTACCTCAAAATCCCTTCGCATATACCTTGATGTCTTTTTAAGTCTTTTAGACTTAAAACAAGAACAAATACAAACAGAACACACAGCGTTGAATGTGCCTTGTGTTTACAAGAACTTATTACAAAACATAAATAAAGACACAAGAATTCAAGGATCCTCTAACATTAAAAACATCCACTTTTAAATTGAATAATTCAGCAATTACAGCAGAGAGACAGCACGGCAATCACACAGCACTATGCAAAATCATAATCAGTAATAACAACACTGCCCTGCCATTTTCAACTCTGGCATGAGAACAAAATGTTTTCAGAAGCCTGTTGCTCATTTGTGCAGCAGCGCTGTCCTCCAGCATTTAGCAGCAGCTGGGGGTGAAGAGTTTCTCTTCCAGCACACAAGCAAGTTTGAGACGCTTGAAATGTCACTGACTAGTCAACAGGAGAGTGTTGGGACGCGGTCACTGGACTTAATGTTGGAAATGCAAACCACAGATATCTCGGGCTGGGCTTATGGTCTGATTAGGTTCAGACGCAAAAAACAACTTGTTTAGGTTCAGACGAGATCATGATTTGGCTTAAAATACCTGTTTTGGTCAACACAAACATGGAAATTGTCTTGAGGTCTCCTTAAAAATATCCAGTCATTTCACACTTGTATAAATGTGTATCTCCACCACCATCCCCTCCGCCTCACGAGATGACAGTCAGGTCATAAACATGCAATGGAAACATGATGTGACACCTATTTCTAGAAATGTCAGTGTGGTACGTAGCCTATGAAACCGGCTCGCTGCAGCTCGTCAGAGGCCAGCTGATGGTGTCGCCTGCGACTCAGCTTGTCAAGTCGCCAGTGGCCAGTTTTAGAAACGTAATGTTTGTAATCACTGTAATCAGCATCGACTGCTTAATTGACAGCTTCACTGCTTGTCCTTCACATCCACAGCCACTTTCCACCACTCGCCCTCCAACGCTCAACCACGCCTCTCCACAGCTCTTTCCCTACCACCCTTTGATTTTTCCCCATTTCATTATTACAAGAAATGCAACTGTATGTAGCAACTACCTCACTATCACTCGTGCTCATTCATATTTTAAGGCGCGACAAATTATATCATGCTATAAATAAAAGCCTGAGAAGCCGGCAGTTGACACTGAAGTATCGAGCAAATGAGATGATACATCGTCTCGTCTAGTTTTGAAGAAAGTCTTTTGTCTGAACAATAATATTGCAATAGATTTGGCTGTCTTGATACAGGATATATATCTTGATATTTCACTTCATAAGTGCTAAGACTGGGCGATCAAAATCAAATATTACAATGTTTTTGACCAAATACGTAATGTAATATCGTAGGGATGACTATTGTTGCTTACACAAGATATTAAAACTGAGATTTTTGATAAATAAATAGTCTCATCTCATCTCATCACAGCCTTTAACACCAGGGAATGACAACGCTTAAGCCATATCAGGATATAATGATATCCAAAAAGACGATATATAGTCTCATATCACGACGAGGAAAATTGAATTTGTTTAACATTTGCAGCCCGGGTGATTAGACACACACACACACACACACACACACACACACACACACACACACACACACACACACACACACACACATACACAAACACACATTCATAAGCCTGTGATCTGGCAACTCCAAACTTTCATCTGTCCTTTTATCCCAACAAAGGGAACCATAGCAAAGTGGCTTAGTGTATATGCTATGTTGTGTTGCCATATTTGAAAGTGTGTTGATACCCTGGGCCCTGGGTGTCCCTTCCTGAAGTCGATCATTTGAAATAATCCACAAAACAGACGGGGAGGGAATCCATCCCAATCCGCGTGGAATAAATAAATATTTGAGCGTTTGCTTCAGAGATCAGGAGTCTGCGGGAAGAGACTCATAAAACTGAGGACTGTGATTTGCTGTGACAGGACAAAAAAAAAAAGAACAAAAGAACAAAAGTTATCAGAAGCTTTTCACCGGCCTTTGTAAGAATTAATAACATGCTGTACCGAGTGTGTGAAAAGGGGAGGGTGATGAGAAAAGTAGATACGAGGTGGCGTTAACTCCTGCTGACTCCATCAACAGGAAAAAGGCAGGACTGAGCAAAAAGAAATGTGAGGTACCGCCTGCCTCTGGACATACTACAGTATCTTCTAATCATCAGAGGAACTGGAGAGCACAACAACATTACTGAAATCGACTCATTCAAGGACAGCTCAATTTAAAGTAACCCTCGCTTTGTTTAAAAAGAAAAAAAATCTTTCCCTCAAAATGTCCCTGAAAATTAAATCCATTCTGAGCTAAAAGGAAAGATAAGAGACCTATTATCCTTTCAGAATAATTATGTGCGGCCCAAATGGATATAGCACGATGGAAGTTTTACAGGGGGGAAGAAAAATGACAAAAACATTCAAATTAAATGTAATAACAGCAGATTTTTTTTTCACCAAGGTGGATGTGCTGTAGGTCTACAAATGTCTTCCATTTTGTAACGGCTCTTTTTATACTGCATGAGTCACCCTTGATCCCCTCAGTCTGGATGGGTACCTGGGTTTTTAAATGACAGGCTCCTCTGCTGCTACCTTGAGCGGGCCAGTAACCTGAAGCTGAACAACAGCGAGTACAGTAAGAGAGGAGATACGACAATAAGCGTCAATGTGAGTATTAAATCGACAAAACACTTTCCATGTCCGCCTTCACAGCATCACAATCAGCCACAATGTGAGGGCCGTTTGCATCGTTAGCTCAACAAAAGAGACTGACAGTGATGGCATATCGGAAAAAGAGTGCACTTCTCGAGCCTGTAATGACTGCCCTAATGAAGACAGCAGCGTGTCTTAATGGAGAAGACGATGAGATAGCTTCAATTTATTCACTTATATCTTCAGATCTGAGCCGGATAAAGAAGAGAGGATTGCTCAACCGCATTAAAGATCCTCCACTGCCAGCAGCAGTGATGTTTCAGTCCAAACGGCTGGAGTTCAAATCTCAGATGTGCTTCTTCGGCTGCGTGGTGCTTCCTGTGCTACGACGTCTTCGTCTCTCTGCCCCTGTCTCCACATCATTAAAAGAGTAGACGCACAGGCTGGCATTCGCATTCGAAACTGATATTACCAGCGAGCGAGGTCACTTCCGAGGCTATGCTGGGGGAGTATGTTTTCCGAGCTCCTCTATCCAACAGGAAACGGCGTTTGTGCAAAGCGTGTGCGCTAGAAATCAAGGCTGTATGAAAATCAGTATTGTGCGGTGTTCTGCACATGTGTGCGTTCGCTTCGTTTTCAAGTCTGACATCCGATTTCCTCTGAGTGATCAAAAGAGAGCTCGTACTCCCCCTCTTTTTGTCTGATGTGAACATGGTTAAGGATCTGCTGTAGAACTGCTGTCGACTCTGCACTCCTGCTTTCATGAATGTATGAATAGGATGCGAAAAATAAACACTTTAGAGTTAAAATATTAAAAATGCGCTGACTGCGTCGAGACACAAGAAAGAGACCTTCACTCAGCGGAGAAAGGAAACTAGAAAAGGGTGAAAACACAGGTGAGGCTCTGAAGGCAACTTTCCCACTTTGACAAATATCAAACTTAATTTCATCCTGCCCATGCAACAATTATGTCGAGTGAAGAGCTTTCACCTTTCACCAAAGTCTGACACACTCAGCGCAGAGCCACGTACTCAACAATCAACAACGGTTACGCAACTTGCTTTATTGTCAAGCTGTTCTCGCTCCATACCAGCAAACATGAGTTTATTTCTGTGGAGCACATTTCGACATAAATTATGGCATGACTGCCAGGAGCTTACGTAAACCCAGAAGTGGATCGTGTGTCGACACGCCATTACATCACTTCACAGTGTTCCCTGTGGCCTCATACCGGGCACAATTTAAACTCAATGAGTTGACAGAAGCAATTAACACCCACTCTCTGCCTTTCTTCGCTCTTTTTTTGGCTGTGCAAACTTTTATCTTTGGCTCCCAACTAAAAAGAAAAAAGATTAAAGATTTTGTCCCTGAAACAAAAAACCAGAAGTTGTTTTTACAGTCTGCTCAATGACAACAGGACACCACCCGCAGGGGCTTGTCATGGTACAGATGCTACACCTGTGGGCTGAGGTTACAAAAGGGGTTCATTAAATATGTAGGAAGAAGTTTAGAAGTTGTTGCATACATTCAAACTGCAGCACTGCAACATTTATAGTCAGGACATCCAATAAGAGACAAACAAAAACTGATGAAAAACGCTCACAAGAAATATTTTCTTTATCTTGTTCAAATCAGCTGCTTTCACCGCTGCTGCTGCTCCTCCTGCAATAGCTCCCGCACAAACACAATGATCATATGAGTACAGCTCGTCTGAAGTCCTACCTGGTCCGGCTGCTGCTGCTGCTGAGCCGCTTTCACCGGCCCGTTCGCGTCTTTTCCAGAAGTCATGACGGTAAAAAATAAAAGAGAGGAGAGAGGGAGGGAAGAGAGGAGAGAGGAGCGCACCGGCGTCCGCTGCTGACAGGTGCAGAATAATGAAGCTGAGAGAGACGCAGACCGAGAGAGAGAGGGCGACACAGAGAGAGAGTGAGAGAGAGAGAGAGTGAGAGACAGAGAGAGAGAGAGAGAGAGAGAGAGAGAGAGACACACACACACACAGAGCAAGAGAGCGAGAGAGAGAGGCGTACAAATTGTTCAAGGGTATCCAGTGATTTGCTGAAACAATGAAGAGACCGTGTGGGTGCAGACAGCGCAGGGTTCAGCTGATGTGCAGGAAACTGTGGACCAGCTCGAGCATGTGGGAGGTTCAGTTTGTCTCTCAGAGTGGCGCTGTCACCACAACACGGCTCGATGGGATCCGAAGACTCACACCGATACCTGAGTTTTACCTCAATTCGTGCTATTTATGTGGCAGAGATGGGAAAAAAAGGTTGAGCACAAGCTGGAGGCTAAGACATCCTTTCACCCGTAAAAACATGTGTCAAAGTTATTTTTTCCCCCATCATTATGTTCAAAATGAAATTTTCCCCGCAAAGACAAACATTGCTGGGCGATATATCGATTTAATATCACGATGCAGGACTATATAGCATCTTGAATTTGAGCTATATGGGCATATGGCATAAGTTTGATCTTTTCCTGGTTTAGTGATGTAACTTCCTTTACTGTTCCACCTCTTCTAATCGTCCATATTGGCCTATCACAGATATATCTTTTCTTTTCAGAGATTATAATGCAGAATATGACGCTCGGGGGAATTTATAATCATTAAATCTCCAGTTAAGTTTACTGTTTCAGTGAACTGGTGCAGTTAAAGGTATATCCAAACTGAAAGGTCTCTATACTATGTCAGAATTGGCCACCAGGCGAATTCATACTCCAAAGAAGGAGTACTAGGGGACCTGTGTATCACTAGAGAAACAGCTAACTGTAGCTGCTGCCCACTGGTTAGCTCAGTAAGCAATCAGCTAGTGGTCTGGACTGGGAGCTCGGAGAAACAGGGGAGTGTTGGTCTTGTTTACACGGCTTACACAGGAGCTTTAGATTTAGCTCACTGGTTAACATTCTGACTCAATACATAGGTGTGACACAATGTCAAAACTGCAAAAATAGCCTGCCCCCTACAAATCCTTTCAGGTCTGTTTAAATTCATTGTAAGTAGGTGGTAATTAGGCCTACCAAGTAACATATTTGACATTTCTTTGAAATTAACACCCACGATTACCACAATAATTACCTCAAAGTTTATTAAAAATGGTAAATTATGTTGAAATAAAGTTGGAAATCTAAGCTGCAACAACTCACTTATATTAAGTGGCCTGCTGAGGGGAAGTCGGACATGAATTTAAATATTGTGTGTAGCAATATTGGGAGATGAAATAATACAGGAATTTTCATCTCATCATCATAACTTTTGTAGGGGAGTGCGTTCTGTGAAACAGGCTCTGCTTTGTTTGATAAATTGATCAAAAATGATTCACTGTGCACGCAGAGCCTGCACGCCAATGACAAGAGACAAACCCCCATGCATCTAACCACCCTCGGACTAAATTATGTAATATTAGACAGACTTGTCCTGTGGATTAGTCATGGAAAATGAGAAAATGAGTGTGAGTTCCCCTTTTGTATCGAGCAGCACAAAAAAAATTGATGTTTCTGAGTATTCGAGATTTTGCCTTACTTGACATCGCACGTATCAGATGATATCGTGCATGTGCACGTTGTGATGTCGTCGCCGAAACTACATATAGTGACATGCCTGATAGAAATACAGCCTAAAAATACTGTAATTTTAAGGCCATTTCTCCCAGCCCTCACCGAAAACTTAGAAAAAATAATATAGGACTACATCGGAGAATGAAGCCATAAAGGAAGCACACATTGAAGTAAAATGACATCATTAACCAAACTGCAGCCCCAGGTGGTGCAGAAGTCTTCCCTGACTTCCTTGAAGCTGCAGAGCTTCACCATGTCCATTTCCCCTCCCCATCCTCCGTAATATAAAAGGAGAGCTCAAGGTTTTGTCCTTCCACCTGGACCTATATTTAGTCGTACCAGGCTCCACTTCCCCACCGCTCGGCTCCGAGCTCGCAGCCACTGATAATATGGAGACCTGTCAGTTCGGATCAGATCACAGTGGGCACTCATTACTGGCAAGTCCATTACACAGGAAATGGAAACAGGAATCAATGCGAGTCGAGCAAAATACTTTCAGGTATCAGTGCAGTTCTGCTCTGGGGTGATTTTTGGTCATGTATTACTTAAGTTAGCGTACATCCATGACTAAAAGTACTCTAGTTCACGGCAGTTTGGGGAGTACGAAGATTTGCATATGTGTCTTTACCCATAAAAATCATATTCACTCTACTATATTGTGCCAACGCTGCTGTATTGTCTGCCAATAAAACAAAGGGCTGCTGCTGGCCTGGCTCTTGAGAAGCGGTGCTACCGTCCTCCCACATACAGCAGAAATAGTTCCAGTTCGTAACAAAACATTGTTTGTGCTGTATCTCTCTCACCGTGTGTCACATCTCTGTGCACACACGATCCACACTCTTGTTAGCACAGCTTGTCTGCCTATTTGTGTTGCACACACGCACACACAGCACTGTGTTTCTGGAGCGAGCGTTTCTTCAGAAGTCATGCACAGTCTCTGCAGAGCTCCTGGCCTTTTGAACCAGTCATCTGTTGGAAGGAAAGGAACTGAACAATCGCAGATAAGAAAGAAAGGAAGAGAGAAAGTCCGGGATGTGAGTCACCGCCGGCGGAGAGGAGGATGTGTTTGGCATCAGCACGAGGGAAACAATCCCTTGTTACCTTAATGTATTCGGTGTAATGCCTGGCGGTACCTTTATTGCCATATTAAGGGGGAATTATTGTTTCGGTGATGACGCATTCTCTCTGAGCCGTTTGTGGATCTATAAATTAACAGGAGAGAAGAGGGGAAAATCTAATCTTCAGGCTGAAATTGTCCATTTATCTTGAAATCATAAGAGTGCACGATGATTATAATAAACGATGCAGTAAATCATGCACTGTTTTGATTGCTCCAGGAAATTAAACACCAATGAATCTCATTCTCAGATTACGTCTTTGTTTATTACATTCCTACAAAATTATGAACATGATATAAAGTGCCGCCAGATCATAGAGTCAGATTAGGAACATGGTAATTGTTATCAGTCTAGGTTACACTTGGAAAAAGACCAATTATAATTACATTTTGGGGGCTTTTGCGCCTTTGTTTTTAAGAGATTTCTTCAGATTATAAAATCTCTAAGGATCCTCTTGTTCTCATCATCATCATCATCATCAACGTTACGGTCAAGTGCACATCATAAGGTGAACTACTTGGTCAAATTTTTGGTAATGTCATAGCTTAGTAACTGTTGCCTTAATTTAACCAACCAGTGACAGAAAACAGAAAAGAAGTGGAAAATAATAAATAGACACTATAACAATAGCCTATATTCCAAACAGGACACGAAAAACAGTCTCCTAAATGAGCGTTCAACACCTAACCCACTCCACAACAACCACAACAGCTGGCTTCACATGCACACCAACACGATGATATCAGATACACCAGCAGCAATATCTTATCAACAGTCCACTGTTTAGGATTTAGTAGCCTCTAGCTGTGACAGCCAGTGTTTGGTTTGTCCGTTCTGGGCCACGATAGAAACAGGGCAAAACACAACAAATATTTCAGGTGATAAACATAATTTGCCTTTCATGCGACATCTACTGCACGTCTGTCCATCCTGGGAGAGGGATTCCTCCTCTGTGGCTTTTCCTGAGGTTTCTTCCATCTTTTTCTACCCCTGTTAAAAGTTTTTCTCACTCGAATCGACAGTCTAAGGTCAGAGGATGCTGTTCACTGATGCCATGTGATTGTGATTTTGGGCTGTATAAATAAAACGCATTTGATTTGATTTAATCTGCCTAAATTCTACATACTTGACCTTTAAGTGAATCTGGTTTCGACCATGACGTGACAGATGTACTTTAACAGTCATTAAAAAAATCCAGAATTTCAAATCGTTCCTGTAAATTCATTCAGTCGTTTAGGGTCACTGACTCCATCACGACAATCTCCATCCTCATGTTAAAAAAAAATCTTAATCCTAATCACTTTTCCATTAACTATCCCTAACGCTAACCCTGTTTGTATTTTAAGCTTTGTGTATATTTTGGATTTTGCATGCTGCTGCACGACAGTTTCCCTTGTGATGAATAAAATCCTGTCTGATCTCATCACATTTTCCTCACAATGAGGTAGACAGATTTCAAAGTTAGGGAAAAAGTAACTACATGTACGCAGCAATAAAATAATGAAGAGTACAAGCCCATGGATACGCACATTAGCGATAACAGAGAATGAATAATAATACAGATTAAATAATAGTTGGCATGTAACGTCCACACCACCAGAGGTCACGGCTCTAGTCAGTCCAGTTCTGCTGTCTCAGCATTGTGGGATCAGAATAAAAATGAAAAAAAAATAAATAAATATAGATATATGATTCCTGATGTTGTAGTGGAAACACACACATGTCGGCGGCAGGATGAGTGGACTTTAAAAGGCCGTACACTCACAAACACCAGCCACCACACTGTGCAGCGCTGTCACTGTGCAGCTCCACACATGGCCTGAGGGAGCTGCACGACCCGCTCACTGCCAAGACTCATTCAGCACCACCGCTGTGGACAGCTCCTCTGACACATGAGACTGTTTACCTTTCACCAGAACACATTCAAGTCATCTAACTCGCGTATAAAACACGTGTAAATGGGCCTGTGTTGCACAGATAGCACAATAAACAAGAAAACAGCTCTGAAATAAGTGAATTTTCGCAATTCAAGATTACAGTTTAATCCTCCGAATGTGTGACAGTCTCTCCGCTCTCCCTATTATCTGTTCACACTCGCGCTAATGTGCTTTCCTCAGTCGCTCGGTGGCAGATTAAACTCACCTCGCTCCTGACAATTAGCCGCACGGAAATGTGAACAAAGTTTTGAGAGGAGTGAAAGGCAACAAGGCAGCGTTTACAAGATAAACGCCGCATTAAACAAAAAGCAAACATGGGGAGAGCTTAAGAGACCAGCCGAGCATTAACAAACACGAGGAGAAACCTGAACACAGCGAGGGGTGCAAAGATTGATCATCACAACACGACGCACGTAGCTTCCTGGCAACAATTACCTTCCGCAGAAACAGCAGACAATCAGGCTTAACTGGAGAAGCAAAGGAAAACGCAGCCATGTGGGGTCAGAGCGTGCCAGCAGAGCCTTTGTGTTTACAACACATGCTCTCCTGTAAAGCACATTTTTATCAGCTAATTGACATCGTTTTCATTTATATTCTGTTTCATCATCTAGCGGTTTATGTGCTGTCTGAGACAGACTCTCCAGGCAGCACCTGTCAAATAAATCCTACCTTCCAAGGCCTTTAAACAAGCACTTGAGCAGTGAATGTGCAGTGATGTTGGATGTCTTTTTTTCTTCTTCTTTCTTTCTTTCCAGGGGACCAACAAACAGTCATTTATTCAACTGTCAATAAACTGAACGTCTTCAACTGCATGCTAGCTCCCCCCAGTGATCACTAGCTGTCTGACATCTTTACGCTGGTCAGAAACAAATCAATTTTCAGCAAACTTCTCTTTTAATTGTTTTTACTCCAGGGCCTGTGTTTATTTTATTAGGAAAAACACAGACGCAAATTAGAGTTTAATATGAAGACATTAACTGCAGCTCGGTGCGGCTGTGCAGTTACTGAAGGAAAACAAATAATTTCCCCTGGAAAACAGCAGGAAATGTTTTCTTTTTGTGGATGTAGAATATGAAAGCCTGAACCCCCGAAGGACTCCACCTCCAGTCATGGCCATCAGTGCTGCTGGAAAAGAAAGATGAAAAAAGAGAGAGTGACAGAGAGGCGAGGACACCTAACAAAGGCCGGGACAGTTTTGTTTGATAACCGATCATTATCAGCTTCTCTCTCTCCACAGTCCAAACAGCAGAGCAGAAAGCCTCACACGGCCGCAGCCACTTAAAACCAACAATGCCAGGCAGCACACCATTATCCGCCATGTTTTTATATAAACGCATCCCTGAGGGTTTTTTTCCAGCGCACACACAGCACGATAACGCCACGGTGATGAGCAAGGGAAGCACAAACTGTCATCAACACCTGTGCAATCTAATGCAAAGCAATACAACAGATTTGCAATGAATATGACCGTTGCGAAGCCAATAATTTCCCCATTTGGTCGAAACTGTCAGAGAGGAGTGACGTCAACTGTGTGGTACTTTTTATAATTGTAGTGCTGCTGTTAATGTTTCATCCATTATTAATCTGCAACCCACGTATTTGGACTTGACTGCTAATGGTCAATATTGCGTACGAACGGTCAGCATGTTAAAATTTGACCTTTTCACATGCAGAATTTCTTGTGTTTATACTTGGCAGGAAAAACTTCTCAGCAGAGATTCAGCAACCACTGAGGACGCTGAGGTCGCTCAGGCTCCAGTATTTCTTCTGGGAATTTAAAGGATTTCAGCAGCCTAAGACAATTACACTTGGATTACAATAACACCAACATGGCGGGCACAGTGTATTATAGGCTGGTTCCAGTGTTTTCATCCCCCCTGTTTGGACTACTTTCTTTAAAAAGGTCCAACATGTGAGATTTTAGTTGAAAAGATTAAAGAAATCACAGTTCTGACGTCATGATGTCTCTGCGTTGTATTCCAGATATCTCTACTGAATTTAGCATGCTAACATGCTAGCTCCGCACGAAGGACCTGTGCTAGCTTTGTAAACACTTGGGTCTCCAAGCTCCCAGTCGACCGCTAGCTGCACGGCTAACTGAGCTAACTTGCTAAAGGCAGCTATAGTGCTAAACCCTACTGTACCTGTTTTGAGTATGATTTAGACAGGTGGTCAATTCTTACATATTAAAAGCTTTAAATAAATAAAAAAAAGTAGCCCAACCATAATGTTACAACCTGTTTTGGGCAAGTTAGTTACAAAATGTTACTATCTACTACTAGTTACTATCATTTGAAAGTAATAAGTTACTTTACAGTATATGTATCATGCATTATTAGTTACAGTGATTTTACATTACCTTTTTCCAAAAAAAAAACACAGAAGTATGACTAGGTACAATAAAATGTAAGAGGGTAATGCTGTTTCGCTACTACAGCCTCAGATTAACCTGGTCTCTACTGACTATAACAACTTTACAAAGGTTTTAAAAACCTTTAAAAATTGTAATAATATTACTGCAAATCCTATTAGAAACATGTTCTATTACTCTGTTACCGAATGTAATCAAGTACATTAGGTCACAGTTAGAATCCTTAAGATCTAAATGAAATTGAAACCTGTTTCAGTTGCCATTTTTCTGCAGCAGCCATGCAATGTATTAACATCCGGTAATTATCTCTCTACAGTAAACAGTCATTTTTGCTGGCAGTGGCGGACTCTGCCCCCCCTGACCTGGATTCAGATTACCCACCTAAACACAAGGGATTCACAGGAAAACAATGCATGCATAAAACAGCCTGTTCACTCTCCTCACAGCCGTATCAGAGCTACAGTATAATTGAATTACTGCTAATGCAAAGAGAGAACCTCACTGCTGCTCCTTGACATTAAAAGCATTTAATCTGCTAAATGTGGGACGGCTTTTATTGTGAAGCAGTCACAAGAAATGCGATATATTTGTCCCTGGGATCATCCAAAATTCTTCTACAAAACGAGACATGGTCAGTTCTGGAGAGAGGATGATTACTGCATCCTCTCGCACACACTTCCAGCTCCTCAGCAAGACAACCAGCTTTACTGGACCTGCTGTTTGGAAAGATACTTGTAGCGCTCACATCATGAAATCAGATCACGGTTGTGATCACTATTGACTGACTTATTCAATAAAATAAAGTACGTTTGTTTGGTTGCATTGTAAACAGACACACTGGTTGCCATTTTGTTGCATCTATGTCTGACAAAGTAGCTGCATGTTTGCTGTAGCAATAAACTGAACTTCCTGTAAGGATAAGGGGGTCGTCAAATCATCCAGGGCTGACAAATACAAGTAAAACAATGCGGAGATGTTATTTCCAGAGTCTGGTCAACATTTTGAGGGTTGGAGAATGTAGGGTATGTGTTGGGGGACTTGTGCCTCTGCATTTCTAATCTCTTGGCTACAGCCCTGATTCTCAGAACTGAACTGATGCCAGCGAAATTCAAATAAGTTAATAAAGCCTGCAAACACAATAAATAAAACAGTATGGATGCAATCTTAACTTGTCCTCATGCACAATGCCAATAAAATCCCATCAATCAACGACGGCTGCTGATTTAAACAAGCTGTTTCCGTTCAGCCGTGATGCCAGCTGTCAGCCCGGCCAGCTCAATCATCAGTCACGTCCCCGTCGCCCTCTGGCCTGCCGTGACTCCTTCAGCTGTCCAACTGTCAGCACACCTGCCTCGCTTCGTGTAAATACTGCTGTTTGCGTCTCCACTCCCGTCTGCTGTGCTGCAGCTGTAAATCACGGGTTAAGGATGGAGCCGGCATGTGGGCAGCGCTGCATGGTTCATCACGGATCATTACTGTACTTAAAGGTCATGAATTCGGCCCTGACAAAACACACCTACGTGTGTCGCGGAGTGATAAAAAGGCAGAGAAGTTTTCAGACTGCAGGCGGAGGCAGTTTTTCACTGTCTGGACATTACAGAGGGGTAATTAACAAGTCCACAAGTCTTTAATCAGACTCATTATTGGGCTTCTACCAAGAGACGACTTTCAGGGGAAACAATTAATCTACCATTGTCTTGTCTGGGATTGTTTGGGTACACACACACACACGTACAGACACACATCAACTTTGCAGCGTTCCCTCGCCTGTGAACCTCACTTCTTGACCCTCTTCAATATTTAAGTGTTTTTCTAGGAGAAGGCTGCCCAGCTGGTCGCCTTACTCGATATAATAACAGAAGCAGTCGGTTTACATTATTCAGTGACGCTAAGCCTGTGGGGGGTTCGTATCACATAGCGTGCATACAGATATTAAGTTCATAAGCGTCAAATCAATATTGTTTTATAGTTTACACCGTGCAGTTAGTTGCTGCATTGTATGTGAAGCTGAAGATGCCATTCCTTACATCCAGTGAAGTGACTGTTTAAATATAACCATTTATTTGTATTTGTTTATTGCCTCAAACCCATAATAACCTTTTTCTCCTGACATTTACACTAAATCCAACATGACGTAAATGAGGCCATTACATCCCCCCCCCCCCACCAGCCTGAAACCCTTTGATGATTAAAGACATTTCTACTCACTCAAGGCAAATATTACCTTCTGAAGAATTTGGGGATGAACTTACCCTTTAAGTATCATTTTTTGTAAGTTTGCACTTACTGTAATTTGCTTCTATAATGGATATTTAAATGGAGTCACTGTTAATACAGTATTTGAGCTGCATTTTAAAAGGGCCCTTTGTACAGAACATCTTTATTATCATTTTAACAGCATTGTTTAATGTCTGTAGTGAAATAAGACCACAGAGTATGAAATTGGTTTATTTTATGTGCTGCTTTTTTCCCCCCAGTTTCATTATTCACTTATAGCAGTTTCACATCACCTCCTCCGACTGACTCGGGCTCACAACTGTACTTTCACCGTGCCCTTAAGACGACTGTGTTGCTGTGCGCCACCATTTCGGAAACCCCAAAAATATTTTCTCCTGCGGACCCCCGAACAACAACATCCAAAAAAAGCTCTCCGCTACCTTTCAGAGATTTCAAACCACAGACTCTCTCCTGAGGAAAAAGATTATCCTGACTGCGTAACACCCCACAGAGCAGCGCCGAACTAGACTTTTCAGTGAGTGCCTCCCAACTCAAACAGTAATAAAAGATCCATACAGATCATTGTCTGACAGCCTCAGGGACCAAAGTGGGACTCTTCTGAGAGAAAACTGCACCGCTGGAGAAAATAAGTATGAGGGAAGCAGTTTTGCAGGTCGCCAGTAATGGAGGCTCACAGTGTGGACTCAGTTTGGCCTTCGCAGAAGATATCAGTCCATTTACAGGAAGTCCAAACCCTGAACCCTTCATTTAGCACTAGTGTGACATTACGCTGACCATGAACACTCAGCCTCCTCCCCCTCCTGCAAGGAGAGTTGAAACGTCGGACACTGATGATAAGATGCGCAATATTACTTTTTTTCTACTCTAGTTTTATTTTAGTTAATTTATTTTACTGATTTGATGTTCAGGCGTTAATGTTATCATCATATCACAGTCGGGGTGGGGAGCTCAAATGTCCTGCTGCTGCGTTCCAGGTTGCAAGTCGTATAAATGCAGGGAATCTGACTAATTGTTATCATTTCATTTCATTTCACAGCATCCTGATTGATCAGCAACTGAAAAGATGATGAGAAGCAATAATGTCAAGAGATATCTCATCATATTTGAAGGTAAAACAACTTCAACTACTTCCTAATTAACATTACCGTTTGATTAAATCCAGCGCGTTTCATCTCGAGGTGGGTGAGGTGGCAGTGGTTATCAGATGTTGTTTTACCTCAAAGTACGGCCCGATGTCCCTCCCTCTGCATTGTCTTTTCAGTTGATGATCATTCAGCACATGCAGGTGGTGAAATGACAGCAATTTGTCAGATTCAAAACGTTTATACGACTTGGGACACAGCTGTACCAGATACAAGCTTCCCATCCTGAGCAGGGTGTTTCCTTTAGGATCTCTTACTTCTAAATTGTCTATCTTTACTTATCACACACTTTAACTTCACCGACAGGCTGCTGGGAACAAAATGTCCTTAAATTTCAGGGTCTGTGGCCTGAAGACAGGACACAAAAACAAACTGTCACACTTTGCAGAATGCAGGATATGAAGGATAACGAAGACGGCTCAGAAAGATCAAACATATACATATATATTAATATATCATCCGTTATTGATTTTATTCTTTTCTATTTTAGCATTACTTCTCTCTCTTTATTTTTCTGTGATTCTACACGTTTTATGGCTTTCATGCATTTTACTTGTAATGATTCATATATTTTTTGTGTGTTTTTACATTTTCTGTTCTGCCTTCTTGTTTTTTCTGGGCCTCCTTGTGATCTCCTTGTGTTTGACTTGACTGATGAGTGTTTATTCTGTAATATTGTCTTTTTGCTTTTGCTTATTTGTCAAAGCACTTAAAAAGCACAGTAAAATTCGGTTTTTAAAGGTGCTGTATACATAATTTATTGTAATAATATTATGATATTATTAAATATGAAGTAATAAAGACAAGATCTAACAGAGTCTCAGTGCTGACAGGATGAGACCTTTATGGGACGCTGCAGAGCGATGAAGATGGTTTTATCGTGCTCAGAAAAGAGGAATCTCCACAGAGAAGTCTGAGACGACCTGCAGCCGTGAAAACCGGCGGGTTTCTTCCCATAAAGCGCAATTAAACTGGTTTCATTGGGTTTAGGGACGTTCATATATATATATATATATATATCATAATTGGCGTTAATTATCTGTTGTTTTAACTCGTAATGTAGCCTGCATTGATTGACTGATTTTGCATCGAACATAAATCAAGTCACTGATAAAAAAGATGGAGGGTAACAAAACAATATTCAATATATTTCATGTATTATTAATGATTACTGTTAATACATTGTTAGGGCAGCCGACTATCAACTAAAGAAATTGTTTAAAATTGACATCAGTAATTGTGTTTGACTGTGTTTGGTTTATTCTTTGCTCAGGCTTTTAGTGTATACAGTTTTCATCGTACTCTTACACCTCATCACTGATTTCACACATCGTGTCGGGCTTATTTAAAATGATCCCTAAACATCCCCTCCAGACATCTCTTAGGAAATGCAAAAACAGACTTTGGTTTGAATAATAATTTGTGTCTGATGTGTCTTTTCCCACAAAATGTAAAATTATCTCATTAAATAGTATTCATACTTATACTACTACTCCTTCTCCCAGAGTATGAATAAGCAAATATTTTTATTTATATATAACACTTAAACTAATCCCATTCCACACACACACACTTCAGACTGCACACCCACAACTGCACACTCTGCATACTTCATGAAGGACACTACGTATTGCACGAATAAATGTATATTGAATGGATACTGTACATTTGTATGCATGCTGTGTGCTGCAAAAAACTATTATTTTCTTTGCAGATTAATCTGTTTGATTATTTGCTAGATTAGTCGAGTAGATGTTTGATCTATAAAATGTCAGAAAATGGTGAAAAATGGCGATCAGTGCCTCCTCGAGTGTCTTGTTTTGTCCACAACTCAAAGATATTTAGTTTACTGTCACAGAAGAGCAAAGAAACTGGAAAATATTCACATTTAAGAAGCTGGAATCAGAGAACTTTTCCCTTTTTTTTTCTTAAAAGATTGCTCAAAGCGATTATGCGCTAATCAAAATAGCTGGCGAGTTATTCAAACGCTGACAACTTATCAATTAGACGATTCGTTTGATTTATCGCTGCAGAACTATTCTGCACAGTAACCATACCGAGCAAAACACATTTTGGAGCTGAGGGACGATTTACTGGGGCAGAGTGAGCTGATCAGAGTGTGATAAACAAATGATTACTCAAAGTTTTTCTATGAAAGTTACAGAAACTGTGAAAGAACATCTCGGTGCCCCTGATGAGTTCATTCCATCAAAGTGTCTTTTGAAGATTGCAGTAATTTACAAAAACACCCGACGGCTACTTTATCCAACCCCGGTCAAAAACAAATCAAGCCAACTGAAGGTCTACTGAGTGGATGAGAGTAATAAAACACAACTGTGAGAAAATTATGTCAACAAGGAAAACAGTAAAGTTGCGCATTCAGTTTAGCACATGGGCAGCTGGCATGTATACAGACAGGGGCCGAGCAGGATGAGTCAGCATGCATTTACAGAGCATTAACCCATCTGCTGATCTAGTTCTCGTAAAACAGACTTACGAGCCTCATGAACTTTATGTGTGCTCATCAATGGCTTACGAGAGGGTCATAAAATGAAAAGTTTGAAGACAGCGCTGCAATTTTGGCAAGTTGTTATGGAAATTAGTTGGAGATAAAGCACAGCCACGGGGCGATAAACAAGGAATTAGCAGCATCATGCGCTGTGTGTTCAGATCTGGGAGTTACAAATCATCAAGTAAACAAAAGTCACAGGTGTAAAAAGTGTGAGTCAGTGGGCAAAAAAGGAAACGATAATGAATCATGTGCAAGGACGGGATAATTAATCCATCAGTGTTGCTCTATCCTTCAAGAATGGAGTGGTGGCGACGCCGAGGGGAGTGATTAAAGGCAAATTAGAGGCATCTGATTCAATAGTGCCTCATCGTTACATATTCACTGCGGGTTTTCATCACAGACGCTGCTCCACGTCTCAGAGGACCCCCGCCAACGAACAAAAAAAAAATTACAATCTAGTTTATGTTTAATTATTCTCTCTATCTGTCTGCAGACCCAAATGAGGAAATTCACACACACGCTAAACTGTGTGTAAAAGACATCTCTCTCAGAAACACAGAGATCCAACAGAAATCCAAGAAGCTGTCCACCCAGACTAAACACGAAGATATTCTGGTGTCATTAAGGAAGGAAATGACAGAAAATGTTTCATTATCTTACCTCTAGAGGTCCAGTATCTAGTCACACCCTTAGTTTGCGTCTTATCTGCTCATGTTTTAAACGGATCCCCAGATATATGGAGGTAAAAAGAAATTTCATTTGTGGTGCTACAGTGTTGAGATATTGTAAAAAAAATAAGATAAGTTCAGCCTTCACATGCCAATAGAAAGTTTTGTAGTCCACAAATCATGAATTCATTCACTCTAACACCCTTTTCTCAGACATCTTCAGCCGGCAAGCTGAAAGTGTCTGAAGTGGGTGCAGGAGCTGGGCTGCATGTCAAGGGTGTAAACATCTTTTCAAATCAATACGGGGCCTCTAGAGACTTGGAATATGCCGAACGAGCCGTATGGAGCCATTTCATTACATTTTTAGTTTTTGTTTTTTGTTACATTTCAGATGTTGCACTGCTGTTTTGCTGTGAAGCTCCAAAAATGTTTTGTAAATCCTTCTTTCCGTCGGCATGAAGCTAAATAGATAATGAGTACATTTTCATTTAAGGGTGAACTTATCTTCAAATGTAGTTTTTTCAATTTGAATAGAAAAATTCCCTGCAAAACTACTTTACCTCCATTGTATCAGGATGAATGCAGACGTCAGAAACCTCTAAACTTGGACATTTTAAACCAAAACTACCTTCATAGCTGGATAGCATTAGCAGGAGGTGAAAAAAAAGTCTTACTCTGGGATTTAAAAGAAACATCCCTTTTACTTGATCTTTTAAAATGTTGTAACTATAGTCTACAGCAATGCTGGCAGCTATAGGCACACAGTGATGCATGCTAATTTGCTTATACTAAGCAGGTTTAGTGTTTACCCTGATCCAGACTTATATAATCAAACCTTTCTCCAGCGCTGTGTCAGCGACAAGTTGCACAAATTCTCATTCTGGTACAGGGGAAATAAAAAAAGCTCTGGCTTGTTTGTATTCATTTTAAACCAATTACAATCACCTCACAATCACAATCATGTCCCTGGCTGCAAAATAGTGTTGGGGTGAGGTGATTTTGCACACGGGGAAGCGAGACCTGCATTAAAATGTCTAAACTCTCACAAAAAAAAGGTAAGAGCTGCTAGCCTTTTACATCCGCACTGTTAGGGACAAGGTTACCGTTAGAGTAACAGTAACAGTAACACTCAGACAGCGGAAGGGAAAGGAACGCGATCTGAAACTTGCAGGCAGGCTAGTACCAATAAGTCTACATCAGTGAAGTCAGGGTAACCATGATCACCATCCTAGTTTGTTAGTATGATAACATTTGATACTTAGCTCTAAATATTAAGTACAGCAGAGGATGATGGGAATGTCATTTGTTTTGCCAGTATTTTGTCAGAAAACAAAGTACTGGACAAATGGAATTTTGACCTGAAGATAAAACTTTAAGGGATCACCAAGGTTTTTCCAATTCTGATGTGGACATGAATGTCTGTACCAAATTTCACGGCAATACATCGGATTTTTGTTGAGATATGTCACTCAAACCCATCAATGACGACCTCGTGGTGAAGGAAAGGTCGGTGGATTCTCAAAAAGACATCAGCATTCATAATCTTTGCACAGCACATAAAATTAGCGGCAGCAGTCGAGATGTAGTAGGAGTAGCAGACAAAAAATTGACATACTTAAACATTAAAACAACCTGCCTCAAGCAGGCTTCAATCAATTTTGAGTAGGTTTTCGTAGAACATTTGATTTTCAGATTTTATTTCATCACCAACATGACGCTCCAGCACTGTCTGCCTCCTCTGTCTGTGTATAAGTCATCGGTCATCAAAAGTCCCTCTTAGCTCATCAGTAAATCGACTGTTTGACATGTTGTCACGCTACACTACTACCTGTGATCTCAAAGCTGACTGAAAACAACACACGACAAGGGGGGGTGGAGATGTGTTGATGCTCTGAGTTTTACAAGCAGGGTCTCTTTTTGTTGAAAATCTGCTCAGCTGTCGTCGGCATTCTGCGAGCGCAGATTCCTCAGGAGTAGCAGCAGTGGCATCGCTGAAACACCGAAGATATGAAAATATTGTGACAGCTTGCACACCGCCAGCCTCCTGCCAGAGCTCAGCCTCTCGTGGGGATTTGGATGCAGTTTTGAAACGCTCGTGTCGAAGTCGCATCCTGTCAAAACGAATGCATATTTCAGGCATCAAGGTGGCCACAAGGACGAAACGCCAGGGTGCACAGCTAGATCAGTATCAGCCGAGTCTATCAGAGGCAGAAAGTGTCTCGTGGATGCCTCCCGCTCCCTGTGTGACGCTGATAGCATCAAGTGAAACATCTTGCCCCGCTGAGCTCCGAAGTGTTTACCAACTCCAAGATATGTGTATTACTGACTTTAATGAAATATAACGCCTGAGTGCACCACAAGTGCACCTGCGCTGGAAGAACCTTTTCCATCCGTAGACAAAATTCTGTTGGCATTTTATTTTAAATTTGACTTGAATGAAAGTAGCAGTGAAACCGCATCTTTAGCTTCTGTAATGTGACAGATTTGTGAGTTAAATGAAAAAAGTTTTTGAGAGAGGTGGAGCTGTAGGATCATTCACCTCCCTATTTCACCTCCCTCACCCCGTAATGAGCTCAGGATGAGGACAATTACGTGATGGGTGAGGTTAATTAGACACCCTTAATCACATTTGATTGGATACTGTTTTGTAACCGCCCCTGAGTTCAAGATGAGTCATTAGAAGTATTTTCTCAGAGAACTGAACACGTGCTCATGAACACAGGATCCTCCCGTCTGCTGCTATGTCGGCCGATTATTGCTGCGCGTTCGTGTGGTGACTAACTGCAAAACCAACAGGAATGTTGGTTAAAACGACAGCAGCACTTACAGCAGCTTTGACTCAGGGCACTGGATTGGAAAATTGGAGCATTTTTCAGTTAACTGTATTTTTAAGTATTTTTGTGAGATGCTATTTCCCCCTTATTAGAAGACAGTATGGTAGTGGGGTTTACTACAAAGGTCAATGGCCAGCAGTGTTTCAGTCAAGAAGACCTAAACCAAGGCCAAGTCATAACCAAGACCAGAGTGTGTCGAGAATAAGAGATTTGGCTTCCGTAGAGACCTTCAAAAAGTGATTTCGAGACCAAGATCAATCTTGAGTACTACAAGACTACAGGCTAGAATCAGGGATGTCCTGATTTCTTCATCAGGCAACTAGGATTCCCCCAAAACTACCCAAAGAAGTAAAACAAATCTGCCATTCAGGTGAAATAACTCACAATAGTATCCAGAAACTAGATTCAGTGTATATTAGGTAAAGCTTGTAACAGTTTAAATAAAGTGATGCTTTAAGATCCAACAAAAGTTTGACACATTTTCATCAGAAACGAATGAACGAGAAGTGTTTGTGCAGTTGGGGTCCAACTTTGTCAGTGGGGTGTACTGTATATTAAATATGTATATGTATGTAAAAGAAAAAGCTGATGATGCATGAAGGCAGTGGGGAAGCACTCTGCATTAAACTGCAACCTTTGCTTAACCACAATTAAAGCCGATAAGGAAAATGCATTAAGGTGTATCTGTGCTGGAACCTGTGTGTCTGGTTTCAGTCTCCACGTCTCACTGCAGCAGTCGAGCAAGTCGTGACAAAGACTGCGAATCAACCAAAAATCTATTTTGCTCCACGATACTTTATATCAACAGCTTTGCAGAACCACTTAATACATGTTTTAACACAAAAGTTGCCCGGCAGCATCTCCTTAGAGAAGACCCAGTGTCGAAATTTACCAGCTGACAAGTTTTTAGATATAATGACTATGATTTTGAAGTGAATCCTAACAACAACAACTTACAGCGCGGCTGTCATCTGAAGTGCTCATTATATCATCAGACAGTTTGAAAGCTTAATAAATAAATAAACAGCTCTGACACTTCCTCAAGCGAAGAAACAGCTTGTAATTTCTTTTGAAAATGTCCTTCAAGTGCTCAATAACAGATTGATTAAAGGCATAATTAGGAGGAAGAAAGACGCTAAAACGCTTCACATGGCAAACGTTTAACAAATTGCAATCACGGTCTCACACGCGTCCCTGAAAAGATTGAACGCACTCACCTTCCACAGTCTCTCCACGCGGGACAACTTGCGTGTTTTCATTGTGACGGAGTGGCTGCATGTGGAGTGTCGGAGGAGTGAGGAGGAGGAGGAGGATGGATGTAGATAAGGGGAGAGAGATGGTGAATAATGACCAGGTCATAAACGAGACACACCTCAACCCTCAGTGAGAATAATCCCACAGTCAGCATCTCTAAGTTCCACACATCACGTCAAAGGAAGTGCCCAAGTGGCGCAGACTTTTTTTTTTTTTCCAACTGAAACACTGCCCTGCTCTCTCAAGTAAACTCAGCAAGCAGACCCCAGAGGATGCCAACGAGAACTCAACACCGCCGCCGTCACGCCGCAGGAGGTCACGTCAGAGCCCCGAGGGAGGATCAGGCGGAACAGGGTGTCCGACGGCCGCTGACAGCCGCACTAATCTCTGAAACACAACCCAAGGAGAGAGCGAGCGAGGAGGATAAATCCAAAGCGCTCAACCCCTTCACAACAATCAGCACTGAACCACTTACCTGGGCCATTAGCTGCATCTTGCCATTCAGCACAGATCAGCATTACACACCACACGCAGAGCTGGGCCACTTTATGGCGCTTTTTACCCAGGGTTGTTTATCCTGTCTCCCCTCCGCTTTTCTCCCAGGAGCAATTTACCCACAATACTACCCTTCTGGACTGATAAAAGCGCTGCTCATACAGCTACGACTGACGCAGGACAGAAGTATGAAAGGTCAAATAGACGAAGACTGTGACTCAATGAAGCCTGTGAATACCTATAAAAGTATCAGTAAAGGCACATATACTATCTTTGCTTGACAGGAATGCCAAAAGCAGAAGTGCTGTTGTGAATGATTCAGAAACCACTAAAATTCTGTTCACAAATGCTTGTAGTCATGGGTCTGATCATCAGTGATGGAAAGATGATGGTTGCTAATTTTTGCCTCTTTCTTTTTGTTGTAAACACCCACAAAAGTAGTTCCTATAACTAAAAGCACTAATCGATACTTTTATACACACATAATAAATGATGCCATGTAACTTGAAAGTGCCGACTACCCACAGATAATTTTCGACCGACTCTGCAGTTCCCCTAAGCTTCTCTGAAAAGTTTTAGCATTTTTTTTAGTTAATCATTCTGTTTGTACAGCCCACAGCTTTAATGATTCGCTGTAGCTTCAACAGTCTCTAAAACCCAGCATGCACTACTAGCCCAACACCAATCGACAGACAAACAAAGTTAGCAAGTAGCAGGTAAAGCGTTAAGAAGGCTATTTTGTTCATCCATAGGCAACACATCCTCATACCTTAAATGACTGAAAAGGTTGATTGCCAGTCACTCACAAAACGACATACATCACCGCTCCCAAAACAAGACCATTGCAGCGTAGCAGCAACAGGTGTACTGGACCTTTGTCGTACGGTCGCAGTTTAGTTGGTTTAGATGCCAAAACTACTTGGTTAGGTTTCGGAAAACATTGTGGTTTGGCTTAAAATAACTATGTTACTACCACTAACGTTACATGACGAAACTTTACTACCTTAGTAAGTTAAAATAACTAATTGTTGACTTTCGGTTTCACATTAGACAAGAACTGCGGTCTTCTGGGTGAAAGTCCCCTGCTCACTCTTAATACTCCTTCCTGACTTCCTCCTTTACTGCCGTAATAATCACTACGGCCACTAGAGGTCAACACCAAACAAGAAACGTCAATATGGGCTGTAATAAGCTGCTTTCATAGTCAACCTATGTGGTCGTTTTCTGATGAGACTGGGCTTTTATAAAGATAATATGAATAATATGCTGCATATTAAGCTAATTGTGCTGCCCCCAAGTGGCCAAAAATGTAATTAATTCAAATTTAAACAATCTTCTCTGCATAAAATATAGGAGGCTAGGAAAAAGGACTAAATCTACATTAATTTTGCTCAAAGATCCAGTCAACTATTATGCACGTTGAGGTCTATCCAGCAATAAAACATCATGGGTACCGAGTCATAAGCTGACAGGCAGTCAGAGTGACGGAAAAACAAACAGCTTCCTCGGTGAAGCTGATAAGGTGTGTACGTTTGTCTCAACACATAAGCCATAATGCCAGCGCAGCAGTGAGACGTCCTCCTAAACACGCTCAGCAATAAAGTCTCTGTGTTCCCATGATGCAACAGCCAATCTGGCGAGGGGAGGAACATCAATCAGCGTGGTTCGGCTTTCCTGTCTTTGGTGGGTTACGATTTGACAGGCTGCCAGCTCCAGAAGAGCGACTCACTCAATAGCTCTCCCCGTTCTCTCCTCCTCCGCTACACCAAACAATCATTATCTCCCCCATCTCTGTTCTGCTCCATGTGAGCACCACACCAAACATCATCACAGAAGTCGGCGCTTCACTCCCAGCTCGGGGAAAAGCAATCTTCTTCCCTCGTCCCTCGAGCTCCGTGGCTCATTCAGACTCCTGACTCCTGGCTTTGAGAGAATTATTGACTGGAGGTGATGATGTACATGCAGGAAAAGCTCCCCAATACAGAAAAAAGGCTCTCTACAACAACAGCGACCTACATGTGGCTGTACACAAGAGGTAAGTCGGCAGATAAACGCACTCACACACTCACAGTACACTACCGATTCAGAGCAAACAGCTTCTTTCTCTGTGCTGTGACCGACTGGCCACCTTCATGCTGAGCTTTCTGACAAAAGTAACAAGCTACAAACCCACCTTCATGGCTGGAGGGACAAAACTTCACTCTCCTGACGCTCCTCGCAAGACGAGAACGCACAGAAAGGTCTGGCGAGGATGCGACATGAAAACCTATCTCATGTGTTATTCAGAAGATTAAACCAGAGCCTGGAGGCAGGACAGGGTCCACGGTGGCTCCGTTCTGTGAGTGAACCAACACCAGTAGACTCAGAGACAGACACAGGTGTAACCAGCTACAATCACATTAGCTGCCTGTGGATCCAGGCCCCTGGTGTGACATGTTCATTTAATGGTATGGATTAAACAGAACGAAGCCATCAATAATGTTAATAATCAGTTACAACTGTGCTTTATCTGCAAGTGAGGAGACATATCTTTCCAGATATAAAATTTTCATACCTTTCTTGTCCAGTGAAAGCTATATATCTCCAAATTTTGTGATTTTGACTTTTCTGGTCAACTGAAAGAAGAAGCGATCCTTTACGGGTGAAGACATCTTAGGCTTATTTTAAAGGAGACGTGCTCTGTTTTAGCTCCTGTCTCTTTAAAGCACATGGTGGTATTTATATCGTTTACTTCAACATACAAGTTTTCAACACGTAACACTGTCATGACGTAACGAGATTTGTTTGTAGTCAGCACCTACATTACGTCTGACAGATTGTTACAGACCTGGGATTTGTATTTACGACAGTGGTGTTCCACTCTGAAACTGTGGAGGGCGCCAAATCACACAAAACAAAATGCCAATTTCTACTTAATGTTGCTTTAAGTAAAGGATCTGGATACCACTGCCACATAGTATCTACTAGTTTGACCAGGCATGATCACGGCATATATTTAGAGCCGCAGAATATTCCTGGTTTTAGTTCATCAACGATTTAAATGTGTTATTTCTGTTGATGTAACTTGCCTGCTGACATTTAAATCATTCAGAATAGCTGTGCTTTAGTCTGACATTTTGGGAAATACATGTATTCTCTCTCTTTTTTTTCTCCTAGAGTTGGATAAGAAAGTCAATATCACTCTCACGTCTGTAAGGTAAATATGAAGATACCACATACAGCCGCTAGGCTGGTGGTGAGCTTAGCTGATAAGGACAGGGGGATTCAGCTAGCTTGGGTATGTTAAATATAAAAATGATATAAATATAAAAATTACCTCCACCTCCAAAGCTAACTAATTCACACATGGCATATTTCAATTGTTGATTTTGCTACCTGGGCCAGCTAGCTGTTTCTCCCTGTTTCCCAGTCTTTGTGCTAAGCTAAGCTAACCTGCTAGTGGCTGTAGCTTCATCTTTAACGGACAGACGTGAGAGTGCTATCAATCTTCTCATCTCAATAAAGCAAATCAGGGTATTCCTCAAAATGAAGAACTATTCCTGTAAATATCATCTTAGTTTTGTTAGCTGAGTTTTTGCAGCATCTGTTTCTGTCTCTCCAGCTCATTCACTCAGACAGAGATGTAAAGACCAACACAAGCTGGTATGTTTTTCCTCTGCGGTGACCCCGCTGCAACTCCTACTTGAGAGCAACTCCTACTTGTTGCTTCTGATGTTGTCTCCCTCAAGGATTTACAGTACTACGCTGTAATATGACCCTGTTGACTTTGCAGCGCTGCCTGTTTCCTTCACCCTTCCTATGTGTTTGTCTATGTACTAGTTACAAATGATGTCGTTGCGTGTGTGCCTGTGTCTCCCAGGGGCGTGTCGCTGCTGTATCATGGCGTGGTCGATAAGGGAATCTGCCCGTGTGACACGACGGATTACTGCTGCCCGGTCTCAGCACAGAAAAAGACTGCGAGAGGACCCGGGAGAAATGGCAGCTCCGCTCTGCCGCTCTAATTCTGGCTGACAGAAACGTTATAGGAGAAATTTCCTGCGCTCGCTCTAAAGTTCTGTCTTCATTACCAATGTTCCACTTCGGATTTGTTTCTTTCTTCTGATGAGAAAGGCGAACATTTGTAAACATGAAGCGTTGCTGCACAGCGAGAGAAGATGAGAGTCTCAGCAGAGAGGGAGGATCTAACGTCCAAAAACGAGAGATAAAGCCGCTGAAATAAACCCTCTGCAACCAATATGATAATTTGATCTTTTCCCCCTCTTGAATTACCACTGATGATGCCACCGTCTGCAGGTCAGAAATCCCTCAATGTGGCTGATTCTGCGAGGTGGCAGCGTGACCTTTTCAATCCTAATGAGAGGTGACATTTTGTTCCTCTTCTTGGAGCCGGATGAGACACTTTATCTGTGCCAGCTGGTTGGTTTTAGTTACAGAAGCAGCTTGAGTTTTTGTGGCTTTATTGGTGCAGATATCCTGTCTGTGTTCGGCACAAGCAGTGAGCCGGAGCTCTGCTACTGTACTGTACGTTCACGTCTACAGTACAGTGTAGGGGTTTGCTGCATTGATTGGATCACAACAGTCTCTAGTGGCAAAACAGACACAGTGCACACAGAAGCAAAAACATTTTTTGTTGCCTGCATGTTCTTGGCATTTTAAGCATCAATGAGCTGACACAGTCTGTGGATAAAAACCCTGTTATTTAGACAAACAGCAGACAAAGGAGCAAACTAACACTTGATCTGCAATACTTGCTCTTTCCTCCCTCTAAAAGAGCCTCCTGCTGATTATCAACCATGCGACTAATAAAGCTAATCCTCAAAAGAAAAAAAACATCGAAAAGAGCCTCGACTTATCTTATAAATAAAAAACAGAGACACGAACAACGGGGAGAAAGGGAAATGGGAACGAGCCGGGTTAAAAGACAGTTATATTTAGCTGCACGCTCGCGTAGAGTTCAAATACAGCTGCGGAAATCTGTAAGATCCACAGTGAAGTGAAGTTTCATCTGTGGAGTGAGCTAATCTCCTGTGAAAAGCAGAGAGGCGATGTGACTGTCATCAGGAAGCAGAAGATCAAAAAACGAAGGCTGACAAAAGGATTTTTTTTTTTCTTGCCGCATGAATATTTCATTGGTTGAATTTCAACCCGCGCAGCCACTGTTGTTAAAATGAAAATATCTGTGAAAAGTGAAGGGGACTTAAAACATGATAGGAGCAAAACTTGGAGCCTTGATGACAGCCGATGATGTGTTTGTTACTTTGCGTGATCTTCAGAGCAGAAAATCTACCACAGGGGACTGAAGCTCAGCATCAGACATTCTGCAAGATCCTCGTCTCATCAGGGAGCAATAAGGCTTCTCTGTATTTAAACACTGACTAATGCCCACTGTCAGCTTGTGTAATAATACAGTAAATCATCAAGAGGAAGAGGGACAGTCTCCCAGCGAGGCAGCGGCCTGCTGACGTGCTGTTGACAGGTCCGCGGAGGTGGTGGTGGTGGAGGGGGGAGGCGGCGTGATCGATGGCGTGTCAACAGAGCGTCGAGGTGCTGGGCGGGGGATGGATGACCTGTTGAGACGCCCTCTGGGAGCAGAGGAGCAGGTCGATAGTGAATAAGTCTGTCAGCAGCTACCAAGAAACAGGAGTAGAGGCTGATGCTCGTTAGGAGCCAACAGGGGTACGACTGTTTATAGAGTGAGGGCGGAGAAAAAAACCCGTCACGCTCGTTACAGTGGTCGTTACATGTTGCATGACGCGAGCTCAGTGAGCAACGTGAGAGCTGCGTCATCTCCAGATGGCAGTCAGAGCCACCAGCGAGCAGCAGCATGTGTATGGATGTGTGTGTGTGGTGTGTGTGTGTGTGTGTGTGTGTATTCCCAGAGCTTACAGCCTCACCCTCTCCACCTTTGCAACCATGGCAACGCCGAGCAAGAGGTCCTGCTGAGGATGCTGTGCTGTCCTGAGGGGAGGCGCTGCACTGGGCGACAGCACATTTGCTTTGTGTGTATCCTTTCCTACATGAAGGTTTGGACAGTCAGCGACAATAAATTGATTTTTTTTCCCTTTAATTTGATTTTGTTTTACTTCATTTTATGATTCAGTGCACTCTGGGATTTCTTATTTACCAGTAGATAACGTTTTATATTTGGGTTTGTATCTTGGCTTTTAAAAAAAAAAGGGCTCTAAAGATTATGACTTTACTTACTACAAATGTGATTAGTTTTATGTTCCAGCCAAGACCTTAAGCCTGCTGCAATCAATATTTTTACACTGACAAAGTATCAAATGTCAGCATGTAATGTAAAAGGGGTCATCAGTGATACTGTATCATAAACTCTGCAGTGCGTTTCAACACTTCTCCGTTCACTGTTTTGCTTTCTGAGCCTGCAGCTTTACTGTTTTCTTCACTCTCACCACTTTCCTAGCATTGTTTTTTAGCAAGAAAAGCCCTAAAAGCCCACTTTACACTACCTGCACAGCACCTGACAGCGCACAGGCAAAGTAAGCGACTGAGTGGTGAGCATAGTGAAGCATTTAGGTGATAAAAACAGATATTTCCCCAAGAGTTGACTGGGGCAGAAGGCAAAACAGAGCTAAAAGCAGTGTTCATATTAGAGCTGAGAAATGGCAACTGAATAAATTCATTACAATCATGATGATATGAAACTTGTTTGGTTTGTGTTACAAACAAACACGTTTACACACATTTCTTCCTTATCAAATAATTTGGATTGGATATTGCACATTGCGATTTCAATAATATTTTGATTCATTGGGCAACATTGCTTCATATAAGGTTCATGGATTCATGAGTAAGCCACTGTTTGGTAGTTGACTGCATCACATTAAAAGGTGATGATATGTCAGTGTTGTGTTCACAGCTTGTTTTCGCTGCCCCGAAGCAGCCAAAAAAATCTGTCAGGGCAGGTTGTAGCTCATATAGTATGAGGTCATGCCAGATTTTTCCATAATCGTGTCACAGTTTTATTTCTGTGTACTTCATCTATTTATGAGGGAATATTAAAGCCAAATTGAGAATATAGTCAGAATATTACAAGAATGAAGTCGTAACTTTAAGAGAAAAAAAGCCTAAGGAACAAGGTCAAAATATAACGAGACATATATTATGAGAATGTTACAGGAACAAAGTCATAACTTTATAGTATGTAAACAAAATCCTCAATCTTTTAGAAAAATATTATACCAGCGATCTATATAACAAGCGAGAGCACCGTCTAATGGCAGCCTCCATAATATCTATATGCAGATAGGTTCCCTTCTGGCCCGAGTGTTTAAAGGAACATGAAAAGCAAAGCCCCTGATTTGAATCCAGCCAGGGACCTCTGTTTCATCTCTCTCCACTCATTTCCTGTCATCTCCCAACTGTTGACTCTGACCACAGCTTTGACCGCGCTCTTTGCACTGAGCTCTGTTGTAAGAAGGAGGTCACCTCAGGACAGACCGTCATTTCAGATTGCAGTGCAGCAGGTAACAAAGCCAGTGGCAGTCTTCAGTCAGCAGTCATCACCTGAAGCACACAGTGAGCCCCGGCTGCAGATAATAAGGGACAGCCCATCACATCCCGCCGCTCTCTCTTTCTTTTATCTGGCTGCTCTCGTTGAGCTCCGTCTGGCTGATTTATCTGAGCTCCGGACCTCAAAGGAAGCACAGAGGAGCTAAACTAAGACTTGGGAACCGGGCCAGACTGTCTTACTCAGATCTGGAGTATCTCTAAGTAGAAGGCACAGTTCAGTGCATATGAGGACAGGCAGGAAGTGTGCGTGTGTGTGTGTGTGTGTGCGTGTGTGTGTGAGCCCTGGGCAGTGGTACCCAACGGGAATTAGATCACAGTCAAGATGATTTATGATTCACTCCTTTTGAACTCCAATTTCCTGCGATCCAAAACAGGATAACACAATTACGGAGACAGGGAATTCACCTTTGATAAAGCACAATTTTACCAACATGAAACTTAAGCAAATTAATTTAAAGATAACGGCCACGCAGGTGTAATGGCGCCTTACAGGATGAAGGATACCCAGCCAAGAATACACCCTGAGACACAATGGCTACGCTATAAAAACACTCCAGTAATCTCTACAGAGGAATCAGGCTGCTCATAGCTCTTTGTGCTCATCCCAGCAGATGCAGCCTGAGTAACCTTGATGTTTCCAAACCACCATCTTTGCCACCAGCCTCCTCAGGGAACATTATTGCACTTTCCCTCTATGTTGGAGGCTAAGTAAATTTCACGTAGAGGCAGCCCATTAAGAGTAATATAAAAACACACTTCCAGTGTACTTTTAATCAAAAATCTATAGCCTAGGCAGAGGTAAAAAGAAATGACTAATGCATTATAGAGCAGCATGCCAGTCTCAGATTAAGGTAGCCCGGTGGGAAATGAGCTTTTCACTAATGACTAGTGCTCAGAGTTAAACATGAATTCACAGCCGCTGTTAGAAAATCACTGTCAGCAGGCAGCGGGGTTCATGTGTTGTGAGTAAAAATATTATGTGCGCTTATAAAATAACATTTCCGTGATGATTAACAGTACAAAAATAAGTATGTATAAAAAAAATTAAAAATCTGTGTAATTATGACACACACCCAGTGGCTTAAATCAGTGATTAACGCTCAGTTGGTGTTAAAATCTCTGAGATCTCGCCGTAGGCAAGAACGTCTAATATGCCTTAATTATAATCAGTGAAATGATAAACTCATTCGGGAAACCAACGGGTAATGAATCTAAAAAGCTCCTTTTTCACCTAAAAAAAGCTGCTCTGAAAGCGAGGAGTCAAACTATTTTTACAGGTACTTTAAGGATGATTTGTTCATTGAATTACCTCTTTCAAGTATGTGATTGTAAGAGCTAATCATTTCTTTTAATTTCAGTCTCGTATCCGAAACATACTACATGAGGTCGTTAACTGGTTATGAAACAGTCTCAGTAGAGAGACAGACAGGAAGACAGACAGGAAGTTAGCCAAAAGGAAAACATCGCTTACAGCAGATAATATAAGTTATTAGTGATGTGCTGAGGATGAACTC
Organism: Pagrus pagrus; assembly: GCF_965226575.1. NCBI lineage: Eukaryota > Metazoa > Chordata > Actinopteri > Spariformes > Sparidae > Pagrus > Pagrus pagrus. The sequence goes on from NC_140196.1 coordinate 9,970,990, forward strand.
AGGGGTCTCACAGTCTGAGGAGAGAAGCTGCTCTTTAGTCTGGTGGTACGGCACTAAAACCAACCTTCCTTACTGTGTCACCATCGTCGTTTTACAGCTATCGATCCAATTACCACATACGTGACCTCATCGCCATGCATCCCGGAAACAGCTGTGTTTAAAAAAAATGAAAACTAGTATTAAAAATAAGTGGCTGCTGTCTTTCACCCGCTTCCAAAGCAAATTCACTCACTAGCCACATCAAAACCTTGAGTAACAAAGGTGGTGCTCATACCGCTTTTAAAATCAGCACAATCACACAATCAAGTTCTTTGTAGCTGCCAAATTCTCGTCAACTTTTACAGAAAGAGCAACTGAAAGCATCCTGACTGGAAACATCACAAACTGGCACGAGTCGTGCACGGCCCAGGACAGGAAGGCTCTACCGCGGATGATACAAAAACGCCCAGAACATCTACAGAGCACCAGCAACACCGGTGAAGTGAGATGTCTAAACAAAGCCTAAAGGATACTAAAAGCTGACACCCACTCCAGCCACAGTCTGTTCACCCTGCTGCCATCTGGAAAAAGATACAGAAGTATCCGCTGCTGTGCCACCAGATTACCGAGCAGCTTCACTCCCCAGGCCATGAGACTCTGTCAACCTAATTTAGTTGTACTTATTTATTTGATGTATTTTTATGGTTATTGGTTCTACTTATTTTATGCGCACAGATTTTTTTTTGTTTCTGTTATTTTATGATTTCCAGTAAGATTGAAAGTTTTTATTTTTGATGATTCTGGCTGCCCGTTTGGACAAAAGATGAGGTTGAAACAAAAGTAGCCTTAACTTTGTTTTAGTGCCGCCAGAACACAGATCGGATAATTTGGATTCTGAAGTTGTGACAGGCATTAAGGATATCAACTGTATAGAAATAGCCAATCTTCTCGGTAATGGTCTCAGTTGCACATGTAAGTCATACAGAGGGATCAGTGTTAAAGTCCCAAGTCTGAGAAACCCTCAATGAATAACTGTCTCTTGATATACATGTGTAGACTGAAACCATAGTATGTTCACCTGTCACCAGCTGTAATTATCACAGAGAGAAATGTTTCCATTTTCTCTGCTGTGCATAAAGAAAAAACGCAACACAGGCATGAAAGTGTCCCTGGGCTCCAGTCTGAAGGTGAAATGTCAGCATATTTCACCTTTATGTACAACAACAATCAATTAAGAGCACTACTAGGTTTCTATTTGCAGTTAAGGGTAGAGAGGAGGAGAAAGAACGACTGCTGATGTCTCCCCGGGTGACTCAAACTCTGCCACAAAACACTGATGCATGCACACTGAGCACAGCAACAATTAATCAATCCCACAGCGCACACACCTCCCACAAACTATGCAGTGCCTGCATTTTGTGAGAGCTCATAAGAAGCGAGCAAATCAAACTGTTGTTTGCAAAAAGTCCTAATTACTGTAATTCCATTCCTTTTACCAGCTTTGGCAACCGTGCAGGTAAACATCAGGATGATTTAAAGGCTCTGAAGACATCTCCAGATCAATTTTTTTGCCCTTTTCCTTCTGGAAAATAAATGAAAACAACAATAGCGCTTTCAAACTTTTACAGAAGGGCGAGGGGTTGGAAATAGCACTCCTTGAAATGGTCTCCCCCATCTCCTGAGGCTAAAGGCAATTTCATGCTCCAGCACGACTCAGGGGGACATCAGGACCAAAGGTGACCTCAAGGTTAACAGCGCAAACCCAATAAATATATTGGCAACCCGGCAGTACAATAACACATCCTGGTCACACTCCTAAAATGCAATTCTGTGGTTTAATTGCCGGAGAAAATGGTGATTTCTAATTTTCCACCAATGAAGTACCTCATAAAACGAACATCAAGGCTCTCAAATGAAATGAGGGAAACACGGCGAGCGCTGAGTCCACCCCAGGTGTTGTTGTTGACAGCCAGAGCAGTGTCGGCGTTCAGCCTGTTGCCAACCTTATCACTTGCTTCTGGATGTGACAGACATCAATAATTCAGAGGAACATCGCAGTGTTGGCAGCTATTTAAAGATAAAAGGCCAGTCAAGTATACTTGTGTTTGCTCTAGGTTTGAACTGCTGTCATCTTGAGACAAGCAGCTCACTTATTAACAAGCCTCTTCGTCAGGCATTAGTGGAGGTCAAGAGTTTACAGGCAAACCAAAGGCTAAAGCAGCTGTGTCGATTGCTGGTTTCTCCTCTTTGGCTTGAGGAGGGCTAATCAGGGAATATCTGCTTCCAGCCCCAGTCGTTAAGATAAAATGTGGTCGATTATGGCTACGTACCATACTGACATTTCTACAATACGTGTCATATCACGTTCACGTTACATTCTGCCAGCTGACGTTCATATCAGGAGGCAGAGGGGACGGTGGTGGAGTTACAGGCAAGAAGGCTGCCGGGCCAGTGATCGCAGTTCGAGACTGCATTTCGACTTTTGTAAGCGTGACACCACTTGATATTTTAAAGCAGACCTTGAGATTTCCGGTCGCGTTTATGCCGACAAGAAAACAGTTCTTTTTAACGGTAAGTCAGGACGTCTCCAGCCGTGTTTGTGGCGACAAAGCCGGGTGTTTTTAACAAGATTTCGGGACATCTCAAGCTGTGTTTGTGATGAGTAACGCAGGTATTTTAACCCAAACCATGATCTCTTCCTAACCCTAACCGAGTGGTTTTTGCGCATAAACCTAATCAGACTTTCACCACATGACCTTAGATACCTCCGTCATGAAGGCAAAACATTTGGAGATTAAAGCATTTTATGTGATTAATTCTGATGACCTGTTTAACTCGTATTTGCTGTTCTGCGTGCTGCTGCGTGTGTGTTCTCAGCGAGAGAAACAGTTGGAAAGACAAGCTGGACACTGTCAACTCAAAGTGGAACAACGTCCTACAAATATCAGTCAGTATCGGGCCACATGCTGTCTCACATGAGGGAACCGGATTCAATCGTGTGTCACAAAACAAGCAAACGCCACCATCGTCATCAAAGCACAAGTGTTTGAAGCTACAGATCCTCTCGTCGCTGCTCCGTTGCTATCCAAAAAAAGTGCAACTTATCTTTCAAAATACAAGCTGTCGGGAGCTGCCGTTCCCCATGGACGTCTTCCCCTCTTGATTAAATTCAGATGTTCCTGCTCTGGTACATTAACTGCCAAGACGGTGCGCAGCATACAAAACCAAGAATCAAAGCTTTAAGATCATCACAGACTACATCCATGCTCTTGCAACAGTCTATGACCAAAACCTTGTGGAGAGCTTGGCAATCAGCACCAGGGACAGCGCCAGGAGGAGGGACACAGAATCACATCAGACAGGGATGATTTTCACCATCATCATCATCATCATCGTCTGTTAGACACCTGCCTATAATGAGCATCAGCTTCCAGAGACCCTTTTAAGTGCTCATCTAACCGGATGTGAAGAGCTTGACGAGGAAAAAAAATCAGCATAATTCATAGAAACACAAACCCACAAAGATTTCCAGCTGCTCAGAATAAAAAGCAACCTTTTAAAACTTTCTGGGAACCAATCAGAGAGCTTCTATACCTCCAGGGATGTACTCTACAGGCCTGTGAGGACTGTCTGTGTATATGTGTCTGAGAGTGTCAGTGGGAATCATCTAAACTATACATCTGGAGATTTGGCATTTACGCTGGTAAATAAAGTCAAAGTGTTCTTACATCCTCATCCTCCTGAAGGCATTTCTTGCGGTACTGGATGTGCGGTTTGCCGTCGACGAGTTGCTGGGGGGTCTTCGTTGCGTTTTCCTCGTCTGCGACCTGTCCGCCGAGAAGGTGGCTGGCCTCAGGTGGGTGCGGGAAGGAATTGGTCGTATTGATCTTCCCGGTGAATCTCTGATACAGCGAAGCCATAATATAGGTCCAGTCCAGATAAAAAGCAACTTACAGCATGTCACACAAGCCACAGACGGGTGTTTTCGGGGCAGATCTATTGGTTTTATGTGCGCTTCGTGGAGAACCGATGGCAGGCAGCCAGCTTTCACCTCCGGGATGGAGCCAAAAGAAAAAAAAGAAGGAGAAAAAAAAGATAAGGTGCAGATGCTCTGCTAGTAAATAAACATCTACGGTTGGCGGATGACTCACAGGCTTGAACTGATAGACCGATAGAAAGCGGGATCCTTCGCAGCGATGTCCTTTTAGCTTTGTCCAGGCGCGCAGCAGACTGGTGGGCTGAAGGTGTCAATAGTTGCTCTCATCTGTATTCACAACACGTTGTCTCCCCTCTCCAGTTCCCTGATGCCTCCTCGCAGAGAGATAGCAGGCGGATGCGCTGAGTTTCCGATCAGATATTCGATCCCCGCACCACGCTCCGGGAACGATTGTCCGCGAAATAAAAAAAAAAAGCGATACTCTTTCGACACTTTCTACTGTGTGTTTCTTTTCTTTTTTGGCGGACTGTCCTCACGCGTGGAGAGTGGTGAAGGACGCAGCGAGCCCGGCGGTGCTCTCCGCAGACGCGCTCTGCATGAGAAGTGACCAGCAGCTCTGACAGAGCAGCTTTTACTGTCACTGCGCTCCTGCTGGGTGCTTTCTTTTTTACGCACAGACACGCACCAGTCATGCACAACTTCCACCTGTGCTCAGCTTAATTTAAAACCCTCGGATGAGAGAGAGGCACTCATTTATGATTTCAGGAACAGGGCCATGTGTTTTTCTTTTCCTTTTTTTCTTTTTAATTCCCCAAATGGTTGCACGCGGTCCCAGGGCGGAGCTCGAGTGCCTCTCTGTGGCGCACAGAATTAGGGCAGGCCGGCCAAACACCTCCAAAGAGGTCGACTTCAGGTGTGAGACAACAAATAATCTTGCTTTTGTTGAGAAAATCCAGCTCTTGCAAAGTGAGGGAATCTTTTTCATTTCGCATTTTCCTAAAAAAAAAAACAGAAAATGCAGCAAAAACATGCTGAAATGCAAAGAATTTATTTTTGCTGCTACATCAAACTCTCTCCTTCAAGTCTCATAAATACTCCCCTTCATGTCACATCTTATAGTAATAACTCAAACATGAAAGAGTCTCTTCCTCCACATAATTTATGAATTTGCCTCCCTCTATCACATATTTTCAGTCAGTCCACATCCACAAGTGTTGTTCGGCTCATACGCTACACAGCAAGTGATTTCATGCTTGAAACGCTCACAGAGGCCAAGGCAAATGCAGCTCTCTGGTAAATGCAGTATATTGGCTTATATGTGGTTGGAGGGCAGTGGAGGAAAGGCTCTCGAGTGGAAGTGTTAAAATCTCTGCCATCCCTGTCATGAATGCCACCGGCGAACACCCCTCAGCCTCTCACTGTGAGGGCCCGAGCTGTATTTCTGGGAAATAGGTCATCTTCACAGGGGTACGGCTTCAAAAGCAGCACTAAAAGCGTGGCTCCGAACGGCCACACACACACACACACACACACACACACACACACACACACACACTCTGTTGCTGTTTTGCATCTCCCATTAATTCAAATCGAGTTTATTTTGTAGTCGTTTGCAAAGAGTACTCAGGGCTGACTGACTACAACAGCAGAAATGAAAATATTCTACATATTGGACGTTGAACAAAGAGCGAGAGGGTTTCAATTAATTTTTTTTTTCCTCTTTACAAATGGTGAGTCATCTCTTTAGCTCTGAAAGAAACTGCTGGAGGCTCATTGATTCACAGCTTGAATTATGAATGTAACCTCTATAATAGGATATGTATCTGGAATACAGAGTATTGATTTCAAAGGTTTGGACATTCACTCAAAAACAAGGACGTAGGACATTACTGCCTTTGCCTAATTAAAGCTGAGTCCCTATCCCTCCCCTCTCTCTTCAGTTTGAATGAATTTCCCTTTGGATCTGAAAATGATTCACAAATCCATTCAACCACAACTTTGTCTCGTGCTTTTGCATGCCTTTTAATTGCAGCAGAGATTTATGTCGTGGGCTCAGCATCTGGGCTCCTCTTAACACGCTGGCTCGCCTTGGTCCCTGTCATCATTTGTTTCTCTAGTTCATAAATGCCTTTGCTGGCTCTGCTCACCCCGGGGGAAATAGGTCCGAGTCACTTGACATCCATCCCAGCCTCTCTGATAGATGTCTTCCAATCTCCCCTCACCTTGTTGGGGAGCTATTGTGATCCGCCTGGCTGCTTTAACGCTCCCCTCAGGACCGTGCCGGGGAGTCTGGGCTCAGCTTGACTCCCCTATCGCCTCCTCACAGATACAGCAGCTCTCACAAACATCACTGCAGTCATGCTCTGTCTTCTAAGAGGCAAAAAAATTGGAGAGGCATGTAATAACAGCTATAATGATAATGATAGCTGCAGCATACCTAATACCTCTGCAGGTAGCTAATGGCGCTGTTGTAGCCGGTACAAGTTACTTCAGCTGTGATAGGGGACCATGTCATTGTATTTCAAGCTTATAACAGACACATTTGGTCGGTTCTGGCTCTGTGAGGCTCCGCTGTGCAATAAACTCCCCTGGGTGAGTTCACTTCTGATCCCAGTGAGAGTTTTAAACAAAAGTTACCAAAGAAGTTAACTGAAAAGGCACGGATGTAATCTTATTATGAAAGAGCCAGAAGGAAGTCATTTGTTCTCCCTTCATTGCTGAAATGCAATAATCTCAAAATACAAGTGTTCACATGCTCCACAGAGTTCTGAGTACTCCGAGGCAGCCTGCAGGGCAAATACCGCCACGGCATGAAAGATCAATCAGGAACCAAGACGTCTGAGAAACAAAATGGTGACCAAACTGTTCTCCAGCATAGAATAATAAATAATAATAAGTAGTTTATTGAAGCAAATGAAGATTTATAATGTTTCTCCATTTCCTCTTCAACCCAGACTCACATCAAAATGTGTAATAGCTACGCTGGCCCACGGCGCAAAATGAAGTCGTTTCACAATAATTGCTCTAAAATTGCGTCATACTTACATTTTCTATTGTCCTGCATCCATGTCATGTGACGGTCTATGAAACAAAAAAACATGTGGTCGAGGGACGACGTATTTCCGTAGGACAACCCTGAAGCATCGCCCTGGTTCCCTCGACGAAAAGCCGATGGGATTTTTGAATTGGATTTTGGATTATCGCGGGATAAAATCTCAAGTTTATGATACTTACATTTTGTTCAGTAAGATAATCTCCACAGATGAACACCTGTTTTGTGATTTTCACAGGGTAATTTAAATCGCTAGAAGTAAAATGCTAACGTCAGGCTGTAAACAGACGCATGACTTAAACGCCACCACCACTAAGCGTCTCACTACAAAATTACTGTACACGTTTTCCATAAATGGATCAATCTACAAGTCGTAAAGTCAGAGTTAGAATAGTTTGTGACTAAAGTCGGCCTGTAAAGACGGACGAGTGAGTAGATGAGTCTCCCTGTTCGGCGTGACGATGTTTAACGTCCCCGACAACCTCTGTAGTCTCATTTAGCCACTCGTTAGCAACTGCCATCTTTAAGACAGGTAAGCGCTTCATAATTAAACTGTGGGACATTTAATGATGTATTTTATGTCCTAGAGAACAACATGCAAACATCTTAAGCCTGTGTTAACCGCAGACCTTATTTCAGGCATTTAAGCGAAAACCCATTCAAAAAACTCATAGACCCCATGACGAGGGAACCACAAAGTGAGAAATGCATTTTTATTTTCATAAATTCGTTCAGTGAGTGTGTGTTATCTTTAATTTGTTAGTTATTATGAAGATTTAAGCAGGTTTCGCAAGAAAATTGTTGTAATGCGACATTTTCTGCTGTTGCTATGCTGGTTGCTATGGACTGTCTCTGAAACGACGTAGTCTCCACATTTTAATTATCATCTTCGTCGATTCGTCTAAGTTTTTATGTTATTTGTGTTTAGCTTAAATTGGCTTAAAAGTCGGGCGGACTTCCTGGACCCAGTGATGACGTATTTCTTCTTCTTTGGTTTTCCAACAGACTAGTGTATTGCCACCATGATAAGGTTTTCTTTTCATGATATCCTCAACATTTCTCCGCAAAAAAATCCCCCAAATGTCTTTACTGATTCAACAAGAAGATATATTGATGTCATGGCCGCCAGTTTACATTATTTCTGCTTCGATTCTGATAAATAAAGATAGCGGAAGGCTGAAATTTCCCAATATTCTCAACCCTCGTTGCCCTCACCGGTCCTTTTTGACTTTTTCTGTTACAAAACCAAAAAAAGTGTGTTTAAGCCCAATTATATTATTGTCTTGCTCAAAAATATATAAAGTGGGGTGAATAGCTCGAGGCGTAGCTCAGTGTCTCAAAGCAATCCTACCTGTCATTATTCATAATATCATATATAATGTTCAGTGCACATTAATGTCCTTACGTTAGCTGAGATGCCACCGGAGGCTACCTTGTTTCCATCTGCATTCTGCACACAGCGACAAAACGACACACAAATTAATTGGATGGAAGAGCAAACAGATCAATCAATCAATGTCCGCGGGAAGCGCAGTAATATCTAATTTCCTGTGAACATCAGTCAGCTGAGAAAGGAGATTACTGCGCCCCTCTACACGCATGTAACAGAATGGATTTAGTTACAGCCCACCGTAATCACATAATTTTCCACCATTTTCCATTTGGCATTAGCTGGACGCTAATGATTTCCCTTGATGCTGCAGTGAGCCAACCGAGGCAACAAGTTTTTTTAATCATCCTGCTGCTTGTGTCGGATTACATGCCCCGGCTTTGATGTGGACTGAACACATATATTTTATGTCCTCAGCGGAGTCCATTGCTGGGGCATAAATAGTTTACTCTCACATTGATTAGAAATCATCATAGACTCACTTAAACTGAGTTGTGTGCATCAAATTGTCCCAATTATCAGAACCAGACTTCCAGCAGGAAATGCTACACAACATAAATCATCACGATGATCCCTCTAGATCAGAGGACGTGTGAAGGGAGAGGGAAGAGGTGTGAGCTGAAGATACTGCATGAGGTTTAAGGAGCAACTTGGAGTCAGTTATAGTAATTTGGCCCACTGACCAACGCGGTCAATAGCAGCAGCAGCAGCAGCAGCAGCAGCAGCGGAGGCTGTGACACAATTGGTACTTTAAAGCAACATTATGTTAACCTAGCAACAGCAGACTAATTCCCAAATGTGAATTGGTCTAAAACCTCTCAGTTCATTTTCACTTTCAAAGGGCCGTTATTATTAGGCGCAGGCCAAAGAGGCTCTAGACCAGGGATGTATAATGAAACCTGGATACAGGATAGAAGGCGGGGCTCTGTTCAAGCCTATGAAAGCTGCTCTGTGGCGCATGAAGCCATAAATGTAAAAGATGTCCGGGTAAAAAATTACCACCTAGACTAGAGTGTGCACTAGACTTCTGCCAGCTGAGCCAGCTAACTTCCACTATAGCCTCCGCTAACTTAATTCAAAATGTTATTGGATCTAATGGATCAACTTCTGATAGTGAAATGAGGGTTGTGGTGCTCAAAAATGTATCGACCCTTTTACAGTCGATTCTTTTACAATGTAAGCTTATGGTAAAAAAGTCTTTTTGGGTATCTGTGCACCACGTGACTCGGCATGGCTTCAGTCCGGGTGCTCTACCTGGGAACTTACTCATGAGGCAACTAGATAGAGCAACGAAATGTGTGACAACGTGCTAAACTAGCGCGCAGCTAAGAGATTAGATAAAATATAAGCTTGTTAGCTCGCACTAAATCATGCAAGGTAATTATTACTGACATTAATACAAAGAGCAAGAGTTTCAAAATCATTTTGACGGTACTGACTGGACCATGATAGGAAGAGTGGTGCCTCAGTCTGCACCCTGAATGCCTATTTTTAGCCATGTTATTAGGTTGAGCAGGTGTTATGTCCTGCAAGAAGGCAGTTTTACAGAACTTTACGTCACAACTGGATCCTATTTTATGCTGAAAATGTTTTCTAGTTTTCCTCCAGCTGCTCTGCACCCAAAGTAGCTGCTAGCTGTAAGTAATTACTGTTAGCTCAGTTAGCCAAGCAGCTAGCTGAGTCTGCCCAAACTGGGAATGTTTTTTTGTTTACACCGCTAGCACAGTAGCTTTGGACCGCCAGGAGCAGGAGGTTTTCAGGCCCAGAGCGGGGAACGCTGGTAGGAAGATGTGCCGCTACCAGAACCATGCTCAGTGGCCTCTATGGACATGGTGACAGAGGTAAAAACACTGAAAGACTCCAGAACTTCCCTGAAAATCACTGTTTTCAAGTTTTCTTGAGTATCAAAGTTATCCAGAGATAGAAGGATAGATGGGTGGACCAACAGACCGACAGATAAACAGATGGAGAGAGAGATAATCTCCATATTCCTCTTTCAAATTAAAGTGAACCAATGTCAGGTTGAAACAAACGTCAGGGTGTGTGTCTCATGACACCTCTCCCATCAGGATCACAGTGTTATATTAAACATGTCTAGATATAACACTCATTGCTCCCAGGGTAGAAACATCTTCCTCTGTCAGTGTTTATCAAAATGCAATTATGCCTCACTGAAGGCCAAAGTCAATAAGACCGTGCAGAGGAATAGGTTCCTTATCACTGAATTACACCTTAACACTACATTACAGCGCGTGGCTCATTTTGGGCCATGTAACGATGGCAAATTCAATTACCTGCGATGCATGTCGTGACACTTAATTACAATTGTGGCCGCTTTACACAAAAGCAGAAGGCCTCCACAAATCACTGAGTCAGACGTTGACTTCAGTTCAGGTCATATTTACCTGATAATATGCTAATAAAACCGCCGTAAACACATACGGAGACCCACGCAGATTACACGTCATGCATCGTTTTTATGAAAATCGCACCATAAATTCACATCATGTTAAATATTCTCGTGAGTGCTCGTTTCTAACTCGCTCTAAAGTCATTTCAAACCGAGCCGTGTGCAAAATTCAACTTTGTTAACTGCTTTTCTGAACATGTTGCCTGTCAGAACTGGCACATTATTATCCTCCACAGATAATAAGTGCTGAATCTTCCAGCACATTACAGATGAGGGGGAAGCTATGCAGTGAGCCCAAATTGAAATGGTAGCAGATAAGTCAGTGAGGAAATGGAGTTTAATGCCGGCTGATGTGGTCGAATAGAGCGTGGCCACGTTTGAGGGGAGCAGCAGAGTACTGTAACAGTTGTGGCAGCAGCAGATGATGAGGAGGAGAAGCAGGAAGGAAGAGGGGAGGACGGGGGAATAGGGAGCGGGGAAACTGAACAAGAGAGCGTGTCACTAGGAATTTATTGTCACAGGTGTGTTTGTGTGGGAATAGATAGCAAGAGTGTGTAGCGAGAAAAAGAAATGAAGGAGCTCATCGCATAAGAAGTGTGAACTGCCCTGATTCTCCCGCTCTTTTTTCATCCCGTTACTGGTTGCATGATTTTTAGGGTGCTACAAAATATAACATAAAATGCATCTCAAGTCCTCTGAGCCATTAAGAAATTTCAGAGTTTTTGTGTTTACTTAGGTGCCATTAATTTGTCTAAAAATGACAAGAAACCTCAGATAAATACCTTCAGATTGTGTCTTTTCTGTCATTTTTCATCACTTAAATAGCTTGAGAACATCAAAAGTTGTCCTAAACTTCTAACTTCTCATCACTTTCCCCTGCAGCCCATTTGCATGCGATTACCAGAGCAGCATTAACGTCAGCATTTATCCAAAAATGAGCAATTAGCTGACCTCAAAGCCATCTGAATGATTTCCAAATGAGCAAAGAGTAAACAAGATGTTTGAATTCAGTACATTCCAGCCAGAATCGTGAAACCAATCATTTAAAAAATCAAAAATATCTCACATACGTACTTCCATCCAACTTTTCCCCCACGGTGGCCACTTCCCACCGAAGTCATTAACTGGCAACACATCACAAAGAATAACAATGAGGCACTCTGCAGCATGTGTAACCAACCGTTCATTAGAGAAGTCGGCGATTTTAAATTGAAATGGGAAACGTTTGTCCATCAAGATCCTCAGCGGGGACGTCGGGACCCGCCGCTCCCTTTCCCCCGCCTGTCCGGTTGCTATCACAAACAGCCAGCAGCCTTTTCTGTCAGGAGCAGGAGACTCACCCATAAACACAGACATTCCCCCACAGCGTGCCGTGCATGCTAAAAGGGCCCCCCCTTACCCTTCTGGAAGCAGTGCTGGTGTCTATCTTCAGCTGGGTGGCTATGAGGACAGACATGCTGAAAAGTGCCACTTGTCTTCCCTCCTCGCTGTGCTCACACCTTTTGTGCTGTGAAGTTGGAGCTGCTGGAGGTGTCTGAGAAGTACCCCCCCCATCCCTTAACCACCACCACTACACCCACTCCTCCTCCTCCTCCTCCTCCTCCTCCTCCTCCTCTCCCTCCCTCCCCTACGGCTAAGAGGAGAGAGGGAGAAGATGACCCGGGGGTCCAGGAGCCCCGACCACGACGCCTCCCTCTCTCTCCTCGCAGGGTGAATCAATCACACAGACGCTGGCATCGCCTCCACATGGGGAGGGAGAGGAAGTGGTGCGGGGTTAGCTCAGGCTCCTCCAAATGCTACTTATCTCTCCCGTCCTTACACCATCCCTCCCTCATTCTCAACTCCCTCAAGAAGACTTTCATCAGCGCTGAGTTCAATAGTGTAAGAAAATAAGACACACATGCTTCTTACACATACTGTATATATATATATAAACAATAAATACAAGTTGTTTCTCAGTACCGATATTGCCTGCGAGGCATTTTCCCCCTCGACTGTGTGTGTGTGTGTTTTTCTAATCGGGGTGTGAGCACATATTACCAAGAAATGGATCAATTTCAGTCGTCTTTGCAGCTGGGTTGTGATTAAGCGCGAGTAATATTTATGCTGCCTGTCTCCCACGTCATAAAAAACAACCCCACCACCACCACACACACACATACACACACACACCCACACACACACACCCATCAAGCCATGCTAACAGGACAGAAGCCTGGCACGAGCCACCCTGCTGCTTTATTTATGTAGCGTTTGTGCCTCGTGTATTGAATCCTGGGGCTGAGACTGAGCAACCAGTTTGTACAAGCAAACCACAGCATGGGAGCCATGAGGAAGCAGAGGATGAAATGGATTTACAAAACTAGAACTAGTCATATTTCTCAATGGATTCTTGTCTAAAGGTACACAGTGTAGTAATGGGGATGAAACTGACTGTTTTTTTCATGGCTGAATAAACTGAATAAACAAACTGACCTCAAAGGACAACACGGTTTCATACTGTTTTACTTTGTTTATATGTGGCGGACCCTGCCGCCTTTCTAGCTTCAAACAGTGTCCTGGGGACCTTAATTTCCTCTGAGAACAGCTTGTTTATTCAGTTAGGGAAGTGAGTGAGTTTGTATTATTACCTCATTAATGTTGTGAATACGAAAAATTTTGAGTTTGAATTTCTTGTCCAAAACTACGTAGTGCCCCTTTAATCTAAGCTGCTCAAGTGAATGTGACAAAAGCCAGAGGCAAGATACACAGAGCCTTGAGAAGACCGACACAGACAGCAAAGCATTCATAACTCATTCACTGAAACGGTTGCAGGGAGGGCTCCAAGAGCAGTGAATCTCAAGGCTACCCACACTCCAGTCCTGGTCAGGTAGCGAGGCTGAATCTAGCATTTCACAATTTCTCTTTGGTTTGAATCAAGATGCTGAAGCTGTCTGAGCAGTGAAGATGTAAACTACGCGGTGCAAAGTCATTAAAGCACCATCACGTTTCAGAACACTGCTTCGGGTTTTACACTTCACAGCTGTATAGGCTGGTTTCTAATTTAACATTCATGGGAAAAAATGTGCACTATCTCAAAATGACCTTGCCAATTATTCATTGGAAATGTGAATAAAGTAAAGTCGAAATGCCTATGTTCTCATTTCACGGACAGCGGTATGTTTTATACCCTGTGGCAAGAGCTGGTTTGAGGTTTCACGGCGCTTCATAAATACTTATATTTAAAGTCAGCTGAATTTCTTTTTGACCGTGACTCATGGACCCGTTTAAAGCAAGAGTCTTCCCCCTGCAGCTGCAGCAGTTTATCACTAATGACTGCCGAGTTTCTTCTGCTCACATTTTTACATGTCGGCGATGAACCTGAGTTGACAGCAGCAGGTGATAAAGAGCTGCACTTCTGTAAAGGTAGGTAGCATAATCACATGACATGAGACATGAGAAGATAAAAACACGAGAACAAAAGAGCAACTAGGGCTGTTTTCATGTTCATTAGGCCAACATATAAAGTCATATTCTACAGGGAGGACAAAGAAGATCCAAAGTTCATATTTGCATGCACACCACAGGAGATTCATCTGAGAGAATAATTGCTCTGGTGACTGTGCCGGGGAATAATAAAGTCCTTTGAGTTAATACAAGACGTGGTGGTTTTAGTCGTAGCCGTTGCTGTTAACAAGCTGATTTTGTGCCATGACATTTTCCCAAGGTCCTTTAAACAAGCCCCTGATTGGTCGTTTCCCGCGTTGGTTTTTTGTCACATTTACAGCCGTGACATACACTCCTATGATTATGAACCTTGCTGGCTCACAGTAAGTCACTGTAATTGCAATTAGTGCTAAAGGTCAGTGCCGTTATTGCTGCGAAGCACGGAGGTGATGTGGTGTTTCATCACGCTGACATAAGAGTAACAGCGCACGTCTTGAATTTCTTTGCTTGTTTACTTTTACTACGCAGCGCCGTTTACACTCATTTACTAATTTTCTTCCGTCTGTCACCTCCTGCTGATTTGGCAGAACGTGGGCCGCCATTAAAGCACTTTAAGAGCTGGTGTCAAAACAACGTCATTAATAAAGTCGGTGATCGATGGCGCGGATGAACCGGAGGAGACGCGTTAGTTTATATCCCAATGACAGTGTGCGTTTTGGTCTTTTTAAATCACGCATATCAGCATGTTCAAGGGAAACGCCTCGAGCGCATATGGCTCTGGAGATCGAGGGAGAAAGCTGGATTTATCACCAGATGCCACAGGCATAATGAAATCATCAGTTTTGGTTTTGGCTTATCTAAGAGTGTCTGCCTAACTGGTGTCTACAGCTGCTGAATTAAACTGATAAATCATAAACTGATCGATAAATAAGGCTGGTAAATACCAAACAGCCATATGTGGATTGGAAGAAGCAAATCATCCACAATGGCATGTTCCTTTTCTTGTGAGCAGCAAGAGATTAAAGGAGACATATGATGCTTATTATCAGGTTCATCGTTTTATTTAGTGTTACTACTCGAACAGGTTTACATGCTTCAATGCTCAAAAACACTCAGTTTTCTCAAACAGTCCAGTGCTGCAGCACTGTATTCCCCCTCTGTCTGAAAAGCTCTGTTTTAGCTCCTGTCTCTTTAAGGCCTCCCCTACAAATACCCAGTCTCCTCCGATTGGTCGGCTCACTCACGCCTGAGCCAGCACCGCTAACAACAACAGAGCAGCTGTGCTAAATCAATTCTTACGTGCCAAACTAGCTGCTATGCATAAATTATGCAAAAGTGTGACATGGTGACTAGTTATGCCACAAAGTTACAGAATTAAAGGCCGGTCTACCGACGAGGCGTTTCAGGAGCAGTGTTTTCTGTGAGAGAGAGGAGCTTCTGTTGGCACAGACTGACCTTTGTAACTTTTAAGGTCTCCTTTAAAGCAACACTACGTAGAAATGATGTGCGATTTGGCGCCCCCCACAGTTTCTGAGTGCAACACCACTGTCATGAATATAAATCCCAGGCTCGTAACAGTTTGTCAGACGTAATGTAGGTGCTAAGTACAAACAAAACTCATTACGTCACAACAATGCTATGCCTGAACACTTATTTGGCAGAGACAGAGACACCATTCACCTTATTACAAGACACTGTCCCATCAACATGATTTATAAACTTGTCATTTCAGGGTAGAAACGTTACATAATGTTTATTTAAGCAAACTTGTTGGGCTAAGGTCCAAACCCAAATGGACATGCAAAGAATTTCTGTGGAGAAATGTGAATAAGTGTTTCTTTCTTTGTGCTCCAGTGCAGCATCACAGCGTAATCTAAACTCGTATCAGAAATGTATGTCCCATGATGCCTCCATGTCCCCAGCCGGGCTACGATCTTGACCTTCAGCCACACCGCAGCACCTATCCCCGGCTAATAGCCTCAAAGGCCCCGAGCATCTTCCACCAGTGCTCCTCCCTGTGGATCCCACGGATTCACCCTGCCGTACTTGGTATTCTTCTCAGGCCAGCACCTCTTTGAGCTCAGGGAAGGGCAGCGGTGCAAAGATATGAATAGAGAACACAACGCTGTTTGTCAGAATTGGAATGAGTCCAGGAATGTGTGCATATCAGGCTTCAGTATGTCTTTATCAGCGAGATGCAAGCGGCTTCACTCCAGACGGAGCTCTATCAGGTCATCTGTTACAGGTGACAGGTACAGATGAAACCTGCACCCCAGGGAGCAATGCAAGAGCGTGATTGTGTCCAGGATGAAGAACTCTGGGTGCTCGAGGGTGGCCAGGAACCCAGACAGCTTTCATAAACATGGCTCTCATCTACAGCAAACCTTCCCCGGAGAGCCAAACCCTCCGCACAGCAGTTAGTGGTGACAAATGACTGCTGCTGAATGGTGTTGTCCCTCGCTACCATGCGTCCCCTGGTTGTTTCTCTGTCTCCAAATTTCATTTCATTGAACAAAGTGCTATTGTTCACCGCGAGATTATCGCTCTCAATACGGTCATTGCCTGGAATAAACAGATGGTATTGAGATGTGCGCATCGTACGCGTACATATGCGCACATCAGGAAAACGAAAGTCATTTTCAAACGGCTAATAGCGGCTGTGGGCAGCAATACAAACATTTTAAGCAGGCAATTCAAAGTGCAATGGTTCAATGCAGAAACACAGAGGCTCACTGGATGAATACAGAATGTTTTTGAAAGGCATTTCATCTGAACATATTCCTGCTGCATACAAATCATTTCAGTGAAAGTTTTGTCTGTACAATCCGACTCCAGGGAACCTTAGCATTCAGCTCAGGGTGCCAGAAAATCTTAGACACTTCCTTCCAAACAGCTCTGATACCGCTTCGCTCCAAACTAACCTGATCACACAGATTAGTGCGCCGATCCTTGTACAGAAAATACTTGAATCCGAACATGCATCGTGACCCCGCGGTCACCTTTATGAAAACTTTGACTGAAGCGAACATTCGAGATAGTAACTGCAACGCGGAGATTTCCGCAGAGAGTGAGACAATACCGTTCGTATCTTGGAAACAGAGCGCTCTGTCAGCCGCGCAGTCTCTCAGCAAATGCAAATGATGGAAGTCTAGACTCAGGAGAAACACACTGGCCTTGAAACCGTCAGGCAACGGGCAACACCAGAGGCAGCCACCACAACAGATGAGACAAGTCACCGTAAGGCAAAATACAAAGTGTATTTTCTGCTCTGTGGTGTAGGAGGTACAAATGATTGCCACTGATTCAATCTGGGCCACGTCTTTCCATCTGATTCTAAATGCACTTTTAATCGGGGATCTGAGATGCACTTTGAATGCCGAGTAAAAATGATGAATGAAAGGTTGCTTATGATTCTCTGTGACTTTACAACAACATCGCCCTGCAACACTACAAGATACAAGAGACAGCAAACATACAGGTCCATGTTACAGCCTAGTTTCTACAGAGGACTCGTGGATGTTGGGATTTGTTTATGCTCTTGGGTGTGATTTCATTATAAAAGCAGTCGCGAACGTAACCTTTGATGGAAAACATCAAAAACTCTTCAGCACAGCAGCAGCAGCATTGGCAGCTTACGATCTGACAACAAACACTCCAAAAAGCTTAATGCGGCGTAACCGTGGACAACAGTCATCAACACCGTAATAATTAAAAATTTAATTATAGGAATTATTGCATGGAGAACATCTGCATTTCAGTCCACAGTGTTAAGTTCTGGCAACCACTAAAAATCTGTTTACAGGTCTTGGGGATTACGAATGCATCTGATTTCCTTTTTCAGCACGACTAGTAGCTGGTTTGCTGACCGTGGTATTACTGTGCTTGATTGGACAGCCAACTCGCCAGACCTGAACCCCATTGGGAATCTATGGGGTGTCGTCAAGAGGAAGATGAGAGACACCAGACCCAACAAAGCAGACGAGCTGAGGGCCGCTATCAAAGCAACCTGAGCTTCCATAGCACCTCAGCATTGCCGCAGGCTGATCGCCTCCATGCCACGCCACACTGATGCAGTAATTTGTGCAAAAGGAGCCCCGGCCAAGTATTGAGTGCATAAATAATATTCCATATCGTCATATTTTGAGATACTGGATTATTGAGTTTTTGATGAGCTATAAGCCGTAATCATCAAAATTAAAACAAAAATATTTCACTTAATGAGTGAAATAATTTACAGAAGAAAATGAGCTTTGCCATGATATCCTAATGTTTTAAGATGCACCTGTAGAGAAGAGCAGCAGGTATCTCTTTCTCTCTTTCCCTAAAGACCTCTCTCTCTTCCCCAGCTGGTGTTGCCTCATTGCAGATGTTTAGATCTGGATCTTCATCCTCTGGGACATCCTCTCTCTTCTTCTCTCTGCCTGTCTGTCTGTCTGTCTGTCTGTCTCTTCTCCAGCTGTCTGTGTGAATTATTAGCTTGAGTTTTGCTCTTGTGTCTTCCAGGTCTCCACGGTGGAGAGGAAGCTACGTGGCTCAGGTCTGTTTGCCGACACAATGTCCTCACAGATCTATTCTTTATACAAGATTACAATCACTCTATTCTGCACATGAGACATCTATTACATGTCTGTCCGTCCAGGGGAAATGGTCGCCTCCCCTTACTCTTCCTGAGGTTTCATCCATTTTTTCGCTGTTAATCAAGGAGCTTTTGAGGAGTTTTTCCTCATCCAAACTGGGGGTCTAAAGACAGTTTGTTCAAAGTAAATTTTCTGTGTAATTTCGATGACTGCTGCATTACATTTATCACATAAAAGAAAAGAGATGAAAAAGGGGAATTAAGAAAATTATAATTATGAAAGAATACATGCATATTCAGCTTCGTAGTGTCAGTAAGTCGGAGCTCTCTCTTTCTCAGGGCAGGATCATAACAACCACATCAGCCTTAATGAGTTTTAGTGAAGACATGTCTGCATTTTCTCCAAATTCGCTCAATCCTCTGAGAAGGGAGGGCAGCTCGGATAGCCAGACTTAATGATTTCTTTTCTATGCAAATTGAACACAGATTATGTGAGAATTTAATAGGCTGTGCCTGCGAGTCGTTTAAGAGTCAAACTTCTGGTCACAGAAAACTTCTGTGTTCAGGATTTTTGGGGGGGCTTTCATTGCAACGAGCTGTAAGTAGAGTCAGCAGAAATCTGGGATGTATAGAGGCATCCTTCTCATCGCAGTGGCGGAAATTTGTGTGAGAGAAACTGACTGGAGGCTTCGAAAGCCCGAGTAATGAGAGAAAAAATCTGTCAAGATGTCGACAAATAGGAAAAGACTGTGGAGGATGCTTGATCAGGCGTCAGTGTGCGTCTTCGTGCCTCCAGCAGAGGGCAAACTAGCTCCAGCATGGGATGATATCAAGAGTCAAGTGTAATATGTGACAAATGAGTGAGCGCCCACAGAGAGCAGCCACCCATCCACATTTTGACAAGACTGAGTTACTGTATATCAAACAAAACATGCAGAAATGTGAAATCTGAATGTGATTAAATGAATCCAGTGAACCGATGGAGCAAAATACTGAGTTTCCAAGTTGTCCTTGGTGCACTAGTGATGAGTGAGACATTTCTCCTTTATTTTAAAACAAAAAAATAAGAAGAAGAAGAATCCATCTCTAAAAACTGAACTGCATGGGGCATAGATCTCATTCAACTCACAGAAACAGATATAAATAGCCTTCAATATAGAGCCTGTGATCTGAAAAACATTTTTGGGATGACATGCCCCCTAGAGGCAGACAGATTTGTCGCAAATTAAATATTTCACAGCTCCTCCTCAGAGTGACACACGGAGGGAGACTGATTCGACATATTTTTGTCCCTTATTAAAAAAGCAATCGATGCGTCTGCCTGCGTAAGTCAAGTTAACTTTGGATCTCTTGCCTGAGCGTTGTTGGGAAATGGCTTTATGGGAGTGCTATTGCGGGGGCATCACTTGGCAGACAATGTTTTCTTTTTCTTCTCTCTTGTACCCCTATGGGTTGATCTGAGGCGTTTCATTTCCTTGTGAGTACGCAGGAAAAGAGAGCACTCCATTCAGCTGAAGTAAGTGGGTAATCTGGCAGATGTACAGAGTGAAAGTTGGTAGAAACATCAAGTCGGAGCTGTGAGGGAATAGAAAATTATACTCAGACTTTTATCAGGACAGCCTAATTGGCTTGACTGCACGAGCTGCAGACGGATACTCAATTTGGGCCATGAAGTTTTTCAAACAAGTTACCAAACGAGTCGAGTGAGGATGGAGAGACCTCCGACAGAGGAAACAGTGGCACTTAGTCTCCGCATTTACGCACTTGAAACGCTGAATATGTAGCTGGAGTGACATTTGTGACAATGGCAGGAAAAAGTTTAAAAACCAAGATTAAAAGACCCTAAAGGCAGCAGCACCCCAGCATCTCAACAACATGCAACACGACTCTGATCGTCTTCTTTTTCACTCCATTGCAAAAGGAAAATAAAACCGTCTCCTTGCGCATCAGCGCCTGCAGAAGTACTCCAACAACGCTGCGCCAAACAGGCGAAGGTGGATTTTTTCTCTCTCTCTCTCTCTATCTACGCGTAATGGTTCCAGGAAAGAAATGCGAGCAACAGAGGAGGCTTCACATATAAATTACCTTGTCTCCTTTGGTGGATGCTTTGCGGTAGTTCCCTGCACCTGCTGATGAGTTCATGGTCCCATGTAGAAAGAGTCTGCAACACAAAGAACAATCAACTTTGATCTCTCTCCGTCTCTCACCGACCACGAGAATATCTGATTTTTTCCCCAGAACACCTCGCTCTGATAATTGCATGCGCCTGAGCTCCCGGTTATTCCAGATGAAACACCACCCACCTGTAGTGGTAATGCCTTCTCAGAGAGTGGTCCGGTGCTAAATCAAAGCGCTATAGGCGCTGGCTGTCTGTATACGGGCTATACAAGTGCGCGCAGCCAGAGGATGAGCAGAAAGTTTCCGGTCAAGACGATTCCCAGTCTGCGGGGGAACTTTCTTTTATAGCTACGTGCAGAAGTGTTGCTCGAAAATGAGCTGATCCGCCAGCCAGAATGTAGAGAAAAGTGAAAAAGGGAGACGCTTTATCAGCAGATTGCATATGCGTCTCCGTTAAGTTGCAGTCTCAATCCACTTAGTTGAATAAGAGACCGTATTGGCTTTCTCATCTGCGCCTTTTGGAGACGTTCACGCCCCATCCAGCGTGTCAGAACATATCGAGGAGGGGTTGTGACAAGTTAAGAGCGCCTTTGTGGCGCAGAATCAGCTCAGACCTGCGTGGCTTCTGCTTATCAGGAGAGGTGTAGACATCTGACTCCGCTTTCACGACTCGATTATGGAGAGTTTGCGCGCAGCCTCTAACCTGCGCTGTGCTGAGGGCATAAAACTTCCGCATCGAGGCGGCAATTAGACGCTTTTAGCGGTGGGTGGTGATCAAAGTAGAGACCGTGTCACCCTCTGGCCCCCTCAGCGGTTAATATTTTTCCATAGGCCTAATGAGGTAGGGATGCAAAAGAGTTCATTACAGAGAGTAAAGTGTGAATTTAGTCAAAACCACAGGGAGCAAAGTAGCGGCGCACTCTGCAAATACTAATGATCCGGGGCTGGGGAGTTTTCTCCAACTTCAGCTGCAGCTAATTAGAGGGAACAAAAGGACAGACTTTCCTTTTGTTAGCAAGAACAACATGATTGATACTTAGCTGAGGATATTTGTGTGAATCCCAGTGAGGGGAAGATTGTTTCATCCACCTCCTTTTCTTCTGCAGACTTGCGTGATGTTGAAATCAGAAATAACAACAAGGAACATGACTGATGACCAGTGAAGACAGCTTCAATACTTCTCTCCGGAGAGTTTTTGAGGAGGTGTGGAGAGAGAAAAAAAGTCTATTCTGTAATCCCCAACTTTCTTTCTTACTCTTGTTTTTTGCCGCATTGCACTGGTGTAGGGTCATAAATAATAGAGCAGCAGAAATGTGGTATGTAATACCCAAAGACACGCAACTGTTAAAGTATGACAATTCCCTATTGGGATAAAGTAACAAGGCAACACAAAACTCATCTCCTCCTCTTTAAGGCAGATAATGAAGCAACAACAGCAGCCACAGTTTGTGTTCTTTGGAGGCAATAGGAAGATCCAAGTCCTAATTGCAAATTCATTTAAATACAAAATTTATATAAGTGTTTTTCTCCCGTGTGAGAACTTCTTCTTGCTGGTGCATCACCTCCCAGGCGAATCTCCCTTTTTCCCATTTCACAACTTCAAAAGAAGAAGAAGTTTTCATGATGCTTTTGTGTTTTCCAGAGAAGCAATCATGCACGAGACAGGAGAAAGTATGAAGTAGTGTCTCTGTGTGTGTCTGTGTGACAGAGGGCTGAGCAGCATGGAGGCATCCTCCATCACAAAGCCATCATTTACAGATCAACACCATGGACAGCAGCCAGGCAGCTCTGTGGTGGTGTTAATGGAAGAACAGGCAAGGGGCTCTAAAGCCACAGGAGACCAATTACAGTTGTTACACTGTTGTGGGAATGCTCAAGTGAAGTTTAGTGGGTTTTTAGACCAGGAGCTGAGTTACACCGAGCCCGAATGAATTGGAGATCGGCCAGATGAAATGGAGTCGGGGGTGGATGGACAAGGGGGAATCTGCATAACAGATGTGCATCATGATGCTCCTCTGTTTTTGTCTTTTCCTGTGTCTGTGATTATGAGCCAGCTTTGTGCTTTCATCACAGCAGAGAGACAACCTGGGAAGCATAGACGACCAAAGTCTGGTACGACTTGAGTTACCTGCAGTTGTAGAAGAATAACATTTTCAAAAATGAAGACGAACTTGCTAAAGTCACAAATGAAACCTTTCCTGTATCGGTTCATTGTTCATGGTTCGTTTCCATTCTTTCTCTGTAGAACTGCGTTACAACAAAGGTGAAGACTGTAGCTCTTAGCTGACTGATTATCTGTACTGAATTACATCTTTATAGCAAGAAATCAGCCGACCACTGCAAGTATCTGTGTTCCCAAGATCGTGTTATCAATAAAGCATTTCCTGTCAGATGGTATGTGAGAGCACTGCTGCATTTCCAGATCTTGTTTCAGCTCCTCTGGTCTATAAGCACTTTATTTAGGTGAAGCTAAATCGCTTGGGACATTAAAAAATAGACATACCGCATGGCAGCATATGGGTCAGCCAGTGGTTGCTTTTTATATGTGCTCAAGATCAAAATCTTTGACATCTTGACGGAGCAAGGTTTTGAATATTTTTGGCTTTTGGAGGAAGAATCCAAAGTTCCTTCAGTTTTAATACTGACAAGGCTCAAACCAAACATGCCTGCTAAGGCGAATTTATTTCCAAAATGGGCTTCAAAGATTTGCATATGACTTATTTATTCCATCACCACCTCTGAAACAGCAATCTAGGCGCAGAATAAATCATAGACTTCTTGCTGAAAATCCAATTTTTCTCCCAGTTGGCCTTCCCCTTTCCACATTAGATTATCACAAAGTTGACCACATGGGCTGTGAAGCGATAAATAAATCTCTGTTCCTAGCGCCACTGATTTAATGGACCTGAGGAACTCCGGGGTTGGAATTGTGCATTTTGGGGAACTCGGGGAGCATATGGTACGTCAAGCCCTGTAGTGATAATGACCTGAATGACCAGAGGAAGCACCACCATGAGCTTAAAAACATCCTCCACTTAATGATGTGTGGGCTGCTGAAGGGCTTACATGAGGTTGGCGTGACATAAGACTGAACACAGACAGCAGCGGGGGGCCACTGACATTCATTTCCACTTCCCCACTCTGCCTGGAATTACTAAACGTAGTTTCCAGGAGAAACACGAGTTATAAAATGCCTTTTAAAATACATTTGTAGTGCCCGACTTGCAAAGTAGCACTTTGGAGGGCGAGCCGCTTTCCAAAAACGTTTTTGTAAGAGAGGGGAGGAACTACTACAAAGCCCAAAGAGATGTTTGAAGTGCTCGTGATCAAATAAGAATTATTTGAAGGAAAAAACACATCGATAAGAAGAAAGAACATCCATCAAATAGATTAAATGATAAAGATGGCGATATTTAATATGTTTGTTAATCTCAACAAATTTCTCGTGTCAACAAATCCCCAAAACAGCAATGCATCTCAGACACAAGCCCTTTTTTTTCTTTTGGAAGACAAACGTCTATTAAAAAGTTTCACAAATATACATTTTTACCTTACAAGGGTTAGGTAGGCATAATAATAATAATAATTTCCTAAAACAGTAAACTGTGCATTTGTTGGGGACTATTTAAGGACTCCTAAACAGTGGACACAATCAGGACTGAACACAGCCTCTGAGACCGTCATAGGTCAGCTTGAAGACAGGGGACACAGTATGGAGGCGATTTACAGCAGCTCTGACCAGGAATATGACTAAGGGATGAGAAGAGGAGGAGAGCTGTGCAGCAGGAGAGGAGCAAGACAGAGTCACGCACCAGCAAAGGTGAAAATGGCGGTTAGAGCTGAAATGTTTTCACATCTTACTTTGTGAATTGTGGGTTTATTTTCGACCAAGCCAGAGGTGTATGTGGAAAGACAAATCAAGACTGTTTTGGAGAGTCTTATTTTGTCTTTGTCAAGTTTGGATAGTTTGTTTTCAACGAGTTAACGAGTCAATTGAGCTCGTCTTCGATCCGTAAAAGAGAGGCACTTGAACTCAGAAGCTGTACGGGTGAATTTTTTCTGTTTTGTGAGGAAAACAGATGTGAGAGTGTTTCCCTTCTTGACATTTTGCGAGTTTATTTTGTTTGTTGGCTAGCTGGTTAGCACGCTAATTTCAGCAGACATCTCTGCAACACAGTACATAGATGTTGTTGACATAATGTGGCCATATCTTACAAATCGTCCCTTTGACCCTCAAACGGTCCAGAGAAACACCAGTCGAAATGCCCTCACTTTGCAACATTGTCCTTGAGTTTTCACAGTCTAAAAGTCAACTTGCTCCTCACAAAGATCGACATACAAGAGCACACACACACACACACACACACAATTACAGAGACCCACAGCACTGCATCAGCTTTCAGGGCCAGGTCTCAGACTTCCAGCCTCTTTATCTCAGGTTGTGGTGAAGAGCGACTTCCTGTCGGATTGCCTTTCAGCCGTGCAGGTCCACACAGCTCCTGTTAACCACGCCACTGACATCTATACAGTAATTACACTGGACCACAACTGGGCTACGTTCTCTGAATTTACATAGAAATAGTGTGTACAGACTCTCTGCAGGAGGTAGTCCTTGCATCCTGTCTGTATATTACATTTTAAGTGTGCGTCTTCATCTCTCTCTGGCGCCTGTTGGAAAGTGAAACCTCTTCTTCTCTTCTCCGAGCCATTTGTTGCCAGTAGATAGGAAGATTGGCTGTTGGGAGATACAAAGTGTGACTGTGTGTATCAAAACTGTGTCAGAAACAGTTTAGAGTGAGAAAAGCTCAAAATAACTCACATGAACGAATGTGTTTTGTAACGTGGAATCCATTGTAAAGTCTCTGGGGGATATTAGCGATGCTCAATTAAACGCAGTGTGGCCATTTGCTCGTCAGAGCTTTCACCCGTGCCCTGCGTGGTAAACATTCATCACATGGTGTGCAATATGACAATTTTACAATGGTATGAGGAAATCTCGGCCCAGAGCTGGTGACATGGCTGTATTAGTGGGATAAATCATGCCATTAGTGGCTATGCTCTTTCAAAACGCCACAAGGAATTTGTTGGCCCAGATTAATCTTCAAAATGAGCCAACAATTCAATAACATCCACGGTCTATGTGCTAACTGTCATGTTTTATTATAGAATTTGTCAACAGGAGGACGAGCGGAGACAAGATAGTACACAAAATAAGCCTGCGAGAGATTTGATTTGGACAGATTTGAGTGGGCTCACAACATTGTGTTTTGTTCTGAAGAGCTAAGCAAACAACATTACGCGCATGCACTCTGAGTAAGTGGCTGTCATGTTAGGTACATGCAGCACGGATAAATCTCTCCATTTTCCCATCCCAGCTGAATTCTGCGATGCCTCTGAAATGCTGTCAATTATAGACGACAAGAGGTCAAGATGTTTCATCAACACTCCAATCAGATCCAAGCAGAAAGGAGACGACCACTCGGAGATACTGTTGCTCCCATCACATTATCCCGGGGACGCCCAGCATCATGCATCACCTTGGCAGCGCATTAAGCCTTATGTACTTTATGAAGAGGGATTATAAAGGGAAAAGTGAGCAAAATATCTCACGTTGACAGAAATACTCTGCACACACAAAGGTCTACATATTCCAGCTCAAAAACAATTACTCATCATCAGAGCCTTTTGTCTGTGCGTGCTTTGTTGTTTTGACAAAGAGAAGGGGACCATTCATCACTATGAATGGAGGGAGACACTGTGAATTTTCACCGTACTGTACTTCGGCATATGCAGCCATAGTCAGAGCTGCTGAGTCTTTGGCTCAGGGACGGTGGTGATTTGTGGTTCATGATTTATGATTCTTTAGGCTCAGAAAACAAACCTGTCCTGCATGTGTAAATATTTCACGGCAGAAAAAGAAAAGTTGCTGCTCATAGCGCTGTTCATCGAGTTGGTTACATAGGTCAGCGGCCCTGCACCATATTTTACTTTCTAATACATCAGCCACAATCGCAAACAATCCAGTGGTTCCCAACCCGGTGGTCGTGACCCCCACAAGGGGTAGCAAGATAAATCTGAGGGGTTGGAAATGTTTCAAACACGTATTACCACTAGACAAAGACTTCTCTAAAATATCTTTTGTCTCTTGTGATTATTGGATCATGTTTACTTCTCCAGAGTGTTTAATTCCTTCAAATTACCATGACCTGGATGAAAAAGATTAAATATTAGTTTTCACTAAAAATTCTGTATTCAAACTTAACTCAGATCTTCCATCTCTTAATGTTCATGGTCAATCCTAACTACTTTCAAAGTCAATCTGCAGTTCACCCTATCTCATTAAACCCTGAAACAAATCTCGAGTTGATCTCTGTTTGAGACCAAATATAGTACATTACAGAGATTCCCAACCACCGGACCAGGATCGGGCCTCGGGTCGTTCAGTACCAGGCCACGGAAACTGGGGATGATGTAATTGTCACATATGTGCTGCATTGTGTTTTATTTATTTTCCTGGAAAAGGCAACCTTTCTATTACATATCACAAAGCAAGTAATTTAAATTTAACATTAAAGTGTAAAAAAACATTTTCATATGTATTTTCCAGTAGTTTAGGCTGTATTAAGCTTTTAATCATATATACAGTATTTCATATATGCATTATCTATCGGTACAGTGGACTATGAACATGGTTATAAGTCTGATTTAAAGCAACATCATGGAACTTTTTTTTTTTTTTTTAAATTACAGCACCAACTGTCACTGATTTTGGTGGAACTGGATCATTTATATGGAGAAAATGTCTTCTGGTTTTCTCCTCGGGACGCTCTCCCTCAACTCTGTGATTTATGGAGTTTCCTGAGAAGTGAAAGTTTAGCTGCAAGTAAACTTTGCTAGCTGACTCTGCTCGGAGCGCTGCCAGGAAGTGTTGGTGTTCACACCGCTTTCACAGCAGCTTTGGAAAGCGGGGGAGGAAGTTTTCAGGTCCGTTATTGCATTTGCTCGATGTTCGTGTCAGCAAAGTTGTCAACTCGCTCATTTTTTATCACAAGCCCAGTCAAGCCATTTCGACAGAGGTTTAGCTGTTAGCATGTTATAGCCAGGTGCTACTGTCTCTGGTCGAGGTTACGTTAGCTTGGCAGGTTGTTATTGTCAAGACATAACATTGTTATGATGGACGACTTTTGTTTGTACACAGAACTGCGATTTGCGTTTATTTATTATTTTGCGAGTTGTGTTGCACTCATAAACTTTGGGGGGCGCCAAATTGCACAATATGAATTTCTACATAAAGCTGCTTTAAACCTCATCAGTAAAACCCAGAATGCCTCCCTCCAGATCTCCCTGTCTTTGACAAACATACCCTCCTCAGGACCCTGAAAACAGTTCCCCTAAAACAATGAAAATTATCACTTGTTGAACTTCTCAAAACTTCACAACAAGGTGACAATGGCTGCAAGTAGACATAGACTCAAAAAGGCTGGGAACCACTCTTCTAATGTATACTGCTCAGACATAAAATCATTGCAGCTAAACAAAGATGATGTTTCACCTGAAACCAGTAGACTGTAGTTTTGTATATGTCACAGACTGTTTACTCCCCACACTGGCGGTGCACTATTTTTGGCCTGATAACCACTCTGTTTGAGGATCAGAGAAGATCTTTACTGTTTTATGTCTGAGATTATATTTAACATTTCAAACAGCATGTGATCTGCCAAACCACAGGGAGTTTTTTCTTTCCTGCCTTTTAATTTTCAGATTCTGAGAGGCCGTGTCTCTTCCACTCTTTCTGCCTGTGTGCTACAGCTGCCCACACAGGTGCCATTTATTTGTTTATGGCATCTAGCTTTAGCTGTGCCATTCAACAAAAAGGTGTAAATGAGTCACTAAAAACAGAACAGACAGCAATCGTTAAACCTTTTTGCTTGCGATCTGAGATAACTTAGCTCACAACAGCTGGAAGGACCTTTGTCAGGTTTGTGTGACGCCTGCAGTCTCATCGTCTGCCTCATCAAACTTTGAAGTGATCCCTTGGTAGCCAGCAAAGAGAATTCTGTCAATTCCCTAATGGACGTGGACGCCATGACTTATTCAGCATCCTCACATTCAGCCCAGCAGCTGAATTTGGGATAGTTTTCACCTATTTCATGTTGGTTCACTGCATCTTTCCCCAGACTGTCAAAGACCCTGTTCTAAAATACATGATTACATGAAGGTCTGCTCTCTGGTCCTCTGGCTGTATTTTTTGAAGGAGTAGTGCAAATACCCAAAGTGGCCTCATTCCGACAGCTTGTATATTATCCTAATTAGTCTCTCTGATAATTCCAGTTACCTTCAAGGGTGCACATAGCTTTTAATTTTAGACCAAATAGACAGACACTGATTTATGATTCATATTTTGAAAAGGCAGCAGGAATGTTAAATCCGCTTCTATTCCTCTTTATGAGGATGTCTCAGTTGGGCTGCTGAACTCAGCACCTTCCTCCTCATTTTGGGTTCCCACTAGAATAGGTTTACATGCGCTGGTGCAAAAACTGCATCAGTTTCCTCATACAGTCAGTAGCTCCTGTCTCTTTAAGGCCCCCCATCCTGAATACCCAGCCTGCTCTGATTGGTTAGCTCACACACGCCTGAGCCAGCACCACTAACAACAACAGAGCTGTGCTAAATCAATTATTTCGCTCCAAATTAGCCGCTAGGTCTAAATTATGAGTGACATTGTGATGTCACAAACTCACAGAGTTAAGGCGAGACTGCTGGAGAGGCGTTTCAGGAGCAGTGTTTTCTGTGGGAGAGAGGAGCTTCTGTTGGTGTAGACTTTGAACACTTATAGGTCCTATTTGTGAGAAGAGTTGATTTTTGAGTCTCATTCCCAACTCGGCAACGCTTTCAGGTGACGACCATCCCCCAACTCTCCTTTAACATACAGTATATACATACATAAGTACAGAGAACGAACAGAAGTGCAGGACTGAGAGAAAAAAAAGCGTAGTTACAAATCTTACTTCAGCACCACAGACAGCATCATAGATTCATCAGTACACAACACTTATATTTCAGAGCCACGGTTGGGGTCATAGATTCAAACTCTCACAACCCTCAGTCAGATAAAGGATCAATGAGTCCGCCAGACCAGACTAACATATTCAGCTAAACAAACCCTCTGCCCCTGCACTCTCTCTGCTAAAAGGGGATGGTGAGCAGGTTAGCAAGTGGGATGGCACCCCCCTCAGGCCCCCTCAAATTGCTTGCTTCATGTAGGAATGTTGCAGGATTGTTGTCAATAGATAAATTGATTTTTGACCATGCATAAGTGAACAGTAAAGAAGGTGATGTAGATTTTTCAACACTTGAGTAACCTAAATACTACCTGCAAACTTTCTTTCCTGTGAGTACACACTTAATTATTGACAGATGGACTCGAGCCGAGCTGAAAGATTTAGGGCGGATGCATCTATTGGTTCATGAAACTGGCCTATTTTGAAAAGGTGGCCTTGTTCTCCTTGGAAATAAACACTCCATCTGGACGCTTACATCTGACTGTAAAGGAGATGCAAAGTTAAGACTGACGGAAACATGATCTAACACTCATGATGTTCCTGCAACTGTCAACCTATCATTGAAAGGTTCGGCTGATTAGTGTGCTCTGACCTACAGAGCAACAGCATTTAAACTAATGAAGCTCCCTGGAAATGTACTGCCTCACTTCATTTTCCTACCTCACAAAGAGAAAACATTTCAACAATCTGCAGGAAGGACGGGGACCCAGCCATGGACGGCTGAAAAAAAAAATCTTTTACTTGTTTGACTGACACACCTTTGATAAAAATAACCGTGCACTGACCTTGCTGTAGTGTCTAAAAGGACAGTCCACAGCCACACTGCAGTGGCTCTGCAAGGCGATAAGAACAGGGCGCAGCATATCAGCAGATATGCCGCTAACTGCTGCCGAAGATATTTCTGCAACACAATACATGATAAAATGTCGAAACTGTTATTTCTTCACATTCTGTTGAGAATTTTAGCTACTTTTTGAATGTTTTAAACTTTTTTTTTTTTTTACATATTGCACCTTTAATACAATTCATCCTCAAAGACACATGAATGTCTGTACTAGATTTAATGAAAATGTATCATTGAAATGAAATATTTCAATCTCCATGGCCCTAGATTAAAAAGTCGGGGATCACCAACGTCAAATACGATTTGTCTCCTGGGGAACATGAATGTCTGAACAAAATGACAATCCATCCAATAGTTGTTGAGATATTTCAGTCTGGATCAAAGTGGTGACAGACAGACAGACGGACAGACATTGCCATCCCAGGAGCCATGCTGTTGGCATATCCTGCAATGAATACCTGGACTGCCTCCGCTGAGCACTGCATGTCCCCCCCCCCCCCTCGGAGCTGTTGTTACATGATTCACGTCTTTGGGGTCATTTCATTGCTGGTTTCATTTATCTGACTGGAACATGAACAGTTTTATTGACTACATTCTTTAACTTTGCTGAATGCAGAGTGCAGAGTGAATCAGTGAGGGTCTGATATTTTCATTACTTGGAACATTTAGTTCATTACAAACTTTAATCGGCGGGTTCTTTCACAGACTTTATCAAATAACAGAGTGGAACCAAAGCTTTGTGGACAGTTGCTAATTATTCAAATGTAAAAGGCCATCTTTAAAAGTGTGGCTACAGCTCTCAGCAGAGGCTTGGTGAACTACTGAAACACACACAATTTAATTGGCTCTTCTGAGGTCTGTGTGCGCCCTGTGGTGGACTGGCAACCTGCCCGGGATGAACCCCATCTCTCACCCAATGTGTGCTAACATAGCCTCCATAAGCAGATGGATGGATGGATACTGAGATCTTCTGTTTGACTGATTGTCCTTCCCACAAAATACTGACCCACAGCTTTTCCATATTCTCTTCACATAACCTAAACCAGAAAGCAGAAAGGGAAGGCCTTATATCCAAATATACTGTATATCATACACACAAAACATTTTCTAATTTCTAATCCACAAGCCAATCACATATGAGCGTATGTAATCCACACATGAAAAATTAATTTTCTTACACATGGCATTATCTTATTTTCCCATTTTAAATTTTAATTTACTTCTGGAAATAGCCAATCACGTGTCAGAAAGTGTGAAAATGTGATACTCACATGTCAAGACGCACGTGATTTCAAGTATCATGTTCTGTTTTCACATGTAGAAATCTAATCCAATCACATATGAATGTGCAAAATTCAGAGGTAAAACAGTGAATTTTACATGGGAAAATATCCGGATGCATTTCAAAATGTGTGAAAATGTGGAAATCACACGTGAAGAAACTAATTTTCCATTCCATGTGCAATGTCTTGTTTCCCACGTTTGGAGATTTTAATGAACATGTTAGCAAAAACATACCAAGATGTGTAATTCCCAAGACAATGACTTGAGAATATTTGAAGTTCACATGTTCAAATTTTAGTGAAAATAGTCAATCGCCTGTCGAAAAGTGTAAAAATGTGTTATCCACATGTGAAGAAGCAAAACTGACCTTGTCTGATCTGCCATGTTTTACTTCCCACATTTGGAAATGTACCTTTCACATGTGACATGTGATAAAAATTTTAGTTGAATTGAAAATAGCAAATCATGTGTGAAAATGTGGAATACACAAGTGAAGAAGCAAATTCCCGCTGACTTGATGCGCCATGTTTTGTTTCCCACATGTAGGAAATTCTAATCCACATGTGAAAAAAAAGGCCAGTCACATATAAATGTCTTTTCATGTGTTAAAACTTTAGTTTACATGTGAAAATAACCAGTCACATGAACATTTGTGTCATTTTTTCACATGTGCTCCTTATCACCTGGTTTATGCGTCATTCATATGTTCCTTTGGGGTGCTAATGATAGTTGAATTAGGCTAAAGCGCACAGCACTGTGTCCATTTTTGTATTTTTGACACCTTTATTCTTTCTCTCTTCTCTCTTCTTATGCCCAGTGTCGAGCAGCGATGAGGACAAATATGAGTGGCTGTAAATCACTTCCAAAACACGACCCACACTTCATCACAGCTCTTTGCGATGTAAACAAACAATGTGACAGCTTGATAACACAAAGCATGAGTAGCTGTATTACCTGTCTAGTATTCAGTATCACACTTGCGACAAACTGTCACAGATTTCTCCCTTATTACCAGGATTCATATTTTTGGGGAGAAAAAAAAACAAAAACCAGAAATAAATTGAAGGATGATTTGACATTTTTTGGCACAGCGATATAATAATGTTATAGCCTTCCTCCAATAGCTTTGACAAGCATCCACGCAGCGAATACGCAATGCATTTGGACTCTCATTGTCCCGGAAAGACAGACACTGAAAACACAAATATGTCTCATTTTCCTTTGATGCCCTGTTCATAAAATTTCTCAGGTGACTGTCATACAGAGATATGCGAAACTGAGTGAAAGTATTTCAAATTTCCCAAAGAAAGAAAGAAAAACACTTCAGCAGAGGAAATTGTTAAGATTCACACATCAACAATCGTTGAGTATTGTGGCTCCAAATTCATGAAGTTTGGGTCCATAAATTTCCATAATTTTGCCAAATGAGAAGAATAATAAAACTTAAATTAACTTTTTTATAACTTGCCTGGATTTTCTGTAATTTATCTAACCGGAGTGAGAATCATTGTCTCATATTGGAATGAGACTCTTTTTATCAAGCGTGACAGGAAAACACACCCAACAAGGAATGGCTCCAAGAATGATAAATTCAATTCAAGGCACGTTTGATTATTGTAATGTTCGAATATATTATTTATCTGTAATGATCACCTCCTCATTGTATATTAAGTTCACTGTGTTTCTTTTTTTATTGTTAAAGGAATAGGTTAACATTTTGGAAAATTCTTTAATCTCTATTAGAAAACCGATTAGCCTCCAGAGAGTGGTCGCTAATCTTCCTGCTGTCAAAAACATACAAATTAAAATGGCATAGTATCAATATAAACTAAACATGAAGATCTGAAAACAAATGATATAAATCACTACACAAAAAACAACAAACAACAGAACCCAAACACAAACATACCGTCACACTGAGAGCAGTAAAAGTGGATGCTGAAGACAGCGGGCCGATCAATAGATGCAAGTTTATTCAAAATAACAGCAGGAGAAGGCAAACACAACCAGACAACTCGGCATAGCCCGAACTAATGACTGGACTAAAATACAAACAAAACTAACAAGGGGAGGAGGCGTACTGTAGGTGAAGAGAGGTGGAGAAGCACAGATGAGGAGAATCGTGAAGAAGTAAAAGAGCAGGAAAGGAGCTGCTGGGCTGGGAACAACACGGGGAACAGGAGGTGTGGAGGGAACAGCAGGCTGCTGAAGAGCGAGGAACCTAAAACAGAAGGAACGGTCGTTACATCCTTGAATCTTGTTGTTAACCTACTCTCTGAAGCGTGTTCTTTCCTTTTGTGGAGGCATTTCTTTGTCAGAAGTCATACAACGTAGATTTGTTGGGTTTTAGTGTGTTTCTCCATGCATTTCCCATTGACTTCAATACAGCCGGCACCACAGCGTGGCACCAAAGCATGATTCAGTGATGTAATGACCCTTACTTCTTTTTTAAGGTTCCTTTGGGAGGAGCAGGAACACAGGAGGGAAACACATAAAAACACAAATAAAAGGAGACAGACAACACAGGAACATGAGACATATGCCACACAAACACTAGCCTAAATAGCCAAAAAACTAACGTAAACAAAATTCAATGATGCAATGACATTAGCCTAGCTTAGCGTAAAGACTGGAGGCAGGAGGAAACTAACCAGACTGGCTCTGTTCAAAGTTCACACATTCACACATTTCATCTCATTTCTTTAATCCATACGCAAACTGAGATGTAAAATACATAAATACATCTATAAAATGGACTAAACAACAATAGGCTAGGCTAGCTCGTTTTCTGTCTTTAGGCCAACCTTGGATAACTGCCTTCCATTTGAATTTCTACTAATCTTAATAATGTTGGTCACCCCTCAGTTGAAGGAGCATGAACTTGCCTGTGCCTGGGATTTAATTCATCAAACAGTGTATTAAAAGGGTTTTGTCACACAAAAATGATGATTATGAGGTTATTGCCGATGCATAAAAATCCTCCACATAAAGTAGACTTCAAAGGGCCTTCTTGGTGAATTTAGGGGTATGGTGCCCCGACTCTACTCTTCCCTGCAAGTGAGTCCACTATGTCAACAGGCCTGGGATCTCTGAAGTTAAGCCCAACTCAATCTTCTCTGTCACATTCACTTCACTCCCCGATATGGCTTGAGGACAGAGCATCAGTTATGGTGTCTCACGGCCCACTACCCTTTCCCCCGGGTTTATATGGGAACTTGAATTCATCTCCTCTATTGCTGCAGCAAGCTTGAGAGATTCCACAAGGCATTATCTGAGTCAGACAACTGATTTATGCAGCAAAGCGGCTGCTTCATGGTGCCACACGACCAAATGGCATTTTTTGGGAGATGCGGGAGATAACGCTAAAACAAAAGCATCTGACATGGAAGATTTTCTGTTGCAGTTTTTCACGAGTGAGTAAATCGCTGCAGGAGGGGTGTGCTGAAGGTACACGTGGGATTGCAACAACATTGTTTGCCTCCTTCTATCGAAAAGCAGCTGCGTGGAATAGAAAAACAGCTCCTAATAACACATAATGAGGTGAAATAATCTCTGACCCGAGCCAGGCGAGCTTTAGATGGCCTATTGTTCTTCTTTCCTCGGGGTATTCAGAGCAAAAGCAGAGAAGGATCACACCTTGGCTCGCTGTAGCACTGCTGGGATTGCTGTACCATCCTGTACAGTGCTGTGAGGGGGTGTCTCTGAGGAGTTCGAGTGCTGCAGAGAATCCAGGATATTAAAGAACTCTCAGAGTGGATACTAGTATGAAGTGTGAGACCGAGCATAGTGGGATTTGACCTAGGCTTTAATAAGGCCTCCTGGGTGTGCCGGTGAGGGAGCCTACTGTAACGCTTTGCTTTTCCAAAAGCGAGAGTGGAGAGGCGCCACGGTGGAACACAACGGGGGAGAAAGGGACAGTTCGGGTGAGGGGGAGAAAAGATGACAACATGGAGATGATGTGACAGAGAGGAGCAGTGAAGGGGTCCATGTGTAATAAATAAAAAACGTCACATTTCATACGCTGGTCAGATGTTTTCATCCTGTCACATCAATCAATGGTTGCTCATTGTGGAGCAGATCAGGTTGTTATAAGTGGATCAGAGGCTATTTCAGTTTGTACTATTTTTGTATCCTCGCCTTTAAATAAACACCAGCTGAGAAAATGTGTTTCTCATCCGAGCTAAAAAACTAATATGATGGCGACAAAAGCACAGCGTATCGACCTGTCTGCCCATGCTTGTGTCCTATTTTGTCAGCGTGCATCTGACCGGGCGCGTTAGCGCTTCACAGGTCTGGTCAGACGCACTATTAATGCCTCTCTGTAAGTGGATGATGGGTGGTCCACATTGAATTCGCTGCTTTGCTTCTGCTCTGGTTCATATCACTGCATAAACATAAGTGGCTGGCTGCAGAGAGCTGCCAGGGTGGTGTTTTTTGCACACAGTGGTGAAGCAGAGCCGGCTCCTGGTTGGGAATCTTTGATGATGCAACCGCTGAGTGCAAATGAAGGTTAGCCAGAGAGCAGAATTACAATCTCAATCTGTTTAATATGTAAAGTATCTTAATATTATTTTGACAAATGAGTTGTGATAGTGAGGTTAACACATTTTGCATCCTCGCTCTCTGTTCCTCTTGTCCTCATAAGAGGGCTCTCTGTACTGGCCCCTGAGAGCTTTACATAAGACTCGACTACTGAGAGCTGTTAAGAGAAGTTTTCTGAAACTTGTAACTTGAAGATCAAGTGATTCCTCTTCATCACAGCGCTTATGCCCTTGTGTTACTCAAGACTTCTTGTTAGTCATGAGCGTGCTGTAAACTGCGGTTCCTCTTCAGCCTGAAGAAAAGAAGGGAACTCTGTCTTTGCGGTGCAAACCTGTTAATTTGGTTTTGTCTGGCTCTTTGGTTTCAGATATCACAGCATGCCGAGTGATTTTATGACACCCGCCCTCCCCCCCTCTTTCTCTCTCTCCTTTAGCCCCCTCTCTCTTTCACTATCCTCCTCACACTCGTAGCTCTTTGGATATATTCCCCTATGATTATAAATAGATTCTAATTAGCTCCTCCAGCCATGGGCAATATAATTGTTCATCAAGTAGGGACTGCACTCAGAGGCCTTTATACATTAAAGCTTGCACAAAAGTCAGAAGAATAGCAAATCCCTCCTCTGCCTCAATTTCTTTTTTTCCCCTTTTTTTTGTAAAGCAGGGATTCATTTTCCTTCATTATATCAGTTCAAAAATAATTCTGCGATGCAATTGATTTTCCTTCATGGGTGGAGAGGACCAGGAAAGGTCAACCCAACCTCACGACGAAAAGATTAGAAAATAGAGGACACTGATGTGATTCAAAGTAATAAAATAAAATATACACAGCTTTTTTTTTTAATTAATAAAATATAGGTATTATGATTTTTTTTTTTTGTAAAAGGCACCCAAAAGTCATACTAAAAGTATGTAAAGTAAGCAAAGTTGTCGTGCTCAAATATTACTCTGGAAAAGTCACCCATACAAATAGTACTTAAATTAAAGTCTTAAAGTATCTGATATTAAATATACTTAAGTATCAAAAGTATTTTTTCTGGCATGAACGTACTTAAAGGGTAACTGCACCAATTGTACACATTAAAGTGTGTTTACAGGTCTTGGGGGTCTACTTTCTTAGCTAGCTGTATCAGCATGGTGATTTGAAATTATCGTACATGAAATGACTCACATTTTATGTAAGAACCTACTCTTTAAACTAATACAAGTTACCTAATTCAAACTTCAACAGTATCAGTACTAATCAAAATATAGACTTGGTCCAAAAAATTACTATCTTAAATGAAAATTAATGTTTTGGCTGTAAAATCTGCACACTTCTTCTCACAGCCATGCAAATTCACATGCAAGATCAGGGAGGGAGTGGTTATACATGAAATTGATCAAATACCTCTTATGTTATCCCTTATTGGTGAAAGTGATGTTGTTGCAACTATCCCTTTGTTTCAACCATTCCCGGTCTCCCCTACATGAGTAAATGTAACGAGTTACATCCCGACACTGAAACGAGGGTCATTCCCTGACTGTCAGTCCTCCATGTGTCTCTTCTTCTATGAGCTGATAATTAATGTTACTGATTGATTCTGACTCCTTTCCGTAGCTTTCCAGTGTCTTCACACTTTGATAAGATCCCAGCTCATTTGGTGCACTTTCTAATTTCACTCAAGGCCTAAAAAAAACCTAACACTTTCCACTTTATTCAAAGCTTGTCAAGACCAAAGACTTGATTTCTGAGATGTGGCCAGAAGAAGAGACGGACTCCTTCTTTCTGTCTCTCTCTCTCTCTCACATCCACTTATCCAATTTTGCCTGTTTTTAATGTACCGCAATCAAACAAAGTCCTCCTCGAAGTTTTGTTCTTAAAAGTTCACATTGCTGTGCTTTAATTAGACTGTGATGAAAACCCCTCTCTAAAAAAAGGTAAGTAACAGTCATTCCACACTGAGTTTAAACTCCCAGTTGTCAGATGAAATTATGATGCAAATTTGTCCC
This sequence comes from Pagrus pagrus, assembly GCF_965226575.1. Lineage (NCBI taxonomy): Eukaryota > Metazoa > Chordata > Actinopteri > Spariformes > Sparidae > Pagrus > Pagrus pagrus. Next base: position 10,009,601 of record NC_140196.1, read on the forward strand.
TGAAATATTTAAACATTTTATCTCTTTGAAAATTAAAGATTAAAACAGACTCCCTTTCCTGGAGCCTTTTGAAGTTTGTGTACTCTCTGCGTTTTTTTTTCAGCACTCACACTGAGCCTAATTTTTACAACATACTAAAATTTTGAGATGCGTTCTGCTTGCAACCACGGAAAATAATTATCTGGCTGTGCAGTGAATTGTTATGAGCTGGATCCTATAATACCTGTTCTTCGGCAGACAAAGAGCCCATCCAGCCAGCAGCTGGTTTCATGTTTCTTGTCTCCTCTATTATACTAATAAGTTCCATCTGCTCACCTGGCAGCTGTCTGTCCTGCTATTCTGAAAGTGTCTATGCAGCTGCCTCTTGCCCTGCCCTGAGCAGTATCAGTACTTTGTCTTTAAAAGCCTCTGATAAATGATATACAGGGAAACTGAAAAGGAAGGTCGTTGTCATCCTGAAACTCGTTATCAGCAGTTTTTGTTTTTTTTCTTGTTGCTTGAGCAAAATAATGATCTGATGTGTGAGCCAGACCACATCTTTTATACATGTGGATTGTCTGCCAGGTATTTCTTGCTTTATGAATGCACGACCTAACTAACAATGTCGGCGTTTAAGTATAATGATCAGTAAACTGCATGTATAGCATGAATTCAAAATTACCACAAGGAAAACAACCACCAACATAAACAGAAGGCAATTATTTTGTAGGAATAGAAGAGCGGATCCCGAGCATTTCAAGACTTAACACCCACATGATGGCTCGCATGGCTAGCAAAGTGCAGGTCATTAGCCAGGAAAAAGCCTATTTTATCTCCCAGTCACAGTGCTTCAGTATTCTGTTGAAAATTAGCCCTTAATGCTGATAGCCGAAGGGGATCAATTAAACCCAACAACCAGAAAGAGTTCCTTGAGCATTTATCCACTCAGCATGTAATTGTGTTTTATTTTGCTGAAATGACTTATTGTATTAAAACACATTTATCTGCAAATAATTAATTATATAAACCTACATTATAAATTAACATTGTAAAGAGATTCAGATGAGTGTGAAAATGTGGGGATAGTCTCATTCTCATTTCTGTAGATAAAATGTGTTCAGATGACAAGCTGTTCATCACTTGCACAAGTCGACGAAGAAGAGGCTAAAAAGACAGAAAAGAGAGATGTTGGACAGGCAGACTGCATTTTTTATGTTGAGTTGTAATGGGCAATTTGATCTGATCACTACTCCCAGTGTTGAATAAAATAGAGCCATGCTGCCCTCTGTCTGTAATATAACAAAATTGTTCTTCTATCAAATCAAAATCAGCTTTATTAGCCATTTATGTGTAAAACATGCAAGGAATGGGACAGAAAGATGAACAAAGATACTGCAGGTAAACATTAACACAGTACTATTCTGTACATACAAGAAAGTGGAGAAGTTATGTGTATATACAGGTATAAATACATAAACATTTTTATAAAGAGGCTCTGTAAACAATGCAAACAGTGCAAAGAAATAACAGTAACTGTACATAAAGCGGGTGATTACTTACAGAGTGTGCATGTACACATGTCTTTATTACAATATAGACAGCTAATTAAAAACAAGTGTTAACTGTAGATACATGATTTATAATTTGTAGGTAAGTAAGTAAGAAGTAAAAAAGTATGATATCGATACACACATTTTTTGTAATGGTCCCTTAAATGGGATTTTCAAATACTAAAAAATATGTAACAGTGGCAGGATATTATACAGTTTAACCATATATTTCATTGTCTAAAATGACATCAATACACTGAAATTGATCCCAGTGTCTCTTCCATCGGTGAATGAGTGCGTTATCGCTCCTGATGAGCAGGTCGTATGAATGTGTGCGTGAATGGGTGAATGCTGACTTGTGCTCTGAAGTGCTTTGAGTGGTTGCTAAGACTAGAAAAGGGATACATACAGTACTTTTACCATTTTTGTCTCTACCTGACACAAATGAACATTTTTGGTAATACTTCGGAAGAAACTTCAGGATGAGTTGCCATGTATTCATTTTTCATGTGAAGTTAAGATTATAAAAAATATAATGGTGGTAAAATAGATCCCTTATTATACATAAAAGGACTTTGTTGTACAAAAATGAAAAATTTGATGTAGGTCATGGATCAATTGGATGTAACAAGCATTAAGATGACACAATTAAATAGAATAACACCATCTTTTGCGTGTTTTTTCCAACTATGACGATTAAAAAATGTCATCTATAAAAAAGGCATATGATGATTTTGAACAGAAAGTGAAACAAATATGTCAAATTGAAGAAAATCTACATGAATAGATCTAAATTATTTGCAGCAACCAGAAATGTTTTGTGGACCACGAACCCGACTTTCTATCACCTCACGGTGAGCAGAAAATGACTAAATCTGAATGTGTGGGTGAATGTATCCTTTCAGTATTGAGTCATCATTGATGGTAATTAAAGTTTCGAGTCTAGGTCAGCAGGTCTGCATCAGCCACACACGTAGGAATCAGGTCGACAACAGTGTCACGACAACAGTAAACAGCAGCTTTGTGTGGTTTGAGGTAATTAGGTCAATGGTGGTTAGACGTGTAAACATACACCAACTCAAAGGTCATAATTAAGAAAGTGACACCCGTACGTACGGTGACTCATACCTCGTTGACATCAGGCAGCACTACTGACCTACAATTAGACTTTCGATACCACAATGCACAGCGGTACGTTTATTCGTTTACTGCAACAGATGACTGGGATACATCTATGATGTCTGAATAATTACTGAGGACACTCTTTCCATGTCATGAAATAAAGCTGATGATCAATTCTGTGATGAATAACAATCCAAACTCAACTCCGGTGAACCTTTTTGTGTTGAATCCATTGATTTTTGAAGCAAAATAGCTGAAACTGCCTCTGAAATTACCAAATGATATACTAACAATGGGTTACACTGCACTGCCTGCATGTAAAGCTCACCAACAAATAGCTTAATATGTACTTTACTTATGGTTTGTTTAAGAAATTAAGTACACTGACATTATTTATTAAACTTGAGAACTGCAGGTAAGAGTTTCTTTCTTTAAATGGGGCAACATGTTTGATTTAGTTCATATTTACTCTGTTTGCACCCGATTTCAACTGATTCTGTATAATGTAAAGCTGGAAAAACTGAGGTTCTCTCTTTTTGGGTTCTCTAAAGAACTTTGGTAAAATATGTTTATGTATATGTTTGAACTGCATTATTTTATTGTCTCTTATTCCTTTTGCATTTTTTAATTGTATTTATCTTTTAATGATTTCATTAATTTTCTTTGGGTTGTATAACTCCATATTTCCCTATTGTGTACCTTTTTTCTCTTTTTCTTTTACCTTCTCTGTTTTGTTTGTTGCCTGGAGCTGAGATTCTGACCCCCAAAAAAAGACAAGGTGAGCATTGTACTTCTCCTTTTTTGTATTTTTTGTGAACGTACAACTTTTGTACAACGTCCAATGTTGATGCTCACTAAATATATAATGAAAAAAAGGGAAACATGTTGGTGAACACTTCTCCCGACAATAATTACTCTGTACTTGCAGTACTTGTTTTCTCTTATGCAACACACCTCTGTGCTATACTTTTCCCTTTTCTTTCCTACATTTTGGTTGTTTTTCGTGGGGTCAGTTTACTCCCCTTGCCTTTTATTCTCAATGACATTTACTTGTTTTATTGTTATTATATTGTAGATTTTTAGATTCTTTCATGTCACTGTCTCACACATGCGTCATGTGTAACACAAGCTGTACATGACATACGTACAAATCGGTGACAAATTAACCAACATGAAGTGTTTTTTGTAAAGTGTTACGTGTCCTATCTTGAAATGGACACGTGGCATCTGTTTGTGCTGACCACTGTATGTAAAGAAAGCCGAAGATGATTGACAAATTAAAGTAAAAACCAACATTAAAGGGGCATTATGTAGTTTTGGAAAAGAAATAGCTGAAAAAGCTGTTCTCAGAGGAAAATAAGGTCCCCAGAACACTGTTTGAAGCTAGAAAGGTGGCAGGGTCCGCCACATATAAACAAAGTAAAACAGTATGAAATTGTGTTGTCCTTTAAGGGTTTGTTTATTCAGTCATGAATACAAAGAGTTTGCTTATTTAGTTTGTTTAGGCACAAAACAAAAAACAGTCAATGAAGATCTTTCTCTTCTGATTAAAATGTATTTCCCAAAACTACATAGTGCACCTTTAAGCGTGTTAGTGAGGTTGCACAAGCTGATCATCTATGACTGTAAAGGCCACGGCGTAAGAGTCGTGTAATTTTTACACTAAGACCACTGCATTTGTTGTATTTCTGCATATTATATTATATTATATTATATTATATTATATTATATTATACATATTATATATTTCTATATTTCTGTTCTAATTCATTCATGTTTTCCTTTTATTTTGCCACTCATCTGCCATTTGATTTGTTTGACTCTCCAAATGACTGTAATTAACAAAACAAAAAATGTAAACACTGGGTGTGTGTGTGTGTGTGTATCTTCTGTTGTGTGAGCCAGCAGGGGGAGCTCTTGCTCTAGCAAAGAGGGGCCAAGCTTTCCCATTAAAAGGGACAGGGCTGTGTTTATTCCCACTTCATTTTCTTTGGGGCTTCACTCGAAGAAACTCAGCAGGCCTAAGTTGTCATTAAAAGCGACCCCCCCCCCCCAAAAAAGCATAATGCTCGTAAATACGTAACACCCACCGGCTCTATTACGTATTATGTGTAGATGCTGGAAGCCGACCCCTGGGGGCTTTTCCGAAATTTAACCCCTGCGTGTACAGTATGTCTGCCAGTTTTCAGGCTACCTCCACCAAACACCCAGTGTAAAGCCTGCAGCAGTATACGTGCGCGCGCGCGTGTGTGTGCGTGTATGTGAGAGAGAAAGAAAGCAGGAAATGGGATGTAGTCATGAGCTAGCCGGTGGAGATCCATCTTTTTCCTGGGCTGCTTGAACGGATGCTAGCTGGACGAGCCGTGAACCACCACCACCGCACTGGTGTATTAAAAGTTAATCCATCTTTGTGTCCCCCCTCCCCTTTCCTCTGGAGAAGGCTGATGACTGCTGGAGTCACCACAGCTGCTGCTGCTGCTGCTGCTGGAGAAGATTTGCATGAGCTGGAGCACCAAAGGTTGGTAATCCGCATCCAGCCCGGCTCCACTCCAGTTCTCCATCTTTTCCTCGCCTCTCTAGCCATTATTTTATTTACCAAATGCCCATATCCCTCCGCAGGGTCAGAGAGTATTTTGAAGAAATTGTCAAACGGTTTGCGGGGTATTTTTCACCGTGTCTTCTCGTCGACGTTATCAAACATTGGCCTCACTCGCGAAATATCGCTTTCCCGACGAGCCACGCCGATTCGGAAAGATTTGCGCGCCGTAGTTGTGGTAGGGGGAGGTGGGTCTAGTTTTTGAGGAGCCTAGAGGGGCTGTGCTTCGGTGCCACTTATCATTAGATATGGCCACCGTTATAGAGTACACCGAAGCGTCATCTTCAACTTAATTTAGTGATATTTCACAGTGATTTCGCAGCTCGGCCACTGTGGCAGGCGGAATGTGATTTTTTGGCATGCTAGTGTTTGTTTTTACCTGTCTTCGGAGGCGGTTGTTGCTGCGTGGCAGGCTGGCTGCGAGAGTCTCCTAACTGGCCGCTTGGTCCCGCAGCTTGTCGATGCTGAAGAAAATAGAACCAGTTGCCAACCAAGCGGTCGGCACCCAACGTTTGCATTGCGCGTCGCTGTACATTCGCTGAGGATTCACATTTGAAGTTTCGTTGACGGAGTGGTGACTTTTGCATCCGCTTGGACTTCGGCTTTGATTTGTTTATACGTTAATGGTAAAAAATTGTTGGCCGTAGTCTTGGGTGGCTAACACCAACTAGCTATATAAGCCGAACTCGTGCGACGACAGCTGTCATTGGAGAAAGGAAAGTGATCCCCCCCCCCTTCAAATGCGTGAGCCAGTGAAGCGGTTTTCTGTTGGATTTACATCATCTGCCTTTCCATCAAATGGGCAAAGTTGGGAATAACATTGCAACGTTGGAATATAATGCTATGCGTTATGCATTTTTGAGAATTGTGGTGTTGCTTCATTGGAGAGAGGCTAGCTAGCTCAATTAGCTTGCTAGCTAGCTGGGTGATAAAAGTGCGACGTTTCATCCCCCAGTATTTTGGACATGAAGAGGATAATTCGCTATTCATAGGGCTGGAAGGTAAGCCACAGTGTCATGTTAAACTGTTTTTAATGCAAGCAAGATGTGTTTTGGCATTCACCTTGTGAAGTAAAGCTGAAGCCAACATTATCCACCTCCAGTCTGATGTTGGGGGTTTGTCGCCGCCTTGGCTTTCATGACTCAGACTATTCAACGGAACAGAACATTCAGTTGAACCGTTCATGGGTGCTACACAATCACAAATTGAGGGGTAACGTTATATTTTCACTGCTTACCACAGCGTAGACAATCAAATATCACACACTGCTAACGGTAGCTTTTAATGAAAAGCAGAAATAAAAGCTTACGTCATTGTATAAGGTATCATTTTCACTTTTTGTGTAGCATTGTAGTTCCCCAGAACAGTTCCGTTTCATTGAATAGACCGAGCCTTTGTGTGTGTTGGGCACGAATGCTCATCCCTGCCTTGTACCCTGTTGTAAAATGGCTAAGGGATAGCGTAGTTAAGTTTGCCATCAAGCCCGGACTATTATCTCTAACAGTAGCTGTGGGACAACAAAAGAATGAAGCATTAATGTTAATCCAAAGCTAGTACGACGAGTTGGCCAACTAACTGCAACCATAGGTAACCTGTTTGATATGTGAACCCCCTTTTCAAAGTTGTATCACCGATATCTCTCAAAGACGAATCTAATCTGCTGTTGCTAGTTAAAAATAAAAGATGGGCTCGTTTCTTTTTCAATTTCGTGGTCACATTCAGAGGACGTCAATGTTACTTTTGTTTGTGGACGCCAAAGAAAAAGGCGACAGAGTTCAACACAACAGGCTAGCTATCGTTAGCTGTATGCAACTGCTTTGTGCCCGAGCTTGAGTTAACAAAAGCTAACGTTAGCATGTCTCCAATTGTGCCTGTGGTGGTCGTGACTGCCATAGTAGTCACCGGATCCTAACCTCAGATGCCCCAACAATCAACCTTATTCTCGCTACTTTCAGTCGAGGCTTACCTGGTTGTAAATCTGGTTATAAAAAGGTCCTTATCCAACTAATTTAATGTTACATCACCGCTTACAGTGTTTAGGGGAACACTGTAAGCCCCTGTTTCTTGTCCCAAGGATTTAAGCTCAGATTCATAATTTCTAGGTAATTGTACTGACAGTCTAACCATTGTAATTACTGATATTTCTCGTGTTGTTTGGTGTTATTGGACCACCATCTGTCCACAAAGCCTGGAGGCTGGTGGAGGCCAATATAGATATAAGAGAACTAGAGATTTAACACAGATCGGCAGCAAAAGATGGTGTGACTTCCACAATATCCAACATCACAAACTGAGACCCTCCCCCCAGTTTACTGATACAGAATATCTCTGTATGCAATGTCCTTGGTGCTTAGGACAGCAACATGTGCTAAAAAACAAATTTATGCAAACGTGTCCCATCAATATCTGCACTATAATATTACGCATGTGCAAAAAAGCTATATAGCAAAGGAAACAGTCTCATTTGTCATATCAGGCCCACCGTGGTTTATAAACTGATTTACTGAAAATATAAACTAGCAAACTTGACTTCTCATGACTAATCCTAAAGATTAGTCATAATGTAGTCTGATGTAATTGCATGGTGGATCAGAAAAACAAGCTAGCAAGAGTCTTGTACAGATTTCTGCTTCCATCTTTCTGAAGAGGAATCATCAATTATTATGACTGGTGGGTGAAAAAACATGATACCGTTGCTGTCTGGAAATAGTTTGCTTTTGAAAATGGTGGTATAGATTTTTTTTTAAAAACCACAGGAACTATTTTTCCTTCTTTCCAGGTTGATTCTGGGAACGTCAAGGGGTTGTTGGTCAAATAATGATAGTGAAAGGGTTATTATAATTGATTACTTAAATCACCCTAGATGTTAACCTAGGTTTTAATCACAAAGTGAAGAATATATTTTTGATCTCAGTCAGCTGTATTGTCAAATATTCTTGTCCTTTATGACTTTATTTCAACATACATATATATATATTTTAAAAAACCCAGCTAGACTCTACTACGGGTTAATGCTATTTTCACATCTTTCAGACTGCATCACTGCCCGGTCACAAGACACAATTAACTTACATTTTTCATGCTATTGTTCAATCATGCATAAGGCCCCCAAATGGTTAAATTTGTCACCATCAAGATGTTTTAATGTGAATGTTTGGCTAAATCTCTTATCTTAACACATTCAGCAGGGTTTGAGAGAGAAAATAACTCACTGAAACACAACTGTTATATACAGTGCTATGGGCTAATCAAACAGTTAAATAATGTGTTAGCAAACGGTCACCTGCTTACTTGTCCAGCAGACAAAAAACAATAAAAGCATCCCATTAGATGTTACTTACTGTAAATCTAGTGTTCTTTTACCTCATTTACTTCTGTTTTTTTCCACCAGCCACTAAGTCAAAGATCTAGTTATTAGTGTGCTAGATGCTTTGTTTTCACCAACCACTTGTTAACTTTGTCCTTGAATACATCGGTTATGTAGCCGAAGCAGCACAACAGCAGAAGCTGCAGTCAGCCATCACTGTCTAAACTAGACGCATTCATCCACAGCACTGCTGTCAAATTAACATTTCGACAGTGCTTGCAGACCCAAAAACACAAAAAAAATTCAGTGAATCTTTTATTGATTCAAATTTTCTATCATGCAACAGTGGAGCCCTCAGTGATGAGCAAAACATTTGCTGCAGGTAACTCATGCAGCACAGAATAAGTCTTACTGCACTGGCTTGTTGAGAGAGGCCTGATGTTCACAAGACACACATGTGCTAGCCAGGCAAACTGCCTTTCAGAGCAGGTTGTGCAATAGATAAGCAAACTACATACTAAGGTTGTATAATTAAATAACTTCTAAATTAAGATCAAGTGCCAGTAGTCAAATTGCAGGAGCTGCTTTTTAAAAAATGTGTCACTATTTACCATATATAAATGAATTACTGTAGTGCTCAAAACCTTATTACGACATACTAGACATATATCAGACATTTTATTTTGTAACTGGCATTGGTGAGCTTTTGACAATGGAATTGCATAAAAACATCCATTAGAAGTGGCCAATGGTCAAAATTGGGTTTGGTCTTATGTTATATCTTTTACGTTATATCTTTAACGGACAACAATGTGAGAAGAACTGTTCACATCAGCTTCCAACTTGGATTTCTGAGTTGGACATATAGGGATGATGTCTCCCACTTAATGAGAAGAGCTATACACATGTCAACAAACTGCTGGCAGAATGGCTCCAAACGCAAAACCACTGCCAGTTGCATCAAAATATCCATACTAACACTAATTCAACCAATTCACCTAATTTTATAGGCGCTATACAGTTTGTTTATATCTTGTTTCACTTGGTAACAAACTGCTACAAATGCATTACCCAACAAAAGTAGGTAATTTAGACTACTTGTCTGACCTGACTCCAAGGTTAGCATTAGAGCAAACCCCCTTGAAATAATGCACGATCATTCCCGAGTCGAATAAGGGGTGTTCTTTCTGTACTTCCCATTCTGACGACATTGTGTGAATAGAAGATTAGTACTAAAAACTCCAAAAGGAAGGTGACCTTTTTTAAAGAGATGTTCCACTGTGTTAAAGAAAGCAAGCAAGAAAGTTTCCCCACCACCTATAGATTCAGTGGCTGAAAATGCATTGCATTGCATTGCAGACATTTTAGAAAGGGATGCGTCTTTTTTTTAAAGAACATACTCATTTGGTCAACAACACTTCATCAGAGATAAACTTGTGTAAGGAATAGAGCATACCAATTTCTCAATTTGCCTTATTCCAATAGTAGAATGAATCTAGCTGATTGGACCAGAGAATGGGAGAGGTGAAGAACTAATTTCTTTTAAAACTAGGTTACTAGCGAGTTGACAACATTTCAACCCAGTCAAACATCAAGTGCAACAACACAAGACATAGCAAGCCAGGCATTATTACTTACCAGTCAAACAGGAAGAAAACCAGATTGGTATGTGTCTAACAGCTTTTTATTCAGCGAAGCTCTCACCAACAACAAAAAGCCAGTCTGAGATTCACTCTTACCTCTTGCCTGGTCACTTTCTTTTTCTCTTCATCGCTTCCTCCATCAACGTTCTCATAAGTCTCTTCGCCTCAGCCATGTTGCCCATAGTTGCTGCTGAGCCCATTTCTGTTGCCCGCTAGCCTGGTTGTGGTGCCCATTCACGGGCTGCTCCCCGTCAGAATTCCCCGCCAGCAGTCGTTCCTCTGGGCCTGAAAACCCACTCATCTGGGCAGTCCAATACTTTTGTGCTAGCTTTCTAAACAACAACAATTCCCCAGTGCAGCACAGCTACCGAGAAGACTAGTTAAAGGCAGACCAACTGAAGAACATCAGAAGGAATACAAGAAAATGTATGCCTAAATATGATTCAGTTTCCTTTTATAATGTTGGTGGTGTGTACAGTTCACTTTTATGTCTCTGTTGAGCTGGAAGGTGGGGGGTATATATGCAATCGTCGGTTGTTGGGCTTTCGATGACTGTTTGGTAAAATTTTAGACGTTACATCCATCCTTAATAAACAGCTTATGGATATTTTAACCTGATTGTACAGCCATTCAAACTGGCTTCAAAGCTTATAAGGAATTGTCTTTTTCCTTTTTTCCTCCGCCTCTGTACAATAATTAGCTGAAGGTATAGAGCACAAGACAACCTTGAATTCTTCACTGAAGTTCAAACGTTTTCAATACAAGTATACTTGTGGGCTGTTTTTTTCCTCAGTTTGTGCAAGGGGTGGGCGATATGACGGTAATCGTTTTTCACAGTATATTACATTTTTATAGCCTGATATCAATGCAAAATGTGATGCAATCAATTTTTTAAAATCTTTTTTTGAGAAACTGTTTCCTTACAAAATAAGCAGATGGAAATATTCCATATACTCCAGTGAATCAGATACTTTTTTTCAGAGACTGAGACATTTCATCCGAATGACGCAAAATCCTGAAAATCCAGTATTGCCAAACAGCATCCCTGTTCACCGATTTTGCAACCTTTTTGACACCCGAGGGATAGATACTTAAGTAAAAATGTATAGAACAATCTTAGCAAATCCTCATCTGGAATATATTGTCGACTTAACCCTGGTGCCGGCAAACCTAAAGCAAATCTTTGCTGTTTGCCTTTGTTTCTCCAGTGCAGTCATGCCACCTCATCTCTCTTCACATTGTAAAATGCAACTAAAGGGCAGCATTCACCATATTTACCATTGAGCGGTTTGTAGTGGGTTTTCTTTCAGTGGGTGGGTTGCAGCAAATAGAAAACCTGGAGCGGCTGGCTGTGGAGTGATCCCAGAATGCTATGAGTAAGAAGTGGAAATTGCTGCCGTTCCACTTCGCTCACATTGGGCAGAAGCTGAGTTGATGAACATTTCTCTGCTCAGAGTTGGACACTTTTCAACTTTAGGTGCAAAGAGGTATGTGCAAGTAAAGCATGGATTATGGGGTGGTTATAGGTAATGCACCCTGGGCATAAAATCGCAACCAAGATGCTTCAGTCCCATTTACCATGGTGAGAGCTGGGTGTCTTTCTTTGCCAAGAGGATGTCCAGGGTGTTTTAGTTTGGTGACACTCCTTATGTAAGCACTCGGCTTATCTAAATTGTTTCAAAACATATGGACATTTCAGTGAACAAAGCTGCAAGCCATTTTCGTCGACCATCCAGGGTTTAAATTTGCCCATGATGACATGTCATCCTCTTTTTCCTATCCACTCTTTGACAATATCCATTCTGTAAACAATATGAACACAACAGAGGTTTCCCACTCAGAATTTAAAAAGTTAAAGAGTAAATTTTTGAATCTTACTTGGTAACGCCTATCATTATCTCATATTTCTTACCAATTTTTTTTTTCAGAATGTCATCAGAGGATAAGACTGTGGAACCCTCTGACCAGGGACCCTCACCGCCCTCCAGCAGTGTAGGGGCCACGTCCACAGGAAGTCCTGCCCACGCAGACAAGCGACCACGTGGCAGGCCGCGCAAGGATGCTGCTGCTGCCGCCGCCGCCATCCTGCCCCAGGCGCCACCCTCATCTACGTCTAAGAACAGGAAAAAGTAGGTTTTTACCTCTGACATTGAAAGTAATCTTTTTATATTTTAATTCCTAATTGAATTTTCAAGCAAGCAAGGTGCCATTGCTCTTTTTTCGCATATTGAGAGTTGTCTATCTGATGTAATAGTAGGCGGTGGTGAGTCTGACCCGTTGAGATTACCTATAGATGTATGGAGTCATGAAAACACTGCCCTTGTATTGACACTTTAAAGTTATATTCTTTTCAAAATCCATTGTTCTTCTGGGTACAATTAGGTTGAACCTCGAGCATAACCCAAAAAGAGATACTAGACAAACATCAGTTAAAATTGTATGTCATGACTCTTCAAATGAAGTTCCAGTCAGCGCATGAGGAATCGTGTATATTAAACATTGGATAAGCACATTGACTTGCTTGATGCTATGTTAAGGCCGTGACACACCAAACTGACATCAAAGAGTGACAAAGGTCGATGGTTGAGTCCCCTTACGTCTCGGCTAATACGCTGCACTTGAACACAAATACTACAGCTAACAGCCAACAAGCTTGTGTCTTCTGTGCCTGCTGAAAGGTAATACCTCTCTGCGATTATATAAACTGTTAGAAAGTGTAAGCAGTGTTTTGTTTTTTTGACCACTCTCGCTAATATGACCACATCTAATTTGAGAATGTGTCTGATAAAAAGCAAATGGCACTGGCGAAGAGGTGGAGGAGAGAAATACGGAGAAACCCACGCTAAATGGATAATATCATAGATACTACAGCAACAGGCTCAAGGGGCTTTCCCTTTCATTTTCGTTCCTCGTATCGTGCACTGCTCTGCTTACCTGAACAGCCTATCAGAGCGAGTTCTCTCACAGATGAACTGCCGCAGATTCTACATGCTCAGTTGGCCAAAAAGCCGCCGACAATGGCCGTCCAGTGCCAGCCGTGAGGAACACACTGCATGGACTAGAGCAAAGGACTCTCATGGACCGCACCGACAATGCCGATGGCTGACGCTCGGCCCGGTGTGTCAAGGCTATTACTAGTTAACTGGTACAACTAAACTTACCATGGCTTAAATGGACTGTGAAGATACTTAGGGACAGACATGGTTATGAAGCATTCCCAAAACTTTCAAAAATATCTAGGTGTTGCGATGGAAACGGTTTTTGCAGTCACTACAGGTGGCTGTCTTCATTTCTAAGAGCTAGTGTTACCGAGTCTATTATATGTGGCATATTTACTGTGTTCCTCATAAAATGCAGAATATTTGTTGACGCTTTGGGCATCACAGTTGGTTAAGCTGGATGCAGATTTGTATGATTGGTTGATTGAAAGTCCTCGTCATATAGGGGTTTTTAACAGTTACAAAGAAGCTCGATTTTGGGTTACGCCAGCACAGAAACATCCAGTGAGGAATTCTACGAGGTGCCTGGCCTCTTTGTGACTTCCGTAGCAACATATAATGCAGCTTAGAGCTGTTCTGTAATATAATGCCTGCAAGGTTCTTAACTCTCTCCTTAGTCTGTCCTCTCAATCAATCTTAATACCCTGCTCCCAATGGATCGTGTAATCTGCAAGCATCCAGACGATGTGTTAATGCTACACTAGAAGGATGACCTGGGACAGACTGGAATTACTTCATGTTGATTAACTGGTCAAAAAAAAAAAAACATCAGCAGCAGTGTGTTTTTATTCTTCATCTGCTATTCTTCGAGTTATTTAGGGCTCCGCCGAATAGTTCCAAGCTTAATTCATAATGTCAACATTCAATTTCTAAATCGGCATTTGTTTTTTTGCATCATAGTCGATTGAGTCTTATTTCCAGGTCATCAATTACCAACGCTGTCTCGGATCGAGCCACCAACTCAAAGCATCTGTATTTGATGACCAGAATTGCTTAAACTCCACCTTGAGCGGGCCGATCTAGCAGAAATCTAAATCACCAATTATAACATTTGTATCCACAATTAAAAAAAAATCTATTTTGTTCGAGGTTGTTCCAAAAAAATGTATTATGTATCTGCATTCGCTTGGCAGTCGCTACTCCAGTTAATCCAATGAATCACTTTATTCAAATTAGGGTTTTGTTAGAGGGTGTCTTTATTTTTGTAGGGTGATGACATTATAAAATGTAACAACAGGCATCCGAAGCTTCATTTAAAAAAATTCATTTGAAATTTCACATGTAGAAAAAGTATCTGTAGAATGGTCAGAATTAAGACTGTAGTTGCTTATGTAAAAACAGGCTTTTGTAAGGCTGCAGAGAGGCTAAAAAGGGTTATCAGAGTTATTTTGTTCAATATCTATGACAAATTTATATATCCCATCTTAGATTTCATTGAATTGGATTCCCTGCACCTCCAGAATCCTCTACAGTGAGTTCTCCCTCAGCTTTGTGGATGGATCTCTTTTCACCCATATCAATACACCCCCAGTTCTAATCTTGCTATTGGTCATAAAAGCAATAGGATAATGCATGGCTGGTCTGTCTGGTTTAAAACTACCCGTTTGTCGGATTAGAAACATAACTATACTATTACAGGATAAGTGACATACTATGTTCAATCACATACACGGATTGAGAGTGCAACTACTTAACAGAGCTGTGAATTATCCTCATAACAATCTCGTTTCAATTCCAACTGGCTTCCTCCCTCTGATGGAAATGAGCAGTGTGTATAAATATTAAAATCACCAGTGTTAAGTGTTAAATGCCAGTGTGCTTGTGACAAAGGAGGAAGTGACAGAAATCGCTCTTGTAAACCTGGTTGTTGGAATATACTAGATTTGCCCACACTCCATCTGCTAGTGAATCCATTCCTGAGTGGCACGATCCTTGTTGGGTTTTCCAGGCAGCACGCTGCTAGCTGGGACTACTTACCACAGCATTATTTTCACCTTTTCTTTTTTTTCTCTCTCTCTCTCTCTCCCTGTGGTGGGACTGTAGGGGGGTGGGGGGTGAGTTGTGCAGGGTATTGGGTTGAATGTTAGTCTTGAGCGTTTGTCTGTGAAACAACTAGCTGTCTCAGTGCTGAAATTTGATGCCTTAAGCGTAGTTATATATAATTACAGATGAATGTTGTGTAGCAGTCTATGTAAAGATGTCGCCACCTACTTTGTGTGTGTACACCAAATTGTTGTAAAAATGAAAATGTCACACGCAGCTCATTTCTGCTTCTGATTTGCCTTCTGGAATCAAAACCAACTGAAATGTCATTCGCTGTCGATGGTTAAAGTGCAGACAGCCTGGTGCTCGGTGTAGCATGCGGCCAAAAGATGTAAATGGTTTGTTGTGCTGCTAAAAACTCATTTATCTCAGTCCTGGTTTATAGCTGTGTATAACTTTGACCCCTTGTGTCATCCAGTGAAGTATCCTTAATGAAACTTATATAATTAGAGTCCTGTCTGATTTAACTTTTTAATTTACAAGCTCTTTGCCTATAGCCTTGACCTTTTTAAAATGAGAAATTGAAAGAGTTGATTTTGGATTATTTAAATGTTCAGTGTGTAGGATTTAGTGGCATTTAGCGATGAGGTTGTAGATTGCAACCAACTGAGTACCCCTTGCCTCACCCTCCTCTACACTGGTGGTTAAAAACGCAAGAACAAGAAAAAGGCCCTCTTTAAAGCCAATTTAGTTTGGGGCACTACAGAATCATGATGTTGCAAGATGGTGGACTCAGTGGAAGGTGACCTGCTCCCTTTGTAGATAGAAAGGATTCAGGCCTCAATCAGGTTAGAATCAGGCATTGCAGCGATTAGCCACAGGGTCGTGTGAAGGTGTAGGCTCATTTGTGTGACCCCCAATCCAGAAGGTGGTGGTAATTCACCTCAAATTTGTTTGTAGTTCGCCAACCGCCATTAAACAACAAAAGAGAAACTGTTGTGTTGCTCTGCTACTAGTGATTGTTTGTCCACATCAACAGATTACAAAACAATAGAGAAAAACCAGGATGCGAGGCATATCGTTACGGTGGTTTTAAAACTGGTACACCAAAAAATGTCCGTTGTGTTTCCATGCTACATTTGCACCCTCAGCTGACGTGTCCAATCTGCAGGTCAGTGTCAGTGCTACAGTGACTGCAGAGAATGACAGATGGAAAAAACCCCCACATATTTTCAATAAATAACCAGGATGCCCAATGCCAAATTGAGTGAAACATATCACTACACTTCCGTGATTGCCCCCCGCAATGTGACGTCTGATTGCGTTTCTCCAAAGTTGTCCTTTTCGCCACAGCCAGCTACATTTCTTTTGGCACCCACTGCGGTCCACACTGCTGCAGCGTAAACACACTAACCTTATTAAAATAAAAGGGAGGACTGGTGTTTTTCTTGCAATGCTTGATTCTGTCTGAATGAGGCCTCATTCTAAGGTACAAAAAACAATGGTTCTGACGTGTAGGTGATTTATACTCGAATTTTATATACACTACTATCCCTCATAATACTACAGTGGACCTTTTAACTGACGCTTGGCAAATTTATAAGTTGCATCAGAGAAGGCCTACATGGTATGAGGAAAATTGCCAATGTGCGATAACATTGTTTAATATTGTAAAGGTGTCATGACTTGCAATAAATAATGAAATATTTATGTGTCCACATTGACTCTTCCTCAGTTTTCGTGCAAACTATCCCTGCAGTTGCGACCAAATTGTCACTAATTAGGTCAAGTTTTATCTGATTGGCCAAATGATGTGAATGCTAGGCCCATGCAACCAGGGCTCCATCTGATAGGTCGAATGTTTGCATGCTGTGTGTGAATGTATAGTGTAGTCTTTTGCAATGTGACGTATGACACATGTTCCTTTCTCGAGGACAATAAAAAAATGATTTTACAGCACCACATCAACACAGATCTACAAATTGATTAGTTGTCATTTTTGATTATTCAGTTTGTCAGTACAGATGCTATACACTACAAAGTTGTACCAGTTGTTTTTCTTGGTTTATTTTTCTAATATAATATTGAGTCATGCAATGAAAACTGGTCCTTTTTCAGAGATTATAATGCAGACAAGATGCTTGGGAGTTGCAGTGGTCATTATTTGTAACTTTAGTTACAATTAGTGATTCATGATTTGCTTTTTTTCAGCCAATACAATAACCGATAATCACCTGACTCTCATTGCCGATACCAATAAAATAAACGATAATAGAAACCAACATTTGAATGCTTTTTTTTATGCACACCTGGGTGCAAAAAAGGCTAAGATGTAGTGAGCAAAGATGGTTTGCTTGATATTCCATAGCTGTGATAAGATTTTATGGTTAAACTTTTCCCCTGGTGTTGTGTGTGGCTCTTGTCTACATTGCGTGGCTCTACACAGGTTCAGCAGTTTGACGTTATGAGTGCAACATCAGCGTGTGTGTTGTTCTTCTTTTGTGTTTATTGGCTGTTCACAAAACAACTCTAAAGGTGCATACCACCACCTACTGTGTGTAGATGCACTTGTTAAGTCAACAAAAGCAGTTTGGCTTTGTGCAATCGGTTAGCTGTATTGGCAATAATTTCTTTATCTGCCGCTAAACCAATAATAAATGATAAATAAATGTTCCGTTATTGGGCCGATAATTTATCTGTCTGATGTATATCGTACAATGACCCCTAAAAGGAATGAAAAGGAAGTGAAAACCTTGAAACTGGTATACTGCTTTCTAGCTGTTTCTAGCTTCTTGACAGTTGTTCAAGTTCAGATTCTGCACAAATCTGCAAGACAGCCCATCTTTGGTTGTTAATTACTGTTTGCACCTTCACAATAACATGGAAAGAGCTCTCTGTTAGTTTGTTTCCACCTTATTAAGATATTTATGTCTGACTCAAGCTTACAGGTAATTATGTTTTAGCCAAGGTTTGCTGGAGGCTTCTTCTGTCATTCTTGGTTTTCAGGGTTGTTCCTTATCTTGACATGGAAGTCATTTAGAGGGAGGGGTTGATTTGGCATCCAGCCATTTGTGATTTTTCTCTCCAGTGGCACCGAAAATTACCCCACCCCCCTCCATCCCTGCATCTCCTCCCTCACTTCCAACCCTCTGTATCCTCCTGAGTACCCCTGAGACGTGCTGCTCTCATTTGGCCTGTGTTTGCTCTCCCCACTTAGCAAGCTAACAATTGATGATGCTATTTAATTTGTATCCATGACAATTATCCCCTCCACATGTCGCCTCCAAGATTAGTTTAACAGAGCTCCCATTGGAGGATGCTGACACTGACGGATCTCTCCATACTGTATGTGAAAGAGGTGTGTGTGTGTGTGCGTGTGTGTGTGCGCGCGTGTGTGTATGTGCATCTGTATGAGTTGGCACACAGGCATATGGTAGTCTGATATGCTGACAGTGCACATTCAGTGAGATATTGGAAGGGTTTCACTCTCTTTGTAATGGCAACATTTTTTTCTTGTTTTAAAAATGCGATGACTCCTTTAAAGAGAGGACAGGGGGAGTGGAGAAAAGGCTAAGATTGCGTTTAACATGGGACCCCAGAGAGAAAATCTTGGAAAGGAGCAGTAATGAGATATATTTGGGTCACTCAACAGGAGGTAGACACATGAGGAGGGATATCCCGATCAAGTTTTTTTTTTTTTGCCTTGGATCTCAATCCAAGTCCTTTTTTAGTAATGCATTTTTGCTAATACACAGTCCTGATCCAATATTTGTGTGTACCTGCAGTGTATATATTGTTTCAGCATTGACATCACAACATGCACATGCGCAGTAGTCACATTGCAGGATGTGCAGTATCAAGTAAGGCAAATTAACTAAAATGTGTCGTACTAAAGCTTTTTTTGCTGCTTGATATAAATGCAAAAACGTCCGTCTAATATTAAGTAATTTCATCCAATTTTAAGGGTGTTTGGATGTATGGGAGTTTGTTACTTGTAAGTGATAATGCAGGCTCTGCATGCACAGCAAGCCAACAATCACCAATTATTCTTCATCGGGACATTAAATAAAGCAGGGCCTTCCCTAGTGGTTAGATAAAATGCACTCCCCACAAATGGAACTATCCAAGTTATCAGGTGAAAATTCCTGGGTTTTTTTCACATCACAATATATATTGCAGATAAATATCGCAATGTCAGTTGTTGTCAATATCATGCACCGCTAACCTGCATGGTGCAAATAAATTTAGTACTGTATATATTACACCTGTTACATCTGAATAGCTTTACAGTAAATTATGTAACTTGGTTTAAAGCTTTCTTAGATGGCTTTTATATAATAAGCTTTGGGTCTTATAGGGTGGAGGGTCAGTGTGTCACTGTAGTGGCAGGACATTTTGCACAGGATTTGAGAAGCCTCTGTTGGTCACCTGCATACTTAAGTTTGAGTGCATTGTTCTATTAATTCTATTGTTTCCCATTCATTTATTTGTGGTGGTCCACCACAATATCAACTCTGATCGCCACATAGTGAGTTTAAGTCTTTAAGATGGGTAAAATCTTATTTTATAGAGCTGCGTAACGCATTGATTTAGGCCCTCTTCACCCGCTCTCGCCCTCACACAAACACATTGACAATGAACCTTCTGTGAATAGCTCCTCCTCCTCTGTTCACACTCTGAATCAAAACATGATGCGGTCAAGTGAGTCATCATTTGTGAAGACCTGGTCAAGCCAGCCACTGCTTGGATTTAATCTAGATGGGGACGTGTTTTAAAACCTAAAAAACAAGTGAAAAAAAAACAAACATAAAATGGCTTTATACAGCTCCTCTGTCATAATCCAAGTCTCTGGGAGCGTTAAGTACCCATATTGATGTCGGAAGACATTATGTACGCCCTTGATGAACGGTTAAGCTTGTACACCTAGCGCTTCTAGCTTAGCAGCTACAGTGAATATTTCGGCTTAGATGTAAATAACGTCTTCTTGAATCAATTTGGGATTGCTGGGTTTCCAGAGACTTAGATTGCATTGAACAGGAGATATGAAGATATGTTGTGGAATACGACACTTCGCCCGACATTCAGTTGGCACACATTGCGTGAACTATTCCTTTATAGCCTCATGATAATTAATGTTCAGTAAGCAGAATCGATTTGCCTTTTTGGGGGTGTGATTGTAGTTACAGTAGTATGCATAATTTTTTGTTTTGTAATTTGAATAATAACAAAAAAATACTGAAGTCTCCGTGTATTCAAAAACACAGAGAAGTTGGTTTTGTACACAGCCTTAATGAACAATGTCTGTTTTATTGGAATGGGATGTGTTGTACATTGCAATCGCTAGTAAACAACATGGAAGCCTTTATTTCAAGATGCCAAACATGATTCATGCATATTCATGAAAATACAATTGTTTTGTGTGTTAAATTGCAGAACTAGTATCATATATTAAGTAATGTCTGTATTCTGATTTGAAATTAAACTAGAGCATGTTCACTTGGACTTCATCCCTCAGGGAACTGTAAATGATGAAGGCATTTACTCCATGTAGAACACACACAATGAGTTATGGTATGAGACATAGTAAATGTTGATTTGTTGTAACACTGTCACCCTACGTAGGTATTAAATTGCGGATGATGTTCTATTAATACCATTAGTGCCTCGTTATTTAATTTATCAACCTGAATGTGTAGAGTTATCCAGATTGGCCTTCCTCCATCCTTTAAACTCCACATAACTACCAGTCTTTATTGTACACCCCCCACTACCAGCCTTCCGCCTTGCCCAGCGGCTTGAGTGCCTCCATTAAAAATCAGTGACAGCTGTGACTATATTTAACTAATTCATGACCGCACCGCCACCCCCCTCCTGAGGCAAACCCAGGCACTATTTCTTGTCTTATTCTTTTTCTCACTGCCTCAATTTTTTTGTTTGTGTCTCTTCCTCACCCTAGGGGTCGCACCAGAGGGAGGGTTGTTCTGGATGAGGAGGACAGCATGGATGGGACTGAGATAACAGAGTCCATAGGCCCTCAGGACACAGGTGAGATATTGCAATCCCCCTTTTTTGATCCATTATGTACACGTTGGTTATACTGGGACTGATACAAGACTTGAACTCGCTCATCCAGGCAGCCTCATGCAGGGAGCGCTTCAAAAGGGTATTTCTGCAAAGGTAGAGGAGTCTCCCTCTCCTGGAGAAGGATGGATGAGAGCTTTTTCTTGGCACCCCATGCTTCTACTTCAGGGCTATAATTGAAAGGGTTTAGCTTGAGCTGTGAAGCTGCAGTGGGTGTGTATTTTTTTTTTCTCCCCTTACTGCTTCCATCTTTCCTCCTGCTCCGAGATTGGCATTGAGGTGCAGTGGGAAAGAGCCCAAGGCTAATGCCCTCTAAAAGCTTTTTAAAATCCCATCAGTCTCTCCAGACCCATTTATGTGCTTTTTTATGTGTGTACATCACATCACGTGACCATGCCTCCCATTCTCCTACATCTCAGCACTGCCCTGTTGCTGTGCTGTAGATATTAGGGAATAAAATTCTGCCAGTGGCTAGCTTTACTTGTATTAGCTGGGGTTTACTTTGCATAAACAAAAGATGAATATCATCAGTTTCAGAGCATTCCAACAATATAATTTTATTTATTTTTATTTTTTTCATGCTTCGATAAAAACAGAGCAAGCACTTGAGTTTTGCCTTTTCCGTCTTCTCCCATGTCCACCAAAATCATAGCGATTCCCTCAGTGGCCCTCTCTGCCTCGAGGCATTTGTCAATTTGAAATATACATATTCTGTTCAGTCCTGTCTCTAAAGACATGTGCATACACCAAGCAGACTTATCTGTGGTTTGAAAAGGTCAAGACCTGATCCCCTGTGTTGACCTTGTGTATAACCCTTGATTTGTGTCCTGTGTACAGTTCAGCTAAAATGTTTTATACAAACCACTTCTGAAAACATTTTGAATGTGTTTGAAACAAAAAAAATACCCAAACACTTAATAATACTCTACACATAGTAACCCATAAAGGCTTATCAGAATGACCAGGTTATTGTAAAATATTTAATTATAGAACAAACAAAGGTGATACAGAATTTCCGACACGTCATTCATAACCATAAGAAGTTCTTCCACAGGTGCGTTCAGTTATTAGGAGGTAATGAGCTTGAATATGTCCTTGTGTAATTCCATCAGATGACGCTGATTCATTGCAGTATTAGCCTAATTACGTCTCAGTGAAATGTAAATAAAATTTTGCATGGCCCAAAGTCTCAGTGAGAGGTACGTTTGGGAGTTGTTTTGTATGATTAACACAGTGAATTGAGCCTCTTTTTTTTGTAATTTAGATCGAAAGTACACATGATGGTAACAAAATTGGGTGTAGTCGTATTTCAGGCAAAATAATTCCCATGAATATTAAACCCCACTTCTTGAGATATTTTGGCTTGCCATGATTCTTAGTGTTTTCCCTGCCTCCATTGTTATTGCTATTCTGTACAAGAGCTTGACGGTCCCAGTGGGTTTACAGTAATCAGTGCTTGAGCATATGGTACCCATATTTTACCATCCATCTCACTAATAAAGGCTGTGTTTCTGACCTGGAGGAAACTGACTAGAATGCAATCACCCTGCCCTATGACAGCTTGTATCTTTCAGAGGCTGCATGCTGATTTTACAGACATAATTGGGAATGACTTGAATAGCAGATAATAGCATAGAGGCCAACCCTAAACATGCTCACAAATGCTTTATGGGGATTTAATGCTTCGTCATTTCCTACTTAAATCACTTAACGTTTTATTTTTTTGTTACCATCAGAAACGCCAATCCAGCCAGTGGAAACTGTGGAAGTGGTGGCCACAGAGGTGCCAGAGGAGGACAAGCCCTCTTCCCCTCTGGCCCAGAGCCCTCCAGCTGAGAGTTCAGCAGGACCATCTGTCCCAGCGAGTAGAGAAGTCAAAAGCAGGTTAGAAACACTAAACTTCCACTGAACCATTTGAGAAATAAAGATCCTTGTGACCTTTTCAAAGTTTTTTTATGATTGTGTACATATGTATGTTTAAGCCTTAGAATACAATTGTGCATTTGTGTTCAGCAATATGACATGATGTTTTCTTTGCTATGTACATATGCATGTATGAACTGAAATGGAGTCATCACTTGGTAGAGAGGCAGCACTCTCCTCCCAGGTGCCACTCTGTTAAAGGTTGTAATCAATCTCCTGGCCTGTCTCGGCTATCGATGTTAAAGATGGAGGGCAGACCAGCAGCATCTCCTGGGATCTTATTAACGAGGCCAACTCATCCCTTACAAATGTGATGAATATTAACCACCCATGTTGTTTCTCAACTTTCCAGCTTTTGGCTACTATTCTCCTTTTGTCTTTTTATCACTCTTCTCACACACGTTTTTCTCACATGAAATCTGCAACACTTCCATGTCCAGTTACTGTTGTAAGGTGATGGTTTTGGTTTTCAACTTCTTGCAGAAGCAAAATCATGCACAATTAACCAACCTGAATGTGTAGAGGTAGCCGATGTAGTTAAAATGCCATTAAAATCAAAGCTGTATACAGGGCTCCAGACTATCTTTTTACTGCTTTCACTGGTGTGCCTAACTTTTTCATTTAGGTGTACCAGCACATTATTTAGGCACACCCAATAATACCTTTCAGTACCTAACAGGATAAAAACTTGAGGGTTTTCAGCCCAAACAAACAGCAGTAAGTGAAATCATAATTTATTAAACACAATAAGTAGCCAGTGAACATAGCTGGTGCATTTAGGTGCAACCAATAATACCTTTCAATTTAATTCTTAACACATCATGTAAGAGTGCAAACAGGAAAAGGTGCAAATACATTATCGTTTCTTCCTTCGTTTAAATCACAGCACATGCAACAAGAAATCGTGATAACCTCGATTGTTTAAAAAAAGAAACTGCTAGTTTTATTTTGCGATTAAATGAAAAATAAAAATGTTATGTTGTGATTAAAAAAAAATCTAAGGAATTTGAAAGTATTTACGCACTAATACGGTCAAGACAGGTTAAAGTGCATGTGAGACAAGAGTCTGACCATCTACTCGTATATCATGTGGATTTCACAAATAGTTCATTTTGTGTGTGTGTGTGTGTGTGTACCTGCCTCACAAATGCAGCCATTATGTGTTTATATGCATGGTGCTGCCCAGACAGTTGTATTCCCAGAAGAAGGAGGCCTTAATTCATGGTGACATGCGTGGCACTGTATTAAGTCACAGTAGGTATATATAATTTAACACCCCCTTCCACCCATTTTCTTTGTTTCAGCGAGCATCTCTGTGCCTTCTGTTACTGCGGTGGCCGTAGCCTGCTGGGTCAGGGGGAACTGCGAGTGTTCAGCACCACGCCTCAGTTTGAAGCACTCTTCAGCCACAAGGGTGGAGGAGGCTCAACAAGCGATAGCAGTGATGGTGATAAAACCACTCAGCCAAAAATGGCCGGAGAGACCACCTCAGGACAGAGGGAAAAGACGAAGTAAGTAGGCCTGGCTGACAATGTTGTTACAAGTGGTTTGGCACTCAGTCAAGTCATCTGTGATGAGTCCCTGTTGTGAGTTTGTCCCTGTAGAAACTGGACAGGAAATAACTGGTGTAGAAATCTTCATTATGACCCAAATATTTACTATTTTGCTATTTATAAAATGGATGGTTTTATTTTTGGTGAAATGACCTTTTACCCTTTCCCTGGAAAGCAGAATTGATACTCATGTGCATAGCAGTGTGTGGCCAAAATCCAATATTTACCTACACACACAGACCTCACAGACCTCACATGGTAACAGGCCTCTCTCTGTTAGCAGGTTGTCTACATTTGAAGGCTAGATTATCACTTTGCCTTAGCAGTTGGTGTCCCCATGCCCAGGGATGCCACATAAGGTGAAGGGTGCACATGAGCCATTCCTGTGTCTTTGTGCATGAGCACTCGCATATTTCCACACTGTGCCAACAAAGGACCCTCCTCGGACTCTTTTGGACAGCTGCCTAATTTGTTTTGGTCCTTTGGAATCAGTTGGGTGTCTCTCCGGGCTCCCAGTGATGTAATGGGCAGTGAGAAGCAGTATGCGTCTGGCAGCATGCCAAGCCAACCAGTAGCTGTTGTGTTGTTGCCGTGTGATTGGTCATTGGGGCCAGTCCTTGGCTGTGCCACACAGAGGCACAGGAGGGAGCACAGGGCAGGAGGAGAAATTGTATATTGATTTGTCAGAGAAGCAGAGGTGGTGGACAGAGGGGGAAACTGTGAGAGAAGATCATTATATAATTGGTGATGAAACTTTGGCTGTGAACAATAAGCTGTCAAGGCTGTTTGTCACGAGTGTGCCATCATGCTTCCAGAAACCAGTCTCTTGGTTTTGGCCGTTGGTTTGTTTACTGGAACTTGGGGTCCTTTTTAAATGCTAATGCTCCCTCTCCACATTTTCCGCATGCAATGCAGCTCACTAGTCGAAGCCAGGGACTCAGGGAAACGCATCCTTTTCAACAGACTTTATGAGACTGAACAGCCAGCCTCTTGTGCACACACCAAACAAGATGGCCCTCTTCCTTCTTCTCCTCCTCCTCCTCCTCTCCCTCCTCCCCCACAGCTTTTTATTTGCTCTCTAACATTTTCCCCCAGCTCATTCTCTCTGTCTTCATCTCTCTGCTTTTGTAAAAACTGCACATCGTCCTCTACCTTTATGTCTTTGCTCTCGATTCATTCCTTAATTGATTCAGACTGTCCTTCTCCTGCGTTGCATATCTGTCAGCTGTCCTCCTCTTAAAAAACAAAACCAAAAAAAAACCTGCGCTGACCCGCTTTCTCTGAAAACCTCTTCCTTTGTTCCAGTGGGTCTGAAAACTGCGAGGAAGAACCAGACCCAGCCAGTCGATTTTGGGATGAGCTTTCTCATGTCGGCCTTCCACAAGATCTCAACGTCCAGTCTCTCTTTGAGTCAGGTAAGATCACTAAAAGAAACATTTTCACTGCTTTTTAAAAGACATGAATGGGTGAGAGTACTCATGAATGCATATGTTGATGCAGAATCTGCACCAGATGTTTATGTGATTCTAATCATCACGTCCTTTTTATGTCTTGAAATTTCAGGGCAATGCTGGGCACATCAGAGTTGTGCCTTGTGGTCCGAAGGTGTTTGTGAGGGCGAGGGACAATCTCTGCTTAATGTGGACAGAGCCATTGACTCAGGGAGCACAAAGGTGAGTCAGGGGAGAACATCCATGGACTAATAGGTGTTAACACCATCTTAATGTGTTGGGGCAGCAGGGGAGGGACTGCTTCAGTGAGGCACGGCAAAGCTGATGGATCAGACTGGCTGGTAAAGGTCGGGCCGGCAGCGCGGATCTCTCAGCTGTGAAATGGAAAAGGTCACGCCACTCAACGGGCTGAGCTCTCATGGCAGCTTAGCTGCCAGTGTTAGCAGTGGCATGGCTCTCTGATTGCGTTAGCAACCCATTGCTCGTGCAGCCCATCAGCGAGTCTTCCACTTGATCTCCAGAGTGGCTATTAGTGCACACTCATAGAACTGAGACAAATAGGGAATGGGTGAGGCTCTGTCATGAATTTGATCACCAGGGGGCTAAAACAGGGGTTTAAACAGGGGTCTTGATCCTAATCTGAGATACCCGATGATTTCCAAAGAGACATTACAGGCTAAAGTACTGTCTTAACATAAGCTGTCAGTCATAAGAAATGCCATGGACCTGTTTAAGAGGTTGTTGTTTCCTTGGCTGTTCACAGAATGTATTAATTTTAGTTGCGGATAAAGACATTTTAGTCATATTTAACGGTCTCTCGCTCTCTCTCTTTTTCTCTCTCTTTCTGCAGCACTGTGCATACTGTAAGCGCCTTGGAGCATCCATTAAGTGCTGTGCTGAAGGATGTGCTCAACTCTACCATTACCCCTGTGCGGGGGCAGCTGGGACCTTTCAGGATATCAGGACTCTCTCGCTCCTCTGCCCAGAACACTCTGCATTGGCCATTCACAAATGTAAGTTGAGTAGAATTGGATACATTGTATGTAAAAAGCTAAAATAAATTGATTTGCGTGAGGGAATATTTGACATTTTATCTGTTAGTCTCCCTTGACTTAACTGACTCTTTCTTTAATTTTCCTGCCCATAGTTGTAGACGAAGTAAATTGCGCGCTATGTGATAGCCCGGGGGACCTACTGGACCAGCTCTTCTGCACCAGTTGCGGTCAGCATTACCATGGGATATGCCTGGACATGGCCGTGACCCCTCTGAGGAGGGCAGGTTGGCAGTGCCCTGAGTGCAAAATCTGCCTGACATGCAAGTGAGTGACCTTCCCACCCGCCTAAATAACGAATCTCAGCCTGAATATTTTTTTTCATCTCTTGCTTTTTCTTCACTTTTCTTCTTACTGTTTTTCTGTATAGCTATCAGGCATGGTGCTAACTGCTGGTTTGTTTACCTCTGTGGTTTGCGAGGAGCTAACTGGATGTTGTACCCTAAAGCTCAGTCTTGTAACTTCTGACCTTATTTAAACATCGCAGGAGCTCTGCTAGCAACCGAGCCTGTTTGCCTTAGGTGAACAATGTCCATTGAGCTTTCTGTTCTGTATTTACATAGAAACCCTAGCACCATGTTATTACTGCATAGCATGGTGTTTTTTCAAGATGAGACGGGTTCATGATATATTGTCACTATAATGGATGGCATGAGAGTTGAGACCTGCTTCCTATGACTTATTTTGGTTTCACCATTTTTTTTTTATTTATTTTTTTTTATTTTATTGGGGAGGTTATACCAATCTAAAATCTTACCTGTGTTTAAAGAAGTAAAACTAATTTAAATACATCCATATTTGCCCAGGAAAAAGCCTTTTGTTTGTTTTTTCCCCAACCAATTCTTCTGCATTACTCATTGTCAACCTTACAATTAGAGATGTAGCACCCCCACACACTGAGACACACAGCTATACGCCCCAAGCTACTGTATATCAGCTGAGCTAATATTTGACCATACTAACATTTCTATGTTGTTGTTAGTATTACCTTGGGTGCAGTTGTCCTTCTTGGTCATATGTGTATGTAAAGGAAGAATAGTGTACATAGTTTATTTTTCTGTTATTCTATTCTATTTTATCTTGTTTTGTCTTGTTTAATTTTTCAGCGATCATTGAATCACTATTTTCCCCTTTGCTCATGACTCTTGAGCTGCTGTAAAAAGGGAATTTTTATCATTAGGGATCAATAATGTCTTATCTTACCTTATAAAAATATTACACTGCTGGCCATATAACATTAGAAAAGATAGTTTACAGGTATCAAATTACTGACAGAAATAAATAAATACATAAATCCTTAATATCTAAAGGTATAACAAGTTCACCCTAAGGTTTTCTACAGGTAATTGTTCGTGGTATTGGATGCAACATAGCAGGACGACTTGTTGCATGTCCTGGCCTACACATTATTGCGGTGCTCATCTTCTGTATGTACTTATCAACAATAGGTTTTCAGTGTGTTCATCCAGTCTTCCACCTGGTCTGGCAAAAATAAGGTTTTCATTGTGAATGACTATTGTTTTTTAGATGGTTTAGAAGTAAAATATTAAAATGTTGGCAAGGCGTACACTAAAACAACAACAAATAATTCTCGCTATTTTTGAAAAATCAGAACAGAGAGTACATATTAGTCACGGCAGAAAAAGGCTGCTTCTCTCTTCTGATTCATGCATGCCTTCATTCATCAACACGGTAACAAACAGAGCTGATACTTGGTGTAAAACTAAGATCCAGTATAGTAGAAACTACAGATCAGTTCAAACAAGAGATGAAAACAATCTCAAAGAATACACCTGCTTTGGAAAATCAAAGAGAAGAAAGTGAAACTGAGAAGTAAAGCATTGTGTAAAAACAGATTTTGTTCAGGAAACCTCCTAAAGATGACAGTTCCAAAAGGAGAAACCCACGACTATTATCATCCATGTAACTACTGTACCAAATAAAAAATCCTGTGTAGCTTTTTGCAGTTTATGTTTTCAAGTCTTATGCTGACCCATTTTGCACAACCCTCTGTCTCTCTTTGTAGAAACCCAGGAGAGGACACTAAAATGCTGGTGTGTGACATGTGTGACAAAGGCTACCATACCTTCTGTTTGCAACCTGCTATGGAATCTCTTCCCACCAACGGATGGAGATGTAAGGTAGGAAAGACTTCCTATAATGCTGGACGGCTTATTTCTACGACGATATGAAAACAGGTTATCGTTTTTCCATACTGGCTGGTATGGGGGAAAAAAATCCTGAAGCTGTGTTTCGATTGAAGTTCCAAACTGTTGAATGTGATGCCCAGATTGTTTCCACCAGGTGTAACCTTTAAGCAAAATCGCAAATTCTCACTCTGTGTGGATTGTAATATTCAGTGGAAACATTCAAGGTATGAGTCTTTGCTCAGGCACAGAGTAAAATGTCTACCACCCACCAGAATATGACTTTGGTGGTTTGTATGTGAGCTTCTCAGGGTTAACAAATGACTCACACCGGCTGATCTTTTAAAAGGCTTCAGTTCAGTCTCACTGCCTTAAGATAAAGCAGTATGCGAGTGTGTGTACATGTGTGTGCAAGTTAATCACACGCAATCCCTCACTGCGGCCCCGCCCTCCATCCTCCAGCCGTGTAAATGGTGTGCTCCTCTCTCAGGCAGCTGGTTAACACACCATGCAATTCGCTGCAGCGGTTAGCGAAGGCCATGACAATAGAGCCAGCAGGTGATGAAAGGTCTTCACACTTGGCTTCTCTATCTGACTCAGCACAGGAGGAACACACAACCCACACGCATCTTTGCCACTTGCCTCTCGCCATCAACCCATACCCCACTCACATGGTAGTTTTGTTCTGAGTGCAATTGTCTTGCTGACATAGAGATCAATGAAAAATGATTCATTGTTCCAGTTTCAGTGCTCTGTCATATTGTCTGTCATGGAAGAGCACCGAGCTCACTCAAGCTGAGCAGCCAGCTGGTCTATTAAACTCCCAATCACTTTATTGCAGAGAGATAGTTAGTCGTGGTACAGTTCTCATAAACAAATTTCATGATGATTTCTTGTGGAAAATAAGACAACTGGAAACAGCTATCACTCTGTCGAATCTCCCCTTTAAAAAAATGTCATTTTAACACTAGTTACTGACATTGACTCATAAACTCCCCCCCCGGACCTTAAGGACATTTTTTGCAGCACATTAAAAAAAGTATAATCTTGTGCAGCATCACAACTTCTTTTTTATTTAATTATTTTTGAAAGCTTGATAAGTTAACACAAAATTGGTTGAGCAATGTTTCATATTTGATAGTCTTATGATTTGAGTACATGACTGAAATGTCAAAATTTCGTCAGCGTCTCTTTGTTTCTCCACATGAGCAAAATACTGAATCAACAGCAGAATTAAATGAATGCTGCTGAAATACAAGTCAAATGCCTGCTTTTAACCCAAAGCAGCTCTTGCTGTTGCGTGCTGTCAGTATGGATATCTCATCAAAAATGCTGGCTGCCATTTATTTGCTTTGTGGCTCTGTAGCTCACAACTCTGCAGCAACAAAACTGTTCCAAAGACTTTTGAAAAGCAGTGGGACTATTGTTTTCGGGGTATGCAAGCTGACAAAAAAATAGCAAAGTGCTTTATATAGCTGATACAGATCCTTTTTTAAAATGATTCCAAAACGTTTAGGACAAAGCAGGAAAACAAAAAGTTCTTAGCTGTGCTCCATGCTTTGAATTCAGACGCCTGCCATTCGTAACCCTACTCAGCAGTACGTTGCACGCAGTCAAGCAGCTATGCAGCCAGAACCTGATTAATTTGATCTTCATGTTTCATTCCTTTTGACCCCAAAATAAAGTTTAAAGGATAAGTACCGTTTTTTACAACCTGGACCTTATTTCTGGCAAAACATATGGTCATTTACTCACCCAGATAACTTTGGTGTCATTCGGCGTCGTTCGGACGAAATTAGATCCAGTGTAGCGGCGATATATCCATATAATGGGAGAGACGGGGCAGCGACACACAGCCTCTATATAACACATTATCTGCCACGAAACTAGTTAATTTCATCAATATTTTGTTATGAAATGCTAGCGCTATTAGCCTCTGAGTCCGGGCTCGTCCGTTATCAACATCCGGGGTCAAACTAGCAGCAGCAGCTACAGGTAAACAAGCCCATATGAACAAGCCGCGCTGTCGCGGGTGCGCGCGCAGCTCAGAGACGACATCTTCCAGGTCAGAGGTAGTAGATCAGCCTACAGACCCCGGATGTTGACAATAGACGAGCCCGGACTCAGAGGCTAATAGCACTAGCATTTCACAACAAAATATTGATGAAATGAACTAGTTTCGTGGCAGATAATGCGTTATATAGAGGCTGTGTGTCGCTGCCCCGTCTCTCCCATTATATGGATATATCGCCGCTACACTGGATCTAATTTCGTCCGAACGATGCCGAATGACACCAAAGTTATCTGGGTGAGTAAATGACCATATGTTTTGCCAGAAATAAGGTCCAGGTTGTAAAAAACGGTACTTATCCTTTAAATTGTCTTTAACAATATACAATAATCGAATGTCTTGCACTGTTATGTGTAACTATAATAAAATTTATGAAAGACTGGTTGGTTTAAATGGTCCTTTTGATTTGAAAAGAACCTGGTAAGTTAATTTCATCAAGGCCTAAAAATATTGCATTTATTTTTTGGTAAAAATTACCCAGCTCCCCCTCATGAATCTGCTGGAAAAGAGTCATGTTCTTTAAAAATAGGCATGTTCGCTGTGTGCCTGGGAAGGTTTCATGCTCATTTCCCATTCCATGACTTAACGTGCCAATTCTGTAAAGCAGAAACACAGTTTTCATACTGCATTGGGTCTGAATGGTTTTCAGTTTGGTCATGTTCATAAGAAGATTTCCTTTGCTCCGCAGAACTGCAGAGTATGCATCCAATGTGGAACACGAACCAGCAGGCAATGGCACCACACCAGCCTGCTGTGTGAGAACTGCGTCCAAAACCAGGACCCTGCTCTGAGCTGTCCTATGTGTGCCTGCATCTTGGACCCTGAGCATCACAAAGACATACTCTTCTGCCACAGTTGTAAGAGGTAAGATAATTTTTTCTAATGTAATTAGTCCAAATGCAATGCTCTTGTTTTTTGATTGGGCAATCAGTGTTCCCTGTTAATTCTAAGAAACCAATTGGAAAACCACAGTAATAAATATGTCATAACAATCTCTTAAAATTCCTGCATACTCCTTTCAGATGGCTACACCTGGAGTGCGAGCGTCAGAACTCAGGCCAAGCAGAAATCCACCCCAGAGAGGACTATGTTTGTTCCAACTGCAGGTCTCCTGCTGCAGAGCAGGCGCTACAGGCAGAGGATATGGACACCGGCCCAGAGCTCAGCCCTCAGCCAGCCTCCATGCACACAGACTCTGAGACTGGCCTACAGCTGGCTAAAAAGCACACGGACCTAGAACCTGGCACTCAGCTGCCTCCTGAAATGCACAATGACCCCAAACCGGAATTACTCTCTGTTCCATTGCACTCAGATCCAGAGCCTGTTCAGGCTACCGTCCAGGAGGAGAAGCTGGCCACGTCAGCCCAGAAGCCTGGTGGGTCTTTGTTCCAGAAAGGTTAGATACACAGGAAGATGAATGCTCTGATCTCTTTCCTTGTGCTATCCTGGAGTCTTTATTTCCTCAGTGCTCAAGTACCCCCCCTGAGAATCTAATCTGTTTATCAGCATATCAATCATACCTTGTTATTGCAAGGTACAGCCAAGTAATCTAACTCTTTTGATTATACAGAATCATACACACAAGCACCAGGGTATAGGACTGAAAATAAAAGAGTCTTTGTAGTTCAGGGTTCATTGATACAGCCTCTAGCCATGCAGAAGCAGTTGAAAGTTTTGGCCCATGCAACACAAAATTGGGCTGTAGTGTCGGCACTGATGAAGTTTTGAAAGTCGCAGTTGTTGCGGATGAAAGGATTGGGAGTTGTTTGGACTAAGACCAGAGAGAAGCACTCCCTCTCTTATTAAGAGGACTCTCCAATAACCAGATGGTGTCCTACTAGCCACAGATTAAAGCGTCTCCATTGTCTTTGTAACTCTGTGTTTTGAAAAAGTACTTTGTTTCTCCCTCATGCCACCTGGGGAGGTAGTATGTGCTGCCAGTCTATGCGAATGAGATTTACACTTGAGAGCACTTTTTTAAGAGATGGGCACCCGAGTTGGCTGCTCATACTTACTGTAACTTAACTTGCTGACTTGGCTCACTGCCAGACTTGTTAATACTACTCAACGGAGGGAGAGTTTGCTGAAGCACTGTGGCCATTTCTGCTGTCTATCACATCTTGTGCATGCTTGCCAGCAACAGGTTTGTGACCCTAAATCAAAAGACATCAAGCGGTGTCAGTCATTTATGGGCGCTTTTATCGTTTTCCCAACCTACTACAGATTTAACCCTGCTCCCTTTCGTATGACGAAAGCCTAAACAGCTGCATTCCACTTAGGTCCCCTCAGTTGTGGCCATGCCAATAAGTTAACATTTCTAAAGGCATTTGACTTGACTGCATTCCACAATTATTAACTAATTGTTGTTTCATGTGTTGTCTGATAAATGGTAAATTCATCTCTGCTTGACTTTAACTGTTAACTCATAGTCCTTCAGAATTAATATTTCAAATATCTCAACACCAGACGACCGCTGAACATATATTTAGGAAATAACATGCTAGCTCGCTGATTTTTGTCCCGTTGGTGGTCTAATAAACAGTAATTTCATCAAAGACAGTCCCCTATATCACTAATGTCTGTTCTTGGGAACTGAGCTGTCAAACTGTCCATCATATGTGCATGGAACTGGTTCAATCTAAACTAGGCTGGAAAAATAATACACACAATAGTGTGTTTCATAA
This sequence comes from Pagrus pagrus, assembly GCF_965226575.1. Classification (NCBI taxonomy): domain Eukaryota; kingdom Metazoa; phylum Chordata; class Actinopteri; order Spariformes; family Sparidae; genus Pagrus; species Pagrus pagrus. The sequence goes on from NC_140196.1 coordinate 10,043,742, forward strand.
TACAAGACCATAATTTGTGGCCATTGGATTCAAGGACTACAAAGACTTCAGGCTGAACAGAGGAACTTGATTGTTTAATCGCGGTTCATTTTATACCCCAAGAGATAGGGTTGGGCAACAGTTACTGAGTTGACATATGACGATGTCCACAGTGCAACATTGCAATGGACAATGACGTTGTTTTTTGCTCCCACTTGGTGCAGCCTCTGACAGCATCCCCTGACTTTCTCACCAGCCAAGAAAAGGGTGAAGGGTGCAGACAGATCACCTCTCACATATCTGCTGGATGGGCTTTTTAAATCCCAATTTACGATGGTCGAGACCTCATTGTCAATTATTGTCAGCGAGATCGTCCCAGCCTAACCCTGCTAAGACCGTAACTAAATACAACATAAATGAACTATATTGACCTTTCTTGAATTAGCCACATTGTTTTCAAATCAAAACCAATCTGGAGATATGGGTCGCAAGCTCCTTTTTTTTGGCACCTAAGCTTTTCTAGACACTTTTTGCTAAACACCAACACTTTGAGTTACATGATGCTGGCATCCGCTTGTGTGAAGCTCTGGGCTGCATCTCCACTCCATGTGAGTTCTCCCAGAAGTGGAGTGTAGTATCAGGGAAATGAACGGTGAGCTGGGGATGCCAGTGGTAGCCACACTGCCCACTCTGTCTAGACAGCAGACTCCACTGGCAGTGCAGGCTGGATAGGAGCAGCATGATGGTGATGATATTAGATCCCCTGTCTGCAAACCTGCCTCGGAGCTACGCTGGCTCATTCACGGCCGCTCACACAGCTTGCAGCAGCTTACTTTGCTCTCCGTACACATGTGCTCTCATTTTACTACCTTTTTCCTGTGGTCATGAACTGCTCCATCATTGGATTTAGCTGGCAAGGCGATGCTTCTCCCTCCGCAGTTTTAAAGAGTGTACATGAGATATGTGTATTGATTTAAGAGGAGCTTTTACAGGTTTATGTTAAGCACTTCAAAATAAGCTTTACCTGTTTTTTCAAGACACGTCATAATGCCAGAGATATAATTTGGGCTTTTGGGTTGAAGCCTCTTAAATAAAGCGCTAACATTTAGATTTATTTTTTTTGCTGTGTATTTTTGAGCACCAAATAGAGGAGAAAATGTTCCTCAAAAATCACTGAAATTTCCTTAAATATTTGCAGATTTTTTTGTTTTGTTTTTTTTGTCTTTTGTTATATGAGATCATGACTATGCTGCCAACCGCCCGCACATGTAATGTAATTAAAGTCATTAACCAGAGCTGTTTATCACCTGCCAGGATTCTTCACCACTCAGGGTTTAACAGCAGGCTTAACGTGACTCAACCGTCAGATGCTGTTAGATCCATCCTGTGGTTGAAGTTAGACTTGGCTTTAGGCCTCTCCTGCATTAATCAAAGCTGTGTATTTATCTCAACCATCACTTTATTCACTGTAGGAGATATAGGAAGCAGGGTGTTAATATGAATGAGAATGTGTGTTCAGCTTGGTCAATAGTTGAAGGCTTGAGATGGTTGGAGGCCCATCTCCTAATTGACTTTCTGGCATCGGCACCGGATGAGCACCTGCAAGCTGCACAGTCATGAGCCCAGAGCACACAGACCCTGGGATGTTGGTTGTCATGGTTACTCCCTTCCCTGGCAGAGATGCTTAGCAGGTGCATGCGTGTGTCAGGATCAGTGTGACATGGGAACTTGTGGATTGAAATGGTGGGCGCCTCGTTAAGACTAGGCTATCTGTACGGTCAGAGGCTGTCTGGCAGAATATTGGCTCGATGTGTTGATGCCTGATAGCCAGGAATGACTAGTTCTATTCATACCAGGCTAGCCAAATGCATTGATGTGTTTAATACAAAACCAAATGGAGAGAGGGAGGATAAGAGACACAACGAAACCAAGTGGCGAGAGAGGATAGGATACACTACATCAAAGATGAATGATAAAGGGTTGCCTGATTTTTGTATTTAAAAAAAAATAATAATAATGTATGCATTGTGACTGTTGCTCAAAAGCTTTTCAGTAACACTTCTGTCATATCCCTTTCAAGGCTGATGCAACAGTTCATTAAATCCAAGCAGAGAAATTAATGTTACATTCATATGAAATGTATAGCCTTTTATTCTTATGCTATTATTGAACCATAAAAAATTCCCTTTACATTTAAGGGCTCAACAGATAAAAGGTGATCTGCATTACAAGGCTTTCTGTTTTTATTAGAGGTTGTAAAGGATTATTGCCTGTGTTCACCTCTGTTTCACAGAAAAACACTGAACGGAGAATTTCCACGACTTAGGGATTCACATCATCGTATATTCTTGTTTGTTTTACCATTAGCTGTAAAATAACAGATGGGTGGAAATGGTGGAAGCAAAGATATCTCTGCTCCCTTAGTTTGACTGCAGGGAATCCAAGCCAAGCATTTCCCTATGGCCCACTTTCTTTTATTCCCACTTTATCGTAATGTGTTCACAGTTTCTCTAGACTCCTAGTTCTCTCTATTATAAACAAATATCATTTTTTATTATATATAATCTTGATAATGAATCTTCTCTCTTTTAGAAGTCTCAGTGGGTGCAGACGTTGTGGAGAGGCAGGTTACTGAACCTTCTGTCAACAAAACCCTAATAGAGTTCAAACCAGGTTTGTACACTTTTGTCTCTTTATTTGGTACTCAATATGCTTTGTGGAACCACATTTTGATTTTGCTATTTAGTATTAATATAACAGTGATTGCTGCTAAAATATGTGTTATTTGACATGCTCACAGTTAAGTCACACTGTTAACATGCAGTGTAAACATTATTCACAGGTCATGGTTTGACATAGGGTCTCCCCTCGAAGTCAACATCATTTACATTAATGACATTCACACTTTGTTTCCACACAGTGGATTATTTTATGGATTTTGCCCCCCAGTGTTCAACACAAGGAAATGCATATCTTTACGGTCAGATCACATGAATGTGTTATTTACATCTGTGCAGGGTTTTCAATGCACATGGATCATTATCAAGACAAAACCTCAACTGCAAATGCATGGCAAAAAATAAGTGAAGAGGTTGGTCTGCCGGGTTTTTGGCCAGATTTGTGAAATATTATGTCAACAAGAAGTTTGACCTGCGTGCACTCATTATGTCACATAGCTAACAAGCTAATGTTAGCTAAATAGGTTGTCGAACATTTTACTTTTTCATCGATCAGTTAGCTAAATAATTTAAGCAACCTTCTTGTGGCACAGAGTACATACAGTCTGTCTGAAATACACTGCAAGAGTTACAATACGTTTTTAAAAAATAAAATAAAATAATTGAAAAGATTAATGGATTAAAGTAGGGTAATTATTTTCATTCATCAACTTATTAACTGATCGATGTATCGGTTTCCACTTCTATCTGTTCAATCTGTTGATGATGTACATGGTGTAAAGATATCCAGATATTCTTCTAACCACTCTGTATTTTGTCTTACAGAAACAAAACCAGCAGCAAGAGCCCAGCTCACATCTACAGAGAGTCCTGCATCGTCAGCAACTCCCAGCCAGGAGTCTGAGTCTTTTCCGGCCCAGCTCTCTATGGAGTCACTACAGACACAGGATACCACGTTACAAATCAAGCCAGCAAAGACAGAGGCCTGCCATGAGGAGGGTACGGCCAACTCCAGCACAAAGGATTTTAAGGCCATCATCTCAACCACCAAAGAACCAAGTACTGCATCAGTACCTTTCACGGACCAACCAATGGAGGTCTCACTACCCCAACCGTCGAGTATGGATGTAGTTGGGGCTTCTTTCCTGGAAACGGCTCCAAAAGAACTTAACAAGGAGAGGAGTGAGGGTATTTATCACAGGAACCTGGCAGAGACTGTTAAGCCCTCAGCCTCCTGTATATCAGAGGAGATGTACACTACACCGGAGAGCAAGCCTAATCTGTCACTTTGCAGTCTGTCTTCAGAGGAGAAACCATTGAAGACATCTGTGGAAAGGTTGGCAGAAATGGTTGCCTCTCCCTCCCACTCTTCCCCTCTGGGCCGAGGGACATCTCCCAGAGAACCACTGCAGACTCAGATCCTACCTTCGCTGGGTGACCATAGCAGTATGATACCCACCACCACACTTATACCACTCACCCCTAAGATTGGAATGGGAAAGCCAGCCATCACTAAGAGGAAGTTTTCTCCTGGGAGGCCACGAGTGAAACAGGTAGGAAACTGGATATCATGCTGCAGAAGACCACTGGTTCGCTTTGTGCCACTGTCTGGCTTGTTGTGCCGTAATTCACTGTCCCAGCCTACGTTATAAACCCCTGGAGTGTGTGCTAGTAGTAGGTGCTCATAACTTGTGAACTCCTGAATGGCGTGTGTAAATGTCCTGTTGGCTCTGCTGTATGGTGGTTGATTAGGTTTTTTTTGATGGCACTGGGTTGGTTGAAGCAGCTTAAATGGTTCAGTTATGTTTTTTTATTATCTTCTTAGTAACACTTTATATTAGGGTACACATATTATCCATTAACTGCTTGCTTATTAGCATGCATACTGGTAGCATATTGCCTCTTTATTGTCGTCAGAGAGCACTTATCGATATCTTTTTCTGAATGATCAGATTCTACAACTAAACAATCACTCAAGTACACGTTTCAAACTACCAGTGGAACATATTCCCTGTTAAAACGGTCTTTAGAATATATTCATACAGAAGTAGGCTTTAATAAGTGCTTTATAATAACTTAAAATGAGCCAATATACTACTAACATGCAAACTAATAAGCAACTAGTTGATGGTAATTATGTGTAATCTAATATATAGTGTTACCTTTGTCTCGGTTGCGTTATACCTTGCTGTACACTATGCAAGCATAGCAGGAGGACAGCTGAGCAAATGATGCCTTCTCTCAACTCCTTGTACTCTGTTCACATGTTTGTGCACCACATGACCAGTTAGTCACAGTGTTCATGCAGAACTCAGTTGAAGTATTAATTATTTCCAGACAGTTATGTTTTCTTTTCTATATGGCTAGAAACACCTTGAACTGAAAATCCTCACCGTGATAACCCCCCTCGGTAGCATTTTCATCAACCACTCTGTTCATCTCATGTCCACATTCTGAACATGCACCGCCTCATTGTCCCTTTTGAGAATGAGCATTCAAGTCACAAATTACAATGACCATTTCCATTACCATGTCCTAATTATCTCCATATTACACCATCTACTGCAGTGGATCACAAGTGACTGAAACAACTTTTAATCTCTCAGAATTAGTGTCACAGTATTGTTCAAACATATGAATTATAATAGAGACACTGAAAGTAGACTCTCTCAGACAAATAATAATGGGAATTGAATTTCACCCCTGGCTGTAATATATTATGAATGATGCTGGTGAGGGTAGACTACTTAGTTTGCAAAATGTGTGTTTTTTCCCCAGATATATCCCATCTCTTAAATAAACATTATATGGCTCAAACTAATTTGTTACACAAGGCCTGGGGAAATCTATTCGAGAAATGTAAAATGTTGCTCCTCTTTAGTCCAGCATGCTTTTGTCTGATGCGCTCATGTGCTGATGCAATTCTCCTTGTTTTGTCAACATGCCAAGCATACAAGGTTGTCATGGCGAGAGGTTGCAGGGCCTCTTTCCTGCCGTATGGTGCCGTGATGTTCTGGCAAATGATTCTGTGTGAAATGCCACTAACACAATTGTGCACTCCAGTTTTGCCTGTACAGTCTATTAGAAACATTCCTCTTAAACTTAAATGCATGAAAACTCTAACGGATTGGCTTTGACACAGACTATAACCTAATAACTTACCCTGTTAATATTTTGGCGCATCAGATGCTTTCTAATACTGTAACTCTGCATAGATGGATGTGCCTAGAGTCGTTCCCCAGTGGCAACATTAGAAGCTCACCACATCTCTCTAACATCTTTCTTTGTATGTTTTGTTTCTTCGCTGGCTTTGTTTTTAAGTTGCTGCATTTTGTCGCCCTCCTCCCTCCCTCTCTCTCACTCTCTCACCCGCCCTCCCTTACCTTAGGGTGCATGGAGCCCCCATAGCAGTGTGAGCTCCCCCTTGTCCTGGTCACCAGACCAGCCAGAGGGGTGGGACATCCCAAAGACGAGGCAGTCCTCTGGCAGCCCCGGCTGGAGCATCAGAGTGGTAAATACTGTGGCTCACCAGAGACAACAGCTGCCCTCTGTTAGCCCTCTGTTTACCCTAGTGACGCGCACTCCCCGAGTGTTCCTGAAAGTCACTGTGATATATATCACAGCCAACACTAACAATTACCTCCATCTTACTTTGAGAAGGGGGGATTTATAGACCAAAGGCTAAGCTAATGAATTTATGAAGTGGAACTGAAAGATATTGCTATATTGACAGTGGGTTTTGCTGGCTTTGCAGATGAATTAAGAGATCAAGGGTATGAGACATTTCAGTCTTTACAAGTATTTGGTTAATAATTGTAACTCATGAACGAAGGTGTCATTTTCCTCTATGTCAGCCATGCTCTGCTTCTCTCTTCTTTTGTCTTATTTAAACCTGTTCAAGTACTTTGTTTTTCCTTCTTTGATTTTGACTTGGTGAAAAGTCTGTGGCGGTTGGTTGCCATGGTGACAGCCATTACTCTTCAGCAAAGCTGGGTGAGGGTTAATTTGTACGCTGCGGCAGGGGTCCAGTCCAGGTTAAACACCATCGTACAGTGTGTCTGTCAGGAGGCACAGTGGATGGGGGAGGGGCTTTGGTTTGGGATCAGTGTCAGATGTGGGGTAAATGGGATGGGATTCTGGGGCAGGTGCTGCAAGGTTCATTTACACTTGAGTTTGACAGTCATGATTAGGCAGAGACCTCCAGTCGGAAATGGGCCGGGGGCACAGTGGAACTGGCATTGCTAGAACAACAGCTCAGAGGCCTTTTCTCATCACTCCCATTTGCTGGCTGTCTGACAGAAATTATAGTGCACCTTTTGTAATAACAGTAATTTCCACCAACTGTCGAAATGTCAGGAATCGTGTTGATTGATTTCTGGGCATTTGCATCATGTTCCAAATGTTAAAAAGTTGATGTAATTTTTGCCCCTTTTTAAAAATGGATAGAACTTTTCAAAGCCATAGCATAAATAGTTGAATTTATTGTGCAAGCTGTGCTGCTTGCATCCATGTAAACCACACTGCAGAATGAGATTACCTATCTTGAACTAGATGAACAACATTCTTGCTGCTATTTTATGCTGACATAAAAATACATCTGTAAATAAATACCCGTTTGAATTAAAAAGTGCTAACGTGTCTTGAAAAAGGCTGTTGCTAACAAGTGGCAAAATGAGATTAAAGAGGTTGTTGGTGACATTTAACGCCATTACACCGAACACGACTCATCTACTCACTAGTCCGTCTTTACGGGCGGGCTGTAGTTGCAGACTATTTGAACTAACTTTACAACTCATAGAATGATCAATTTATAGTAAAGGGTATATACTATGGTGTAGTAAGACACTTAGTGGTGGTGATGTCATGCGACCGCAACAGCCTAACATTTGCCTTTTACTTAGGCAATTTCATTTATGCTTAAACAATCATAAAAGTGGTGTTCATCTGTGGAGATTATCTTGCTGTACAAAATGTGTATCATACACCCGTTTGCCCCAGAGCTTATTTTCTGCAATAATCCAAAGTCAAAGCTTTTTGTCAAGGGAACCAGGGCAATGCTAACATCCAGGTTAGCCTACAATAACACGTCATTCCTGCAGCACTCTGTGTATCCAGAAAAAGCTGGAAAAAAGCTGAAACGTGGGGGGGTTGAAAGGTTCCCCAGGCAACTCCTTTAAATGTTTTTCTGTTCACTGAGCAAACTGTGACTTGATCAATTCAGTGTGTGCAAGAGCAAAACAAACTTCTGCAAACAAGTGGAGTGTGTGCCTGTCTTTTTAAGTTTGTAAGAAAGGGAGTGGCCCTGTTTTCCCCCTACAGTGTATCTTTATCAACCCCTTAGGTGGCAAACTGCACATGTTCTGATTTGTTGTCTTGCCTACACAGGGTCGAGGCTCAGGCTTCCCTGGGAGGAGGAGGCCCAGAGGGGCTGGTCTGTCAGGTAGAGCTGGACGTGGCAGAGCCAGAGGCAAGAATGGAGCAAGTCCCAGCATCAACCCTGGGGTATGTGCGCTCAGCTTGGTGATATCTTTGTCAAATATTACACAGTATGCAAATCAGTGTTAGTTTTCCCTCCAGCTGAAGACAAGGCTGATGTATTGTAAATAGCATTCATGTTCATAACAAAGTGAAGTGTTTGCTAGTTTCATGTTATTGTAAAGACATTTGGTGAGATCTATTTTCTCAATACCACCAAATAATTCCTTGGCTGTTATGAACAATAGAAAGTACCTGTACGTCTAAAGTATGTGTATCCAAACTAATCATTTTAGCACAACCAGACGGTGGATCTTTAGAGTAAAGAATGATTGATATTTTTGTTTATTTTGTGTATCTTTTTCTCTGATCTCCAGATCATCACAATAGAGACCCCGTACCAAGTCAAGGACGAGGAGGAGAATGCTATGCATAACACAGTGGTCATATTTTCCAGCAATGACAGTTTCACGTTAAAACAGGTGTTTGTTTTAATTCAATTCTTAACGATGCTGCTGATGTGTTTTATTTTGAGTCATATCCTCGAATTTCTCCATTCACTTGCATGCCCTGAAATTAAATCTGTGCTTAAAGACCTCTCCCACTGGAGATCATTAATTCTTGTGGAGATACTGCCAACCGCCTGCGGGCATTGCAGTCGGTTATGTAACACAGGATCGTATTGAAATTTTATTGTTTCTTACTTTCTGTCTTCAAAGTAAGCTCCTGTGCTGAATTCATTTCTGTAAACAATAAGTGACTGATGGTAACTGCAAAATAATCATCAGGACGTTAGAGACAGTAGTAATCAAGATCCCATATTGTTAGAGAATAACTCTTTATAAACGTGACTAAGGAATTAAAGAATACAATTGAGGTGCAACCAACCGCTGAAAGTGGAACCGGTCATTGTGTAAAAGACCGTTCTGTTTAGCTCTTAGCTGTGAATGTGAGTGTGAAGCAGGAGCTGAAAAGGGTTCACTCAATCACCCTGGTTTAAAGACCAAAGTTTCCAATGTATTCCTTTTAGCTTGCATTTCAATATGCTTTGCACAGCTATATTTGAGGATAGAGGGCAACTGCAATGTTCGTATTGACTAAGCGGATTTAGTTTAAAGAAGCATTTTCTTTTCTTCAATATTCAGGATAGCATTAAATACCATATATAATGGCTGCTACTTGTAGCGCCAGAGGCAGTGAATGAATATACAGAACATTGATACCCATGTGATTGGGTGATGAAGGTTAAAAGTCCAGCAGTTGAGTGACTAACCAGCTGACTGGTATCTTTGTTGTTGTTGTTTTCAATGTCATCAGCTGGTTACATGGGACCATGTGGGGGTATTTTTCTAACTATGGCTTTAGTATTTCAGTGTCTTTCATGAAATTGCGTAACTCATGATTTCTCATTTCCTTTCAGGACATGTGTGTGGTGTGTGGGAGTTTTGGCCTTGGCGCAGAGGGCCGTCTTTTGGCCTGTGCTCAGTGTGGCCAGTGCTACCATCCATTCTGTGTTGGCATAAAGGTACATTTACAATTTAGTTTGTACACCTGAGTGCAGAGCAGAAATACCATCCTGTCATACACAGACCTACATATAAATGTCTCATTGTTGCTTCCACAGATCACAAAGGTGGTGCTGAGTAAAGGCTGGCGTTGTCTGGAGTGTACAGTGTGCGAGGCCTGCGGCCAGGCCACAGATCCCGGCCGCTTGCTGCTGTGTGACGACTGTGACATCAGCTATCACACCTACTGCCTGGACCCTCCACTGCAGAATGTGCCCAAGGACAGCTGGAAGTGCAAATGGTGAGTAACTTTATGATCATCTCAACCAAGTATGATTCAAACAGATAATCGTTTAAGTTAGAATTACATTTTTTGTTAACTTTACTAAAAGCATGAAGTAATTCTACATATTGAACACTTCAGTTTGCCAACAATTTACCAAAATGAAGTTAAAAATCAGCCCAACAATTCAAAGGCATGATAAGTGCATGTCAAATTTCCTCCATAAACAACAACTTCACAGGACATAGATTCATATTTGCAGCATGCTGTCAGTGAACTGAGTAGACAGGATTTTAGCAGCACAGTTAATCTGCGTTATCCTCTTTGAAGTAACCTGGGTAGAATGACCTTTGTCTTTCCGTGTGTCCTGCAGGTGTGTGTCCTGTACCCAGTGTGGCGCCACCACCCCAGGCCTAAGGTGTGAGTGGCAGAATAATTACACCCAGTGTGCCCCGTGTGCCAGCCTTGCAACATGCCCCATCTGCCTGGTGGACTACAGTGAAGGCACCACAATTCTGCAGTGTCGCCAATGTGACAGGTGTGCAGTGTTTCTGCCCACTTAGGAGAACTGGTCTCTGCTAATGCTTTTTTAAGCACAGTTAGCCCTTATTATAACCTTCTTTTTTGTCCATAGATGGTTCCATGCATCTTGTCAGGGTCTCCATTCAGAGGAAGATGTAGAAAAAGCTGCAGACAGTAGCTTCGACTGCACAATGTGTCGAGCTTTCAAGACCACTAAAGGTTTGAGCACAGATATCCCTCAAATCATTTTTTTTAATTCTTTTTTGTGTGTCTGCTTTAGAGTATATAGACTTAACTGTGACATTTGATCCTCTTGTTTTTGTTGTTTGTGTTTAATGGCTTTTGTCTGTCCTGTGTTGCTGCAGTTGTGACGAAGGTCAGAGACGCTATTGAGCCTGTAATGATGACGCAGATTGTCACAAAAGCTAAAGAAATGGGTATGTTCAAAGCTTCAAAATGAATGGATTGTTTATAAAGAAATTTATTTTCTTTGCACAAAGCTGTGATTTGATTTTAATTTATACAGTATAAGCATATAGCCATGATTATTTCAGATCTGTCGAGGACCTACACCCAGGATGGAGTTTGCTTGACAGAATCCGGGCTTTGCCAGCTCCAGAGCTTGTCTGCTACAGCGTCACGTCGCAGGAAACCCAAACCGAAGCTGAAGCTGAAGATCATTAACCAGAACAGTGTGGCAGTGCTTCAGGCTCCTGTAGACCCCCTCTCGGAGCACTCTCGTGATGAAGACATGGAGGACAACAGAGGTACTTGTCTTCTAGCACAAGCTTCTTCTTTCATCTCAGAATGTTTTTTTAGAGGGCTTGGACTATCAATATTGGCTTTTTGTGTGATTTTCCCAAATGTGAATTTGTTCACTTTTTTGCTTTTTCTATCAATTTGAATATCAGTAGTTGAAACTGCTGGGTGCTACTTATTTTACTGTGTCCAATGTTTTAATGTTTTTTTTTTCCTATAATCAGTCAAAAAAAAAAATGTCATGATCAGCCCTTGTATGATATGGATGATCAATACGGAATACATCCTATTAGTAGTAATATAATTAGTGTACTCTCATAAACCCATACAATATCAAAATTATTTTCTAAGTGTTAAGTGTAGGAAACGGACAAAGTCTCCCTGGAAATGAAGGTCCTCTGTAATGGAACTGGTGAACCTAATTTCAATCAGGCTAATGTCCTGCCACTGAGCCGAGTTCAGATAGAATTGACCCTGGCGCTGTGTTGAGGGGCCTGGCCGGGGTGTTGTCTGCCGCAGGGCTGTCACTCATCATCAATGCTCTCTCCCTCTAGCAGAGGCGGAGCTCCTAGATTGTGAGGCGAAGTCTGACTCAAGCCTGGAGCGAGAGCCAGCAGAAGACGACTCCAAGGGGGCCGACGGCGGCAAGAAGAGGAAGAGGAAACCGTACCGGCCGGGTAGGGCACCTGATTGAAGGAGACAGCTCCTCTGAAGCGTAAAATGGTGCAGTACATGCCCGACGCTGTAGCTGTAGCTGTAGCTGAAGCAAAGCACTGCCATCTCAGGGCCTCTGATATACAAAGGTCTCTATCTAGTGTTCCTGAGCTTTCATGCTGAACATACTGGACAATTAATAGTCAATACATCTCAAATTTTATCCAGTCCATAATTGTAATGAAAATGGTATTTTTTGTAAGTAAATATACTGACTTTTTCCCAAAAAACAATTCCTTTCAAGGCATTGGTGGGTTCATGGTTCGCCAGAGGAACCGTCCCGGTCAAGGTCCAGGCAAGGCCAAACGATCCCTCTGCAGAAAGGATTCCTCTGGGTCCGTGTCAGAGATTCCCAGTGGAAGAGATGAGGGTCTGTACACCAGTGATGTATACACACATACATCTGTTTTACAATAGATTGTCCTCTTATCTGTTTGTTTCTATGTGATGTAATTTTTTACTGTGTTGTAGGATGGACAGAGGCTTTGCCGGATACCCCTGTGGATGAGACGCCCCCTGGACCAGAGGTCCCAGAGAAAATAAAGAAACGCTACCGAAAGAAGAAAACAAAACTTGAGGAAGCTTTTCCCACCTACCTGCAGGTCTGTCACCTCTTACTGTCTGATATGAAAAGTAAACTGTGTATAAAAAGAATGAGCATATAATATATTATAGTGTATAACCACTGTAACCATTCTAGGGTCATATAACTCTTGTGATCAGTGAGTTTAAAAAAGGTGATTTAATTAGAAATTCTTTCTCCATATATACACAACTTGGCTTAAAAATAATCAACACTTAATTTCTTCCACAAATTTTTCCAACACAGGTACAATATTTCAAACATTGCATATTTTAAAACGTTACTGTTGTAACAAGAAAGAGGTCTTGCATTAGTTGAAGCAATTTATTTCATCAGTCGATTGCAAATGTATCCCTGTTTTATTGTTATGCAAGCCTCTTATTCATATGCGCAGATTGTCTGGTCTTGTCATGCCATATCTTCTTAAAATGTGTTTTATCCCACCCTTGGGAAGGTTGGGACTCCAAAGTACATTGCCTGGAAACCACTTACAGAACTTTGGTGCGCAGTGCCCCTTCTGTGAGCTTTTTTGAAAGAGAAACAGCCTAGAGGAAGTCACAGTGGAGGATACCAGTCTCTGATCATGCTCCTTTAATGGCTCCTGTCTGGGTTGTGAATTGACATACAAAAGCTTAACTGGAGGTGACTTCAAGGCTTCTTGTCTCTAGCCGGTATCTCAGTGTCACCTTTTGTTGGCCAAAACAGAGATATGTGATGTGCATTAAACCACCGGCAGCTGTCAGTGCTGCTCTTAATCCCACCACAGTGGGGGGATGTTCAGTCGAACCTAAAGGTCCGACACAGTGAAGCACATTTCATTAATTATTGAAACGGCAACACATTGGGCTTTTAATGTCTTGTTGCGGCAGGGAGCTGCAGCTGCATGTCATTGAGGATAGTAGATGACTTGTGGGTATAAGTGGTTGGGGGAGGTAGGTGCTGACAAAAGTGAGGCCAGCACCAACATGACTGTTAGCTTCAGCTTCTCTGTTTCACTTCGGTCAGTTCTCATGGGCCGTCAATGTGTGCTGAATAGTCTCTATGTGACATGGTGATGTGTTTCCCAAGAATGATGTCAAGAAAGGTAAGCTGACATTTCTTGAAGGAAAGTGTGAACACAGAGAATTGACCCGGTGCTCTGTGTTGTCATGTTCAGGAGGCGTTCTTTGGAAAGGACCTACTGGACAAAAGCAAGCAGAGCAGGCAGCAGGGGGTCGAATCAGGCTTATTGGAAGAAGGGCAGAGCCAAGTTGAGAGGAAGCACCCCACCACCAGCTTCCTGGACCCTTCATCTGACCCTCTACTCAGCGCCTCAAATACATCGCTTCACACCAGACCAGCAGCAGGACGTACGTACTGTATACACCTCAGTTCTCCAGGACGAGGGATGTAATGGTTCATTGATTCAAAGGGATGCATCGGAAAAATAAATATTCAGAATGACTTAAATTAGTCAAGCGTTAGAAAGGAATCAATGGAGGTATTGAAAAAGGCCTGACACATTATTATTTTGGCTCCTAACAATGTCTTTTAGTCCATGCGTTTCTCTCCCTCGTCTCTGCACAAGGAGTATTAACCTTTTTCATACACGAGGAGAGATTTCTATTCAACACATTTTCAAAATGCATTTCACCCATTCATACAACATAAAAGTCAAGGATTCAAAGGTTAATATCTGGCCATGAGCTTTCACGGACTCATTTGTGCAACTGCAGCTCCATTCACATCACTCCCACACTCAGGAATTACATAGAATCATAAGTGGCGAATAAAACGAAGTTCCAGTTTCTGTTTTCTCTGCAAGCTCACTCTGTCTTGCACGCCCACTCACTCTGTATCTCTTGCTCCCTCGTCCTGCCTCTCAATTTTACATGAAATCGCACATGCCCCTCACATGCTGACCTTGTGAAACAAAAAAAAAGCCACATGACTGAAGCAGAGTAGCGACAGTGGCTCGTCCAGGCTGATTCCAAATGGGAAAGGTATACTGACTTTCAAACTGTTTGGCATGTTTAATATGTTGCAGAGCATGAGGCTACCATTCAGATCAAATCAGGTGGTGTGGCAAAAACACAGGTTTTCCCATTCATTATAATGAGGGTGGTCTGTTTTGGCTGTGGCGGTGCTGACCACAGGGTGTTCTGAAAACAAAGCGAAAAAGTTGAGACCAGCTCAACTTTTGGAGAAATGCAGCCGGACACCACGATGTGGTGGCCAATCACATAAGCTGGCGATCAGACTTGCAGCATGAATGACTAAAAACATGGTGGAGTGTAGCTTTATGTGTATTTACTCAGTTTGGCATTGTGCACCAGTTTACTTACTTTACTTTTTTTTAATCTGTGGATACCGACGAGCACTAGGAACGGCATGCTTACGCTACTGTGGAAGAGGCATGACGGCAGATCAGAGACAGAGAAGAATGGGTCAGTAGTTGGGCATGTTATTTAGCACGGCTTAAATGAGACGGGGAACATTATGGATATTTCTGTGTAGTGCGATGTTTCTCTTATGAACACTCGGTTTGGTTTTGTGCCCCAGTTTAAAACTCACAGTAATGATCTGTCTCACATCCTGGTTGTTTACTATTATTTTTGACGATCACTAGTAGGAGCAGCATGATGGTAGCATAACAACATAGCAGCTTAGCCTTTCGACAAACCAATCAGCAGGGGTACTCAACATGTCACACACAGGGACCATCGAGTGACAATCCCACGCTCTCACACCACCGCAGCACCTGATTTGGTCTGAATGTACCCTGACTGTTACCTGTTAATAGCATGCTTATTGCAACACCTCCTCAACGAGAAGCACAGCTGCTTTAGCCGCACTACTTGTCACTGTTTTAACATCAGCTTATAGAGATCCAACGTCATACCAGCGGCCTGCACTCATTCATGCAGATGTCCTCACTTCTGGTGCTGCATATTGACTAATACACCCAAGATGGCCAAATGGACCACAGCCACTGCCATCAGAGAGTTTATGAACACACTACTCACTAACAATTATTTATAGTCAACATCTAATCTATTACTGCACCCAGTGCAATTTTATATTAAGAGCAACTACAGTATAATGAGACCAAAGATTTATTTTCTTGTCCTAACTAGCTCATAAACTGTGGTAGATTTAAGTTATGGGGATGGGCTCCAGTTGCTGGTTCTGTTCCTGGTCTCTCGCCTAATAACTACACATGTCCAACTCAGTCCAACCATTTTCTAAATTATTTCAATTTTTTTTATTAGCCTATTAGTAAGATTGTCACATTACTGATAAAAACTGTGTGATGAAAAAAATGTATTGACGGTAGCACAACTTAAAACTATCATTGGCAGACTGTTGTTTAGCTAAGAAGCTATTTGAAATCTACCCAGCAACACTAAACCTTTAACTACTTGAAGGTCAATCTTTGATTCTTTTTTATTCTTGAATATCAAGTAGTATAACAGTTAATGTTGTTACTTGAAGTTGTTGATCGCTAATCCTAAATTTATATAATGATAAGTTTGACAGATAAGAAATCGTATCCAGTAGTAGAAAACAGTTACAATGAGTGGTGCTACTAGATATCCAACTCCAAATAAACTTCAGTTTTACCACTTATTCAGTTTGAACAGTTTTAAGAAATAAAACTCTGTAACCTTGGCAGATTGTGACATTGTTAATTCTATTTCATAAAAGACAAAGAACAGTCTTAAGGGAAATGATTGTAGCGTAGAGCCAATTGTGAGTAGCACTGAGTGTGAATATGTCAATTATTTTATCTTGACAATAGTAGTGACACAAAACTCACGCGTACTTACCCTTTAAGTCAAAGGCCATAATAACTTTATTAAATGAATTCTTTATATTTAATAGAGGTAGTTTTCCTTCAACATTTTCCATTTTTCTTTATCTAAACTTTCTTTCCTTAGTTACTTAAGACCAAATTCTTCAGCTGGCATCCAAAAACAATGGTTCCAAATCATATTCTCATGTCCCTTCAACATCGCCATCAATTATGATTTGTGACGGTTTGGTTTTCTTTCTTTTTTTTGTTTCTTCCTTTTTTCTCCATCTACAGAGACGTCTGAGGAACCATTAGTTGATCTTTCTGATGTTCTGAACACTGATGCAGACATCTTGGGAATGCTCGGAAAGCCAAGCGGTGACTCTGGTGCGTCATATTATCTCACAGGCAGTCACAGTGGCATCAATTTATTAATAGTCACCTAGCCGTGGGTTTACAAAATCGTATTCCTCGTGGTTATGAGATTTCCTCAGACAGCAAGTTTATTTTGCTTTCACCACTTAATGATTTTTTTAATGTCACATTCTTTAACAATACTTTATGTTCACCTTTGGTTTTATCTTTTGTTTGCATTGTCTGAAGCGTGTTGTGCTTGTTCTGTCTTCACTATTTTTTCACTCATTTTATCTGGTTTTGGGTTCTTGTAGGTCTTGATTTTTGCCCCTTCCAGGTTGACAGCTCACCTCCTCCTTTTGGTAAGGGTGCTATGGCCTACTAATCCCTCGCTTTAGTGCATTCTTCTTCTCTTGCAGTGTGTGTCTCTATTTGAGTGTGCATGTATATAAGCTGCTTTCGTACCTGGCTTTTCTCAACCATTCAGATGTTTTAACACTCATAGACTGCTTAGTGCTTACTTAACCCGGTGCGCAGTATTCACTCAAATGCCTAAGGTGTGTCAGTCTTTGTTTGTGAGCCTCCTCAACCGTTTCACAGTGGTGACATTTTTATAGATAAATAAACCAAAGTCGTAGCTGCTTAATTGAAGATGTGTTTATGATGACAAAGAAACAAACCAGCAAGGGCATCCTGGCATATAAAAAAAAAATCAAGCAGCTTAGAGAAAAAGAGGCCTTGGTAAATGTCCTCCCACTTTCCTCAAGACATTAAAGTCTGGCTGACAAAATGAACTGCAGTACTTGTCCTTCTTTATTTGTAAGAACTATTTTGTTCATCTGAAGTGCCCTATGGGCTGATTATAATTTTGTTCCAATACCGACTACCAATTATGGTTGCAACCATCCGCATGTTGGTAGAATGTTTTGTGTTGGGGAAAGTATAGAAGTTAGAGACAAGAGTAGGAAAACAGCTATGTGTTACAAGTTTGAGAAATTCCAGCGTAACTTTGATTCAATCTGCAAGCAGTGCATTAACCCAGACTACTTTTTTATGGTTTTTTTCATGGATAAGATCAGCATTTTAAAAAACTGATGAAGGCTGCACGGCTTTAAAGAAATAAAAAGGCTTTTAGTACAAAAGACCAATGTAAGCAATATTTTCCTACGCAAACATTGAAGTGTTTGTGTACCTTTACTGAGAATTAGTTTGACCTGTCTGTCTCTTCACAGTTCCCAAAACACTCTTTTTAAACAACACAGGAACCCCAAGGAGCTGTAATCATGTGTTTTGATTGCATTCCACAGGCTGTTAAGACAATAAACATGTTCTTACTTCAAGTCTATATTAATGATCACGTTCTTGGTCAGTTTTTTTGTTGTTGTTGTTGCTTTTGTCTGTGTGCGTGTGCATGCGTGCGTGTTATGATTTGTTTTTGTATGTCTGTGTGTGTTTCCACAGCTGGTCTGGACATCGGGCCCCTGACAGACAGCTCCCCGGTGGCGCCCCACTCTCAGGCTGGCCGAAGGACACCTCGAACCCTCCCAGAGGAACCCCTGGACGGCATTCTCAGCCCAGAGCTAGACAAGATGGTCACTGATGGTCAGTGGGGGGAGACAAATGTCCAGACACAGGTTTAAACTGTTATTTTAAAACTTTATACAAGATGAATAATGATTTGTTTTCTCTAATTCTTTTGTTTCAGAATCAATTCTCAGCAAACTCTACAAAATTCCAGGTTTGTAATTTCATCCGTTGCAAAACTGTAAGCGTTGAATCATCATTGTGCTAAGCCTTTCTCATATGAATTCCAGACAATATCTCGAGAATCAAGTCCAGACATGGTCGGAAGTTGCCCTTTTCTCAAATGTAGCACACAACTGGAGAATGTTTGTGTCAGATGCAGTCTCAGATACTGAAAATGCTCCATTTTTTTATAGGCAGTAGGCAGGACATGTCGCAAAAAATTCACTGCGCTCATAAACGACAGTCTCTTGTTGTTCCTTGAATTTGTCCAACAATTCTGTATGGCCCTTACTGATTGAAGTACCTGAATCTCTGCATCTCTCCAGTCAGTGGACATTTTTGCCGTCTATGTGTAAATGACCCTTCTTCTTCACCCTCAGAAGTTTGTAATTATCAAGTTTCACGACAATCGCATTATAGCACCCTTAGAAAGGTCAACAACACACCTACTCACTTGCTGTGAAATTTCCAGACAAATGATCCTCTATTCACACATCAGTTCAACTGGACATTTCATGGAGGTGAAAGTCTGTTTAGTGTCCAGTCAAACTGATTAGGACTCTGGGTTATGTCCAGAATAGTTCAGAGTTGCAGTGCATTGGTGAAAGGGTTTCTACACTGATTAATGTGACTGTAAACTCCCAGTGATATTACAGCACTTAACCCTCATTATTTTGCAAATTAATGTTTTACCAGTCAGATAGAGATAAATTGTACAGGTGTCTTCAAGGCAAAAAAATCCAATATTTAGTTATCTCTCATAATAAATTCAATAAAAATATTACTGCAAAGTCTTTTTTTAATTTAGTCCAATTCTTTTTTTGCAATATTTTGTTATGGGTCATCCTTTACTGTTCAGTGTGAACAGCATTCAGCATCAGCAGATCTGTAGCACACGATAGGAATGAATTCTGACATTGCAGTTTAATCTTACCCCAGTTCATTTCTACCTTAATGGGTATAATATATACTCAAATGTGCAACATTGTATTGTTATACTCTGTTACAGAGCTGGAGGGCAAAGATGTGGAGGATCTCTTCACTGCAGTCCTGAGCCCCAGCACAAGCCAACCACCTCCACCACCACAGGTGCCTCACCCCCAGGGTCCAGGGCCCCTCCCTGCCACACCTGGCACTAGTATGCCTCACCCCAACGCAGGTACATCATCAAGCACCTTGTTATTTGACTCTGTTGTTTTGTTTTTTAAAATGTATGCATCGAATTCACCTCTTCAAACATGTGTGTAGGGAATCCCATGTTTCCAAGGATGCCAATGATCAATGGTATGATGGGACCAAACCAACGTTTCCCTACAAATCCAGGAGCAGGGCCTTGCCTCCCAGACAATTTCCCTCCCCTTAACCGTATGCCTTTCACTGACAATCCAAGGTAATGTGCTGCATCTGTCCTTGAAATTATTCAATATTCTCACAATGTTTTTTCTTTTTTCTCTACGAGATCAGAATGTTTAATGTAAGACCTCTGTATGAAAAGTGTTAAAAGATAACTTTTGGTGGAACTTTGCAATATATAAACTTGGCTTGTTTAAAGATGAGCTGATTTCCTTTTGTTATTCCAGGGACAGAAAGTTTAATCAGATGCCTCGAGAGGCAGTTGGTCCATGGCCTGCCCCTGCCCATGGCCCTGGCCCTACACCCCCTGGATCCCTGCCTGAGGGCGAGACTGAAGCCATGTCAAATGCCCAAAGGAGTACACTCAAGTGGGAGAAGGAGGAGACACTTGGAGAACTAGCCACTGTAGCACCCGTCTTATATACCAATGTCAATTTCCCCAACCTCAAAGAAGAATACCCAGGTTTGTATATGGCTCTGAAGCTTTAACATATATTTTTCCTCTTTGCCCATTTCTCTTTTGTCATCAGTCCAATTCCTATTAATGCCTTGGTATTTGTTTGGGTGTACCCACTGCACTGTGTCAGTCAAGCAGTACAAAAATACCTTGTAAGCACTGTGAGACTGTTGGCATGACAACCCCTCTTCTTATTCTTTCAACAGACTGGTCTACAAGAGTAAAGCAAATTGCAAAACTGTGGAGGAAAGCTAGTTCACAAGACAGGGCCCCATATGTGGTAAGATCACTCAATCTGTTAAATTAGCCTTTTTTCTTTTAGTATATCAAAGCCTAAACACTTTGAACCGTGGCAGATATCAAACTGTCACTACTAGTTGCACTGACATATTAGTATGCAGAAGGCAGACTCCTTTATCGCATCTGGCCTCTTGCCTCTTGCCAATGCAATTTGAAATCCGGCCATTCACAGATGAACTAATTAACATAGGAAGCCCTGTTCAGTGTTAGAACTCACTATGGTCTCAGTGATTAAATTCACTAGAAGTAATTTTATCTGGCAGAGGCTAGTTTCAAAGACCTAGTCTTGGTTAAAAAATTTATCCAGTATTAGAGATTTTAAGGATATTTTGTCACTGGTTACATGGTGACAATTCTCTTTCATGGCTTTCTCTTTTGATATCCCACTTACACATCCCATTCATGATGAGGGAACTATTGAGATACCTTATTTACAGTAACAGGATGACCTCCTTCCTGTTTTGCAAGTAGAGTAAAATCGTTCTTTCTCTACAACCAAAGGACCCACCATGCAAAATTCATTTTTTCAATTCTAGTCGAAAATTGATCGAAGTGTTTGATTTGATTATCAAAATCCTCTTTCTCACTGTCAGCTCTTTGCCAACAAGAAGGAAACTTCCATCCCAAATAACCTGTTACTGGATAACAAACAGGATCGATATGGTCAGAGTGAGAGTAGCTGTCTTCTCTCTGTGGATGTTGCCGCTTTCTAGTCCCTCGCTGTTTTGTTTAACAGCATTGAAATGTTCACTAACAGCCAGTGATTTGGTGATTTCCTATACACTGTTTCAGGTTATAACAGTTTATAATGTATGTGCTGATGCATACATGTGTGATTTCCACTGGCTGGTACGGAAGGGAAGGAAGCTGGAAGTAATTCATATTTGTGTATTTGCCTGCCACTACTGAAGACCCCATATATCATAGTGAGATACTGAAACAATGCTGTGAAAGAGAATTTTACACACACACCAGTTATTGTTGTTGTAGTGGTAGTATGAGTGAAATTTCTTACTTATGTAAGTATGTCTGATGTGTTTTTTCTTTCCAATTGTGATTGATTTGCTGTTTAGCAAAAGGCAAGAGATAACCGAGCAGCCCTGCGCATCAACAAAGTCCAGATGTCGAATGAGACGGTGAAGAGGCACCACCCACAGCAACAGCCCCCTGAGGTGTTTGATCCCAACATACCACTAGACACAGAACTGCTGTTTAAAGACCCTTTGAAACCAAAAGAGTCAGAGCATGAACAAGAGTGGAAGTTTAGACAGGTAAGAGTGTATGCAATGAAGTCAGCGAATGCAGCGGCAGGTCCACTTAATATTAAGACAGCTAAGAAGTGGTGGTTTAGTAAAGCTCCCTAAACAACTGCACTGTCCTCCACATTAACCCTGATGACATTGGTGGTTAGTAGGTCCAGTTCATTTTTGGCATGAGACTGATAATTTGCTGCATCCCTTTTGATGTCTAATCCCACTTTTCACTGTGCCCTTCCAACAGCAAATGAGGCAGAAAAGCAAACAGCAAGCCAAAATCGAAGCCACTCAGAAATTGGAGCAAGTAAAGAATGAACAACTCCAGCAGCAACAACAGCAGCAACAGCAAGGCAACCTGTCAGAGGGAGATGGGAATAACAGTGGCAACCAGAGCCCAGCCTCCCAGCCCAGCAATGGCAGCATGTCCCCCATGCAGCAGCTCAACTCTAAAGAAGGCTTTGCAAGGCCCCAGCTACCAGGGACGCCCACTTCATGCCCTCCAGAGGATGTCTTCTTACGACCCCCTCCTCCCCCTCCATCTGGGCCTTCCTCCCAGCCTCAGTCCCCACAGGTATTCTCACCAGGTTCCTCTGGCTCCAGACCCTCTTCTCCATGGGACCCATATGCCAAGATGGTTGGGACCCCAAGACCGCCAAATCTTGGGCCAAATGCATGTCGCAGAATGCCTGTGGAATCTGGAAAATCCCCCACCTCCTTGATGGAGCAGCAGGACAGAGGGAGGCCATCTCCTGCTCATGAATCTTTTGGCTCCCCAACATCCATGAGCAGTGATCCTTACGCCAAACCTCCTGACACCCCAAGACCAAGTGGGGATATGGACCCTTTCCTGAAGCCCATGGGTCCCCCCAGGGCCAGTCAGGCTGCTCAGGGAAGGCATCCAATGGGTTCTCCAGGCAGAGACCCTTACTCAAGGCCCATGATAAGAAATGAGGCCTATCAGCGCATGGCCCAGAACAGAATGATCTTGTCTGACCCTTACTCAAGGCCTTTACTAGCACCAATCCCTGGAAGTAATGAGTCCGGCTCAGTCCCTCTGTTCAAAACACCTATGCCCCCTCCTCAGGCTCAGGATCCCTTCAACCGACCAGGCCCACACACTACTGACAGGTTCTCCCAGAATCACCAGAATGACCCGTATGCTCAGCCTCCGCATACCCCAAGACCATCTGGGAATGACACCTTCACCAGTCCTCCTAGAATGGGCCAGCAGCATCACCCTCAGGCGCACTCATTCGCCCAGCCAGGACCAATGAATCAGATGTCTAGAAATCCTTATGCTCATGCACCTTCCACTCCAAGGCCTGATCACTTCACATATGACCCGTTTGCCCAGCCCTCTCAGCCTACAGGTAACCAACGATCCATCAATGAACCTGGTCCTCAACAGCGGCCATTTTTTGAGCCCTATGCCCGACCTCCTGGTACGCCTCGTCCACATGACAATTATGGTCAGCCTTCAAACCCAAGCCCATCATCAGACCCTTACTCACAGCCTCCTTCTACTCCTCGCCCCGGTGGGATGAACCAGTTCCCTCATCAGTCACACCCTGGACAGAGGATGTCACCCTCCCACTCAGTGGACCCTTATGCTCAGCCACCAGGTACTCCACGGCCCTCTGCAGGAGAGAGGTTTTCCAAGTCACCAGGTAGCCAGAGGGGGCCAATGGAGCCATTTACTAGTACACCTGGGACATCAAGACCAGGTAGTAGTGACATGTTTTCCCAGCCTGGGACACCCAGACCAATGCTTAATGACCCCTACGCCCAGCCTCCAGGGACCCCACGGCCTGGTGCTGATGGGCTAAACAGACAAGGGCCGAGGCTAGGACCAATGGGAAGCCAGGATCCTTTCTCCCCGCCTCAAGGCAGGCTTCAAGAGCCCTTCCCTCATCCAGGCTCACAAACACCAAAACACCCTAGTATTTCAGAAGATGGATTTACTCAGTCTCCCTCCAGAAGGCCCAGTCAAACACCTGGCCATGACCCATTTGAACAAGCCCCCATGACCCCTCGTCCACATTCAACAGAGAAAATGGAAATGAAAGATCATTCAGGTGTGGTTAACAGTGGAACTGTCCCTCAAGACCCAGGCCAACTGTCTAACTCACAAATGCTTGGTGCTTCCTCTGAGGCTCAGGGTGTTGCTCTCGCTGAGAGTGAGGAAAGACTCAGACAGGTACATGAATACAGTCGTCCATGTTTTATTCTAGATCTCATCATTCATGCATTACTATTGCAATTTAATTTTGCGCCAGTGTTTTTTTATAGTTTATAATAGCTTACTCATAGGGTCAGTTATTAAAATCTTGAAAGACATAAGAGATAGATTTGAATAGAAAAAAATGTATAATTACCCTGACTTTCTGCTTTGAACATAAACCTGACACACTTGTCCAAATATTCACAAAAACAAACAAACAAACACTGATTTAATCCAGCGTGAAACATGGACAGGAATAAACACAAAAATATACGAAATAAAACAAACTATAAACAGTATATAAAACAAACTTGCCCAAAAGGGAATGATGGCTAAATTACACAAAAAAATTGTTTTCCATCCTCATAGATGGAGACCTTGTTTCCAAACAGCCAATCAAATCTTTACATAAAGCTGTAATATGACCTTCTACCACTGGCAGATAGTCACAGCCAATCAACAAAATGCTTTAAACAACAACCACACCACAAAAGTTCCCTTCTTATCCAGCTTTCAAATATGAACACACTCTTACACCTCAGCTTGTTGAAAGAGCCACTAAACAAACATTCACAGGGAAAAAGTGCCCTGCTAACATCAGTTTGCATGCTAGATGGGTAATTAGCTGGTCAGCTGCAGCAAACTAAACAGAGTGTAAACGTGCCTGCAAATGTTACTTTGGTCTGTTTAGATGCTTGTGTGGTCCCTACTCTTCAATACTGACAACACACTCTTGAGCCCAGTCTGCCAGCGGCTCCCAATCAAACACGGACATGGCCCTCCGGCCAGCTGAAACACACACACAGCATTTCTATTTCCCCAAAGTTTCTATTTCTCCCCTCTTAAGAGTATAAAAATATAAACAATACATTGGAAAAACATGTTCACATTATTTCTGGCTGCAAAAATGGAAGACTAACTATGATTTCAGTTCGATTTCAATAAATTATATATATAGGCCAATTATACATCCGTTACGAAAACAATTGCAATCGTATGCTTATCTTGACTAAATGTTATTGTATTTTTTGTTCCTACTATATGAGAAAATGTGAGGTACAGGAAGCAAAAACTTTGTGTGCAGAATTGAAAGTATGCAGTGGCGGTTAATGTAAAAAATGGACATACTTGCTGTGGAGTTCAAGTAGGCCTAAATGAACTGAAAATCTCTCTTAACAGCTAAAAATACAGTATTATTGTGGCCTATTGAAGTTGTGTCTGAAAAGGTTTAAATATCTGTATGTTTGTTGTGTTTTGTAGCGACAACGAATTAGAGAACTAATCCTGAAACAACAGCAACAGAGGAGTGCTATTCGACAGGAGAGGGGCCCTCAGGAGGCTGCTGGCAACATAACCCCAGGAACACCACGCCCCTGGCCCCAGGAGGGCCCTGGGCAGCAGGGGGAAATGTTTAACCGCCCGCCTCCACCTTATCCAGGACAAGGACCCATGAGAGCACCAATGAGGTTTCCTGGACCTTTTCCAGGCGATCAGCGTGCCCCTTTCCCTAATGAGGGACAAATTCCCCGGGGCCCACATCCTGGAGATCCTAATTTGAGACATCAGGGACCAAGGTTGGTGTGATATTTTAATTACACCTTTGTGTTGCTGATATTCTCTGATTGACAGCACAACACTAGGAATTCGCTTCCTCTCTAATTTATAAATGTTTCATCCTATTTTAGGTTTGCATTTCCACCTGGGGCTCTAGGACCTCATGGGCCGCAGGAGTTCTTTCCACGGGGGCAACACCCGATGCAGGATGTCCCTCCTCAAATGAGACGATCCATGTCTGCTGAAATGGCAAAGAATATGGGGGGCAACCCTATGGGGCTGCCCCAGCACTTCCCACCCCGTGGTATGCCAGTGCAGCAGCACAACATAATGGGCCAGCCCTTTATTGAGCTGCGACACAGAGCAATAGAAAACAGGCCACGTTTGCCATTTCTTCCAGGTGCCATGCAAGGAAACATGGACCCTAACTTGCAGGGTCAAAGGCCCCTAGGCTTTCAAGGAGATCCCAGGTTCCATTTAAATCAGGGGCTCAGGATGGCAGACCCCATGGTCAGCCAGACTGGCCAAATACATATATCTGCCAGCATGGACAATCTTCATCAGCAAGTCCATATGTCAGGAAACAGCACACTCAAACAATCTCCTTTGATGAGATCCATGAGCCAGCCTGCTTCAAGTGTAACCCAGAACATGGAAGCATCTATGATCCTGACTGCACCCCCTGCTGGGCACACTGAGACGGGCTCAGTGGCAAGCAGTGAAGCTGTGGAGGAGAAACTGGATGCAGAAGAATCAGCAGTGAAAGATCTGGAGGACGTGGAGGTCAAAGACTTGGTAGACGCAGACTTAGAAAACCTAAATTTGGATCCTGATGATGGCAAAGACCTAGATCTTGAAACAAATGACCTACACCTTGATGACTTCCTAACTTCTGGGAAATTTGACATCATTGCCTATACAGACCCTGACCTAGATGACATCAAGAAAGACATGTTTAATGAAGAACTAGATCTCAGTGATCCTATGGATGATCATACTGACACTGCAGACATGAACAAAAATCCAAACACAGAAACTGAGGCTTCATCCAGTTCAACATCTGATCTGGCAAAGCCAGAGGCCTCAGGTGAGCAGTCTTTAGCTGAAGTCAAGCTGGAAGCCCCTGGGAGTCAGGACGCTGCTTCTTTGGCACCTGGGCAGGAAATTAAAACAGAGGTCAAGGACTGTCAGAAACCTCCTGAGGTGGTAGACCAGCAAGCCGCTGGAAACACCTTAACCTCAAACCAGCAGGGAGTGCTCTCTGACTCCACCCCAGTGCTGTCTAGTTTACTCATTAAGCAGCAGCCTGAAGAACAGTCATTAAATCCAATTGTTGAATCTGTCAATCAAGGAGGTAACCTCATGCCCCAGCAGAACCAAGTCACTGACACTCACCATACCCCTGGACTTCCCATGACTCAAACACTACCCGACGCCACCACTGCAGGAGAAGCTTCTCTGACTGGCTTTGGGGCAGACCACCAGGTGGGACTGCTCCCTGGAGTGGACCAGAGCGGTCTGAGCCAGGCCCAGCAGAACGCAGTGAACCAGGCGTTGGGTCACGGCCAGCATCGTCCTCTTCTTCTGGAAGAGCAGCCACTCCTATTGCAGGACCTCCTAGACCAAGAGAGGCAGGAGCAACAGCAGCAGAGGCAGATGCAAGCCATGATACGACAGCGCTCCAGCGACTCCTTCTTCCCTAATATTGGTAAATTGTTTTGGCCACAACTTCTAGTTTTTGGTATATGATAATGTTTGAGAATACCAGCATTTTGTGATGATTTCTAAGTGAGTTCTGAGTGCATTATTTTTCATTCTCAGATTTTGATGCCATCACTGACCCCATCATGAAAGCTAAAATGGTTGCACTGAAAGGCATCAACAAAGTCATGGTTCAGAACAACATGGGAATGACCCCAATGGTCATGAACAGGTGAAAATTCACTTTGTTATCGCTTGAATACATTTTCCTGCTTCAGTACAAAATGTAATAGTGGTATTTGCAGTGTATGTATTAGTTTCACCATGACTGATTAAATGGTGCACTGCTGTGGTATTGCTGTTTTGCAGATTTCCTCCTGGTACTGGTCCTGGTCCTGGTCCGGGTCCTGTTCCTGTTCCTGTTCCTGGTCCTGGTCCTGGTCCTGGTCCTGTTTCTGTTCCTGGTCCTGTTTCTGTTCCTGTTCCTGTTCCTGTTCCTATTCCTGTTCCTGGTCCTGTACAACCGTGTCCTGAAAGCGCTCCGCTTCCTCCACAAGTTCTTGGACAGGTAATTGAATCATTAATCTGCTCAGATGTTATTTGAAACTATATAATAAAAATAGCTAAGTTGCAATATAATTACTTACTTGTCAACCTTGCTTTCAGGATGGCAAATTGACACAAGTAGCAAGACCGAATCCTCCAAACTTTGGACCTGGATTCGTCAGTAAGTTCTCAAAAAATGTATATGCATCTGCAACTTTTTGGTTTGAAGGTCTGTCAGACCTAGAAATGTTAAGATGTTTGTGTTTTCATGCTGTCAAGATTGCTAACAAAAGAGCCTCTTTCTTCTTTCAGACAATGCTCAGAGGGCTCAGTATGAGGAGTGGCTCCAGGAGACTCAGCAACTACTTCAAATGCAGCAGAAGTTTCTGGAAGAGAAGATTGGAGCTCACAGGAAGTCTAAGAAAGCCCTGTCTGCCAAACAGAGAACAGCTAAGAAGGCAGGGAGAGAGTTCCCCGAGGAGGACGCTGAGCAGCTCAAACATGTCACGGAGCAGCAGGGTGTAGTGCAGAAACAACTGGAGCAGGTAAATGTTCGGCCTGACAAGCTCTGCCACTTAATTCTGTCTCAGCCCTCTTCTGCGCACTGGCTGCCATAAGCATTGTCCTTTCATTGGTCCAGTTAGCAGGTTTTGGAACATGTTAAGGACAGTTTATGGTGCTGAAATTAATAAAAACTTGATCAGCATTTACCAAAAAGACATAACGTCTGTTCATCATTTTAATTACCTTCAATTATTTTTTACTACTAGGAGCGACATCATTTCTTTTTACGGGCAGAAAAGAAGCTGCCTTTGCCTGTATTTTTACTTTATAGCAGACATAATTTGCATCAGATATTAATTAGGGCTGCACAATTAATCAAAATATTATCTAAATCACATTTTGATCAAGGAAGATATCCAACTCGCAAGAAACTGCAAGTTTTCATAAATGAAAAATGTGTGACGAGACAGCATAATAATGAAGTATTGACATGATGCAGAGATCTCCAGATGTAAGAAAACATGTCAGTTTGTTATGTACATCAACAAATCAGGATTTTTATTCTGTGAAAATGAAAATTTATGATGGAAAACTAATTAATTCCACTAATATTGAATCATAATGCAGTTCAAAAATAGTAATATGATGCACTAATATTAATTAATTAGGCTAATTGATCTAACAGATACTGTAGATTTAAAGTAGTGTTGTCATGATACTACAATACTTCTACCATGGAGAAAAACTGACACAACATTGAGGGGTTAAAATACTCTGGGCTAGTAGCAGAGAACAGCAGAAAGACTATAGTAAAAATTAAATATAAATCAGTATTTTCATGAACACTAAGAGAGGGTATGCTTTGAATGTATACATTTAGCCATTTTCTTTCTGAGGAGAAATGATAAACAATATCTGAACAAACTGAAAAAGTCAAAACATACCGGCTTGTGTGTGCACTGCACCTGTCAACCTGGTTTGACTCCCTAAAGAAGCACAGCTAAAAGAAAACAAAAAAAGAAACACTTGGTTGACTGTGCTTTCTCACTCTGACTTTAAAGTTAAATTCATTAGATCTTCAATTCTTTTAGTTACTGTTTGAAAGTAAAATAACTCATTTTCTCCCTTGGGTAAACCAGTGTCCTCCATAATTTTGTCTTGTAAATGTGATAAAAACGACTTGCAGGCAACACTTAACTTCTTTGTAATTTTCACAGAGATCCTCATTCACCTTTTTTTTTAATGAATATGTCTTGTGTTTTGTTTCAGATCCGCAAGCAGCAGAAGGAGCATGCTGAGCTTATAGAGGAGTACCGAGTGAAACAGCAACAAAACAACATGACACCCATAATGCCTGGCATGCACCCAATGCCAGGTCCTGCTGGCATGGTGCCCAGTGGACCACCAATGGTACCAGGTGGACCACCAATGGTCCAACCTCCTATGAACCCCATGATGCAGATGCCACTTCATCCTGGCCAGCCAAACGCTCCTCCGTGTATTCCCAACCCACCACCTGGCTGGCATCCTGGTGCTCCCATGCCCATGAGCGGACCCGGAATGCCACCCATGATGCCCCCGCAGGTACCTGTAGGAAATCCAGGCCAACCTCATCAGATGCCAATGGCTAACATACCTCAACACTCACAAATGCCTGTGGATCCGCAGGCACCACCAGCTCCACCAGGTGGTGTAAAACCCATGCAGGCAGGTGGTGTGAAGTTTGATGACAACAATCCATTCAGTGAAGGCTTCCAGGAGCGGGAGAGGAGGGAGAGGCTTCGGGAGCAGCAGGAGAGACAGAGGGTGCAGCTCATGCAGGAGGTTGAACGACAGAGAGCCCTGAAACACCGTATGGAGATGGAGCAGCAAGGGATGATGGGGCCAGACGGGAACATGGCTCCACTCGCTCAGATGCCATTTTTCAACGCGGAGCTGCCGCAGGACTTCATGCAGCCTCAGAGGCCTCCTCTGCAACAACAGCAACAACTTGGACCAGTGTTCCCACAGCAGCAGGGCATGCAGCCTGGTATGGGCTCACCACCGGGGACGTTCATGCAAGGTGAAAGGAGGGCCATGATGGGCAATGGAATGATGCCCCGTGACATGGGGCCTGGTTTTGGGCCTGACAATCTTTCCCTACAAGGCCATAACTTTCCCCAGTGTCAACCCCGACCTCGTCAATTCAGTGGACCAGGAATGATGCTTCAAATGCCAGGTGAGGGTCCACCATTCGGAGGTGATGGAGCCACACCTCTACCGTCTAACTTTCCGGGCTCAGGTCAGTCTTTAATCCAGCTCTACTCCAACATCATCCCAGACGAGAAAGGAAAAAAGAAGAGGAACCGCAAAAAGAAGAAAGATGACGATGCAGATTCAGTCAAGACTCCTTCAACTCCACACTCAGACCTTACAGCACCTCTCACACCATGTGTCTCTGACACCTCCTCAACTCCAACCAGAAACACCCATCTCTTTGGTGACCAGGACTTGTCAAGGTCCCCCTTACTGGGATCTTCCACCCCCAGTCACTCAGAGCTGGAGAGGCAGCTTTCTGGGGGCCAATCTGGGCAACCTGGTCTCTCATCAGACACAGCAAGAGCCCAGGCTCAGGAACATGACAGGATCCTGAACAACATAAAGCTGGAGCAGACTGATGTCAGCGAGTGTCATGGGCCACGAGAAGGGCACATTGGCTCTGATATGAGCTCTGTGAAGGAAGAGGGTAATAAAGGGAGCGTGTCTCCCTTCCCTGCAGGGCAAAGTCCAAACAAGGGGGAGGCTGGCAATGAACTACTGAAGCACCTTCTAAAGAACAAGAGCACACCTCCACCTGGATTTTCCCAACAGAGGTCAGAGGAGAGTATGCGCTCAGAGGAGGAGGATCCCGCGGACTGCAAATCCCTGCTGAGGCAGTGCTCAATGGACAGCAATGGGGTCAGTGTTTTTGTGTTAGTCACACAGTTAGAGCACTGAGGGGCTGACCAACATAGTGAGTCATAGACAGACTAAGTGATTCAGATGAGAGGCGCGTCATAGTTAAATTGGTATGAGTCATAGCTGTCAGTTTTTGAAACATGAGTCATAGTTGTGTGTTTGAAAACATCTAACTTGAAGCCATAATGCTGTTCAAGTAATTTGAAGTCAAATCATGCCTTTTTATGCAACACAATCTTGTTCTCATTTCCAGGCATACTCGGATGGCACCCCAGACTTCCCCGGACCTCTGCTCCCTGAACAGGAGAAGAAGAAAGGGAGGAACAAGAGGGCTCCGAAAGGAGGAGACAAACCCGCCTCTCGCTACAAGAAGAGAAAGAAGGAGGGGGATGAGAGACAGCTGATGCACTCTGGCCCTGACACTGTAATGACCCAAATCAAACAGGTAAGATTGATTTCACCACCTTATAACCTGCTCGTTATGAATTGGTTGGAGCTGCACTATTTCATGTCTTTCGGAATGTAAATTATAGCCTGAAATCTGAATCCTTTATTCAGAATTTTAAAGTATTCATTACTGCCAGAATAGAAGATTGTTTCCACCACATGCAGAGACACTTATTTCACATTTCATAAGCATATTACTGTAATTAGGTCCTAGTTAGATGACAGTTGCACACACAGGTATTAGAAGCTGTTATTATTCAGGACAATGGAAGAGGATTCATGATTATATTGCAAGTCTCTCATTGATTTCAACTTTATGTAGCTGCCTCGCTCATTAGAGATGCAGTACAATACCATTTCATCATCATAGCAGAAATAATGAGCATGTACTGTTGCATGCTAGTTTCTCACAAGTATAAAATTAATTTGGGTAGAGAAATCATGGCTGTGACTGTGTGCCTTTCTGCCCCCATTTTCCTGCCTTGCTCTGCAGTCTGCAGCGAGGTAGAGATTAGACTTTATTCTTCCAGTGTTCACTCTAACTCAAGGCCACATTCTCGGATAGCTATTGAGGCAGAACAAGCTATTTGAGGTTACTTTTACTGGGCAATTTTATAGATGAAAGAACTATGTAATGATGATGTAACCCGACATACCAAATCCACAATGAGTGTTATTCCTTGAGTTGCCATGGTGATGTTGAAAGATTTTTTAATAACAGGTTTTTTTGATTAAGGAAAAATTTAAAATGAGTGCACCTACATTCTTATAAAAAGATGAACATGCCTGCATTATTCATTTCTCGGCTTCTCTGGTGGGGAATTCCTTTATGAATGCCGACCACCTACTCAAGTCAGGTCTTTTTTGAAAATGTTTTCCTTTGTCTGTTTTATCTGTGATTTTTATTAAAACATGAAAACTAAACGGAGAGAGGGTTACAAAAAAAATTGCTGCATTCAAACAAGGCAGTCATGACACATTCTTCAGAGTAACCTAAAAATTATTATTTTCAATGTCAATTAAACGTCAATTACTTTCTTGATTAGTTGATTAGTTGTTTGGTGTCGAGTGTTGATCATCGTTTCCCAAACCCACAGATGACATCCTCAAATATAGATATTCATTTACTGTTATAATGGAGGAGGAAAAAAGCAGAAAATATTCACATTTAAGAAGCATGAATCAGAGAAGTTTGCCTTAATAAAAATTACTCAAACCAATTCCTCAATTATCAAAGTAGTTGGCGATTCTTTTTATAATCGACAACTAATAAATAAATTGGTTAACGATGCTAAGTATGCTAGGTTGACATAGATATAGTGTAGTCTATGTTATGTCTTGTTGTTTTTGTTCATCTTTGTTATTTATTTTATACAAATTTATTGTATCGTTAAGATTCTGTTTCTCTGCAGATGGTTTGTGCTCAAACGTCCACTGCAGTAACATTGATTGAACTGAACTGATTTCACTCCTGTCCCTTCCCCTGGTCCCTTTTTTTCTCTCCTGACAGCAGCTCTCCCTGCTGCCCCTCATGGAGCCACTGATTGGGGTCAACTTTGCCCATTTCTCTCCCTATGGCAGCGGCCAGCTCAATGGAGAGAACCTCCTGTCTGGTGCCTTTGGCAGCGCTTCACTTGATGGAGTCTCTGACTATTACTCCCAACTGGCCTACAAGGTGAGATCTGCTTACCTCACTCAGTTGGAACAGGATAAACATTGTGTGTCTGCAGCATGATGTGCTGACAGTGTATTTGTTGTGATTTTTACAGCAGAGTAACCTGAGTAATCCGCCAACACCACCGGCATCTCTTCCTCCCACTCCACCACCTGTGAACCGACAGAAAATGATCAATGGATTTGCCACGACAGAAGAGCTGGCCAGCAAAGCTGCTGCCATGGGTAAGCATTCATGATGATGTACCTTAATGTCACATTTCTCCCTCACACTACTGTAATCAGGAAATGGGTTCAGGTAAATTACAGAAATCAGATATGAAGTATTTCCATCGCTACATGCAGGCAATTAGTATGTACATTCATATTGACATTGTGCTTCTGTTCTCTGCAGTGTCCAAAGGACTGGTCCCAAAGCCGCTACATGTCCCATTTAGGACAGAGGAAGATCTACTAGCCCGGGCCATTGCACAGGGACCCAAAACTGTGGATGTTCCAGCCTCCCTCCCCACCCCTCCTCACAACAACCAAGAGGAGCTCAGGTAACCGATAAATAACTGTGTGACATCATAACGTTTGTTTGCGTTGATTATTCATGTGACAATGTTATGAAAATCAATTGGGCTGCACAGTCTTGACTGAGGTCTCTTTCTCTTTCTCCAGTAATAGAGGACAAGAGCCTTGCAAGGACAGGGACACACCTGACAGTTTTGTTCCATCCTCATCACCTGAGAGCGTTGTCGGCATGGAGATCAGTCGCTACCCAGACCTGTCTCTGGTGAAGGAAGAGCCACCATCCCCCTGTCTGTCCCCTGTCCTCCCCATGCTCCCTCCTCCTGACGGGAAAGGTAAACAAACACAACTCCAACATAATCATGTTTTTGTGTATGCAATTTAAACATGATCCGGCATGCCTTAACTGTGCAGCACATTTTTATGAATGTCCTCTTTTTTTTCATTCTCTAGGTTCACAAATCAAACTGCAGGATATCAAAACGGAGCCTTCTTCGATGTTCTTCAGCTCCCCCTTTGGCCCCATGTCTAATGATTCCAAACAAGGGCTGGTGTCTGTAGCTATCACACTGAGACCAGCTGCAGCAGAGGTAGGAATACTTTAATTTAATGTTGTTTCCACATAGACCAAGTCCATAACACTGAGTAAAACATGGCCGACATCTGGGCAGTTAGTGAAGGATGAAATAATAACTACCAAAAAAACACCAGAAAAACACCAAATATACCATCAAAAAAGCATTTTAAAAAAAGGCCAGACAACATGCCAAAAATCCAGTCTTTGATCAAAAATCATGGACAGCTTCAATCCAAGACCTAATCAATGTTTCTTTGTTCTCAGAACATCACGGGTGTAGTGGCAGCCATTTCAGACCTACTGTGCGTGAAGATCCCCAGTAGCTACGAGGTCAGCAGCACCCCAGACAGGGGGCCCCAATCAATGCTCAGTGGTCCCAGGATGGGCCCCCACGGCATGGAGCCTCGGCCTCCCATGCTCTTCCACGGACAAGGAGACAACGGCGGGCTTCACGGACGCCCGGGGCAGATGATAAGGCCCGGTGGAGCACAGGGGACGATGCAACAGCAGCATGCACATCATTTCCGTTTCCATCCCAACAGCCCAGGTGAGAGACTAAAACTAAATTAAATGAGAGCATCTCTGACTCCCCCAATTACTGTAATACAGCCTGTAATTGAAATGTCATTTCTGATGTAAACTAAGCATAATGACTTCTTGTGAAAAAGCACAAAGCAGCAACACATTCACAATATGCTGCTGTTTATTCTTAGGAACAATTACCTTTATTAACTTTCTTAATTTACAAACTGCCATTTTGTCCTGCATATCATTACTATTCTGGAGCTCAGGGCAGCTAAGCTAAGTAGCTAAGTTGGTAGGGCTTATGTCCTCGCCTCAGCGGCCCAGGTTTTGAATCGGACCTTTGAAATGCTTTATTTTACAAGCTAACATATGAAGTCAAGCATCATATCCTTGTAGGTCTACCATCAGAGAATGCATTTTGAAATCATTGAAAAAAACAAAACATTTTGTCTGTTTCTGCAGGCGCAGCTCTAGCTCGAGGGCATGACCAGAAGACCCCTGCCAGCCCTGGATGTAAACCTCACTGGTGCTGCCACTGTAAGGTGGTGGTTCTGGGAAATGGAGTGCAGAAATCCATCAAAGATCTCCCCGCCCACATGAAGGTACAGAATTAATTAGGCTTCATATATTTTACCCTGCTGCTACTTTATGTATTTAAGTAGGTAGGCCAACTTGGATGCTTAAAGTGTGATTCTGATGCTAATAAAGTACAGCAGGCTTTAAATATACAGATAGTTCATGAAAAGTCCTCTCTGCCAAACAACTATGGATCATTTTATCATTGATTTCCCCGTGGGAGGACTAGATGAGTCATGACTGGATGCCCAGACTTACTTTAGAGGATATATTATCTACTTTCAGCCTGAAGGCTGTACACATCTATACACACACAGCAGCAGCACAGTAATACTGCATATATCTTCTGATTATGTAAATCCTGCCTGCTGGAGTTAAATCCATTTCGGATCAATTAGTGGGTTAAACAGCATACCCTATGACTCCAGTCTAGAGTATTTTGGTTATTTAAATATTGTATGTTTTTGATGTTTATTTTATAGATTCTTTTAATGTCAGTTGAGCTTAAGCAGTTCACATTGGTCAGGCTTTGATTTAACACCTCATTCCGTATTCAGCCTGTTAAAACTACTGATGTCTCTCATTAGGAATCTGAAGGCCGTTTGAAATCTGAAGAAGACCTGGTCTTCTGCAGTCACAGCTGCTTCCTTCTCTACTGTTCATCACCGCTGCAATCCAGATCAACCACAGAAACGAAGGTCTGTACTACTGTAACAAACATAGAAACACCACTGTGAGCCTGAATAACATGCAGTTAATATGATGTTTAGTTTTTATCTGACATCATGGATCTCATCTCTTCTTTTTAGGAATCAGTGTCCCTTCTCCCCATCTCCGAGCAAACAGAGAACCTTTCGAAAACTCTTCACCAGTACAGTAACAACATGTCGTCGCTGGATGTGCATTGTCTGGCCCAGC
This sequence comes from Pagrus pagrus, assembly GCF_965226575.1. Lineage (NCBI taxonomy): Eukaryota > Metazoa > Chordata > Actinopteri > Spariformes > Sparidae > Pagrus > Pagrus pagrus. The sequence continues at coordinate 10,080,174 of NC_140196.1, forward strand.
TTCAGCCCAAGCAGTCTCCCCCCTCGACTCCTCCTATCCCCTTCCCCACAGCAGGCGAGACATCCAAGTCGGAGACCAAGTCTGATGCCATCAAGGTGACAGTGAAGCTGAAGGCCCGGCCAAGGTCTCATGACGGCTGGCACCAGGGGAAGCGACAGAAAGGTCTCCGCTGGAGGAAGTGGACTGTCCAGGTGGTGGTGCCTAGAGGGAATTCCCAACTCCCAGATGAGGATAAGATCGATGAGCTTCTGAAGAAACTCGGAGCCTCCCTGCGCCCTCCTGCTTTACTCCGAGACCTGAGGCGATGCTGTTTCTGCCACCAGTTTGGAGATGGAATCACTGATGGCCCTGCTAGGCTTCTTAATCTAGATCTTGACGTATGGGTTCACCTAAACTGCGCCCTGTGGTCGACTGAGGTTTATGAGACGCAGGCTGGCGCCCTCATCAACGTGGAGCTCGCACTGCGTCGTGGCCAAACGGTTCGCTGTGCCTTCTGCCAGCAGACTGGAGCTACCAGCGGCTGCCACCGCCTACGCTGCACCAATGTCTACCATTTCACCTGTGCTCTGCAAGCTCACTGCACCTTCTTCAAGGACAAGACCATGCTTTGTCATGCCCACAGGCCCAGGGGAACAGCTGGACAAGCACTGGAGCATGAGCTGCGTTGCTTTGCCGTCTTCCGACGTGTCTACGTCCAGAGAGATGAAGTGCGTCAGATTGCCACCGCTGTACGGCAGCCTGAGTTAGGCTACACCTTTCGAGTTGGCAGCCTGGTGTCACATGCAATGGGCCAACTAACCCCTCAGCAAATGGCAGCCTTCCATTCCCCAACAGCCATCTTTCCAGTTGGCTACGAGGCTTGCCGCATTTACTGGAGCATGCGCCATGGTAACCGCCGTTGCCGCTACATCTGCTCTGTTGAGGAGCGAGAGGGACTGCCAGAGTTTGCCATCAGAGTCATCGAGCAGGGCTACCAAGACCTGGTTCTGACTGACACCTCTCCTAAAGGTTTGTTCTTTAGAGAAATATTATTGTTGTGTTTCAGGCTTTTCAGAGTTTAATCATTGTGTGTGCTTATCTCACTGTAATCAGGAGTATGGGATAAGGTTCTGGGTCCTGTCGCGGAGAAAAGAAGCGAATCAAGCACTCTGAAACTCTTCCCCGTTTACCTGAAAGGAGAGGACTTGTTCGGACTCACAGTCCCTGCAGTCGCAAAGATCAGTGAATCGGTTTGTAGCTGCTTTAACTTAACTCAAGTTAAAGTACTGAACAAATGTGGAGATGACATCCTGTAGAGGCTGTGTGATATAACCTATCTTGTGCTGATTTATTCTAGCTCCCAGGAGTTGAGGCTTGTGACAGGTACTCATTCCGTTATGGACGCAACCCTCTTGTGGAGTTGCCTCTCGTGTTCAATCCAGCCGGCAGTGCCCGCGCCCAGCCAAGAACCATCTCTCCTTACACTTCACTGGTGATAAGGTAACTTTGAGAGAAGCTGACATTAATTATCTTTGTGGGCGCATGTTCTCTCAAAGCAAAACACATTAATTATTCATTATTTATTTGGATCGTTTTTAATATTTTAATTATTTTCATTCCTTCTCTCTCAACATAAAGGCCACACCCACAGGCTGTATCCAGCAGCAGTGCCAGGTCTAACCAGAATGTAGCCCAAGGAGAAGGTGGCACCGCCCATAGCAAGCCTCCAGTAGTGCACCCCAGGTCCTCTCAGTACCGCTGGATGAAGAGTGAGTGGAGAGCCAACGTCTACCTGGCCCGCTCCCGCATCCAGGTCAGTGTTAACATAGTTATTTGATTTATTTCTGAGTGAGGCTGACACTCTTAGATTCTGTTTCCTGTGGACATAATGAATACCAACATGTGTAATGTATTCACAGGGCCTGGGGCTGTTTGCTGCCAGAGACATGGAAAAACAAACTATGGTGATTGAGTACAATGGAACCATCCTCCGAAATGAGGTTGCCACCAGGAAGGAGAAGAGCTATAGAACTCAGGTAAACATCTGTTTTTGATACTGTTTGATTTGGAAATCCTTTTTTGTCTAAAAACAAAACGTGAGTCCATTTTCCTCTCCTCCCTACAGAACCGAGCAGTGTTCATGTTCCGCATCGACAGCGAACATGTTGTTGATGCCAGTCGAACTGGAGGGCTTGCAAGGTACTGTGAGATTCCACTGGTTGTTTGACATTTAATGAGAACACAGAAATAACTGTGCTTTCTTTATTAAATGTTTTGTTCTTAGTAAGATGTGAATTTTAACACTGCATTTTAAATCTAAATCATGCAGGTTGTAGAAGCATCTGAACAATGCCATTCAGTTTCACATACAGTTTTACTACCTTTTTAGCAAGTAGGAAACATGTAGTCTTAAAAGCAGAACATACTGTGGCTCTGCATCTGATTTGCCATTGTAACAGTCTCCCAACACAGCACCAAAGACCCTGCATACTTGTGTGGGTGGCTTGTTTGTGGTTATTGACAATTGACCAGCATTGGTTTTTTTATAACTGCTACATGCGTCAGTCTTTTTTGTTTTTTTGTTAAGATAAAATAAAAGACGAGGGCGGTTTGTTTTTTATGTTTTGGCAAAACATGTATAGAAGAAAGGATTGGGTTTTTAAACATGACAATCCATTCACTTCAATGAAAGCTGCTGACTCGGCTTAAACACAAACTTTCTGTTGCTTCACTTCCTTCCTAGTTTCACACTGTGGAGCGAGTGTGTTCGCCTGCACACAAACATTTAACATTGAAGCAACATTTAAACACAGCTGTTGTTACTTCAATGACGTTTACTGTATACTGGTACTAATGGTTCGAATTGTGATAATATGTTATTGATGTGTGGGATAAAGTCTTTGTCCTGCAGCTCAGAATGAGGCTTTTCACATTTGGTGATACCATCCGTCCTAAGTGATCCGATCCAATCAAGTGGACAGCTTTAAGACGGTCAATTAGAGTGACCATTTGCAATCAGATCTAGTGCTACTTTTCATAGGGATGCACAATAATCAGAATTTTATATTGTCAACTATTGGTCGATGATGAAAATAGAGCCCATATTCCAAAGCTAAATTGCTTTCACTGACTTACCAAGCACAGCATCTACACAGTCCAAAACTACAGGTTATCAGTATCGGCCATGATAAGCTAATTATTGGTTGCAGGAATTGGCTGAAAAAATCCCCATCAGCCCTTGTTCGTATATATAAAAAAACAGAAGGATACTGTTTTCCAAAATGGCGCCCCATTCATTCTTCTATGCCAGTGTCCTTTCCTCCGAGCCTGGCGCTGATCCCGCACCCATTAATTGCAAGCATATTTGGATTTAAACTGCCTCTTAAAGAATCTGGATTTGAAGTAAAAACGACATAAATTTCACATTAAGAAAAAAAACAAAACATCAGAAACTGTGATAATATTTACAACTCTGTGGTCGTGTGTAGCATGTTGTGTGATATGAAATAACTCTTTTCATTTTTGTTTTGTTTTTCAGATATATCAACCACTCTTGTGCCCCGAATTGTGTTGCTGAGGTGGTCACATTTGAAAGAGGTTACAAAATCATCATCAGCTGCATTCGCAGAATTGACAAAGGAGAGGAGGTAGATATCTGTTCTTTGATGAGATCTCTTACTTGTGCACAAGTGTTAAAAGTGCTGGTGTGCTGCTCAGAAACTGACGTTTCCCTCCCTGTTTTCCAGCTGTGTTTCGACTACCAGTTTGACACTGTGGCCAGTCAGCACAAGATCGCCTGCCACTGCGGCGCTCCCGAATGCAGGAAGTGGCTTAACTGAGGAGAAACGACAAATCTAAATGCATTCCTTGCTATAGAGTGTGGATGCTGTGATCTCTGCGGGCTTCACACTAAAGTCATTTTATGAATGAGCAGAAGGCCTGAACCCTTTGGAGAGATAAATTAATTTACATGTTGGTTCATCAAGATCAAGGAAAACAAACGGGTGGAGGAAGGGAACACAGTAGCAGGATGTGACTTGTGCCATATGTGGGAGGCTCTGTTGTATGAGACGCCTCTGTCTGTCTGTCTGTATGTATCTGTGCGTTTGGTGTACATGGGGTGCGGAATCCACCAGCGAATGAGAAAGCACTGTGCAGGGTGCGGCCTTATTGCTTACTAAGGGCAGGCCCTTTTGTTTCATACTGTTAATGTATACCGTATGACTAAATGTAGACATCACTGAATGAGGAATGTACAGCAATGAATACTGCGAAGGGAATATTAACTTGCACTAAAAAAAAGAAAACAAACAAAAAAACACACATACACACACACGAAAACTTTTAAAATACTTGATTCCATGAGTCAGTTTTATCATAGGTCTCTGTCATGTGATTTGTGTGGAATTCGAGAGGTTTTGTATTTATTACTGAGTGAATGAATTTTATTCTCAAAATGATGAGATTGAGTTAAAGAAGGCTAGATTGCTATTGTTTTTGAAGATTGAGGAAGACATGCTGTTACTTTTGTATAAATGTACATAAAGAAAACTATAGGAATAACCGACCAAATACTACCTTAACCTTCTTGATGTTTGGGTGTTTTTAAATCGTTTTTGTTCTGTTTGTCATTGAAATTTATTTAAGATGGACGTTATTTCAGTTTGAGAGTATATATTATGATTATTCTGTACAGAATTTGTAATATAACCACAATAATTCACAAAGTATTTTTGTTGTATTAAAAGTAAGGTATTGTAGCGTAGTGTTTTTGTGACTTACACATACTTTGACCACTCAAAAAAGAAATATTTTTGTTGACTAACGTAACGAGCTATCAGTTACAGAATTAAAAAAAAGACTCTTCAAATAGTAAGAGATCATGTGTGATCTGTTTGCTGTTAATCAGGTTTGATTTTAAAGAACTGTGAATTAGGTTTTGAAACCCAAAAACAACTTTTTAACTTTTTAACACGAGTAGGAAACACCGACATGTATTTACCTGTTTTCGTTTTTACATTGCTTTTAAAATAAGGTGCAAACGTCTAATGATGTTGTGAGTTAGACGAGCCAGTGTGTGACAGAATCGTACGGGGGACTCATTTTTCTTGGAACTGTAGGTTGTTCTACCTTTTTGGATAGAGATGGCATTCTCCTTAATCAGAAATATTTCTTATACTGACACTTCACAAGTCACACATGCTTAGAAACGGAAGAGTTTTTGCGTGCACAATTTCAAGTTGACTGTAAAATTTTGGAGACAGTCTTAGAACTTGTAATGTATATGGCATGTATTTTTTTAACTTTCCGAAGACTCAATTGTATATATTTTCTCAATGAATGGTTGTAACAAAATTGTTTCTTGGATATTTTTCTTCTCTTGTATGATATTACATCATCCTGCCAGTGTGTTTGTGCTACATTTTCTTGGTCGTGTAGTCAGATTTTGTTTTCTTTCATTTTGTTTTTATTTTATTTTCCTCTTTTTTTTTTTTGGAAAATGCCTTTTGAAGTGTACAGAGTATGAGGTTTGGAGTTTGTGGAATTGAATTTAGAAACATTTACAAAAATAAACTATTTTACATGTTAGCCACTCGTGTATGTGATATCAATAATTCTTTGTTAAATATGAAGACATTAAGCCATAACAAATCTTCAATTTCCCTAGCAACAGATGATAAAATATTGTTGCATGACCCACTGATCTTTGACTTTGAAAAAGAAGCTGAGCAAAGATTAGCAGAGTAACTAACGATATGAGTTACTTACCTAAGAAAGGTCTGTATCTTCAACAGAGGCACTTTATTGGCAAGTATGCAGGCAAATACATCAGTGGCTCCCAACCTTTTATGGGCTGCAACCAATAATTATTTTCTATGAAAATGTGGGTATATGAAATGTCTGCGCTCAAACTGACATTTCTAGACTGCGTTTTCTCCGTTAAAAACTCAGAAATCTGAAGTTTATTATCGTAGAAGACTGAGAGAATCTGAAAATATTCACTTTCGAGGAGCTGGAACCGATCAAGTTTGGGCATTTTGTCTTTAAAAAAAAAAAAAAAGATAAATTGATTGCCATTTGCCATTTCTTTGACTGAACTGATCAGCTAATCATCTAATCATTTCAGCCCTATCCTCCTTTTTAAACGAAGCTTTCTACCTGTTATCTACTTACTCATAGACTATGGCCTCAATGTGATTTTGAGTTGTGAACAGGGAAGCCATTTTCCCTGCTGAGATTGTTTCATTTAAAGAATTTAAACTCCAATGAGGCTGATTTTGATGAGACTTTTTTCATTTGTATCTCTTGAATCATCTTGATTCATCTCCAGTCTCCACAGAGGCTCCTGACTGCTAGGTACAAAGATATGTGATCATTTTTGGTATAACTTAACTGAATTTTGTGTGCGTGCTCTGTGTGCTTGACCTGTTTGTTTATCAAGCATCCCTGAAACTCTCCAGGGAGTCTCACTGCAGGTTTGACTGCTGCCTGCAGATTGCAGATACCTCTTGATGCTGCAATGGTAGGACATAAAGTTTCTAACATCTTACATGCACTTTGAGCAACGAGTAGAGGCTTTTAGGAAAACAATAATTTTCCGTTAAGATTATGCTTACATGGTGCATATTAATACATGTGTGGTTAATTAAATTACCACCAACTTAATGCATAGGAAACCTGATGTTGGATAACATTTCAGTAGACTAGTACTGATAAGTTTTGAGGCAAACACTATGATTACATCAACATAGAGACTACTATGTACACTGTACCTGATGGGTACTGTCCTTAACGGTACTAGGTAAATGTCCATTGCAGAACGGACCTACAGCACATACGACCATGTAAGACCAATGCTTAAGTTTAAGTTTATTAGCCACACTTTAAAAGCGTGATGCAAAAATTCTAGAAAGAGATATTTCACAACTCTTACTTTCAAAAGACATCACAATCTTCAGTGGGCCCCATCTGTCCTCATTTCAGCCTGGAGTGGGTTTTCAAAAAGAATAACTCTAATGACAGTTATCTTCGGCACTCCCACCTCTTCTCCTTCTGAGGTAAACTGTGGAGTTCCTCAAGGTTCTGTTCTCGGCCCACTTGTGATGCTGCCCTTGAGCAACATCATTCTGTTTCATTGTCACATTTGACGTTAAGGCTGATTCAAGTGAGCTCACCTTTTGTGAGAATTGACCATCTGACATAAAAAGTGGCTGTCCTTAGCTTCCTCAATATGAATAAGTGGCCATTGTGTAGATTGAACACAGAGCAACATCGGGGTGATTTTTCTACAATAACAATGCTGGAATAACTTTTGAATGTAATTCAAACTTGTATAGACATAATAGGCTATCTGACATATTTGTCATGTTTCCATCAACTGAGAATTCAATATCAATATCTTTCTCATAATCTTTATATTGGAGGAAGTTATTCATGCAAATAACATGAAGAATTGGTCACATGTGCCAAATTTTAGTATTCTTGCACTTTGGATCTTAGGATCGCAACTAAGGATTATTTTTGATGGTGATTAATTTTTTCGATTAGTTCTTTGGTCTATATAATTTCCGAAAATGGTAAAATAACAACAAAAAAAAAAAAAAACTTGGTTGATCAAGACCAAGATGACATCCTCAAATGTATTGTTTTTACCAAAACCCAAAGATATTCAGTTTACTGTCACAGAGGAGTAAAGAAACCAGAAAGAAGAGTCTGGAATCAGCCTTCTTATACAGTAAACCACAGTGATTAACCAATTATCAGAAATAATGTGGTGGACGATTCATTTTATAGTTGACAACTAATCGATTAATCGTTCGATGTTGCAGACTCCTGGATTTCAAAAAGTGATTTTAAGACACTGCTTCTTCTCTTAAATGAAAACTGTCAATTTTAGATAGTGATCAAGTAGAACAACAGCAAATGTAATTTTATATAATAGTTAATTGTATACTTTTAATGTTTTTTTTTGTTTTATATCCATCCTCCTGCTACTTAATCTGTGGTCTAACAAGAGCTGTTAGGTAATTATATGATTGGGTTATTATATCATTATCATTATCATTTCCTTGGCCAATTTGTTTACAGTCGGTCCAATTTGCATTTCATTCAGGCCAGTTAAAATCTGAGTCGTACTGACATCTGTTGGTGAAGCATCTGTACACATGTGACACTCACCGGTGTTGTGTCGTAATTAGCTTCCCCTTCAGAAACATGTCTTCCTGGCTGTGTGCCCTCCATTTTGCCTTTTCAGATTTTGGGAGGGAAAATAAATGACACATAAACGCGGTAGATTCACAGTCCCGCTTCCTTATGTAACACATTAGCTTGCGGTTGAATTAACGCTCTCGTTTTTAAAGAAACAGCGGTCAGATTACTGGACTGTGCGGTCCATAAACACGACGGAGCTATGTTGTTTTCTTTTTTTCGCTCCGGCGCTAGCGAAGACGAACACACGGCCGGGGGACACACATTTCGCGGGGGCGCGGTCTGCGACATAACACCTGTAAACAGTCGGCGTTGAGTCTAATTTGAAGATGCGTGCCCTGCCTCTTTTCACAGCCGAGCCTACTTCCTGGTGGATGAGGCAGCGCCTCAGTGTTGTCGTAGTAAGCAGACTGGACAGCAGAGGTGAAGGTGGAGGCGGTTGTTGATGGTCTGCAGTCGCCATAGAGCAGTTTGCTAACGAACACGCTCCTTTCTTTTCTTTTTCGTTATTTTTTTTTGGGGCTTTGACGACAGAAAAACAAAAGAAAATGGGAAGCACGGTGATGGAGTCCAGCAAGGAGAGCTCAAAGAAGAAGAAGAGGAGAAGTCTGCGGATTAACATGCCAGTGAGTCGGTGAAGTATCAACTAATTTGGCTTCCTGCTGTGAAAAATAATTTTTTTTTAAATGAATTTGGGCGTTTTTTGTGGAAGTTCTCGTTAAATTAGCGCTCGAACTTTCAGCCGTTATTAGCCATTTTGGTTGACGTAGCGCGCGTGAGTGACAGCTGTCTGTATCACGACCTCTCACTTCGTCAGTCGTCCGCCACAAAATACACGTTATTTATGTCTTCATAGGTCCATGTAGAGTTTGTCTACGGACAGTCGGCTGTTTTGCACTGTTATAAATACATTTTAGACTACCTCAAACACGTTCAATAGGATGTCTGGCTGTAACCGTTTAATGTGATGTCACTGCAGCCAACTCCCCTGCTATGTAGGGCTGTCACTAGAGATAATTTCATTATTGATCAATCAGAGCAGATGATTGCTCTGTCAGACAATAGTGAAAAATGCCCACCACACAGCCAACAGATATGGGATAAGATAACCAGATGACAGTGGTATTAAACAGAGGAAAGCAGCCAATCATTCACACAATTGTCGCTGATTAATTTTTGCTTGCTCAGCTAATCAGTAAATCGACTAATCATCGCAGCTACAAACTAATGTAGCCTGTGGGTTTAAAGGTGTACTATGTAGTTTTCGGGGGAAGACATTTTAAAATCTTCATTGACTGACTTGTCATGCCTAAATAAACAAACTCTTTGATTTCATGACTGAAAAAATAAACTGAGCTTAACGGACAACACCATTTCATGCAGTTTTACTTTGTTTATATTTGGCGGACCCTGCCACTTTTCTAGCTTCAAACAGTGTTCTGGGGACCTTATTTTCCTCAGGGGACAGCTTCTTTATTCAGTTATTGAAAAAATAAATATTTCTGAGTTTGTATTATTACCTCATTAACATTGTAAATTTCTTCTCCAAAACTACATACTGCCCCTTTAAGTACAGTGAGGAAAAACAGGTCACATTTCAGTGAAAGCAACCTGCTCCAAACCAGCAAGCGATGATTCATAATGGTTACTACACCGGGGACTTTCGTTTACTTAACTTGTATTCAGTGGCCCGGCCTGATTCACAGTCGCCTCTGTTCATCAATCTGCGCAATCAGTGCCTGGGATTGTGTTTGTCTTTGCTCCACGGGCCTAGGATTACACTCTCACCTATATTATCGGGCCAGTATTCAGTATTTTGCCCCAATTATCAGCATCAGTGATTTTTCTGTCAGATTGCAGATAAAATAAACTAATTTCAAAATGGGCTGTTTGGCTCAGATGCAACGTCCTCTCACGCAATGTCCCGCCCACAACAATTTTTGCTTGATAACACGTCAAAATGAATAGCCTATAAACACTGAATAATCTGAATCTGTAAAGTAACTGTTATGTTAACTAAATATATCAAATGAATGTTGTAGAGAGGAAGTATAAAGTAGCAGAAAATCAAAGCACCCAAGTGAAGTACCTCAAAATTGTACTTAGGAACAGTACTTGAGATTAAAGACTTCAGACTTCAATTTTTACTGCAAATGAATATCGGTCCCAAATATCAGTTTTCAGTCGTCTTGATTTCTAATAATCGGTATCAGCCCTGAAAAATCCACATCTCTCGACCCCTGCTATACACACTTGTGGACTGAATACTGCCACTGTTGACTTTAAAGCTTTAATGAACAATCTGTTCTTCAGGATCAAAACAAAGTGAACTTTGGTGACAGCTAATTAGTTTTTTAGTGAAGTGTGATAACAGTCACGTTACTGTTGCTAACAGGCATGTAATTTTTTGGATGGCATCCATCAGATCCTCCTAATGAATCTTATTCGTGAACAGATTGGACACAATCTGTGGTCCTGGTTGAGATTCTGTTAAAATAGTCAATAATTTGTCCGATTTTGTTGGAAAACTTTGTAAGAAAAATGCAGTCCAAGGTGTCATTTGAGTTTTGGAAAAAAAACACTTCCCTAATAGGAAGTAAGCTTGCTGATACAACACTGTTTTTGCGGTCAGCTCTCTAGCTCTGTGTGTTGGAGCTTTCCACCACTTCATGAACTGAGGCGGAAACATTAATACAGTTGTGTGAAATATATCCAAACAGGTTTGCATGGTCACATCATACGGTCTGTTTAATTAAGCTGACTTTCTGCTGAAGCATGCATGGCATCATCTCCCAAAAGTGGAATGTAAAACCCAACCCTTGATACGGAGGAGTGTGCTATGTGTTGCATTTGCTTGCAAAGGTTTCCGTGGTAGTAAAACATGTTTTTCTTCTTTTTGAGTGACATGTTTAACCTTAAAAATGTTCTTTGTTTTCACTTTTACTCCAAGCAATGAAGAACTACAATGTCCATTAAGTTTTAAAAATGGTTAGAGCAACATGTAGTGCCTACAAAGGCATTCTTGTTACCTGTCATGACATGTCATTTTGTTTTTTCTACTCTATTTCCTGAAGGTTAGCTTTATCCTTGACTCTCAGATCTCTGTTCTTTGCAGGACTTTGGTGCGTTCACTTCCTCACAAGTGGAGACGGGTGGCTCGACCAAAAGTGGCGCTCAGACGGTACAGAGATTATTTTCATTTAATGATTTTGGTGTCATGATTTTTCATGTGCTTGCCAATTGTTTGTTTTCTCAAGCTTGCTCTTTCCAGCACATGATTTATCTTGTCTCTTTGGCTCTTGTTTGTTTGGCTTTGAATATTTAGACGTGGATTCGGGAGAGCAAAATATTACTCAAGGCCGCCTCTCCTATTCTGCCAACCCTCACTGGCTTACAGTAACATTACGCCCACTGTGTCCAGGCATAGCAGGATCGCATACAGGAAATTGATTTTTCTAAAAGAAAGCGGCCTCTTCCTACTGTCTGCTCTAATTGATTTGAACAGGAGTGATCATTGATCATTACCTCACATGCACCAGAACACATATATCAGTTTTGCATCAGTAATGTTCCTGCAGTGCTGATAATAAAACCTGCATTCTCTTGTGTTTTGAAAGAGCTGATTTATATCCAGACAAAACCCTGATGGCTATTCACTTGCCGTAACAAGCTCTTACACAATGACAGAGTTGTTGGCAAACAGAAAAGATGGGTGTGTGCTCTCGTTCCCTCAGATTTGTCACAGGATTGGTTTAGACAGAAATGTGCGTATGGAGCAGGGCCAGCCTTAAGCAAACACCACCCTGAAGCCTCGCTGAAGAGACCGGACAAAACAACACTTCTTCCCCTTTTCTATTTGAATTGTTACAAATACAGTGATTGAGCCTCAAGTGTTATAATCAGTGCATTTTCTTTCCCATGCAGGAGTGGTGGCTCCTCTTCCACTTCATGTCATTATGCAGCTTTTCTGTTTTGATGAGACTGGTTATTATGCAGGCTTTAAACGACCAACAATGTTACCAAAACACTCCTGTTACATTTTATTGTTTTCTGTAAATACAACCTCCGAGCTGGAGATCATAATGCTTCGCTGTATCAGAGCCCACAAATGGTTAAAAGATTTGTTGTTGGCACATCCAGAGCAGGCAGCAGTCGGTGGTGGGAGGAGGCTCTCTCTGTCTCCAGCTAGATTGGCTGCCGTCTCTTATGTTTTGTTTTGGTATCTGCACTGCGAATAGAGAAGGATTTCTCAGTCTGTTTACATGATATTGACCTTGCAAAGACAGACTTATAAACACACAAAGTCATAATTAAAATTTTTATCATTATTGTTCAACAGGGCTCCAGACGAACCTTTTCACACCCTAATCGACATGCAATGCGACATATTCATATTTTTTACATCTTAAAGATATTAGAGTTGTGTGCTTACATTATTCAATTGTTTCCAGCAATGTTCAAACCATAGAAATCCAAATTTTATTCAAGGTAACGTTGCCTGTTGCTATAATTTCCTGGGGAGTCATAGAGTGAGGAAGGAAGTTGGCTACCGTAACGTAATGAAAAGGGAATAAAACTTAAAAATGTCACCTAATTTTTGAAGTCACATGGATAATTCATCAGCAGTGGTGGTAGTTTAAGTCCCTGTAGCCATAGTTGCTGCGGTGTGTCCCGCAGCTAGTCAGCCCTTGGCGGGGGCTTTTTGCTAGCTAGTTAGCCTTTGCCTGAAGTCTACTAATGTCTTTTTTGTTTTGATTTGTTTTGTTTTGTTTTGGCAGATATTACTTACTGTGCATTTAATTGCATTACTGATTAAATATTTTAATAGAAAAAATAATTATGTTAAACTGCCTTTTTAAACATAGACACCGAATTAAAAACTTACAAATGCAGACATAAGGTATGTGGGTGTATTAAGCTTAAAATGTGGTGACAAATACCAAATGTGTCTTCTTTGTCTGATGAAAACACATGTTTCATAGGCTTATTCTGTCATTAACATACCAGAGGCTCTCTGCATGGACAACCACATTCTTTGGTTGATGCTTCAATGCCGCCGTCAGTCAAGAAAGACAGATAAAAGTCCTTTATCTCTTCACTTGTCTTCCTTTTCAGTGACAATGCCATAACTCCAATGAACTGGTCACATGCTGTGTCCTTGAAATACAATGGATTCACTTGCACTCGGTTCTCTTTAAACAGTTCAATAGATTGACTCACCACGTGTACACTGTTGGTTTAAGCCCGACATTGGGTGCTTATTTCAGGTGGCGTTGCCCTCCCGTCTACTATTCGTTTGTGACTGTTTTCAAAATCCCCTCTGATATGGGAAACAACAACAGCAGCAGCGTACGAGCTAGCAATCTGCGCTTTTTGAACTGAAAATGTCAAGTTCCTCTAACCCTAACCTTGTCGCTGCATCCTGGGTTTAGTGCTGTCCAAACACGATTATGATTGGTTTAAAGAAATACAAACAAGCCATAAAGTTTTTCCCCAATATTTGGATTAAAGAATTGGTGCAGCCAGACCTTTCTCCACAGAGCTGTGCTATGTGAGACTAACAATACAATGTGAACCCTGAATTTAGTGAATGGCAGCTCTTCCTTCACACCGCTGTCTTTTCAGCCTGTTCTGCACACTCATTAGTAGATTCCTGCCTTCAAAATGCTGCTGGCAGAGATGCTGCAATTCCATCCGTCCCTTTGTTCCTGCACACTTTATGCCTCAGGCTGTTGTTGTGCTCTACATATGTTTCATGTTAAAAGTGTGCGGTCGACCTTACCCTAACCTTAACCCAAGTCTTCACACTAAAATGTTATGATTTACATTATGGGAGCCTGAGTTTTGTCCCAGAAAGGAAGGCGAGTCCCTGTCCATGTGTACACTTATTTATCTCCCCCAACATAAGTAACTTATGCCCACACATACACTCTCACTCCCTCCTGGTGTTTTCACATGTTATACAATAATAGTTTTTAAAACACAAAACAAAAACAGGGGGCATAATTGCAAGTCGAACTCGTGCTCCTAGTCACAAAATTTAGTTGTGCTGTCTCCGAAAAAATGCGACTAAATGGTCGCAGTCTGGAGGCCTGTTGGAAAGAAGTGCCGATTGTCTGATGTTAACCTGATAGTTCTTGTATTGAGTGTGATGCCACATGATGCCCTGTGAATGCACCGTGCAGCATGACATTATGTCTTAGAGGGATACAGAGAAAGACTGAATGTTTTTTAAAATCACTTCAGTCGCTAAACATTGTGAATGAAGCATGAACATTGAAGTTGCAAAGAAAGTCTCGTACAAAGTTAGATGTTTCTGTCACACATTATATCACATTGTTGGTATTTCAGTAACTTGTATTCCCTTGTTTACAAGCTGGATCATGACAAAACATTTGCTTCACTGCACTTTGCCCATGAGTCTCGCATTATCATACTGCATTTTTATGAGATGCCATTAAGTGTTGATGCCAATGTAGCTAACAAAACAAAACAGTGTTTCATACTGTATGTGAAAAAGAAGAAGTAACCGAAATTGTAAACTCACACTAAAGGTTGCAATCAGCGGCCATCATTTCACAATAAATCTCTTCTCTCTGTTTGCCCGTTCAGTATGGCACTTTGGTTTGGATCTTGTTATGTACAGACTTTTTGACAGCACTGTCTCACTAAGTATAAATCCAACATTTACAGAAGTGCATGAAAATAAAACTGCCTCCTTATTTTCTCTCAGGGAGAACGCTGCACCCGTTCAGCCAGCCCCGTCAAAGGATTGCCTGCGAGGAGCCCGGCTCTTCAGCCCCAGTGTCCTCTGTCTGCTCCCGTGCAACTAAAGACGAGCTCAGGTTCACCCAAAACTATCTTCCCCTATCCCTCTCACCAGAACTCCCCACCCAAGTCCCCGCGTCGCCTAAGCTTCACTGGTATCTTCCGCTCCTCATCCAACTCCTCACCTACAAGCATGAAAATCTTCTCCAGGACCAGGAGAGGTGAGTCAAAAAGCTAGCATTGCACTGACTGCCCAAGGAAGGCTGTGAAATATAGTATGTCATCTGTTACTGTTGCTATGTTGTGCAAAAGATCCAGGTGCAAGACGATTTTAAAGGAAGTAAGAAACAATCGATGAAAGTATGTTATCTTTAAGATTGTTTGGGTTTCCTGCTGCACAGTATGTGCAACACAAAGCCACATACATGAATCTGAGTCTATCTGATCTAATCTTTTGCTTGTGAGAGAGCTGACATAAAAACATGTCAGGCAGCATTTTGTAAGTTATAAAAACAGGAGTACGAGGAAGTAGAAGTCTTGATTTCCCAATGATAAAAAAAAAATATCCACAGCTTGCTTTGTGCCGTCCTGTGAGCCAACTCGATCATGAGCCTTGTCAGATAGGCGATCACGGATGAGGTTCTGTTCTAATCTCGATGTCAGCAACTTTCCCAAGGAAAATAAATTGATTGACTTTGTTTTTTTTAGCCCCAAATTCCTAGCATGAGGCAGTGCATCTCAAAACTTGTTTATCAGATTAACTTACAGGTTTGGCATGCTACAGGTAGGCCCGTCTCTATTATTACATAATCGCCTGACCATAGATATTTAAGCCGACCACAGTCATTTTGCGTAATCACTTCCAATCACCTTTCATATATCCATCACTGTTTCCATATTGTTTTCCACAGTTTGAGGTTGTTTGATTGTCGCTATTTGAAAAGACGTCATCTAGTTGCACCCCGTTCTTCTGCTATACTGTAGTTTAATGGAACGTGAGTGGAGAATAAGCACCACCAACTGTTTATCTGGAGGCGCTTAACTTCTAATATTCACCTACAGTAATGGTAGTGGATGAAAACACACAATACTTGATTTTCTTTGGCCGCAGGGAATCGCAGAGTAACCCAAGATATGATATTATAACAATACGTTGACCACAATAACAATGATTTTTCAAAAAAGTCCTCTTTAACACAAACACACTGACTTCAACCTGTTCATATCCACGCGTGCCATTATTCCAGTATTCAATAGCCATAAACGGACGGAGGGCAAAACAGCTCTGGAGTTAACATGTTTAAAGGAAGGAGACAACTCAGCTTCATTAAAGTCTTTTCAACTCCGCACTGCCTGCCATTTTTTTCGTCTGTGAGTTTCTTCTTCTCCACCACAAGTAAGGTAACTTCCGTTCCCTTTACCCTCATTCATCTGACAAGCACCACCACAGGCAATTATATCGTCGTGAGTTCGGCAAGTCAAATCAGCAGAGAAATCTGTTTAGCCTGCAGGTTTTCATAAAAATATAGATGTTTGGCGCCAGTGTATTGATAAGATATCAGAAGTGGAAGTGACACGATGTATTCCCGCATCAATGTTTTGTCCCACATCCAACAAGGACAAGGCCAGTTTTGACTAGAGAACATGTTTATTTTGATCACTGTTACCCGCCAGTAGTTTATATGATACGCTTTGTGTAATTAAAGGATAAGTTCGGCCAAAAATGACATTTCAGTCATTATCTACTCGTCCTCATACCGATGGAGAGTCAGATGAAGTTTTGTAGTCCACAAAACATTTCTGGAGGTTCACAACAAACCAGTGTTGCAGCATAATCCTGAACAACTGAAGTCACTGTGGCCTTTAAAAAAAAAAAACATAAAATGGTTCCACACAGCTCAGCTGGCCTAATCCAAGTGTCCAGAAGCCCTGAGATCCGAAATTGATTTCAAAAGACAATATTTACACCCTCGACACACGGTTGAGCTCATGCACCCACTTCAAACGGGGTGCACACTAAAGCTTTTAGCCTTGGTGCTACAGTGAAGATTTCCAGGGTGCAAATAACATCTTTTCAAATCGAGTTAGGAGCTCAGGGATTCCAGAGGCCTGGATAGCCGATGTTGTTTATGGGGGGGTTGTTTTTTTCACGCTATAAAAGAAGCCACCATCTACTTCAGTTGTTTCGGAGAATGCTGCAACACTGTTTTTCCGTAAAGCTCCAGAAATGTTTTTTGGACTACAAAACATCAGAATTTTCATCGACATGAGGGTGCGTAGATAATGACTGAATTTTCATTTTGGGTGAAATTACCCTTTAAGTTCTTATTTCATGTCATATCTGTCTTGTACAGTTTTTCTTTACAGGCAAAAATATGACAATTAATCTCCAACTAAAAGTTAATGATCATGACAGTCCTACCAACAGGTGGAGGTCCAGCCATAGTACATTTTCCATGTCAACATTAGACTCCTTAATGGCATAATGGTAATCGTGCTGTCCACAAAATAGTGGAAAGTCTAGTCAGAACAAGGCCTTGTTTTATAAAGAACAGACACGGGCAGATTTTCAGCTCTCATGTCTCCATGTAGTTAAGCGGTTGATTATTACATAACAAAAACCAGCCTGTTTTACATGGAAACAGCCCTGCTGGAAGCAGCATCAAACGGCACAAAGATGAGTCATATGTTTTTGGCTCGCACATACACCCATTCTTCTGTTTCCTCGCGGAGGGTCAGTTTGGCACTGGCTGGTGGAATAAAGTTCTGTTAGGGCCAGACCTCAAGAGTCTGCATGCTCAGTTTCCTCTGGAAGTTGTTATTGATGGTTACCAAAGTGAAACACATGAAAACACACGAATCTGCTGCAGCCTTCTGAGTCCGATGTGGTTTGAGACGTTACATCCTCTCTGTGCTAATGATGTGGCTTTACATGAACGGTGGCCAATGATAATATCAACAAAGTATGCCCATAAAGGAGTATCATACAGAGACTGAATGGGGACACCATCTTTTCTATTTTTATTAGTGGGATGTTTTTGTAGACACCTCACTTTCACCACAAGGGTGTGCTGAAGGCAAAGTCTTGTCTTGACTTAGTTGTCTAACTAGTGTTGAACAAGCTGGTGATTTAACAACCTCTACATTATCAGTATCAGTATTTATTTATTTTTTTACATTTTAGTAAACATTTTTTAGATTTTTTGTGTTCCAGACTTAAGATTTTGTATCATTTGCTCAATGTTTGAGTTGTTTTCTCACATTTGTATCTATATCTGCTACAAATATGATCAGAATGTCTTTTCATTCCAGTCTCGACTAAATATGTGTTTTCCCATCGCCTGGATATTGTCAGTCTTTCACTGCTGAAGGCAACTGTAGCACTTTCATACCCTTATCTGGAAGTGACCAGACTCTCGGGAGCTCCTCATACAACCATGCAGAGTTCTTCTTTCCCCTCCTCACTCTCTCTGTTGCTACTGTGTGCTGTATGTTGTCAGTAAATAAAGGGAACCGGGCAGTTTTGACTTTCCAAATTCGCAAAACGGCGGCCTTAAAAGGGCAGAATGATTGGGGAAGCTAAGCTAGGAAAGATCTTATGAAAATACACCACTGTATCTAAAATCCTCATGGATCTGAAACCTTAGTAACCTTCAACACAAACTGAAGTGAATTCCTTTCCTGAGGATGATGAAAACCTTATCACAGAGAGCATCGCAGGATATTTGAGGTGACTGATTTCATCATTGGCCATTGACCCACTGAGCAGAGTGGTGGAACACTTGCATAACATGTTAATTGAGATCAGTACTGGACATGCTGTCACTAATGTGAGCAGCAGATAGTGAGTGGGACATCTTCTGAGGGTAGGGGAGGCTGCTGGTATTGAATGGAGCCTTTCTGATCAGCTGACAGAACATGGGATGTCCCCCTGCTGTCATCTGATGTGGGCTGGCCTCAGCACTCTTAAAGGTCAGGCCCCCAAAAGTTACAGACAGCTGACTATACGAATGGCAGAGCTGCAGCTCAAAACTACAACCTTTTTATGTGTTTATTTGTCGTCCTCTTTAACTGCAAATTCAGAGGAATTCGCAATGAGTTTCTATCTTGTGTTACATTGTGTGAAGACGGAGTGAGACAGATGTGCCTGTGCTGAGAGAGGGCAGTGGGGGGCGGGGAGATGTGCAGCCCGAGCCAATCGCTGGTGTATCCTTCACAGACTGGCCTCCTTTTACAGGCTGCTGACATGCGTGCTATATTAAAGAGACGCCACCCACAGCTGCACCTGACAATTTACAACACTGACACCGAACTAGAGGGAGGGAAAAAAGCGCTCCCGTCCTAGTTGTTATTTGCATCACTCGCGAGAGAGACATTTCTCAGCTGAAGCTGTGTGGAATTTACCGCTTTTGTGCTTCCATCAAACGTATGAGGTGACACAGGTAGTGCACACTCCCGTCTGCTGACTTTGTGCTCTGCGGTCCTCGAGGATATGCTTTTTTGCCTGGACGTGCAAGGATAGCTTTGTTTTCTGTTTGTAGCTGGAATTAAGCATCATGGAATAGCACAAATACATTTTTGTCCTGCAAAAGAAGCCAGAAGACCATCAACATATATTCTTCATCCAAAGATTGAAGGTGACAAGTTTCATCTTGTAATAAAAAGGACCATCTCTCTCCTAAAGACGGGCTAAACAGCCTCAAAGACTAACAAATCTCCAGGTCCGTTCCAAATACTTTTCAACTTAATTTCTGTACGAACTTCTTCAGCTACCAAATGGGGTAACTCTCACTTGGCACACATCTCTGCGCTCATAACGTGATGCGGATGGTCATGGTCAAGTTTAGTTTTGAGACCACAACCCACTGCGTTTCATGAAGAGGTTTGGCAGCCTGAGGAGGAGCAAGAAACGGAAGGAGCAAGATGGGCTAGGAGGGAGGCATCAGTCCGAGGCGTCATGTCTGTCTGGTAATATGCTGTGCTTTTCACCCGCTCTACTAGCCGAATGAATGCCGTCGCATGCTGGTACACCTTTCTAAGAACAATATTTTGAAGTTTTCTCACCTAAACTCCAATAACCCTGCATAAATATTCTTAGGATTGAGCATTTGAGTTATTCTCCTCATAGCAAAAGCCACAAAGAGAGGGCATCTATTTTTATTTGGTATGAATCTGTTCTAAGCCTAAATATATATAGGTGATGAATGCTGTGGGGCCTTAGGTACTCCTTATAGTTTAGGTGCTGGTTACGTCGCAGGTCTCTGGTTTCACAAATGCGTATAGGACACAGACCAAAATGGTAAAGGTATCTGTGAGGGGCCGACCTGAGGCAAGAGGTTAGCTACCACTACCAGTTACTACACATACTGCATGATGCTTTAGTAATTTAGCTGTAAAAGAAGTGTGATCTTCAGCAAAGGGTACATAATGTAGTTTTGTTAATATAATGTCTGAATCACAAGGAACAGCTTAAGTGGAATTTGTTTTTATTTTGTAGTAATCCTGTCATTATGTAAACGTGAGTTATAGCAGCTGTATCCGACACAGTGTCAGTTCAGTGTCAGTATTTCTGTCCCACATCCTTTGGGAGTCACTTCAGAATAGCTGCTCCATTTTGAAAACTTTATTAAAATTGACAGGAAGCATTTCACCGTAAGCAGAAGCGGATATTTCCCTTATGCGTGCGGGCAGTGTCTCCATACATTACATACCTTCTGGCGATCAGCAGTGACAGAAAAGATGGATGCACAGACCAGCATGCAGGCTTAATGCATTTATCGTAAAGTGTTAGCTCATAATGCCCGATGAGTGAGTGGCGCACCGTGTGGCGTTCAAGTGCACCGACTTTACAGCTCCTGATTTAGAGCCGGTCTGACCTCGGTGGAGTAGATGAGAGGAGCAGAGTCCTGTCATGATGATATACGTACATCCCTTAGAAGATGTAGAGCTCATCGTAAAGGCTGTATGCAACGTGGTGACACCTGGGCCTAAACCGCACGTCCTTTGATCCAGAGCCTCTCTACACTATGGAGGAGCAACTCTGTTATCTCCACCATTTTAAGAAGCTGACGTCTATGCGAGAAATTTCAGTAGTTGCCAGCTCTTCTCAGCTGCACTGTGTATGTCAGTTTGATTAGTGGCTGCTCATTTGAATGTTTTGCCATGATGCAGTTTGCACACCTATATGAGTTTGTGATCCGGCCATCGCTGAAGTGCTGAACAGTCGGGCTTTGTTACAGCGAGCCGTATGATTGTGTACATGACAAATTAATTTGAAACTGTTTTGTGTCTATACAAACATAACAATCCACTGTTTGACAGAGAAGGCAGCAGCAGGGCCTGAAGCAGGCTCACTACTGCTCTGACATCAACCAGTGAGGCTCACATTGCTCCCAGAGTCACTGTGGCCCCACTTGACTGAAAACAGCCTGGCGACCCCTGCGGGGGCACCCACACTGAGAGGATCTGGTTTTATGGGTGCTACGTTAACACAACATGCAGTAAATTGCAGTCGAACAACCCGCTGTGATTAGCCTCTGCTAATCTACTGCCTCTGCACCTCTGAATCACTGCCCACATCTCAGATTTATTTTCAAGGATTCAGATAGTGCTGCAGCTAATGTTAACTTGAAACTAATTGTTTATTGGTTTTAAAGGCAATCCGCACAGTGCAACCAAGACCAATGTGCACATAGTCAAACAAGTTCAATACAGCATGATGTTCATTTTGTAAATTGCGGAGTAAAATAGAAGATAAAGCCGGATATGCTTTAGGGCATATGTAAGTGGCTATCTTGTGACTCACGAGTTGCCATCATGACGTGAATTCAACTTCTCAGTCAGATCCAATCAGGATAGAGGGGGTAGCAATGCATAACCTCCCCTGCGCCACTCTTTTTGTCCAAATATGGTCACTTCTGGCTCCAATAAACTGAGATGGTGATGGCTATAATGCCAAAATTGAGGCTTGAAAACATCCGTCCACAAACAAGTGGGTGACGTCACAGTGATTGTCTATCAGTTGCTACCATGAGGAGAATTTGAAGACTTAGGCTGAAGATATTGATTTTTAACCACATTTTCACATACGCAACCAGTGTCCTTACTGACCCATGGCAGTGTCACATCCCCACACTGGCCTTACATTGCCCCTACTGTTTGTCTGTGTATTGCATCCTGCAAACATGTAGCGTTAATTTCTAAGGACGTGCACAACAGGCACTCCAAGTGGACACGGGACACAGGAGGCAACCATCATGCATACACCAACGCGTTGAAAAACAAGAATATCTGCGGCCTTGTGCTTTTGATTCCTCTGGGGACAACTGCCAGTAAAGCAACCAGTGGTTTTGAAGAGATTTGTATTTCAAGTATAAGCTATATAAAGCTTATCCCAGAATATCACTTCAGTTTGCTGGAAGATGATGACTCAATCTTCCCGGTTATATGTGGTTAAAAAAACCAAAAATCTCAGACATTTGGAAACAGTATACATTTGCAGTAAAAATGAATGCTAGTGGCCAAATTTGACGGAATGCAACTTCATACAATTTACCCAAGTATTGTTCTTTGGCACAAGGTCAGACTTGAACCGCTGTGGCGAGGACAGAGCCTCTGTACATGGGACCCACACTCTACCAACTGAGCTAAGAGGCACCCCTTTGTTAAATAATGTGATAGCAGTGAGTGACAGTGAGTGAGACTGCAGAGTCGTGACTACGGAGCATCAGAACTAACGGTGCACTTTTTTTTAAAAGTATTTTTTTGGCCTTTTATGGCTTTATTGACAGGACAGCTCAGAGATGACAGGAAACAGGATGAGAGAGAGTAGGGGGTGACGTGCAGCAAAGGGCCACGGGTCGGACTCAAACCCCAGGCCGCTGCAGTGAGGACAAGGCCTCTGCACATGGGACACCCGCTCTACCAACTGAGCTAATGGGCGCCCCGGGTGTGCATTTTTAAATGAATTCTATCTTTACATTGCTTGTTTTATCTGAACAGTCAAAAACCTACTATCACATGATAGAAATAAAGCAATTACATCCTCACAATTCAGAATCTGAAACATGATGAAATTAGCCAATTATCAAAATTAATTTTCAGTGAGTTGATTAATTTGATTATTGTTTCATCTCTAATACAAAAAATTGCCTCGTGAAGTGAAACAGAAATGGAGATTTACAGGCTAAGGAGAGATTACCTTATAATCATTGCTGATTTTTTTTTGTATTTTGTCGAGATATGAGGCAGACTAGTTACCGATGTGTTATTGAGCACTGTAAAGGGTCATGTTGTGTGTGTAAAGTTAGATTGGCTGGACTTGCTTTCATCCATTTCCTGTTTCCTGGGTGGCGTCTAGCTGCCCCACATTCACCAGGCTGAGGAGAGGGCTCCCGGCCTCGGTGTTATCTCCTCCTGTGGAATGTGCCACAACAGCGCAGCTAAAATAAGAAGGCCACACAGCGGAAGCAGGCTACAAGGCTGGTGCATGCCAACTAAATGTCAGGAGATAGTGTGGAGTGCACTTGGAACAACCAGAGAAAAAATGGGGCTTCGTTTGAGAAAAATGTCTCCTAACTAGATTTTTTTATTCTCTTTTTGAAGATTATGTTTAGATAGCAGAAAGAGTTTATCACAAAAAATTAAAATCAATCAATAAATCTGTCCTTGTTCTTTTAGGAGTGTGGGCATCTTCTTAACCTTTAAATGATGATCCTTAATACTTCTCCATTTCTCTGGCATGTGTTTACTTATTAGCCATCTCAGTTTGTTTCATATGACTGAGTCAAGTGAGTGTACTCACGTGACATTGATACAGTCTTGTCCTTAATGTCACACCGGTGTTGGATATCTGGACATGATAAAAATCAACTGGAAGTCTCATGGTGGGGTTTAGTCCACATCACCCATATTGCTCTTTGTCTGGCATCAGAAATATGTCAGCGAGGCAGAGATGGGGCAGCGCAAGTGTCGCATGTCACCCTGCGTAAGATTGTGACGCCTGATGTGAAAGAGCATGTGAGGGGCTGTCATGTGATGGACACCGTCAACGGGACACTGCTGCGGGAGGAGCTGTGTCACAGACAGCTGACTGTTGACACCGGAGTTAAGTTTAATGCGGCTGCATATGTTGTTATCGACCTAGTTATTGTGGAGGCGAGTCAGGAGGAGGAAAAAGACACCCTGTATGATTCATTTTGTTTCTATTTCCTATATTGATCCAGTATTGATTGCTTTTAGGCCGCTAATTTAGATGAGTTGAGCGTTGGAGCACCATCAAGGGATTTTTCATTCGCACAGAGTGTTGCAGATGTCAACAGCTGTCAGTTCACTGCAGTATTACTGAGGAATATGCCACAGGAATAATAATTGTAGCCGAGAGTTAGTGGTTAAATATACTCATACTTAATTAATACATTTTTGAAGACTATTTAAAAGAGGATAATTGTGTTAATATTAAAATATACAGTAAAAATAAAGTAAAACCATCATTAAATATGCAACCTCATAGTTCAGTTCCACTAATCTGAATAAACATTTTCCATTTTCTCATTATTGGTCATTGCTTACAGCCGCCACAATTTCTCATCCACATTTCACTGTAGAGGCATGCCGTCAGTTTGTCACAATAAAAACGTAATGAGGTCTAATCCACGGAGACCTAACAGGAGCTCTCACTGGTGAACTCTTGGATGCCACACAGAATTCAAGCCGCTGCTTCCTACGCTAAAGAGTGTGGATAGAGACGAAGAAGCAAGAGGCAAAACAAGTGTAAAACTGGAAGGCAAACTAGTGGATGGATTAAGAAAAATCGGCTTTGCACACCAACACAGGTGTTTTCACTTCTTGCTAATTAGACTTTAAGTTCAGTGCAGCTCTGTTTTAATGACCTAACATCCCCACCAGAGTCCTCAGAGGAGGGCTGATCAGGCAAAGTGAAGTGAAAACACCTGTGAGTGGACCACGAGGATGTAGGGCCTTTAGTATGTAACAGCCATTTTGAAATGAGCTTGAAAATTGTGTGTGTTTATTGATATTTAAAGAGGTGAAAAAATTGGGCGATATGGCCTTAAAAATATCCCATTTTTTTTCACAATATATATCTCGATATTTTTGAAATCTCCTCCACAGCACTTCATTAATACTAGGTATAATTTTTATTATACTACGATTGAAGTAAAACAGAAAAGGACAACACTTATGCCATATCATGATGTAATAATATCCAAAATCTTAGACGATATCTAGTCTCATATTTGTTTGGAACCCATCAGCCACTACCGAGGTAAAAGCTACTCTTCCTGGGACCCACACAAACTAACATTTTATATCATAATATAAAACAATTAAAAATCCAAGACAAACGGAAACAATGAGCCTGTACTGCTCTTCCAATGCTGCTGCTGGTCACCCTGACTAAGGCTGCAGGATGTGGACACAAATCATGATAATAATAATATTGATACATTGCCCAGACCTAATGTGGCCACATAATCCGTATAATCTGCTGGGGTTCTGCTACCCTTCAAAGACAGACAGTTTAACATGGAGGGTTTTTGAACATCTCATTTACAGTGGATGAATAATTTTTATAATTCAGTTTATTTGAATGTAAGGGTGATTTCTTTGAGGCTGTAACAAGCTGGACACTTAAAGTTGTTTATATGTATGATAAAGAAAACTGGTAAAGCTAACACATGCTAATTGTAGTCACGTCAAGTTATTATAATAGCTGTACAAGTGCATCCCTGTCTGTCACCGCCTGAGCTGAAGCTTTATCTCTGTGTATCTTGGTTGTTCCTCAATGCCCAGGACTCAGTCCCTGATGGATCAGATATGCATTCCTTCTCTGTTATGGCTTGTGACAGCATTGATGGTATCTGCAGAAGTCACAATTGTAGCACCTCAGCCTCACCAACTACACTGAGCCTGTCAACGACGTCAATCATCACTTGAGTGTGGATTGACAGCATTGAGAGAAACAAGAGATAAGTTGTGGTATCTATTTTTTTTTTATCTCCCTGCAGCCTCAGGACTCTCCACACCACCCACCACCCCAACCCAGTCGTCCAGCCAACCTGTGTTCACCCAGGAGGCCCAGCCGGCCCAGCCAGCCAGGCCCAGCCCAGAACGCGTCGAGACGAGCTCCCGATCCCGCTCGCTCTCCACGCCTCCAGATACAGGACAGCGCCTCAGCCTTCCATCTGCTAAACCCCCGATCCCTTCCTCGAGCCCCGTGCCATCTTACTCTACCTCACATCAAGTGAGTCACACGAAAAAAATGTTTCTCATATCAAGAAAAAATAAAAATGAATGTTATTTGTTTGCCTTGGGACAGTTCACTCGTTGCTTCTGAACTCTGAACTATAAATTAATGTGGCGAGTTGTTGTTTATGGAGCAGAGAGCTTTCACATCACAGATACAAAACTAGTTCAAAGGTCATCTCTCCTGTTTCAGCTTCAGAAGAGAGAGCTGTGAGTTCACAAGTAATGACTGAACTCTTCTAAGGCATGACACATGCATGTGAATTCCCAGAATCCATTAAATACTTGCTGCTTTTACCGTACCTGCAAACTTTTTGCCTTTGGGCGACAAATGCCGCTTTAAGTGTCAACCAGGTCATATACGTCAATCATGTAGATCCAGAGAGTAATCTTAGTTTATTTTGGGATATCTTGCAGCGCAGTTTGTAAGATAGTTGGTTGTTGAAGACAATGTTGGCAGCGCCCAACTTACCAGCACAAAACCTGGGAATGAGACCGTTTAAAGCCACCTTTGTGATATTTAATTTCAGCTAAACTAGCTAGCATAAGCTAATTTAATGGCGCTTCTCAACTGAGTTACCAATGGTGGAAAGTTACTAAGTTAATTTGCTTAAGAAGGAATTTGAGGTACTTGTCTTTTACTTGAGCATTTCTATTTTCTTCCACTTTATACTTACACCTGATTATATGTCAGAGGTAAATATCAAACTTGTTAATCCATTACATTTATCTGACAGCTCTTGTTACTTGTTGCTTTGCAACAGCATATAAAGAAATCTACAAATTATACATAAATTAAAAGTAAGATCCACATTAATGTGCGATGAGCATGATAATGCATCAATAATTAGACCTAATGGGCTTCTGTAGAAACATGGGTGGTGCAACATGGCAGACTCTGTGGAAGAAGTAGTATAGCATGATGTGTCCTTCCTCTTCCTTCCCTGTTGTCTACTTTTTCCATTTCTCTCACTCCTCCTCGATCTCATCCTCTTCTGACCCTGCCTCTGTGCTCTCTCCTGTCTGTGTGTGTGTGTGTGTGTGTGTGTGTGTGTGTGTGTGTGTGTGTGTGTCCACCATTGTTCCAGTTTCTCCTCAGCCTTATCGTGCCTGTTTTACATTGTGATTAAAAGAATCGAAAAGCTATAAAACTGATTTTGCTTGTCAAAACTTGATTTTGTTTTCTCTGTGTATTCTAATCTCAAAACGCTCACAAGGCTTCATTTGTGTTTTTTAACTCACTAAAATCTTCTTGCGGCGGACAATGCCCTGGAAGAATGCATTAGGAACCTGGAGTGAGGAACATTAGGAATAAGAAACCTGAACCCCGCTACCTGATTTCAGTTTCACATCTTGTCACCTTGTCTGTTATTATTGAAAAATAAGACTGAATATGTGTCTAACTTTGCACATAAACTGCTGTATCTTTGCTATAATCTAATATCAGTGATGCCAATTCATATTTTCTGAAAATACTGGTCACAAGATGTTCAAACTAATAACTATATTTCCTTTGAGGCCACGTAACAGTGGCCTTCTGTCCATGAGTCATGCGCTACTTTCCTCAGTGTCATAAGGGTTTGGTTGGACCGTGGTGAAGAGAGAGAGAGAGGGGGAGGCAGGAAGGATGCAGATCTTTAATTCAAGCTCTGATACTCGAGCATGCTGTGTGTCAACAGAGCTGTGTTTGCACTATTTGCTCTGAGCAACAGTGGCAGAAGAGAGGCTGTAAATATTGTCTCGGCATTGAGGCGATATCTCAAACACCGATAGCGGATGAACAGTTAACTGTGAAAGTAGCTCATGGTTTTGTCACAAGGATTTTCATTGTGGGTTTCAGTGTGTGATACCAGATTTCCCACAGTCAGTGAGGAAGTACCTCTTGTGTCCATTTAATGAATAATTATCTGAAAGGCTGTCTCAGCCGCTCTGCTGTGAGTGATTGCGGATCCTAGCCGGAGAGGGCAAATCAATATTCCATCACCAACATTGTATACTGTTGATATTAACACCCAAGGACTCATGGCTGAGGTGGAAGACTGATGAGTCAGTGCCTGTCGGCCCCTCCATCGCACGTTAGGGAAGCTCACAAACAATCTTCTGATGCTGTAGTTACTTTTTTTTTTTTACCAAAACCAATTTCAAAAGCAATTCATTTAATGGATTTGTGTATGTCAGCTCCCCTGGAGTTTGCTGTAATGCTCGGAGCAGGCTGCGTGCCCGCTGTGATGCAGCAGGGCGAGATTTATGAGGGCGCTGGAGTAGTCTTTTGGCGAGAGAAGCGCTGTGTCACCATCGCAGCAGGGCCACACTGGGGACTGTTCAGCATCCCAGAGCAGGTATGCAGGCTTTCTCACACTGCTGCAGTGGCTTGTTGTGGACACAACTTGCAAATTAAGGACCAAGAGAAGTCATGTATCAACAAGCAGGCTTTGAGTATGCAAATCTCCCAGCATGACGCAGCAGATTTCATGCTGGGAGCTCGCCTGTGTTGCGCACAGGACGCAAATACGACAATTTGCATGTATCTTTTGTTGAAGCCGAGGTTACAAAGAGTTGTTGTGCTCGTCTTGTCAGAAGAAATTAACCCTGAAGATGTGACAAGGCATCCCCAGCTTCTTGCTGCTTAGCAACGTAAGGGATTTCCTAATATGGTGAAGGGACCAGGTCGCTGCGCATGGAGGGGTGTGTCCACAAATCGCGGAGCTTCCTGCTTTTTCTCGGCGCTTCATGTGCGAGACTTTACCCATGGTGAGTGTCGTTCGGCAGATTATAACTCCAACAATGAAGTCGACCGAGTTATTGTGGTGGGATTAGTTTTCACGCGCCAGTGTAGTGGCTGTCCGGGCCGCGCGTACGCATTGGTCCCCCCCTCCTACTGCAGCAAATGGATCAGGACTGTTCCACTCCGACTTTTAAGGGGTGTGTGTAGTCTAATAATAATGTGCCACTGAAGTTGCTACGGGCTTTTTGTCACGTTACCTGTGTATATTTAGCGGACCTGGAGGAGCTTTATGTAACCGGTAACACACCGGTGGCGCACGACGGTTCTTGTCGTCTGGTTTTGGTGTTTTTGCGCATCGCTCTCGGTGCGTTCACAGTCTGCTGGGGCCGCCGGGGAGAAGTCGCTTCACCCTCCTGCTGCTGCTGCTGCTGCTCACCACTCACAATTCACAGCAAAGTTTGGTGGTGCGCTGCCGTGTGTTGTTGTGAGGATCCGCTGCGCATCTTCATCGCAAACTTCTGCGTTTTTCCTCTCACAGGTCTACGGATTATTCGAAGGCATGCTGGAGAAACTTGAACTAGATGACGACGGTAAGTGTTGCCTACCTTAAATCAGTCACCTCCATAACATCGGGATATCTCTGGTATCCCAGCTGTTTAGTCAGACCAGCTACAGATGTGTCTGCTCAGTCTTCTCCACAGAGACTGTGTCAGAAATTGTAAGGGGTTTCCCCACAGAGGAGGCTGACTTCACCTGTTTGTCATCATAACAGACACATTTGTCTCAATGTCTCAGATATTTACACAAGGCTCTTGAAATGAAATGAAATGAAATGAAATGATGAGAGATACCTATAAAATTCTGGAGATTTAAAAGTCATCATGGCAATTAAAGCGTTTGAGCTAATTGTCTTGCAGCATGTGAGTAAGGCTGCAGCTAAAACTTGTGAATATTTTTGACGGAGTATTCATTTGGTGTGTAAAATATCATAGATAAGTCAGGACAGATGCTCGTCACAAGCACAGAGACCCCAGATAAGTCTTCAGGCTGCTCAGTTGTGTCATCAGCAGTCAATTTTTTGATTTACAATCATATTAAACCGAGAAAAAGCACCAAATTGTTACATTTTAGGAGCTAGAACCAGCAAATTGTAGCTGCAACTAACAGTTTTTTCATCGTCGATTTATCTGTCGACTATTTTCTCAATTAGTCACTCGCTTGTTTGATCTGTATAATGTCAGCAAATGTTGAAAATTGTCTCCAAAGATGATCAGTAAAGAAAATAATCACATTTAAGAAGCTGTAATCAGAGAATTTTGAGCTTTCTCTTCTTCAAAATGACACAAACTGATTCATGGATTAGTAAAATAGTTGGCGATTACCTAAATCGTTGTCAACTGCTCCATTAATAGTTGCAGCTCTGAAGCAAATGTTTTATTTTCACTTAACGATAATTAAATAAATATTGATTTGATTTAGTTAGTAAACTAAAAGATTAATCCACTCACACTGTTTTTAATCACCACATGTGGGAAGAAAATTACTATAATCATCTGTGAAGGACCTGAGCTCTTATAGCACTTTGCTGTTTGTGTTTTTCCACTGTTTGTGTGATCGAACGCAGGGCTTAATTATGAGTGAGATGGAGCAGTGAAGTGGCTGTAAGTGGTCCAGAGCCGTAATGGTTGTTTAGGCTCGGAGTGTGTTTTGTTTCCAGGCTCTCATTATATATTCCCTGTGAGGTTTCTCCTTCCTCTAAAAGTATTTTCCTGCTTTTTTCCCTTCTTCTTACAGCTGCTGAACCTGAGAGTGATATTTACATGCGCTTTATGAAATCCCACAAGTGCTACGACATCGTCCCCACAAGTTCCAAGCTGGTTGTTTTCGACACGGCGCTCCAAGTTAGTACTGTGACAAAATCACGTTTCTTTTACCTGCAGATTAATATTTCATATGATATTGAGGCTGCTTGGCTCGAGAATCAAAAGAGACGTTCAGCCTAAGTTAATGTTCAATAAAATAAGCCTCATGTTTGGTGGAATTGTCATAAAGCTGTTAAACAGTAATCCTGTGGAGGTCTGACCTCCTTTGATGTGTCGATCCTTAACCACTAAACCCACTGAAGCTCAGAGTTGGAGTCCTTATCTAAAAGCTGCGGAAATACTAAAACCAACTCAAAGACGCCTGGAGTTTAGATCGGTGCTCATTTACTCGTGAGAATGTGTCAAAAGACTTCGTCAGATGAGGAGAAGGGCTGCAACCAAATATTACTTTCGATTCAGATGTTAAGTTCTTTTGCTTAATTGTTTTCTCTGTGAAATGCCAAGAAAATGTTTGTTTTTTTATCCGACCACCAGTCCAAAACTTAAAGGAATACTTCACCTAAAAATTAAAACTCCTCATTATCTACTCAACCCTCTTCTGGTGGAAAGTCAGGTGAAGGTTCACAGTCCACAAAACATTTCTGGCAGCATTCTCCTCAACAACTGAAGTAGATGGAGACTTGATTTAAAATGTTTAAAAAAAAAAAAAAACACAAGATGGCTCTTTACAGCTCCTCCTGCGTAATCCAAGTCTCCAGAGGCCTAGCTTGTCCACCTACTTCAGACGGGGTGTAGGCTAACGCTTTTAGCTTAGCAGCTACAGTGAAGATTTTGGCTTAAAAAAGGGAGTAGATAACATCTTTTCAAATCAATTCAGGATCTTGGGGCCTCCTGAGACTTGGATATACTGTATCGAGCAGTTTTATGTTTTTTTTTTTTTTTTTACATTTTTAGTCTCCATCTACTTCAGTTGTTAAGCAGAATGCTGCAACACTGTTTTACTGTGAAGCTGTTTGTTTTTGTTTTGTGGACGTAACTTCACCCGACTTGGGTTGAGTAGATAATGACAGAATTTTCATTTTGGCTCGAACTTATCCTTTAAAGGTATGTAATTTTAAAAGATATAAAACACTCATGAGCAGCTTATGTTTACATTTAAGAAGTTCAGACCAGTGAATATTTACCATCTTTGCTTGATTAATCTGTTAAACTGGTTTGCTGATTCTCAGAATCGTTGCTATTTAATACGCTATTGATTGACCACAGTAATGGATCAAAAGCTTCAGAGAAGATAATCACATCATGCAGTGAAGTATTGTGTTTAATCTAATTTGTTTTTTTCTTTTCAACTGTTGCTCGCAGGTTAAGAAAGCGTTCTTTGCCTTGGTAGCCAACGGTGTGCGAGCTGCTCCACTATGGGACACAGAGAAGCAAAGCTTTGTGGGTAAGAGCACCAAAACCTGTCATAGAATGACTTTATAGCCTTGTTTTATGTTTTCTCATAACACATAGTAAAATAATTGGGTTTATAGATGTGGGAAGTCTAGTTTTCATTGGTATATGTCATATTTTGAGTATGAGAGAGTTATTCCAGTTTGCTGTTTTCAATGTTTGTTTCTGTTATTTGTTGTTGTTCAGGTTGAAGTTAGATGTGTTTTACTCTGAGTTTGAAGTTTTTAAAGGTTGTTAAATCATGAATATTTGCAAGTATTTGGACGAGTTTAGAGGAAAAGTGCTTCCACGCACTCTGCAGTGTTATTGGCCAAGCTTCCAGTCAGAAAATGTAGAATTAAAGATATTTAGATCCCTTTAGTCTTCTTATTCACTCTACATATTTGATTCTAGTAACTCAGTGAGACTGCAGCATGCAGACCACATATTTTTAGTCCATAATTCCTCTGGACAGAGATGGAAAATGTCCTTGCTGTGCTGGTGCGCCTGTGCTAAATGAGCCCAGAGGAAACTTTTGTGTATTAATGCCGCCGGTCACGGCTAGTGGAGCGTGATGCTATATTGAGCAGAAGTCATTAGAGCTGTCATAAACCATTAAGCACAGCAATGACTTCTCTGCATTGACCAGTGCTCAGAGAGAAGTGAAGACAATATTTAACAAAAAGAAATATCAGTGCAGAGATGGAGGCAGAAGTGAAGCCAGCTGTGAATTGAGTTTGTTGTGCCGATTTCTTTTTTCCTGCGATTACTTTATTGCAAGTCAGCCTGCAATGAATAATGAATGCC
Source organism: Pagrus pagrus (assembly GCF_965226575.1). Classification (NCBI taxonomy): domain Eukaryota; kingdom Metazoa; phylum Chordata; class Actinopteri; order Spariformes; family Sparidae; genus Pagrus; species Pagrus pagrus. The sequence goes on from NC_140196.1 coordinate 10,113,180, forward strand.
AAGTCAGCGTTAGGATAAACAGGGGGTGGGGGTCAGTGATGTGTTGTTGGCACCACGCCCTTGTACGTGCCGTCTCTTCCACCTAATTGTGCAATGCCTGCAGGAACGGTGCCGCATGTTGCACATTGATTAACACCTGTTTTTTCATTACAGGAATGCTGACAATCACAGATTTCATCATCATACTGCACAGATACTATAAGTCGCCGATGGTAGGTCCACATGACAGATGAGATTTGCCTCTTTCTTTGAGGATTTCTTGTTTTTTTCCTTAAACCTTTTTCTATTTCTTGTATTTCAGGTGCAAATTTACGAATTAGAGGAACATAAGCTCGAGACGTGGAGAGGTGAGGTCATGTTTTTGTAGCATGTATAATGTAATATTTAAGAAGCAGAACATATAAACTTGAATATTTCATCTCTTTCTACACAGAGGTTTACCTCCCAGCTACATTCAAACCTCTGGTCAACATATCACCTGATGCGAGGTGCGGTATCTGACTGTAAATAATGAATCTGCCTGTTTTTACATCTGTTTGTGTGTATGTGATCTGATTTCTCGTCCTCCCTGTAACTGGCCACTGTGTTTGTTGTGTTGCAGCCTGTTTGATGCAGTGTACACCCTCATCAAAAACAAAATTCACCGCCTGCCTGTCATCGACCCTGTGACGGGGAACGCACTTTATATTCTCACACACAAGAGGATCCTCAAGTTCCTCCAGCTTTTTGTGAGTCCAGCACCGTCACCGTCAGTCCGCATAGCATTTTAATCTACATGACGGATGATCCTGATGAGAACTTGTCCCACTTTCACTTGTCTGCTGCCCCCTTGTGGTCAACTTGGACACTAATGAAATGTGACAATGAATTGGGTTGAGAGTGATCACACAGAACACGCCCCTGCCTCATCGTGTGCGTGCGTGTGTGTGTGTGTTTGTGTTCTCCAGATGTGTGAAATGCCAAAGCCAGCTTTCATGAAGCAGACTCTCGGGGAGCTCGGCATCGGCACGTACCGCGACATCGCTTTCATCCACCCGGACACACCCATCATCAAAGCACTCAACATCTTTGTAGAGAGACGAGTGTCTGCCCTGCCTGTGGTGGATGAGTCTGGTAAGATCAGAAACTCCGCTGCTGATGAAATTTAGTAATAATACTAAATTAAGTTGGTTACTTAATGGAGTCCTTCATGCTCTCTTACAGGCAAAGTTGTGGATATTTACTCCAAGTTTGACGTGATTGTAAGTAGAAATTTCATGTTTTTTAAGAGACAATATACCAAATATTAGAGGATGAACTGCTGTGTTTATTGTCACACTTTATATAATGTGTATTCATGTTTGTTCACAGAACTTGGCTGCTGAGAAGACGTACAACAACCTGGACATCACAGTGACGCAGGCTCTGAAACATCGCTCTCAGTACTTCGAAGGAGTCATGAAGTGCCACAAAATGGAAACGATGGAGACCATTGTGGACAGAATAGTCAAAGCTGAAGTGAGACTTTTCAAACATAAAGACGTGTACAGACATTTTGTTGCCTGGAAATGACCTTGGACTGATACCAAGTTCATCTGTCTGTGTTTTCCTCCAGGTGCATCGGTTGGTGGTGGTGGACGAGCGCTCCAGCATAGAGGGCATCGTCTCCCTGTCGGACATCCTCCAGGCTCTGGTGCTCAGCCCTGCAGGTATAGATGCTCAGCATCGCTAGCCTCTCTGTTCCTGGACCCTGAGCTCTCTCCCCACCCCGCCCTCTAACCCTGTCCCGGGTAGGAAACACTCGCATTTTATTTCCGGCTGGTTGTCGCCTGTAGCTGGCATGGTGCCTGACGTCCTGTCTGTCCTGCTGGAGGCCGCTGTGTGCAGCAGTGTTGTGTGGACTTTTGTGTCAGGATGAAAGGGCTGTCGTCCTCTGAAAAACAAGTCCAGTGTCTGCTCTCGCCAATGCATTGTAATATACCTGATGTACGCGTTGGGTAGTCACACATTTGTAAATCATTGCAAAACAGATGGACAATCAAGTTGGCTAACAACTCTGTAGGGTAAGCATTTTTTTAATAGCCTGAAAGTTAGTAAGGAGCATGTTGACACCGAGCACGTTCGTTGGTGAACATGAGGAGCATTTGAATACCCTGAAAGAAAAGGAAGAAATGTGAGATTTGTTGTGAATGAGATTGAAATTCAAAAAACTGGTGTCAGAATGAGGTCAATTTTATAGAATTAAGACCAGCATCGAGCCTGCGCTGATTCTCATATCAAAACTGTTCCTTCATGAATTTCGGACTTAAAGGATAAAATGAAAATTCAGTCATTATCCACTCCCATGCCGATGGAAAGTCAGGTGAAGTTTTGTAGACACCAAACATTTCTGGAGCTTCACAGCAAAACAGTGTTGCGACATTCTCCTAAACAACTGCAGTAGATGGGGACTTGTTTTAAAACAGAAAACAACCACTTGAACAACAATTTGAAAAGACGTTATTTACATCCTTTTATAAGCTGAAATTTCACTGTAGCTGCCAAGCTAAAGGTGTTAGCATGCACCCTGTGGGAAAAGCTGTTATTTACAGCCACAGCTGTATGGAAACAAATCCACAGCTACTCCAGTTTTTCCAGAAATGTTTTGTGGACTTTGAAACTTCCCCCGACTTTCCATCGACATGTGGGTGAGTAGATAATGACTAAACTTATATTTTTGGGTGTACTTACATTTTGAACTGGAATAAAACTTTACACGCGTGCAAGGGTCCACTAGGGTTCGCTAGATGTACATTTCATCATGTGCTGACGTCCACATACCTCCAAATTGCGATGCCACCAGACTACAACAAGCTTTGGAAATATGCAGACTCCAGGAAGTAACAGAACTCGATGAACACTACAGCTTCGGGTCTGCGCTGATACTCATATCAAATTTTCCCTACATGTATTTCTCAGTTATTTATCAATGTGTAAAGTTGTGTGTACAGAAAAGAGTGAAATTACAGAAAAAACGGCATGACCAGGTCTCATCAGGCTACATTCAGGTAACATTTGATAGAATTTGGTTTGTTTTCATTTTACCCTCTAAAGTGATCAGTCTTTTGGGATGGTATGTTGCCCACACTGTCCTTTTATACAAGATGAGTCCATTGTTATTACATTTAAAGCCTGTGCTTGCAGTTAGAATCCAGCTTTGTGAAACAAAAACAAACAAAAAAAAACCCCCAAACTTCCACAGAGTAAAGTTTTCCACAGGGGTTTGAATCACAAACGTCAGGTTTGACACAACCTGTCCTGTCCAGAGGCTTCATGTATTATAAATACTGCTCAGTTATGTTTGGCTTTCAGTAGACGTAGCTGCATTTTGCCAGGAGCTGGCTCTACTTTGAATATGTTCTGTATTGATACGCGTGAAAACAAATAACAGATGTTTGCATCATTTAAATGATTTCAGTGTCGGAGGTTTGCTCAGGCTGCAGATCAGCAACATGCTGTGAAGGAAAACATGATGCACGAGCATTAGGCTCCGCTTTCTTTAATCGAGATGTTTGTATCATCATCTATACCACTGCATAACGCAACTTCAATTTTGTGAAACTAACCAGTCGGCTGCAGCTTCACACTGAGTTTAAAGAGCGTCCGATGGGGCGCTAGGTCGCGGCTTCAAAAAGAATGATGAATCTTGTTTTTGAAAACAGGAAGCTCGATTTAGACCGACATGTCTACATGTTGTAGAGATAAAACGCAGGCAGAGTTTACTTATTCTGACTTTTATTGACTTCATAAGTCAGTAAAACTAGAAACATCGATTTGTGAAAATGTTTTGTGAAACTGCATGTCTAACCAAAAAACGTTCGTGGTTTTGAAGACGTTAATGCTGTTTTTTATTTCTGCCAGTGAGATCTTACAGCAGGTCGTGTCGCGCATAATTATTAATGATGAAAACGGATGAAACTATTTAAGCAAGATTTGGGTGAAATAACACAAATCCTGTGGGTGCTGTGGTGTGTTTATTTGTGCGTCGTGTCCTCACTTGTGCTCTTTCTTTGTCTCCGTAGACGCCTGTAAGGAGGAGAACCTGCCTGAGTGAGAGGAGGTGAAGAGGAGACGCAGTGGGAGTAAATAAGTTTTGAAGGTTGAGGTTGGGAGCGCAAGGCTGAGCCGAGTCAGTCTGAAGGTCCCAGAGACGCCTGCAACTGATGCACTATAGAGGCTTAGAAACCAAAGAGCTAGACAGCTGAATGAAGTGGAGTTCCTGCACTGAGGATTGATTTTCTGATCTTTTTTTTTTTTTTTTTAGTTTGTTTGTTTGAACACTGATCAGATAAAAAAAAAAAACACACACAGCATATTGTATTTGTACACACAGACACGCACACTCAAACACACAGAGATGCATTATGGTCACCAGCCGGGGAGATGGAGGGAACGTGGAGACTGATGAGTTAAGGTTCTGGTGTAGTTCTGATCATGCTGCTGTCATCAGTCGATTTTTTTAGTCGCATTTTGTCGTCGATACCGAATGTGATCAACTCCAGGAAAGCTCTCGTTCTGCTCACTATTCGATGTAGAAAGATGAACATTCACAGATGCAACGTAATGTTTGCTAGCAAAACTACACGTCACCTACAATGTGGCCATTTTTATGACTCTTTGTCATTAAAAAAAAAATTGCCAGTGCCAATACGGAGGGATCGATGCCCCATCAATATTTGTGCCTTTTGTTTTCCCTCAGACTGACTGTATTTGTGTCCTTTTGACGTTCGACTGTCAAACGAATGCAATTATTTGGGTTTTGTTTTTTTAAATACAAGTAGTTGGGCTATTTCGTCCTTCTACTTAAAATTTGGTTGATTTTAGTCTCAAGAATTTACATCAAATTTGAAATAATTTAGCACAAACACCTGCAGAGGTCGAAGGAAAACACAAAGAAAACACCTGAACAAGGATTCTGTCAGCCAAGAACTATGAGCGAGTCCCTCTCACTCGTTTTACATCAGTAGTGATTAAGAGTCATTGCAACTTAAGGATTATTTTTCTATTGGTATTACAACAACAAAAAAATGTCTTTTTATATGTTTAAAAAACATTTTTTTTAACGTTTATTTTCAGTTTTGGACGCTTCAGATAACCTGATACACACAAACATGCAAATCAGCTCTCAGCTGTAGCTTCGACAGGACTCATCTCCATCTTTGACTGTAAATAGGATCGTTTTTTGGGGAAACGTGTCACATAAAGCTTTATTTTTATGAATGTGTCAACATGTTTAAAAAGAGAGACTGCAGTTTTAACGTTATTTTTGTAAATATATTTGTGGCAATATGTCCGGTTCAAAGAGACTTTGTATCTGATCAACATGTACTGTAAATGTGCAAGCATGAGAAAAACTACACTTCAGCAGTATGAATGTTCTTTTGTTTTACTTTTTTTCTATTTTTCTGGCTGCAGAAAAATAAATGGACACTGAATGTACCTTATATCTGTGTGATTTAGTTTATTTTAATCAGGTATACTGTGTTTTGACCTGTTTTTTTTTAATTGATCCAAGGATGTGTTTCCAACCTTTTTTGTCTCAAACACCCCTTCATCACACCTCTCACATGGTTTGGTCACCTTGACATTCACACCACCACTGAGGGTGGCAGAAATGTGATGTTTTACCTATTTACTTTCTACTTTATTTAGACTTCTCTTCTTCTTTGTTAACTCATTTTTATGCACTCTCGGTTGCAATGTATGGTATTCAAACAATTGACTCTGAGGCGTGTCCTGGTTATTGTGCCAATAAATATACAAAAGGTCAGCCTCACCCTAATTCACAATCCAACCACGCTGTTTATTTACCTCCCAACACACAAGTATGTGAAGCGATCCAACCAGCCGTTCATCCGCAATCTTCACAAAAGCTCCTGGTGACTGTAGCAAACAGATTTATACAATTGAAACACTCAGTCGTCGGACAAAAAATTAAACTGCAACTGTTTTAAATCATTCATTCAACCTTTTCAAGCAATAATGCCATAATTCATTAGTTCTAGCTTTTTGTTTGTTAGGATTTTCTGCTCATCTGATTTCTGATGTCTTTTGGACACAAATGAAGACAATTGTTGAAGCGTTTTGAAGATCGTCAGATGGACGTGTTAAAGGTCCAGTGTGTTGGATCTAGCAGCAGTTGGCCGCTAAAAATTTGAATGCCCCTCTGTTGAGCCGGCGTTTGGTTTGTCCATTCTGGGCTACCGTAGGAACATGGCAGTGCAACATGGTAGACTCCGTGGAAGAGGACCTGCTCCATCCATAGATATTAACGGCTCAGTCTAAGGTTTCTGGTGCTGATACACTAATTCTACACACTGGACCTTTAACAGCATAAATGCCAAACATTCATTTTTTACTGATCGTCTGCTTTTCTGTTATTTACATCATTGTAGACTGAATATCTTTGGGTTTTGAACTAATGATCATCCAAAACCAAGACACCTGGACACACCACATTGGACATTTTCACTCTACATTTTTTTTCAATGATAAATTGCAAAACTAATCGGCAGATCAATCAAAAATGAAGATTGCTAATGATTGCTGCAGCCTCAAATATCTGCAGATCTTTAGACGGTCATGTTAAGACACAATAACCCTATGATGACGTCTTTACCCGGCGTTTGACCAGACAAATGTGTGTTCCACCTAAACAACACTTTTACTTAGTGGACCACAATTAGTACAAGTGTTGCAATACTTTAATAATTCTGCATTTTATTTCATGTGTGCTCTCAACCAAAACCCTAAAGAGCAACACCACAAAACAAATATGCACCAGCCTTCAGTTTACTCTCACCTTGTATCAGACATTAAAGACTTTTATCTCACTGTCTACAGCTTTGAACACGCCGTCTCTGCTGCCTTCCCGCTGATCACTTGATCACAGGCGTGATTTGTAGTTGATAGTTACACCACACGCTCTCCATGTCTTCTCTCCAGCTGATTACCATGAGATTTAAGACGCCCCTGCATTTTTTTCATTAGACATTTCTGAGAAAGACTATCAGTAAGCACAGACGGCATCCCCCGAAGCTGTGAGCTGTGGAGGAGCTCTCAGCCCCGGAGCTCTTCGTGGCATGCTGCCCTGAGGATATTTTAGTGCAGGGATAGGCGAGCATGTGCCAGAGTGTGCCGAGAAGAGGCTGGTTTTTTATTTCAGCAGCTGATGACGATCTGCTGGGTTAAAATCAGCTGTCGTTTTTTCCTGCGGATGAGGTAGAAATGTGCAGGCCCCTCGGTTTGCCTGACGTTTTTCTTGTGTTTGTGCTGCAGCCACAAGGTGACACTGTAGTACACCGATCAGGCAGCACAGGGCCTCAACAAGAAGCAGCTCCTGCAGTTGATCCCATCCTGGTGTAATGAGTAACCACCTCTCTCTCATTGAATATTTACATCCCAATAAGAGATGAATGATTTCCAAGCAGTGCTTTTTTTTTCTCTCTCTCTCTCTCTCTCTTTCTCTTTCAAGGAAATTGCTCGACTTCAGCAGGAAGTTTTTCTAATGCAGCAAAGGTTGCCTGTAAATGAGGGGCGAAGGTACCACGAGCGGATCTGATGGACTTCCAAATGAGGGCTGAAACCGGACCAGACTTGCTCCAGACAATCTGCTTTGATCTCCCAATCTCCCCTGTGATACCCAGTGCTGGGAAAGCCTCCTCTACACCTTGTAGCCCTAAAGCAGATGAGGCAGGAGGGTTTCACTACCATCCACCCCCCTCCTCCTCCTCCTCCTCCTCCTCCTCCTCTTCGCACTGCCCATCTTTCTTTACACACACACACACACATTCACCATCCACACCCACACTGGACTCTCTTTTGAAAGTCTAGGGCTTGATTTAAAATTCCTCTTCAGAGCGTGTCATGCATTTTATATGCATGGCGAGTGGGAGAGAAGAGGAGGGATTGCGTGGGGCTCCAGCCCAAATGAACTTCCCTACGCTGTTGGTCTCCTCGGGGATATATATCCACACACACGCACACACACACACACACTTCATTCTTTCACTCCCCTCATTTTCTCGCACCCACTCAACTCTTTCAACATTAGTTTTACTGCATCATGCTTTTCACAAATTCCACTGAGCAGCAAGAGTGCCTTAGCCTTTGAAGACAAGTGTGATCAGAACAGAGGCAGGGGGTGTAAAGAAAAAAAAAAAAAAAAACCTGGCCGCAGGGCATTTGGGTTTTTGCACTCGTGTTTAGCAGCGTATGGAGCAGAGGAGGGAGGCTGACAAGTGCAGTGTTTGGGGACAGCTTTGATGTCTGATGGGGTGCGGCTGCTGCTCATGCACAGTCCTTCACAAGGAGACTCGTCACGTTGACACAGCCAGGCTCGTATTTACGGTTTCCTAGCTGCGGATTGATAACAGATAATCAAAAGAGCGCTGTTGATACTCTCCGTCTAAACATCTCTTATTCTCTTTCTGTCTTGCTGACAAGCTCAGATGAAGCTGAGAATCGATAGCAAAAAAAAAAATAAAAAAGGGAAAGCAGACGTAACATGAACTTGGACTGCTTGAGAAATCTGGTTTATTAGGAACAATATGATCCCACTAGCTTATTGTGGATATAGCAGTAAACAACAGAAACACGATTCACTTTTTTTTAAGTGCTACAGGTTTGTGATTATAGACGTAAAACAGTACAGCAACCATAGTGCCTACATTCATATATGCACAGAGAATATAAAAAAATTACAGTATATTGCTGTTAAACTGTTCCTGCTTGTGAATAACCCTCTGTTTGCCTCTTGTACACATCACCGGGAATATCACACACTGTTCTTGTGACAACGGGGTGGTTTATAGTGATAACTGAGACAAGGTTTAAAGGGACGGTTCGCCCAAAACCAAAAGCACATATTTTCACTCTTACCTGTAGTGCTACATATCTATCAAGATTGTTTTTGAGATGTCTGCCTTCTCTTGAAATATAGTGAATCTAGATGGCGCTCAGCAATGTCTCAATGTCTCTTTCCAGAAATCATGGCCCGGTTACTCAAGATGATCCACAGACAAACTATTTTCTGTGTCTACTCATGGACGAGAGGCTCGTGCTGGTGACAGTGTGGGATGTAAACATTAATGAGGTCCTCCCATGAACGTATGATGAGAACTGGATACAGCGACTGAGGCGGAGCCCTGTTCATTCCAATGAAAGCTACTTAGGGGCGCATGAAGACAAAAAAAGTTTGACTCTGTGGGTATACAATTACTCAGATCTGACACATTGTGTCTTTGGGGCCCCTGTGCATCATGTGATGGTGTAATTACACAGTCTGGCCACTGTGTGAAATTGGCTTCAAAGCCTTCTGCTCTTCCTGGGTTCTTGCAACCTCCAGGACTGAGCTGTTACCAGTTATTTTAAGCCAGCCACTCAGCAGCCATCTTGGCAATGCCCCTGGGCAGGTATTTTGGCCTTACAAGATCAGACTTCCGTCTAAATGATTGTGCAGAGTGCAATAACTTCACCTTCGATGGTCACTGGACATAAAAACTGCATGCACAGAATCAAAAGTCAAATCTGATAGTAAAGAAAAAGCTTAAAAGATTTAGTTACTTTGCCCCAGAACAAGGTGAAAGATGCTGTTTTCCAACAGGTTACACTTCTAATACGCATCTGTATGGTTTGTAGAGCGTCAGTCTATTGTCCATTTATATCATTCTATACATTACATTAGAGAGAAGGCAGACATGTCTCTGGCTGACATCCCCAAAACCCGTCAACTCACACCAAAACAATCTACAAGCATAGACGAAAGGTACGAAGGCAAATATGTATTTTTTTGATTTTGGGTTGAACTGTCCCTTTATGTCTGGCAGGTCAACACTTTACAGATAAGCACTGAGTTATCATGGGAGCACAAAGTTGACAAAGGTTAAGCTGATATTATACAGTAACACTAGACAAACCCTCAACAGAGAGATCAGCAAACCTCACCGAGCAGACTCGGCCGAGCGAAGCGACATGTATTCTCGTGAAGCTACTTTTTGTTTTGTTTTGTTTTTTGTTTTGTTTTTTTTAAATTAAAGATTAATACAAGTTAACTTTGGTTTCCAGCTCTCTAGGACTATACTGTAAATCTGTGGCAGTTTAAGCTGTAAGTAAAAGTTAAAATCGACAGTATAGCAGCCTTAAGCCAATATTAATACGACACAGAAATTCACTTTTTAAAACATTTTTCTTGTTATAATAGCAGCCAGGAAAAAATGTAGTTACAGTGTGATTCCATAGAAGTAGAAAAAGTGAAAAAAAAAAAAAAATCTCATCAAAGTTACTGTTAAAGAATCTGTGATCTGGTACCTCTTAATAAATAGAAAAATGCAACTTCTTTGCTGTTATTTGTTATCTTCTACCCTATCTGATATAAATACGGTTACACACGGTGATATATGTATCTGCTGTGTGAAGACAGTATCTTTCATCATTCATGCGACAAAGAAGTTTTTAATGACAGAGGAAAGAAAGGAAAAAAATCACATTTCCATAACCGACTTGCTAAGTACTGTGTACAACAAAATATTTGGGAGCCTGCGAGCGTTCCCAAAAATTTTTCTATCCGACTGTAACACAAGACAAACATCAATAAAACAGGCTGAAAGGAACGAATCAATGAGCGGAGAGAAGTGGGGGGGACATCTCAGGTTCCAGCGCTCGGCCGGGGACACGCTGACTGAGCTTTAGTTCCTGAACTGAAACCCTGCTGCCTGCCGCCTGATCCGCTCAGTCGTCTGCGGCCAGGCGAGGTTCTCTCGGTCCACGTCAACAAGTCAGGTCTTTGTCGGAGTGGATTCTAGCATTACCGAGTGGCCGTGGGGCCTCGGCAGCTGGAGGGTGCATGTCGACGGGGTCAGCTCTGAAACCTGCGTGAGCCCAAACAATCTGGCCGCAAATGGACTGAGTGGAGAGTAAAGAAAGCTGCAACAGAGGTAGAAAATAGAAAAGAAGTGATAGCTTCAGGGGTTGCTTGGCTGAGGATGCTTTTTAAAGGGGAGTCGTTTTTTAGCAGAGGAGCGCTCTCGTCACTTTGCTTCAGGAATGCACACTTTTTAAAAAAAAAAAAAATCTTCTGTTGCAGGGGCTTACTCCCTTCTTGAGATGCAAAATTCAATGTTTACTTCTACCTCGCTCTTTTGTGCTGTGCTCAACATTTTCCTCACCACCATTTGACATTTTTATGCAACGACAGGCTTCTTCGGCATGTTTTCCACTCCATTGTCTTTTTCCGCCGTAAAAAAAACTGCACAGCTCGTGCTGCGAAAACCGAAAACCAACATACAAATCGCCATCAAGGAGCTCTCAAAAGAACCATCAGCAGACCTCAGTCCTTCGCTGGCCCTTCCTATTAAAGGCCAGGGGAGAGTATAATGGTGCAGTGTGTTCAGAGTTCACTGGAGCTGTCTGAGGAGTGAAAGCCGTAGACACACGACTCGCTGGTTGCAGCAAGCTGTTTCCATTATACATTCTGAGCAGCTGTTCTGTGGAGGAAGTCCTTTGAAGGACGGCTGGCTGCGGGGGGTGGGGGGTAACCGGAGTCCACGGTTCAAACGGGGTTCTTCACCCTAACAAGCAGGGGCGGGGCTGCGGCCGCTTCCTCTCCGGCGTGGCGTGTCATTGTCCCCGGGCCCCCCATCATCAAGGCCTCCCGAACATGGCCCCACATGAGCTCTGACACATGCAACGTCTACACTAACACTCAACATTCATGCTATAACTAGTACAGAAGCAGGCAGAAAGACAAAGACAACTTCTCCTCAGTTGTACTCAGATTAGTGTGATTACATCTAAGCTGGCTCTTCCCCGAGACGTCCTCTGCGCCGTGTGGGCCGCTTCAGTTGTTTTGATTCGTGTCTGTTTTGACATGGATGGGGCGAGGGAGAGAGGGGGCTTTGAAGAGAGCCAGATTCAGAAGAGTCTGAAGGTTGTCTCTGAGGGGTCAGGGGCGTCTTTAAAAGGAAAAAGGAGAGGCACGAGGAGAGAGGGGAGGAGGAGGAGGAGGAGGAGGATGAGAAAGAAAGTCACGCTGGTAGAAGGAGAAGGAGTGCTCGGTCACTTCTGCGTAAGGTACGCTCCGATGGTGAGGCTGGCTGCCCCGAGCGCAGCCATGCCGAAGACCGTCTTAATGGAGGGCCAGGAGCAGCTGAAGACGGAGTCCCTCTGCCTGTCGTACAGCTCCACGAAGGCATCCTGGGAGAGAGACAGGAAGAAGAAAGACAGACGGTTACTTCGGTTGTCAAAGAGTATGTGTTTACCTATGTGTGTGTTCTTGCATCAGTTGGTTATCTGATGGGTCAAACGAAAACACCACACAGGATCAGGCTGGCATCTTGTTTATTCCTACAGAAGCATAAATCTTTAAAGGAGACACAGCATGCTCATTTTCAAGTTCATAATATTATTTTGGGTTATTACTAGAATAGGTTTACATGCTTTAATGCTCAAAAAACACTCTCAGTGTCACACTGTCCCCTGCAGCAGCTCTGTATTCCCCCTCTGTCTGAAACGCTCTGTTGTAGCTCCCGTCTCTTTAAGGCCCCTCCTCCTGAATACCCAGTCTGCTCTGATTGGTCAGCTCACACACGCCTGAGCGAGGACAGCTAACAACAACAGAGCAGCTGGAGCAAGTTGGAGGTAAACTAATTCTGACGTGCCAATCTAGCCGCTAGGCATAAATTATGCACGTTTAACTCTGTGACGCAGTGTGATGTCACAAAGTCACGAAATTAAAGGCGGGACTACTGACAAGGCGTTTCAGGAGCAGTGTTTTCTGTGGGAAAGAGGAGCTTTTGTTGGTGCTGTCTTTTATATGGACAAGACGACATTAATTGGGAACTATTTTCAGTTGCGGATGAATACACATTTGGTGCTCTATGGATTTACAGCGGCAGGACAGTGTCTGTTTGAATTTTTGTCTCACTTTGATTTCACCAGATTTTGAGATCCTTCGAGATTTGACCACGGAGGGAAATTGGATTTCATTTGTGACAATCACGACATTGACTTCCAACTTGATTGTATTGAAGTGGCGGACAAAATCTCTCAAAATCTGAGCAAGTGAAACACATTTTTTCTGCATGAATACCTCTAGAGGTAAGAGAGAAAATATGTTTCTGGGTTTTTTTAGTAATTCGGGTGAACCGACCCTTAAATCCCTTGGCCGCCACCACTAAATATGGGTGGAAATAGAGTGTTATTACACCCATTTTGCAAGCAGATCCATTAATGTCCACCCTCCTACGCACGACCTCATGCGGAGGGACGCAGCGCACCCACAAACACACTAAAACAAACATGGGAATCACCAAAAAGGAGCCCATTTGCGACCGCACATCAACAGATTTCTGGCGTTTTTTTAGCACGTGGACGAGCGCCGCAGCACTCAAGCATAAATATATTAATGTTGGTCCGAGGGGGCTCTGCTTTCTGCTGCTAACAGGAGTTTTAAAAGCCGTCTGTTACGAATTGAGAATGTGTGTGTGTGTGTGTATAAGATCTGTGGAGAAAATACCACGGCTCTGTGTCTGTAGACGAGGAAATACAGACATCTGCTCACAGCCAGTGACAGCAGGAACAGCTGGACAGGAAGTCGTGGTGCAAAGCTCCCTGCTCTCCCACACACACACACACACACACACATAGATTATCTTGAACCCGACTAGAACAGAGTATTTTAAAAGGTTTAAAAGAGGATATATCAACACTTTCCTATTGGATATCAACTCTTTTATGAAGCTAACCACATTAGTGGCGGTGTTGTGTTCACTTGAGCTCCTTTGATGCCTCTGTTTTAGCTGTAACTTGACCTATCTGTGAACACTGGTGAATTGTTAAGTTTAATCCACTACAACATTACTGTGTCAGTTCCCATGGGCGTCTATTATCATTCTATTTTAATCTGTCTTGATTTAACTCAATTTACCTACGGTAATTATGTTTGGTGTAATTCTAACCAGACTCCACGCGTCTTACTCGACCTTGATCAAAGCAAAACTGGGTCGTTATACCCATTTTCACAAGTGTCACATTTTAATACACAGCTTCCTTTTATCAAACAAAGGCCCACACAGGATTTAAAAGAGGAGATATCAATTCTGAAGTGCTGCGGGGAGACAAAAGTATTTCCTGTTTCCCTCTCCTCCCTTTCCGTCCTGGCACATTCCTGAGGCCGGGGGGGCCGGTCGGTGTCACACAGGAGGAAGGATCAGCAGTTTCTTCCCACTTTTAGGCCCTCCGGTGTCAAAACACGCTGCGCTCTTAAATCAGACGGCAATATCTTTAACCACACGGTATTTTCTTTGTGTGTTGAGTGTTTTTAATTATCCAGGGCTAAAATTATGACTACTCCAGCCATGGTAGCAGCTCTGAGACTAAAGTCATCAGACACAGCTGGGAGCTAACTGCTAATGTCGGTACATGTCCACAGTGGTAATGCTAACGTGCTCGTTCTAGCCAGGTGAAATGTTTACCCTTTTGACCACCCGCGTTTATCATTTTTACACCAAATTAGTGTGAACATGCAGGTGTTTAAAGGTTAACCAGCTCAAACAGGCAGCTGACTCTGTGTTTGCCTTTCTGTTTTTATTTTCAGTTCATATATCTCATCAGGCTGCATCCACAAGATGTTTAAAAGCCTTAAAACATTTTTTCTGGAGCTGGTGATGGAATTGACTGCAGATGTTAGTGGGTGTTTGCAAGATTTTGAGCACGCTAACAAGTGCCAATTACTGTAGTACTAAACACAAAGTCAAAGTCATTTTTGCAGGATCGCCAGCGTCATTAAAATGCTTACTCTCGGGCAATAATGTCTGAACTAAATTCATAAATATAATTCATCCAATAGTTGCTGAGATATGTCACGCAAAATAACAAATTCAAGGGGCCATAACTAGGATTAATCCTCTGGGAACCATGAACGTAATTTTTTGCTCATCCATCTACTGAATGTTGAGATATTTTATAGGATAAGTGAAAACTTTGACCTGCTGGCAGGGCACGCCGAAAAGGCTGGGGCCGTGATTAGGACTATCCTCTGGGAACCACGAATGTCTCTACCAAATTTTGTACCCGTGCATCTGGCGCAGTAGGAGTGAAAACATTGGCCTGCTGGTGGTGCTAGTAGAAATGTCTGGGATCACCACAGTCATTAGGAATTATCCTCTGGAGACCATGAATGTCTCCAGACGATCCTGACGATCCATCAGTTTTTTAGATATTTAAATCTGGGCCAGCAGACCCTACAGCCATATCATCATGGCTAAAAATAAAAGATCACCATGTCAGACAGGTTAATCTAGAGAACAGTTAACAAGCCTGGTCTTTCAGTGGTAATACCCTCCTCCTCCTCCTTCTTCTCCTCAACAGGATTCAGGTATTAATTAGAGAACAAGCTCTTCAGTCAAACCTCCAGCTGAGGGGAATGTGTTAGCTGGCAAAAACACTGCCTCCATCCAATTTTTCCACCTACATCAGGAAAATAACAGTTTGCTGAGGCAACAACACAAAGCTGCCACCGGGTCCAGCAGCAAGTGCATGTGACTGACCGCTAGCAAGGCTCGACTAAATGGCAAACTCATGATGCATGTCCTCAATACGCCCCAGACAGTCGGCATAGATTATCATCTATTTAAGTCTGAAACAAAAGAGGGCCAATTACGGTAAGAGGTTCATAACAGCGGTGATGGATGTTTCAAAGAATCCCACAAGGACACGGACGGTAATAACTCCAGACTGACCCACGGGAGGGCTGGGGAGTGGAGATAGAGGAGGGAGGAAGGGTGTCAGGTGGATATCATGAGACTGAGGCATGCTCCACTTCAGCTCTTGGGAACTTTTTCAGCCACACGTTAGCAAACGGTGCTGCCACCACCACGAGAGTAAGTGTGAAATACAAACCTTGGTACCTACAATTTTTTTCCGTCCCCTCCTCTTTCTCCTCCTCCTGTATTGACTGTCATTATTAAAAAACCTGAGCCTTTGAAGAGAAATAATAATAAGCAGCTGGCAAAGGAGGACACTGAAGGTTGACGGGGACAGGAAAAGGACAAAACATCTGCATTCATCGCATCAACAAAAGACTCTATAATCCTCAAAAAGTCATCTCATTGCCCCGCAGCAAACCATCTGCCATCGACAGCAGGTGTGCATCTGGGAAATAAAGTCCGGGCTGCGGTTCTCTACAGTATTCATTTTTTGGATCAATGGCTTGTTAAAGGTCACAGCCACCATACAGAAGCCAAGAATCCGAAAGGGAAAATGCCTAGGCAGGTTTACACACTCCCTTTCCTTCGTTTTCTTTTTGTTGCACACAATTAATCCCTGGGAGACAGTGTAAAGGAGTCCGACCGAACAGCGAGGACTTGAGAGGATCCCATGCTCAGACAGGGGGGGGTGGCAACTCGCTGCCCCGAGTGTCATGGTTACCCCGGCTGGTAGCTTCACACATGATTTGCTTTTCCCACCAGCGGGAGAGAGACTGTCCTCAACCTCTGGTTTGTTTTTCACATGATTTAGACCTCTGGGTTTTGCTCAGTGTCTTTCTCATAGGCACAAAGAGGTATTTTTTTGACTGTTGTCTTATGCTGTCTTAAGGGCAACAGGAAATACCAAACATTTGCCAGTTCCTTCGGGTATCCCCCTGCTACTGGGAATGATCCCTCTACTTGTGTGGAAGATAATGAGTCATCTTGTGTGCTTGACTAACTCCGTTAAAACCCCAAGCAGCGCTTTGCCAAAACAGAAAAATGATTAGGCAGTCATCTCTGTTTTGGGACGTTTCTGTGGGTAATTGCGGGCAGACTGAGGCTGGGAGAAAGGGATGTGGGTTAAAGTTCAACTTCTAATTAAAGTGCCTGTTGTGGCTTTGCTGCTATATTCACCTCTGAACTGAGCCTCTCCCCATTGCTCTGTTTATTTCCTAAGCATTCACATAGTAACATACTTATAATATTGCATACGCTGCTGCCGCCGCCCCTCTTTGATTTTATAATGAGCCTCTTTCAGCTAATTAAAGTCAAACAAAACTCCCATTTCAGGAGCCGTGAGGGGAGTAATGGGGGATAAAAATGAAAAAAAAGGTGCAAGGACGGCATTAATGTCCTCCGATTGATCTGTTTGCAATGCATACACAGATAAACAGAACACCACTCTGCAGACACAATAGGTGTCAATACAGCGAGCTCTCGTCTGGCAGCAAGGTCAGGTTCGATCAAGTCTCCGGAGTGTCAGCCATCGACTCGCCCTGGCAAAAAATGAGATGACGGAGGAGTTTGTTGCAATACTCATTACCCAGTGAATCCTCCTGTGTCAGCAGCGCCAAACAGCTTGGAGTTGAGGGCACTGAGCCCTTCACTGCGCTGTGACAATACTGCAATACTTGGAAACAACAACCTCACAGCCAAGTGCTGACAAACTGGGTGGGAGGTTGTACAAATCTGGAAAATATGCCCCATAAATTCACCGACTGACAGAGAGCGGCTCGGACTGACAAAACAAGATTGTTTGTGCAGGCGTCTGTGTGGCATCCAGGGTTTGAAACAAACACTTGAAGCTCAAATAATCAGTCTAACATTGATTAGCTTATCAACCGGAAATAATTTGGCTAATATTTTCTAATAGGGATGGTTACATTTTTTAGGAATGTAAATACAAAGCTACCACCAGCAGCTTAGCTTAGCTTAGCTTAGCACAAAGACTAGAAACAGAGGGAACCAGCTAGCCTGGCTCTGTCCAAAGGTAGCAAACTCCCCCTTTAAATCCCAGTAATCATATCTTGGTTGTTTTTCAGGTTAGCAGAGAAGTTACTGGTGTGGTAGCCTCTATCACCTCCCATAAATGGCTAATCATCCTTTTCCCATCTTGTTTTTTTTTTTTTTTTGGTACAAATTAAAATAATGTGTTAATTAGTGAGCTTCAGAGGTGCTTTAGGCTATTATGTTACTTTCAAGCATAGCTAATCTGTTTCTCCTGTTCCCAGTCTTTGTGTAGGCTAAGCTATCCGACTGCTAGCTGAAGACTCACATTGTAGCTCGCAAACGCAGAGACAAGAAAGCCGATCTTATCTAATTCTCTGCCAGAATGCAAACAACAGATTAGCATATTTCCAAGAAATTAGGCTTATCTAGGCAGGGAAACAGTTCGCCTCTACCACATTCAAATCTCACTAATAAACATGTCATATCCCGTTTGTTTGTCAGGCTAGCAGATAAGTTACTGGTCCTGGTGAAGACATGGTCCGGCACGTCGGCTAACCTCCCATAAACGGCTAGGCTACTCGTCTTTTTTCCACCTAGTGTTTGGACAAATTAAACTAGATAGACTGAACAATCTTGAGGAGGAGTGGGAGGGGATTTTGTTACCTTCAGACATAACCAAGCTAGCCTTTTCCTCCTGTTTCCAGTCTTTGTGCTAAGATAAGCTAACCGGCTGCTGGCTGTGGACTCAATGTAGCTAGCTAGCTAACGGAGAGACGAGTGAGTGTTGTCAATCCTCTTATCTAACTCTCTACCAGAATGCAAAAACAGGTAAGATAGTTTAGATGGATGTTTATACGCTAAATATGAAGCTACCACCAGTGGCTGGTTAGCTTAGCTTAGCACAAAGACTGCAAGCAGGGGGAAACAGCTAGCCTGGCTCTGTCCAAAGGTAACAAAATCCCTCTGCTAACAAAATCACACCGATTAATATGTGATTATGGAATACAGATCAATAATGAAAATAATTGTATGCAGCCCTTATCCAATTTATTTCAAAGTTGCACAGAGAGCTATTGGGAGACATGAAATGAGTACAGCTAAATAAGCTGAAGGCGTTTTCAGCTGATACAATGACATCAGCTCCTCATGTCAGGCCTTTTAAATAATCCTATAAATTCACTCAAGGGATTAACAGCCTTTTAAATGGCGGGACAAGATGGTGAGCACGGAGTAACGTCAGGCCGTCTGATTAAAAGGGAACGGAAAGTAAGTCTTGAAACAGAAGAAATGGGAAAGCTTTTTAATTTGCTTTCACTTTGGGCGTCGGTGAAGAGTCAGGTTTCATACGTTCGGCGGTGTGCTCTCCTTGGATTCAACTGTAAAGGCAGGAACAAAATTGACATTGGATGCTACCCTAAAGGCTCATAAATATTCAAATTTGCGTCAGCAGCGGCAGCAGCATTCGTGTGTTTACAAAACAGCACGCTCTCCCGTGGGAGCGAGGCTGCTCTACTGGAACATGAAACGTGATAGCCAGTAAATCACCCACACTCCTCATGACACTTTTTTCTTTTTATTGTCTCCATTTCTCATTGTCCGTCCCGCCAGATAAATGAGGACTGTAACTTTACACATGAGACTCTGGTTTCTTTGGAGATGAGGAACGCTTCACTTGGTTTTCATCCCATCAAGGAGGCGGGAGGAGGAGGAGGAGGAGAACCGCTGGAGTTAAACGCTCTCAATTTGTGCAGCAGCATCGAGATTTTTGAATAGAAAAACACTCCCGATCTTTTTTTACTTAACCTTGCCTGAGCGGTTACACGATCCTCGCGGGCTCTTTATTCTTATTGAGCCGATTGATTTGTGTTGAACAGCTTTGATCCGACGTGAGTGGGTGACCTTGCGGGCTCTAGAGAGGTGAGGGTGAGTGGATGGACTCGTGTGTTTACTCTCCTCCTGCACTCTTGTATCATTTACAATCAGTTACTTCTGCATGCAGGAGGGGCATCAAAGCAAAGGGAGAGCTACCGAGATAATCCTTTGCTCTCACAATATATCAGGCGGCTCAGTCAATATGTGTCTTTCTATAAAGGAAGCCAGTCCTGCGATTTTGACCTTCAGACCTATTCCAACCTCAACAATTGAATTAAAATCTGTCCTGGTTCCCAAAATGTGGCACAATGGCTTCCTCAAATAGATACAATAGAAGAGGGGATGTCTCGTCTGAGGATGTCTGCGCTGAGCCCATCCGGCCCCTCAGCGGAGGAGGAAGTGACAATACACGAACCGGACAGAAGCGGCAAGACTGCAGCTATAAATATCCAGAGGCTTCATGTGAGCTCCTGGTTCAGGGCTGCCCGATCTAATAAAACAACCCTCATCACCGCTGCTCGGCCCGTTTAAAAGGCCACCGATGACGCGCAGGAGCAGGAGGGGTGAATATAAAAGGGGCCGCTGAGTCATCATCCACGCTTGTGGAGGCTGGTGTGTTTGGAGTGCATTAAACCTGGCTTGAGTGGCTTTCCAGTAAAGACAGGATGTCTGCCACTTGGGTGTCTAATAGCTGTGTGCTCTCTCCAAAGATGCCTCGCATGGCACATCGTCTGTTCCAGTGACGCGTCTGTGGCTTCGATAATCCATGTAAACGTGTGAAAGTCAAAACACTGCGGTGCTTTTTTTCTGCTCTCGGGTCGTTTTGTTTCAAAACTTCGCACTCGGGAATGCAGGGGCACTCGTGTAAAGGGCCACTTGGTAAATTGGAGTAGCATCTGTGGCATTTAAAACACGCCGAAGCGCTCGTTCACTCCACAGTTTGGGTTAATGATTAAACAGCGAGGTAAAACTTTAACATTTGCTCTATCGGCTTTAAATCAGCTTCGGATTGCCTCTTACTTCAGGAAAACAAGGGAGCGTGGGAGCCCACCCCATAACTGAGCCGCCCTGCCTGATTGGTACAGATAGCAACCTCTGATAGAGACCGTGGGAACCAGCAGATTCCCAGGTGGCCTGTTGCTTCTCCTGTGACAAACACAACCCAAGGGAGAGGCTCATTTCCTGTGAACGCGCCGGCACGCTGCTCGGAGCCTTAAAAAGTCGTATCCACTGACCCCTTAAGACCTTGAGACCACACAACCACAAATGCAGCGGAGCTGAAAATAGACTGACTGATCTGAGCCGGGCGACTACTGTATAATGAATGGGACGTGTGGGAACACCATCTGCAGCTCAAGAAATGAAGTCACTTGGTTTTTGATTTTCTTGAAACGATGCGTTCAGCTTTTCTCTGTTGTTGTGGTTTTTAAAGCTGGAATCAAAGTGCTTTTGTTTCACGGCCGAGCGTAAGAGAATGACACAATCATGATGTTCAAAAAGGGGCTTTTCACACAGGCGGCGACTGTGG
This sequence comes from Pagrus pagrus, assembly GCF_965226575.1. Taxonomy (NCBI): domain Eukaryota; kingdom Metazoa; phylum Chordata; class Actinopteri; order Spariformes; family Sparidae; genus Pagrus; species Pagrus pagrus. The sequence continues at coordinate 10,134,294 of NC_140196.1, forward strand.
ACGTCTTTGTAAAAGAGCTTGACAGTTCGGTTAGCGTTAAGTCACTTCCTGTGCCAGATGCTGCGGGTATGACATCACTGTCTGCTTTGAGACTATGGCTTCTCTGTGGTAGAGCCAAGTATGGTTAAATCACAGACTCTGTGCGGGTAACTAGGGAAAGACTAGAGGCAGGCCAAACATGTAGTCATACTAATACCGTGGAGAAAGGGAGGGGGAGCGGCAAGCGGAGAGAGCTACAGTTGGTTAGACACTGTAACTAAGAGATTTGTATTTGTTTTGAACCATTAACTGACTCCTAAATCCTTGCTCCAAGAAAAAGCAACAAAAGGGGCAAGTTTATGATCACAACGAGCAGGAATGTTGGGATTTTTTCCCTTTGATGAAAGTTTCCCCCTGTACTTTAGGACGCGCCGCCAAACAAATGGAGCGTAAACTCATCTAACAGAAAGTTAAAACATGTCAGCGAAGGAGAAAGTATGAGAACATCAAAGCTCGACGCACGCGAGGTGCCTCTCAGGGTGTCCTCTTTCATACAGAAGACGTCTTGTAACGTCGGCCGCTGAATGAAAAAAGCTTTGTCGGTTTTGGCAACAAGATAGCGGAGCGGTTTACGTGATTGGAGAACATGCAGGCCAGGTTTCAGGTTCAGGAGTGTTCCTCCGTGTACCCATGTAAATGAGAGAGGCCACCGTCGGGGACGGGGCCGAGCAGATCGAGGATCTCAGATGTCCGATAATGTCGGAGAAAACAATAATCCGCTTGAGGTGCAGCTCCCTCAGGAGCACCTTTGAAGTGGAGAGAAGAGGAGCCGAACCACAATGAAAATTTTCCACAAAGTCAAAGTGAGGACATCTGCCAGTGGTGGAAAGTGACTATGTACATTAATGGCACTTGAAGTATTTGGTTTTTGTACTTTATATCTCTACTGCACCACATTTCAGAGGGAAGTATTATGCTCTTCTCTCTACACTACATTTATCTGACAGCTGTAGTTACTTTTCAGTCTAAGAGTTTACCTTATAAGACTATGATAGGCTTATTAAAGAGATGTCTTAACATGGTTTCACTTCAATAAGTGTTAAAGGTCTAAAGAAGTCAAATTAAAAGAGAAAGAGAGAAGTGCAAACAATTAACACAAGTTTGTGTTGCAGAAACTTTTATTTTTCTTCTTTCCTCTCTCACAAATCATCTGATGACCCCCTAGATTGATCCTGTGAGCGAAACCTTTGGAGGGAACCGACTCCTTATTCGGGAACAATGCGACTAAACCATTAAACTGTCGAGTAGCTAAAACTAGCTTCAACATACAGTAAGTGTATCCGTTTTGCCGAGAACACAGTACCTGAAAACATGGTAAGAATGAAGCTTGTTCATAAACGTACGTAAGATAAAGCTGCTGTTAGCGTTGTTGTCATTTTAGCTAACTTCCTGTCCGTTCTGCTGTTAGCGATCCACCACATGAACGCACAGCGGTACTCGCCAGACATAGCAGCAAACGGGAGGATCCCGCTCTGCACGTTCACAGGCAGACGGGACCGCCTCTTTATGGAGATCTCTGTCCTGATTGGATAATGTGGGCAGGGATACCAGAAAATGTCTTCTCTTTTACTGCATGACCAAGAGGAAAAGAGACACGAATTACTGACCAAACACACTGAATATGGAGCTATTTAACACGCATTTTAATTAAGAAAATACAAATATTTCTAACGGCAGCTTTAAGTTATGTAATGTGATGTTAACATTGTGAAACAGGCGCAGTTTAGTTTAGGTTTCTGGGTGTATCACACACATGACTTTCACACAGCAGACCAGGGTTAATTTCCTGTGTGACAGCAAAAGTCAGTGTTGATTGTTTTAAGGAAGTAGTTATTTGAAGTCAAACCATTTGTCTCTCTTTCACCATTCATACATTTTTCAAAGTTGTCAGAGGAAACCGAACTATGAATCTACTGTGTGTGGAACCAATCACATTCTTAACTTTGCCCATCAATGCATCAGCTTTAAAAAAAACGTTATCAGTCACAGGGACTGTTTTTCTGACTAAGTACTTTTTGCTATTAACACTTCTGCATATCAACTTAAAGGCCCTGAAACCCTTCTGTCAAATCTTAAATATCTCTATGTAGTATTAAATATTCATGATTAAATTAGGAAAAATCTAAATTTATTATAATTTAAACCGTCAAGAACTCGACTAATGTGCTTCATCTGGACTGCGTGGGTGTAGATTGATCAGATTTGATTGACGGTGAACAACATGAACCAACAACCGCTCGACTGCAAACACATTTTCAGTTCAAATAAAATTAAATCCCGATTGACGCACAGTTATAAGACATCATCTCACCTGAGAAGAACCAAAACTTAGCTGAAAAGTTAATTGAATAAGCAGGTTTTTGAACACTTGTAAAGGAGTATTCTCACAGCGTTTTACTGGTAGTTCCCACTTCCTCCACCTCCGTCTGCCGCTGTCACATTTGCGTCAGAGAATTTAAAAAAGAAGGTACCGTGTTGGAGGACAAAACTCAATACGGGAACGGAAACAGAGTGAGGGCTGAAATTGTGAAATGCGTGACAAAACTTCTCTATGGAACATGAGGTCACTGTGAGGAGGGGGGAAGAGGAAGCAATAGTCATTCTTATGCAATTTAACTTCCGGCTGACAAATCTAAGCATAAATCCACAGCCTGTTATTATGTTTACTTCCTCGAATGAACTCCGACGTTCTTCACACTGAGAAGACTCTTCCTCCTCCTCCTCCTCCTTTTTTCTCCTCTCAGTGTTGGGATACTGGGGAAAAGTTCAATGACCTCTCTCAGGCAACCAGCTGATTTTCATCCGGGGGGAGAGAGGAATGAGAGGAATGCATTGATGTGTGGAGACAAACAACTGCACTGTGTGCGCTCGAGAGGCCTGATATGAGAAGGAATGAACCTTGAGATAACGGAGCGGACTGCGAGAAACTCAGCTACAACACACGCTCGCGTTATGTAACATAATAACTGCATTAAATCCTTTTTATAGATGTAAATGGACGTTATTAAAACCTAATCTAGGAGCTAAATGCCTGGGTTGACAGTACTTCTATTTCTGGTCCTTTATCCTCTGAGTTCAATGAGACTCACATGAGACTTTTGGAGAGCGCTGTGTCGAGCAGCGCGCTTTAAAAAACGACCGATTGTTTGAACTATCTGGAGCAGGTTGACTCACTGAGAGCTGTGTGACCTTCTCTGTCTGTGTGCTGAGGCCAAAGGAAAACAAGCACAGCCTACCTGATGAATGATAATAAGTTGCCTATTGTGACACTGAAGGTCTGCTGTGAAAATGTGCAGAAAGCTAATAAGGCACATGTCAGTTTCATAATAGAGGAGGGTGTTTTTTTTTTGTATTTTGGCATTTCTCTCTGGAATAATCCATGGAAAATGTCATTAGTGGCGTTCACTGTCTGCCTGTTGTGAGCTGTTGATGCTGATGTGCAGTGAATATTAGAATATACTGCCTCAGAATATAAAGATCCTCTCTGTTCATGTATAAAAGCTGTCATTTGTGAGAAATTGCCAGAATTTGAAGGTATTTCTATACAACTATAAGGGGCAGCACTGCATACTCTCCGCTTTAGCTAACGGGAATCTGCCTGGATCATGTCCTCGAGTCACAGGGGGAGTAATATTCGTGCATCGGGGCTCAGCTCAATTGGGTTCAGCCGCCTAACAGTGAGCACAACTTCGAGATCCGAGATAGCACATATACGTTTAGCAGACGTTGGTCAGATGAAGGGAAGTGACGTTGGAAAGACGTAGTAGAGCATTTGCAACTGAGAGACGTCTTCCCACTTGCAGATGTCTCGCCAACGTGTTCCCAGTTAGCAAACATTCCCCATCTTTTCCCCACTTTTTCTAAATAACTCGCGCCGACATCGGCAAGAATCATGTGTGCTAACGGGGACAAGACTTGGACTGAACACAGCCTCTGAGACTGGTGTAGGTTGGTTTGAAGACAGGGGATACAGTAAGGAGGCGATTTACAGCAGCTATGACTTTGAGGACGAGAAGACACAGCAGGTGGGGTATCAACTAGGGGGTATCAAACAATCACCTCTTGAGGTACAAAGGGGTATACAAGATACGAGTACGAGACATGACGGGCCAGGGTTGGCTTACTAGCATGTAGCACATCAATAATGTTGTTTCTTTACATTGTGTTGATAATGTTGGTTCATTTTTTGAATATTTTAAACTCTGGCCATAGCTTAAAATTCCCTTATGTGTGCCTGACTTGGTTTTTGCAGAACAAAAGTATAATTACAGCATTGCAATCCTTTAAATTGCACCTATATAATATACAAATATTGGACCAGGATTGGCTTCCAAACTATTTGTGATGTCACAAATCAGGCTCGTAGGGCCGCCTCTTAAAATCAGATTTTAAGTGAGCACAGAAAAAATTAACACTTAGATAGACAGTAGATTAACGTGGAAACAACCTTCTAGTGTCGAACTCTGCACATACATCACTGCACACAGTGAGGCTCAAACATTCAACTGTATGAACAAGAAGAAAAAAACATTTTTTACTGGAGGGGGACTTTAATACTGTATATTGAGCTGCAGCTGTTAAAAATGTGTCTTTTATTTTTATTTTGTGCTACGTAATGCCCATGTGGATGTTTTCACGAGTACATTCCTCTGTTTTCTAAGTCAGCAGATGGATCAGCTGAGAATCAGATGATTGTTGAGTCAGATGACTTTAACAGGCAACTTTATCCAAGTTTGCTCTATAAATTTCTATGGAGTGAGCAAATCTAGTCCCACTTCTCCAACTCAAAGAAATCAAAGCCATTTGCTCTACTAGCTCCGTTTGGCCCCAACCCTGGTGGCCTGATCGTATTTTGCCAGCCATCCATACATTTTTTTTCCAGCAATTACTCCAGCAGTCTCGACCTGGCTGCAGCACATTTGGCAGTAAAGAAGGACTGGACTGCCTGTTTCTGGCTTTATAAGCCTCCTCTGCTTGCATGCCTTTCCATCTCTCCCTGTTAGCCTCACCTCCTGATCAAAGACACCTTGTGAAGTCCAGTCATTTCATCCAGGAATATTTTTTAACCCCCTGTCCTCCCTGCAGTGCAGGAATGTGGATTCACATTAATTCAAATCTGGAGACGTTGAAGGTCGATGGGTCTGAGTGCCTGCCGTGATAGATTGGGTGGTATCAGAAAATGAGTTCGCAAAGCTAGCTGATAATTTGGCAGGCACAATCAAAGATCTTTTTTTTTACAATGTATGGTTTAATTCTGTTGATTAAACTTGAGAAAATACACACTTATGGCCTCTTTCTTCTTTTTTTCTCACCACAGAATGTGAAAGATAAATGAAGCACTTTATAGGTCAATTTGCAGAGTTAATTAAACTTCTGGTGGTTAAATTTGCCGACATTAGACTTGTCTAGACATGTCACAGTTAATGCTCCTCTATAAAGAAAAATGGCGCCTGACATAACTGAATCCAGGCATCGTAAAAAATTTGCTCTGAGATGATCGCATCCTGCAAAAAAAACATAGCTGCATTGTCAAAAAATACCAAAAAATGCTCAACAAAATACCTAAGAAGAAAAGGAATCACTGTCAGTTCTCCTTGTTTCTACTCTCCCTGCTGTCTTTGAAGTATCTGTCACTATTTGAAGTTGTAATGACAGCCCAACAACCAATTAAAGGCAGCAAACCATCAGAGTCGACCCAGTGAAATTGATGTAATATAACGCCGTGGCAGTACTGGGTTACGCCTCTGCCGGCAAGATATCCCTGTCAGAAGCAGTATGCAGTGGTAGTCCTAGGAAAACAGCAGGGGTTATCTGTGACAGCGACAAAATGTCTGTGCATCGCAGCATGCTGACAAGATTTGGTTGTTGGCATGGGCGAACATCAAGAGTTCAGAATGGTGAGGAGTTTCTTGAGCGCCGTTCGCTGCCCTGAGACAATACGTAGCAGCAACGTTCCCTCGGCTAAGCTTTTATCTTCCAAACATCAGGGGCGTATAGTTTTCTCTGCACTTCAAACCTAATCAGTCGCCATCAAAGGTGACTGCCAGCAGGGTGGTGCTGTCTTACCGGGAGTCAGGGCACACACACACACGCACACACTCATACACACACCGCTTGAAAGCCGTCAGCATAAAAGTGCTAAAACATCTCGCCAAGGTCTTTCCACAGAGACTCTCTCTCCTACAGCATCAATTTGGATGAATCACCCTCATATACAGTCTGACATTCACAGCCACAGGTTCACTGCGTTAATTGAGTCTTTGCTCTGAGATACCAACACAAACCATCGGAAATGCTCAATCGATACAACATAGTCGAAGTGATATCCGAGCAGCGGCTGACCTCACTCAGCGTCCACTGGAACAGATCAGATTTCCTAGGGGCTGTGGGCTCTGCTGGCAAAAAATCACATTGGGGAGGGGGTCCGGAGAATTATTTACCCCAGACCTCTGTGGACGAGGCACCGAAATCTATTTACCATTATCTGGCTGTTGTCATTTTTTTGGGAGGGCATGTACTCAGCATTTCAGAGACGAGCCAATAATGGCATGCTGTTTGTTAATGGCCAGTGCTGTGGCTAGTTGCACCGGGAAATCCCAGCGGAGATGGTAGTCGTATGTGTGTGTGTGCATGTGTGTGTGTGTGTGTGTGTGTTGAGGCTGAATGGCATGGCTAACAGGAAGCTAGGCACCCCGGGGCCATCTGCTCCCTGCCATGGCTCACATGTCACCCTGTGACAACACAGCATTATTGATTCACACTCCCACATCCGCTTCTGTGTGTACAGGCTGATGTGCCACAGTACATGTGTGTATGCAGATGTGTGTGAGTGTGTACACAGCCATTTCGTGGAAAGCAAATAACTGATTTGCACCAGTACATCCGCTTCTGTGTTTGCCTGCCTCTGTGTGTATATATAAACTCTACAAGCCTTAAAGGGTCAGTTCACACAAATCACAAAAACATATTTTTTTATTTAGTCCTGGTGGTATTTAGCTGTGCACATGGTTCCATTTCAGAAAGCTGCAACAGTCCATATTTTATTAACGCTCGATGAAATATCTCCCGACTGCAGTTTCCCTTTAGCTCTAAGGGGCATTTTAGCCACTTTCGGCTCATTGTTTTGATGTAAGAACCTGCAACTATATTGTTTTGGTTCCACCTCATCACTGTATGCTACCTGCCTAGCAGACAATATCAAGAACTAGCTGGTGAACAGTGTAGCGTTTAGCAGCTAAAGAGAGGGATATTTCCCCCAGGGGTTGGTGGAGACCAAAACAGAACCAAAAGCAAGAGGGAATGTTGAACTTAAAATTTATGATGTCAAAATGAATGCTGATGTTGCTCTGCGACTGCTAAGTGTGTTATTAGCCAACAGACAACAGGAGATATGTCTATGTCAGGACGTCACTGATGACATTTGACGCACAAGGTACCAGAAAGCATTTCCAACACATGGTTAGTGTTGTGAAACGGTAGCACTTTGGTTAGCTTTAGGCACCAGACCTACTTGGTTAGGTTTAGGACAAGATGATGGTTTGGGTAACATTACGTAATTGACACAAGTTAAAGCTGCTGTAAGCATTAATTTCTTGTTAAAATGAGTGTTAAATAGCTCCAAATTCCAAGAGTAATCACCGTTACAGAGTGTTAAAGAGGTGGCTCTTTCAACGGCAGAACAGGGAAAGCTACCAATTCCAGCGTTCTCTGTGATTGCCCCCAAGCAGCCAAAACATTGGTAATTACTGCTTTACAATCTTTTCTGCTCAGTGTTCTGCCACTACAACAATACAGTGGAGGTGAATGATAATTTATTTATCGTCATCATGAAAATAAAACTCTTGAAAGGCTTCCCAGAAACAATTTAGCGGATACTGTGGTAATTCCCCAAACGCTTGTGTTTACATTTTATATTGGGAGGAAATGGCTCCCAGAGGAAAATCCTGTGTCTGTAATTTTGGGCGAACTGACCCTTTAACAACTATTTAGGTTGTCCTATGCATGCAACAGGCTCTGTTGCATGCCGAACGAGAAAGTCATTTACGAGACACTCCCAGCTGCGTTTCAAACAGCAGCGGCTATTGTTGCTCTCGAAATTAATTGAGAATATCAAATCTCTTTTATAACCCTTTTGGGGGTTTGTCCCAAAAATATCTACGGTAGCTAGACAATGGGAGGAACCGTTTAACCTTGCCCTATATTGATATGCTGCGGAGCTTGCAAGGGTGTGCCCAGTGGCAAAGTCAACTAGTGTCTCGGTAGGCTTCTCATTATCCAGTTCCCACCATGACAGGAAAGGTGGAAAACCCTTTTCATCTGCCGCCTCGAATGGTTCATTAGGACTTTTTTTTTTTCATGCAGATTGGCGGCGGGTTTGTGATGTGAGCGTAGCACGGAAGCAAACAGGGCAGGGATTTATGTGTAACATGACAATTAAAGGACCACACGGGAGCAGTGACGGCAACGCGTCTATATTTAGAGGCCTCTCACGTGTCCCTGCATTTTTCAGGGATGTGGAGCGTTACCTGACACTAAAAGCCAGGAATCAGGGTATTAGTGTGTTGTTTGTGAAGGGATTGGGGCACGTGGATGTGTGTCGGTGAGTGTATGTTTATGGCGGTGGGGTAAGTGACAGACAGGAGGGAGAAAGAGGATGAAGAGGAGGTAATTTCTCGACTGGAGCGCAGACAGCCTTTGGGGTTCTACTTGAGGGACATCCATTTAGTGTCCGAGTTTATCCGCTCCATATATTATTCATCGGTGTGTGTGCTGACTGGGAAAGCAGTGCTTTTAAACAGCTCAGGCACGTGTCCCTCATGAAACCGGAAAACAGCAGGTTGAGGTGATTACCGACTGGAGCAAAATAATAAAAGGAAACACAATCATATGGCTGGATTCACAATCTGTAGGCTCACATGGCCCCAGAGGCGTACACACGAGGCACAAAATAAACAAACAAAAACCGCAGACACACGCATGTCATGATTATCCACTGATAAAATCACCCACACCCCTCGCCGGCCGCTCAGGAAAGAAACACCCAGGTCGTCTCCATTATTTATTCACAGTCGCTGCTCCCCAGCAGACATTCCTCCGGCTCTCCTGAGGAGGCCCAGAAATAAGCTCACAGGACGGGGTGGAGGGTCTCTGGGGGAGAGGTGAGGTCGTGGAAATAGACACAACACTCACAAAGCGCCAGAATGATGTCGTAGCACAACTGTGTGCTGCTGGAGTGATTTCCAAGTACAACAAAGGTGCATGCTTATGTGGTGTCGGAGAAATGCTCGGCATGCGTGGAATGGTAAAGAATGGAGTACACATGACATAAAAAGCAAGGAGTGTCATGTCAAGCTGGAAAGAGATCGAACTGAATGTCTGACCTCACATTCTAGTCAGCAGTATTGTAGATATCCTTTGTTTGGGTGAATTTAGCTTCAGCGAGTGTTGCTCTGTCTTCATGATAGAAGCCTTTTCTGTAATTAAGACTGACAGCGTGTCTGCAGTTTGAGGATCAACTTGATTTTATTGTCAGAAAATAAAAGGATTGCAGCTCAAATTTCGAGTAAATAGCTAAATTATTCATTGCATCATATCCAGCTGCAAGAAAACCTTATGTTTGTTGTTCTATGTATTGAAAGGCTCTGGGGGTGATGTGTTTTTTGGAGGAAATTGACACAAAAAGGACTAAAAATCTACAATTTTCCTTTGTGAACAGGTTCAGACGTATGTGATCTCAGCATGAAAACTGACCAAATCGGTCTCTTAGTCGCACAAACTGCATCACCCAAACTGTCAAGGCTCGGTAAATGTGCTTTCCACACGCAGGACTGAATATCTGGAACAAAGGTCTTCCTGCTCGGAGCATCTAAGAGACCCAGTTAGCAGCAAGACTTCGAGATCTCTACGGGCCTGCTCGTGAAAGAAAGTATTCATGTCAGACCGATCCAGAGCTGCCTGCGTCTGTAGGAAATGTTTCTGAGATTACAGTTGCCGGGCTGATGGATGTAAACACAGCAGCGGCAGATGGTGAGCGACCGAGGCCTGCGCAGCAAAAGGGGTACAGTACAGGGGGAATATCTTGGCTGCTTCTCGCCACGCTGGGCTGCTCTTTTGTGGTGTGCAGTCTCCATTACAGAGCTGGAGGAGATAACATTGTCAGACGCAGTGAAATTATGTTTCTGGTTCTCTGTTTTGAAATGAAGGGGTGGGAGGGAAACACCCTACGTGCTATTTGCATGAGTAATGGTTTGCTCCTCTGTCTGATTGCTGGAAATAATAGAGTGGAGTTCGTCTCGTAAACTGATTTTGTGTGATTAACAGCCACGAATTAACAGATGAAAAAAATGAAACTGTGGCAGCACGCAGAGTGGAAAGAGAGGATTTCTGTCTCAGGACGGATGGTGACTCCTCACGCGGAGCTTTCCTTTCACTGACAATGCAGACTTCTTTCTGTTGGGAAAACAGTTCATGAGGAAACCCACGAGCAGCTCCTGAACGCAGCCACAGATAGTGTTGTCTGGCGTTTAACGGATCAAATTTGCATCTTGAAGACACAAATTGTTTGTAAGTGAGAGATTTTTTTTAGCTGCATGTGCCTCCTTTGTGAGTGAGTGAGTTTGTTTGGGTTTTTTTTTTCCCTCCCTCCTACTCGGCAGACATGTCACCTATATGGAGATTAATGACTTCCCCCGCGCTGTCCCAGATCCACTCAGCCTCAACAAGGGAGGAGAGGGGCGCAGCCAGATGCCCGCAAATACCGTAGTAACATGCAGGTCCCACCCGTGGACGAGCAGATTGTGCTCAGGGAATCCCCCACAGGATGGACCCAACCCAAGCCAACCTACATTGTTTTCCTTTCACATAGACACACACCTGTAATAGACAGAGAAATAGGCCACCTGGCTAGCAACATTCCTCAGACACATGATCCTGCTGTTTGAGACTTAAAAAAAGGCTTTCAACTCCTTCTTCTCGTCTATGAAAAGACAACACAACCGTGCTAGCCGCTCTGTGAGGCTGCACAGAGGTAAATGCTCACGTCTGCATGGCATGCTAACAGCAGGTATGTTTACCACCTTTATCATCTGGTGTAGCGTGTGAGCATACATATGAAGTAGTAGGAGAGCGCTAGCAACGGAGTAGGTGAATCAAGCCAGTCGAGGAAAGACTGAAAACATGTTTCCATCAAGAAAAACCTTCAGTGCCGTTCTTTTTCTTTAAATGAAGATATACTAGCCGGTTGAAAAGTCTCTGCTCTCATTGGTCCTCACAATGTAACCGCGCCCATAGCTGCCAGTAGTTCCTTACAGGAGGCTGACTGGTCCCAACCACTGTGGGTCGGCCACGCGATCATGTGATCCCGCAAGTTTCACTACTTTGCAAGGTAACCAAAGCACTGGACAAATTATGATGATGCTCGATGAAAAGTCATGAGATCATAAAGCCAACCTCGTGGTGGCCCGACAGGAAGAGTAAAGGGATTACCAAAGCTGATAGGATTAATCCTGTGACATATTACAGTTTCGACTAAAGAAAGTCATTTCTCAACATCGTATCTGAAACTGTTCTCAGTCCAAAGTTGTGAAACCGCTGTTTTCATTTTGGCATTTCGCTCGGTGCCGCCCCCTCAGTCAGTCAAATGTCTGAGGTCAAGCATGTAATTTCAGAAGTCGAACGGCGTCTGCCACTTTGTTCAATCACTTGGTATTTACTGCGAGGGCGTGTAAATAAACACAGGTGCACCGTGTGTGGGTGAGGCTGCCGCCGAAATGCAATCGTCCCCTGATGAGTGCAATCTCAGCCTCCACAAAGGATGAATTCATACAGTTTTGTTGAGGACAATGAGAGGACAGTGTTTTACATCCCGGAGTGTGGGAAGCAATCAGTGCAGGATGGCAGCCGTTTCACCCTCAGCTGGGTTTTGCAAATACAGTAACTGCTTTGTTATTTCTAAAGGGCAGATAGTTTTGTTTAACTGAAAGAATATTTGACTCACCGGTGATGCTTAGACTCAACAACGATTAGTGGGCACCCCTATTTTCGGCCCAAATTGTCTCAAAAACAACAGGAAACAGAGGGTGGCTGATAGAAAAGCTGTTTCCACACCACTCTCACATGTCAAAAATGTCAGAAAGAGGTTGATTAGCCCCCACCTTTGTTTAAAAACACAAGACTCACCTCTTGCTCATACAATAACACAATGGACAGTGTAAGTGACCGTAAACACAACCTGTCAAAACACACATATAACTGTGTTTATTCAATGTGTTCATTGTTATAGTTTGTACCCTCACAGTGCTGCAGTGATTGAAACGTGTTTTATACCGATTCCTCCAAGAGACACCTCGATGATGGTGGATGAAATTAAAGGTGCAATATGTAAGACTCTGCTACGCGTTGAAGTCATAATCCAAGTGAATAGGGGGCAGCATATCACAAGAGTAACCGCATACATATGCTGGTAACGGTAGCTGCCGTTAGCTAGTTAGCTCAATTAGCCGTGCAGGTAGTGCTCCTATTGGCTGACTCTGCCTGGACTGGGAGCTAGAAGCGCCATCTTTAGACTCAATAAATGACCAAAAAAAAAGAAAAAGGATTCACTGTTTCCAGTCCAGAATTTGACTCCTGGAGTGGGTGCACTGGGGGGCGACACTCATGACCTCAGTATCTCTAAAATCTTGGCTACAGCCCTGAGACCACTCAGGCGGAAATGTCTGAATGTCTGATAAGATATTCTCAGCAACCAGGGGTGTGGATGCATAATTCAGGAAGAAATCAGTACAAAAACAACAAACTTTTACTGGCTATACAAGAAACACCCCCGTCAGTTATATATAGAGAGCTTCTTTAGGTTTAACAACGTGGGAAACCTGAATGACACAGTGAATTTTGCATATTTCAATCACTTGGCAACGAGTCAATACAAAAAGGAGAAGCTGAATTTCACAAATGCTGCATAGAGCGCAGACAAAACGCTGTGTCTACAGTGTCGGTTATTATATTTCAGGTAATAACTGAAACACAAACACAGCTCAGGAAATTCCCCACCTGAAGGGCATTCAAATGGTTAGCCTGTGTGAATCAACACAGTCAGTTAGACTCCTCTCTGTCTTTACTGAAACTCAAAACACTCAAGGCATAAACTCACATCAGCTAATGTTAACAAATACTGTACTAAAATTGTTTTAGAGAGCCTAGTTTGAGCTTCAATAACTTGCATATGGTCCCCTCAGCGCTGGGAGCAGAAATCCACCAAAATGACCCCAAAGTGGAAACATACGCTTTCAAATAATCCTGAATAATCCTCTGGATTAAAAGACTGTTCTCTCCCTCTAAAGTGGATGCAGAGCAGCAGAGACACAGCCATCTCCGCCCAGCTGGAAAACACAGACTATGATGACCTACATTATTGTACAGTGGGCACAGGCTCAGGAGACCTTCGAGCGGCCCAGCCTGCGCCGGCTTCAAGGCACAGGTCTAAAGAAGAAGCAGACAAAAGGGTTCCAACCCTCGATGCACAGAGGACTGTATGTTAAACACGGTGGCTGTGGATTAGCGCTCTCTGTTCCTGGAGGGCCCTCCCTCTGTTGCCTGCCTTTGATATGTGGCACAACCTGCCACCTCCAGGGGCAAGGCAGACTCAAGGGGAATGTTAAACGGTCCTTCCCTTTGAGATGAAATGTTCGATATGAATCATTGATGACCCCCACCACCACCAACACCACCACCACCCAATTCTTATACCTTCCGGCTACGATAACACAGCAACACAAATGTTATGCTCTCATTAAGGGCAATTCTGCTAATTAGAGGCTAATTCGCGGCAGATCGGTTGGAATAGATGTTGAGGAGGCGCCTGTGCAGAAATGGAGAATTGTTGCACAAATAGATATGATATTGCACTGATTTAACTTTAATTTAATTTCTCTCTCTCTGTGTGTGTGTGTGTGTGTGTGTGTGTGTGTGTGTGCAGGTAAAGGCAGAGTGTGGATGCCTCTCCTTATTGCTACCTTACGGTTTATGTGTCATTTATATGTGCTGATGCCCTGTCCAGCCGTGCCCAGAGGCCTGGACACATTATTTCAATAGTTTCCAGTTTGGTGACGTGTGTCTGGCCTCTTTCCTCCTGTTAATGCATCACATGCAGCACTCTGCTGCATAAACCTTTAACTACAGGTAGATGGTGACGTGTTTTTGCTGTTGCATTACGCATTAAATACTGCTTTCGTAAAACTTTAATTCCCTCTGTCCCCTCCTCTCCTCTCCATGACAGCAGCGTGGACACCACTGGCTCTGCAGTTGACAGGGCGGCATTTATCTAGAGCGTCGGGAGGTGTGACACAGCACGCTGTCTGATTGGTCAAGCAAGTTTAACAGCCACCGCGAACAGCCAATCAGAGCGGCTCATAAGTGAGACCGTCCATCTCGAGCCTCGGCGCTGTCGTGCGTAATGGGTGCATCTGGAGAATTTAATGAAATTAATGATCGACTACAGCTGCGGTCTCGATTTTATCTGTTAACTCGTGTCAGATTGAAGGTTTTGCTCTCCATCACACATGTTCACACTGACTGAATCTATTGATTAAGACATCTCCAACCAGAGCAAAAGGGGACTTTTGCGCCCCCGTGGCACACAGCTGCAAAGCGCTCAACTAGACGGAATGAGACCTACCCATCCCCCGTTATCCTGTATCCAGCTGTTCAGAGGTCCATTTAAATACTCCGTCATCCACTCCGCGATGTTGTCCACCTGCGGCGTCATGTCCTCCTTCGACACGCACTCCACGCACACCGTGCCCCCGAACTCGAAGAAAGCGATAATCCGGCCCCAGTTCACGCCGTCCCGGAACAGTTCGTCTATCACCTCGGCGAACCTCCTCTGCGCCGTGGTGGAGGTGAGATACAGCTGCCGAGACATCTCCGTGAAGTCCGGCTGGTACAGTCTTTCAAGTTCGTCTCCAGCCTCCCGCAGGACTCTGTGGTAGGCGGCGTACGGGTCGGACTCGGGGAGCCGTTTGTGGAGGTGGGGGATGCTCTCGCTGTCGGGCCCGGTGCTGGCCTCACGGCACCGGCGCACCAAAGTCGGCGGAGGGGCAACTATTGACCCATTATTAGCAGCATCTTCATCCCGGACATCCTCAAACCCCCACACGTAGCCCTGCTTGGAGAGTTTATGGCAGATATACTTTTCCACAATGTTGCGATTACACTCGTTCGCCATCCCGGCTCAATGTTGGCACTTTGTACACACAGCTGGTTCTCCTAAATGAAATGCATTATGATCGAATTTGCGCGCTGTACAATGCACAGCACGGGCTCATCCAAAACTCGGTGAATATCTGAATGTGAGCAATGCAGCGATAATCCCACACAGGGGTCGGAATGCTTCGCGAGTTGAAGGAAAGCTCCTTATCAAAACTGCGCGGAAAACGTCTCAAAAGTCAAAAAACACTGAGTCCGTGTCAGCAGCAGTCTTCATTTCCCGAATCCTTGGAGGGACGCTGGCGACCTTCTCTTTGCATAGAAATCCAATATGCGGAAGAGGTTGGAGTAGTGCTGATCTATTCCTGTGCACATCACCCAGACGTGCGAATAAAACCATGAATGAGGGCCAAAGTTGTACGCGCCTGAAAGGGCTTTAAACGCCGCCAACTATTTTAGCAGCGTTTACGCACAACCAGGCGCGGGACTGTGAGCCAGACAAGGTCGGACTGAGAGTCCTCCTCCACGATTGCTCCTCATATCCTCCTCAGCTCCCTTCTCTCAGCCAGTTGGCCGCACTCTGCTGGTGAGGTATTTTCCTGACGTCAGCTACGCAAAGTAATTCCTTTGGCTGCGCTCTGAGACTCCAAGTGCACACGAGGAACTGCACTAAAAAAAAAATCGTTAATAGCCCTCTATTCTCATGATTGCATGTTTAAAGCATCAATTTTATGAGAGGAATCCAGACAACTTCCTCAATGCTCAACCTAGAGATGCGCAGGGAGAGCTGTTAGAGGATCCTGGTTAATTCATGAGGGGAACTGGAGCATCTCACTCTGCTGAGGGGTTGCTTTGATGTGGTCCATCCACCCCCTTGTGGATGGAGATCTAACCTTGCAGTACAACAATGTGTATACAGTTTCCCTGTTCTTTGATTCCTTATCTAGTCTCCTTTATCACGCGTTCCTTCTTATTCTCTAATGGGACACACTGTCGAAAATCCTGCAAATGTGGGAGAGAAGCTGCTCTGGAAAGTTCCCTCATGGAAGATTAAAATGTGCTCAGACAGAATACAAAATGTTTATTGCAAAAGCGCTCCTGAAGCTATATCAAGTAGCACATAACAGGAGGAAAGTGGCTGTCACAAAGCATGCATGACATCTCAACTCCACACCAAGAACTCAAAGATCGAGACTTAGATTTTGTTTTTTCTTCACAGGTATTTATTTAGTTTATAATGTAAGAAAATAAGACAAAGAAACGTTCCACTTCTCACATTTTCTTTCAATGGCACACAAGGTGAAGGTGTTAAGTTTTTTGGCAGAAAATCAAAATAGAAACGCAAGAAAGAAGAATGAAACAAAAGAGTGCATTATGACTTTCACGTTCAATACTTAAAACCTGGTTAAGTATCTGATGATGACACCATTCCTATGGGGGGGAAAACTAGCGTGACTGTTACAGAACTTACATCTCGACTGTATGCTCAAACATACCGTAAGCATAGGCTTCATTTGCATAGCTTAAAAGGTTAAAACAAAATGTCCGAACTGAACTGCTTTTATATGGGCTACATGTTCTATCAACTACGTGTCGCTACCTCAAGGTAAAACAGAACTCTTAATGGCAATAAATGTACAATAATGAAAAGCTTTTGAGTGCAGGACAGTATGCCTTTAACCAATATCAAATGAGAACATCATCCAACATCAGTCATCCATTCTCACTTTCATATCTTGGGTTTCAGTAAGGCTTCTTTTTGTCATACAAAGACTGGAAACTGACAAAATACACAAAGAAAACAGCTGGCATTTTACACTGAAAAGTATTAAAGATTTAAGTGAAATGAACTGGTAAACAACATGTGGGTTAAGCCACATTGCTCTGTGGACAGGTCCATTCTTATAGCATTAGCTTCATCAGTAGTCACGTCTTAAGGCTCAGAATGGGTCCCCACGCTGCTCCACAGCTTCAACGAACTAACTCTAAGATCAACAGAGCAGCAACATCGAAATAAATCTCAAATAAATGCATTGCATCTACACGAATTGTCTTAACACATTTTGGCATTCAAATATTGGTGTATTTAAAAATAATATTCTCATGTTCTGATTTGTATGCTTTGTATTAAAGTACATTCTCCCCGTTTGTGATGGACCAAAGGAAGACTTGCAAGAGTCAACACTGTAATTTTCCTCCCTCTATATGCAAAACATATAGGAAAAAAAAACATAGTGAACACAAGATATTCAAGGCTTGACAGAAATCAGGAGGGAATCAATATTAAGGGAGCTACAAAGTCCCGACTGTGCATGACAGCGTGACAGCAGAGGGGCAAGGATCACACTTCCATATGCTCACCCCTCTACTATTTTGGCCTTTATGTTAAACAAATCTCTAGCGCCCTCACTAGACCTACAGGGACATGACTCGAACCAGCAAGCCTTGCCCTGCCCTGACTTGCACCACCCGAACAGATTATGGATCCCACTTGGATCATGACCAGGGTGGCTGAGTATGTGCACCGACACATAGAACTGCATGTAAAAATGAAACGCTTCCTTTCACACGTTGAATGACAAAAATAAGTTTTCTACGTAGTCAAATTCACAGGCGAGAAGTGAATTTACCTGTGCTTGTCTTTTCTTTCCTCACAATGCTCTGACTCCATGGCTTCGACTCATAGTACCTGCTTTCCTTTCTCAATGCAACACGATGGGATTGTGAGAAATAATTTGGTGTTTTTCTTCCCGAGACAATATAATCTAATGGCTTTTCTCTCCCCAGGGGATTGGCTCAGTCACAGCAAACACACACACAAAAACAACATTCATTGCACAGAGTTTACACAAAAAACCTTTGCTTCAACAGTGCCTCTAACATTTTTTGAATATTATTATCTTCTGGAATCATGTTTTTGCATTAGTAAAATTGAACAAACAATCAAATACATCACACATGCTCTCTCTCTCTCGCTCTCTCTCCACGATATCACATCCTGGCTTGGTTCACACACAGAGCACAAAAACAAAACATCCCACAGCATAAACAAATCGCTGTGGGTCACAACTGGTTCCACACACAGAGGTTACTCAGTCAAACAGGAAGGTGCTTTGCCTGCAAAGACTTGTGGTATGAAAAGGTAGAGAAGGAGGGAATTATTAAGGGAAACCAAACAAATAAAGGAAACAGAGCATTACCATTCTGGTTTTCACTATAGCCCCTGGTGTGAAGGGACATCAAGCCATATTTGGCACAACCAGTCGGACAAGCTATCTGCTGCTTTTCCTCTCGATGAGAAAAAAAAAACAGCACAGTGCAAGTGGAGACAGGGAGGCGTGATTCCTACTTTAAAACCAGGCTGTGGGATGTTTAGTCTGCCCTCATTCCCTTAAAGTAAGGCTGCTCCCACAAAATGAAGCAGGTGGACACATTTAACTGAGAAGTCACTGAAATGCTTTGAGAGGAATGAAATATAAAGTGTGAAGTCTATGGAGGTGTTACATAACTGGACAAGCAAAGAGTAAACATCTACCGTTTTCTTTCATCCCATCTGTTAAGTTGATATCAGAAAAGCACTCAAAGCTTGGCCTTTATCCCCACCTACGGTTGTGCACTAGTACAGGCTGGAGGAGGGGGTGGGATGGTGGGTGTGGAGGAGGAGGAAGAGGTGGGGCTGTGAAGAAGGTAAGGCTGCTGTTACTCCCTCTTATCAGCTGCTTTCGACTGCTCCCTCTGAATCATGCAGCGGCGCACAATGCTGTCAAAACTCCCCAAGTAGAAGAGGGCGATGGTGCGAAACAATCCCATGGTAACAATCTGTACAGAAGAGAAATCGATGTTGGAACTTCTGAATTTCACAGTGCTTCTGCCAATGTGACAATATGAAAGGCCAGGCTTTACCTGCTGGAGACCTTCTGTGATGGAGGTGACAGGTGACATGCCACAGGTGAGGGCTGACAGCATGTAACCATCAGGTCCCACAGAGCTGTTGAAGTTCCCCTGCTACAAGAGCAAAGGAAAAAACAGGCATCTCAGGATTGTCCATCTTCCTCCAAAGTCGTTTACTTTATGTTTAAAATGGAAAAAAAGCTTGGTGGGTTCAGTGGCAGGTGAACTGGATTTCTTACCACTGCATCCCGAACAATGATTTTGGCCACTTGGTCCGGTTGGCAAACTCCAGAGGTTTCAGCAATTAATTTGGTCTCAAGAGGCTAAGAAGAAATCAGAAAAGCTTTTAAATATGGGGCAAATAGAAGCAAAATGATGTTACTATGTATTTTGTTAAAAAGATGTTTACCTTTGTCTTATTTTCCTCAGCCAATCCTGGAGTGTCAGTGTCAGGGGGGTAGGCCACAGTCACATAGATATTGTATGGCTTTATCTGGAGTGGAAGAACAACAACACTCACTGAGCATTATGTCCTATCACTGAGCCTTAATGACTGTGTTTAATACACATTGTCTTTGGGCAATAAACTTGCCCCATATAGACAGATTAGGAATCCTTGTTAACACCAAAATACTCATTATCCCTCAGCAGCAAGATGACAAAAAATATAACATATGAGCTAAATTATTTTAACTAGATGCATTGTGAGGTTGACTGAATGCACCCTGTTTGCTTGGTATGCAGTGGAGATCTGTACTGAAGGGGCATTCAAGCGTGAGAGGCCAAAAACTCACCTCCATCTGCAGCGACTCCGCTAAACCACGCAGGGCAAACTTGGATGGGGAGTAGGCAGTGTATCCAAACAGGCCGATTTGACCCGCTTGGGAGGACACGAACATGATGCGGCCCATTCTTCGCTCCTTCATGGTGGTTATGACGGCCCGTGTTGGGTAAACGCTGCCCAGGTAGTTCACCTCCATCAGTTTCTGTTTGAAACGAGACACAAGTTCACACAGTGACCCGAATGCTGATGAACAATTTCTAGCTCATTTCTGTTAAAAACAGAATGTATATAACACATACAGACCAATTATGTGGTCTTAGGTGCACTTACCAAGTTTGTCTAGGTGAAATAGATTTGTTTTAATAAAATTATTACATCATATTTGTTTGATGACCAAAAGGCAATGTTCTATGGATAAAAATAAAAATAAAATGGTCAATATTGTTTGATTCTCATATCCCCAGAAAAATTCAGGACAGTGGTGTAAGTTTTGTTTCCACAGTAACTCGGAAACATGTGAACTTGTTAAAAGAGAGTATGATAGATTCATTGATGACTCTTTTTTGATCATTCAGGTGTGAATACGAGCAGAGAATATTTTTCTATTAAAACTGTGTTTAGTAATTCAGAGAAGCTTTTTGACTTCTGAACATAAGTAACACCATGGCCGTGTCCTCGTTGAATTTCCGGGTACCTACTTTGAAACGGTCCACTTCCACGTCCTCAAACTTTCCAGAAATGGACGTTCCAGCACAGTTCACCAACATATCAACGGGCCCCAGCTTCTCTTGGGCCTGCACGACACGAAAAAGCCAATTCAGAACTTCACCACTGAATTATTAAAGGAATCTGAGATGTTCCACTGCTGATACGAGGGTAACATTACCTGTTTTATCACACTTTCCACCTGGCTATAATCACTGGAAACATCCACTGATATGCAGAGCACCACCTGAGTGAGCAAATTGTACATGACTGTATGCAATGTATTACATTAAAAGCTTGTGTGAACAACTATACAGAAGGTTTAAAACAACATCTGAGAGTGACATCTTTATATTGTAATGATGAAATAAACACTAAACCCATACCTGCTTGTCATTGATGGCAAATTTCTCCACCTCTTTTTTTGCTTGAAGCAATTTAGCCTAAGGTACAAAGTGCATGTTTAATCAGTTACAAAATCTTGTGCAAACGCTTATATATACCATCAAGTTTCACCTTAAAAACATGTCAAATCATCAGAATATGAATGCTCAAATGCAGGTGACTGCACCAACAAACAAGTTATTACTAGGTTAGGCACAAAGGAATGAATGGTTGAATGTAGTTTTTGCTGCTGACCTCATCTCGTGCCACCAAAGTGATGAATGCACCTTGCCTGTAGCACTCGACTGCAATGCATTTCCCAATCCCACTTGAGCCTCCAGTCACCTGAAAATTCAAAGGGTAAGAAGATAATTAATTACAGGTCGAATGTGGTGTAGCTGATTTGCAACTCACAGACTGTGTGGAGGAGATAAACTGGAAATGTACATTACTCAAAATGAGGTAGGGATATTGTGATATGGGTGCACAAGTCAAATGAAATGTGTCACATTTGGGCACCAAAGATATTCACAAAACACAAATAAAAATCCTGATATGTTACAGAATTAACAATCAAGTAAAACACTAAAATATCCCAATATCCCTCACTCATTTTGAGTAGTATTGCTTATGTTTCCAGTTTGTTGCGCAACTACACAAAGTTAGACATTTGTTAGTCAATTCTGCTGTGGGGTTACCACATCTATACAATGAAATGAGTCAAACTACACCCAGTTGACTTTTTATTACGTACACAAAGCAAAAAATAATGCAGTTTACTATAACAGGCATGCCAGTTTGGTCAAACTGTTTGAGAGAGGTGCTGTTACAACTAACAACATAATAATTTAGGAGGCCTCTTTATTTGTACCACTATTGAAATGTATTGGGTTATACCGGTTTTTTTCTTAACAAGTAAAATTGTCTAGTAACCATGTTGAATTAGAAGTAAATGTTATAGCCTTCATGATGGGAGCATACAGCCAGGATAGACTGCATTACCTAGCTGAATCTCAGTCTTATGAAATAGTGACCGTTAGCAGTGAGTTCTGATGTTAGCATTAGCTGTTAGCTCATTAATGTTACTTGACGTTAACTCGTCATGTG
Organism: Pagrus pagrus; assembly: GCF_965226575.1. NCBI lineage: Eukaryota > Metazoa > Chordata > Actinopteri > Spariformes > Sparidae > Pagrus > Pagrus pagrus. The sequence goes on from NC_140196.1 coordinate 10,156,405, forward strand.
GGTGTGTCACTCCTCATAGCTGACAGTTGACTATCATTACAAATTCTACACACAAAAAAACAGTTTGTTTAAAAAGTTATGATAGGTTATTAACTGGAACAATTAATGCGAGTGTCAAAGGTATAATATTAAACACCGCAACTTTAGGACGTACACTCAGCTAGCTAGCTCGGTTGGTTGGAACGTCAGAGTGAACGTTAGCTACCGTTACAAGTATTTTAGCACTGTGGTGCACTTACCACGACGTGGGCCCCGTTCAGTTTCAAAGGTTTGGGACTAATGAGGGGCGATATCATGTATAACAGCAACACAAAAGCCACAATGAAGGCAGCAACTACGAGAAGCATTATGAACGGTAGAAGGAGCCACCAGGAATTGATGAAAAACCAATCCGTGATCGATGAGCTCAACCCTTCTTCAGAGGACATGGGTGAAATCAGGCAATCGTTAGCTTGTTTGCTAACTAGCAGGCCAGCTTCTGGGGTCCGATAACAGAGCGACGAGACAGGCGGCGGCCCTGAAAGGGGGGTGGCGAAACGCAGACCTCGGAGGAGGAGTTGTTCCGGGGTTTGTCAGTGAGTCAGAAGGGGAAAGGCCAGGTAAAAGTATCACGGCGGACTTCGGCTCCCCCGTGACAAAGCGCAGTCTGCATAAACCAAAACAAATCGAACTGTGCACTGCAAACGGACGCCTACTGCTTGCACCTGGTTCTTGTAGTTCTAAAGCCGAAAGCGTTTCTCTAGAATCACAACACTTCTCGGGCGCACTGCAACTACAACTCCCACAATCCAACGCTCCACCCCCCTCGTTCGTCGTATCCGTTCCAGTTAGGCACACACCTGCTCTTCACACTCAGCCAGCCCCCAGGTGTGTGTCAACTGATATAAGACAGTAGCACGACCCGTCCTAAGTTGTGCAATCTTTCTTTGAGAGCCTACAGCTCTATTGTGAACAACTAGTGAATTTGTTACACAAAAGAAAACGGCTTCACTTTAGGTAGCTATAACTTTTATTTATTTACATTATGGAAATGAAAAACAGAAAATCGTATGCATGGGTGACCTCTTCACAAAGAAAAGGCTAAGAGTTGGCTATATGTATAGACATTTACAGTAAAATAAAAGACCATCAAAACTCAGAAGAGACAGTTTTCACACCGTAGGAGCAAAAGAGTACAAATGTATACAAGCTCTCAAAGAGCTTACATGAAATGTGCAAGTATACACTTCTTAGTTGTAGTGACAAAGCACTGGATATACGCAGTATGACCAATTTGGAAATAAAACAATAAAAAAGAATCTTGCAGCTTTTCTAGAAGGCACATGGTGCACACTGCCACTTATGGCTACATAAAGTTCATGCTTGGAGATGCATTCCTATGTAGTAACGTATACAAGAAGATGATCTCTCCACCTGAGCCATCAGTGTCCAACTTCAACACCTCAGTCTTGTTTTATCAAAATCCGCAATGTGACTTTATCTGAGTATAAGGCTTTGTTTGTTGCAGTTTGCAATAAGGATAATCAGCGAAGCCCACAGACAGTTATGGTAAATATGTACAGTAGATTGCCAAAAACAAACCATGGTTTGTTTGTTTTTCGCAAGCTGCGTGACATAGCAATTCAGAGCTATGGAGTTGTTGAAAAAATGTAAAATATGCTGATCCAGCACCATTGGTGATCCAACCTATTAATCATGTTAGATTTAAATGACAAAGAGTAAACAAATAAAATTTGTCATTTATCAGGAAACTTGATGAATAATCCTGAATTTCCACAGGGCCTAATGCAGCTCTCATCCTGAGTATCTCTGCCTCAAAACTCTAAACATCCACCACCTTGAGACAACTGACATTTTTCACCACAGCAAATCCTATGAACCCACTTCAATCCACCAGCCCAAGATTTAAACATTCCACAAAGTACAGTATACACTACAAGATGCTTGTTTTTTCATAATAAAATAGATATAAGGTGTTTTTTATAGTCTAGTGAGATGTATTCTGATTGAAAAACAAGGACGTGAGAGCTAGGCCTTACTTAAAATAAATTACCTTGATTTCAATAACCTCAATTGCAATAATTGTCGTGTATGTCTGCCATTTGTTTCTGTAAGTCGCTTGGGTATTCTGGTCATTAATACCTTTAGTCTTTAGTGCATAACTCAAATAACCATCTACATATTCTTTTATTAGATCAGCTGCAGTTGGGAGGTCTTTAATTTTCTTTGGAAAATGGTGAATGTCGAATAAAACTAAGTTCTCCACCCTTAATGTGGCTATCAGTTCGGCAAGAAGGAGTGGTAATCTTGCCCATTCACGATAAACCACGAGGCCTGATGCATGATTATGATGAGACAGAGACAGAATAACAGGACAAGGACAGTAAAGAGAGACAATCACAATTCCTTTGCTTTGGTTTGGCTTGGCTCCTTCATCCCACCTAGCCTTCCTGTCCAAAGTCCTCTGTGAATTTTTTCAGTTTGTCCAGATCTTGTTCATTGACTGTTGGCTTTGTGCTGGCCTGAGACCTCATCATGTCAGACTGAAAAGACGAAAAACAGTGTTACGGCAATATAGTACTAATGTTATGGCTCTAATATATCGTGTATAGTACAGTTGCATTTTCTATCCTTACCATGCATACTACAGGCTCCAGTAGCTTCTCTCCAGGGACTTCCATCCATGTCATTTCAATCGCGTTGGGATCACCAGGTGAGCAGGGAGTCAAGAGATCCTCTACAACAACGTTGGGGTCAGCTCTTGATGGTCCTCGTACCTTATTTAAATCAATTAGAGGAGTGAAAACAGTAGAGGTAATTAGTCAACTACAACAGTTAAGCATAAAACAGAGACAGATATTTAAAAAAAGACGTACCCGTTTGAAGTGGGTTGCTGACTGGACCTTTCGAACTGGCTGCATAAGAGCATCTCTGACAATGATACTGATATCTGCTCCCGAGTATCCTTCTGTCTTCTTGCCCAGAGTGACAAAGTCGCTTTCGGTGAGACTGTTTGGAGTGGAACCCAGATGGAGCTTGAACATGAAGGAGCGGGCGTGCTCCTCAGGCAGCGGGATGTAGATCCTCTTCTCAAATCTGAGAAAGTATTATTGTTGCACAGTAAGCAAAAGTAAACTACAAAATAGGTACTTAGAACATTTATCCAGAAATAACAACTACCGTCTCCTGATGGCTGAGTCAAGGGTCCACGGGATGTTTGTTGCCCCAAGTACCAGGATTCCCTCATTGTCAATCCCCACACCTGCAAAACAAAAAAGTCAGGGTAAATACACACCTAAATATTTAACATCTAAACAATGATTTGCTGCTGCTTTCACTGACACATGATGGTTCCCCCATGTTACAACAGACGGCAGCTGCCTGATCCTGACATATGATGAAAAGTGTCAGGAAAAAAATGAATCAGTATTGCTCAGAGGTAAGCAACTTCAACAATTTATTGTAAGTACTGGATGCTGAACTTCTGGGTAATAGGCTGCAATATAGTTAACAACGTCTCGGAAGTTGGGTCCATATCATCATGGATGGATAACACATGATTTATTAGTATTGTTATTATTTTATTTTTTTCTATCACAAGTTTTCTGATACTTTATGTTCAAATATCCAAATTATGCTATTTAAGTACATATGCCCTCATTTGCATACATTTCCAAAACAAGTTTTCTGATACTTTATGTTCAAATATCCAAATGATGCTATTTAAAGTACATATGCCCTCATTTGCATACATTTCCAAAACAGGAAATATAAACAAAGTAAATACCTAGCTATGTTTTTTGGGCCTTTTCTTTCCACTAATCAGAAGGAAAACATATAATGAAATCAAAATAACACAAAAATTGAAAGTTGACCAGCGCATTAAAAAGGTATTGTTTTCACCTTTAGTGTCCCCCTTGGTTAAATTAGTTGAAGACAGTATCTATATTTTCCTTTACTTTTGAGTTAACTGCTGTTGTTGGGTTTTCGTCTACAAACCTGATTCTAAAAAGGTTTTGGCGTTGTTTAAAACATAAATAAAAACAGAAGGCAACCTTTTGATAAACAAACAGCGTTTACCGACAACTGTTCAAGAGAACATGGTAGTAATACTCTTTATACACTCATGTGTTTCACCAAGTGGTGAACCTCACCCCATCCTTGCTTATGAACGACTGAGCCTTTCGAGGATGCCCCTTCCATACACAATCATGATACCCTCCCCTGTTACCAATTAACCCGTTCACTTGTAATGACACTTGGAATGTTCCAAACGTTCTCAGTCTTTTGTTGCCCCTGTCCCGTCTTGTTTTGAACACGCTGTTGACATGAAATGTATCGTCTCTGTACTGTTTTCAATTGAGTGTACATCAAAAAAAGTTGTATTTATGTTGTACACAGCGTATCAACTATTTTGGAAGTGGGGTTGTTAAAAACACATTGCACTTCTGGCCACACCTGTCGGTGATGTCACTGCAGGTGTTTTCCCTCACCCGTCAAAGAACATATCTGCTCTAACATCAGTTTATGGGTGTGAATCAGCATGCCTGTAAAGGTTGATTCTATTTAAAGCGCTGCTGCAGATACAACATTAATCTGAAAGGTCTTGGCAGCCTTAAACATTTTAGGGTTACGTAAAAAAATACCTTCGAGGCATCTTCCACTGCAGCTATAGTTTTTTTCCTGTGCACAGCTCTAGTTTCTATAGCGATACATTTGTCTATCCCGTTCCATTTATGTATAATGATTCCAGCGAAAAATTACGACGTGGGTTGCTTCACTTAGTGCATAAAAATCTATTTTCTACTTGACCTGCCATTTTAAATCCCACAGGCTGTTTTAAGCATTATTAAACAATTTACAGTAAAAGTGGAGACTGTGTAACATGTAATATTGAGAGAATACATTTACTTTAATTTATTACAATATTCAGTAATTAATTAGCTCTTCTGACTTACCCTGCATCTGAACCAGGAACTCTGTCTTAATACGGCGAGCAGCCTCGCTCTCGTTCTCACTCCTTGAGCCGCACAGGGAGTCGATCTCATCAATGAAGATGATGGAAGGCTTGTGCTCCCTTGCAAGGGTAAAAAGATTCTTCACCAACCTGGGAAGCAAAAGGGATGTTGAAATATATATAAAATATATGTATGAAATATTAAACATCAACATGCTGCTGGCTGCAGTATATTGTATGCTTGACCTTTGATTTTGTGCTTCCCGTTTATATGACTTACTTTTCACTCTCTCCAAGCCATTTGGAGACAAGGTCAGACGAGGAGATGGAGAAGAAGGTTGAGTTGTTTGCCTCTGTGGCAACGGCTTTAGCCAGATAGGACTTTCCAGTACCTGGAGGTCCAAAGAGCAAGATCCCTCTCCATGGAGTTCTCTTTCCTGTCAGTCAAGCAAAAGGTAATTTAGTTTATATGTTCAAATAACAACAAAAATCATTAACTGTCTCCCTTTTAAATAATATATAATACCTGTGAAAAGGTGGGGGAATTTGATTGGAAGAATAACAGCCTCTTTCAGTGCCTCCTTGGCTCCCTCTAAACCAGCAACATCGTTCCATTTGATGTTTGGTTTCTCCATTACGATTGCACCTGGAGAAAATAACACTACATTACCGAGGAGTCTAAATAATGCCTCAATTACGACAGATTGCATGTAACAAGCTCACAGGAAATCAACAAATATTACGACACGTCTCAGTTGAGATTGAATAAATACCTGCAGAAGGAGTAATGGTCAGCAAAAAGGAATATTACAAACCTGAGAGTTGATTTTGGAACTTCTTTTTCTCTGGATCATCACCTTCATCGCTTTCATTCCTGGAAACACAAATATATAATCATAAAAATAGATATAGAAATCTATATTACAAGTTAAAAATAATCTATTATATTTTCCTATAAATCAAAAGCAACACTGATTACCCATACAGGTCTGAATAGGGTTAGGGTTAGGGTTATCACATATTCCACTGCCCCACCCACAAAACACACCCTTTGTCCTCAGATCCTGATTCTTTGACAGGCTTAGCGGGAGGAGCTTTCTCTTTCTTCTTTAGATACTCCTTCAACTTCTCTGCTCTGTCCAAGTATTCACCGCATTTTGCCCGTATGCTCTGCTTGGCTTTTTCACCCTGGGCTTCATCTGTCAGGAATAAGCACAACAACAATTATTTCAGGTTCAAATATTTGTTCACAAACGAGTCATCACCCTCGTTCTTGGCATTTCAGCATTAGTGTAAACTGGTAAGTATATCAAGAAAAAAATAAAATAAATCACATCTAACTATTATCTAAACACTTCTTTTCAATGTTACTGTCGTTGTCTTTGTTATGACAGCGTACAATATAGCGTGCGTGTCATTTTGAGATATGTGAAGCTGACAACAAACAGCTGCAATTATCAAAGTGTGAACACCATACAATTATACCAGTGTGCTGTCTTATGCCTTACATTTCATCACATGGAGGAAGTACTGAACAGCAGATTGGTACAGGCGCAGAGCCTCCTCGTAGTTCTGAGCTTTATCCTCCTGAGCCGCCTTGCTGGCAAGATCAATGGCTTTCTAGAATTACAGAGACACAGTTCAGTGTTAGTTATACTGACACTTGTAGGCAACTAGAATGAAGAATAAAGACAACAGTGTGGAGTTATAGCAATGTCTTTGACTTATGAAAGTCATATATGCCAATCAACACAAACATCAATACAAAATGACGTGTAAGTTATGAAATTGGCTTAATAAAAGTGTCAAACAGGCCTACATTAGTCACTATATCAGTCGCAGGCAACCTTCCTACATAATGTTATGCAGTTATCGTAATGTACTATATATAGCGTTAAAGATCAGACTGCATACAACTCCTGTCCTGTGTGGTGACACTGCGCACACCATGTATTGTCTCAACCTACATTTGAATGCACTCTTTCACTTCCTTCTTGTTACCGAAGCTTTAAAATGCAAGTACAACATATTGAGTACTCGTAACACAACCTGTACAGAATATATCAGTTACAGTTTTGCTTTCTATTTGAAAAGGATGTCTTTTTAGAGGCCATATAAAATCAGTTAGCTAGCTAGCAACGTTAATCTCATTAGCTCCCCTTGATCTTCAACACAAGTTCGTGATCATGTTATGCCGAAATAACCACAACTACATGTAAATTACTGTATCAGCGGGTAACAGCAGTATTATATTACATACGGGCCACAATGTCACCTTTTATGCTCCTTTTGTTGATCACAAGTTAACTTCCGAATTCATGCCTTGGTTAGCTAAGTTAGCTAAACATGCTAATTAGCAGCTAGTCTTGAAAACGTTCAGCTATTGTACGCCGTTGGACGCATATATATCGAACGCCAGCCAACAAAATGAGGTGAGGCGTTTACATTATAAACAAATAGTGTACTTTTGCAGTTTAGTGCGAGACGCGAACAACTTTGTTAGCTTATTTAGTTCACGCTACCCGCTTTAGTCAGCTCCGGGGCTGGTCCTCAACTTACCTGTAAATTATTGTTGGTAGCCATAACGGCCGATCACTTGTCCAATAATCGAAACGAATGTAACGCCGCCGTGAGTAAACAACTTTTAAACACACTTCTTTAGAATGAAGCCTTTCAAATCGACTCTTAACGCGACAATCGAGTTTTTTGTCAGGCTTGTTTTCGTTTCTTAGATCGCTGCCGAGGAAGACCGAGGAGGGAACTTCCGCATTAATAGTCGATACTCGCGTGCACGGAATGCAATGACGTCAAGACGTAGCCTCGGTGCAGTTCAGAGAATCTCACTGCGCGTTTACAATTGGAAATTATTGAGTCATTTTATCTAAAAACTATTAAATTAAGATTGGGGATTAATTGGGACTACATTTGGCTCCTGTTTAAATCACATTTATTACCTTAATCCTATTTTATAATCCTTTTTTAAAAACTTTTATTCTTTGATTTTCATGTGGCTTGTTGGGCGATGCCTTTGGTTATGGGTGAACCCATTGGCCACACCCCTACTTATTTATATACAGTGTATGGCTTTACCAAAAATAAACAATAAACTGCACAACAATGAATGAACTATCAACATTAGCATTATCTATCATCTACCAGGTTGAAAAAATTAAAATTAAAAATGAAAATGACATTGACAATAGTCCACTCATGCTGCAGCACAGCCAGACCATTGTGCCATTACTATTTAAAGAGGTCATATTATGATTTTTTGGGGTTTTGCCTTTCCTTTATTGTGTTATGTAGCATTTTTGTGCAAGTAAAAAGTCTGCATGCCAAAGGGAGTTACTCCTTTCCCACAGAAAACGCGGCTCCTGCACTGCCTGAAACGCCTGGTTTGGAGTCGAGCCTTTACATCTGTAACTTATGTGCGTCACTATGTAACAGGTGTTATATAAATATAGATTTTTATATATGTATTATAAAATATATACACACTAGTCAGTCAGCAGACATACAGTTGCTACTGCTGTAGCAGTGTTATTTTAGATCACACTACCTTGTTCGGCATGACACGCCCTACTCTGCCTTTGATTGGCTACATCCTGCCCGTTAAGTAATGCGCATGTGCAACTCTCACCAAGATTGACCAGAGGCGAGGTGTCTCACTCTGTAGCTAAAATGGAGTGTTCAAGACACAGTTTGTAAAGGGATGCTGCAGCAAAGCACCATGTGAGAAAAATAATGTGTTTTTTTTTTTATTAAAGTTTTTTATTTGTATTAAAGTATGTAAACTAGGACCTCCAAATAAAAGTATGAACCTGAAAATTAGCACAATATGACCTCTTTAAGAAAAATAATCATATCTGTAAAGGAAATATGTATTTAATTTCTATAGCAACCTCTTTATTCACTAGGTACTCCTGTAGTTCTTCCACTCTGTCCAGGTACTGTTTACAACTATCTCTGATCTTCTGGTTGCCGTCTTTACCCTGGGGTTCACCTGATGGGAAGGAAAACATTCATTTAATACCATTCAGGCTTTCATAACAAGTTATAAGGATGGCAAAATTTAAATTTGGCACATCAACAAAAAACATTAATAGTCAAGTCATTTTATTTCTAGATGCTAATTTATCCATCAGGCGTTCAGTGATGATACCATGTAGAGACTGTTGGTGTATGTGTGATGTTTTTGTTTGACATTGGATGCATTTTGTTTCCAGTCATGGTGACGCACGTTTTAAAATGTGCAGAAAGTACTTGACAGCATGTTGGTAGGAGCGGATGGCCTCTTCATAGTTCCCATCCTGATCTTCCTGTGAGGCCTTCTGTGCTACAGCAATAGCTTTCTGAAAGAGCAGGAAATCAATTAATATTTCAGGTACTATCACACCTTATGTTTCTCAGTAAATTCAGATAATCTGACTATAAAGTGCATACATTTCAGCCAAAACACAAGTAATATAGTATAGTGTTGTCATTATACTAATGGCAGTAAGATTATAAATAAATCATCATCATTTCTAAACATGCTTTGGAGCTAATGATGTGAAGAAAGTCTGTCCCACGTATTTGCTCATAGACATCAGCATAAAGTCATAAATGATTACTTTCTCTGATGTGACAGAATGATTTTAGGGACTAAATTTGCTGCTGAATTGTTGTCTGTGTCCAACTATTCCCCCTTTCAGTTAAATTGTGATTTGGTTTTGTGTAATAAAACAAAGTAAAAGGGAACTCAACTTAGCTTCTGCTTAAGCAGATTAACCCTATAACTCAGGAACAGCCAACACGGTGCCCGTCAGCACCTGGCAGCCCACCGTGAGCATATGAGTCGCCCACAGGGCACCTTAAACCTACTATTACACGTAGCCTATAAAACATATAATATTGAAACACTGTTTCCCACACATAGACTTTACTCAAGTTATTAAAAAATAAGATATTAAAATTAGCAGATTGTCTATTTTGACCATTTGCTAACTTTATTTCCAAGTTGCTTTGCAGATTGCATGTGGTATGAGGTCCAATATAGCACATTTTAAATTCAGGAAAATGTCGAATATGTCGAATATCGAATCCGATATTTGGGCATGTCAATAATCAGTTGACAAATACACACATACATGTACTGTTTACCTGTACTTTTGGTGTTTAAGTGCATTTAATATCATTTACTTAAAGACTTTGACTGAAGTACTATTTGTGATGGTGACTTCACTGTCGCTCAAGTGTGACTTTTAGGTACTTTTGCCAACACTGATTGAGACCACGAGATCTACACCGCATATCAAATTTACTACTGTATGTAGGGCACCAAAAACATTATACAAACCTCTCAGATCACAGAGAAAATATCATGACTGGTCACATTCCCCGACTGAAACATTTAATTAACTGTGAATGAATCATCTCACAGACCGCCACTGAATGTGCCAGCTTGACGTGGATCACTATTTGTAGTCACTGATGGAGTTCAGTCAGCTGTAAACAGAAATACTGACATGATGTCCTAGATTTAAGAGAGATGTCCTAGATTTAAAGTAAGGGCTGCTTAAACAGGGAGGGGGGCATTAAACCCAGCGCACAACACCTTTAGAAAGCGTGTTAAAGTGAAACCTGTCAGATTACATGACACGCACGGTGTGTTTGTTCCCAAACTTCTCCCCATAAACAAACAAGAATCTCCCACTCGTATCGATCATTATTCGTCCTACCTGTAGAGTTGTGGGCTCCATTCATGCGGAGTCCTGTGGGGATTAGAGACACAACAAAGTCGACCTGTGATCCCTGCCAGTTTCGTTTCATCCAGTCATGTCACTGTACAACCAGTTCCTGGTAGCTCCTGAGCCCTGACAGCGCCGGAGAAAGCAGCCTGCCCGGTCACAGGAATGAGAGCGATGCTGCTGCTGGGACGCGGAAACCCTCCTGCCACTGAGTCACGACGTTTGTTTGTTGTCGTAGAAGTTTTACAGACAACACAACAACAAGTTGCTGCCAATTGTTTTAATGACACAGCTACTTTACGCACTCGTTAGCTTTTATTGTGAATCCTGTGTTGAGGCCGTGGACAGCACCAACACGCATAAATAAGACAGAAAAGAGTCGTTTTACTTGTAACACAAGTCTGGCTGCTCTTCTTACAGCAGCGACATGGAAAACCTGAGACTTCATGTTGTGTGCGCATGCGCGTCACTAAACTTCACTAATGACGATCATGTGATGACAAGGTGATCCACTAGAGGTCGTCCCGAGATCAGTATACAAAGATCATTGATAAGATGTGCATCAAAAACTTAAATATAATATAAATATGATGTTACGCATTTTGAATAGTAGATTATACAGTTTCATACACATTTTCCACATTTAGTTGTAATCTAGCATTTCTATTTGTACATATTTGATATTTTGTTTAGCCCTTCACTTATCTGTCAGCCAGTTTAAAATGCTTAAAGGGGCACTTTGTCGTGTTGGAGAAGAAATCCAAACTAATATTTACAAGATTAATGAGGTACTTTGTGTAATCCTGCTGACAAACTAACAAACAAATGGACATGGGTGAAAAAAATTACCTCCTTGGCAGGAAGCAGTGATTAAAGAGGCACTATGTAGTTTTGGAGACAAAGTCCAAACTCAGAATTTTAATATTTACAATGTTAAAAAGGTAATATAATTAGGGCCTTCAAAGTTAACATGATATTAACGCATATTCCTCCTAACGCTGTTAATCTTTTCTGATGCGCGGTTAACGCAGGTATGTTTAGTTTGGGACATCAGGAAGCGATGCAGCATTTTATGCTTTCAGCATATTTTTTGAGCATCCAGTACCTTTGAGAATATTCTGGACAGTATTTGTCATTGTTTGGGATTGTTGCAATAATAATAAACATACATTTGCATAAAGCAAGCACATTTGTCCAGTCCAATGTTGATAAGAGTATTAAAAACTTGAAAAATATCCCTTTAACGTACATTTAGAACAGATAAAAAATGTGCGATTAGTTTGCCATTAATCACAAAGTAAATATGGGCAATCATGCGATTAATCACGATTAAATATTTTAATGGATTAACAGCCCTGGTAATAATACATACTCAGAAATATTCATTGTGTCCATAACTGAATAAACAAGCTGTTCTCAGAGGAAAATAAGGTCCTAGAACACTGTTTGAAGCTAGAAAGGTGGCAGGGTCCGCCACATATAAACAAAGTAAAACAATATGAAACTGTGTCGTTCTTTAAGGTCAGTTTGTTTATTCAGTTTACTCAGTCATGAAAACAAAGAGAGTTTGTTTATTGAGTTTGTTTAGACATTAACAAATCAATCAGTGATTCAATAATATTCCCCAAAACTACATAGTGCACCTTTAAGAAATTGCAGGATACTCCTCACAGTGATTATAATCTGCGTGTCTGTTTTAAATGACACGCAATAACAGTCTCAAAGTGGTCCCTGATGGATGATTGTAAAATTATAGTATACAGGAAAGTTTTATATTTGAGCATATTTATATAGGCTATTTATATTAAACTTACAGAGTGTTTTATAGACAGAAGAGAGCAGACAGGACAGAGGACGTGCTGCTGCTCCACGCAGTGTAAACTGTGACAGCAGACCTTTGGCCCCTCTCTGTGGATTAGCGTCGAGCTCAGACCATCGACAGCCTGACACCTGATAGCTGCAGTCAGTGTGGCGCACGGTTTGGTCAGGAAGAGGAGAGCCGCCGTCGTTAGTTTGGAAACATGCGGCGGAAAGAGAGCACACCGTCACCAGCAGGAGATCAACTTGAAGACTTGTCAGTGACTTCAGCGGAGTCCTACTGAGAGAACATCGCGCAGCCCCCTTTATGGGCGCATTTTATGGAGATATATAGATGACAAGACCTGCACGCTGCGGGTTGCTCTCAGCATCTACCGGGATCTCCACTGTGGAACATGGCGAGAGGGATGAGAGGAGCTCATCTCCTCGCTGTATTTTTTACCTTTTCATCAACACTTTTCAGGGACGCAGAGGGACAAGGAAGCTTTAATGACTTAACAGGTTTCAGTTTGAGTCCTCCGTATTTCAACCTCGCTTCGGGGTCTACTATCTCTGCCACAGCAACCTGCGGACAGGATGAGTCCGGGACGCCGAGATCTGATTTATACTGTAAGCTTGTCGGAGGACCGACCAACGGAGTTCTTTCTCACAATATACAGGTAAGAAAAAGCTGCATGAGGTCTCTGTTTGGCTTTTGGTTCGTGCGTAAAAGGTGAATAACAAGGACATGGAGGCGCTGGAACAAGGAATTACATTACAGTCGGATATATATAGTGAACAGTCATTTTCATTCAATCTATAACTACCCACAGGAAGTATATTTGGTTGTTTTTCCCTTTTAAATGTTCTGTGTGTCTTAATCCTGCCTGCTCCGATCAAGTTGTGCAACTGCCAGAAATAGTTTTACACCATTGTAGTTGTTTTTTTTTTTTTTCTCTTTAAAGGAAATTCCCTTTCAAAAGTGCTCTTGTCCCCTCAGGAGTTCTCATGCAAGCCACTACATTACTGTAGGAACAAGCATTTTGCTAAAGGACGTGCAAAAACCTTGCTCCAAACTCAAGATTCACTTGTGGTTTGCAATATTTTCCATATCTGCATTAGGTTAGGCATCTGCCAGTGCTTGCCTTCTATTACAAAAACCCACATGAAGTTTGCTACAATTATTTGGGTGTGCATGTGTGGGAAGAATGTGTGTTCAAGAATGTTTGGTTGTGTCTCATCAGAGTGTTTGAGTTGTGTGTTGACGTGGTTACTCACTGTCCTTCTCACATGGTGGACTTGTGTTACCGGACTGGAGGTACAGATGAAGATGATCCTAAATAATAATGAGCCAAGAGTTACAAACATACACACACTTTGTCTGATGCCTTCTTGTTGGATGATATGAGAATCTGAAGCTTTTTCCACATACTGACAGTTTGACTCTATTTAGGGTCAGTTCTGCGACTACTGCAACGGCATCGACCCAAACAAAGCTCACCCGGTGACCTACGCCATCGATGGGACAGAGCGGTGGTGGCAGAGCCCTCCTCTCTCCAGGGGACTGATCCACAACGAGGTGAACGTCACCCTGGACCTTGGGCAGGTGAGATTATCATACCTTGCTCTGCTATGAACAGCTGTGTACCTGCTGATACCTGCAGGTTGAACGATGATTGCTGTGTGGTGACGGTGAAATGCAGCACCTGGATGTTACAGAGGGAAAGTGTTTTTGTGTCCTGGCTATTGCTCTGCTGCCTGAAGATTAGTTATGCTGAGTTTCGCCGCTGCTGGTTTGTTGAGGAAGTTTGGTGTTTCATTCACAAAAAATACTCATGCATGATCATATTTTCAGTCGGAGCTTCATCACCTCAGCCAGCAGTGATCATGTGAATAATGCGCTGCAGCTGGATGCTTGCCAGGAATCAGATTCACGCCCCTTTTGGCTGGCAAACATGATTCCATCATGACCCGTCTCTGGCAGGGGTTTGGCTCCAGGCCCATAAAATTGTACCTCACGCTCAATTATCCACTGTGAGGACAGAGAGAGAGGAATTCTGTCTTGGGATTAGGGATCAGAAGGATGTAGAATCAGATTGGAGGAGCGCAGGTGGACCTCTTTGACTAGTTTTTGGAGTGGACTTCAAAAAAGAGAGCAAACAAAAGAGCTCCTCTCCACACGTGTTGCATATATGGCCCCCGGTGGGCACAGCGTCAGACAATGGGTGTTGGCTTTTCTATATCTGTTTTTAGACGGACTGAGCTGAGCAAAGATCCAGCGTGGCTAAATATAGTCCTCACTTACAGGAGGATGGACACATGTAGGGCCATCGGGGATGTCTGACTTTAATACGTGGTAATGCTCAGTTTATTTGGGAGCCGGGGAAGGCAGCATTATTGCATTACGGCGTGCTAAAAAGAGCACGGCTGGATCTCTGGCGATGGCTACTAACCGCACAACACCCTGCAGACCCCCACCACCACATCAACCACATACACACACACACACACACACACACACACACACCTGTCACGCACATTTTTCTTCTCGTGGCATCTGATGCTACCACCAAGAGTGTAAACAATGCTCACCTGCTGCTATTGCATTTTAAGGCCCACAGTTGTTTTAACTTAAATCTTCTGATCTGTTCCGTGAAGGGAGAAGCAGCAGAGCAGACTGACTCCGTGAGGATAATATTTGGCATGTGGGGAGCAGATTTTTGATTTACTAATGCACACTTAATCAGCCAGCCGCTGGTGTATCAAATCATCATACTGAGCATTCTTGCTCACTGATAAAAAACAGATTTTGCTCCATAAATAGAAGAAAAAAGAGCCTGAACTGAGAGAAAAGACCTACAGAATATGAATTTCACTGCTTATATCTGAACTAACCTATAATTTAAAGTGTCTTCCTGAGTTTGAATGTGTTTTATTTGCCTTCCACGGTGCTTTATCACCCTCCTCCACCCTACAAATACAAGCTCATGCATTGTCTAAGAGAGGACTAGAGCTGTCAAGATGTTTGACTGCTCCATGTGAGGCTTTGCTTTGTAGATTATTTTTCAAATCCACAGGATAAATGATGTGCTCAATGAAATGTGTGGGCTAGATCCAGCTGAATGGGTTTTGCGGTTTTTCTTTCAAGGCCAGCGCAGGTGGCTGCTCTTCTGTTATCTGCATAGCTCTCAGTAGATATTTAAGATAATGGCACACTTGATGTTTATGTAAAATGGTGAGGTTCAAAGACAGAGGTTTTTTTTTTTTGACAGAGCTGCTTCCGGTTTGTCTGTCAAGAGGATTGTTTGAAGAAAGGTCTGAAGTAAGACTAATCGGGACTTGATGAAAAACTGAGTGCAAGAATTTTTTCAGACAAATCCCACCTGAGCTTTCAATAAGTTTTGAGCATTATATAAAAAAACAGCAATATAAGAAAGATAACCTCCAATATGTTCGCTGCACCAGCAGCAGGCCTCTGTGGATGGCAATGTCGGTCTGTCGGTTGCTCCACCGCTTTGGTCCAGATTGAAATATCTCAAAAACAGTTTGATGAAACATTGTGCATTCATGAAGCTCCGAGGAGGAATCCTATTGACTGGTGATTGTGTAGAGTAAACATTATTGTCCTTGAGGGGGAGTTTTGTCTTGGGCACAGTGGTAAGTCTGTTGCTTCACATAAAAATCCTGATCCTAGAGGGTGCCAAGAGTGAGTTTTTCGGTTTTACACAAATATCTTGACAGCTTTTGGACAGATTTTACCTTGCGAGGTAAACCTTCAGCTGGATTTGGCAGTTCAAGTGATCATGATGTGACCTTGTAAATCTATCTTGCCAGTCTTCAAGATATGCGCTTGTGGTTTGGACCAGTCAGTGTCCTATGAGGAATTACTAGCAGCTACAGGGGGGTTTAAGTCGTCAGATTCGGAGGGACTGGCATTAACATTGGGACAGACCGAAGTTTAATTTCTCCAATACTTTGGTTTATGTTTAAAAACTGCTGATATTTCCATCAGCCACGGCTTGATTTCTGTAAACATGGTAAACAGTATCCCTGCTAAGTACCAGCATGTTTGTATTGTCATGTTAGCATGATCTTAATGCTAAATGCTCTTATTCCCTGTTTTTTTCTTGTCAGGTTTGTGATGATTAATGCATGGATATTTGTGATTACAAGATTCTACTTATTTGCAATCTATCAACTTTTAATACTAAAAAATTGAGCATGTTAGCACGATGATGCTAACATTTACCCGCTAGCGCCGCTGTTCAGCCTCACAGAGCTGCCGTCAGGGCTGTTTGTTTTCATTCAAGGGACCTATCTTCACATCTTTTTGCTACTTTCATTAGCTAGTCCCAAGGCTGAGTGCTTCTTGTGACATGATCACCCCTTGAATCACCTCCGGCTCAGAAATCTCCTCTGGATAAGCTCTGTGACTTCCTGTCTTTCGACCCATGACAAATCCTACCTTCACTTCACTGATCTTCAGTTGGCTTCTGTGTGAAGAAAGATGATGTTTGGCATAAATGGTTTGTTTACCTTCAGAGTAACTGACCCACAATGATTAAATTTGACATAGCGGCACGGATCACATCTCAAATGATGTTCACTAATGCACTTTTTACCTTGTGTATGTTTCTCTCTTGGCCATTTTCTTCAGCCATTCGTGCGAACAAGTACTGTAAAGCATTTCTTGTCCATCCAATCCTAAATTTATTCTACATTTGTCCCCTCCAGCTACTTTTCCAGGAACTTTTGCCCCTGCTAAACTATTTACAGAGCACAGTAGGCAAGCCATTGTTCTGGTAAACATTTACACCGTGCATCAGACTGCCAGTCACTCCTTTTTTCTGGGGAATGTATTTTAGGAGCCCTGACCACATGTGCTTATCTGCCTGAGTGAGCCCAGAGTAGACCATGTGAGGCAAACATACCGGGGCTTACTGCTGTCTGTCTCACATCTGATGAGACTGAGCGGCTTTTGATTGGTCGGTGTCCAGCACTGAATGAACATTGGACATTATTGGTTCAACTGAAGTCCTGATTAGTTGGTGGATTGATGTTCAAGGGACTTGACTTGTATTTTTTGTGTCAAGGTTAAGGCTGTAGATTATTTCTGTGGGTAACAGGTGTTTATTGTGTTGATGATGGAGCTTTGTGGCTTTAAATGGACAGATTGCAGTTCTTATCTTTCATCTGTGATTCATAGGTCATTTGCACAGCAGACTATATAAACTTTTCACTTCATCAGGGGGTGTGAATAAGTGCAAGAACAGTGACTTTGAATGCCAAAGTTTGAAGACAGGAATGATCTGGTTCAGGTTAATGCAGTGGCTTTGGCACTGCTCACAGCTCTGCAATCGTCAAGAGACAAAGCTTCCAAGAACTCAATTTTAGAGACATTCCCCTGGAACCTAATCCCCTCTCTCAGGGGTCCAACCTCCCACTGAAGTTGGGTTTGAATGTTTTATTTGCAGCCGTCGCCCCCTTTTGTGTTAGAAGCCTTCCAGGCCGTATTGTGTGACATCCTTTCTGCAAGCTCAGACTCTCACAAAAGTTTGCTTCGTTCTAAGCCTCTCTGAAAGTGACCCGGTCCCCTCTTTTCAGCGGATAAATGGCTCGAAATGGAGAGGTGGTGTAATTTGGTGGTGAGAAAGTACTTAAACAGAAAACACACACACAAACAAGTCTCAGGCTGAAAACATTCCATTTTACCTCGAAATGTGCCCTCTTACCGAGTAGACGTTCAGATTAGCATGATGCTTTCATGCATGTATGATAGAAAGATTAATTGAGCATGGCTGCATCCCTCTAAGTCAGCTAAGATCTTGGCAAAAAAGAGGCCGTAATCTGACTTCAGTGTCACATATTTTGTATATGTAATCTAAAAAATCTGATACAAAGAATAGATTAACCTTCTGTTGATATATTGCTGTATATGCCTGGTAATAAGGATTTGTTCCTACAGTGCAGCTGGCTCAGTCAGACCCTAGTGACAAGATTGGCTGTTAAACATGTGCCTATTGCTGTGGTGACGATGGAGGTGATGTAAGTGCCTGTGTTTAGCCAGGCTGCCCGAGGCGCCAGGCCAACCCAGCAGATATTTACTACTCCGCTAACAGCCACCTCGTGCTAGTTAGCAGTATAGCAGTTGCTATTGGCCTTGCAGGTGCATCCCGGGTGACACTTGGACCGCAGTGCCTCCTAAATCTGGAGCTCCGATGTGGAAAGGCTCGTGGGGGTTAATGTGGGATCTTTTCACCTTTTCAAGGCCTTTGTCATCAATTCATACAAGGAGATGCTAATCGGTGGTCACAGGTTTGCTGACGCAGGCATTGATGCAATGGGATGTGTTAGAGAGCAGGACTTTCCTAGAGCTATTTGATAGGGCTGTTTCATGGACGGGAGTGCACCCATATGCATGCCTTCAGTTAAGGTCGTTGATTAAGGTGGAAGGAAATGCTGCTTCAGTATAACACTGCAATATTACAATAGTTTCCCACACATATTCAACACAAACATCAGTCTATGAGTGTGCTGCTAACGTAGATCTGCATCTGAGGATATTATGTGGTGTGTTTAATGGTTATGGCTTTTATGAATAACAGTGTAAACTGACAATGAAGTTGTATCACATATTGTATCGAAATATAGGGGTCTGGATCTTTGTATTTTGTGCTCAGATTTCAAGATGATTTAGTAAAGAATAGTTTTAGTCAATAAATGTATGTAAATGTTCTACAGGGAACATTTAAGTGGTTATAAAACTATCCCAATTGAATTCTGATGCCTCTATATGACCTACATAAGCAAATCAGACAATAAGCAAGAAAATTAGATATTTCTACATATCATTTATTATCATATTACACATTATAGTTATTCTTAATGACTGTCACCGTGTCAGAGTTGTATAACCCATAACATTAAAACAATTTTTCATTGTGCATTGCTGATGATGAGTCTCACATCCCGGGGAAAGAAGCTGCTCTGTAGTCTGCTCTTTTGTCCACAGCGTCCGAATCAATAAAAAAATGACAGCTCCTTGTTGTAGCTTTAAGTATAAAAAGTCGTATATCAGATCTGATATTCAGCGTTTTTGTGAAGATCAGAATCAGTTATCAAATAAACGTAGTGGACGAGAAAGTACAATATTTGCCTCGAAAAAGCAGTGATATTGAAGTACGGAATAGCAGAAAATGGAAATAGTCAATTAGAGTACAAGCACCTCAAAATTATACTTAAATACAGGTCTAAGTGTAACTTACAAACCCACTGCACCCAGCAGCTGCAGCCTCAAGGCTTTTACACTGTGACAATATAAAACAAGTAGAAACGTGAGTATACTGTATGTTTTCTGTTACAGTTCTCCTCTGACTTCTGGCCAACCCCTCTTTGTTACCATATAACTAATTCTGTCATGGAGACAGAGAAAAATACACCAGACTGCCCCCCTCCCCCCTCCCCCGCCCACCTGTCGCACACAGACAAACAGTTGTACATTGCTTTGTTACAAACTGGGGGGGGGGGGGCAGTTTGCTCTGTCTAGCAGGGCTGATCCACTCCAACAGAAGGCAATGCCTCCTCTCCTTTGAATTGCATTCCTCTGATCTCACATCGACCTCTCAGGAGCTCGCTCAGATGGCTTCTATCTGTCAGGATCCTGATCTCACTGTAGATTTACTCCTCCTGGCTATATGTCGTGCCCTTCGGTTGGAATTTGGCGGTCGGCTTTTCAGTATCTGCTTCTTGACTGCGCTGAAAATACTTATTGATATTAGATTTGTGAGCTTATATATCTCCTGACTGTAACATCAGATAACGGTAGATGTGATATTTAGACACAGATGGGAAAAAAATGCTAGAAGAGCAGACCCAAGTTAAAGTACTGTTGCATCAAGTAAAAGAAAATGTACAAGTGTATAAATGTAGTTAAATGAAAATAGGTTTGTTAAAAAGTACTCTGTGTAAACATTAATGTGTTACATTTTTTTTATATTTAATATGTTCACCTTTTGGTTAATTAATAAAATACATTGCACACACTAGTACAGCAATCCAAGACTAGAGTTCAGTCCAACAATACATTCCTTTCAATTATGCAATTTGCAACATCTGCAAACAACTAATTATCAATTATGAATACACAACCGGCTTCTTCAGCATATCCTAACTAGAATCAACCCTCTTTTCTGGTTAATTCTTGTTACTCTGACAATAAAAACAAAAATGACTGGCTAAAATTCACCACGGAGGGTGCAACAAGCATTATTAAGCCACAATAATGCCAGATGATGTAGATTATCTATAAAATAGTGAGCAACGGCAAACAAGAGGCTTTCTGTGTTTCTTCTTTTCCCCTCTCCTCTCTGTATAACATTACGTTCATGAAGTAAAGTACATTTCCCCATCAGTTCCAGTCAGCAGCCAACATTACGGTACATACACACACCCAACATTGGAGTTCAACAGGGAGTCTGTTGTTGTAGTCACTGGTCACAGTACACAAGTACACCAAAAATGACTTTCTAACAGTTACAATATTAAATATAATTAACTACTGCCACCTTTAGATTTATGTTAGTTATGCTTTGTCTACACAAATGATGGCATGCAGTAGTTGTTTTCAAACTGGGGTCTGGGGACCAACAGAAGTCCTTGAGTGGGTTGTAGTGGGTCCCAAGAAAGGAAAAATAGAATATTTTGCCGTCTATCATGTTATTTGCAAGTTGGAAAGACAAAGGAAAGAAATAGGTCATCTGTTTTGATTGTAATTTTTAGTGATCCTTTGATTATTGATTGACTTTCAAGACTTTTTTTATATCTTCAAACCTAAAAATAAAATAAAAAAGTATTTTCTTAACACAAAATCCTGTCAAATTGGGGTTCTGTGGTCTAATGGGCATCTATTGTGGGGGTCCTATGTAACACCTATTCAGGCAATAAAATAACATATAATACATAATATACCATATACAGGGATTATGAAATAAAGGTACCATAAGTGTTGCAGACACTTTCTTATCGAGAAGGCTGTGAGAAATTCCTAACCAGTCAATTTTACAGTACACTTCATTTGATCAACACAAAGAGATTATAAGTGAAGAGATCCACGTGGCAGGCACAGCTTGCAATGTGTCACGCAACAGGGCCTCGTTTTGAGTTTTTTTAATCGTTCCATGAGTGAAACAACATGAGCGCAGGCGCATGCATGAAGTTAGAGGGCAGGACTCGCACTTGAGGGTGAACATTCATCACTCTTGAGCCATCGCACACGGACACAAGCTTGGCACGAACTGTCAGGGGTCAATAATCCAGAAATAATAACACACACACAAACACACTGCGGTCATGACTTGTCAACGGATTTTGGGAATGTGGCTGTGTGTGTTTTGGCAAATTGTATGACACGTTGCTACAAGTGCATTGAAAGAAATGTTAATATGCTTGTTGTTAAAATGGTGTTCGGTCATGAGGGAGTTGGTTTGCTGCGCAGTGTTAATTAGAAGGTTAGAGCAGATCTGGATACTTTATACCTTGTATATGTGACACTATTTTAGGGGGGTCAAGGTCAGGAATTTGAGCTCCAGTGAGAAGGTAGAGAGAGGGTGGGTGTCAAACAATCCATACCTGCCAGAGCTCAACCCCTGACCCTTTTGACACCCACCCGCAGCCTCCTACACTAAACCTCCTGGCATGGCACTCTCATCTTAAGCCCAAGGCTGCAGATACAGGGAGGGGCAGAGGAAGATGGCTCTGCTCAAGTGTTATTCCGAAGTGTTTTTGCCACAAGCTTGTCAATCTGCTTCATGTCTTTTACGCCACTGGAATCCTTCGCTGATGTGCTTAGCATGCCATCACGGTATTTCATGCTCTCTGCAAACAATACATAGGTGCTGGCTGTATTTCAAGAGTGTGTGTGTGTTTAGACTGGCAGGACACAGTCGGAGAGACAGGCCTGAAATTAAGGAGGGCCGTGCCAGGACAGGCCCCGTCTTCCAAGATCTCGCTGTCTGTTTCTGACTGGGTTTGTTTCCGGAGGATTCTTCTCGCCATCACTCAGTTGACTGGCATCAAGTCAGATACAACAGTGAAGGGCATCGCCACATTCAGGCTTGTTGAATAGTAAAGTTGGAAGCATGAGATAACAGCATTTAGTTTTCACAGGAGTGAGAGTAAATAAGAAGTGGTTGGATTGCTTATTTCAGTCTTGATGAAGTTTTAAGTTTTATTCTTTGTAGACTCATATTGAGCTTTATCTTTCACTGAATATGTACAGTGCAGTTCTGAACAATATCAGTGTTGGTTCCTTGCTAGTAGACCGAGATACTGAACATCAGTATGTCTTTAGTACTGACTGAAATGTCCATTAAGTGACCTACAGAATAGGAACAGACCATAGATTAGTGATGTGGTTGATTATGAGGGCCGAAATTCAGATTTTTTTCAGATTGGTATCCGTGTTTTTGTCCGATACACAAGAAGAAGAATGATCTTTAGCTTTAATCTTCATGTTACATGTCATATAATGTACAAAATAGTGAAATCGGTACTCTGCATTTAACCTAGGGCCTCGGTCAAGGGCACTGTCTGGAGAATCAATCAAATGTGAGTGTTTATGTGGTGTGCCGGGACAAGTTGGTTGAATGGTTGAATGACATGCAGACTTCTCAGGTAGCTAGTGTAGCAGAGGTATCTTTCCGATGAACAACTCATGTAGATGTTCCACTAGCAAAAGCCCCACAAATCTTGAGAAAACACATTTTCTTGGTTTTAGACTGTAGAGGATGATAAAGAACATTGTTATTCTTCAGAAAATGGAGAATCACATCTAGTGATGTTCTTTATCTGTACCCATGACAAGTGGTAGAGAAGATTTTCACTGCTGTGCCGTGCTGTCGGCGACAGGTTTCCTGAATGCAGTGACGTGCTCTGCTTTGGGGGCATTAGGAGGGACGGGGAATGTGGCGCTATGTTGGGAATCTAAGATGGGTCCGCATGCCAGCCAGCATGTCTCTAGCCACCCCTGCGCCCTTTTACCCTCCCCCCCCCCCAGCCTCCCTTCCGCCGGCCCTCCTTTCGCGTCACTGCAGCCCGTGTGAACTAAACTTCCTCCTGGACCTCAGCAGAGCCAACGTATTGATAGAAGGCAGCTTCTCTGGAAGAGCCTTGTTTCTGTTTTTAGCCAGATGACAGCCCACGTCTTGTTTGGGTGCGCCATTCATCTTTTTTTTGCACATCCTGTTGCATGTGGGTGGAAGTGTTCCCTGATTAATTTCAAGACACACCCCATTCAAAGCTGAGGCTAGAAACAGGCATTCTGGGCGATTTTAGCAGTGATTTAAAAAAAAGGCCACTCTAGGCTATTTAAAACCTAATGATTTTGTTGTTTGTTATTCAGGATTTTTGACAGTTTTCAGAGAGCAAGACCAGACAGTCTCCCACCTGACCTCTGACCTCTCTCACAATTCATCAACCGAAGAAGTACTTGAACCTGAGGTCATTTCTTTTCAGGGTCTTGGGGCAGAAGTCCTTCAACATAATTGTGGATCCTTCTTGACACAGCCCATCGCTCTGCCGGCAAGCCTTTGCCGTGTTTCACCTTGCTTTGATTTGAGTGTTAGCTGCCTCATGCAAGACGAGATAGCAACCTGACTGTTTCAAATGCCCGTGGGGGCTTTCATCAAGGCGCTGAGGGATGCTAGACGAGTGCGGGCCTGCCTTCATCCCTCTCAAAGTGAAGACCGTCTATAGAGATGTCTTTTATTTATATAGCACACAGTATTTCAGGTACAGTTTCCATTCATTGCTTCAAACCTGAGGGCAGGAATTTTAAGTTTAGCAAATACAGTACCCTGTTTTTTGAAACACGTCAAATGTTGCTTTAGGATCCGGGCCAGCATTGAAATTGAACGGAGATAAACTATAACACAAAAACAAGACAGGGGTGGGGTGGTTAGGTGGTGTAGGCGAGGCTTTTTGTTGACACTGCAGGTGTCACGTGCATGTCGGTGTCACAGGGTTTAACTTCCGAGCCACGCCAAGTCCACGTCAGACCATAACAATAAGGGCTTTCATTTATCACCAATTACCTTTCCATTGTTCAATGTTCAATCAAGCTGAAGTCACCCGCTTGAAGCTTTCGGGGCTTGATGAGGATGTTGTTCAACTGCAAAGGAAACATACTATTCTGAGCATCGTAAAGCTCCGCGTTGGCAGAAACAATCATTGGCATCATTTTCTGCCCTTGTATGGACCGTGTATCCTGATGGAGGGTGAAGATAGAGAGTTCAGGGAACAGACGTGGATCATGTGGGCTTAGCTGATGTCTTTTCACTACCTGACTGCACCTGCACCACTTTTATTGACTCCATGCTGACATATGTTGGCGAGTTGTTTGTACTGTGCTGTATGGCTGAAGAGAAGTCAAGCTGCATTCATTGAAACTCAGGGCAGAAAGCCTCGATCTTGATCATGCCTACTCATTAAATACTCATTAAAGTTTTCATTTTCAGATATACAACAACCAAACTGATGTTCCTCCCTTGTGCTCACAGTAGAAGGAAACTAGAGTATTGTCAGAGCTGCTGGCCAAGACTGGAGGCTTACATGTGTTGATAGAGCGAGTGGAGCACAGGAAACGACAACATTATGCCAAAATCCGTTCAGTGCAGTGACTGCTTTTTGTTTCGCCTGCTCCCTGTGTTCTGGTTTTTAGCTATTCCATGTGGCGTACATCCTCATCAAGTTTGCTAATTCACCTCGGCCTGACCTCTGGGTGCTGGAGCGCTCTGTCGACAACGGGAGAACCTTCAGCCCCTGGCAGTATTTTGCACGTAAGTTCTCAAGTAATTATATTTTACATTTTTTTTATTTTCATTCCTGCACGCTGCCTTATTACTTGTGCCAAGAGTCAAATGTTGAGACGTTTTGATTGAATTCCCCTATGGAGTAAAATCAAGCAAAAGTTGCTTCAACATAGAAGCTGCCAGTCCCTCAACTGTCAGTGATTTGCGTGGTGAAATGTAACTAAGTACATTTACTCAAATACTGTATGTAAGGGTAATTTTGAGGTGCTTCACTTGAGTATTTCCATTTTATGTACAGTTTTCATTCCTCTCCTGGCCAGTGAAAACCATGTGAATTACCTGGAAAATGCATTGCCACAAGGCTGAAACAGGCTGAGCTCATGAAAAGTTGACTTTTCACAGATGCAGCAACACTACAAACATATGATGATCTTACAGAATATGATGAAGATGATGATTAAATTACCCAACAGTATATAAATTAGCTCAACCTTAAACATCTACAGTAATGAAATGCAAAGTACACATTAATGCAGCAGTAATATTAATACAAAACATTAGATATGATCGTAAAACGCTGGAACATTTTACAGCACTATAAGTACTTTTACTTTTGAGTTAAGTTTGTTGGTAATATGCAGATACTTTTACTTAAATAAGGTTTTAAATGCTGGACTTTTACTTGTAGTGTAGTATTTCCACAGTCTTGTATTAATACTTTTACTAAAGTAAAGGACCTGAATACTTCCTAAACCTCTGGTGATTTGCAGTGTTGTAAAAATACTAGTTCTCGTACCTAGTGCTAGTACTAATAGTACTCAAGTAAAAGTAAAGATAACATGTTGAAATATTACTTTGGTAAAATTGAAAGTCACCTATATAAGTAAAAGTATCTGCTATTAAATTTACATACGTGTCAAAAGTACAAGTTAAAGTATTTTATGCATATATTTACATGTATGTATTTATTGTATAGGGGTCAACCAGTTAATGGCCTGGCTGATTATCGGATCTGATATTCAGTATTTTTCTGATTATACGTATTAATAAACAATTAAAAAGCACTACTTTGGCTCTGATGTAGAATGCAATCTGCAAAGTAATCAGGAACTAAAGTTATCAAATAATATAGTGGAGCAGAAGTATAAAGTAGCATAAAATGGAATTACGCGAGTAAAATAAGGGTCGCACAAACTTGTACTTCAGGTGAATTATTAGTAAATCTGAAATTTGTGTTTGTATTTTTTTTTTTAAAGTAATTTTCACTCATCCCTACATGAAGACATCATTTCCACTTTTTGTTTTTGCACCTGGTAGCAGGATTTCTCTTCAGATGCAACAGTGGTGTGTTTGGAATAAACAGAAAGAGATTGGAAAGTGATTTCAAAGAAGTGCCGTGGAAATCACAACTACAGACGCAACCATTCATTAACAAAATCCTGTAAAAATCACAAAAACAAAGATATGGAGGATTATCCATATCTGATTTCCTTTGTCTTAGTTGTAAGCCAAAAATAATATCTGCCATTTCCGTGTGCGGTGCAGGATAGAAAGTAATTGTTACAATTACTGCTGTAAGGAATGCAGTTTTTATTATCATTATGAAGTACACATGTCTCTTTCCTGCTTTGCCAAGTCAACACAATTTCTCCTCTGGAAAAGAGCGACTGTGAAGGTGGATTAAAATGTGTTCACTAGCACACATTTAATCCTGGCACACTGATCGCCCTGCTTAAGCATTTAAGACAGGAAGTGTGTGTGTTTATGTTGGATTAAAACGAAACAAAAACCAACAACAGAAGATTTTACCTTTGAATGAATCCCAGGTTAAATGTTAGGCTGGAAACTTTGATGTTTTTGTGCAGATTTCAGAGTAGAAAGTAGCGAGTGGTGACATGCAGTATATTTTCAAACTTAATTACTAGGCCTGTAATGTCATACCATTTCCAAATCACCTGAACTACATACCTGAATACACACTCTGCTGATTTGCTGAGTTGACATATCTGAATTATGACGACTAACACCCAGGAGGCACCTGTGCACAGAGACTGCCAGGAGATACAGCTGTGACTCATCAGATTTACAATCTCAGAGCTTCTCTTTGCCATAATTCTTCATTAATCCCAGTTCATGTTCATTCAGGATCTTCAGTTCAGCACAGACTCAGGCATTTTTCAAATCTTATTTGGCTTTATTATTTGGCAATTCTTACATATCGCACCTTTAATGCAAGCACCTGAACGCAACATTGGTCAGTGTTTTGTTATATTAATCAGTGATAGCGAGTAACTTTACAAAAGAAACCATATGATGATATGATTGCTATTTACAATGAAACATTAATGGAATATGTGGTGAGAGATTCATTTTATTTTTCATTTTTCGGGCAGATTCAAAGCACGAGTGTATTGAAAGGTTCGGAAAGCAGCCCAACGGTCGTGTAATCCATGATGACGACCAGCTCTGCACCACAGAATACTCACGGATCGTCCCTTTGGAGAACGGAGAGGTAAAACATCATATCGAGCTGCTGTATTGTATGAGGTATCAACAAAACAATCTTTGTGAAACGAATACGTGTTGTCCAGGTTGTGGTGTCTCTGGTCAACGGTCGGCCGGGGTCCAAAAACTTCACCTACTCGCCGGTGCTGCGAGACTTCACAAAGGCCACCAACATCCGCCTGCGCTTCATGCGCACCAGCACCCTGCTGGGCCACCTGATCTCCAAGGCCCAGAGAGACCCCACCGTCACACGCAGGGTGAGGCACATACTGTACAACCTCACACATAGGTGTCACGCTGGCACACTCTTGTTCCCCATTTGGGAAAGCCTGATTTACAGCTCTGCATCACCTACCCTCCAACTTCCTTTTTGCTGACACAATCACACTGAGCTGCTCCCTCCTGCTCACACATTCATCTTTGTCAAGGCCTAATGCCAGATCCGTCAGTCTGTCCTGCATCACGGTAACTCATGTGGTAGAGACAGCGAGGACTGGCTTGGACAGCTCCCACAGGCTGCAGGTGCAGTAGTGGCTATCCTGTAACACACTGCTTTAGTGCAACTATTAAAACTGTATGGAGATAAAATTCACCTCCAAAACAGCTCATTAATTCTTCTTTATTTGAGGTTGTGAGAATAAAATCAGTGATGTCAGCTGTTTTTATCTTACTTGTGTTCATATAATGGACTTATTCACCTCATGAAACTAGCCTCAGCTCATGGATCAGGGTTTAAGCTTGTGCTTGTCAGGATGTGTGTCTGACTTCTGTTGCCAAGTGAAACCAGACATTTGCTCAGGGGGCGGGTGGCGTGGCAGCACATAAACCCTAACCCTAATGATAACGTTTACTTTACTTTAGGTGAATCATGTATCAGGATAACTCAATGTTACCAGAATCAAAACCAAGCAAGGTGAATCAGCTTTTAGTTTCTATTCTCCCCACCTGGGCACCGCACCTCCTGAATACCTGAGGTCTGCTTAAACTGCCAGCTCATTAAAATCAGGGCTTACAATGTTAGTTTACTGTGGCTTTCAAATAGGCTTGGTCTTTTTTGAAGTCTTTTTCTAATGCATCTCTTTGTCTTTGTAATGTAGTTTGGATTGCCTCGTGTCTGAATGGTGCTATATAAATAAACTTGCCTTGCCTTATTTGTTGGCAGTATTACTATAGCATCAAAGACATCAGCATCGGTGGACGCTGCGTGTGTCACGGGCACGCGCAGGTGTGTGGTGGGGGGCGTGACCAGGACCACCCAAACAGGTAAGCAGTGCTCTTTATCTCAAGCCATACAATAAATATTTGACATGATTCCTCAGGCACTTTTCATCACTTATTAATTACAAACTAATCTGTTTCCTCATAAGCTTTTCAGCTGTTGACTTCAAAGTATAGCTTCAACCATTCAACCCATCTCCTAGGTTTATTCATTAACAAAGCTGAATAGTCCTATTGTACAATGGCCTCCTTTGTGTAACCAGTGTACTGAGATGACTTAATGCTGAAAACAATGAGGCGAAGACAACAGAGATGCCGGCAAATCTAGTGATTTGAGTGATAGGGAGTTGTTTCAGAGGACAGGTTACCTCATATGTTTGTACATTGGCATCAACATTGTCAAGGGCAGCAGATTGCTTCACTTGTTCTGATTACAGCCTGTGACACGGTAAATAGTTGGTCAAAGGGAGATATGTGTGATACAATGCTGCTTTGAACCACAGTTGCCTTCTGTATTCTGAACAAAGTAACAACAGAACAATATAGCATTTGTGTTTTATTGTTTGCGAGCAACTTGGGCATTTTAAATAAATGTTCCCATCGGCTTAAAGAGACAGTTCAGCCCAAAATCAAAAATACATATTTTTACTCTTACCCGTGGTGCTATTTATTCATCTACATTATTTTGGCATGAGTTGCAGAGTTTTGGAGATATCGGGACAGTTCCCCTGAGCTCTACAGAGCGTTTTAGTGTCTTTCGGCTCATTGTTTTGGTTTTACACTCCTCTAGCTTTACTGTTTTGTTTCCATCTCACTGCCAACAGATTCGTTTCCCTGTGCTACAATAAGCTGTTTTGAGTAAAAGTCTCTGATAGACACCAAATAACAAACCGACAAACTTAACACTAGCTAGCTTGCAAGATAGAGTTGGAGTTGGTGGAGACCAAAACAGAGTGAATGTTGGACTTAACTCATCAGGTTGTCTGGAACACGACTTGACATGAATCCATGTTGCTCTGCATCTTAGGCAGCTTTTCCATTTCTGTTTCTGGCAATTGATTTACTATATGTAATTAATTAGGTAATATCTCAGTGGTACAGTTTGTTCTGCCGTCCTCAAGTGCAGGTTCAAAGAAAGTTTTGTGATTTCTGAGAGTTACTAAAACCAGGTGTCTCATCTCCTGTCTGCAGACTCCAGTGTGAGTGCCAACACAACACCTGCGGTGAGTCATGTGACCGCTGCTGCCCGGGCTTCAACCAGAAGCCATGGCGTGCCGCAACTGTTGACAGCCCCAACGAGTGTCATCGTAAGTCTACACGTACAATGCTTCATTCAGTGTGTAAACACAACCACGCTCTCTTTCTTCCCACACTCCTGGCTCCTTGAATTACGACCCCCAGAGTGGACTGAAGTGTCCTCTGATATTTAAGCCCTGTTGTTGGATGCCCTCATATGGTACTGCGAGAGCCTCAGTGAAGAGTTGAGAGGACATTCCTCATATGGTATGTGTGATGAACAGCACGGTGCACATCTAGCTCCAGGATAACTGCTTTTCGTCATCTTAGCCAGCTAGCCTAGCCGGGCCCGCGCCAGCCCACCAGATAGTCCCCCATGCCTGCTTATCGGCGAGCCATCCAGTCAGCCAGCAGAGCCCGTGTCAGCTGGGATCTAATTGCTTTGGACTGTTGACAAATTTTCCCTCGATGAAACATGGCCTTGTAGACGCCACAAAAGCAGAGAGAGAAAGATGAAGAGGACTTCACCAGTCATAAACATTAATGAGAGACAGGGGTGGTGTACAGGAAGAGGATGTGCTGTCTTGTTTAGTTTAGATTTAATAGTTTCTCTTAGCACTTAAGCACCAGACTTATAACTCCTTTTTGGAGAATTAGTAGGTTACGGTGCTTAAATACAGACAGGGGAGTCAAAGGTAATTTGCTGAGGCATATAGAATAATTCTGTGTGTGTGTCTCGGGGGTTTCCTCCTCAGCCTGCCAGTGCTTCTCCCATGCCTTTGACTGTTATTACGACCCAGAGGTGGAAAAGAGAGGAGCAAGTTTAGACACCTTCGGCAGGTACGACGGAGGAGGAGTGTGCATCAACTGCCAGGTATGAAATGCACATCAAGTCTAAACTGATTCCCGTGTGTGAATGTGTGTGGTTGCAGGGGAGGAGGAGGGTATTAAAAAAGAAAAAAAGAAGAAAAATTCCATGTTGTCTGTGTGTGGAGCATTTGATACTCCACCGTTTACTCTGCAACTTGTGCAAACGGGTTCGTGAGGCCAAAACAAATTTTACATTCACACATTCCTCCTACAAGGCCAAAAAATGTATTTTGTGTTGTTTGCCAAAATAAAGGTTGTAATGAGGGTTATGTTGATACAGTATCCCTCTGGAATATGATAATGATGCAGAGGGTATATGAAAGCATTACATCCTGTTATCAATGTGCATTTGAAACAAGAGATTCTGATTCAGAGAGCGAGGAGGACCTCTGCTCATCCAAGGACGTTTTGTATTCTGTTCTCCTTGTTCAATAATAAAGGACTTAAGGCTCATACATTTTTACATGTTTTTCCGTAGCACAACACAGCTGGGGTGAACTGTGAGAGATGCGTTGAAGGTTTCTACAGACCTTTCGGAGTACCTCCTGAGTCTCCCACTGGATGCATACGTGAGTTGCGTTTTCCTCGACGCCTTTTGTTCCACTTTTTGATTGTTCTTGCTGCTAGTTTGTCCTTTGAACAAACTTTGCTTGATCCGAGTGTTTCTGGACTATTCAGGTGGTGTCGGGGGGGAAATGTTGGCTGAATGTATGTGCAAACTTGCCAACCTTGAGACCTCAGAAATAGGGAGGATTTTGAAAACCAAAGCGGGGTTGTGGGGGTCGTATCCCCCAAAAATTTAAGATTCAAGGACTGTGTTTCCTGCATTTTGGTGAAAAGATAATAAAAAAAAAAGAGATAACAAATGAGCAAACAAATGAGTATAGAAATGACCATTAAGGCTGCAAATGTAGAGACGTGTGAGAGACATCCTTGCAAAAATGTTGATGTTAAAATGTGTTGCTCCATTTCTGAAACTGCTTTAATTAATGCATATTACAAAAATGTCTTTTGTTTCTGTCTAACTTTGCCATCTGTCATATTTCCAAAGCAGCTCTAGGTACGTTTGTGAACTAAATAATGTCTCACCATGTAGTTATTTGACCTCCAGTATTAACGCTGAACAAGTGAAGCCAAAACAGAGTTATATTCAAACAGAGGCATCACCGTCTTGTTTGAGCGAGACACAAATGGCACCGTTGCACAAGCACCACTGGCACCAAGCGCTTGTATTATTGCTAAACTGGGCTCCACTCGTGTTTACATTACTTTAATGGTCCGTGGCTGTTCCCCGCCGTATAAATAGCCGCCACTTGTGTTTGGACATTACAAAGTAGTGGAATTAAACCGGTTGCCCCGAGCGCTTTGAAAAGTAAACCATAAAACCCACAAAGTCAATTAAGTGAGCTCAGTCAGAGGAAGGTGTCTGTTTTGGCAAAAACAGAGTCGGTAAAAGTTCAGTAACCATTATCTGCTGCTGGGATCTCTAATTTTGAGATGATGGACGGTTGAAAGCTTTCTGTACTTGTTACGGATGTGTGCAGTAAAGCCTTACTGTCAATAATTCTGTGTCGTATTTATACATATCCTCGTTAGTCTACATCAAGGAACCTATTAAAGAAAGAAGGGACATTACGTCATGGTGCCAGTTTTATTGTAGTCAATGGGAGATGCATGGACAAACAAACTAGAGCCCACCATATCTGTGTTGTATGACCTTTGATAAAAGACGGTTACATGTGGCTAAAACCTAACGCCTGGTCACTATATCAGAAATTGTAGATTATGTTACTTAGCTTTTGTGCTTAGAGTTATGTTATCACAGTTTGCCTAATTTACCAACTTATGTCTGTTACGACAAATCAAATGAAATGTACCTTGAAAACATATGAAATACTAGCTAACGAACACCAAAACAAAATAAAGGTTCTGCCAATCACATAGATGGATCACCTGTCAAACTGAGAGGGAGATGAATCCACTCCTTCTTTTATAGCATTGACTCCCAAAGTGTGGGCCGTTAAGTTACTGCAGTTCGGCTGCTAGAGGTCTTAAGAATAAATTTAAAAAATTAAGTTTGAAATTACCACAAAATATTTTGATGATTAAATATTTACATATTACTTAATATACAATATGTTGAATTGCATTTTATTCATTTAGGTTAAATATTTGTATCCGTGACCTGCAGAAATTCAACATACATTTCTTACATTATTTGACTGGGGAACAGATTTTGACACTGGAACATACCTCATATCACATCAATGACGGGGGAGTTGTAACTGCTCTTGTTGTGATTGCATGTGTTGAAAGATATGCCAGTTTACAAATTGCTCTGTGTAGTTGGGTGCATTATTAATAAGCGCTGAACTGCCTCAGGCCTGCGTTCACATTAAATTGTTCTGTTTATGAAATAATGAGAAAAGCTTCCTTGGTCTACATCAATGCATCTGTTGGCATGTGAGCACATTTGTTTGGATATTTCAATAAAAACAAACATGTTACTCCACCAGCCTGCAGGTGCGATGAAAGGACTACGGCCGGATGTGAGATGGGGTCTGGAAGGTGTACCTGCAAGCCACAGTTTACTGGAGAGAACTGTGATCGCTGTGCTGACGGATACTATTACTACCCTCAGTGCATCCGTAAGTTCAGTGTTTTCTTATCACATACTGCGTACCAAGTTTACCTGATGGATGGCTGGATGAATAAATAGTTGTTGGGAAACATAGGGGTGAAAGTGCAAGAGATGTCATTCTTGCATGCATGAATAACATCTGTGATGGCTGCTAGTAAAGGCCTTGTCGAAAGTGGAAGCTGCAGTTAACCCTTCGCTTGTCCGTTTGAATCATGGGCAACACAGAAAACTTTAATTATCAAACTATTATTTGATGAAATGATGAAAACTGAACCCACCCTTTGATGGCAGGAGTCAGTTTCATGTTCACCCCCTCTTTCTAACCTTCTGTGTTTCAGTCTGTCAGCTTTTCACCTCGAGGGAAGAATAACACCTTTTTGAACAAGGCTTATCATTATTATATACGCAGCAACGTATGCCTTTAATGCTGCAGGGCTACACGCAGAAGGATGTATGCACGCGCTACAGTACTGACTAACGCACATTCCACATGCCGTACCTCCATCTAAACAAATAGATGCAGATATTAACAGCACAAAGAAAGTTTCCCCGTCTTATCTCGCTCTGATCTGGCTACAGACTCAGGAGTCTGCTGGGGTGTAGAGATAAGCCAGCCCGTCTTTCATCTTTCAGCTTTTTAAGTCAGCTTTTTTTTCTTCCAGTGTTTTTTCTGTCCTAAGACTGACTGACACGAGTCTTTTTGAAGGTTCTCTGCATCAACTTGCTCCAGTATTCAGCTTCTGTGTACTTGGAATTTCAATAAACGTCTAAATCACATCCACTTGTTTTCTCACAGGATTAGTTCAACCAATACAGAGGCATCCTATCCATGTACAGATGTACATTAAGTTTGCCTTTCACTTCAAACCACTTTGATTGACTTGTGGTATCATCTTGAACTGCCATGTTCGTCTTATTCAGTCACTAATCAGACTGTCAGACATTTCAATATATGAGCAAGAGAGTGATTTATTACTAGAAGTTATTATTAGAAGATATTTCTGTCGTCTCCAGGCTCTTAGCATTGACGAACTAGTCTAAACATGCTGGGAGAGTCATTAGGAGGCCTCAAGAGATTCTTCTATGCAGTTTTGTGTCACTGTATGAAATTTCTTCAACTTGCGGTTGTGATACAGCAGATCAATGTCAGGCGGGCATTCACAAATCTCCAGCATGGCTACTCAAAGAAGCAGAGCGTCCTCTTTCTGTATGAATTAATGTGATTTTTGTCATTTGTTACATGGGTTAATGTTCAACAGTTGACATCAGTAGCTCATTATGCCATATTTAAAAGTTTTACTGATCTATCTAACGTTAACCTAGTCTGACTTAGATGTCAGACTGATTGTCTAATGCTACGTTAGCTAAATATCGTTAAAATTACAGTGATCAATATCTCTAAGCTCACCTCATAAAAACAAAATCACCTCTTTGATTCATATCCAAGCACATGTGTTGAATTATTTTGGTTAATTCATTCATCTTTGAACCCAAATGAACCCCTTAGTTTATTGTGGGCAGAAGGTTCTGATTATTCACATATAGGGGGTCACAATTTTTAAGAACTTGTTCGGGGAAAACACTTTTTTGTTTGAAGTTAAATGAGAGGCTTGATATTATTCTTAAGTCAACAGCTAGCATGGCTCTGTTCAGAGGTACCAAACCAGCCACCTACCAGCACCTCTAAAGCTCATTAATTAACTTGTAATATCTTGGTCGTATAAAAATGATAAGTTGTGTTTCTTGCAACATATTTACTGTACAGACAAATGAGCACCATGACTGTCTCTTCTAACCTTCGACAAGAGAGTGAATGAGTGATTTTACTTAAAATGTTGGCCTCAAACTGCTTTTCTTCCTTATTTTTTTATTGGTTATAATCCTCCACTGCAATAAATTTGGGTGGTTTTACTTGATCACAGTTTCCCATCAGTGGAGGTCTTTATTTTGTACCTTTCCTTTGCAATCAGGATATCCCGTATACCAGACGACCACCAAATCCCCTGCAGGACCTATTGTGGGTACGTTCGTTAAACAAGTTTTTGCAGTCTCTCATACCGCAATTTATCTCCACAGAAGTTTTCAAACAATCATTAAAATGCTGTTACTCTCTTTTTTTCCTCCATCCTTTTCTGTTCAGTACCCTCCGCTTGCCCTCCGGGATATTTCGGCTCGCCAAACTGTCAGCGTGAGTGTGATTAGACCTGATATGTTGTGCTACTATAGAGTCGTTTACACGGCTGCGCTGTGTTAACTGCTTTTATTGCTTCTTCTCATTTACATTTACTGTGTCTAAAAAAGCCTCTGCTGATGCTGTATCCTCTTGTAGAGTTTTTTTTTTGTCACCTGAGTCCCATTTACTTACAGGAATCCCAGGTTGTTAAAAGGGGCTTTAGAGGACCATGTAAGGCACCAGTGAGTCTGACTTTCTGCAGAGTTTAATGTTAAGAGCATGTGACAGGGGTCAGTCAAGAAAAGGCTTAATGCACGTAGGCACGACATGAGGTCAGATCATGTTTTTATTACTTGCTGTATAACGGGTTGGATTTGATGGGATGGTTAAGATACTTGTATATCGTCAGAGACAGAAGATCTCCAGCATTTGTTGAGCCCTGATGATATTAGATTATCATGTGCGTCAGTGGGGATTTAAGTCCAAGTGGTCTCTGTTCTCTCCTGATAGCAGTAGTCAGTTGGGACTGTTCAGTGAGAACTAACCAGTCTATTATTAACTATTGGCCCTGTTCAAAATGTCCTTTTCTGGTTTCCTCCGAGCTGGGAAACAAATTATTAGTATGATGGAATTTCTATTTAAACAAAGACCTCCACCCCTTGGCTTTTTCTGTCTTGTCGTTTGTTAAACAATAACTGAGAAGGAATTTTTTGTCAGCAGCCTCTTTAAAGCTGATTTTCATGTTTTGGAGCTGCAGCGGGGCAAAGAAAACAGTGGCAGCCTCTCTGGTGGCTGTTTCGTCTTAGTGCCAAGTCTATTCACATACCGATATCAGGCGAGGCTTGGCAAGACCTGACCACCAGTGTAGCCGTACCACTGTGTGCCACAATATGAGAACAGTCCAACTGGCGGAAGTATTTGTCATTCCTTGTTGTTCAGCTGGACCCAAGAAAGAGCTCAGGCTCATTTATAAGCAGGCTTTAGGGTTCAGCAGGGTTACTCATTTGAATATCTATTAGTTAGGCTTTAATTTGTTTGCTTTAGTTGTTAGAATTAACATTTCCACTGTGTTTGTGCACAGGGTGTATATGCGACTACAGAGGGACAGTGCACGGGGTGTGCGACGCTTCGGGGCGCTGCCTGTGTCGTCAGGGAGTGGAGGGGGAGCACTGTGACCGCTGTCGACCAGGATACCACTCCTTCCCAAACTGCCAGGGTGAGAAAGGAGAGTATTAATTCCCCACAGGCTGTAGAAACACAACCTCGTCAGTGTTATTTCCTGGATGATTACGAAACATGACCTTTATTTTGAAAGAGATGGCCATGGGATGCTTAAATGTAGTCTGTAACCTGTTGTGATATTTTGGACTAACTGCAGTTACAGGGTTGTTGTGCAAAGAATATTAAATGTTTGTCAGGCTTTACTGTTACTGTTACTTTTGTGTACAAAAATGCCTTTGTCTGCATGCACTTTTTGGTCATTTTTGGACTTTTGACATTTAAACCTTGACATTCTTCCTGAGTCATCCTATTCTTTTTATTAAGTTATTTAGTAGTTGTTTATGTTGACAGTCTTTTGTTTGGATCTGAACCCTTTAAAACACATACAAATTAACCAATTGAGGCAACAAAAGGCCAGCGTTACCTGTGTTCTGCAAGGTAAAATTACAGTTTTTCTCACTAGAGTCTTGTGGCTTTGAACTGAGTGATTTGACAACTGTTTCCAGTTAAACAAAGGATCGTACTCTTTAACAAAAGTGTAGTGATCTTTTCCATAAACAAGCACGTTTAGTGGACGTACTTTGACGGGCGCAGTTGCCCCTAAAGATTATGTTTCAGACATTGTAGACCATTTTGCACCTGTGAGCTGAGATGATTGACTAGACCAGATTTTGTACCTATTCGTTTTTTAGACCTCAAAATATGTAAACATAGGGCCGAGATTTAAAGATACCCTAGTAACCCTTCAAGGAAACCGGCAGTGCTATACTGATAGAATGAATGAGTTGATTTGAACATCTAACTCATGACCCTCTCTCTCTTCCTCCAGAGTGTCTCTGTGATGGCGCTGGTGTGGTCGACAGTGTGTGCAGTCCAAGTGGCCAGTGTGTTTGCCTTCCCAACTATGGGGGTCAGGAGTGTGACGAATGTGCACCCGGCTACTATGGATACCCAGACTGTGCTGGTGAGTGGTCCTGAACCCTGTATGTCCACCAGTGTAACTACAATAGACAAACCAGTTGGATTCCATGTGATCTGAGTGCTGATGGAAAAAGTGTTTGCTGGTTTCACTGGGCTCACTGTGGCCTCTTCTCATGACTCTGTGGAGCAAGCATCCTCATTCTCCCACAGTATGTTTAAAACCTTTTGTTCATGTTCACATTGATTTATTTACAACATTTCAACAGAGTGCTGGAGCGTGAGATATATATGGACCGCTTCCTTATATGGAATCATATTCCCAAGAATAGACAACTGGGAATCACTGAAGTCAATTCTGATTCTGGAAATAAAACAAGTATGATGACGACACTACAGGCTCACATTTGTCATTGTTTCCTGTCCCCAGCCTGCCGGTGTTCACAGGAAGGCTCATATAGCAACATATGCAACCCAGTGTCGGGTCAGTGCCTGTGTCTGCACGGGGTGGTGGGCCAGCAGTGTGACCGCTGTGCCTCTGGACTCAGGTTCCCCCAGTGCTCAGGTAAACACATCAGGAACCATCAGACTCAGAAATGAAGTCATGTTGGGACTGAACTGGAGCAGCAGTGAGACAGTCGAAGTACACAACTCAATTACTTGAGTCAAAATGTAGATAATCCTTGTCAAATATTACTCCAAGTGAAAGTTGGTGGGTACATTTTTTACTTGAGTTAAAGTACTAGAGTACTAGATTTTTAAAAAATACTATGTGTATATGAAATATCTGCTGAGGTTAGCATGCTAACCAGTTAGCAATCTAAACAACAACAGTTGAACTCAGACTGGTGCTCTGAGTTCCCAGCCAAGGCAGAGTCAGCTTATAGGACTGCGGCTAACGGAGCTATGTAGCTAACGGCCGCTACTGTTAGCAGCAGTTAGCTGTTACTCTAGTGACATGCTGGCCCTTATCTGTTTGGAGTATGGTTTCTACAGGTGCCAAAACTTACATAGTGCACCTTTAACTCTGCATTTTTGCTAGCTAACTATATGTACTGTATACATCAGCAATGGACCCACTATGACAACTTGCCGGGAAAATCCATGAAAATCCACAAAAGGTCATTTGATTTGATCAACCATAGCATGAAAAGTGTAGGCAACTCTGATTAAGCTTTTTGTGTATTTTCAATTAAACAAATGTTTATCTCACCATGCTGTCTCAGGTCAAAGTAACAGAAACCTTCATAGAAATGTACTGACGTCACAAATACAATATTTGTCTTTTTAAATGTAGTAAAAGTTTCCATAGGTTAAAAAAAAAAAAAATACTCAAGTAAAGTACAGATAACTGAAATATGTACTTACATATAGTAGTCAAGTAAAGGCATTTTGTTACTGTCCACCTATGCCAAAAACTTTGAATGTGGCAGTGTTAATTTTTATAGCGTCAGTAAATTACATCATTGAAGGATACAATTTCTTTAATGTGTTGATTCTTCTCTCTTTAGTCCCTCTCGAAATAAAAGATTTGACTAACTTTGTGCGATATTTGATAGCACACTATCAAATAAAACTATAAAATCTGATGTACTAATGTTTTTCCCTTTGTTCTGTATCCATTTTGTGCTTCCAGACCCCATCAGTGTGTGTAACCCAGCAGGAACCGAGGTTGCTGATCCTCAAACGGTGTGTCACTCTCAATAAACCTTAGCTCTCTGTCGACCAAAGCTCCACCTTGATCATGTTTTTATTAGCCTTGATAACAGAAGTGGTCACAGGGTCACAGTCTAAATCCGGCGCTTTGGGTGTGGATTTACATTACCTCAAATAACTGATAACACAGCTGTCTAAAACGTCTTGCAGGAGATTTTTAAAAGGAAGTGTTTTTTCCCCCTGAAATGTAAATGCAATTAAAAGCAAAGGAAAAGAGACTTCCTTTCATTTTGAAGAGGAAGAAAAACAACAATGAGTTTCTGGAAGGTCGTTTTCACCTCTGTTTTGGAGCATATCCGACGTTTGAAAGAATGAAAAACTGCACATTTTCAGAAGCTGTAGTAAAATATGCAACAGCATGTGGTTGATTTTCCTCTATCTGATTGTCAACACGTATAACTTGGCTTTGAACAGTAGCTAGCAGTCTCAACAATCCTTTGACTCCTTATCTTTTGTTTCAGGGCTCCTGCCGCTGCTTACCAAACGTGGAGGGAACCCTGTGTGACAGGTGCAAACCTCTCTACTGGAACCTGGTACCAAACAACCCTCGTGGTTGTATAGGTAAGACAAACTATTGTTGACTGGAAAAAGGTGTAAGAAATAGTTTCACTTGTTGATCTCCTGTCAACCAAAACCCCCCAGTCTCATTTTTCATCCCCAGAGTTAATAGTTCTGATCACTGACCCCATTTTTGTTCCACTGGTATTAAATCACCAGTAGCAATCTGACAAGGTACTGATATGAGGCTTGGCCCTTCTTACCCAGAGGATATGTCAACATACCGCTGTCAGCAAGGCCAGATCTGCCTTCCTGTCGCTCAGAGGGGAGCTGAAGAATAACACATATATACAGGCACATTCCTGTTAACCGCTCTGAGCGTGGAGCTGCAAGTCAACCTTTTGAGATTTCATGCTGTGACTCTGCAGTAATGAGTGCCCAGCGGCACATTAAAAACAATAACTCTGGACTACTTTGTGCCTTCTCCAACCCCCACAGAAAATAACTCTGTCCTAATCCACTGGAAATACCTAATATGAGAAAAATAAGTCAGCTCCCATTATCCAGCCAGTGAGAGAACAGCGTCAGGCTTTGTCCAGATACCTGTCTAGTGTTACAGTTCTGCTCTTAAGCAAGAATGTTGTCACTACCACGCTGCCTGAAGACACAAGAAGGAGGGGAAAAAGGAGCTTTTAATATCCTAAGAATGCCTCTGGTTGACTGTGGCTGGACATTAAGGGGATGTTTTTTTTCACGGGGGTTGAAAGCGAGCCGTGGCAGTAAATCTCCTCTGGACCTTTGATGTGCAGATGTCTGAAGATTGTGGGGTTTTGTGCTGCTGCGTTTCACCCATGAAAGTGACAAAATCCTGTAATCAGAGTCTATTCACCGTAGATCCTCCTTTATATTTACACAACCTCTCCCCTCTCTCTCATACCAGAGTGTCAGTGTGACGTGAAAGGGACCCTGAGTGGTGTTGGAGAGTGTGAACAGGTGAGAATTTCAGTGGCCGATACACATCTATTAATCAAACTGTGATTCAGATCAGGCTGTACAGAGTTTTGTTGCATTTATTTTCAGTCTCATATTCTCCTAATTATCTGTATGTTTAGAAAAGTGGACAGTGTCATTGTAAGCCCAATGCATGTGGACATGCATGCGACACCTGTAAGGACGGATACTTCCTGCTGCAGAAAAAGCAGTATTTTGGTTGTCAAGGTAAGACATCCTCCTCGACTAAACTTGTAATGTCACATCTCACTTACTCTGTACTCACATGGATTTAGACAGCAGGATAAACAAACAAACAGTCCAACTGTTGCAGAACGGCAAAATGAAACATGCATGATGATGTGTTGCTACAGTGGTGTCATATTGTTTACAAAGAGTGGCATAAAATATATTATTTTGTGTCTATTATTCAATGTAATTATTAAAGTAATGCATGTAGCCATAAAATCCAGATCTACAAACTTGAAATTAATGTTAAATTCCCTTAAAATGTAAGGTGTTTTATTAATTTACAAGATAGACAGGGAAAGAAGAGCTGAAAAATTAAAATGATCTAAATCATGTTTTCATGAGATTTGAACCTCCAGCTGTAAATTATGATGCGGAGGACAAAAAGTTGCAATATTATACTATACTTTGATGTCCTCACCTAATTTTACCGTCCTGCTCTCGTCCACAAAAAAGACATCCGGATTGCCGTCTGCCTGGATCCATGTGAATATGTTACTATAGCATCTGATATTCAGTTAAACTTTATTTACATATCACTTTACACACAACACAGCAGACAGGACATTAGTGTGTGAGTGATGATAAAATACTAATGATGAAATAATAACAGCAACACTGAATATATGAGGAAACTGTTATTTAACCCACACATATTAATAGCAGGCTTTTAAAGACCAAACTTCCAACCAGAGCGGGCAGGAAACGCTGCTTTGAATCAAAAATAATGACTTTCCGCTCTCTGTGACAGGTTGTCAGTGTGATGTAGGCGGCGCCGTTGGCATGGCGTGCGATGAGATGTCGGGACAGTGTCGATGTCGGGAGAATGTAGTCGGACGTCAGTGCACCGAGTGAGATATCTTCAGTGTCATTTTTCAAGGTTCTCCACAATGTTTGCTGACCTACAATACATTTTTTAAAATCAAAATGTTCATGTACCTTGTCAGGCCAGCACCGAGCTACTACTTTCCTACTCTCCACCAACTGAAGTTTGAGATTGAGGATGGCACCACACCAAACGCCAGACCAGTGCGCTTCGGTTACGACCCCAGAGAGTTCCCAGATTTCAGCTGGAGAGGGTATGCTGTAATGTCTCCTGCACAGGTCAGTACATATTCACATCAGGACCTTGATATTGATGAAATGATTTGAATAAATCACAATATGGCTGGGGAACTTGACCTCAAAACGCTATAGCTTTCTTTTCAGTCTGTTCTGATGCCACCGTGATTGTTATGCTTTTGCCTCTGCACTCTGCTTAAAGCACACAACCACCGAGCTGATGTGTGAATGTGGACACCAGCTTTTGTAGAACTACTGTAACACTTTCTCTCTTCAGCCGGAGGTGATCCTAACGCTTACCCTCGGCTTTCCTGGCCCTTTCCATATTGTAATGCGCTACTGCACCCCCAAACACAAGGGGAGAGCACGAGTGAGAGCGAGGATCTTGGTGGTGGACGAAGCCGGCTTTCAG
Source organism: Pagrus pagrus (assembly GCF_965226575.1). Taxonomy (NCBI): domain Eukaryota; kingdom Metazoa; phylum Chordata; class Actinopteri; order Spariformes; family Sparidae; genus Pagrus; species Pagrus pagrus. The sequence continues at coordinate 10,199,403 of NC_140196.1, forward strand.
TCTTGCTGTGACTGTAAGTGAAGGGCCTGCCTTCCCTCGGCTTTACCTTCCTTTCCTCACCTCTGCTTGCTGTCTGTTGATTAACCCGCTCTGTTTGCTCACGTGCCCGCCTGACGTGATTTCTAACCCTTTTTCTAAACATTGTAACCCTCATCGTCTACTCAAACCTGTGCCACTGCAGTCAGCTGTGTGTCACTCTCGTCCCTGCAGAGTGAGGTCAGAGTAACAGTGCATGTTGACCCAAAAGATGGGAGGCAGCACTTATTCCGTGTGGTTCTGCGGTTCTCTAACCCGAGCAGCACCAGTGTGACAGGTAGCATCAAGGCTGCCAGTAACAGAGGCGCTGCAGGTAAGGCTGCCTCTGACATTCAGTCAGCTCCTCATGTCCATAACATATAATCGACTCTAACTCGTCATTGAAGAAATCAATTAAATAACTAATTTCCTTTGTGACATTTACACGTAAGCTAGTGTGTGATGTGTCTAACTGTTTGCTGATGATGTCCCGCTCGTCATTTGTTTTTCCGTGCTCTCAGCTGTGAGTGTGTAACATTTTTGCTGCTCGGCAGGGTCAGATCAGAGCAAGGAAGTAATATTCCCTGAGAGTCCCTCCCCGTCCTTCCTCACTGTCCCAGGAGAGGGCTTCGCTGAGCCCTTCGCATTGACCCCTGGGAAGTGGATCTTTCACATTCAGGCAGAGGGGGTTCTGTTGGTGAGTTTATGAGGAATACTGAATAAGTAAAGAGGACAACAATTAAAGTCTTTTTGTGTAATATTTTGTATTTGTTTATAAGGGGGAAAAAGCAAATGTGTAATATTGTACACTTAAGTTCGTATTGTCCCTCTCACTCTCCAGGACTATTTAGTGCTGCTGCCGCAGGATTACTACGAGGCACCTCTGCTGCAGAAAAAGATCACCCAGCCCTGCACGTACTTACCCTCTGCAAACAGGGAGACAAAGTAAATCTCTAACTTTTCTGTGTTTATGAGGTGTTTTTTCTATTTTTTTTATGTCTAACCCTTATAATAAAAAAATTAATATTAAGTAATAAGAAGTTATTGTCCATTGCAGCCCTAATGACCGTGAACCTCTAATCATTCTTGCTCACTCTGCCTGTGTTGTCTCTGTCTCAGCTGTTTGTTGTATAAGCATGTGGCCATGGACGGCTTCAGCTCTACACTGGGCTCGCAAGGAAAACTCTCCAACCGCAGCGGACGCAAGAGGAGGCAGGCTCGTGTGCGGCGTCTCACCCCAGATCACCCTGAGATGGCCGCTATCAATGGCAGACAGGTAGAGAAGATGGCCTGGATATTGAGTTGGTTTCACCTTTAAAGGATGAACAGGTTCAACACAAAGCTATAAAACAGGCTGAGGTCACTGGGAAGGCTCTTATCAGCTGTGTCAAAGTCCAGATTAAAGGCATGAGATTGAGCTTTTGGCATCCAAACTGTGGAACTAATTAACCAACACTTGAACATTCTTTTATAATCTTATACTGATTGCATTTCACCTCCCTTAATTTGTTTGTCCTTTCATCAAAATAAAATGTATGATCTGTGTCGTGTAGTCGCAGCTCCAACTGAGTCTACGTGTGCCTCGTCCTGGCCCATATGTTCTTGTCTTGGAGTACGCCAGCGAGGTGGACACTGTGCAGAATGTCAACATACTCATCAGTGGCCAGTCCGGTGGCCAGATCCCAGCCAGGGCCAACATTTACAGTTGTGCCTACAGGTGAGTCTTGTATCTGTCGCTTTCAGCATTAAAAACATCTGTATTTAGTTGATTTATGTCTTTACAAATAAAACGTTGTAGAGTCTGTTTCTCAGCTGTTGTGTGTCTCAACGCTTGCAGCTTTTTGTGCCGGAGCGTTGCAGTGGACAGCAGTAATCACGTATCAGTGTTGCAGCTTTCTCACAAGACAAACGTCCTTCTCCAAACTTCCACTGCGTCATTCCTGCTGGTGAGGGAAATGTTTCCACAATGGTTTCCAGACAGCAGCATGCAATTTGTAATACATTTGTTTCTCTCTGTAGTATAAAGTGTACGCAGTCCCTGCAGAGGAGTTTTCCATTGAGTACGTAGACCCCAAGGTGCTCTGTGTCTCCAGTCACGGCCGCTTCACTGAAGACAGGTACGTCACCTCGAATGAACCCCATAGCATGCTTTTAATAACAGATAATTTTGAATGTAAGCTGCAGTTAAGGAGACAATGCTACAAGACACAAACTCCATGCTGTGTTGTTGTGTTGTTGTGTTGGAGTATGCAGACACACATCTGTTTTCCAGGTGTGATGGCATTCCTCCAGCTGGGAAAAGTCATACACCTGAGGCTGAACTTTGGGTCACGGCTTCCCTTTGACCCAAATAACCTTGTCACACTCAATTTACTCTCACTCCCCACCTAATGACCTTGTTAGATGTTACAGATACACTTGCACTGTATTTACAGCTGTCAGCATGCAGTCCTGTCACTTTCTGTATAATTTGCCTTGAATAGTGTAGAAAAAGCTTTCACAACAGGGATAAAGATGTCAACGAAGAAATAGTTGGAATTGCGAAAGTTGATTTCAAAGCCACCGTCCTGGTAAACGCCAACACTTCCCTGGTCCCTGAGCTCCCAGTCCTGATCACTAGCTGCACAGCTAACTGAGCTAACTAGCTAATGGCAGCTACAGTTAGTACCAGTTAGCGGGTACTCTGGTAAAATGCTGCCTCTTGTTTGTTTTGAGTATGAATTCGACAGGTGCCCAATTGCTACATATTGCACTTTTAAGGTCTTCTTAAAGGTCGAGCCCAAAGGTAGGGATCAGTATGAAAAATGGTACATGACTGTGCACCAATCTGGTATTTCAAAATAAAAGAACATTTGACCAAGAGGTGTGAGATAGGTTGAAGTAAGTTTGTCCAAATATTGGAGTGAAAACGGAGCACATGCAGCCTGTTAGCCTGTAAAACTAAAGCTTTCCTCAGAAGTGTGTGTATATTTAGTGTGTGATGTCAAGATTTCTGCACATTGATGAGAGAGAGTGTGATAACCAGAGGATTTCAAGGTTTAAAAAAGGATTATTGGAGATTAAGGTCTTTTCATTGGTCGCGGTCTCTGACTGGCCGCTGACCCCTCTCCTAACAGCTCATATTGTTCTGCTACAACAGTGCTTGGCAATCATCTCAAACACTATCAACAGACTTTGAGTAACGACATCTTGTTGCTCTTTAACGTTTTCAGTCGACACTGCATTCTGAGGCAATTCGACAAGCCGGCCTCAGCCTGGATTTTGTACGCCGCCCGTGATGGGCAGCTATCTTCGGCGCCAGCTGCTTCTCTCCAACGAGGAGAGAATGAGGACTGGAGACGGAGACGACAGACCGGGGCGTTCCCTGTCCGTGAACCTCAGAGTGATGGGGTACTGCTTAAATTCCCTCAGGTAAAAACCCTGAATGATTTGAGCTTTTCCGAACTTGACGTGCAGCTGGGAGACATTATTGAGCAACCTCTGCTCTGACATTAATTTCAATTTTACCATGACTGTTTGACACACGTTCATTTTTTCCCAGACGGAGATCACTTTCACGCCCAGGGAGCCCCTCACGGGCACGTATGTGGTTGTGGTCCATTATCACCAGCCTGAACATCCCTCCTTCCCCGTGGAGGTCCGAGTGAACGCAGGGCGTGAGTGGAAGGGTAAGTGTGGGAGGGAGTGGCAGGCTTACTCCTGTCATATGAAATAGATTAAAGAGTTTACTGGCTCCTATTGGATATAAGTGAGGTTACTCATGCAGTGAGAAAAAGACTGATTCCTCCTTAAGAACAGATTAACTCATGGGGCTCATGACAAGATGATCAAAGGCCTTGGACAAACTTCCCTATATGGCTGGAAAGGAGGGATGGATTATTGTGCAGCATGCTTGTGTCTCTTCTTCTTTCCCTCCTCAACTTTAACTTCTTTAACATCTCTTGCAGGTTCGATAAATGCATCCTTCTGCCCCGCGGTCTCAGGCTGCAGGGAGGTTGTGATCGCTGATAGGCGCATTGCCCTCGACTTTGACCAGAATTCTTGGCAGCCGTCCACCATCTCTGTGATCGTGCCACCGAGGAAGACACTTATTCTGGTCAGTGATGAGTTTAGGGTTGTTCTGATGCCTTTACCAGTATCGGAAATGCCTCAGATACCAGCTAAGATGCGGCCTAAAAGTAAAACTACACCTTAGGGTTTTGCGAGTTAATTTCCAGGGGTTGCCAGATTGTTGTGGAGAAAAAAAGAAAGTAATTCAGAAATTTAAACACACACAAAAAAGAACCTTTGAGGGTCGGGAGTAATACGCAGCCGTTTTTAAGCGCACTGGTATCGGATTGTTACTCTGTATCGGCCGATAAGCGGGGTATTCAGGTATCCAAATCAGTATCAGGAAGGAAAAAATTTTATTTGGACATCTCTAGATAAGTTTAATTTATTCAATTATATGAGAATTCAATCATAGAAAAAAGGAGTCTGCTTTTTTTGTACTGGAGTTGTTCAGGTTCAGTTGGCATGCTGAGGTCCTCTCTCCTCAGTGTTATGCCATATACCCGAAAACAACAATGAAGGGCCTGTATTCTACCTGGCAGCCCCACTCAGCTTTATAAAAGCTTCCAACCTCTGTGAGGCGGGGGCAGGTCGGGCTTTGCTTGCCTGTTGTTCACCCACTTTATTTTTTCCTTCTTCAGATAAAATCAAGCAGTGCAATGTGGCTAAAACACCTCAAATCCTCAGTTAATCTGTTTATCACTCTCTCTATCCTACTGATGTTTTGATCATTTCTTATGATTTGTATCTTTTGTATAGGATTATATCTTGCTGGTTCCCGATAGCAGCTACACCCCAGATCTCCTGAAAGAGAAGCTGCTGGATAAATCTGCAGATTTCATACAACAATGCAGAGGAGAAGGTTTCTATATTGAGTAGGTATCCACCGTGTCCACTTTAAACTGACACTTGTAAGATGTGATCACTTGTTTTTGGATTTCTGTTGAAGCTGCTCTCTCTTCTCTCTATGGTGTCAAGATGCTGTTTTTGATTTAGTCATCAGTGCCTCACAATAATAAATGAACAGTGCAAGTTTGTGTAAATGCTGCCCTCTAGCTGTGATAATGGAGAACAAAACCACATCTGCATCTAAAAGAACTTTTTTATTTTTCTGCCTCTTCAGTCCCAGAACTTCTTCCCAGTTCTGCAGAGACTCAGCCCGCTCTCTTGCTGCTGCCCATAACGACGGAGCTCTGCCTTGCAACTGCGACAGGTCCGGCTCCACAGGGACCGCCTGTGATCCGGTTGGAGGACAGTGTCCCTGCAGGCAGCATGTCATCGGACGACAGTGCACAAAGTGTGCCACGGGATATTACGGCTTCCCCTACTGCAGGCGTGAGTGAAAGTGAGAGCTCTCCACTCTCTGACGTCTTGTTAGCTTATTTGTCCAAACGAAATCTCCCCTCTCTCTCCCCTCTGCAGCGTGTGAGTGCGGCCGCCGACTGTGTGACGAGGTGACGGGACGCTGCATCTGCCCTCCTCAGACAGTCAAACCAGCCTGCGAGGTGTGTCAGACTCAGACGTTCAGCTATCACCCTCTGCTGGGCTGCGAGGGCTGCGGATGCTCTCCAAATGGCATCAAAACCGACGCAGGGCCCGAATGTGATCGCATCACCGGACAGTGCAGGTCAGTGAAAAGCTCCTACCAACAAGGCTGCACAATGTTTAAGCTGGAGGTTAGAATTACACCGTGTACGGTTAGGTTGCAGCTAAAGATCATTTTTATTTCATATTAATCTGCTGATTATTTTCACAGTTAATTGATTAGTTGTTTAGTCTATGATATGTCAAAAAAAAATAAACGGACGTCTTCACATTGCTTCTTTTGTCCAACCAACAGTGCAAAACCCAAAGACTCTTCATTTACTGTCATAATGACAAAGAAAAGCAATTTTTACATTTAAGAAGCAAAAACCAGCAAATGTTTGACAACTTTGCCATCAGTTGATGATCAAAATATCTGGCATTTCATTTTCTTGTGGTCGACTAATCCGTTAATCGTTGCAGCTTTAGCATGTAGGTTTTTTCTTCAGGGCTGTAAACACACGTATTGTGCTCTAATATATCATTGTATTACTAATACTAATAAATTACTTCTTACTAAGTCACGTACAGTTCTTGTAGAAGAGCTGCAAAAGTAATGGATATCCTTTTCCAGAGCGTTCTCTCTTTCATGCCCTCTGTCATGATTTTTGAGTTGATTAAAAAAGGCTGGTATGTGAGGCCTGCAGCCTCTTAACGGTGAAACTGAAACACAACTCCAAGCCACTTAAAGTGATTGATGAGGGGATTAGTCCACAGTCCAGTCATGTTGATATAGCCTGTCTTTTGCCTGTCATGTCTTGATTTTAGTCTCAAAATCAGCTCCAGCACTCAGTTGATGTCTCTGTACATGAAGAAACAACTGAATGCATGAAGAAATAGCAGCATAAAGCACCAGAGTGTGTGATCGTGCTGTATTTACCTATCAACAAAAATCTTATAGTTGTACGTGTAAATGTTGTTTGTTTGTTCCTTTTGCTAATATAAATGTATGAACCACATATGACATCCAAAATTCTACTAAAGACAATGTGCCTTTTTATTTTAATGTAGCTGTAAGCCCAGGATCGGGGGGCGGCAGTGCGATCGCTGTGCTCCAGGTTATTATCGCTTCCCTGACTGCCTACCATGCAACTGTAACCAAGGTGGTGTCACACCTGGCGTGTGCCATCCAGACACAGGGCGATGTCTCTGCAAGGTGAGTCCCATTTCATCAGCTTGCGGATTCAAAGCTCCCTCTCACACATTTCTGTTCGTTTGGTCTTTTCTTTCTCTGACTCTCTCTCTCTCTCTCTGGTGTTGCTGCCATGTTTTGTAGAGAAACGTTGGTGGTGTCAGGTGTGATACCTGTCGGGAAGGTTCCTTCTATTTTGACCCCTCCAACCTTTACGGCTGTACAAGCTGCTTCTGCTTCGGAGCGACTGACCGGTGTCAGAGCTCCAGCAAGCGCAGGGGGAAGGTGTGTTCACTTTTCGTGCCCGTGCATGTCTGTGAATGCCTTTGGAAATGTTATGCCTGCAAAGCTTTTCTGGCTGGTAGCAGTTAAATGATGAATAACATCATTTATTAAATGAAGCTGAGTGTGTCGTTCTGGCAAACAGTTGATTCTTAATACACAGTCACCTCTGTTGTCAAACGAAATTAAGTTGCTTGCAATATTATGTGTATATTTATAAGTTATAAGCCCGTGGAGCTGCATATCACCTGTGTGTTGTAAAACTGTCCAGGTTTTAAGATTGCTTTTTCAATGAATGCCCCGTTTATTCGCCATTATTAGTATGTTGACATGCAGTCCTGGCGTTTGGAAAGCCCCGACAAGGAGGAGGTTTCCTCTGTGCTGAACACGGCCAGTAACACAGTGGTGGCAGACATCCAGGAGCTTTCTCCCACAGTCCAGACTCTACACTGGGTGGCACCAGCGTCCTACCTGGGAGACAGGGTGAGTCCAAGATGGGGGGAGAATATCATGACTACAAGAAAGCTGCTGTCAATAAATGCTAATGCAAATGTTTGAATATGGAAGCAAGCACTGTTTTTCCAGAGTAAAAGCTTTATGGTTGTTTTTATTGAAAAATAAAGCCAAAATAAAAGGGCAAAATTTCAAGAAAATTGAGTATTTTCTAGGCTTATTTTCCTTCTTTTTATTCCTCTTTTTATTGTATATTTTTTATTCTCAGTTGTTCCATATGATAATACTTAATTATTACTTCCACACTGTGAAAGAAGTCCTAGGTTGCTCTGAAGTCCTTTAAAGATAAGCTAACAGATAGCTCTGCTTTCCCCCCATGTCTTAGGTTTCATCTTATGGTGGTTTCCTCACCTACCAGTCCAAATCCTTTGGGATTCCCAGTGAGGGGATGACTCTGATGGACAGAAGACCTGATGTTGTGCTGACTGTGCGTAGTGCTACTAGTTTCTTCACTATCAGACATATCTTTTTTCTCATTGTCAGAAACACAGTTTATTTATGTAACTCATTATATCCCCCTAGGGTCAGGATATGACTCTGATCCACATGGCTTCACAAGTCCCACTTCCAGACAGGCTGTATCAGGGCAGAGTCCAGCTCCTGGAGGTAAAGCACACACCAGCTCCTCTGTTCGACTTAAATTAAGACATCACTATGTATTGATTTCAAATCTACCACATGATATGGAAGGGGATGAACACGGACTGAGTATTTCTTTGTTCTTAAAGCCTTATCAGTTATGTGGTCTTTCAGACCACCAAGTTGAATCCTGTACAAGCTGTTTATTCGATGATAAGATAAGTTTCTGTGAAGTAGATTTTGACCTGAAAGTGGGGTGAGTGAAGAGCTTTGAATGTCGAGAAGGAACTCTAAATGTGATTTCTTTTTAAGTTCACAGCTATTAGATTTCGTTATTTTTGGGTATGATTTAAATTTTCTTATGATAATGGTGCCAGTTGAAAGGTCATAGAGTCATCCCAACCTTCAGGATTCATCCACAGAGGACCATTTATTACTAATACCAAGTTTAAAGAAAGTTGGGTTCATTGTTGTTGAAATATCCACGTGTTAAACAGCTGGACAGATACTGCTCTTTTATACCGCATTAAAGGTCCCAGATTGTAGAAAGTGAGATTTCCATGTTTTTTTTTTTATTATATTAAAGCAGGCTTAGATGATATATAAATACTGTGAAAGTATCCAAAAAATGCTCAATCCACGGAGAAATCCAAAATGCCTGTATTTAGAAACTGTTGCTTTTAATGAGCAGTCAAGACCGACTGATTTGCAAAAACCCAGACAGAGCCGATGCAGATGCATGGTGGAAGGTTCCTGCTCAGGCCTGTGAGAGCTGACCAATCAGAGCAGGCTGGGCTTTTCTGGAGGGAGCCTTTAAAGAGACAGGCTCTAAAACGTGTTATCAGACAGAGGGTGAATAGAGGTGCTGCAGCAATGGACAGAACAAGAAAAATATTGTGTTTTTTTGACCAGTAAAGCACATTTCTTAATAGACATCCAAAATATAAGTATGAACCTGAAAATGAGCATAATACAGGACCTTTAAATCACAAAATAATGTATCTGTTGTCTCCAGGGAAACTGGCGCCATGCTGTCACGAACAGGCCCGTCTCCAGAGAGGAACTGATGATGGTCCTGGCCGGTCTGGTCGGCCTGAGGATCCGAGCCTTGTACTTTACGCAGAGCCAGAGACTGAGCTTAGGGGAGGTGGGCCTGGAGGGGGCTACCAACACGGGGACGGGCGGTCCTGGAAACACTGTGGAGGATTGCTCCTGCCCCCCTCAGTACACCGGAGACTCCTGTGAGGTGAGGAGTTTATCCCTCAACACTGCTGCTCTTTACTTTTCATTGAATTAAACAACGATTGCATGATTATTCACCTTCAACCCTTTGCGTCTTTTTCAAATCAAAAATTCAGTCTTTATTAAACTTGATAGGTTACAAGCAGATGTGGTTAAAAGAAACTCAAACAAGTGTAGCATCGTTGAAGGCTTAGCATGCTCGCAGTTATTCCTGTCTTGGGTGTGGACAAAACTTGGAAGGAATCCAGCTAACATCGGTATTGAAAAACGTATTTTTTCATGTCTGAAATCTGCGCAGGTGTGTCAATAAACTTGAAGAATATGGCTACAGGGTGGGGACATTTATATTATATTGTCGGGTTTGAGGAGTGGTTAGGAGAGATTATGAGCAGGGTGGAGCAAGGCCTCTTCTCATCTTCAAGAAGCCGGACCTCCTCCTCATATTTTTAGGGTGTCCTGACACGCCTGAGCAAAGTACCACACCCTATTCCTAGAGGAAAAATTCATCATCAGATGATCCTTAGGTGGAATGTACTGGAAAATACCAGCCAGAGAGCTACGCAGCTAGATTGTGTAGCCCCGGGCTGGGATATGTTGCACAATCACGCAGACATAATATTAGTGATTATACAGCTATAATCACTGGCATGGCTACAGCTCATAGTGCAAACAACCGTGATGTAGTTGCTAAGGAAAAGCTTTACTCAAATTCTTTTTATCCTGGGAATGTTGCCGGCTGGACTGAGCATGTTTGTTCTTCTCAGATCTGATTTGTGTACACATGATTGACGCAGCGCTAATTAAAAATGAGAACAGAGCAACCACTTATCTGAGGGGAGTTCCTCTTGTAACGGATCATTTATTAGTGGAGAGAAACCGTAATATCAATACAACTTTGAAATTAGTTTTTTTTTCCAGTGATCTCTGTTGCCATAGTTGCGGTTAGATGTCTGTGTATCCGTCAGCCATCATCAGACGGGGAGTGTTTTAAAGGAAGTTTGATTATACGCAGCCCGAGGCGGTATGACAAGGCGCCGCGCCTTGACACGTGGGGTGTGGCAGCTGGCAACACACTGTTACTCATAAACCTGAGTGTTGTTACCTCAGTGCAGGTAGAGTGTGTGCGTGTGTCTGTGAGGACAAATGACACACCCGATTGTGTCTGTTGTGTGTTTGGAGAGCGTGATTCAGGTGTGAGTTTGTTGTCTGAGGAGGTCAGACTTTCCTCCCAGTCATATATGCTTGCACAAACCCTGTTACAAACCACATATGCACATATATGAGTTTTATATTTGGATTTGTTTTTTAATAAGGATAGGCACTTGAGATGCAGCATTTAATGTTCGAAGAGAAAAGAAAGAACCCAGAAGTCATACTTTAAAAAGTAAAGATATGCTGTTAAAATATTATTTTGGTAAAAGTGAAAGTCACCCATACGAATAATACTTGAGTAAAAGTCTTAAAGTGTCTAATATGACATGTACTTCAGTACTAAAAGTACAAGTAAAAGTAAATTAACACATATTTACATGTATGTTTAAACTGTATGCTTAGTGTTGACTTGCCGTTATCATCAACCTGGACAATTATCGGATCTGATATTCAGCATTTTGCTGATTATAAGTAAGTAAGTAACGTTTATTTATATAGCACTTTTCACAGATAAAAATCACAAAGTGCTTCACAATAAAATAAAATACAACAGTAAAAACATAACAATACAATGCATAAAACAGTTTAAGACATTAACTAAAAGCCTGCTTATAAGAATCAGCAACGTTTTTTAAAATCTGATTGCGGTTAAAGTAGATGAATTTAAAAATGTGCTGCTTTGGCTCTGACGCAGCATGTAATCTGCAAAGTAACTAAAGTTATCAGATAAATGTAGTAGAGTAAAAAGTACAACATTTGCCTAAAAATGTAGTGGAGTGGAAGTATAAAGTAGCGTAAAATGGAAATACTCAAGTAAAGTACAAGTGCCACAAAGTTGTACTCAAATACCATACTTAGTTACACTCCATCCCTAAATTAAACACATACAAACAAAAACAACATTACACACACCTACACAGATTATATTACTGAATATAAATACACTGTTATATTTTCATTCAATTTAGAGAGGCTTTATCGCCGCACCCTGCAGCTTCAAGCAAACACAGCAGCATTTACAATATTGTGATTTTCCTTTTCTCTATTCAGAAATGATAAAAAGTGGATTTCCAGTGTGTCTCAAGCTATTTTGATTGTGTGTGTGCGAGGGGGGAGAGGAAAGGTGAGACAGCGAGCATGCATGTGTGAGCTTGTGCGCCTGAATACACTCATGCTGATCTGCAAGGCTGACTCAGGTGGGTGACGGGGCGTGTCCTCTCCGTGAGCATGAGCGTGTGTTTAAGAGGCTGAGGCAGGGCAGAGTGGAGCATTATTTCACACAGACTAAACAACAGGAATGTTAGAAACGCGTATGGATAGACGGCGGCACACGGGGATTTCGTTACAGACCCTGATATGTTGGACTTTGATTGGACTTTGCTGCGCTGGCCACAGGCCCTTCACCAGACGGGAGCGTCTCCGCCACGCCAGGCATCATGACAGATGGACTCAGAGGGTCCAGTACCCTTCACCTAATGACGAGGGAACTCAGAGGATAGTGTTTCCGTCAATGAACGATGAGGGTACCCAGGAGCAACGCTACCCCTCGGTACATGACGGAGGACAGAGAATTCAGTTTCCCTCTCTTGATGACAGTAGTGCCGGTTCTCAGATTCAGGTAAAAGTCTGATAGGATCCTGTTCTTAAGAGGATGTTGCTTCACTTTAGCTGTAGGATACACTTTTCAGGGTCTCAGGTGTGGCTTGTTAGATTGTTATCTCTGAAAGCAAAGGGCGCGCTTCGGCCCTTCACTGATAATTGTTAGTGACACTGGATTCAGGTCAAGTTCACTGCTGTGCACTTAATGACCAAACTGAGGTGTTGTCTAGGTAAAAAAGCTTTTCATTATCCTCCTGGGTTTTTTTTATAGCTAAATTAAAACAAATTCTGTGTTTACAGTTCATAAATATGTCTGCTCAAGTAGTAAAAAGTCAGGAAAACAGATTACCAAGTAAAGTAGACTATTGCGTTTAAATTGTATGAGCTAAAAAGTTGTAACAACTTAAAATCATTAGTCTACAAGTGTAGTAACAGGCAAAATAAGAAGCGGGAATGCCTTTAAACAATTCATAGGATTTTTACATCATTGTGATGAACAACCTTAGTTTTTTTATTTTTTATTTTTTTTTTTTTAGGTATTTAATTCACTGGATTAGCCAAAAAAATCTATAAAATGTTCCTCAGTTGTAATTTCCAGAAAAAAAATCATGAAATGTATATAACATTGCTTTGAAATTCAGATATTAAGTGGTACAACTGTGCGTACGAGTTGAACTTTTAAGTAATAATTTAAGATCAGGTAATCGGGTAACATGTTTTTTTTATTTATGTGTTGTCAACATCTAAATCAAACATCAAAAGGGTATCTCCCAATAAACACACAGAAACAGAAGACAACATTTTACGAAAGAGAAAGAAGAAAAAATATATAAAGACAAACAACAACAAAACGTTTCCTTTCCTTCATATTTCTGTTTTTTCTTTTCCAGAAATGTTCTCCTGGATACTACAGAGACAACAGCGGGTCTTTCCTGGGCCGCTGTGTGCCCTGCCAGTGCAACGGTCTGTCTGATGAGTGTGAGGACAGGACAGGGAGGTGCCTGGTAAGAAATGACTCTTTACCCTTATTAATGACATCGTGACCACAGGTAGAGCACAGATACCCTCACACACCTAAAACAAAGAGTGATTACATCATCCCAGCTGTGAGCCACAGTTTAGTCAGAGTCTAGATCTCTTACCTCCAGGCTACATCTGTGGGCCCACCACTTTGTGTTTGTTATATCACTACATCAAAAGCATTACGTGATATAGGTCCCTGTTTTCTCTTATGGCTCGTTATTTTCCTCGATGGGACGATGCGCCTCACAAAATCTCAGCCATCTCCTTTGTGTTACTGTTATGCAACACACTCAGGACCGGGCCTGTGTGTGCGATGCATTCATGAATCCACACCCCAGCAGCTCAAAGCAGAATGGACACTAGCGGGCTGAACACACACGCTCTGACGGATTGGCAGGGAGATGTCTCAGTTTTTTTTCCCCCCAGATGTTTTCATTCCTGTTTCAGTGCAATGAAAGACTGGTCGAGTTGGCACGGCGTGTGTGTAAAAGGCTGGCTGCAGTGAGCAGACAGTACTTGAGTTTTGTTTTTTATATGTTCTCTATCCGGTATTTTGCCTGTTTGCTCCCTTCATTCTTCACATATTGTTTACAAGTGGTTTAAAGAGTACATCCCGTCTTTTTCAGAACTGTCAGTACAACACAGCTGGAGACAGATGTGAACGCTGCAAAGACGGTTATTATGGAAACGCGGCCCAGAGGACATGCAAAGTTTGCCCGTGCCCATTCAGCGTGTCCACAAACAGGTAGGTACAAAACAGCTCCAAACAGCTTCAATATAATTAAATCAAAGTGCACGTCAGGAATTAAATCACGATCCTTCTATCAATGTGCAGTTTTGCAACAGGTTGCAGAGAGGTCTTTGGAGACTTCCAGTGTATATGCAAAGTGGGCTACACCGGAGACAAGTGTGAGAGGTGAGTCAGTTGAACAGTTACGCTGTGCTTTGGAATAATGTAGTCTTATTTCTATTTTACCAATCTGTCTTATTTCTCTTTCCCATAGCTGTGCTCCTGGTTATTATGGTGAGCCACTGGTGCCAGGAGGAAGTTGTCAGCCTTGTAATTGCAATGGCAATGGAAACAACTGTGATCCCAAGACTGGAGGTTAGATTCTTGACTGAACAATTCATTAATCCACTTAAATTACTGTAATTCCTTAAATAATGACCGGCTCCTTTACTATGGCAGGTCGTTGTTTGAGGCAGGCTTGTTTTAGAGCCTAGTATAATTAGCCTCGTTTTGAACAGCTGCCGTGTTAAAGTTACTGCTTTACTCCGGTTATACAAACTCAACACTTCCTGTATCAATTTCAAATTAAAAACTCTTGGAGTGGACAGAAATCCTTCATTTCTTATGCAGGCTTTTATTGTGAAGCATTTGCAGGAACGTGATGTAGAAAACAAGGTTACCATACTGCACTTGAAATGTAGCTACTGCCATCTTGTGGCATGTGTATATTAGTCCAAAATACAGTTTGGCTGCAACACACATACACCTGGAGTGAAATCGGACAAAAATACTTAATAATATTACAATACTTTACAAATAATATGGCAGCCATCAGGAGGTCCGGTCTTGTTTTTTCCTCGGCTATTATTTGGGACCATGCTAATATTTGACAAGCGTTTTTTAGTTGTGGAAATATGGCATTTCAGCTCGGTCATACTGTTTTTAAATTCATATGCACCATCATGAATTTCATTAAAATGTTCTTTTTTTCCCCAGTTTGCAGGAACAGACTGGAGCCAGGAGACACAAACACTGATGAGAACTGCCAAGGTAAATTGATAAAAAAAAAAAACTGAGGCCTGACGCTGTGACATGTAGTTTGCAATAAATTGAACATGATCCTTTGCTAATCCAATCGTCTCGTGCTTTATTCCAGAGTGTGACAACTGTGCCCAGACTTTACTAAATGATCTGGAGAAGCTGGATGATGAGATGCAGAGGATCAAGGCTAAACTGGACAACGCTTCTGCCAGCTCCTCCTCTCAAGAAAGGCTGAGGGAGCTGGAAAAGGCTGTGACGGACACCAAGGTAACGTTTCGGTGTGCTGTGAAAGCCATAAATTCTGTGTAGGCACAAAAGTCAAGAAATTATGCCAAATCCTGATGCAAAATGAATGACCACAGGCACAATGAGATACAACGTTTGATTTTTTTTTATTATAACTTGCACTCTGCACGTCTGCTTCCTACACACAAACACTTTGGCACAGGATGGGTGTGTGCTTGTTTAAACATTTGAGATTCCTGCTGATAAGCAATCTCAGTGAATTTTGTCCCACAGCCTGTGTGTCGACACGAGTTAGGGACCACACCACTGCATGCCAGCGTTTGTTGCTCCGATCCGTCGTTTCTCATTCTCTCATAATCTCAGCTGTTACATCCACTTCATTTGAGTGTGCATCCATGAGACACAAGTAATTCCAACGGCACCATCTGAAAAAAGAATCAAGCTCTGACACTCCGCCTACAGCAACCCATTTTGACTTTGTGCAGCTTCATTTACATTTCTGCTCCTGCCCTTTATTTGCAGAATCTTGTCAACAAATTCAGCTCTGCCATCAATGACGAAAAGTCCAGAGTCAGCCAGCTGGAAGAGGACACGATCAATCTGTCAGATGACATCAGCACCCTCAAAGACAAGGTAGAGTACTGGAGACAAGGCCTCAGCATTTTAATAAAATGTCAACACGGAAAAATGAGGGTGTAAATGTGCGTTGTCCATATGTATTCCTTATTTAGGCAGATAAACGGGCCAGTGAGGCCGACAAGGCAGTGGAAGGTGTTGAAAAAACCCACAAGAAGGCTAAAGATCTGGACTCGGAGATTCGAACCCTACTCAAGAAAATCCAAGGTAACGCGAAACCTCAATTCAGCACCACAACACTGTCTTAAAGTCTTTTAACCTCCGACTTTCCTTTTTTTTTGCATGTATATAAAATTCATCAGCAGATGTAGTATGTCTTGTCTCCAGTAAAACCTGATGTCACTGACTGTCACAGCTGAAATATTTGTTTTTGTGTGTTTGAAGCTCTGCTGAAGCAGCTGAACGACGCAGACGGCAGTGGTACCAAGTTGCCCAACGAAAACATGGAAAAACTGCTCAAAGATGCTGAGCGCATGGTGCAGGAGATGGAGGACAGGAACTTCACCCCCCAGAAGACGGCGGCTGAGAAAGAAAGAGATGAGGCCAAGAAACGTAAGATACTTCAGTAAATTCCTCCAAAACCATAATCCCCGATTAAAGTTACTGGTCAATAACATTTCCATTCACTATTCTATTCTATTCTATCTTCCAGTGCTTGACTACATCAAGGCCAATGTGAGTAAGCAGTGTGACCAGAACGAGGCTGCGGCAAAGAAGATACGGGGCCTTCTGGAGGGTTTCGAGGACAAGCTGAAGGACCTGGACGAGGCTCTGAAAGACGCGACGAACTTGGTGAAAAAAGCCAACAGCCAGAACGGACTCAATGCTCAGGCACTGGAAAGACTGCAGGTACTAACTCTCAAGTAGTTAATCAGTTATGAACAACACGTGGGCTTGTTGGTTAATAGTTAGTAAGGAAAGAAATGGTGATGAGGATCGTATGTGCACACAAGACAAGCGTCCTGCGGTACTGTGTAATCTGAATTGACCCGTTTTCCTCTTACAGAAACGTATTGAAGACTTAAAAAAGGAGCGTAAGAGAGTTGAGGACCAAATGGCCTTGGCAGAAGATGAGCTGCAGAAGACAGAGGATTTGGAGAGAATGCTAACCGACAGCAAAACAGTACGTATGACAAACTCCATGTTCTTGAGCCCAAACATTTTGACACACGTAGCCATGATATAATGAGCAGCCTCATCTCTGGTCCCGCACCAGCGAGCCGTCGGGTCCTAACATGCCGGCTACTCAGATAGCAATCAGGGGTTTTTTGCTCGTTGTGCCCTGAGGTGATGTAAATGGCATTTCCTGCTCCTATAGATGATGATATAGATATACCTGCCCTTCTCCTCTATAGGAATACGAAAAGCTGGCAGCACAGCTGGATGGTGCCAAGACTGACGTGATCAAGAAGGTGAATGAGATTTCCAAGGCGGCAGCCAAGAAGGACATTGTGGAGGCTGCTGAGGAACACGCTAGGAACCTCAACAAGGTGGCAGAGGATCTTGAGAAGTAGGTCTTTTATGCACACGA
Organism: Pagrus pagrus; assembly: GCF_965226575.1. NCBI lineage: Eukaryota > Metazoa > Chordata > Actinopteri > Spariformes > Sparidae > Pagrus > Pagrus pagrus. The sequence goes on from NC_140196.1 coordinate 10,216,758, forward strand.
TCTCATTACAACCTGAGGTCTAATGTGTGGATTTCAGCGATATGTCTGATTGTTCAGTGCAACTCAAAGCTGAGATTTCGTACATCTTTTCTCCATGTGTCTTGGGTTTTATTTCCTCTCCTAATTGTGTATTACAGTACTGTTAAGAACGCAAGTGGACGTCCTGAGGTGCGTAACGCCAAAGACGCTATCGATGCCTACAAGAACATCACAGATGCAATCAATGCTGCTGAGGCTGCAGCTAATGAGGCCAAAAAGGCAGCAGACACCGCCTTGAACGTAAGCCACAGACTTGATGCCAAAAACATGAAATACTTATGATTAAAAAGCCTTGAAAATATATATAAAAAAATGTTTAACCAAGTAGTTTCTTCTTTCTTTAGAATGTAAAAAACCAGCAGCTGACAGAAAGAGCAAAAGACCTGAAAGAGACTGGTGAAGACCTACTGCAGAATGCAAAGGATGCAGAGAAAGACCGTGAAGGTAATTCAGCCCTACTGTTAAACTCTTGTTTTTAAAATAATCCAAAAGCTCACTAAGTCACTAATTCTTGATTTTCTATAATAGCTGCTCAAAAAGACCTCGCTGACCTGACGAAGCGCCTGAAGAACGCTGACGAGAAGAAGAAAGCTCTTCAGACAGACCTGCTTGACGCACAGAACGCATTAAATGACGCCAAGAGAGGTAGAACTGGTCCTTATAGGATTAGCATGACTGTTCAGCTGTCTCTCAGTCGATTGCCAGAGTTCATATTTATTTTCCTTTGTATCAGATGACATCGCTAATATGATTGACGAGGCCAAGAGGAAGGCAGCTGCAGCCAATGGCACATCCAGCGACACTATGGACAAACTGAATGACATCAAAAAGGAACTGGACAAGATCAGTGTCGCTCCTGGGAACTCCAACCTGGGTGGTGTGTTGAATGATGTGGACCAGACAGGTGAGATTTTGAACAAATGTCTTGAGACATATCAAGCTTGATTTTTAACTTTAAGGTACAGAATAACCAATTACATTACCTCGTGCCCACAGTGAAGAACTTGCTGAACACCATCCCATCTCTTAACGATAAGATCTCAGAGGTGGAGAACCTCACCTCGCAGTTCTCCCCCATCAGCAACATAACTGAGAACATCAAGAAGATCAAGGACCTGATTGAACAAGCCCGTGACGCAGCGAACAGGGTGAGGTCCCGCTCTCTGAATACACCCATCCATACGTACCCTATTTGTCCTCCATGGGTCTAATTTCCTTTTTTTCTCCCTCCAGGTTGAGATCCCGATGAAGTTCAAAGGCGATGGTCACGTGGAGCTGCGTCCGCCAAAGAATATGGATGATCTGAAGGCCTACACAGCTTTATCTCTGTCGCTGCAGAGACCAAAAGGCAGGGGAGATGGAAGACGCAGACGCAGACAGACAGAAAAAGAAGACATGTTCGTGTTGTACCTCGGCAACAGAGATGTAAGTGACTGCAAATGCGTACGTGAATGTTTTGATAAAAGTTTGTAATTGCGCACCAAATTAACAAACTGTGTCTTGTAGTCAACTAAAAACTACATTGGAATGGTCCTGAGGGACAACGTGCTGTACGGTGTGTACAAGCTCAACGGAGTCGAGTACGAGATGAAAACGGCTTCCATCACCAAGTCTCCGTCTGAGCCGGCCACGTTCGACGGAGTGGAACTGCGCAGGTAAACTGAATTCAGTATAAAGTTCATTCTCACTTCTCAATCTTCTGTCACTTTCTACGTAGCCCTGTCTGCATTTTAAAGTGATTTGTGAAGAGTGTGATCTGATGACAATGTGGATATTTTTTCCCCCGTTATGATTTAGAATTTACCAAGATGCAGAGATGGTCCTCACCAAAGATATCACCTCGGGCAAACTCGGTGTACAAGCAGGAGGCAGCAGCCAAGGAGATGAGAGCCAGAACCTGCTGGACCTCACGCCCAGTGACATGGTTTTCTACGTTGGCGGCTACCCTTCCAACTTCTCTGTAAGCAGCAAGGAAATAACAACAGCGCAGTTCTTATTTCGTTATATTTTTTTACTTTTAATTAATACCTTTCTCTGTTTGGCTTCTCCTCAGCCGCCACCTTCTCTCAAGTACCCAATGTACAAGGGCTGCATTGAGTTATCCTCGTTTAACGACAAAGGCGTCAGTCTCTATAATTTCAAAAAGGCGGAGAAGATCAATTCGGAGACTCCATGCAAGAGGTAGGTGCTGTTACGACTGGTGTTGAGAGTGACTAAAGTCTAGACATTATAAACGCGTTACCTTCCATGCCTTTTTCTGTTTTTTTCCCCCCCAAATATTTGTCATTACGCTTTTCGATATAATACAAACAACTGCAACACATCGTCACAGCATCCATGTAATTACATACATGCAGACACCTATGAGGAAACGCTGAATCCCTTTACAGTTCACAGTGATGCAACAAATAAACATCTGGAGAGAGAGAAGGCAAAGCAAATGATAATTTCAAAGTGTATGGCTTTTCTTTTGTTATTATTATCATTATTTCGAAAAGCATGCTGTCCTTTAATTGTACCTCCATCTGGTGTTTGACATTTTCAGCCTCATCCCACCCCAGTAGTTGATGTCATCCCTGTGGCATGAATGGATAAAAAATCTCATCCCACCCGTCTTTGTTAGCGGCCCGAACAAGGGTTTTAAACTTTGCACTGGTCTTTTCTATGTGGAGCGTGGAAAACCTCCCTGTTTTGTTTGGATTGTTATGTTCCCGTAGTGATTCGGGTGTTTCCTCTCAAGATATGTAGGTCAGTTTGTTGTAGCTTTTTACTGGTGAGCTCCTTTTCCCTACCTCTTGTCCAGTGGAAGCCTGAGTGGGCCCCATCCCCACAGTGATCCTGAATATGTGGGGATATTAAAATAAATCTCTGAAGTCAAACAGACAAATCATCTTCTGACTTGTTACATGTGTTTTAAAATATTATTTTCTTACTTTTCTTGCAGATATGTAAATCAAGTAGATGCCGACTACTATGAAGGCACTGGATACGGCAAAGGGTATATTGACAAAACGCACAACTTCCTCCGCATTGCTATGTCCATCAATGCTCGTTCAGAAAACGGTCTGCTCTTCTACATCGGAAGTGAGGTAAATGATCATTCATGTGGTTACTTTATAAATGTTATGTTTTTATGCATTTATACAAGAGTTTAAACACAGTTTTTCCTCTTCATTGTAGGACAATTACTTCACCGTGACTATGGAGAAGGGCTTCATCTTCATACGCAGCAATTTGCTTGACACCCCAGCGTCACATGACACGAAGCTGTTCCCGGTAAGAAGCTGTTCTTGTTTTCTGCAATCACTCAGGTTCTTCCTTGATAATTTTATTGCTCAACAAGATAGCATTTGTAAATTAAGCATAATTTCCTGCTCCTTCTTTCAGAAAACGGACTGGGCAAACATTCTCATCGTTATCGAGACCAAAGGAGTAATATCAGTCCTGGTTGCCGGTAAAAGAGAGGCCAGAGCCGAAGCTTCGTTCACTAACAACAATTTTAAGGAATACTACATCGGCGGTATCCCACAAGACTTGAGGGAGAGGTAAGCGCTGTTCAATTTTCCTCTTGATCCGTGAGTGTGGTGAATTAGATGGTCAACCTTTTCCCACTTTATCAAGAATAACTTGAGTTTCTGTTCCTGCCTACAGAGATAACATCACCATGCAGCCGTTCAAGGGATGCTTGAGGGATCTGAAGCTGAATAATAACCATATACAGCTTACTGAGCAAGTGGGCATCAACAGCAAAAGCTGTCCCATGCAATCCTTGGTAAGTTCACCTCACATGTCGAAAACCTCCCTCAGGCTTACGTGTGTCAACTAATTAACTGATGAATAACGTCCATGTCCTCGTCCAGGTCACTCGTAAAGCAGAGTTCAGCATGGGAGGCTCCCTGTCATCCAACCTCACAGGCTTCAGTATGGCTAACGACTTCACTGTGTCCATCGGGTTCAAGAGCACAGACAATCAGGGTCTCGTTCTGCAGGACAAACAGCAGGTCAGTCCTCGCATTTACTTTGAAATATGATGTTGTAATTGCGTCTTTTGAAATCTGATTTGTGTGAGAAAACATGTTGAACTTGCACAGACTTTAAAACCATTTTTTTTACTGTTTTCCAGGCTAACGGGTTGAATCTCATGTTAGAAAATGGCCACGTGGTTCTGAATTTCAACGGCAAGCTCTGGAAATCAAACAAACGATATAATGATGACCAGTGGCATTATGTGACTGTAAAAAACAAAGCTGGCAGGTATGAAGGAGGCAGTTGTTTTACATTCAAACATATGATAAATCTGTACATACTTAAAGATGTAGTGTGCAGGATTTGCTGGTAAACACACCATTCAAAGGTGTGAAGACTTGACTTTTGAGTCACATTTCAGTCTATACATTGTTTTATAGGAAAATCGTGCACAGTATACCTTTAACACAGCAGGGAAATGGGTTCCGTTACACATAAATAATAGTGGACATTGGCACAAGTTGTCCAGCAGTAGAAATCAAACAGCCAAATACATTGCTCTAAAGTAAAGTCTTGCTGCATGAATCTAAAGCTGGTGTATAAAAAAATACAATAATGATTTTTCCAAACAGGATTGAGCTGGTTATTGATGATGAGGACAAGGGTCAGCAACAGAGTGGCAGCGCTAACCTACCTGACACAGGCGGCTCCATGTTCCTGGGAAATAAGAAGTTCAAGGGCTGCGTGTCCAACCTCTACACAAGACGGTAAGATTTCCCCACTTTACGCTGCATAGCTGCATAATTTCACGTAATGCACAGGTTTTAGGATTTGTTATTAAGTCACATAATGATTGTTTGTCTCATATCTGTTATTTGTTCTGTTTGCAGGCCAGGCCATCTCTACAAAGCTGAGGACCTCAGCAAATTCCAGGTTTCTGGAGATGTCTTCCTGGATGTGTGTACAGCTGACAGTCCTGTTCAACAGATGCTGGACCGCATCTCTAAGAAGGTGAGTGTTTGTTTTACATGCGTTTACATACTCTAATCCATATTATAAGTAAAATGATAATGAAATAATTGAGTAATTTTTTTCATTATTGTAACAGTGTTAGTTAGGTAATAATGTATTAAGGCTGTTATAAGGTTGTTAACATTTATTTACATCATTATGTGTCAATAAGACAACGTAAGTGTTAATAATAGCATCATAACCACTTTATCGTTTGATTTTAAGACATTTATAAGCACTAATAACTTCTTAGTAAAGCTTAAACAATGACATTGGTATGTATCTTATTACCTATTAATTAACATTTATAAGAAGGAGAAGAATATGTGAAACTTAAGTGACATTATTGCTCGTTTAAATATAACTGTCAACACTACGAACATGGTGAGTTGAAGATTGAGTCAGCTCACCAGCAGTAAGTCACACCTACCTTTGTCTTTTCTTTTTTGCAACGTTTACACATTTTTACGGTGAAACTGCTATTGTTGAAGGCGAGTGAATAATCATCACAGTGTTTGTCTGCCGTTGACACCGTTTACATTATATTTTGCTGCCTTGTTTCCAGAGATGAAGAAGAAGGAGCCCTAAGACCTGCCGATGCTGACAAGAACCTAATATTGACATGACAAAACTGGCAGCTTGCACCACAATGCTCTGTTGCTCTTTTACAAGCTCATTCATCTGCAGTGTACTTGAATAAAATAAGTTGCATGAACATTCCCCATTATCATAAGAATCATTATATGTATTGTATCTCTGTCTATTCTATTTAAAAATCCACTCATTACAAACAAAAACTTGTGAATAACAAGCTTGAAATCAACTCATGTCTCTTTTCTTTCTTTGAACCACCTTCTAACAGTCATCCACAAGCACGTGTCCTCTAACTCACCATTGTCAGACCTTATGATAACACTCACATGCCTGATTGTAATAATGCTATAAATGTTAACTATTGACTTAAATTACTAAACATTACAACTTATCAGTGTTGCACAAAGTACGCAAAGGTCATACTTGAGTATGTAAAGCAAAAAGATATTGTTAAAAAAATTACTTTGGTAAATGTGAAAGTCACCCATATGAATAGTACTTGAGTGAAAGTCTTGAAGTATCTGATATTAAATGTACTTAAGTGTCAAAATTACAAGTAAAAGTAAAGTTAGGCATATATTTACATGTATATATATGCTGTCTACTATAGGTCGACTCATAGTCGGCCTGGTTCATTATCGGATCCAATATTTAGCATGGAAATCTGATTGTTAATAAAATAGATTAATATACAATACGCTGCTTTGGTGTTATTGGCATTGACAGTATTGACCTGGTTAATTATCGGATCTGACATTCAACATTTTTCTGTTTATCTGTATCAGAGTTTTATTCTTAATCTGATTGCAGATGAAATAAATTAATTTAAAGATGTGCTGCTTTAACTCAGCAATCTGCCAAGTAACTGGTAGCTAAAGTTATTATATAAATGTAGCAGAGTAAAAAGTACAATGTTTGCCTCCAAAATGCGATGGAATGGAAATACTCAAGTAAAGTACAAGTGCTTAAAAATGAGCAAGTGTACAGTTGTTTCATCCCATTACTATAGTTAATATCCAATAAACACAACAGGGTGCGCATCAGAGATTCTCAATATTGTCTGTCCTTATTTATAGTTTTATAATCTACCTTTAAGGAGAAATAGGAATACAAATGATATATATTTCAAACTTATTTAATCATTTTGAATTAAAACACATGATGATAAATAGCTCATATGGGCCAGTGAAGCCCTGTGATAGTTTGTAATAAGAGACTACACATACATGTCATGACTTAACAAACGAATTAAGATTGTCAGTCTTCCATCTATTTTTTTTTTATGATTTATCTTGCCAATAAAAAATTTGGAAGCATTTCCTGAGCACACCGTGTTCAGACACACTTTAATTCTGTGTTCTCGAAAGTGTGATTACATAACTTCTTCAGATCGCTGTTGTCCATCATAATTTAGTAAGCTCTGTGTAGTTGTTCTGGAGCATCTGACTGAAAGAGGCCGGATCGCTACCACAATCTATCCTCCAATAACCCCGGAGATTAGAACGAATAATAATAATAATGAATGCTCAGCTGCTGCACAAGTTCATACGAGTGCAATAATCAGTCGACACTACAGAACACTATCACAAGACATGCTGTGAAATTCAAGCGTGATTCATGGGGCTCTCGTTGCATCACATAATATCTGTGTGTCATAAGACAACCGTCCATCCTTTGTGTTTTCTGTGAGGGCTGCATGAGCCATTCAAAAAAAGGTTTTAGTCTGTTTACGTTTCTATAATCTCAGCACTTTTACTACAAGTTCATCCCTGTTGTCCTCGAGTGTGTGCCAAACTGAATCACCTCACATAAGCAAGTAATTTCCTGCATGGTGTACCGAACAAGCGGTATTTTAACAAAGTTGAAATCAAACACACCTCTGAGTAGACAGAAGGTTTGTGTTGTTTTACTTCTTACTTTAGTATAACAGATTTAAATGATCTGATGTATTATTTTGCAGCTGTAATCAGACAGTCAATGCTGCCCCACCAGTTAACATTGATTCTAGATATATGAGACAACTACCAGGTTATATGTGGCTATTTATCTAAGCTACTGAATGTTGGTTAACGCTGTTGTGTTTCTGGATTGCGTAACAGCATTAAATAAGTAATTCACACAACACAAATTTGATTTTTGGACTATTGGATAGACAGAACAAGTACTTTAAATAAGTACTGTAATCCCAACATGGGTTTTGAGAAGTTCTGATGGGCATTTTTTACAATTTTATTGACATTTATTGGCTATTAAATATTTGTTAGTTAAAGTCTTGCTTTCATTTATTTAATCAACCTGCACATCCTCAACTTTGGTCAGAAAATCTTTCCTTTCCCTGTCTTTTGTGGAGCCCCAATTGAATACAGTATAGAATTTTTTTTATATGTTAAAGGAGACATAGACTTTAGAGACAGAGTTATATCTGTTCTTGTGCATGTAAGAGATGTTGAAAGTTACACAGGTCAAAGTCCAGACCAACAGAAGCTCTTCTCTCCCACAGAGAAAACTGCTCCTGAAACACCTCGTCGGTAGTGCCGCCTTTAATTCCGTGACTTTGTGTCATCACACTATGTCACAGAGTCACACATTTGCATAATTTATACCTCCAGGCTAGTTTGGCACGCAACACGTGATTTAGCACAGCTGCTCTGTTGTTGTTAGCGGTGCTGGGTCAAGCATGTGTGATCTGACCAATCCGAGCAGACTGGGTATTCAGGAGGGGGGAGGGTCTTAAAGTGACAGGAGCTAAAACAGAGCATTTCAGACAGAGGGGGAATACCACGTATTCAGTGTGTACAGTATGAGAAAACTGATGTGTTTTTTGAGCACTAAAGCATGTAGACCTATTCTAGTAGTACATGTGCAGCAGAAAATATGCACAATACGTCTCCTTTAATTACATCGTTCTAACCATGAAACATTGTTGTACCCTCACATGTTTATTTATTGACAGAGTGGAACCCCTTTGGAGACTCCCAGTGATTGAAGAGCCATCTTTTTGCCTTGTGTTGAGTGTCTGTTTATTTTTTTTTGCTTTTTTAGGATGCTGTGATGCAGGCGATAAATGAGACTGTATCAGCGTGTCCGTTACCAGCCCTGGTTCAAAATTCTTATCGCATGGGTGGCCCTGTTAGCAGCCTTAGCTACAGCCTCCCACTACAGGTCCTGCAGCCCAGGTGAGTAACCTGTCTTACCTCACCGCACCATTTCACAATGCATGCACACACATGAAACTTACAGTGGGGGATTTCTGCATGAAAAGTGTGCTTGGCTGAATCCATCATCTCGAGAACAATGCTGCAGTTATAGTCAGAATCAACACACACAAACATTAAAGATTATGTCATTCTGTACTCTCCCTAGGCCCCATTTTTCTCTGGATGTCAGGACTCGAGCTGCTGAGGGTCTGCTGTTCTATGCTACTACCAGAGGAGGGCGCTCTCATCTCGCTTTATACATATCTAAAGGCAGGATCAGACTGTCTGTGGGCAAACAGAAGGAGATCTTCAATAGGGAGAAGTACAATGATGGAAAGTGGCACTCGGTCAGTGGACTTGATGAAATCACTCAACCCACATTAACTAACAAAGCTAAATATTATTATTTATCAGCATGGTGACTATGTTGTTGTAGGTCATATTCAGTTTGGAGAAGAAGAAATTCCGATTGGTTGTGGATGGGATCAGAGCCCAGGATGGTCAGCTGACAAATGCTGAGTTGACGTCCATGCAGCAGTTTGTGTCACCTGTGTACCTGGGCAGTGCTCCAGAGCCCTTTCACAAGGAGCTGAAGGTAAAATAAATCAAAATAGTGACTGGACAGTTCACACAAACAATTCATTCACCGGTTGTAATGTCTATATTTATGCTTTTTTTTGTTTTTCTTTCAACTTTTAGTCTAAGGCCCTTCCAAAGCAAAGTGTGTCCGGCTGTATCCGCAATTTCAAAATGAACGGAGCACCGATGTCAAACCCAGCCACAAACCACGGTGCTGGCCCCTGCTTCGAGGGACAGGCACAAAGAGGGGCCTATTTCTCAGGGAATGGAGCGCATGTCATTATCAGTGAGTACAATCTCATAATTCTGAGAAATTTCTAATGAATATAATAGTCTCAGTTTGCCTCCTCCTAATAAATAAAAACACTTACACAGATCCAAACACGCGTTAGAATAGGCATGGATATTCCCTTCTTTTTTTCCCCCCAACAAAGGCAAATTTGTCCAAAAAGACGGATGTAAGAAGGTGAATTTTTAATTTCTCAGAAATATTGTTGTAATTTTCAGTAATGACTTATTTTACCAGTCGAGTAATTTCTTAATCATATTCTAGGAAAGGACAATGTCTTTCTGTATATTTAACCTGATAACAATTACATTTTTTTGAGTACAATAAATTTACATTCTGAAAAAAGTGTTGATATTATAAGCAGTTGTGAAGATATTTCCTTGAAAAAACTGGTAATGTCTTAAAAAAATGCGAAATAACAGAAATCAATTTAATCTAATTAAATATTCATGTATTTTAAAATGTTTATTGTACAAATAAACATATATTTGTTAAATCTTCTGTATGCCACACATGTACAACCTGCAGTGTATTGGCTAAAGCACTCTCTCAGCTTTGCACTAGATATTAATTGGGACTAATTAATTAAAAAACACTTGTCTCCATTTTCCCTATAATTAGTACCAAAAAAAAAAGTCCTTTCAAGGACACGTCCAGGAAATTAGTTACATGTCAGCTCCTTCTAAGAAACTAAGAGACATGTAAGAAAGAGTCTCCTTGATATGTTAATTTCATGGCTGTCTCCTAATTATTTTGATACAGTAGTCTAAAGTTTAATATTTATAACAAGATAATTGTCTGTTTTTCAGATGACTCCTTTGTTGTGGGCTCCAGCTTTGAGCTGCTGTTCAACATTCGTCCACGCAGTCCGACCGGACTCCTGCTACATGTCGGTGATTCCAGCAGGAGCCAGTATGGACTTGCGATGGGCCAATATCTCAGTGTGTACATGCTCGGAGGAGAGGTGAGGCCTGGCTCAGTTGTTCTTCCTGCCCAGTCTGGATTGGAAAAACACATCTCTTGGTTTTTGCATCTTTCAATCATTCTTCTCAGTCAACTGCTTCTTTAATGTTGTACTGTTGTCTTTACCTAAAGTGTGTTCTCTGTGCATGTGATTAAAAGTACTGTGTCTGGCTCCTTTTTACAGGTGGTGGCACAAGTGAACAACGGAAATGGGGATTTCATGGTGTCGGTAAAGCCAAAAGCTTTATGTGATGGGATGTTTCATAAAATTTCAGGTAAAATGCATAAAGTCACTTCATGAAAGACATCATTTAAGACAAAAGAAGCTATTCGAACACGAATATAAATGAATGAAATCGTTGTCTCTTTGTCTTCTAGTAATCAAGAGGAAAAATGTTGTGCAGCTTCATGTGGACACAGTAGACAACTACAAGATTGGACCACCATCTTCCATTACAACTTTGACCAAAGACTCCTTGTATGTGGGTGGCATTCCTGGTGAGTGTTAATCTGTTAATCTGAGAGTTAATCTACTAGTGAAATTTTGGTGAAAGAGAAATAAAAAATACCACAACAAAGTAACATAAGGTCAAATACTTTGAGGAAAAAGTCATATTACAGATATGTCAAACAAATGAATGTCATGTAGGCTTTAAGGCAAACTCCAAACTATGGTGGTTTTTGAAATTGTAAATTACTGTAAATAAAATGTAGATAAAATAATGTTAAATACATCATGAAATGTAAAGATATAAATTCAGGATTTCTATATGTTTATTTCTCACAAACTCTGGGGAAAAGTAAAAAAACTGAAATGATTGAAATGCTCACATGGTAGTTAAAGGGACAGTTCAACCTAAAATCAAAAAGACATATTTTTCCTTCTTACCTGTAGTGCTATTTATCCGTCTAGATTGTTTTGGTGTTAGTTGCCAATTTTTGCCAATATCAATCGCTTACCTGTTCACCACCATCTACCTTTCTCTTACAGAGATGTTAATGCAACAGATGCTCCCCGTCACATCGTCCTTTGTGGGATGCATCCAGGACCTGAGGATCAACAGCGACCCGATCTCTTTCGACAGGCTGTCTGCCGTGTTCGGTCCAGTCAACCTCAGAGAGTGTCCCGGCTGAACGAACGCGTCTCACTGCATCATCAATTGAACAATCCTTGGGACCACGTCCACCGCCAACCATGTGCAATCTGTTACCATGACAGAGAATGTGTTTGTGTGTAAGAGTGTGTACATTACGGTATGAGGAGTGGGTTTCAGTGCGAGAGTGTGTGTGTGTGTGTGTGTGTGTGTGTGAGTCTGTGTGTGAAATAGAGGTATGAGCAGCCGCTAACAGGCTCATAATATTTGCTGCTCAGATATAAATTTCTGTATTTATTTTCTGATAAAATCATGTATCAAAATGCGTATTCTAACAGATGTTTTACAGTCCGATGTGTTGGTCCATTCATCTTCTGTCGACAATCAAATGCTACTGAGTATGCTTGTGATTGGTCAGGGCTTCCGTGTGAGCAACCCAGCACTTTAAGAAAACAAATGACACCTTTTGTAATGGTGCTTTAACGGAGATCAACATTATAAGTTGATTTTGTTTGTTTCTTTGTCTGTTGGACTCAAAATTTCAAGCTAGAATAATTATGTTTACACCCACGGTGCTCGGTTTAGTGACATTTGAGGGGTTTCCTGGCTATTTTATAACCTTATGCACATGTCAGCATGTAGAAGTCTGGATTGTAACTGGTTGAATAGATGTGGAGTCTTCACGCAGGCCATGCAATCACATGGTTTTCCCACTTTTTTTTATTGCTGTTGTTCTGAATCCATTTTCCATGTTGCATTCCTTTTTCATGCACGAGGACGTCTGTGTGGCTTTATACTGTGCAGAAAACAACATGTGGAGCATTGTCTGCGAGTTGAAAACCAATTTAGAGGCCGTAAGTCTCACAAGTCTGGTCAGTCATGTTTGGGACCATTCAGCCCACATTTCTGTAAAAATTGCAAGAAATATAACAAAATGTATTGTATTGAAATTCCCCAGAAAGTGTTTACTTACCTGCATTTGTGGAAACGTGTGAAAAAAATATGCATGATGATTGGTGATGCATTCCTGTCTTGTGACCACTGATTTGTAAACCATTTTGTAATCTGTTCGATTCATGTTCTTTATAAATACTTCTTAGTGCCGTAAGTGCAGCTTGTGATCATGGTAACAACTCACATTATTATGATATATGTATTAAGACATGCATCTTCTCAGACATCCAGGATTAATTGTTGAATTATGCTCAGCACAATGTGTATACTTTTGATTGTGAGATAAGACAAATATAATGTTTTTGAATAGGTCTCGTGTTTAATATTGTTGCGACAAAATGGTGATTCACATCTGTTGTGTTGGAATACAGTACGTAATGTTGATTTGTCTACATATGCACACATTTAGCTTGAACGGGAATAAGTTGAGATGGTGCTCAGAAATCACACTAAACAGGATCTCTCCTTTCTTTTTTGTTAACACACCCTTTATGGCTCATAGGGAGTTATAATATCATCATGAGGATAAGGTCAAGGTAGTTACAAAGTCATACCCTGATCATTGTTTCTGGGAATATGGGGATTTTAAATGACCTGAGAAAACATTTACATACTACAATCCAGTGCTGCAAGTTATTTGTCGATCATTTTCTTGATTAATTGGTCAGTTGTTTGGTCTTTAAGATAATCAGTGTTTCCCAAGTCCTCAAATATCTTGTTTTGTTCACAACCCAAAGATATTTGTTTACTGTTTACTGTCATCGAGGAGCAAAGAAACCAGAATATATTTACATTTAAGAAGCTGGAATGGAATTTTTTTTTAAAGAAATGACTTTACAAAATATATGCTGATTAATTTAATAGCTGACAACGAATCAGTTAACCGTTGCAGCTCTACTATAACACACATCTTCTTTTTCAAAACTGACTGTAATAATTTTTGGAAGGACTATATTTAAATTTGACTTTTTTAAGATGAAACTTCAATTAAGAATTTAGGGGGGGAAAGGGAAATTAGAATTTCTCCACCATACTTAAGATTTAAACCATCACGCAGGGAGATAAGATGTACAAAACCCCCCAAAAAACCCCCAACCCCCTACTGTTTAATATTATTTTCTGCTAATTACCTGTTTGAGAACTATTTTGATTAAGTTAAAAACCTCTAAGGGGTAGTCTGGACGCTACTGAGGAGTATAAACTTGCTGGATCCTTTGGTCCCCTCTTGGTCAGCTGTCTCCTGACTGCAGCTCAGTGTCAGAAACAGCCACGCCCCCTCTGATGCTGCCTTCACGGACCTTGTGAAGTCATGAGTGAAAGTTGCAAAGTTGTGCAGACAGGTGCTGCAACTAATTATTTGGTAGGTGTTTTAGTTATCCTGTGTCATAGCTGAGACATAGCTAACAATATTAACTGCTTATGAAGAATATCAAACAGAAGTGCATAACATGTTGACAGCTTTACAATAGGTTAAAAAGCCTCATCTCAGTGATTGTTGCTTTGTTGTTTCTGTATAATCTGATTGGTAATGTATAGAAGCCCATTCCACCAGTTAAAGAAAATAAAAATGGATGAAAACTTAGCCATGATAAAAAAATAAGTCATAATTACAACTCATTATTAATAATTCTAGTTATTGAATATATATTTTACTTTTTCCTCATAATTCCAACTTTTTAAAAACTCGGTTTTGCTTTTTATCTCATACTTCTGACTTTTTATTCCATGACTATGATTTTTTTTGTAATGTAATAACTGACTTTTTTAATCTCATAATTTAGACTTATCTCAGAATTTCTGACTTTATATCTCAGGATTTCCATCTTTTTTATTTCACGATTATGATTTTTTTTTTTTATGTAATAACTTTTGTCTCATTATCATTTTTATCTTTTAATAATGACTTTAAAAAAAAATCTTTATTACTTTTCATCTAATAATTTTGACTTTTCTATCTCACAACTATGACTTTTTATCTCATTATTTTGAATTTACCATGGGAATCTTTATTTATTTATTTATTTATTTATATTTTTTGCTCGAACTAGCGGAAGTGGGCTTCCACAGAAAAGCATTAATTCCGACGGCACCTGAAGGCAGCACATTTCCTGTCTGCGCAGGAGCACACGAGCCAACGGTCAGGCGGCAGAATACGGAACCGCTGGATGAACGACTAGCAAAAACACTCACGTTGTTATCCGTCAGTGTCTTTAACCTGTCCGCTCACTGGTCTCCTCATGTGAGGGTCAGAATATGTCTGTGTTTGCGTTAAAAAAAACCCCGCGCCGCTGGCTGAGACTCTTCTGCCTGTAAGTAAACTAACGAGACACACCGCAGCTCCACCTCCCTCCTCCTTTGGCTCCTCCGGTATCGGGTATCAGAATGGCGGACCCGACAGAACCAGCCCCGGGGCTGAGCAGCGTGGAGGATGAGAAGACAGAGCGCATTAACGACGCAGAGCTGGCACTGAAGGGGATCAATATGCTCCTCAACAATGGATTCAAGGAGAGCGACGAGCTCTTCAGGACGTACAGGTACATCAGTCTGTTTTTTTAAAGACACATTAAGCAATCTTTGTGCGTCTGTTTGGACGTTTCACTGACTGTAAATTCACAGAGTCTCTCCCAGGGGCTGTCAAATGTGA
Source organism: Pagrus pagrus (assembly GCF_965226575.1). Classification (NCBI taxonomy): domain Eukaryota; kingdom Metazoa; phylum Chordata; class Actinopteri; order Spariformes; family Sparidae; genus Pagrus; species Pagrus pagrus. The sequence goes on from NC_140196.1 coordinate 10,232,088, forward strand.
TGACAAGCGTAGCGTATGTCTCCAAACAACAGTGGTCACCCAGCACGAGTAGACGCCATGAAGACATTAGTTCCCCTCTGTGCTTAGTTTGTAAAACAAAACCTCAACATCCTTGTCACGCTTGCACGGTAGCACCGTATGATCAGATCACAAGCAGGGTGAATCGTGTTTGAATACCCTGAGCAAATATCCACACCCAGGACAGGACTTGTGATGCACAAGCATACAGTCAAATGACTTATTTGATGTTGTGATAATGCTGGCCACCATCAGTGGAGATGTGCACAAAGAAGAAATGCTTGTTCCAGGCATGTCAGCTGCATTTGTTAGATGTGATGTCATAATGTAAAGATAAAAACCTGCAAATTATCCTCCAACCTATTCATTCCCATCCTGGGGGGGCGGGACCCCCTGAAGCTGAGGGGTTGCCAGTCAATCAATAGCATAGGAAAACTAAATTAATAATTTACGCCATGCTCTAACATTTTTTTTACATGTAATTTTACTTATTCAGGCCTTTTCTGCATATATGTTACTTGATATTTGTTTTTCCTTGTAAGTTCTGCTCAAATACATTTAGGGTAATAGATAAATGGTGTGGTTGAACTCATTATAAGCAAACTGTGATGGCTCGCAAGTGAAAAGGGCTGTGAACCTCTGCTCTGACCATAGTCCACTCGCTGGTTGCAGGATTTCGACGGTCCATGCTGTGATCTTATTATAAGGACCGGTTATCTCCACGTAGGGTTTGCTTTCAACTAGAGTGCAGATGCCACAGAAGGGCAACCCCCCTATGTGTCCTGTCCCCTGGTGAAAACTTAAATGTCACCTCTTCCACTAATTGCATTGAACACTTGGTGTCCTCCTGCTTTGATTGCCACAGAAAATAAAGATAGAGGGAAGTGAAAGACACGTACACAGCAGCTGACAACGAGCTTGTGACTTGTTTTAAAGATGCAATATGCAAGAAATTTATTGAAAATGAAAGACGAAAGAAACAGTCACTGTCCAGCTTGCTTGCAAAAAAAGTCAATGGTACTTGTAGGCAGTCCGACAGAAAATGTGAGGCTATCTAATATAGTTAAAAATCCTTTATTAAATGAATGGATACACCTACGGCATTCATTATGCCCTGATAACTCTTTGAGTTGAAACATTTTTTCATTTGCATTCCTCCTGTGTCCTCATCCTTGAAAAGCGCCTGATATTTGACATCTACATCCATTCTTTTTAATCCTGACCCTGAGCAGCACTTGATTTATTTTTTATGTGTAAGAATTTTAGTTTAAAACATTGAAGCAAAAAAAAAAAGATCAACAGAAAGTGAAGAAGTAACAGTTTTGACATTCTGATGAAGACATCTATGTATTGCATTGTATCTACTGAAGTTAGCACGCAAACCAACCAGCCCTGGCCTATCCCGTCTGAAGGGTTTGTTAACAATAGCACTGCGCGCACCAGCTTACACACAATTTAATTTTTTCATGATGTTATTCCAAAGTGAGTACTTCCTATTCCTATAAAATGCATGGTTGAAACTTCTCAATAAAAACAACACTTTCACTAACATTGGTTTGGAGACTGTCAGGCCTCAAATGAAAGAAAATGACCACCTGAGTTTATACAAAATTAGCTTGCTCCAGGATGTTGGTGTCCAGTAGATATCAAAGGCACTGGTGGGCTCTGACTGATGCCCAACTTCCTTCCTGCACCTCTCCTGCTTTACTCCTCTCCTGTTCCCCTGCCGTGTCTTCATTGTCAATGTCCCGGAAAGCCCATGTAAATCACCTAGGCACTGCTTTTTCTGATGTCAGACTGGCCTCTATCAGTCTTGGAAGATGTGTTCAGTTCTGGTCCAGCTGTGTTCACTGGGAGGCTGCTGAGCCCACTTCTGTTGTTCAGGCGCCACTTCCTGACACGGTTTTTGGATTTTGCTGACAAAAAGTCACAGATCTTGTGAAGGACAATTGGCATAGGCTGTGTGAACTGTTCGATCCAGGAGCTTGTCGATGCCTGCTGGATATCTAGCAGGCCAATGGCTTGGTCACATTACATGAGTTTCAAAGTCGTCAAATAGCTGTGCTGTTCACACTACACTACTTCCTTTGGTTTGAACACTACATGACTGATTGGTGACAGGAGGTCACACATTACAAGATCTCACAGAAGAGTTGTGACAGGGGAATGAAGCGATCCAAGCAGTCAACATTGTTTGTGCAGTGGGGGAAAAAAGGAGGAAGGAAAAAGACAGTGGGTGAAAGGATGGATTAGGATGAGTGAGTAGCCAGATTAATTTGCACTAAAAAACATATTATTGCCTGCTCGTATTGCGGCTCAACAAATGCTGAAAAGTCCTTTCAGCATAACAAGATGGTGCAGTGTCACTAATACCCCTTTTCCACTTGTCAAAACTCCCACTTAAACCCGCTAAGATCAGGCTTTAGTGTGCAATGGGAATGTGTAAACGTGTGAGGTACAACAGAAGTTAGCGGTTAATCTGGTGATATTCTGCCTCCCATTTGTTGTGAGTATGTAATTGACAGGTGTCCAATTTTTACATACTGCAGTGCAGTAAGGAGTGTGAACACATTAAAATGGCTACATTCCTTTTGACTCAAGTTGCTTTTGTTCTGGCAGTCATCTTGTGCCTCACCTTGTTCATGTCTCTCCACAGCGAATCAATCCAGTGCGTGATGCATGAAACAGGCTTAACACATTTTTGTCACTTCACTCCACCCATGAACTGCTTTAATGCCTCTAGATATGTCGCCTGTTCGCTCAGCAGGTCTCTCAGTCTGACGTGTCACCTGTTTTTCATCTTCTGTTTCAGAAACCACAGTCCTCTGATGAGTTTCGGGGCCAGTTTTGTCAGTTTTCTGGTGAGTCCGGAGGCAACCTGCTTTTGCAGCACTCTGCTGTTTCACTTATACACAAGTGCTGACAACAATTGTTGTAAATGTCGCTTTAAAAACCACATCTGTTGCATAATATAGGTTCAAGGAATTTCCCTGCTGGGCACAAAGGCATACTTCTTTTTTTTTTAAGGACAAATAGGCCTTTTTTTAGCAACAAATTAGCCTCCTTTTGACTGCTACGTGGTGTCAGTTGATGTCATCACCACCTGTTGAACTCTTCTCTGTAGCTGTTGAGATCTCAAAGTCATTCAACAAAGCTTTTCTTTATTTAAGCTCATCTACTTGCAGCTACCTTCAATGTTGTTCTGTGAATCTCAAAACTCAGTAGGACTTGTTAGATCGACCCCTCAATGGCAAAGGGAGCAAATGAAGAATGACGTACACGCAAGGGGTACAACTTAACCAGATTGTGATGAGATCTTTTAATCATTTTCCTTACTGTTTATTTGTGTATACCTCTCAGCGTAACACTATTTACCAGAAACACAATCAGTGCAAAACACATTTTTTTTACAGATATACTTTTACACTCTTGTAGTTGTCCTGCATATTGCACTGAATGTGTTTGTACTTTGTTTCATGTCATATTTTGTACCTGTTTGTACATCTTGTTGTTTTCGCCTTAAGTGGAGTCCGTTTGTTCTCTTCACTCCCACTGAATGTTGCATCATTTATATTTCTGTTTTTGCACCAGAGTAACACAGTTTTGTTCCTCTGTGTACTGTCCTGTACTGTACATCTTATCTTTAAAAAAGAAAAATAACCCGTTTGAGTTGGCTAGGGTTGCCAGTGCCCCGGACCTCAGCATATTCAAAGAAAAACTCTCACTAAAATCCTAAAAATTAAGAAATAAAGCAAACGTTAGTGCAGGCATAGTAACAGAGATGCCCTCATCTTGACGGATAATTCTTTCCCTTCTTAATGTATCACTTAGTGCAACAATAGTTGGAGCCTGGAGTGTGCACAGGGAATAAATATGGACTTTTACAGTGTCTCATTAAAAATTAAGTCAGGTCTTTTATAACTTGATTGATTAAAAAAGGATATAAATGATGCACTATAAGAACCCAAAGTAAAAGAAGAATGCTAAAAGTTCAGTATCTTTGCCAATTAACAACGCTACTTACTTTTGTGAATCCAATCCACCTACAATGCAGTACTAAGTTATCTGCCCCGACAGCTTAACAACCATTCACACCTGTGCTCACCTAGCACTAGCAAGCTACATGAAGGCAGGTTAAGTCAACGACCCACAAGTGGCCCTAACGACTCTGTAAGGACACTCCCACACATAGTTTATACGCCTGCAAACTCCCCTCCGGTTAGTTATAACTGAAGAAGCCTCTTGGATGAGAGGTGAAACCAAAAACTGAAACAAGTCCAGTTGCCTACGATACAAAACTTAGAATTCTGCTTCCTTATTCTGTTAAGTAATGATTGTATAATTGAATTTTTAAAATGTAATCACAAAAATGTAATTTACTTACTTGTATCTGCCAGCCATTTATGACCTCACAGTACATTTCTCTCCTGCTTTAACAACTTTAGTTGTAAGCATTTTTTAGTGGCCAAACTGACTTGTTTTTTGGTTTTGTGGCTTCATGTTTTCTTTAGCAGTTAAAAAAAGAAGGTCATGGCAAACTGATCTCAAATAAAGCACTCCTACACGTTGTGTGTTTTGTATGAAACCTGAAAAGTAAGAAGACAGATCAGTACAGTTTTCCTGTCTTTTGGAGTCCAGGGTTTAATCCAAGATTAGACTTTCTGCTTAACTTTGAAGACCTGTGGATCACCAGCATTTAATTTGGAGTAGTTGTAGTAGTTTTCATCTGTCTGCCTTTTTGCAGAATGCCATGATGACGTTTGAAGAAGAGAAAATGCAGATGGCCTTTGAGGACCTCAAAGCTACAGAGAGACTGTGTGAGAGTGAAAACACTGGTGTCATTGAAACCATCAAAAACAAGATCAAGAGGAGTGTGAGTAACTTCTTTAACACATAATTTCATTGATGATTATTGAATGAACTGTATACTGTATATAGAACAAATGCATCAGCCTGTAAAGGAGCGTTTTATGTTGGACCATAATGTCCAGGTTCGTTAGCCTGCCGACATGTTTTCACATCAGTCTGTAAGTGTGAGTTGTTTGTGTGGGCAGATGGACTCTCAGAGGTCGGGGGTGGCTGCAGTGGACCGACTCCAGAGGCAGATCATTATTGCAGACTGCCAGGTTTACCTCGCAGTGCTGTCTTTCATCAAACAGGAGCTGTCATGTAAGGGAACCTTTAGTAGTTGTTGGTTAAATATGAAGACTGCTCATTAATCGCTGTGAATTTCACCTTCACTAACCTCAACTTCAATCTGCTGACAGCCTACATCAAAGGAGGCTGGATCCTCCGTAAAGCCTGGAAGATGTACAACAAGTGCTACAGCGACATCACACACCTGCAGGAGGGCAGCAGAAGAAGAGCGTCGGAACAGCAAGCAATGGCGTCTCAATCTCTGTCCTCCTCCTCCGACCTCTCCCACCACAGCCGCTCCTCTTCGCCCGGGCCGAGCCCGTCTCAGAGACTGGACGGCGTCAGCCAGGAGGCTCTGGATCGGCTAAAAGGTTCGGTCAGCTTCGGCTACGGCCTCTTCCACCTCTGTATCTCGATGGTGCCGCCGCACCTGCTGAAGATCGTCAACCTGCTGGGCTTCCCTGGCGACCGGCTTCAAGGCCTGTCAGCGCTCACGTACGCCAGTGAAAGTAAGGACATGAAGGCCCCCTTAGCTACGTGAGTATGTGAGTGAGTTATTTGTGTATCTGTATTCTGGCTGTAACTGAAACATGATAATTAATTTGTAAACATAAGAGGAAAGTAATGGATTTCTTTGTGAGACGTCTTTTGTTGGTGGCTACCATGAATTATGTCATAAGTAAAAAATACTGATTGTTGATAACCAGGAAATTCATTATCCATCTGTTTTTTGAGGTATATGGAATTTCAAAATTGACAAGAATCTGCCAAATACATACCAGAAATGTAGTTAAGTTATTGCATATTGTTCCTTTTTTTTGTACCAGATGATGCCATCTTAACAGTTAAAAGAATACTTTCTTTTTTGCTGTACAGTGTCCTCATTGTAGTGCTTCCCTTACAGCTTGGCCCTCTTGTGGTACCACACAGTAGTGCAGCCCTTCTTCGCACTGGACGGCGCAGACACACAGGCAGGCCTGACGGAAGCCAAATCCATTCTCCAGCAAAGGGAGGCTACATATCCAAACTCCTCCCTCTTCATGTTTTTCAAAGGCAGAGTTCAACGCCTTGAGGTAAATACATGTTAAGAATAGATCTTATCTGTGTGGCCTATTCTCCTGACTTAGGAAAGTTTTTGTCTCAGCCTGTGACTCACACCACAAAGTCTCCCTCTCTAGTGCCAGATCAGTAGTGCCTTGACGTCCTTCCGAGATGCCTTAGATCTGGCCTCTGACCAGAGGGAGATTCAACACGTGTGTTTATATGAAATAGGTACTAATTTACCTCTCACATTTCAAACCTCCTTGCTCAGTGCTAGTCTGCATCATAATTTGTGATTGTTGGACCTTTTTAGGTTGGTGCAGCATGATCGAACTGAACTACAGAGAAGCCTACAGAGCTTTTGAGCGACTGAAGATGGAATCTCGCTGGTCTCAGTGCTACTACGCCTATTTAACTGGAGGTGGTGACCACACACACGTGTAAGGCTTTAAAGGCATTTCTCATGAGTTTGGTATCGACTCCTAATCCATAGTATGTGCTGTTGTGTAGTGTGCCAAGGAGCAACAGGCGACCTGGAGGGAGCGGTCTCTGTGTTCAAGGACGTTCAGAAGCTTTTCAAACGCAAGAATAATCAGATAGAGTTGTTCTCCATGAAGAGGGTGAGCGTTAATATCCAGCTGACTTTCTCATGCAATGTTTTGGTGCAAAGTAAAACCAGTGAAGTGTGTATGCATGCATTTTTATCAGGCTGAGAAGCTGAGGACCACCAGTCTATCCAAAGAACTCTGCATCCTGTCTGTGATCGAGATTCTTTATCTGTGGAAAGCTCTGGCCAACTGCTCCACCGCCAAGCTGCAGACAATGACACAAGGTACTCGAATTTGAAATGTTTATATCACCAAACTACTCTTTTGTGTGTTGTTTAGCGGTGTCATTTGGCAAAGCTTAACTTACTTTTTCTTTCCTTCTAGTCCTGCAGGGGATTGACGATGCCTCATGCGCAGGCCTGAAAAACCTGCTCCTTGGTGCCATTAACAAATGTCTTCATAATACCAAAGATGCCATTCAGGTACTCCCGTGTCTAATTAGAATGTATAATGCTCGGAAATATGAGTCACTGCAAAATACACTGCTGAAACAATGTACTCATCACACAAAAGTCAATACTGTGTTGATAAGAGCTTGACTGAATATATCTGGTGTGTCATCCCTCGTTATTTCGCAGTATTTCCATCTGGCTGCGAGGGACGAGGTGGGTCGCCTGAGCAACTCTTACGTGCAGCCCTACTCCTGCTATGAGCTGGGCTGTGTGCTGCTGAACACCCCAGAGGCAAGTTATTTTTTTTGTATGTGTGTGTGATAGAGAGAAGAGAGGGAGAGAGACTGTGTTGTGTGAGGTGGTGGAGAAGTCACACTGTCTAATAAATATTTCATTCTGCCTGTTTTACAGTCTGTAGGGAAGGGCCGCATGCTAATGCTTCAGGCCAAGGTACAGTAGGTTTCTTTATATCATTTACATCTTCACCTAAGTTCACCCAAACAGGAAAATTCAGTTATTATCTACTCAACTACATGCTGATGGAAAGTCAGGTAAAGTTTCGTACTCTACAGGAACATCTCTGGAGCTTCACGACAAAAACAACTGAAGTAGATGGGGACTTGTTTTAACATTTAGAAAAGCAGCAGAAAAAACACACCAGAAAATGGCTCCATACAGCTCATCTGGCATCATCAAACACTCCAGAAGCCCCAAGATCCCAAATGGAGTTATTGTTACGCGTTTTAAAACAAGCCCCCCCATCTACTTCAGTTGTTTAGGAGAATGCTGCAGCTCTGTTTTGCTGTGAAGCTCTAGAAATGTTTTGTGGACTACGAAACTTCACCCGACTTCCCATCAGCACGAGGGTGTGTAGATAATGACTGAATTTTCATTTTGGGGTGAACTTATCCTGTAGTGCTTTCAAATGACTTGTACTTGATGCTTGTTTTCATTTGTTTATTTACTGTATAATCTATAAGTAATTGGTCACATGCTTTATATATTGGTTTTAGCCTCATTAAATGGATCTAGAGTGTATGTATCTCGTCTTATTTCTGCTTTTAGTCAAAGGGCTTATAGAAGATGTTAGGATGTGCACACTCTGACGGATCAATACGCCCACTGCCTGATCAGGTTATAGCATACCAAATAATGGAACGGATAGCCAGCTGCTGGATTCTCCTCAGAGTCAGTGAACTGAGTGCAGTTCACTGTGGGTTGGCTGGGCACTGAACTGGAGGGGGGGATTGATGGTTTCACTCCAGCTGGAAAAATCATGGATGTAGACTGGCTTTGTGTGGTCTGAAAAAAGCCTGCCTCCATACCTAAAGAGAGGCTTGTCTTCCCCTGCCTCAGATCAAAATAGAAAACTCCACCTTAACAAGGGGCAACGCTCATTCTCATACTCCTTAAAACAATAAGAGTGGCTGACTGAAGCTATGCCAGGTACCTCTGTATATCTTTATGGAGAGGCAAATGCATTGGGCGTCTCCTGTTCTGCAAACTGCACTTTGTTGGTTTAGGTGAGGTGTCCCTTTTTAAAAAAATTATTATTAGAAATGAATTGCCTGGTTACACCCTTCATATGTGGTGAAAGCAGTACCAAATGGTTGTGTTACTAAAGTACAGTGAATGGTGTCTGCACTGCCTGAGGTGCACCGGGTGCTGCCTCACCCACCTGAATTTGCCTCGGAGACGCCTGGCGCAGCGTTATTGACTTTGTTAGTGGATGCGCAGCTGACATTGACGGAGCACAGATCTCTAGCTCTCTGCTGTTGCTGTGACGGCTGACTCTGCATGCCTGAGCAGATGCAGCAGTGTCTGACAGGAGCACAGGAGGAGCCGGGCAGCGGGCTCTCCGTTTCTCTAATGGGTATGCTGCTGCATGATTGGGCAGCGAGGGCATTGATCAGTCCGAGTGTGCTGACTACATAGCTTGTTGGAGGGCAGAGTGCAAACAAAATAAAACTTTATTTTATTAACTCTTCTTTTTTCATGGATTATGCAGGAGGACTACGCTGGCTATGACTTTGAGAACAGGCTCCATGTTCGGATTCATTCAGCTCTCGCCTCCATGAGGGCTGAAGTTCAGCCTTGACTTTTTTATCTGCACCTCAGAAAGAAGTGGAAAACATTTCTTCAAGACAGCCAAAACACCACTCTGGGCACTTATGTTACACTGTTTTATTTGTTTTAATTAATTTATTTTCATATTCTGAGCCAATTTATCACTTAAAAATCTGTGCAGTATACTGTATATTGTAAATGTTTTATGGGAGAACAGTTACAAGAGGGTTTTACTTTCTTAATCTATATTTCACGATAAATTAAACACATTTTGCTTTATTGTTTACATGGTTCGTTTCAAAACTCGATGGCATTTTAATGAGATGGAAATCTATGAATTAATTTGAAAAGCATCAATCATATTGCTTCCACAGAGGGACAGTTTTTCCTCTGATACGGAGACGGGTCAAGTAGAGTAATGGCACATATCACGTATTAACTGAAAGCAATTGAAATGAATGACTCAGCCACTGATTTAGAGAAGCTGATGTTCTTACCACCTCCAATTTGATTGTTGACTTTGAGATTTGTGCTGTAAAGACTTTGCTAATCCATTGTTTTTGTTAGTGTAGCCTCTTTTTTAAGCAGAATTGTTTTTATCAGTGTAAAAATGTCTTGCACAGGAGTTTTAATAGATGCGCCAACATCAGGTTGTGCCACTATTGACTGTTAACTGGTTCTCCTTTATATTGTTTGTTTTAAGATAATAAAATGAATATTGTAAAACTGAATATTGTTTAATCCACTTCACTTGATTAAGGTTATCATATTGGAGTGAGACACCAACATGCACATGATAAATACGTATGAGGGATGCAAATTTTAAGCACTTTCTTTAATACGTAGTCATCTATTTGTAGTCATATTGGTTAATCATTAATAATATAAAATATTTTGTATGTATGAAGTTAAAAGAACAGATGTAAACACCAAGTCATTTGAATGATAATTAAATAAATTACACAAAATAATGACTTCATTGTAATTTGCAGAGCTCCCGTCAGTCGTTAATTAAACTTTAGACAATAGTTATTTCACTGTAAACAATGAAATGCTTTATAAAACCAATGGTTTTTATAAAGCACTTTGTTAATGGTAAAATAACTTAACAAAAGTTTAATTAGCTATAAAACTGAACCTGAATATTATAACCTCTATGAAGGATGGATTTATTGCAAGACTGCTAGGCTGCATTCATTTTTGACCAGGTGCACTCGATAAACTAGTTACTGTGTATTTTAAAATGGCAAAGAAATAATTCTTCATACAGGTAGGCTGAACCTCTGCCAGGAATTTCGATCTGAATTTTTCAGATCCCCGAGGGATCCATGGATGAATTTGAAAAAGAACAGTCTGCATAATTTGGAGGTGAATCACTAAAACAGAAAGGCAAAGATAAATGTTATGATGGGTCGCTAGGGGCTTGATAAGTAGGACATGGCCTGTGGTAGACAAGGCAGTGGGGTAGATGACATACAGTAAAATATGTGCATTAATCCAGAAGACAGACGATCGCACAAAACCAAAATAGTTCAACTAACATTAAGCTTTTATTTAGCAACAATAGAAATTCTGTTTTGATACCCAAAAGAGTGATAACAGAAAAAAAACTAAAACTTATAGCAGCTACCCACAACATGAGAAAAGGTATATTCAGTGCTTGATTGTGAAGGAGGTAAGGCTTGCATAGTTATAGTGACGCACATGCATTTATTGTGAGGGTTAGATTTCAATTAGATCAACAGCACTAGGAATATAATTATACTTTAACTATGGCAAGACCTTATAAACACGCACACACACACCCACACACACATCTATAAGTGCAGAGCCAGTGTCCCTGCTTCAGTAGAGTAAAAAGTGCTACAGTATCTACAGTCAGGTAGACTTATGTGCAACGCTGTTAGTCTCTATACACTTCTATACAGTACATAGTTGAGGGCTTAATGATGATTTAAACATTCATTTTATTGTGAAAACCTAAGTCTTGTTTCTGTGGTAGTGTCCATGATTCTTGTCCGATGTGGTAACATTTTACTCGCCATCATCAGCTTTGAAGAGAAATGGCAAGACAGAGATTAACAATCGGCTGCAAACAAGCAGATTTTGAACACATCCAGTTAAATACTAATTATCTGCAACACTCATTGTACTTAAAGTGAAAACAAAGGCAAGTATTCCCAAACTGTTCTCTTTTTTAATACTCTGCAATGAATTATAGAATGAATAATAGAATAAGAGTTAAATAAACGTCTAATCAGTATGCTCCGGATGCATCATGCACTCCATTGTAGCCGTTTGCAGTGGCCTCGCTGCGCTGAAGCTGATGAGTAAAATGTTTTCATCGCCAGCAGGAATTACGGACAAACTACCAGAAACAAAACCAAGGTTGTTGTTTAAACACTCCATCTATCTAACATATATATTTATATAAATATTTCTAAAATACATTCTAGTTTTTCCAATACATGCCTATACCATACTTAAGTGGTCAAGGACCATAATAAATAAGCAAAAGAGAGTTTTTGTGCTTTTTGTTCACACACATCTATTTAAGAATATATGCCTCTGGGTCCGTTCAGTGTTTTAAAGACACCTCAGAACAGCAGATAAAGTCCAAAAGGTGGTAAAAGTAGATATCCGATTGGATGGATCTGTGGATCCGAGTGTATTTCTACTTATTAGTAGATGTCGGGCAGGTGAGTGTAGTTCCTGTCCCAGTAGCCTTTCAAGTAGAGCCAGTCCTGAGCTTTGTTGTGAGGGTTGGGTCCTTGCTGAAACCACCTGCAGAGTTTGAACAACGAGAAGAATCATTTAATATGATTACAGATTTATGTAATGTGAATACAGCTATATGTAATATGATTACAGATTTATGTAATGTGAGTACAGCTTTATTTAATATGATTACAGTTCCATTTTCTTATCCTTCTTATCTTTTTTTCCTATCTTTTTACTCTTGTTTTCTTATATTTTTTTATCTTCTCTATCTCTGTTGGTCTCTGAGAGCTACCAAAAAAAAAGTTGTTGTATGACAACAATGACAAATAAAGTGTCTTATGTCTTATGGAAACCACAGACAGTCAAAACACGCATAGACAGCATAACACAATTCTTCCTCGTTCAAACAAATGATCCAGTATCAAACATCAGCATCGTCATGACTGCCAGAATCTTGACAAACAGACAGTTGCAGTTGTGCATTTTGTCCTGAGGAGGGCGGTGTAGTGCAGCACTTCACACCAAAGAAAACAACAGCAAAAAAGCAAAGCTCTGAACCAAACCTTGGGCCAAGTGTAGCATTCCTTCTCAAGTATAATAAAGGGGGCGGCATAGTTGGCAAAACAAGACAATAGGGAGGCAATTAGTAAAAACGTATCATTAAGGCAATGGCATTACATCATATTACCCTGTGACTGACCTCGTTTTCCAGTCCTCTGATGATTTGGTGCGGTTTTTCCGGGCCATTCTCTGTTTTTCCTCAAGTCTCTTCTTCTCTGCACTTGCCGAATCTATAAAGCGGGGCATGGATACAGAAAACTTGGATACCACCACAGATGGTATTTAAGCTGGTGTGGCAAAAAACAAGGTCATACGCTGTACCTATATCTCCATTCTCCATGGCGCGAATGTCAGGTCTGAGGCGACTATCTGTTAGAGGAATAACTCCCTCCATGCTCTTCTCCAGCTCATTGAGGTGCATGGCGAATGTGGAGAATGCATAGAACTGCCACATAGAGAAGAAATTACCATAAAATATCAGCTGTCATAGAGGGAACAATGATGACAAATTGACAAAATAATACAAAACACCTCATGTCCAGCTATTATGCCGGATTTTTCTTCATCAGATTTACACATTTTTCTCCCTCCACCCTCTCCTGTCTCCTCGTACCTTGGCTGAGTTGTCTGGTCGAGGCGTTATCTTCCAAACGAGCTCGCTGCCCGGGATGACCTGGACTGTCTCAGCATCAGGCGGAGGCATCTCTTCTGGCTCCTCATCCACACTGCTCTGAGATACACACGACCACACACAAGCTGAACTAGATGGCACTTTGTGCTCAAAGAGCCAAACACTAAATGGCAAAAACTCAACAGCAATGTCACTTTTCTAGAAATCATGACCCAGACACAAGAAAATCCAGACCTCAAAAAAAAAACATCAGCAACGCACACTAAAACATTCTAGATGTATAAATGCACTACAGGCAATAGAAAAAATATGTATTTTTGGGTGAACTGTCCCTTTAATTTGAACCAAATGGAGACAGAACATACATGATTTTAAAAGCATTAAAACTGAATACCTGTTTATTTCCCCTTTTATCATCTGAATTCTTCCTGTCAGTCTTTTTGTGGGCATCAAAGGCAGCACAGTCTACTGTGTACAAGCATTCAGTCCATTTGCCGTATATTGCACAGAGCTTCTTTTTGCTGCAACCAAAGACACAAATATTAATAAACAGGTTTAGATACATCATCACTGAGCATTAGTGCTCCGACAATTCTAATGGGTAAAGCTCCTTTGATATAAACCGTCTTGTTATGTAACATAAGATAATTAACAATGTAGCAATTATGACAAATGTACATAACTTTCAGGCAATGTTAAACATCCGATTAATAATGAAATCACTGTTAATTAAAAGGAAGAAGATACCTTTTATCTAGAATATATCCCTCCACTTTATGGAGCTCTTTTCCAAAGAGGCCACAGGGCTTGAACGCCATGCTGCATCTCTCTCCGGTCCTACCACAGGATGACAGACTGTTAACGAATTCTCTTTCACTATTCTCCTTCTGCGAGCTGAGGCTTTCAAACATTAATTATCCTGCTCTCCTATTCTAACGGCAACTGTCCCAGTTCTACTCCCATGATCAATAAGCTGAATCTGAAAGTAGATCAACACTGCACTGCGAAGCGCAGAAGGAAAGATATTCATGCACGCGAGTGCACCAGGCGAACACGCATTTCCAGACAAACAGGACAGCACAAAGAAAAGGGAGATTTCTAATTACTTGTGATTGATCACTTCCACGTTGCCGTACTGCTCAATCCAAAGCTGGCCAACAATTATATTGTGGACACAGCAGGTGGGATTTGTCCAGGTGTAGGCTTCATTATATCTGCATAGACAAAGAAGCAAAAGGTACACAAGTAAAAAAAAAGATGATGCAAACCCCAAAGAAGGGATCAAAACAGACTTACAAAGCAGTCTGAAGACTTTACACTCACTTGGGCAGCTCCAGTGTGATGAGTCCCTTGGGCTCGGCTTCTATGCTCTTTCCCCAAAACTTGAGTTTGGGGTAGATGGAGCCGTGGAAGACAAAATCGTCCTTGAGGCCTTCAGCTTGAAAGGCACTGACTGGAGGGTGATGGCTTACTTGCTCTGACATCCACCTGAAGCCCAGATCTTCTCTGATGGACAACAGGGACAGTATACGTCATTACTAAAAGTGAAATGTTTTGTGTGTAGGTGTGCTCATTGAAGACAGTTGTGCATTTAAGGTACTGATCAGCCCACTGTCTTACCTGATGAGCTCATAGGTTTCTCCAAGTAGTGGGTTGAAGGGTTTCCCAGTCCTCTCCCACTGCGATGCTACAGCCGACACAGCAAATGCTGCAACACACTACAGAGCAGCGACTTATGATAACAAATTTACAGGTAACACATTGTATATTTTATAATGATGGAAAATATTGGGTCTCTGTTATTATTTAAGAAAGTAAAGGTGGGCATTGTGCTACCTTCATCCTCTCGACAGAGTCTGTGGTGGCATTGGCCTGGTGGATGAGGTGGGTGTGCTCCATGTATTCTGTTAACCGCTGCAGGAAGCTCAGAGGCTCATTAAATATCACAGGCATGGCAATCTTTGACAACTCCTGAAAAAGATGTTTGAGGAGATAAAAGAAACTGTGAAGGCACAGGCAAAGGACTGTGTGCATTTCTACTCTGAGCTTCCATGTAATTAGGTGCAGCTCTAAAATCAAATCTAACTCAACAGAGCTGAATGCCATCTGTCAAACGTCCAATGTGGAGGAAAAATCAGTTTACACACATATACACAAGTAAAGATAATATCAGAAGTGTCAGGTTAAAGTTTGTCTTGGGTGTTTTAGATGTAAATATATTTAGGGCGTAATCGTTCACATCATTTACAGCTCAATTGAATGTTTTGGTTGTGTTGCAAAAAATGTGCTGAAAACGACCACATGACTGCGATCTTCAACACTCTTCATGTATACCCCATGTGAGTCTGTATATTTATCTAACTGTCCACTGAAGTGCTGATGTATGAATCATTAGCCACATTCAATTGGGGAATAAAACATTAATAGACATTATTAAGTGTAATTACATCCAGGCAGGGCGTGCGTGAGGACTGAGATCCCTTAGGACTCAAAGACACTGATACTAATGACTATTACACTTCTAGTGTACAAAAACGAATTCTTCACAATCACCTACATGTATATCTGAAGTCAGCACAACAAATACATAACTCTGTCTGTTCTCACCATGCCGATGCATTTTTTCAGGATACTCCAGATGCTGACATCATTCCTGGAGAACATGGGAGTCGGTAGACATGATCTGCGGGACAGCGAGGGAAATACCGTCAACTATTTCTATCAGTGCCGTAATATCCATCTACGAGTAAATACAGCAATTTTCTTCGACGAGAATCATTGGATTGTTTATTTTGTGTCAGGTGTGCAATTTATAGCAGGCGGACGCTGAAGCCTGAGGGCATGTGATCTCATCTCCTCCACACTCAAAATTATTTACTGTTCTAATATGACACTGAGCAAAAATCCAATACCTGATCCAAGTATTGGGTAAACCACACAGTAAAACCAGTATTTTGTCTGCTGCATGCTGAGAAGACAACATAGCTTGAACCACCATTTGGGAACAAAGTCATCTGACACCTGTAAGCTAATGAGCTTTCAGCTGCTCTGATCAAGCCTCATGCAATACTCATGAATGGATGTACAACTGCATGTGTATGTTGGTTTTGTGGTTATAAGAGCTCTTAAATTGGTCTTTTTGCATATGAAACCGGGCACATAAACACTCACTTTTACAAGATAATTACATTCACACCAAACTTCCTCTGCCTTTGCTTCATGACTTAATCTGCTCCGTTATGTGACTCAGTTTATCTTCCAGCCTTGCTAACTGTAGTGTGCATTGTTTTACAGGTATGCCGGCTGGAGGCAGATGGTGCCCTTGTTTAAAATTGAGAGTTGAGGCAACAACACAAATAAAAGCCATTACTTCAGCTAAATAAACAAAGAGGAAGGGGGTGGGGGTGGGGGGTTGCTACATCTGTAGGATGAGCAGAGCACTGATGCATGACTGTACTTCTGGCCTAGATTGTGTTCCTTCAGCTTCGGCCCCAGAAATGTATTTTTACATGGATTTCTTTTCCCGTATTTCGAAAACTGAAATATGGTAACAGGGTTTTCTAGGTTCTAACGAAACGCTCCTTTCTACTAAACTTGTACGTCTAGAGATCCTTGGTCATTGTAACACAAAAATGATGATCCTCATGATTTGCCATTCTCACATTTCAGGCTTTCTAAAAAAAATTAAATGGAAATCAGATAGGATTTTCCATACATGAACATGCTTTGCATGTATTTCTTGAAGCAAATACTGTCTATCATTGAGCTCTTTAAAACATGCATAGAATAAAACACGGCACTGCTGTACACTTGTGTCAACAACAAGTTATTTTGTGGTTAGGTGTCGTCATAGAAAGGTAAACACTGAGAGAAATGTTCAACAACTAGACTTAGGCTGTCTGCGGGCAACCAGGGACAGACTTTGAATGACAGGAGTAATTCCAAATAAACAGACACCTCATAAATCTTTAATGCACAAAACACACACGCACACACACACACACACACACACCCACTGAACTAGCCGGCCAGTCAGTCCTCTTTCCTCCAACTCCTACTCTGAGCCAGCACATGCTAAATTATTCATGGATCACTTGTTGGATTAAGGAAGAGAGGCCAAGCCAGAATCAGCATCCGAGGAAATGAAAGAGATTGTCAAATCTTCACGAAACCCCCACCAATACCACCACTGAGCACCGAGTGCTATTTGTTCGCTTGGAGAGTTGGATCTAACAGGAAAAACAAAACAGGCTATTCTCTGTGGATTGGGTGCTCAAACAAAAACACCTGACGACAAAAACAGACTGGAGTGGAAAGGTGGTATCTCATTACACAGACTCTGCCATTCACTGACTTATCGTTTTGCTGATTGAGGTCTGCAACCTGTCATCAACCACACATGCTAAAAAGTCACATGTATGATTTTTAAGTTGCTCAGCAATGTAAAATTATATTCCAATAGTTGTGATAATCATCTTAAACAAAGCTTTGCATATAACAAACAGTGAATAGGTTGTCTGGAGAGCACTAGGCATGGCCGACATTACATTTCCACTCGGCTCTTTCTCATCATTTAAGCCAGTAAACAAGCATGACATCATAACTGGAGCGTGTCCCACCTGTGCTGCTTGACTCCATTGTGCTGGGCTGGTTGGTTGCCATGGTCACCCTCCCCTGACATTCCGGTAGGCCCCCTGAGTGTGCTGGGATGGCGGAGGCTGCTGAGAAGGGGGGTGTCTCTCCCCTCGTCCTCTTCACAGGAGTAGCTGGCCACAGACAGGAAGCCGCTCACAGAGAGCTCAGACTCCGACTCTGTGGGATGACGACAGGGGGCAGACGCCAGGTCATGCCAAGTGTGCCAGGTCAAGAAGACTCACACATACATACATACATACAGGTTTGAGTGGCCTGGCTCAGAAAAGCTGCAGCTTGAACAGTACACTGTCCGCAAATAAAGCACTTGAGTGCTTGAGTTCCTCTCCAGTCTCCCCCTCCCTGCTGCCAGCCAAACCCCACCTGAGGATTGTGTTCCAATGAGGCCACACAGAGGCTTCATTTCCTACAACATTGTTTGCTCTGTGCTCGCTGAATGCTACTCCTCCCACTATCCAGCACTGTCATTGACTGTACAACTACTGTCACATACACAAAGAAAGGGGAGAATAGTCTAGTGTTTGTATATGCTGGTCTGAGTGCTTATAATGTATGCACGTGTATACAGAAATAAAAAATTCAGACAGCTGCATGGCTCTACCCTATGTACTGTGTTCAAGATACAACACAGCTTCATAAAAGATCCTCTCTACAAACAGAAACACGTGACTGGGTTTTACACACTCAGCTCAGTGTGTAATTCTATGTTTGGAGTCTGAGGGCAGTGTGTGTCTGGCCAGTAGATAACTCAGAGCTATCTATGAATAATGCAATAATTCCAGAGAAAGATCGGTCCACAGTGGGCGGCTGTGGCTCAGGATGCAGAGCGGGTCATCCAATGATCACAGGGTTGGAGGTTCAATACCCGACCTCCTGCCGTCTACATGTCCAATTGTCCTTGGGCAAGACACTGAACCCTAAATTGCTACAGTTGGTCAGGCCAGCACCCTGCGTGGAATCTCACTGCCATCGGTGAGTGACTGTGTGGGTGAATGAGCAGCAAAGTCATTATAAAGTGCTTTGCATAAATGTGCTATATACATATTTACAAAACATTTTGTAGAAGGAAGTGTACTACACACTATAAACAACACTGTACATAGTAAACGTACAGTGCTGTAAAAACTGTCAAATAAGGGTATGGTTTAATGGCACCTTGCAGTGAGGTTGCAGATTGCAACTAACTGAATACCCTTCATCTCACCCTCCCCTACGATGAACATGAAAAACACACTTAAGGCACACATTGGACCTTTAACTAATAATGACAGTACTTGAACAACTACAGCAGTAAGAGTGTCAGGCTAATCACCATCTCATTACCCTTGAGGATAAGAGAGGAGGACGGTGGCGATGCTGTCTGGGCAATCTCAGAGACAGACAGAGTGCCGATGGACTGAGTGGCATCGAGTACAACCACACAAACGCACACACAGTAAAGCTATGCTTATTATTACTCTGTAAGTAAAGTGAGAACTGTATGTAATGACAATTTTCGAGGTTATGTTTACATTCAGGCCTGACAAATTGTTGTTGTGCCCATTTGTTTAAAATGTATTATTGTTTACATCCATGTTTGCAAGCTACCAAGCATGTTTCTTCTTCCCTACCTTTGTTGGCACATTGCTGGGCTTCTTTGTGCTTTGCTGCAATAAATCAATTCAGCAAGAATATGTTAGAGTTATGTTAGGGAAGAAAAAATGCTGTTATGGATACATCACCTGTTCAATATGTAAGATTTTAGTTTAACAATAAACTTTATTGTCCAAAATGACATCAAAGCACCGAAACAATAAACCTATAGGGAATTTAGTAATTATAAATTAGCCCAAGCATCTTTTTCTGCATTATAGTTGTTAACAAAAAATCTTCACGTCATTGCATGTTAGACAATATATATGCGAATACTGATATATTTGTGATGGGCTCCAGACTGTCTGTCGTCTGCATGTACGCACGCGCACATCACGGTATGGGCAAAACGGGACCTACATGTAGAACTATTCCTTGAGACAACAAAATCTCTACACGATACCTTAAAGGAAAACTTTGCAGTGGGAGAAACAAGCTACTACTCTGTGAACAAGGCATTTAGCTCAGCATGTGAAACATTAGTAGAAGAAGTAAGAGGCAGAAAATTACTCGAGAATAAAATGCTTCAGATGCCGCTTCAGACTTAATTTGTCCAATTTATGATCTGGCACGGACACTGTATGAAGCACTGTAATGATGGTCTGATCACCCCAGTAAGATAAAGACTTCTTGATTACTTCACTGACTGTCCACCTCAGAGGCTGCTGACCTGACACAGCGTCATAGAAGTCATCTCCAGTGAGGGTAGTGAGACTAGACGACCTCGTTCTCTTACACAGGGACTGCTGGAGTTCGTGGTGCTCGGTCGCCAATGTCTGCAGAGCCTCCGTGAGAGCTTTGTTCTTCTCCTCCTCCTGCTCCAACTTCAGACTCCACCCCTGCAAACACAGGACCACCAGTCAGATAAAACACAGAGACAAGATCGGTAAATGAAGCGGATAAGCTCATTTATTTTTGACCCTACATGCGTACAGCGTAGACAGTATTGCTGGAAAATTAGTGACTGACTGATGGTTTGATTGATATGAAAGTATTGATCTGCTCCTGTCACTACCACATTGTGTGCGTCTTTGTGGTTCTGATGGCAGGTCATTGTTCTAACCCTGCCTACAGATCTGGTTTCCTCCTGTCGGAACCAAACACCCCAGTCTCCGAGAGCTCTGTAGCCCAGGATTGAGTGTCCCTTCAGAGCAACCTGAGCTAGGCCACTGTGGGACAGACCAGATCAGTGTTTCCTATTGTCAAACGCTACTGTTTATGCGTCCTTTACTATCTAAACCGAAGACGGGCAACGTAACACAAATCCACAGATGCTACCAACAATGATATAGAATAAGATAATGGCTATAACAACAACATTTTCAAAATGATATCTATGAAGTCAGTCCAATATCTACGTTTTAAAAACAGGGCAAAAAAGCATCTACAAAGCAAAGAAAATGCACTGATCATAAAAATGGAGCACAGCCTCCACGGTTTAGAGAAACTACAGGAGTCACCTTGAGGAAGGCAGCCAGCGTGAGAGAAATGGGAGCTTGTAAATAACACTGTACAGTAAATCTGAGACTGCAAAGCAAGGCCTATGTCTTCTATTAAAGACGAAAAGTTCATCCTCATCTCTTATACTGCCTGAAGAATTATGTGCTGTGTGCACAGCCGCGCATAAAGAAACACCTGCCATCACATCTGCTGATGTGCTCTAAGCAGATTATACAACCCTGATTTAAAACAATGTGATAATTTGCTAATCCTTTTTGACATATACTCAGTCTAACATTACAAAACCAATATATTTAATATTTTACCTCATCAAATTCACTGATTTTTCAGTAAATATATACTGATTCTGAGTTTGATGCCAGCAAACAAGTCGGGACAGGGGCAACAAAAGACTGGGAGAGTCGTTTAATGCTTAAAAAACACCTGTTTGGAATATTCCACAGGTAAACAGGCTATTCGGAGGCTGATTGGTAGCAGGTGTAGTATCATGATTGGGGCATCCTTGAAAAGGCTCAGCGAGAATGGGCTGAGTTTCATCGCTTTGTGAATCACATGATTATATAAAGGATATTACCACATGGGCTCACAAACTGTTGTCCTGTAAACACAGTTAATTTGCAAATGATTGCATTCCATTTTCATTTACCTTTTCGCACATCACCCCAACTGTTTTGCAATCTGGATTATATATAAGGAGTTTGATTTAGCAATGGCACAGCTGGTAGAGCTCTCCTACTGTTGATCTGATTGATTGAAGTTGGCGTGTGATGGACAGTTACAGAGAGATGGTTCATCCAATCACCTTCCAAGTATTTTTTGTGAGCTCCTACCCTTTACCAAACAGTTTCTTGCAGCTCTTTCCATGATGGAACATAAACTGCTTCAGATTCCAACCACACAAACTTCAAAGGCTGTCAATACATCCATATTTTAAAGAATATTGATCGATTCCAATCCATTAACATCTGATCGTCACACCTCGAACACCAGCTAAGGGTTTATTGTGTGAATTAAATGATTTAAATACATAATGTATAATGTGATTCCTATTGTGCCCAAGGGTTGACTCAGCAAACCTTCATTATACATACAGTACAGAAAGGTGAGGATGACTCATGCACAATATGCAGATCCTAACTCTGCCGAGAGAAATGAAACGCCTTTCATCAGAACATTTCAAGCTACATTAACTTTATCCCAGCTGATGCATTCATGACCTTGCCACATATCACCCTTTTTCTACAAAAACACACATGTGATGTAACCAGAAAACCACAATCACACTAAGGCTATCCATGATCACTTTACACAGACTTCTGTACACTTGAACTAAGACAATGTACTGTACACACCGGGGAACTGTGACAGAAGCCAATAAACAGCTTCGTTCACACAAGGTTTGACAGCTGTCTAGCACCTACAGTCAAGGATGAACTTCACACTTGCTCTTGGTGTCATTACACTTGGGATACTGTATTTTCCTTTGTTATGTGTAGATATATAAATACAGTATCACTCAAGATGTGCAGGTTCTGTGCAGAAAAAGTCAAGTTTCTGAGAAAATGAATTAGCAGGTTAATGCTGAGGAAAACACAACTAAGGCTACATCTAGTGGTTGGAAATTAATTGTTATCCTATTGTTTTAAAATCTGTTACTAACTGCCAATTTGGCAAAATAGGACTTCTGACAGGTTTCCTATTAACATCAGCAAAACACACTGAGACTGGCAAATGAGAACCACTTGACATATCTTGCGTGTGTCCAAAAAAAAGGGGGATCGTCCTTGCAAGCCTCTTTTTAAATGTATGGTGTGAAGTAAATGAGCTCGCTGTGTCTGTCGCAGGCACTTGGCTTAAGAGCCAGTCCAGGGACAGAACACTTTGTTGTGTAACTATCCCAGCTCTTTTGCTCTCACTGCATCCTCTCGCCTGAGCACAAACAGCGCTATTTTAAGCCCTGCTGAGGCTGTGTGCGATTGCTGTTGCTGAAGCCTGGGAGGGAAGCTTCTCCTTGGCCAACACCCCATAGGGTAGAGCTTTCACTTTGTTCCAAATGTTGTTTTCTCTGCTGAAGGGGAAGCTAATCTCGGAGGTAAATTTATTATACCTCTTTACAGCACTCTGTAACTGTAACAAACTGTATCAAACTGTACATGACTCTATGATGGCTGGGAGCTAAAAAATGATTCCATTCGAGTGTGACGTGAGAACCGGTGCAGCAAAGAGACCCAGAAACCAATTACACAGAAATACTCGCAGGTACCTCTCTATCCATACACACCCAGCTGAAAGGTCAGAATTCAAAGAGATAAGGTTGACACTCTCTCCTCTCATACATATCTTCCGATAAAGAAGGAAGTCAGTGCAGGGAGCTAAGCACATTTAGCTGTGCCCAGTGAAGCCTCTCCTGGGTGTGGGATGACAGTCAGTTGGTCAGTTACCCATGTGGTGATGTTTCAGATAAAAGGTCAAACGGTACTTTGTGTTCCCTCAATTCCCCCAGGGTTTGAAGGACAGCCTGCTTTCTGATACCATTTTAATGCCAAAATTGGCCAGTAGATGCAGGTTTTTTGAAACACAGGTAAAACAGACTATTGAATACTTTCCCACTGCCATGAGACGAGTTTGTCTGTTTGTTTTTTCTTTTTTTTCCTGGTGTGTCATCATTATGGGAACAGTAGAACAGGTGACAATGCTACAGTGGCTACTTTTTTTTTAATATATCTTTTACTTCAGTCTCTCGTTTAACTATAAATGCAGACTGAATTATGTTTAATTGCTACTTGGATGTTGACAGATGGAAAAGTTCTCTATGTGCCAACGTCCTAACAATTTGTAGCAATTTACATGAATAAAGCATTTTTTTATTGGACATATGTGAGCGGATTGACGTGAAAAATGAGCCTATTGACGATTTGTTAAAGTTGTTTAAACGTCTAATTTGTAAGAAAGTCGACTTTTGAGTCTCATTCCCAACTCTTAATATTTATGCTTTGAGTTTCCAAACTAGTCAAATACTAGACGCTTTGGGATTGTAGGTCAGGTCAGCCGCCGTCCAAAAGCGTCAGTATTTGACAGCTAAGCAATTTTTACAAGTTGGACTGTGGACTTCTTTGTAAAGGACTTGGATCTGATTTTCCCCGACAGTCCAAAGGGTAACATTATGCAGGCTTGAGTGCCGCTTCTCAGTGCCTCTCTCCGCTCCACTAACAAAGAGCACCAGTAACTGACATTAGTTTAGAAATGGAGTCCGCTACTGTAAACTGACGACTGGCTTCCAGCACAACACAGAAGCTCCACAGAGGCCCTTTGACTTTAAAGTGCTTCATAGCGTTGCGCAGGAAAAGGAGCGATAATCAGCGTGTCCATCCGGGTGTCATGTTTCCATCATAACTGATCGGAGCTTGAGCCAATAAATACTTTAGTTATCTGACCTGAGAATGGATGCTGATTTATCTTTTTCCCCTAAAGACAAAAAGCCAGATGTTAGTAGTGTTAGTAGTTTTTTCGTCCAGTGTGAATGGGGTGTTAGACAAAAAGATAAAAAGGCTACCATGCTGCCATTCTCTTGCCTTCATAGCAATACAAACTGACAGATCTGCTTATCTGCGTGTCACCACTTAATGGTTTCATGCTATAAGCCTCCATTTGTTTTCTTGACAGGTGTGGAAGCCTGCTGCCTAGGTTGGGCTTATAAATCTGTGTGCGTTACTGTCACAACCCCCGAGAGAGTTTCTGTGCAGGACTGTCTATCCGCAGCTCAGTCTTCATGACAACGTTTTAGTCAAGAAGCAAAGTTAGCGGCACAAATGTCTCCTCTTTGGATGCTGTGTGTAGTCACAAACCAGTCACACTGTGCCCTGCATGTACTGTATAAATGTGGCACTCTCATTAGCATACTTTAGTTCTGCAGCAGACGCTGAAATGGGTCACAACACTCTTGCTGAAGGGTAACACTGTAACTGCTACGAAGACTATTTCACATCCACCCGTATGTCAAATCAAAATTACAACCGCATGTGACTACTGTATTTTATGTACTGCAGGAGACAAATATGTACGTGGCAGCAAATAGAGACATCTGTGGTGGGACAATGGGTGTATGGGATTAGAGTTAATACTGCCTAATACAGCCAATCTCAGCAGTGTAGGAAATATAATCCAGTTAGAACACGTAGTAGCGCCAGATCAGCATGAGACCCATGCATGTAATGCATGTTTCAACATGCTTGTTAAGCCATTTTCTTCCTTTAATACCATCTGGTTGTTAGAAATGTATTCAGTGTCCATTGTTATGACGATTTAAATGCTTTCTACATTGCTATGAATGTTCTCAGCCTCCCTGTTCTAACAATGCTGAGTTATTTCTTGTGACAGGACAGCAGCTGGGCCAGTTCACATTAACATGCTGCATTTGGCCATTGTTGTGCAAAATTATATCCAGCTGACTTGCAAAGAAGAGTTTACTCTACTGATGTGGAATTAATTCAGTTATCTTCACCTTACTATACAAAACCACACACGTGGAGACAAAAGAGTCCTTAGTGGTGTCTCGCTCTTTCTCTATATGCTTAATTTCTGCTTTGCTGATGTTTTTACAATATGAGAGCTGCAGTACAGACCATAACATAACCAGCAATTAGTAGAGAGTCTCAGCATCTCAGTGTGCTATTGTGCTGAGTCAATTTCAAATAAATTGGTAGTGAGACAAAGAAGTGTGAGACCAATTTATCATCTCTCAGGTCTTAATTGTGTGAATCACAAAAGTACCAATGCGTAAACATGTTTAAACACACAGTATTACATATCACCATATCAAATAATCCACAATGCAATTTAATCCATCCCTCATTGTGCTCTTACTTTGACTGAATTCATTACATTATAAATTGATCTCGTTAAAAAAGATGCACGGAGCAGTGTAGCTCAGCATCACTTCAAACATGCTCACTTTCACATGCTAAATTCAGTTCATTAAATCCTAGGAATGATCTCTGCATATTGATGAACAGCTTTCGCCTATGCCAATGCTTCAGACCAGATTTAATATCTAAAACATACTGAAAAGATGATACTAAATCTCATCAGTGCCAAACTTCAAAACACGTTACAGTAAGTCATCAGGGAACAGCACACTTCAACACAGTCAGGTCATATAGCAGATTATAAAAAACGATGAGATACAAGACACAAGTGTTTGGTTTGTACCTGAGCAGATATCGGATGAGAGTGTCGTCTCTGTCTCCTCTTCCCTCTGTGTTCGGATGCTCTGGCATGTGGAAGTGTGCCTGCGAGCGTGTGTTTTCACTGTGTGAGGGCGAATGCATGTATCTCCAGCTGAGCCCGTGAATATGCACGCGCTTCAGTTGCCTCGCTCAATGCACAGGCTTTCCCTAGAGCGGGAGTGTGTGGATCCAAGTCCAAGGGTGTCTGTGTGTGTGTGTGTGTGTGTACGTCTACACTGATCCGCAAGCTGAGTGCCGACCTAAGCATAAAAGCGGATCTTGCCTGTGTCCTTCCTACAGACGTGCCAGTGATTACCACATAGTTGAATTGCTCCCGCAAGGGCAGGGCACAGCCATTGGGACAGGTGGACAGGGGCGCTCGCATGCACAAACTTCAAACCTGATTGGTATGAGTGGGGCTAACGTAAAGAGGAGGAGCTTGAGGATTTGGTAATCATTCAAGATAATTTAGACAGCCAATAGGAGCGCAGCACATGGGTGGGGGTATGGGTGTCAATGAGATGAAGATTCATACATGCTCAGTGGGCTGCAGCTAATTGAAAAAGAAAAAATAGTGTATGTGTCCTGCATCACACCGCCAACACTGTTTCACAACCAAAACAAACATTATACAGTTTATTAGATAAATCTTTGTAAAGTTTCAATTGCCCTGGTTGCATTTAATTATGTGTGAGGAATGGTATGGTGATGGATAAAAAAAAGCCCAAAGTCAACTGTGTTGTTTGGTGTTTGTTAGTTGCCAAACCTTGTGCAAATGCTCATACAGGCTAAATTAAGACGATGAAAATGCTTTCCTACCTCCTCCTGTTTTGACAGCAGTTCAAGGCACAGATGGAGAGCGGCACAGGTTTCACTGGAGAGCTCACTGGTCTCTTTGGCTTTCAGTAACAGAGGGCCAGCCAACGCTTTGGAAAAATTAATAAAACAAATATATATTTTTAGTGCAGATGCATAAATGTGGCTGCAACTAGCAGTTATTTTTAACACCGATTAATCTGTTGACTATTATCAATCAATTAGTCAGCAAAATGTCAGAAAATAAACATGCTCAACCCAATTTCCCAGAACCCATGTTGAGGTATTCACATTCATTGTTTTGTCTGACCAACAATCCACAACCTAAAGATTTGCAATGTACTGATATTTGTACTGATATAATATTCTGAATATTTATGCAATGTATAAATATTGAATTTATGACAATTTTTCAGCACCAGTATAAACTAGCAAAAGTCAAAACAACAACAAAAGAAAGACACAGGACTAGCTAAATAGATATGTGACCAATTCCAGGACTCCTACCACAATTCTCCTCGTTCTTCACCATCGATAGAAATATTGACACTTCACTCTCCAATCTCTGGTGAAGAGTGTTGGCTGCCTGCAAGAGCACAGGACAAAATAGACACTTAACCATCGGACCCCTCCTCCATCAACAGCACTTCTTCTCTACATTCACCTAATAATACACATTATTCTGCAGTTAATTTCACCTGAAGGGCTTGTGACAGATTCCTCACTGCCGTGTCACCATCTGCATCGTCGATTATCTTTTCTTGTGTGCAGTGGCGAGTGCTATAGGATGAATGTGCCTCAAAAGCATCCAACCATCTCTAAGGGGACAAATATCATTAAGATTTACAATGCTGCTGAAAGCACACTTAAGCAAATTAATCAGGCAGTGGGGAAATAGCAACAGCATAGAAGGTGAATCTCATCTCACTTTTCTTGTTGCCATTGAATCTGTCTTTGAGGGCACCTTAAAATAATGAACAGTGTCATCAAAGCACCTGAGCATGAAGAAGCAATGATCCCATGGTTTGACCTAGAATGACAAAATAAAATTACCCTCAGTCATGCTTACTGCACTTGATGTCAAACATCATCATGTACAAGTACAATGTGACTGAAACTGAAACATTTTAGGACTGAGCATCCTTGTGTAATCACGAAGGTTAATTACATGAGCCTCTACTGTGTACTACCAACCATGCAGTAGGCTTGTGTAAGAGACTTGCAGCCCTGTTTTCTGACACCAGTCAGTGCATCCGCCCTAGAAAAAGGAACAGATGAGAGAGCACACAGGCAAAGGCATTGTGACATGGCATCAGACTCCACACACGCACTGTTTAAAATAAAACACAGAAGTAATCCACTTACAGTTCAGATGTAGTAACTGTTTTAACAAGTATTTGCTGCAGGCACTCAGTAAGTGCACTGAGGAACTGATTTCATTTCAACCACAGCAGGTAACAAGGCATTACCTGATTACATGTGGCTTTTTACACTCAACATATCAAGGATGATGAGCAGCAAGAGTGAAAAAATCTACCATGCAAACACCAGCATACAAACGCATGTTAAAAAAAAAAAAGTTTAAATAAACTACGCATGCACAATATAGAACCAATCACAATGTTTGTTTACATTAACTTTCAGGTAGAAAACTCCTGCATCTCGTTAGCTTTCGTATAGAGCTTACATAAAATTCAATTTTCTTTTTTCTTGATGTTATTGCAAAGTGTCTCAGTCATCTAAAGTGTCTGATCCTTTCATAGCTTATCAATAACAACGCTAACATCACTAACGTTACGTTCTAAAAAACTAAATTACCTGTTTGGCTAAAGACAAAAGAAAACAACAGCTTGAGTTTACCCAAAGCTCGGAGTCCAGTTAGATGTCGCTCTTTGAGAGATTTTGTTTATTAAAAACTCGAGCAAACCAACACAATACATAAAATAAGCAACGTCAGATAGTCAGACCACAGTGTTTAACTACCCGACATACTGTTAAACCTACAGCTACAGCTGAAAATTACTTCAGAAATATATGATTGTATGCAAATCACCATTTGTTTACCCAGAAGTGACTGTGATTGGGTCTATACTTTTTAGCTTAAGAAAACTGCATACATATAAAGTTATCTCACTGTCTGTGGTACCAGGAGAGAGTTCCATCCTCAATTACCACCCAGTGGGATCTCCATCCGAGAAAGCGTGAACTCTGCCAGAAAAACATGAAATCAACAACAGATAAACTACGTAGCGAATTGAAATCACAGAAATACATGAATATATTCTATGTAGATGGAGAGATCAAAATACAATTGTACAACTCACAGATAATGCTTAAAGAAATAAAATACAAAAACAATGAATAATAAGGATGAAATGGTCTGAAGAAACTTTTTCTATGTAATAATGATGATACTGTGTGTTGAGTAAGGGAAGAAAAGGGAACTCTATATCATGCAGTGTGGAGTCTGAACAAAAACACTGTCCAACATATTAAGTGTAGAAAAGAATACACTTCAACATCTGGGTACCTTCCAAAGAGGGCCTTCAATCTTCTGCACCCCACTGCTCGCATCCTTTGTTGGAATAAATAATAATTCTCAGGCTTGTGTACAGACAGAATCTGATCGACAGCTTTAAAGGGTTTTTGGTGAGAGCGGAAACCTAAGGCTCAGATTGGTGTTTCAGTAAAAACCTGCCTAATTTCAGAGGTAAATAATATATTTTTTTAATTTACTTAACAGCTTAGTGCCTGGCCTTTTTTATTTATTTCCATTATGACTATGCAATACTCTGCCCTGAAGCTGTGCCAGACTAATCAGACAACCAAGCAAGAGCTTGGACTGCTGACTTGCATTGCTTTTTCTCCGTAGTCCCCAGACCTAAAGTGAAAATGTATAGAAATGTATGAAAAGAGCACCTGCAGAAAGATTTTTGGCACCTGTATCTATGGTACAGGTGCAGGACAGCAAAGTCAACTTCTTTAAAAGAGAAAATGCAAACATCTCATCTGTGATTAATGCTGCTAGGCACACCAGATATCGACTTAAAATATAAAAGATGTTATCCGCTCATGGTATGTCAGAAATAGGAATCTCCTGGCGAACAGGAATGAATTCAGTACATTGCTCAGAAGTCTGTTCGATTTGATTTTTCCTGGCTAGATTCTGCTGGCGGTTGGTGATGCCAGAGGATCATCCTTTCATTCCTTCCAACCATGAATCAAATACCAAATTTAACATTAACATGTGGTGTAGAGCTGTTGGACTCAACAGCAACAGACTGACTGAATGACACTGACTCAGGATACATGCATTCCATTTTTTACATAACATGCAAAGAGGTAGACACATGCTGCTGTACCCTAATTAACGTACCTTACCGTTTCTTCTTCTAGCAAAAGGAAAACTTCATAGTTAACAGGGTGATTAACTGAGTTGATTTACTAGGATGATTAACTACCTTTCTGCCCTTACCTTGACTTGATAGGCTGCTAGAATCAGTCTCAGTTCGTCATTGCGGGCCAGGTCTAATGCCGTCTGGTCTGCAATACAATCAGTCGTGTAATAAATAAAAATGTATATTTTCTGACAGGAAATTGTGTTGGACTGTTCTAACGATACATTAGTCAGAATAACAAGAGATGATGCTGAAGGTAAGTGATATACCATTGCTGTTTTTAATACTGGGGCTGGCTCCACACTTGAGCAGCTTTATTATGCACTGCTTCTGCCCTCTGTAGGCTGCACAGTGTAATGGCGTATTTCCCACCGAGTCCCTGCAGTGAATATCTGGAGCCTCTTTTTCACTGAGCTAAAGATCAGAAGACAAACACCTTAATGAAACAGAAGACGGTGACATTTACCTCTTTTACACATATAACTGCAACAGAAACTACAGTATCCACCAACACAATACACAGAAAAAAGGTTCATTATAATCCTGAATCAGTAGTGACAATGCTTGTCTTATTTGTGGCTGTCTGTGAATCTTCTCTTGTTTTATGCACATTCAACTTTTTATTCTATTTACGTCTCTCCATATATCTGTAGGTATTTTAACTTTGCGCTGCTGTTACGCTGGAATTTACCATCTGCCGAATCAATGAAGGATTATCTTATCTCATTCACACTTTTTGCCTCAGCTGCTGAACCCTGTTGGGTTTTTGCGACTAGAATCTGTACAAATATAGATGTAATCCTGCTGTTTGTGCTTTCAAACAACCTCAGACAGCAGAGCCCATGAAAGGCAAAGATGCTGTCAAAGTGTTATATATATATTCTGCAAAAGTTCTTAGAAAGCTCGGATGCTGACCATCTTTGACAGAGCGGAGATGTCCCCCTCTCTGGCTGCTTCCAGAAGCTTCTCCTCCCGCCGCCTTATCGCTCTTCTGTCTGCAGCTGCACAAACCAAACACTGTTTGAGAACAATGGACACTGATCTTCAGTAATGAGCAGAAAGAAAAAAAAACTCCAATCATTTCATACCCTCCAGCATTGTAATGATTTCATCATCTTCTGTGACGTCTTTAGGGATTTGAGCTGTTCCATTGATTATGCTGGAACAGGCATCATACCGCAGCAGCAACAGAACAATTTCCTTAAGGGTCCAAAGTTAAGAAAAAGGAAAGAGGACAGCGTCGCTTGTCATCACTCAAAAACTTCCAAGATGGGGAAAGGAAGTCTGTGAAAGTAATTCCAACTGACACGAGGGCGGCCAAGAGGAAGGGACATCAATGCAAAGAGGATCTCTCATTATGATGTACAAGCCGACTGTGTTTTTTTCCTAATGTCTTACCTTTCTCCCAGTGTAGGCTGCTTTGTGTAGAGGTGTGTCACCCATGCTGTTCTGCAGATTTGCATCAGCACCTGCCTGCAAATGTGTCCCATTGAGTAACTTTCACTGGCTTCACAAATATGCACTGTGACATAATAAACAAAGCAATAATGAGCTCTTACCTTGAGTAATTCCTCCACAACATCCCTGTGTCCAAAGTAACAGGCCAGATGCAGGGGTGTCCATCCTGAACTGGGTTTGGACCTGGCTACAGAGGCAGACAGCAACATGAACACTCCTATGCTAGCTAACAGAAGCCATGCTAGCATCTTCTATTGACTTACATCTGCAGTTGACGTTCAGAGAGCTGCTCTGGTCGACCCTCGACTGAAGGAGGCTCTGAACATGAGAAAAACTGCCTCCTTTGGCGTAGAAAAGAAGCTGGTCCTCTAGCGTGTCCTCCTCCATCACCACTTCACTTCCGTTGGCCCAATATTAACGGTTAAAGCCCTGTCCGACATTTTGCGCAGAGGAATGCTAATTGTTAGACAAGTTAAGGCGAATATGGCAAGTTAAGACTTTAAAGTGGAAAAAGTAAAGTTTAGAAACTTTGACTTGTCTACATGGCATGTTAGTCGGTTATTTAGCAAACCTGTTTACTTTCTTTTACCGTTAGTATGGAGGGGAACACCAGCACAACGTTTCGACTGAATATGGGGCTTATTTACTTGTATACAAGCTAACTAGCTATGTTAATTAGCTTGTTTGCTAACGTTAACAGAATGAGACAACAACTTCAGACTTACAGAGCTACAGGTAAGGACTTTCAACTCCTACTTCACCCAACTTTCACAGACCTCCGTCTGCTTTAGTTAGAGTTGAGAGACACACTTCACAGCCTAAGTGTGATCATGTGCAGCTGACAGCTGTTGGTGTCCATCATGTGACCAGGCAGCTAACAGGTGAATGCAGGGACGGAGCTAGCTACAGGGATTCATGGCCACCCCTCAAAATACTCCTGTGCCCCCCAATCCACAAACAAACAAGCAATAAATATACAAATACTACATAACAACAAGCAAAAATAATACAAGATACTTCCGTTTTTTTACCCTCTTTCAGTGGACCGAATGGGAACTTATTTCAGAAAAAGACGTCACCAACACCAACATGGCTGCCAAACTCGGCATAGAAAAGGTACTGAAAAAAGATGAAAGTCAGAATAAAACAACTGCAGTTATGTGAGAGGAGAGTTCACCAGTTCTGTGAGGCTGCTAATATACAGGACCGGCTCTACAATATTTAATTTACGGGTTTATTGTGAGCGTTCAACGAAACGACGTCACCAACGCGACTGTTGGCTGTGTAGTCTTTATAATTACGTATTTTAACAGAACTGTACTTCAAACTTTGACTTTCTTGACTCGGAAAAATTATCTTTTAAATTGACAAACATCATATATGTATTTCATGGCACAATTCAAACAGGATCAAAAAATCTTATTATATTATACAGGTCAGTTGTCCCAGCCCTAAGCAATCACAATAATCTGCTGGAGGGGCCTTTGGAGAACATCTTGTCCCGGGCATTAGCACGACTATCGGCAGCCCGGTTATGTGGAAAAAAAAGAGTTAGTCAGTTTAGTAAGCTATCTAATAAACGGGATTGGCTCTAAAAGGTTTTCTGTTATGGTTTTTAGTAAGCCTTAAATGAGATTACATCACTTAAGCGACTGTTGGGTCGTAGTCTTTGTAATAACCTACTTTCACAGTCTTATACTAGATTAGTTTTATGATAAACTGCAACTATGACTTAAAAACATATCATTAAAAATTGACAAACATCATATATGTAATTCATGGCAAAATTCAAACTCGATCATAATATTATTTGTCTCTCTACATTGATTACTGTTTCTGAAATAAGGTCCCATGGTGGTCGACCGGAAGGGGCATTGCCTTAAATGTTTCATTCTTGTAACCTTGGATTTGATCATACTGATCAAACAGACTACAGGCAATGAGACTGTTTTTTTTTCTTCTTCTTTGTATTCAGCAGCATATTTATCCATATTTTAAACAAAAATACAAAACCCTGTCTTGGGCTACTGTTACCGACTGGGTAGGTTCACTTTTTATTTTGTTTTCATTCTGGGCCACATTTTACCTACAGACATTAAATCCTCTCATGGCATGTCATTATATATACGACACAATATTGAGTTGGTCTTGAATTTATTGTGTTAATGAATTTAATTACACACCAGAGCCCAGTTCTTTTTATGTACACTAGATGGAAGTATTTGCTGCAGCAGGTGATGTCTGCACAACTTAGAGCTGTTTTTATTTTTGAAGCTTCTGACAGAGAGACAGTAACACAGTTCGGACAAGACTCGCAGAAACCTGCACGCATCGGTGCCACATTTTAACCTTCCCCCCTTAATTGTACCTTACCTCTGCTTTAAAGGTCATCCATCCCACACATTTTGGGCTCTGCTATCCTATGTAGAAAACTGGCTGCAGACATTTTTGAGGCATTGAAGGTCAGTTCTCTGTGAGCGTCTTTGAAGGCCCTTCAAGCAATTAGGTCCCCTGAGGTGTGTGCATATCTGGCAGAGTGGATGATGGGAGGTTATGGTTGTAATGAATGTGTCAGGGAGGACTTCAAAGATGAGTTACTTAGTCACCTGTGAGAAGAGAGATGTCTTTTTGAGTGGCCGTGTTGACCAGGAACCTTTATCACAGCCAAGGCTAATACACAGTAGAGTTACATTGTGTACAATAAATGAGATGAGCACCCAGTGGAATAGGACTTGGATGTGGAAGAAACTAGCAACAGCCTTGATGCATGATATTGGATAACAGATATGCTGATATTTTCCAACTCATTCTGGGTGATTGCTGATGCCAATACGGATATATGTTCATGTTTTTCCACCTACTGTAATTGCAGAGAACATCAATGATCCCGTAATGGAATGAACATACAGTATTATTATGTCTGCTCTTATGAAGATGGCCCACTGGCAGATGCAGACGTATAATACCTTTCAAAAAGTACACATTTACTGTGCAAAATAAAACAAACAGTTTAGTCAACAAAAACTACAGATTACAAACTAAAAAATGAAGAGTAAATTCTCTCTGTTATGCAATAAAAATATCAGTTTGTTTTTTTGTCAGTGTGTTCCAGTGCAATGTATTTATTTATTTTCAGTTTTAAGAATAATTTGATGATTATAGGGATAATATTGTGAAGCGTAATTGTGTCAGACAGGATAATCGTGACATTTTCATATTGTCCCATGCCCAATTATCATGCATCCCTACAACAGCAGCAATTGTCAGCTGTAAAATAAGTCTGTGTATCAAGGCTATGTTTGTGAGTTTTCAAAGCAACATGAGACAAAGCATAAAGGCCATCTGAACTGGGCCAATCTTGCAGATGCATCCTTCAGAATAAACGGCAGAATTCATCATTGCGGGATAACAAGTATTACAAATCACCACAATTATGGCAAACAAAGTCACACTGCTCTATTAAAAATGACGATTTGACTGTTTTGCGCTCAGCAATCATTGATGAAAACAGCGATGTT
Source organism: Pagrus pagrus (assembly GCF_965226575.1). Classification (NCBI taxonomy): domain Eukaryota; kingdom Metazoa; phylum Chordata; class Actinopteri; order Spariformes; family Sparidae; genus Pagrus; species Pagrus pagrus. The sequence goes on from NC_140196.1 coordinate 10,267,424, forward strand.
TGTCACCCGTTTGTCGGTGCTAGACATCATTAGCCTTTCATAATAGTATGTCTGTTGAGCTAAAATTATGTTGCACACTATTAGAGACAAAATGTGCTCAATCTTAGCCCTCACACCTGTTTACACAGGGAAGGCGATGTGAACGGGCTCATGCTGGGAGAAGAAAAAGCCACTTTACAGCTTCCTTCTAATTTTCAACCAGTGTAAGGGTTGTTGGTTGCAACATCTATATGAAGATCTAAGGCTTTTCCATCAACTGAGAAATGCATCATGGGTTAAAAGTGATCATAATTTTCTCCTCACTCCTCACAGGGATGTTTGTATTGATCATATTGCAATTACAGCGTTGCTCTTTGCATTAATCCAACACCTACATAAAACCTCCTCGGTGGCAGGATTGAGAGCAGGTTTTCGCTTTGTCCTTCAAAGACAACAGCCATTACATTTTATTTGTTAATATATATTAGTCAGCCATTATCATCACTGATATATTAAATTACACTGGTTCGTAAGTTATTGAAACACAGACATTAATCAAAGCATATTCATCAAATCAGGCCTGGCGAGGGAAAGAAGCGCACTGGGCTAGTTCCTGCTAATTAGCATGGCAATTATTGTAAGCTGTCACAGTTCTTAAGCAACGGGGTGGACTGTGTGTGCTCCAGAGCGTAATCCCTCACAAATTACAAGATAATGGAGGCAAAGAGAGGCCACTGCTTCAAAAGGAACCAGGAGATAGAATCCCCAGCAGGGACATTTTAGGGACAGGCAGGGAGAGAGACAGTGAGTGAGGGAAAGGTAGGGGAAAGAAGTACAGCATGTATTCCCTCCACATAGAGCCGTCTGAATAGAGGAGGCTCATTTGACTGCTTAGTAAAGGCAATGGATCTGACAGGCATTTCTTCTTTTAACACATAAGCTACTTTGGATTCTGCCTTATTTCTTGACGTACAGCACGAGCTCAGTGGATGGTTTAGCTAATAAGACAGTCCAACATGTGGTAAGCTTACCTGTGGATTCACACATTACATGGGTTTTTCCTTTGTACTAGGAGTTTTCGTCAACTGAATTATTTTCAAGAATCAAGAAAAGATGGAAGAAGGCAGATAACACGTTACAGTCTACTGCAGCATGTCTAATACTAACACTAAATATAATTGTGCTGCCATTATACATTCAGAATGATAGAAAATACTGACCCCATTTACATCTTACATTAATATGCATATGACCAGAGCACAATGGATGTCAGCCAGGTGTAAGTGCAGTTCACAAAATGAATCCAGTAAAAGTGACCCGACTTTGCTTTTCAAGCGTGGCAAAAGCCATGAGTAACAGCACCAACTAGCAGATCTTCACTCGCAAAAAGTGACTTAAAAAAGTTACCCATCTGTGGCATCACCTCGTTTGACCAAGAACACAATATTTGTCCACCAGCCTTAACACAGGAGATATGATCGAAATGTGTGTAGAATCAAGATGATGAGAATACAACCAGTAAATGCAGAGGGTCATCAATTGGATGCCATTACCCATATATAAATCCACAAAGGGTATAAACTTTACGAGGTCACTGTTCAACAAGTTTTTATGCACACTTTAATTACATCCATAAAGGAGGTTATGTTTTCCATTTGTTTGTCAGCAGGATTACATAAAAACTACTGATCTTATTACCACGAAACTTGGATGGACTTTTAGTGCAGATCCGGTTAAAGGGACATATCAGGGAATTTTTCTAACTTTCTTTAACATTGCGAGATAGAGCGCTTATCAACATTATTGTTAATTCAGGGAGTAATGCATGGATGCTGATAAAACAAATCAGGTGTACATTAGGTGGCTGGTATTTACAGCACTATTGAGTTTGATTGAACTTGATTGAATTAAAGGAGACTGTTGGGCCTTGGCACAGGTATGTGTTCAACAGGGTGCCATTCCATTCATTTTCCAAATGTAGCATTTTCCGATTAAGACATGCGATATGCCGATATTAGCCTATTAAGACAGCCTTGTTGCCCTTGTTGTCATGGATGCATTGTATACAAACTAACTAGCCAACAGTTTGAAAGCCTGGGGTAGAGATGCATGCCCAAAAGAAAAGCCCACATTTCTTGAGCAACACACCTACTTTTAAACATACAACCAAAGACTTGGGTATCAACAAGTTTTTGGATATATGGGCAAATATCACAATGCCAACCTTCTCAAGAAGGTGGTTGATGGAATGAAAAGGGGAGGCTGTGATGGCAGAGACGAAGAAGTCCACCACTGCTGGAAAACATAGAAAAGAGCTTATTTCGGCTCAAAGAAACAAAATAGCACAAGAAGCTCCAGCCATTCTACTTTTCCATATATTGATATGATAAACGACATGGTAGGGCACGTGAATCGGACAGGAAACCGATATTAGTGGAATATTAACTTTCATTAGCCATGTATAAACAGCTTAGTAGGAATATTGTCTTTTTCGGAATAAGGGTAAAAAACTGAATATTTTGTGCTGATGGTTATTGTTGTTTCACACCCTGCACAGCTACATGGGTGTTTGTGATTACTTTGTCCTCTTGACAGGTGGATGTTGGCTGGAGCTCTGCTGGGAGTTAAGTAGTGCCATTAAAACTCTATATAAGAATAATACGCATCAGTTGACATTTGAGCGCAGCTTGTGAACACCCACACAGTCGCGAGAAGAGCTTTAATCAGGTAGATTGAGTGAAAACACCTGTGTGGGTGCACCATGACTGTGTATGGGGCTTTAATGAATCTATAGGGTAAGGTCAGACATACACAAATTCAGGCGTATGACCATCACCAGCCAAAGCAACATCAGAGTTCACCAAAGTTGAACTCCACGTGAAGCGAAGAGGTGCATGTGTAAGCGTATCCTCACAATGATAAAGGTGTAACTTCCCCCACCAAAGCACCATCAACACAACAAAACTAATTGGAGGATCAGACATGTATCGATCAAGCTCAGTTGGTACACAGCCAAGTGAAGTACAATCAGGCAAAATAAGCTGTACAGGGCCTTTAAAAACTACTTTACAGCACTGTACTTAAATTGCACCACTGATGCTGAAGTTGTTTTAGGAATTAAATGGTGCAGGTAATTAGTTATTTTTTATCTTCTGTTTCCTATGTTATAGTCTTTTATATGGAAATGAGCCCAGGTGCCACATTTATCGAAAAGTTTACAACGCTTGATGAAGGAACTTTCACTTCAAATATGACTAATCTCCAGACACACGCATTGTTAGTCTAAAATGCTCCCAAATGCATTGTCTCTTCTTTGAATGAACCCCAGTGGATTGTCAGGTTTAGCTATTATTTTCACAGGGGGATTGTCAATAACAGTGATAGGTGTTAAGATCCGAGCGCATTTATATTCATAGGAGGAATATTATTCTGAAATAATTGCTTTAATACCGCCTTGATACTACATAATAGATGTGACACTATTTTGGGATAAATTACCTTTTTTTTTCCCCGTCTGTCTCACCTTTAGCGAGAAAATTAAAGTAAACAACCTCATCTTAAAGCATTCCTAATTCCTTAATTTGCATAACAATCAGTGAAATTTATTAAAAAGTAAGTGGAAGCAGAAAGTCTCGCCAAAGCCTCTGAGTAGAACAAACCAACACTGCTGCATGCACCATAGTGGAAAAGAGCATTTAAAAATAATATTTGCATATTATTTACATAATATTTACATTTCATGCTGCATTTTATTTGCCATTCTGTCCCTTTGCAACAATGACTGACTGCATTAATACAATTGCCTTAATTTTTCAGATAATCCAAACAGCTCAAAATGTGTCAGCTGCAATTCATGTTTTGCTTGTTTCATTGTTAGCTGAAACATGATGCATTCTTTCCATTTTCCATCTTTCCATGTAGGGTTTCCTTTTAACGTGAACATCATTCTTACAGGAATGATTCCTGCTCAGTGATGTTTACAATGTAACGACTGGCTCAATTTTGACAAGAGGGCGGGTGCAGCGATAGACGGATTAAGCAGCTTGGAGCTTTTGAAAATGAGATGAAAAATTTAACAAGTCAGAATACAGTCACGAAGAGGCACACCCACAGCATTTCAATGAGCTTCTGTTGGTGGATCTGGAGCATAAGGTAAATGCCAGCGCCCTTCATCTCACAAGCAGCTCTGCCAAGCAGACTGTGAGACTGTGAAGCCATCCAACTACGAGTTCAGTTCTCTCATTAATGATCAGCATTTATTGTGTAAACTGTGACAACTCTGATGTGATGTGGAGACTGAGACTACCAGGGGATATTTCTGTGGTGTTCAAATGGCAATTAGCCCAAACCCAGCATATTGATGCAGCCCTGCATGTGCAACAGTTGGAGTGTGCTTTTCTTTACAAAACGTTTCCTCTATCATCCTAAGTGCATTGCTATTTTGTGTTAATTTCAGAAGATTCACACCAATCAGATCCCATTTTTGTTAGGACAAGTAGTCATGCTCCTCACTTCAGCATCGGTTAATTTTTGTAACTGCTTGTTGTCTTATGTGACGTTCGCATCAGAGCATACATAGTTGCCAGCATTAGTCAGAACTGAACGGAGCCAAGTCACGACAAATTTGCACAATGAGATTAGGACTCATTACATAGGTAATCCAAAATAATGTGTGTTCATACTTTTGTTTGTTGAACATGAGAGTATCACTGAATGGCAAAATGGCCAGAGATGGGTGAAATGTGATGTTTTAACATTCAAGCCTGTGCTTATTGCCATGGGTATAATGCCATCCACGAGACCTTTATAGGTACTGATAGATTTGCAACATTACATTTTGAAAATTTGATTTTGATGGCTATAAGCTGACGCCCCAGATGGTTTGTTATACAGAACCATCTGGAATGGCAATGCTAGAAACTCTTGAAAAGAGCAGACACTTGGCAGGTTATTTGACGAGCCATCTGTCCAACACCGTCGATCAAGAGCTACTTAAATCAATCAGATCAACAGTACGAGAGCACCACCAGTGGAGCCTGTTGGTAAATCAAACTCTTGGTGGAGCCAGTTGTCAGAAGATTGGAAAACATCTTTTCCATTGAGAAAGACTTCAATGCCGTAATGTGCTCTGCTTTAATTTAAGAAACACTCTCCAGTTCTGATATAACTGATGCTAGCAGCAGTGACGCTAACCCAAACATTCACATTGTCAATACCTGATTTGAGTAGCCGCCGAATCTGAGTTGCGCATGCATGAACGCGTCCTCCATCTTGGAGAGCTAGGTACGACAACACCACTTACAAACCCACCAAACAACATGCAGAATTTTAGTAAAACCGGAAATTTTATGAAGTTACTTTATGATCATGATTACATTTGCTAATGACAATGCCAGACGGCTGTCGTTGTTTATTTTGCTGTTATTGTGTACGGTCCAAATATTTGGACAAATTGTACTTGGAAGCTGTCCAAAATAATCATTGGCATATGTAATCATAATCATAAACTAACGAGTGGTGACAAGTGGTGACGCACTTCTCTTGCTTGTCGTCACACTTAAACCACGGCCACAGCTACCAGTAGTTCCTCATAGGATGTGATATGTATAAACCACCGTGTGTTTGGCCACAAATGAATATATGGAGGCTCAATCCAGCTGCCTCACAAACTCAATTAAATCAAAAGTCAAATCTCAAGGGCAGCCTGGACTCACACAAAGAGAAATTATCCAAGTCAGGTACAGTCAGCTAGTTAAGTATAGTCAGCGAAAGGTCTGTAATTGCAATTTCTTTTACTCTCTCAAGGATACAGATCAAATTTAACAAAAGGCTTTTAGTTTAAGTGTGTTTTTATTCACAACAATTATGAATATCAGGACTGAATGTTTGCCTTCTCGTGTTTAGCTTCAGTTTTGTCTAGGATCTAAAAGTCACTCATCAGTAGTAAAAAACAGATATAAAATAGTATGCAGCAGTTATTGTTGTTTATGAAAAAATAAAATACTGTACTATGAATGCAGAGCAAAGCCTCCAGTGGGGTTTCAAGGGGGAACTGGCACGTGCACTGTACATGTGATTGTTTAATTTTAGCTGTGATTAATGCGGATAGGCACACTGTTACAGTATGATAGCATCAGTACTCCAGCCCAGCATCCAAACGCAAACACTTGAGTACTCAAGTAATGGAGAGCCACAGCAGGGCGCTGTATAATCGGCAACACTAGAGCCTCTGTGTACCCTCTGTGGCACTGCTTTGTTTCTGAGTGCCCTCCATTTTCAGATGAGTCACTGCACTTGTATTTCCAAATCCAGCGACAATGCACCTGCCAGTTTAATTGCTTCCCTGACACACTTTCGTATTTGTTTAATATGTATGTCATAGCTTAATATATTCTACACAGGCAAAGCATGATTGTATTTAAATAAATCATACAGGGGCTGTGGAGGTGATGTTCCCTATAGTTCATTGTTCCGCTCTATATGTCATCAACAACACATAAAATGACCTTTGGAGTAATGATGTAATATTAATGTGGGGTGAGACACCTGCATGATCTTTATATTTTATATGAGTCTTGTAAATGCACCTCATGATAGCAGACGAGAAAAACAGCATTTCCTTTCAAAAATAAATGCGCTTCACCAGTGCAGCACTGGTGTAAATCTGGTAAATAGTGTTGTTAGTTTCCATGACGGCATGATGCAGGTTTCCATGACATCTCCCTGCTTTTGTTGCACGTTTGAATAACTGACATCTCTGTAGGATAAATTACTATCACAAGCCTTTTTTTGTACAGGCAGCTGGAAATTCCCTATACACTTGAGTTTAGCCTTTAAGGGAGAACAAACAAAAATGTAAATTCAGTCATTATCTTATCCAAATTAAAAATGAAAAAATAGGCTAACTCCAGGTCGACCCCTGTAATTCAAGTCTCCTGATGCCCCCAGATTTACACCCTCAACACACTTCAGGCGAGGTGAATGCTAACGCTTTTAGCTTAGCAGCTGTAAAGATTTGGGCTGTAAAAAAGAGTGTAAATAACTCGGGGCTTCTGGAGATTTGGATAACGCCTGATGAGCTACGTTTTTAAAAACAAGCCCCCATTTATTTCATTTGTTAAGCAGAATCCTGCAATGCTGTCTTGCTGTGAGGCTCTACAAATATTTTGTGGGTGAGTAGATGATGGCTGAAGTTTCATTTTTGTGATATGATAAAGCACTCGGTCATTTCCCTTTTGTCAAAACTGACACATTAGCTTAGCAAATTACAGCATATGATGACACCACCCAATTAAGAGAGGCTGCAAAAGCAGTCACGGTCAGATTTCTAAAGAGCTGATTTGGACAGACATTTCTCTTTAATTAAACTCATTGTGATCCACATGCACAAGTAGACTGAATGACTGAATTCATTCAAACTCCTACGCTTGCCGTGTTCTGTGCCTGCACTTACTCCTGTCTTACAACTGTGATGTGGCTAACTCTGAAAGGTAGTGGTGGCGGTTCCATTTGTGAGAAAATAACAGTAATTCAAGCTCGGCTCCTTCAGTCACTTCTACTGTTCTGTAGTGTTTCTCATTTCTCTTGGACCACAGCTGGGCGACCGACAGGATAGTATCAGAATGCAAATTAGACCTTGAGCTTGTTCCACTTTGTGCCAGAGGGAGCTTAAATATACATATATATACAAACAAGTAGCCACACAGGCACATGAAATATACCAACTCCTACATACTGGACTTTGAGGTGCCATAGGCGAGAATGCTCAATATTTAATTACTGGTAAAAACTCGCAAGGAGTGTTGATGAGAGCTTCAGAGAGATACCTCCAGTATGTGAACCTCCCACTCGCTCCTGTTTTGTCCATCATGCTGTTGCTGGCTTTTTGCACGTCAGTCAGATTAAAGGTACCAGCTGCTGGCAGGGTGTGAGGAAGGGAGGAGAAGTGTTAACAAAAATATGAGATTTATGTTAGGATAACCTGTTATATAAAACAGAAAGGAAAGGAAAGTTAGTTGTTTTTTTGTGTGGTTGTAGCTGAAAGGTAATTTTCTTCAATGCAAATTTGTGGCTATTGACTGAGTCCCCAGGACAACGCCAGGTTTAAAGCCAAGTAGTGGCCAAACCGTGTGATTACAACCTCACGTGATGCACTGGGGCCAAAAAAGACTTTTCTAATAAGTATACATTGTAAAAGAAGCAGGTGTAAAACTGTGGACATATTATTTTAAACATCACAGCCTCCCATTAAATTAATAATTTCACTATCATAATTTGACTCTAGAAGAGTCGCACAATTAAATCATTTTATGCCTATTCAAGTTAGCTAAACTGGAAGTTAGCCGGAATTCTCTCATGCAGTGTTTTTCAATCCCGGTCCTGGTGCCCCCCTGCCCTGCATGTTTTCGCTGTGCCTGAACACACCTGATTCAAATAAACGGGTCGTTATGAGGCTTCAGCTAACGAGCTACTCATTTGAAACAGGTGAGTTGGCACAGGGAGACATACAGTATAAAACACATAGGGCAGGGAGGCCCCAGCACCAGGACTGAAAAACACTGCATGTCTGGCTCACCCGATCCGAGTAATTTTCATGAATGTATTATAATCCGGCATGCTAGGCCGCCACTCAACGTTGTGTCCAATTTTTCCCTGTGGCGACACACGGTATTGCCGTGAAAAAGCTCCCGCTCCCAGTTGACTGGCATTATAAAAGACAGGCCGGCAAAACTGTAGACATGACACCTGGAACTGCAAACAAGGTCAATGACGACTCTTTGGTGTGAATTTTTGATCCATGGATGGAGGTTTTATGTTTGTATAGCCAAGAAATGCCATTTAAAAGTCTGTGACGTCATAACAATGTAAAGGCAGGGGGTAACTCGTGAGCGGGGCTAGCGGGAGAAAATCTACTGCACATAATTTAGGCATATGTGCTTGACGACTATTCTCCTCGGACTGAATGGGGGCCATCTTTGGGTTCAGAACATCCAGTTCTATACCCGGGAAGTCGAACTTTTTTAGCTTCATGTGCCACTGAGCAGCTGTCGGGAATAAACGGGGCTCCGTCTCTGACTCAGTATCCACTTCTCATTATACGTTCATGCTACGGAGCAAGGAAAGGTTTTATGCAACTTTTTTTCGGATATGCAGCTAGTTCTCCCCAAAACCAGTAAACACCCCCTGACGTGAAAAATTGGACGCTTTATCCTTTAATACCTTGTGGGATGAGGTGAGAGAAGGGTCCTCACAGTGCGGCTGTGCCATGCCTGTAGCATGCCTCTCTTGTATTCTCTACACACCCACAGCGTGCTCATTTAAAGGCAAAATTGGTAGGCTGCTTGTATGGTGCGGGGCTCATGCATCAAATATGAGTTTTGTGAGAAAGGATTTCAGCAGGGAAAAAACATGCTGGAGCCTGGAGACTGGATTCACAGCATGGAAATAATAAAATACAAAAAAAACACACTGACGTCAAAAGAAAACACTCCTTGACGTCAGCCAAATTATTCACAATTGCCAATCTTATTTTACATTTCAGTGTAGGCAATAATCAGGTCTGCTGTTCTTGCACTGATGGGATAACATCACAGTATTTTGCAGAAACCAAACTTTTTTGTTGTTGGTGGTGTTTCTACTCTTTGAAGCTCAGTCAAACCATAATCTGCATTACTCAGAATATGTGACAACACAATCTGTTCTTTCATTGCTTGGAGCAGTAAGCTCAGACAGAGAACATCTTAACCTGCAGACGCTGCTGTCAAATGCGTAATTGTCCAGACGGGCGCTTTGTGGAGAGCGTGGTGCGCTCTCTGGTGGACTTTCCGCGGCACTGTGCTCGGGTGCAGCAGGAAAAACGACGCTTTGACAGGATACATGGGGGGTGCTGGATGCAGAAGCGTCTTATCGCCTGGCACCTGTTGCTGCTGGCTCGTTACTGTCAGCGCTGGTCTGTTGAGGATTTAACGACACACCGGGACCATGTCGGAGGAGGAAAGTGGCTCCAACTCCAGTCGGTACTATTTTGGCAATGCCTCAACTCGAGTGCAGAGCAGCTTCGTGTTCTCAGGACCCATGTTTGTCGTTTTGATGGTGATGATGGTGACTTTGGTTGTTGTGATAGTTTTGGGTAACGCACTGGTCATTCTGGCTTTTAAAGTGGACAAGAGTTTGAGGAGGCAGTGTAATTACTACTTCCTGAATTTGGCAATATCGGATTTTCTTGTAGGTAAGTTCAACCTCAGTCTTTTTAAAAAAAATAGAATAACAGAAGATGGAGTAAAATGTCTTACTGCTGTCATAAAGGCTATCATTAGGGCTGTATGGATCCATGCTTCCCTGTATCAGTCTTCCTTAACTGTAGGTGTGTGCTACTAAGTGCAGTAGTTCAGTAGGTCTGCAACAAATAAGAAATAATACACTTTGACTTTAATTATTTTTTTGTAAACACAATCTTTCTATGATCTGCTCTCACTATTGGTCAGCTTCCTTCCTTTAAAGTTCAGTAAAGTGAAAAAAGGAGTAACACTTTTATAGCATTTATAAGCAATATATAAACATTTAATATTTTTATATTAACACTATAATGTAGTTAGAGTAGACCTGTAAGAGATCATTAATGTGCAGTCATTTCTTCTCCTATTAAGACATGTTCCTATCATTTATTATTTTATATTACACTTATTATAACAACTGTGTTTTACTATATTGTCAATGATTTTCTGTTTATACACATGCCTAAATACTAACATCTGCTTATTTTATACATCATTATAGTGTGTAATGAACCAAGGGGTGGGACCGGAGGGGCGTATATGACATTTTGGATTAACATTAGTTATGTACATTAAGTGAAAGATCTTGCTGAGCTCTTTCTGCTGCCAGAAGGGCACATGTCAATACTCAACCAATCCAGAGTTATTAATCCATAAAACCAAAACAACTAACACTGAACTATCTGAACTTTTGAGGCAATAAAGTGACAATAAATATCAAATATTGTTCAGTAAGTGTTATGAAGGTTTTTTATTAAACAAAGCTCCAAGGTGTGATGCCTTTGGTCGCACATGCACCCATAAATCTGTCAAATGCAGCTAAACATTTTCTTTGGCTGCACCAGTGCGCCTGAGGTTTATTTGTTAAACAATTAAGATTATTGCTGTTCCTTATTGTGTGTGTTTTAAATGGAGAAAAACATCTATTTCCACCTTTTTCACAATCATTTATATAATGTGCCAAGAAATGTTAAGTCGTATTATTGGGTGTTGGTGCTAAATTATGTGCTGGTGCACCTACTTGTAATTGTTAGGCGCACCAGTGCAACCAGTGTGAACAATTAGTTTATAGCCCGTTTCAAGATTGAATTTAATAAACAAATTCAGGACAAAGTGTGTATACGTTTTGCTTTCTGATCAGTTTTCCAATACCTGTTCCTGCAGGGGCTTTCTGCATCCCAGTCTACATCCCTTACATCCTCACAGGCAGGTGGACTCTGGGCCGCGGGCTGTGTAAGCTGTGGCTGGTCATGGACTACCTGCTCTGCTCTGCGTCTGTCTTCAACATTGTCCTCATCAGCTACGACCGCTTCCTGTCAGTCACCAGAGCGGTGAGTGGAACGTCTTGTGCCTTAAAGTGAAAGTAAGATTGTGACCCACAGAAAAGTGGTCAGGCGAATCAGAAATGCAGTCTCAGTCAAATGAAACCAGAATATGTTGCTGTGGATCAGTTTCACGTCTTAGTTTCACTTTTTTCCCCCCATGAAGCTTTTAAGATATGATGTTAAAAGTTCACTTGCAGCCACACAACTGTTCACTGCTTGTGGTCTGTGGCTTCATTTCAGGCTGGTGAGTCTCCCAGGTCATTGGTAGGGGCAGTGCAACCTCATTCTCCCAAATGTGCCCATCTGCAGAGGTTAATCATTCCTGACCCATCCAGGCCCAGTGCCACCCCTAATTATAGCCCTCCCCCATGACGAAGATAAAAAAAGTCACATTTCGACTTTGGGAGGGACTGGGCTTCAGAAAATACTCTGAAAACAACACAGGACTGTCAAAAATCGATGTTAGACAACTCAACTTAAGTACTTAATTTCTGCTTCAGCAGTTAAAAATAATTTAGCTCCACGCTGCTTTATTTTTCTGAAATTCAGCGCCAGTGATGTCGATTTTCTATTTTCTGCCTGGCTTGGCAGTAATAGTTAACTCTACTGCCTAGTAGTTAACATATATTTCCAAACCTCTGCTGCTGTCAGGCTCATTGAACCTTTTGTTGAAGCTTATCTGTGCATTAGCCGACTGACTGTGTCCTATACACTGGTGTGTTAACTGAAAGGTGGGACGAGGCTTGGCATAGCAGACAAAGAGAGTGTTCTGTTTCCTTTCACAAGCAAACACTTAACATCAGAGCAATGAATACAAATAACACCAGAGAGAGAGAGGGCCTCTTCTTTAATTAGCTAGCTTTGATCATAGCGATCCTTCTCTATGCTGTGGTCCTTCCAACCTGGAGAGATCAATCATACCAGAAACAGGCCACTGGCAGCCAAAGCAGCATTTTCCTAAAAGCATTTCTCTCTGAACATTGAAAGACAAAGGACTGTCAACAGCCACAGGACAAAGTTTGTCTTGTAGAAGAAAAGATGGAGTCAGATTAGATGCATATATGTGGCAGTTAGATGACATGTCAGCGCATTAACAGCTAACTGCAGAGTGTCAAAGAGACAAGATCCTGTGTCATGCGTTACTTATGATAACAAGAACGAGTCGAGATGAATCCCAGAAGCCCTCAGGGGGAGTCTAACAATTTAAAAAGATAATGCAAAATTTCAGATTGGATTCATGAGCACACCTGATTCTTCTCCGTCGAGTGCCGCATCTCTACATGAAGAGGGGGCAAGAAGTACTGTATGCCAATTAATTTATACAAACATAAGTGGAGCCATTTTTCATCTCCTTTGAAGATGAACTGCAGTTAATTTTTTGTCATTCAGAGCAGGGGCACATCTTCAGAGCAGCTGGAGAGGGCATAAAGTGCACTGCCCGCTGAACAAGAATGTGGACAGGGACGTAGGATGTGACGCTAATTGAGAGTAGTCACAAGAGGTGCTCCATAGACTTTACACTCATTCAGACACTTTTCTGCAGAGCGCCATGTGACATGTCACAGTTATGGAAACAATAGTTGATGTGTTCAGTGTGATTTCACTAACATATGGTTATGTATCTTTCAGAAGATACAGATGGTACAAATCTCAGCTGGGGGCTCATCAGTGTCCTTTGGTTTGAAGGGTTTAACTGGAGGATTTTGTAGACGTTAACCCCCAAAGTACTTGATCAATTTTTGGGGCGCCTGACTCTCCTGTGTTTATCTCATCTTATTTAAAAAGATGTTTTAGACTGCAATATGATCTTTTGTCTAATCTAAGCAAGTTGCAGCCATTTATTATGATATTGTCCTCTGCAATTTCCACTGAAAAACAGGTGTAACCCTATATTTGATTTACTGACCATGTAGATGTGTCCAAAAAAGTTCAGTGAAAAGGTTAATAAATCATAACAGAGAGCACTGAAGCAAAAGTGACACATTGAACATTTACAGCAGAAGTAGCTTTGCTACAACCACTGTCTGGCGGCCTAGAAACCACTTAGGTTTCCTTGACGAATCAATTCTGCAGGATGTGATGGGGTTATTACGTTATCAGGACGCCGCCCCCGAGTGGTTAAACAAGACATGTGTGATCTTACTCAAAAGCTGAGAAACCCAGACAGTAGCCACAGTTAGCTTCCAGCAGCTGACTTCATCATTGAGGGTTAGGCAGAACAACATTAAAAAAAATAAAAAAATATTGCAATTGTTTTGACATGTATTGCATTGATATGAGTCACAATTTAAGTGGGGGTGGTAGTCCCGACAGCCATGTCCCCTTACATCAGGAGGGTATGAGTTGTAAACGAGGGCTTCTCTGTAGCAACACCAATGGTGTGTTGTAACACATTCCTGTGATTTGGATATTGCACTTGGCTAAATTGAAATTTCGACAATATTTTGATGAATTGTTCAGCCCTTGTGAACATGGTGGTTTAAAGCTATGGCTTCTGGTTGAATGCTGGCCTCTTTATTCATTGCATCCCTGTGCTGTGATCAGGTCAAGGAGATCAGCGTTGCTTTTTAAAAGTGCTAGGATTAAACCTCTACCACCACCGCCAGTGTTAGATGAACATCGCCTACCTTTTAATGGCTGTACTATTGAAGGATAAATTGTTATTTTGCCCTCTAACAGTTTCTACAATAATGATGGGATTCAGCAATCGCACATAAAATTGAACGGCAGCATTACTCGAAGTGCATTTTCTGATTTATGCTTATATTTATTGCAGGTAAGTTACCGTGCCAGACAGAGCATGACTCATCAAGCCATAATCAAGATGATTGCTGTCTGGGTGCTGGCCTTTGTCCTGTATGGCCCGGCGATCATATTCTGGGAGCTGGCGGTGGGCAGGAGCCGCGTGCCAAAAGATGAGTGCTTCGCGGAGTTCTATTACTCTTGGTACTTCCTGCTGAGTGCCTCCATGCTGGAGTTTTTCTCTCCTTTCATCTCGGTGGCTTTCTTCAACCTCAGCATTTACCTCAGCATACGCAGGAGGAGGCTCCACAGCAGGGAGGCCCAGCTCCACCTTCAGCTGAACGAACCTGCCTCTGCACAGGGGGAAGGTATCCCCCTGTCCCACAACTGGGGGTTAGGGACGAAACTGGCTGTAAGAGGCTCTATCCACTCCCAGACCTCCTCTCCCAGTTTGGGTAAACAAGATCCCTCAACCAGCAGGGCTGCCCAGCCTAGCCGTCTGTCCAGGGATAAGAAAATTGCTAAGTCCCTGGCCATCATAGTGTGTGTGTTTGCCATCTGCTGGGCACCGTACACCCTACTGATGATCATCCGTGCTGCCTGCAGAGGGCGGTGCATCCAGCATCACTGGTACGAGGTCACCTTCTGGCTCCTGTGGCTCAACTCTGCTATTAACCCATTCCTGTACCCACTTTGCCACAGTAGCTTCCGCCGGGCCTTTAGCAAGATTCTCTGCCCACGGCGACATACGACTCCCCCGTCATCTGTGCTTCGTCCTGGCCAGTGAGGAGTGAATGGATAGGGGGTGAACAGTGTGCCAAAACTGTGGATGGAAATATTCATATGTAGCCCATATATTCCACAGTTTCACAAGATGAAACTGTGTGCACCACAGTTTGTCATATAGACCATAATTAATAGTTTTCAATTGTGCTTTCCAGTGTTTGGATGTATAAGATTGGTTCTGTGAAGTATAACGTAATGCACTGTTAATCACTTCACTGTGTTCACATCTAAAGCAAGCTGTCTTGAAAAAAATCTGAATATACCAACAAAAAATATTATCAAGATTAATAAAACAGAATCACATGCTATAAGAACTGGACAAGTTTACCAATGTTGTGTTGGGAGAGAAAAACAATGACAGAAAAGAGTGAAATACAATGCAGACAATGAAATAATGAGACCTGCCAGCTGTGGCTCATGTACTGTAAGTATCTTTAGACAAAAGGTCAGGAAATGCATTCCGACTCACGGCCTCATTCTTTGTCACATGCATTGTTCAACTTTTGTAAGTCATGTAATAGACAGACTGTAGATAATGAAACACAACTAGATTTTATATTAGGATTGAATGTATACCAAACAGGATAGTAGGCAATTCATCGTTCATGTTGCTGTTCATGTGTTGTTCTTTATGGGATGCATGATAATAATCATAAAAAGACAAGTAAGCCCTCACTGTGACTTCCCAGGTTCAGCTGAAGTAAAACAGATCACTGTCACCCTCTGCTGTTAGAGTTTAGCCTACTCTCAATAATGCAGAAGCACAGTGATAAAAACATAAAGTGCCATTAAGCATAAATGTATGAAAAAGGATGTGTGATAACCGAGCTGAACATTTTCTTTTCTCTCTTTTGGGGGGATATTGTTTTACTATAAATCAGTTGTGGGATACATATATGAAAATAATAACAATGACTAATAAAATGGCAGTCAGTAGAGCGCAAAACCTAAAGCCTAACAGTCCCCATTTGTATTCACTAATTGATTTAAAAAAAAAATCAAGATCCATGCGTTATTACCTGAGAAATGAACGAAAAGTTGAAATGTTAAAGAAAGTAAGAAAAAATCCCTGGATCCGTCCCTTTATCTGGATGCGGAACAAAAGTCAATGGTGTCTGATTTGGGCCAAGATCCATCCTCCATCCAAGTTTCGTGGAAATCTGTTCAGTAGTTTTTGTGTAATCCTGTTGACAAACCAACCAACAAACAGGCTGAGAACATGACCTCCTTGGCAGAGGTAATAATAATAATAATAATAATAATAATAATAATAATAGCCCTTTTTCTAAAAATTTAACATATTTTTCAAAAGACAATAACCAGACAAGGCAGATAAAATTACTAGAATGGAACTCAGTAGAGAGTGTACCTCCGCCAAGGCCAAACAGTCCCTTTTTAGATACACTATATCCAGATTTTTGTTTGGATCCACAACAAATTGTACTCACTCAGAAATACCAGCCATCTAAATAGGCCAGATATTTTTCAGCAAAATCCATCCATTAATGAAAACACCCTACAGCACAATGTTAAAGAAAGTAAAAAAATAAAAGAAAATGGATCAGTCCCGGTATCCGGATCCACACCAAACATAATGGGATCTGTTCTTGCTTCTGTAGTTTTTGTGCAATCCTGTTGACAAACAAAACAACCAACAAACTCTTTAGTGGAGGTAATAAAGGACAGAATTAGAATAAAGGACACGAATGTGGAGGAAGTAAAACAACAATATCTCCACACAGTGACCACATTTACTGCACAATCCTTGTTAAAAGACAAATGGCTTCTGTACTGTAACACAACCAAAAGTAAACATTTTTATTTCTTGACTGTTGTTACACTTGAGTGATTATTGCCACTAAAGCCCTCGACAACAGTACCACAAACACTCTTCTTCTTCCTCCTCATGTAAGAGACAGAGAAAAGTAATCTGTTTACAAACAATGCCGAAATATAATTTGCCTGCGATCAGCAGGTGTATGTATACTTCTGCGCCACTAGATGTCACCATTAACCTTCACAGCTTCCTGTGCGTGCAGTGCTTGAGCATTAAGCTCCAGTTCATCATAGAGGGAAGACAGTGTTTGAGACTGGCCACGGTTTCCATTAAATGTTTGACTTCATCATTTGTGTTTAAATGTGTGTATTGTTTTTCGCACTAGGACCCTGATTGATTCAGATTGTAGCAGAGCAATGTAACCTGATAATCATTGGTCTATAAAACTGGATGGTGCTCTCACAGTGAGACCTTTGACTGCTACATTGGTTCACTTGTAATTGCAAAACTTGGACAGTTACAGTGTGTCATATGCTTAAGCAAATGTTTTAAATGCTGTTTTGCTATATATACTTTTTGGCAATTGTTTGTGTTACTTAAATATTAGTGTCGTGTCATGTCCTCCTGGCTCATCAGAAAGTTACCGTATTATAACTAAAAAATAAATAATCATCTATTTGGTTATTTAAGTTTTTCCAAAAATAAACACATCTCTGTTATCTGCTGAGGATCTTTATGCACAATATAAATAAATAGATTAAGCTATCTGATGCATTTTAAGTGGCAGCATTGTGTGATGTAGTTGCTACCTGATGGCTAATTGGGTCAGTGCCAAGTGCCGAGTGGCTTTTGTTTGATGTGCAGATGAAATGCTGAGCGTGCAATACCATTTTTGTATTGTTCCCCAGTCTGGGTAGGTTTGATTTGATCGATTAAATGAGTTCTTTCCAGATGTAGACTTATTAGACCTGTAATTACGCCATCATGTTGGATAGCGGGGTTACGTTTGCAGGTGCCTGGGTCCCACAGGGGACTTACATTGCTCAAATTGTTGCTGTTGCCCGTGTGCACATCTGGGCCTCTGGTCAGGTGCTGGGAATAAGGGCACAGCTGCAGGGAACAGGCCTGTGCTAACCCCCCCCTCCGCTCCCTCTCCGCCCGTGGTGTGGTGGAGGGGGAACAGAAGCACACGTCTGACCAGAGGGATGCAGGCACATTTCCCTGGGGGTGACAGAACTGCATTTATCAGCAGAATGGCGAGCCTGGGTTTACTCCCTGTGTATCTGAATGTGACAGCAAGAGCCGTATCACTGCGAGGAGCGCTTGCACTGTGTGCAGTTATACGAGGGGGACTACTGCTATTGATTTTGTTGATATATTAAAATGTCATGGCATGTGTGCCAAACCGGACTGAGGCTGTTCTGGGGATCATGCCAGCGTAAATTGGTCGTAACATGAAAAATACAGATGAGGGATTTTAATTATATGCTCATGCAAAGGTGTATGTGTGTCCTTTTTAATCCTATTCAGTGTGTATAAGTGATCGTGTTTATGGGAGGTTTGGATGTCTGTGACCTCAAGCAATGTATCTAAAAGCTGTGACCCCAAATGGAGTACACCTGTGCCCCTTAAGTTTATAGAGCCCCATTAGCACAGAGTCAGTCAGTGATCTGCGGGGGGAGAGGGCCCATATAACTCCCCCATGAGAGCCTCTGAATAGTTAAACTCTCTCCCCTTTAGCACTTTGTTAGGATGACTTAATGCTGAAATATCCTGTTTTCAAACTGTGTAACACCTCTGGTCAGCGCAATAGATAAATAAAAGGGGACGGATGTGGAATGAAGCCACTGTAATGTTTGGCTTGAGGGAAAACACAGAGGACGGTGGGATTTAGAACAAGCCAATGACCAATATGCTACACTAATAGCCTAAAGTTAAGCTGGAATATACAAGTGAGCCGGCAGACGAGACCAAACCACTTTAGTCTGCAGATACAGGTCAAAACTGTGACCTCTTCTGAAGTTGTAGCATCACTTAGTACATTTTCGTCCCTGTGCAGGCTGTTCACTTTCTCAGCTAACTAAATGTAAACCAGAGTTAATATTTCATGAGGGACATACTCCAAAAGAAAAAAAATAACAGACTATTTCTGCTTGATTTTTTGCCTTTTCCGCTCTTCCGTTTTTCCCTCTGCCTTTTTCCTGCAGTGTACTTCCTGACTAGAGATTAAATAATTCCATTGGAATCCTCTTAGGATGGGTTCCCAGCACTTGGCAATTAAACAATTACATTTAATCAGCATGGGGCGACGCTTCAAGTCACCCTCATTTCAGACGTTGATTAAAAGCAATTCTGCAGTGGTTATTGCTGTCGACTTTCTGAAACTGTGGTTCACTTAGGTTTACTGCATCTGTGGGGTCAGGTTGGATAGCAATATGGCAGGTTCAGTGGTGGTCGAGAGCCGTATCCGCCTGTGGTGGGTAAAACAGTAATGACAGAACTCATGGCAGACCTTATATTGTCCCTTAAGTCGGAGCTAGTTAGATTACTTGGAGACATTTTGACCCCGCAGCAAAGAAGACTCGAGGAACAAAAGAAAGGAGAGGGACATTAAGTTATGCATGTGGGAGCCCAGATCCTTCGTGAGTGTGAGTGTGTGTACATTAATATGTGCATTTGTGTTCATACACAGCTATTTCTTTTTGCACATTTGAATGAAATGCACCTTGACATATACAATTTCATCATGCCATGCAATAACATCTCCCTCTGTGATGGCAAACAAGCAATGAGAGGGCACACACTGGGGGAGGAGGGCTTTTTTGACACCACACTCCAGTGAAGGAGTGCTACGTGGCGCAGCGGCGGAGTGCCGGAGCGGACTTTAGTCTTCCTCTGTGCAACACAGATGAGATGCGATGGATACCCGGCCCCCTCTTGTGAAACCCAGGTGCCCCTGTTTCATAAGGCACCCCACCGGCTCCCCAGCCCTCTTAATTAGCGTCTTCCGTCAGCTGGCACCAAGGCCTTCAAGCATCAGTCGCTGGCCTCTGGTGCTGAAGGAATCCAGTTCACTCCAGATCTTCAGCTTTCCTAACAGATGGATACATGGATGGGCCTGAGTGTGATTTTTTTTTTTTTTGCAAACCTGTAAATAATCATCAATGTGAATTTCCTGGTGGGAGGAAATACTGTTGAATGCTTTCGTCAGTGTGTTTCTTGGTTTTAATAAAGATGGGCAGCTGCGGAGAAAGTACCAGGAGTTTTAGTGTGAGCTGCAGAAACACTGTTACAAGACGCTGATGATTTTTATATGATGAAGTCAAATATAGATAAAAGGTTTCACCAGGACGGGAATGTTGCCTTTTTCCTGGTGCAGTATCATAGCAGTGCTGTAACAATAGTCTCTTCTAATGACATTCCCCTAGTAACTTCTTGCCTCTACGAATCTCAGGGGGGAAGCGCTACAAAAAGTGATAATTACATGAAATATACATAGAGAATAAAGGGAGCATGTTTACATAACCAGGCCCATAAATATCTGACGGAGAAGACATTGTTCTCCGACTCCTTTTAAGCTGATCTCCCAGGGATGCCATTTTAATGACATGATGGTTTAAAGAGATGCTGCTCCATCTCGTTCCATATTTAATTAACTTTTGCTTTTCTGACGCAGAGGAAAAACAGAATAAAGAACGCGTGATAGAGACAAACACACACGATAGCGAGGAGACAATAACAAATAGCTGGGAGAACAAAGAGGGAGGCAGGGGGAACATGAGCAGAGACCTTGTCATGCTTTTGTGAGCTGTTTACAATACAAGAGATGCAAGGGGGAGAGGAGGGGCGACAGAGGAGCAAGAGCTCTTAAAATGTGTAAAAAAAGAGGGATAGAATTAAGAGAAAGGGAAAGAGATGGGAGACAGAATGGGAGAATGAAGACCTTGTTCTCCCAGGGGTCTCCATTATGGAGCATCTTTTAGTTCATCACCGATAAGAGAGAATGAACGTGAAAAAAGACAGTGTGTGTTTAAGTGACATCCCGGAAAATAAATAGATTCAACATTAACAAAAATAAAATCAAAAAGGAAGCTCGTCTGTTGGCCTCCTTCTCCACATTTTCCTCATCAGAGTTGATCTGCCACGGGTTCATTAAATAAACACATGGCAGATGTCAGTGAGCAAAGAGGATTTCACATCACATCATCACACATGTACATATACAGAGCTCCCTGCTCATTATGAAACATGGCTAAAGACACCGAACGCACCAGAAATCTGTGTTAACTTTTCCGCACATTTGGTCACGCGCGCCCACAGCACTGGAACGTTTGAACTGGCTTCAGCCGCCACAGTGAACTCAAATCATTTAACCAATGAATTCATGTTCTGCCACTTAGATACGGGGGACTCAGCCCAGAAATTCGGTGTGCCCTCCTCTCTCTCAGGCTGTGTGTTTTCCATTTTTACTGTCAGCTGTATACGGTGTACTCTGCATTATTGATACTTTCCTTCCCTCTCCTCTCCTCCTCTTGTTAAGACTCTCTCCTTGTCCTCATATCATCACACTGGCCACACTGGCTGCAAGAGCCTGGAGAGTTGCAGTGAATTTGACCCCACCTGGTCTATATTTTATTGCTTTGCGTTTAATACATTTTTGAAAATCCTCCCCCATCTCATACCCCAAAATAAAAAAGAATCTGGTGCCTTGTCTATTTCAAGTGTTTGCCTGGGTGAGGCAGAGGGAGATGACTGGAGGGGGATACTCACCTTCAGCTCTCCCAGTTCAGGAGACAGGGGGGATCATTAGGAGGGGCTACAGTGGAGGGAAGAGTGTGAAGAGTGTGTTTGTTTGTCTATGTGTGTGTTAGCTCGGTGATAGACTGGCGACTTTTCCAGGGTGTACCCTGCTTCGTGCCCGATGTGTGCTGGCGGGGATGGGCTCAAGTCCCCCGAGACCGTGAAAAGGACGGAGGGATGAAAAATGCATCTTCCCTTCAAATAACAACAGTGAATGAGTGTTTTATTTTAAAATACAATTTGTTTACATTTTCTTTGAAGGGTGAGTATTCTCCGAAGGTGATATTCACAGCACTAGGCCCCTTCTCTAATTATTATCTGAGAACTGTCTGATACATTTGCAGAAGTAACTTTACTCCGAGGAGGACAGTTTGGGATTCCACAACTGTCTTTTTTAAACTGTTATTCTCATTCCTACAATTATATCCCAAAGACACAGAAACAGGCTGTACACAGAATAACACGGCACGTACATAAAAGACAATAGCAAATGCCCTTGTGCTCCATCCATAAACACAGTGGTAGGGCTGAGGCGTCCATTTTGCTGACACAGTTCTGAAGTGAAAAGATGGCTCTCTGGATGTGGAGAGTGCCGGTGTGAGAGATTGGGTTACCCCAGACACTCCCAGCGGATCTCCCGGCCAAATGGATCTGGATCTCACGCTTGGGCGCACATATTGAATGCCATAAGAGGTCTCTGAGGTCTCCTTCAGTGGGAGGAATGCGCAGCCTAACAATGTGGAGTTTTCACCAAACTAAATTTTGAACCAAAGAAGAGTTATAGCAAGGACACCGGAACACAAGGGACAACCGCTGAATGCATACTTACATTCGTGCAGGTTGTTCGTATCGGATAAAGTGGCACATTTTTGGCTTCCCGGATTGCAACATGCACTGCGCAGATTCAGTAGGATCTCATAATTCTTTAATAAAGTCTTAACACAGCTTGCCTCTTTCCCTCCGGAGGGCTATGAGTATTAGCCTGTCAAATGAAAAAAAACAAAACAAAATGCCATTTCACACACATCCTGGGCAAGAACAATGGCATTTCAGCTACTCCCAAACATCTGGCCCGACTGCCCAGTTCCACTAAGGACTGGCCAGGCTCTTAGCAGCATCGAGTGCCACTTGCATGGAGGTTATGTTCAGGCGACGACACCGTGGAGGATCGGCCAGGCTAAGTTATCTCTGAACAAGCCATCCATTCTGCCGCTTTCTGATGGAAGAATACTTGGGGGCTGTGTAATTATATTGCTTTAAATGAACCCATGAGAATGCTCCTGCCAAAGCGCCCACAAAGTCTCACACTTGGGCGAGTATCAGAAACGCAGCGCTTGTGTATGCATTAGTGTGTGTAGCTGCATGCATGTGTGTGTGCGTGTGTTTTGCTGCTTAGGCTGGCGTTAAAAGGGAGGCCGCATTGCTTCTGATACGCCTCACAAGTGAATTTAATTAAATCATAAATATGAGCTGGAGGCCGCCACCCAATTTAATGTAATGGATGATGTGGGCCAGTCCATCTCTGGCAAAGCAAAGTTCTGGACCCGTTCAAATGCCCTTGAAGCTTATTAAAAGTGCCTGGCACAGGGAGATGCTAGCAAAGTTGTTTAATGGATGCCCAGCTTGCATTCAGTATGACAGTTAATGTTGGGCCGTACCATCTCTGACTTGGATGAGGGGCTGTGTCTCTATTGTGGAAATCTTGTCCATCCCTCATCTGATTGTTGTCATAGTAATGTAATACAAGCTAACAGATGACAGAGACAACATGCACATTTGATTTGAATAAGAAAATCCAATAATAGAAACCGCAGCAACCCCGACTGCACGGATGTACTATAAAATGCTGTATGTGATCCATCTATATTATTCACTTACACATAATGGATCAAAACAGTATATATAGGACTAATATTGTGCTTCCCTTAGTATTCTTATTTATGTTTAATCATGCAAACAGGGTATGGATAAGTTTGTTTTATCTTATCAGCCCAGTCGCCAAAATAAAATGTTGGCATTTTACGTTTCTGCAAACCATTGGTCAAATTTGTGCATTTCACACGTATTATAACATTTCTACATGTCACATAACATTAAGATTATATATATATGAGCTGACGTTCATGTCAAGAGGAAGAGGAGATGGCGGTGCCATGACGATTCGGCGACCGAGACGTCTGCCAAGTGAGAGAGCATTATTCGAGACAGCGATTCAACATTGTAAACGTGAGACCACTGCATATTTTTAATGAGATATTAGGACATTTTCAAGTGTTTTTTGTGCCAAAACGTCAGCAGACCAGAAGCACAGGGTTGAAATTGAACCTGAACAAATGTAAAGTAGCAACATAGAGAAATACTGAGTTTTAAATCTGACACAAGGTAAGCCAAAACATGTTTTCCTAACCCTAACCAAGTGTTGTTTTTTTCCTAACCCTAACCAGACTGTAAGCACAGCGTTGTCACAGCATAAAATTAAAAATGGAACCTAAATCACTGCACAATCGCTGTTTGTAGGGGCTGCTTGTCTCGTCTGATGTCTGTTTTAATGTTTTGTTGTCAACGCCTTTATTAGCGCGTTGTATTATGTGTTTCATATTCCTGAAGAGAAGTGCAAATAAGCCAAAGCTAGAAGTCATACAGTATGTGCATTGCATCGGTTGCATTTTTATCTAGACGTAACAATGCCAACATGTATCATCCCTGTCAAATAAACCAATAAAATTAAAGAAAGAGAAACGTTGCAACATGAAGCAACGTAGAGTTTCGACATATCTGTTGTTTGCACATTGTCAACATTTATTCTGCTATCAGGTTGTATTTTATACACACAGCATTTAATGAAAGATAGTATCTGCTGTGTATCTCAAATGAAGCATCAGTTTACGCTCATTTGTTACTCACAGTGTAACCTAGTTACAAGGCTATGTGCTGCAGCGCTGATCCTTTTCAAAACAAAACTGAAAGCTTCAACAAATGTTATGCTGCTCGCGTGTCACCATTGATGAATCATTTGCTGGGACAGACAGATGTTCTTGCAGGGTTTTGTCCCATCCGGCAAAGGCAGGAGAATCTTTGCCTCGGTCTCCCGGAGCGCTGGAGGCTCCCTAAATAGACCTAGCGCAAGGGTGTGTAGAATGGGACCGCACAGGGTGATGGGTAATGGAGTCATTAATAACACAGACCTCCCTTAAGATGCTCAGATGTTTGTTAGCGAGAGCCACGAGGGAGCGGGGAAAATAGGATGCAATTTGATACAAGGGGGGGAAAAAAAGCAGTGTAAGCTTTTGATGATCATCGTGTTTATGCTGTCATAGGTCCCGTCTGATGGGCTAATTGTGTTCACACTTACACACAGATACACAAGTATTTTAGGTAGATAATGAAGGGACAATGAAGCCATTTCCTCATACAGTTTTTAATATTTCCATCACATGTGCAACACAAAAAAACGAGGTCTGCCAAATACAGAACTCCATATTTTGTACAATACATTTTAATATCATCAGAGATAACCGTCCTTTTGCTGCAGGAGATGGTGATTTCCTGTAAACTGTGTACGAACAATTCTCAATCAAAAGGTCAAAACATTAAAGTTTTATACAAAAGTGCATCTCAGGTTCATTGAATGCAAAACATTTACAGAACAGAATGGTCTAAAGTTTCGTATGATGCCACAGTGGCTTCCAGCTTGAGCAGACAGCAATGGGACACTGCGAAGCAACAAGAGGAGTACTCGGGCACTCTCCAGGAGAGCCATGGACAGAGTTTAGTAACTACGGCATATCCCTAAGACAGACTGAAATTGTGTTCTGTCTTCATGACCCCAAATCCGAATGGATTAACTCCCCCACTGCGAAAAAATATGTAGAGATAACAAAACATAAAAAGAAAAAAAAAAAGAAAAATTCCAGTAATCTCCAGGCTTCAACGAGCAGTAAACATTAACAACAGAAATGTACAGGTTGAGTCAGTGGGCTGGAGATTTCCCCATGCTCTGAGAGCCACATGGGAGCTTCACGCCTCTGTTCACGAGCCAACCAGAGGAACTAGCCTTTTCCAAATCTGTGTCACTGCGTTTGCATATATCAGCATCCTGTCCTGTTTTTCTGTTCTCTCTGTTGTTTTTTTTTTTTTTCCTTTTTTCTCTCGTCTGAACTCCGGCGCAGGCAGTGCAGATTAGTCGCACCGCCGTTCTCAGCTGGTCCTCTGGCAGCCATATTACGACGGACACGCAGACAAGACCTCAGCCTATGCTGGTGAATCGAGCTTTCCTACCCCCGTAATGATTGACCATGTCAGGACACAGAGTGACATACTGCGCGGTAGGAGTAGCGCTGATGAAAAGAGTCCTCCTGACAACACTTGCCGGTTCCTACAGCTTCCTATGCTCTCCGTGGCACCCTGTTTCTCCTTTACACAACTGGTTGAGTCCCATCTGGTCTGTTCAACAATGTTATTGACCTTTTTTTTTTTTTTTACCCCCTTCTCCTTTTTTTGGACAAACATTTTCAACTGTACATTGGCAAATACTGTATAAGATTGCAATATAGCTGTAGTTAAGCAACACATGAAGAATTCTATGTACAAACAAGTTGGCTTTTTCTTTATTTTTGAAATAATGGTTAGTAAAGAATGGAGAGGGTTCGTTTAATGTTCTTTCCCCCTCTTTCTTTTATTTTTCTTTGCTTTGCTTTTCTTTTTTCTTGCTGTGGCATGATTCCATGTGGTGTAACTGAATCGAAAGTTCAGTGCAAGACAGTCAGTGGGAAACTGCACCGGCAGTAATTGGCGGTCAGACATTGTTCTTCGCGTCATGCGATCCTTGTTCTTGGCCGCGGCACTGATCTTTGCCATGTTAGCTGCTGTGCTGAGTCAACGTGTGGTTCTGCAAGGACACAAAAAGAGACAGGGGAAACGTTATGATCACATACAACAAATGGATCTTTCATTTTCCTTCCCTTTCATTAAAAGGACATTGGAACATTATTAATCTTCCATAGCAAGGACACTAATGTCCTACACCTTGAAATGTTATGATTGACAAGCACGGCTTGTGATTATCTCGGCATTTGAACGTCATCTTTATTAGCTCGTCATTACCCAGATCCAATTAACTTACACGCAACGCAAATCTGTTTGTGGATCAATAGCGGTTGGCTTTGGGATTAAGCGTAGTTAAGTCTTGGTCTAACACAAAGGCGCCGGACCACTGACAGATAACATCCCATTCTTCAGAAATCCTGCCTCCCGATCAAAGGCTGTGTCCATGGAAACAAATCCATAACAAGGCGCTGACACACCTGATGGAATATCATCCTGAGAGTCTTGTTTATCCAGCGCCTCCGTGTATTGAATGTGCTGCAAACGTACAGTGCAGGAAAAAAATAAATAAAAAAAAGTTGAAAAATAGGTGCAGGTGAGGCCGCTGATGATTTGATCCTCCACCCCGCTGCGAATATGTAACGGTGCACAATTTACCATGACAGGATAACAAGCTGACAATATCGCCCTGTTTTGCTGTATCTCCCAAATTTATGCAGGCACGCACACAGACCGTTGAGAGTGGTTGTAGTGGGGCAGCTGTGCCAGGTTCTTTAAAGGGAGTGTGGACCAGGGGGTGTGTAACTGGTGTCCCTGGTGGGCTGAATCCAGGTCATCTTTTGAAGTGACTGCTAATCCCTTTAATGCAAACTACATGCCCCACTTGCTGCGCTCTGTTTAAAACACGGCCTTGGACTCTCTAAACTGGCATGGACTAGACACACCTGTCACAGAGTCATCAGCGCGCATGCATGCACAGATACACACACACCCCGGTGCACACATACATTTCGTCGAGCAGGATTAAGTGCACGAGTATGTGAAATGACGTGTTTACTGCTCGGCTACGGGAAGCGAGATCTGAAATGATTACTGCAACCTCAGTGAGAAGGTTTACCAAAGCAGTCACCTTCAGTCCTGTTGGTGCAGAATCCCTCGGGCAGTGCTGGGAGACGACTATTAGCCCCCCTTGCATTCATTCCTTCCCTCTTTACCCTTTCGGCCGCCTCCATATAAAGCGTTTAAACACCTCGACAGCTTTCCTTTCAGCTAGGGCGATTACTCCCCGACAGGTGGGGTAATAAGCTGTTTGACGGGGAGCAGGAGTGTGACCCCTGTAAGGGTTAGCGTGGCTCGCCTGGGCCCTGCTCTCCCTTTTTTAAAGAGGCGGCCCCGGACAGCTCCTCTGCTTCCCTCTCTCCTCTCTTGCTGAAATAAAGCTCCTTTAAGTGAGTCTGGGAGGAGACTCCCCACGGGACGCTCTCTCTCTCTCTCTCTCTCTCTCTCTCTCTCGCCCCACCTCACCTCCTCCCCCCCGCCTTACACTCCACCAACCCCCCCCTACCCCCCGGTGAAGACATCCTTGGCGTTGCTGAGGAGGGACAGGAGCACGGCAACCTTATTAATGAATGCGGCCCATTACCCGTCAGCCTGGCTCCTCGGCGACTCCCAGAAGCCCCTGCAGTACGTGACTTCAAATGGCAGGATATTGACACGAGGAGAGCAAAGCGGCTAGGACTGAGTGTGTGTGCCCGTGTGTGTGTCAGTGTGTGTGTGTGTGTAGAAGAGAGAGAAACAGAGAGAGAAAATTTGTGCTCGACTGAGTGTGCATGCCTTTGTGTGAGTGTGCCAGTGCGTCTAGGTGTGTGTGTGTGTGTGTGTGTGTCTGTGGACCCCAAAGGAACGTAGCTCCTTGGATATAATGTAGGGCTCGTAACAGCTATTAGAGGGGAAAATAACCCCTCTGGGGAATGGCTCCCCCCACTGCATGTCCCAGCTCTGTCTGACACACACTGCATTCTACCTTTTTCTTAAACATGCCAGGAGTTTTCTCACTGAGGGCTTTCTCAAGGACGGTGTTAAACGACTTCAGCGGCTGTGGCAGCCATGCAGACTAAAGGGAAATAGAGGAAAAGAGGGGGGGAAAAAAAACGTTAAAAGAAAATGAAACTGATACCTTTATCTCTGTGGATACCGAACTCCGCAGAGTAGCTATAAACTGTTCTGTGTATGACTATGGAAGGTGGGAGAAGGGAGGGAGGGCGGAAATTCACTTTCCAATCTCCATCCTTGTCAAGTTCTTCAAGTACCTCTGCACCAGCGCTGTGTAAGTTAAATACCTACAGTACCCAGCCGCAAATGTCAAATTAGATGTGAAATTCACATCTTGTGTGGGAAAATGACCCGAATGTCCACTGCCCCGGCAAGGAGGATGTCACTAATGGTGTCACACCAGAATCACTGCAATTTAGGATTAGATGCCCTCCATTAAGCCTTTTAGCTCTCATCCTGACTCCCTCCTTCAATGCCATCCTATTCCCCCTGAAACTCTGCCATTCCCCTTATCATCCATTTCCTTCCCTTCTATCCAACCCTTAATCTCCTCCTCGATCCTTTCAACCACCT
Source organism: Pagrus pagrus (assembly GCF_965226575.1). NCBI lineage: Eukaryota > Metazoa > Chordata > Actinopteri > Spariformes > Sparidae > Pagrus > Pagrus pagrus. Next base: position 10,296,556 of record NC_140196.1, read on the forward strand.
GCTGGCCACACAGGCCTGCTGCAGGGCCCAGTTACCAGCAGTGTTCAGGTAAACCATAGCAGTCAATTCTCCACTAAATTAAATTTTGCTCTGATCAATAATGCGCACCCGCTTCTCCCTTATGAAGACTTGGCTGCATTGGCTCGGAGCGAGCCTCTTCCTCCTCTCCTATTCTCTCACCGGCTCTGTGCCACCGTTAAACCACCACTTTCATCTGATTACATCACCCTACTGCAACGCCCTCAGGGGTGGTGGAGGAGGAGGGGGAACATCCGGCAGGGGTCTTGTGTACCCATGCAAACAGGTGCAACATGTCTTAGGAATTTAACGCGGCTGCAGAGAGGGAGAGGGTGAGGAGGAAAAAAAAAGAACGATTGGGGAAGAGAAGCAGAGAGTAGGAAAGTGCAAGGAGGCCGGGGAGTTGATTTATTAACTAATCATTCTTTATGTCGTTCCCCATTGCTCTGGTCTCCATCGATAGCACCCGGTCTCCAGTGAGGCAACAGAGGTGCATCTCTTACATCAGCCCTGCAAAAGGAAGGCCAATAGACCAGCAGACACGTCCTCTCTTTCATCTGATCTCGCTGTATTAAAGACAATCTTCACATTGTCCAACATCACAGAGAGGAGATGTAAAGCTTAATCGCAACGCTAACTATGTTTGATTAGCGCGGTGTTAATACCTGCAGAGCACATGTTACGGTATGCACACTGTGTCTGCTCTTCTACCTGGTGTTATCTCGCATGTAGCGTTAAACCCAGCCTTCATCGAGCGCGTACAGAGCTGAGTGAGCAATAACGACTTTTGAAGCTTTAGTTTTTTCAGGGCTTCTCAAGCAAATTAGGTGAGCTGAACAGAATTTGCCGCATTATTTAGCCTTCAAACTCACTGCAGCTTCAATTCTAGCAATTTATTTGTAAGTATTACATGTATCATTAATTGCATTCAAATTGAGCCCACGTTAAGATTAATGCATGAAATTATACTTAATATAAGCATAAATAAATGTGTTAATGTTAACATACTGCAGCTGTTAACTAATACCAAATCCTTTAATTACATTGTTTAAATGACAAAGTTCTTTGTGTGTCAGTATCTTAGTCTCATGTACAGTAAGAATCAAACCCAAAATGTAATTGATCTGCACAGTAAGGCCGGAAGAACTGCAATAAAATGCAGGGGTGCAAGCAGCTAATTACAGCTACTCAAATTATTGTAATTTTAAGTCATTTTTTGGGTACAATTTTTTTTAATTCTATAGTTTAACTCATTACAATGGTTAAAAAGTAACTAATACTCTGAGTACTGTTTGAGAAGAATACTTTGTACTTTTACTTTAGTATTTTTTTGATTGAGCAAGACATTAAATTGAGTAATATATTAGGAATGTAACTGTACTCTTACTTGAGCACAGATGTCATAATGGTGCGTAAAGTAGCAATCACACTGTAAATGTCCCAGTTAAGGAGAGTTTGGTCTGTGTGCAAGTGTGGGCGCATGTTTAAGTTGGGTTTTGGGTATTGATTTGTATTTGGTTTGTATGTGGAGAAAACTTGTGAAAAATGTAAAAAATATTTAACGTTTTGCAGTTAAGTTAGTTCGTTAACGATTACTTCTATGATGAAGACATTTATTTATATCCTTTAACAAACTTGTCCAGCAGCAAACCATTAATTTGCTATTGTCAAATATTACTTAAAGTAAGGATTTACTCAATAAAGAAATGATTTAATCAGAAGAGTTAAGTGCATTCATTTTTAACCCTGTGGCTAAAGTGTCTTATTTAGTTTATCTGCAATCAAAAAAAAAAAAAAGAAATTCAAAGGAACCGTCCAAACTATAAACATCCCCCTCTCTAAGCTCTGATTAAAAGTCTTATCAGTCTGTGCCGAGTTCCTCTCTTTTACCCCGCATGGCTGACGTACAGTAAAGTCTGCAAAGCTGCATCTGGAGCACGGGGAGTGTGCACAAAACCACTGAGACCTGTGCGCACCCGTACTCATCACTCAGGAATTTAATTAACGCAGACGAGAACGTCATCAAACGATGCTAAAACAAAGAACCTGTGGTCTTTCTTCCAGGCTCCGAACTGCAGGGTGACTTTAAGCCATGAAACCACTCGGATATTTTTGGCTAATTTATGTTGGCGTTGTGATTGGAAGATGAACAATGGACCTCAATCAATACCGACCCCCATTGTTTCTCGGGGAAAAAAAAAAAAATCTGACACCATGTGTTTTCTTATCGCTCCAAACTGCTGTGGAGAAGGACAAGAGTGCTGCATTCTGCCTTGATGTTTAATGGTGTGTTGAACTCGGTCCAGTATTGACTCAGTCCTCCCTTTGTGCATTCCCTACTGTTGACCAGTCCACTGAGGGAGTAATCCTTTCCTGCTTTGACCTCAGGCCAGGCTTACTGCTGGCTAGTTTAGCCAATGAACAACACAATCAAATAAATAAATAATACGGCAGTTGGCATTCTCCACAGTCATCACTTATCAGGCCGTAGGGAGGGTTGACCCCAAACACTGTTGTGCCACAACCGGCCTGGTCTCCTTGGTAACAGACTGTCTTGTTTGAAGTGAGGTGCCCGGGGAGTCGTGGTCATACAGTAACAGCACTCGGCCGTGGATCTCAATGTCTTCCATGTGTGTCATTTTTGTGTCCGGTCATTTTCGCGCTGTTAAAAAGAAATATATAATGAATCTATAATGTTTCAAATGCTTTGATTAGATGTCTAACTACCCCGAGCAAATGCTTCTGAGGTGTAACCAGAGATGACGGACCACCCTTTTTGTGGGCTGGTGCTTTGTAGCTCCAAATGATACTCATTACCCTGTCTAAGTAGACAAGTGAATGGTACTAGAAACACACTATGCAGTGATCCTGCTGTTTGACTGAGGTAGCAAAACAACTGCACAACTGCTGTGTTATTATGGGGCCTCATTAAGTGAGGAGAGAGTGGGAGACGGGGAGAGGGGAGAGAGGGAGAGCAATAGAGAGAGGGCCAGCGAGAGGGAGAGGAAAAAAAAAAAAACACAAGAGAGCGATACAAACTGTATTCTGAGGTGATAGCAACACACAGATGCCTTTCCAGCCAAAATGAAGACTATGACTAAAGAACCCAATTAAGGGCTTTCTTAGGGGAGCCATCTTGGGAGGGGGATGGGTCTTCCTGGGACATGAGCCCTGGGCTACATCCTCTAATTAGACAGAGCGAGGGGGGAGGATCTCTGCCTGTCACTGGGAGGGAGATGGGGTCCATGGGGTTCCACATGTCAGTCCCAGAAACAAAACACAATTACTCTCACATTTAACCACTTCAGTCAGGGACAGACTTTGACTAGGGATGCTACAGAGCGTCCCCCTCCCTCCCTCCCTCCCTCTCCTCTCCTGTGCTGCTAGATATGCCACTTCACAAATACGGAGATTTTTTGAGGACTAAATTTTCTCCCGCATTTTCCGCGTCCGCACGAGAAGGCGAGAGTCGATGTGCACTCTCATGTTTTCCCACCGAAATGGAGGAGCGAATCAGAAAATTGGCTTTTAATTGACCAGTGTCGTTCAAATTCCTAACTGAAGAGTTAAATTACTTTGCTGTTGTGCTGCGCGAACATGGAAAAATTCGAGAGGGAATAATTGTTCTAATGCTGTTTATTCTGGCCTCTGCTGCATTTTGTTAACATCAACGGCGTAATAGACACTTGAAAATCAAATCACTACAGGCAGCAAATTAAACCTGTAGTGATTTTTTTTTTTTTTTTCCTGAGAAGCGCTTAAAATGGCATTATCAAAGTTGCTGAAAAAGTCAACTAAGAAAAAGTAAAGGAGACATGTTTGAGGGAGAGATCCGGTGATGGATTCTAGCACAGTACGCCGAGCGTCTCCTCTTTGTTTGGATTTAACTTTCCCCAGTGGTGCAACACAGGAAAAAGAAAAAAAGAACAGCTCAAAGGCTTCTGGGAGTTTTTGTCATGTCTCCCTCCAGACAAAGTGTTTGCATGCACATATCAGACCCTCGGAGAGACAGACACAAAGACAAATACATACAGCACGCACACAGATGTATACACACACACGCCCGCACTGAGAAAGAGAATATCCTCCCAGGATCATTAGGTCTGTCATGCTGTCTAATTCTGATCCACCTACAAAACTAGAACACCACTATTGTGATACATCACTCGTCATCTAAGGGTGTTTATGTCCCCATTTACAGTGTGTGTACAGTGTTGTACGTAATTATAAATAAGCTTAAATATTAATGATGGCGCTTCACAAGCAGCTGTTTTTTTTTTTTTTTCCTTTTTTTCTTCTTCTAATTCATTGTTCTTTTATTTTGTAGTGCAACTTTTTGAAACGGTGACAGAATTGTGAGCACCTGGGGTGATGAAGAAGAAAACAAGTTGTCATATAAAAGGGAGAAAAATATATATACAACTTTCAAACGCGTGAAGAGCTGTCACACTTGGCAGATCAAGATATTCAAGACGATATGGGGTGTTTGAGAGCCGCTTGGGGACAAACACACGTAGCTGCGCTTTTTGTGAGACACTTTTGGGACGCGGGGCAGTTAGGGCGTTTTTCGGGGCATATTTTAAAATTCATGGAAGAAGAAAAAAAAAAAAACAAGAAGCAAAAACTTCTGGGGAATTAAGTCTCTGTGCTGCGTGAGGAGGATTCTTAAGATTTCATGAAAAGGAAAGCAGAAAAGAAATACTGAGGAGAGAGGATCAACTTTAGTAATTCCTGCATTATAATATTATAAAACTCCCTCCTTTCTCTCCCACTGTCCATCTCTCGTTTTCAGCCTTCGACGCACGTTATGGCACGCATAGCTGTTTACACCTGCTGACCGTGAAGCCTATAAATATGCTTAATTAAAACAGTGGAATTGGTCACAGCTTGGCAATAATGGCTATCACACGGGGAGAGGAGGATCTCATTTGTGTGTGGAAGTAGAACATGATGCAGATGTGCTCTTGTCACTTTCGGCACTCATTAAGGCCAGGGAGCTTCGGATTGTCTTTGAAGGAATCCTTTTAAAAGACACTCCAATTAAGGTACGTGTCCTGCGGGCGTCTGAGGAGAGAGGGAGCAGTCGTACGGCACCCCGGTCCTTCCTTTTCCACTCCTCCGTCGACTTAACACATGACTTACAATCTCGTGTCACTTCCAAGGAATGATAATGAAATTGGAGGATGGAAGGGGGGGGGGGGAGAAAAGAAAGCCCAGCTTAAAAGAAACAAGGGAATCTCACGCTGAAAATGTCATCTTCGCTGTTGTGTAACTTCAATCTCATTGTCTCGTCTACGGAGGAATCGGGATCGTTGGGAGAGGAGCGTCTCCGATTGCGCCCCCTCCAGTGTACGCCGCCACCGCCGCCGCATCGCTGGAGGAGCTGAACTTGCGCGTTTCTCCACAAATGAACTGCACTCAGAGAAATGTCAGATTTAAGCTGTGGCTAATACTGCGCACCCATCAGTTAATGAATCTGCCTAATTAATCCAGCCTAGCAGCATTGTCAGTGGCTCAGTTCCCTTTGCAAATGTGAAAAGCTACTGTATCTGAAGCCAACGCGAGGGGAGAAGGAAGTTTATTATCAAGTTTCACATTGCAATGTGGCCTTCGCGAGAACCTGGAGAGATTTTTCTCTCTCATAAGGGGTGGCTGCTTTTAAAATGACAGGACTGTGGAGCTTATTTGGGAGAGAGGATGCAGGAAAGTCTCCTCGTCTCCTAGTTGCTCAAGGGGTGGGCAGCAGTTGAGGGTCAGGATGAGCGCTGCACAGCCAGCCCGCTTGCCCTCCCCATCAGCACCTCATGAAATATCTAGACTTTGCTCCATATTTTAATGGGGTGAGGGAGAGGAATGCGCAGGGTGGAGGCTGTGTGAGCGTGTGTGATGGTGGAGGGGAGGCCTCTGGAGAGTTACGAGGGGAATGGTGGTCTATGCATCTCAGTGCTTATTTTTTTGTCTGTGAAAGAAAGAGGGGAGAGGAAGAGAGAGAGGGAGAGCAAGAGAGATTATTCTCCTTTGGAATCTGGATTCTGGGGCACACAGGCCCAGGAGTCAGTCAATCTGGCCAGTCTGAGGGGGGCGGCTGGGCGGGGGGTCCTAGGAGGGCTGATTAGACGGATGCTCTCCCATCATCCATCTCGACAGGCTGGCGAAAATTGGCTAGCCCCTCGCAGGGTAGAGTTCACGGGGGGAGGCGGTGGGGGAGAATGTGGAGCGGTGCACTGGATACCTGTCACAGCCTTTGGTCTGTTTCAGGATCTCAGCAGCAAATTAATAAAATATCGTTCCTGCTTCCCTTTACCTGCCGTGGCAGCTCTCCCTCTCGCTGCTCCGTCTCCCAGCTTGCACTGGCCCTTTGACCCCTCCGACTACTGTGAGAGATGAGGAGCCCAGGCAGCCGGCGAGTGGGCCAGAGTGTCAGGGAGAAACAGGGAGAAACTCCAAACTCAAGACCTGGCAAAGAGAGAGAGCTTCCACTTCTCTCGCTGCTGGAAGACAGCTCCACTTCAGACAGACTGACAAACGACTGCCCCGTGTCAGTGAGACATTTTGAAGTGTGATGCATGGGAAATGGCAACTGCAAACAAACAACTACTAAAAACAAGTCTCCAACCTGCACTGTTTGTTGAAGGCTTACCTATAAGCTCACATCCAACACTACGTTCAGGAGTTCCAGCTTAAGATAATGTTGGATCTTTGAAAAACTTATGGAAACTTTGAGCTGGTCACAGTTAATAAACTCAGCACATTGTGAATTTCTCTGTATGTGTCCACATTATATATGTACTAGATACAGTGTGAGCATTCATTCACATGGGACTGCCTTTAGAGCGCGACACAGGTTGAGCATAATGATCGCCTTATCCCCAAAGCTCAGTCCTGCTCGGCTTTCATAACCCCCCGTTTCACAACAAAGTGCCATAGGTCTTTCATGTTCTACTCTTGTCTCTTCACACACGGTGTAAAACAATATAATCATGCATGAAACAACACCTCCGGGAGGCGGAGATCACTTCATTCCAAAAAATGTCAAACGAAAAAAGTAGGAAAACATCCCCAGGTTATTTGAGATTGTTTACAGGTACCTGCAACAACCCTCGCTGTATAGAGAGCACCAATGAGAGATGAAAATGTGATAAAGAGGAGGCCTTGGCATGAATGAAAAGACTCCACGTTGGCAGTTCGGTGGAGCACGAGGCTTGTTAAATAACCTTCTCGGTGGTGGAGCTGCATGTTGGTGGACGGTGGATTGTTTTATTCATGGTTGCCGTGCTCAAATGACCAGCAGATAATGATCACACTCACCTTCCTCCTGGCAGACACACGCCTCTGTGTTTACAACCTGAATCTCAATATGAAAATCGTTGCCGATCAATGGGCGGCCGAGCCCTGGATGCTTCCTCTGGCTACCCGTTAATACATACTGCTGCTAATCCAAGTTCTAAGGTAGATGCACTTGAAGGATGCAGTCTGGCTTTCTCTCTGTGCTTTAAGGCGAATTAAGAACAATTTCACTGATTGGGTTGAACGCGGTGCTTATAGACTGCTCATGTTTTAATGATTCAGTTTCAGAAGGCGATAGAAAAAAGATCTGGATATGAGAAGTGCGCCATGTGCACGGTAGAGGATCCCCCAAACAAAACAGAGCTGCTTGAAAACACCACCGCAGTGAAATAATATAATAAGGTCTCTTTCATTTTTTCAGGCCCTCAAAGGACCTGGGAGAAAGATTGCTAGAAAATGGATTATCTCTCGAACATTGCGAGTTCATAAGTCCAACTACTAACTTTGTTGAAGGGCAGATACGGTCTCCCAGAGGACAAAGCTCATATTTAGCCATGAGGCCTCCTCTGTGATTAGGAGGGGAGATGCAGGCATATTGACTCAACTGTGTTTTTGCCTCTGCACTGTATGTAATTACCTCTTCAAAAACGAACATTCCACTAATCCTCTAATTCCAGATATTTTAGTGCTCCGCTGGTCTAATAAGCAAATCAAATCATATCTGCACATCACAAATGAGTTTTGGAAACGGACTGAAATAATTCCTTCTGAGTCTCTCATCCCAGCCGGGACGGAGGGGACAGCCGGAGTGCAGGCGAGCGGTGTTTAGTGTTTGTTAAGCTGTCGTGTGTGATTAGCGGTCGCGCTTTCGGGCTGGTGGCCTTTTTTTTTTTTTTTTTTTTGCGCTCAGCCAGCCTGAGGCTCACCTGTAACTCTGTCTGGAAGAAGAACTTCTGTGGGCACTGCGAGCAGTCGTAGATCTTATCCTCCTGGCCGTGGGCTGAGAAGATGTGCTGCTGGAGCTTGTTGGCGTGGACAAACACTGCGCGGGAGAGGAGACACGGGGACAGAGGAGAAGATAAATGTCAGTAAAACATTTTTTTTTTTTTAAAACTTCCGCTCTGAGATGCCTCTACTCTGCTACTCATTGTCAACTGTGTGCAAATTAGAGTAGGGCCTCGTTGCCTGCATTAAGGGAACAAAGGCAACAGCATAATTGCATCTGCCTGAATAAAAATTGAAGAAAGACTATGTCAAATGGCAAGGAAAATTACTTAATTACAAACAAATGAATGCACTATCAACAACAAGAGAAAAAAACATTGTTATGAGATATATAATTGAAAAAAAAGCACGGAGAACAATTTAGATGTTAACAGTGAAACTAGAGTGGTCACATTCATGGCACTAGAGTGAGTGAATGCATAATGTTTTGGGAATAATGATGCTCTTTATTTAGCGCCACTGTGGGGACAACAAGCCGGAAAATAAACAACCACAAAAAATTGGCATGGCTTCAAGTGCAAAACATGGCCTCCATTAGTCTACATAGCTAATTATATTGACAATATAAATATTCATGATGTTGCACTACTTATTCATGCAGACGCAGACTCCATTCACCGTCATATAAACACACAACTCGCTGGCACTTAAAACATATACCATACATTTGTGCTTTAATTAAGTCATAGTCCACACTGAGAAGCTAAGGGGGATGCAATTGTGTGTCTTGAGTTTGTGTGTGTGTTTGTGTGTGAGTGTGTGTGTCTGCATCCTCCAAGGAGCACTTCAAACATGCCGTTTGTTATCCCGGACCCTTGTGCTTTTAAGGATGGCTGTCTAATCTCAAAGGTCTGGATGCTCTGGAAAAGTTAGCATGTGGGGGCTTCATTTGAATTTCTTACGGCTCAAAATAACTTTTCTTCTAATGCGTGCACCGTGGGGCCAGGAGGAGAGGGAGGGGGGGAAGAAAAAGCACAGCCACAAAAGGTGAGGTGTCTGTCGGAAGATGGCTTTGGGGTCGCTGCAGCCCCGTGGCGGGGCCTCTGCAACATTAACGTGTCCCAATTTGAGCTCACCTGGGAGAGCGGTTATTAATTATTGAGCCGTGCACACTTGAGACGAACTCGGCTTCATTGAATGTCACACTCCTGACCTGGGAAATAAAAGTTTAGATTCAAAGCAGACTCACTGGTGGGGACGCCTGCAGACTGCTAATGCCTGGATGACAGCTGTCTCTGGAACATGGCGGCATGTTAACCAGAAATGAACAAACCTCCGCTAATGAACAAACAACAACTCCATGGTCCATTTCTGAAACTAACGACCACAGCAATATGAAGACAAACATAATTCCAGATAGATGGCTGGTTTTTACAGTCGGTTACAAAACATTTACCCTCAAGGTTAAGGCCTCGGCTATCACGCACACTTGTGCCTCTGTTATGCTCTGAGAAAGATGACAATTTTCTTTGTGGGGGATACATGCTCTGCTCGGGGAAAAAAGCGCTGATAAACAATAGCTTTTCTCTTTTGCTGTGTTTTGTCTGCATATACTGTACAGAAGCAGGTCACAGCAGCTGCAGGAAGCCTTCATTATGTCTTTGGCTAGAGGAGGAAAAAGTCAATACAGCAAAAATAAAAATGGATTTGAGACTTGGGGGGCCTTCAAATACTGTACAATAGGGCACAACACAACTGAGATGTCATGGTAGCTGTTTCTGGCTGTTTACATGTGTATCTGGTCCAGCTCCAGTAAGACACGCATTTAATCAGTTATATGCATTTATAGCTCCGCATTCATTCATATGCAAGTGTGCGATGATTGAAAGTGTGAGAGCCTAAAATGCACTAATGGGCAGGTCTCCTGTAAGAACAATAAATAATGAATGGACTTAAAGACTTAAATGGAAGCTCAACAACTTTTCAGCTAATTTATGTACAACAGTTAGACATTTTAAAATGCTTGGGCCGTATTTATGATCGCTTAAGATGATTGGGAAATGCAGCGTTTTAAAATAAAGACTCTCTTTGTCTTCATCATCGTTCTTCAAATTAGCATGCAACTTGTGATAAAGGGAAATGAGGGGACAGAGTATCGCTATTTGGCAGCGCGAGTCACATATGAGATATGCCATGGCATTGCCCATTCAGAGGAGAGACAGCGGCATGTCTTCCAAGAGGGTTAAAATGAGGACATGGAGAAACGAGGAAGAAATAATCCAAAACCACATCCAAACAGGATCAGTGGCTGGCCATTGTGTCTCTCCCTGCTGAGAGCGAGAGAGAATAAGGGAGGGAGCGAGAGAGAGCGAGAGAGAGAGAGGGAGAGAGAGAACTTTGTGGAGTTTGTTGGCCGTGGAGCCAGAGCAGAGCGGAGCTGAACAGAGCACTGAGCCGGGTTGGGCGTCAGGGGTGTCAGGGCTGAGGGGGCTGAGGGGCCAAGGTCTCCTCGCTGTGGGGGATATTAAGCCCTCTGATTAGATCTCAGGGGCCGCCCATGGCAGACGTCTCCTTTACTACAGGCCCCAGCTCATCTTTATTTTGGCAGGGTGGTGCTCTCTGCAGGCTGCACTGCACCAATACTAAGCTGTTTGTGCAGGGGAGGGAAAAAAAAGTTTATCCTTTTTTTTCCCCCCTTTCTCCTTTTCATTTATTTATTCGTCTAGCCTACATGTGTTCGTTTCTGCTTAATCCAAGAGTTCACAATGCAGAGGCTGATCCAAGTGTTCTGAGGCAACACAAACAAGTTGATTTGGAGCTGCAAGCTGATAACTGGTAATTTTGAGTTAAAGCTAAGCCTATGTTTTTGGGGTGTTGGGATAATTCTGACGACACGCACCAGCAGAACGTGGGCAGCAGCTAAACAAAAAGCCAATTAAACTACTGTATTTGTCAGACTCTTGCGGATTTGAAAGCCGAGCATCCTGTAGTTTTTCAAGTTTTCTACTTCCTGCTGTGACATAAGTTGACGAAAAAGCGTACACACACGCACACACACACCGTACGACTTTCATCAGGCACACTTTCTTCTGTTTTGTTTGTCTTAAGCACATATTCCCAATCACAATTTCCACACCAGCCCTCGCTGCTGCTCCTAAGGGTGCAGGCAGACACTTCTAGCTGCAGGCTCCCCCACTTCTGAAACCTGTCAAATCTGTCCTGGGAGAGTCAGCCTCTCTCTCATCATCCAGGGGCTTATGGACCTCTCTCCATTTACCCTCCCTCCCCTACACAGCTCTCTTTTCCTCCTTCTCTTTCCCCCCTTTCATCTCACATCCAAACTTGCCAGTTGCAACCTTCTCGGCTTCCTCCAAGTTTTGTCTCCTTTTCTCCTCTATTTTGTCTCCCCTCGTCTAGCGTCTACGACTTACCCCCCCCCCCCCCCAACACTTTCCGGCGGTCTGTTTTGTGGCATGATTTGTCCTCTCCTCGTTCCCCTCGATGTGGATTGAGGATAATCAGGTGTGTCAAAGAATGACAATCACTCCCCACCTCCCACCGAGTTTTGGGTCACGCGGGGGTAGATCAAACCAAAACACGGGCATCGAGTGGGGATGATCTTTTAAACAAAGAGTAACCTTGTTAATCGAGTGAACTCAGTGACCCAGCCACCATCACTGCCGCCACCTAGTTTGATCAAAGTTTGGCTTTTATGTTCAGACTCATTATGTCTGTAATAGGGATCCTTTTAATCTGTAAATAAAGTTTTTGCAATGGTGCACGCAGTGGTTCATCAACAGCATCTCAACGGCACTGACAAAACAAAACCGGCCAGAACGAAATCTTCCCATGTAGTACAGTTTTGAAGTACAGTACTTGTACTTAACATAAGTTTGTAGTTCTACAAAATTATATACAAAAATAGAATATGATGCATTGGTATAGATTAAACGATCTAACATTATATAAAATTATTCAAATTAGCTCCAGTTTGAACAAGTTATGATATAAAAACAGTGTTTATATGTTAATACATAACAATCAAGTAAGATATAGATTGTATACTGTATATGGGGAGTAATTCTGCATGATTTATTCATAGATTTTATACTTAAATACATTTAAATACTTCAACCCTACTATAAATTATGTTTATTTATATCATTTTGAATTTAAAAAAAGACATTATGTCTTGTGTTTCAAGTCACTAACCCTCTTGGGTTATGTTTTTTTACTCATGTACGTTTGTTTGTTGGTTTGTGACCAAGATTACACAAAAACTGCTGAATGGATTTCCACGAAACTTGGATGGAGGATGGATCTCTGCCCAGAACAGACCCCATTAACTTTTGGTGTGGATCCAGATAAAGGGACCGAACTTGATGAAAAAACATCACACGTATTTAGGTGGCTGGTATCTGTGAGTGAGTACAATTTGATGCTGATCTGGTGAGTCTAAATTATGGTTAAGCAGTTAGGTTCAAAATGTAGAGTGATACAGGGTTATAGAGTTTGATATTTGATTAGGCTTGATTGAATTAAAGGCAACTAGTTCAATATTTAACCATCTTTCCCTAACAAAGTTGCACTAATGAAATACTTAAATTAATCATTCTTTCCTCTCAAATTTTGTTGGAAAACAAATGAAATAATGTGTCAGTGAACATTTTTCAGTCTCATTTGCATAATTTTGACAACAATCATAAAAAGTGTCTTTACATTTCCTTTAAGATGTAATTGCTTTAGCAAATAAAGTGATATATAAACATAATTTCAAAGAGACAGGCGGGAGTACAATTTTTAATGAAGGGAGTAATAGAGTATTTTAACTTCCTTTATTGCTAATTTTTCCACCGCATTGCATATCTTAAAGGTAACAATAAAATCTATCACATTAAGCCTGCTTACACCACCTAACAATGTATAGTTAGTTTATATTAGGGTGTAAAAGTAATGTCTTTTCTTTACTTTATGCCAGGCTCAACTGAAATATATTCAAGGACAGCTGTCAGTTAAACTCTCACTTCCTCCTTTCCCTCTGAGTGCTCTGACTCCAGTCTGCCTGTCCCCTCCATCCCCAACAGAGGGAGGCCTTTCAGTCCATCCGCACTCTCCACAGCCTGCCTTCCCCACCGCCGTAGCCCTTCGCCCATCTGTCTGTCTGCACTGCGACCACTGTCCTGAGGGTGTACTCTGTCTCCCCCTCCTCCCTCCTCCCCTCCCAGCATCCTTCTCTCTCATGCGCCGTGATCGATATGGACGCGGAGGGAGAGGGGGGACCTGTCTGTCAAAGCCGGCGGTGGAAAATGAAGGCTCAGATGAAGGAGGCATGCTCTGTATATTAAATGCCCAGACCCCTGTGAGGGGTGGAGGGGGATTCGGGGTGGGGATATATCAATAGGCTTCTGCTAAAAGAGAGATAAGGCCAAAACAGCAATGAGAGAAGTAGAGCGGAGTGGAGGGAGGGGAGTGGAGGGAAGGAGAGATGAGGAAAAGGAATAGGGAGCTGAGCGGTGAGGTGGATGAAGAGGTGAAAAATGCGGACATTTGAGAAAAAATTCAAAATGCGAGCTAATGATGTTAATTGGTGTAATAACTGGAGGAGATACAAATGAGTTTTTTTGGGCGACGGATGGACAAAGGGGGGTGCAGGAAGCGCAAAAGACGGAAATGAGCTGAGGACCCAAAAAATGGCGAGGAAGAGTAAAGAGCTGAGAAGGGAGAAAGAGTGAAGAGCTGAAGTTAACGACTTTGCAGATTTCATTATAGAGATAGTTAACCCTGTTGACACTGAAGGAGGGCGCTATCCTCTCAGGAGGAGTCCGGTCCTTCCACCTCCACGCACAGAGACAGATGAGATCATTACAGCTATCAGCACCACTGCCATCCACAATTAGCACATCTCCTTTTCTTTCCCCACTCCTCCATCCCCCCATCTCCTCTCAGCTCACACTGTCTTCCCCCCTGCTCTCTTTCTTTTTCCCCCCTCTCACCTCGTGACACTCCTCTAGCCTTGATTTGGAGGCAATTTGACTAAATAAAAAAGCCACATGCAGCAAACTGCTCTCAGCTTTAGCCGAGCTGCTTGCTTGACCTTTCCCAACTCATTTGGAACCCATTTGGCTTTTCACATAAGACAAAAAGTGCATGGAAATGCAAAGCTTTGCATATTGTGAGTGGAAGTCTTTGGAAAGTTAAGATGCGAGTGAAAACAACTTTTTTATCCTTTCATCAGGTCCATCGGGTTGCTAATGCATGATGCACAAACGCGCTCATGCGTACAAACACATGCACTGTACACACCTGTAAAGCAGACCGGACACTTGAAGGTTCCTCCCATGCCCTCAAAGCTGTGCTCGATCAGGTGGCATTGAAGCTTCGCCGGCGAGTCGAATGACTGACTACAGAGCTTGCATTCATGGTTCAGTCCTTCCTCTGCAGAGAAGAAACAACAAAAACACACAGAAAATCGTAAGACGGAAAATAAGCGGAGCGTGAATGTCAAGAGGCCTCGTTTCTTTTCTGTCTTTTTTTTTACTTTCACATGAAATTTGAATTGAACAAATTTGTGGCAAAAGAGTCCCTTCTGTGATTTTCATGACTCAGACAGGAAGAAATATAACGTGTGATCTGCTCCCATCAGGCAGAAATTAGATGGCCAGCCGGGGTCCTAATCGCTCAGACGAGGCCTCACACTTTGAACATGGTGAGCGTCATCTTTTTGATTAAGTCACATACATCGCAAAATCATTTTTTTTTTTCAGCGTCTGCAAATGGATTCCAAAGAAATCAAAATGAAAGTAAGGCAGAAGGTGAATCAAAATAAATCAAGTGCAGAGGGACAAAAAGAAATCATTCAAAACATAGTTTCCAAAACCCTCATTTAATGTCACCAAACCATCTGATCACTGTCGAGTCTCATTTACAACATGCTCACATGTCAACATTTTGAACACAGAGCATGACAGATTCCCGGTTTATCTGCTTGGCATTAGAATTCCCTCCACGTCCATCTAAACACACCTCAGCCGAGGCCACTGATAGCTTAAATAAATGTCGTTCAGACTGAGAACCTGCACACTTGTCGTTTGCAGCACAACGATCTGCTGACTCAGATTTCCAGAGAACTGCCCATCTCCAGTGCGTCAATAAAAGGCCTATACACTCTGCCACGGGGGCCAGACTAGTGCTCTATCAAACTCCTGCCAAACCTGACATTAGGCCAGCTACTGCAAAAGGGGGGGGGGGGAGTGGGGGTTGGGGTGATACACCGGGGACTCATCTAGGGTTTATCCCCAGGTCTCTACAGCCCAGTGCCCACCACATAGGCCCTGGGTACCAGAAGCACAAATACGCAATCCACCTAGCCAGCTGTGCCCGGCTCGAGCCCTGGAGGATCCGAGTGGAGGGTTAATCGAAGGCGCTTTAGGCAAATCTGGCAGAATATGTCAGCTGGAAACCGGTGATGTGCATTAACATAGTAACCTGCAACGGACAAGGCACCTCCTGCTCTGGAAATGTAGCAAACTTCCCTTCTTTTACTAAAAACTCACCTGAAACTCACCTTTTGTTTCAGGTTAGGTTTGTATGTTTTGTATCTGTTCGTTGCTCACCATCAACTTTCTATTTTTCTGTTTAGAAGTTGTGCTAAAAACCACAACTGATACTGTTTTAATAGTTAAAAATTCTGTATGATAACGGTAAACATGTAAATTTGTCTCTTATTTGGAGGTATTAAAAGAGGTAGTATTTCTGCACCCATAGATTGATCCTGACTTACTCTGACAACTGCAACCCACTGACCCCTGATATTTCCAGGAAGAGGGGGGAATGGAAACATCTCCTGCTGTGCCAAAAGAAACAATAGGATTGTGTGCATATTGAAGTCTTTACTGTAACACAGGACCTCAACTTCTTTTACAGTCTTCTCTCAATAGCATAAACATATGGAATACATAAGTCGGTGTCTACAGCATTAAATATTAGAAAGTTCTCACGTGACTGTCTGGTAGAGGATAAAGGCCGATCAAGGTAGCTCATTTAAAAGGGAACAAGTTGATGGCGTGTTCTGCAATTGCGCATTTGACTGATGAGATATTGTGTAGCCTACATGTGCATCTAAGTGTAGCAGCAGGCATCAGCAAAACAGGGGGAGGAGGGTGGCACGAGGGCATCCACGCAGCCGTGCAAGAGGATCAGTGCCCTCTTTGATCACCATTCAGTTTGCTTGTCTGTGTGAGGGTGTACACTAAGGTCAAGCCTGCTGCAGGGTTCACAGATCTGTTCTGCTGCCATATGCGCAGCCCTCGTTTGACCCTAGTGCACAACGCTGTCCCTTCGGAGACCTGGCCTGCTTCATTATGCAGATAACTCTGCACCTGCCTGACTGACCTTGTGTGCGTGCATGTGTGTGTTTATGTCTGTGAGCAGGTGCACCAAGGGAAAAATGGCAAAGGGATGTTAATACAGTATGCTTCAAATTTGAAGAATAAGGTTGGTGTTATTCTATGTTTTTCTGACTGCCAACCAGATAACTTAAATATACATAAAACAACAATGTGTTAGACTTTCTCTGAATTCTTTCCAACTTCCCCACACTGACCCATAGTGTTTGTTTTCCTCAAAAAAAAAAAAAAAGTGGTTCAGTAATTCATGAAAACAGCTGGGCATTGTAGTTTAAAAAAAAAAAAAAAAAAACTACTTTTCATGGATTAATGGGATTAACTGTTTGTGGACAACGAGGGAGCTGATGAGTTTTATCAACACAGGCAACACTTGTTAGTAAGAATAATTCAGTGTTGGATAGCAACCAACTAAACACCCCTCGCCTCACCCTCTTTTTCTGGGATACTGTAGAAAATAGTGGACTGCCCTAAAGGAGAACCCGCTCCCTCTGTAGATATTAAAGGTTCATTCTAAGGTGACAGAAACAGATTCGTGGTTTCAGGTGATGACACACTAATGACTATTACAGTCCCTCTCTGCTGCTAAATCCGACACACTGGACCTTTAATAGGATTCATCAATGATAAAAAAGTTTTTAATTTGTACTGTATATTATACAGGATGACTATATATTAAGTGATATGTGTTTAAATTCTACTAAGTATAAAGTTCAACTACTTTCTTTATGTGTTTAATTACAACCCTAAACTGAAAGAGTGCTGGGTAATCGAAAGAAAGAAAGAAAGAAAGAAAGAAAGAAAGAAAGAAAGAAAGAAAAAAGAAAGAAAGAGAAAAGTGGTTGAGAGAGAAAAAGAGATTTATAATGAGTAAATTGTGCTCTGTTATCCCCTGTAAAGCAGTCTGAGTAGGGCTGGGTTTGTATTCAGCAGTGTAACAGGGGTTGAATCAAGCTGGCAGCCTGTTTCTTAGTGAGAGCCAAGGGAGGAAGTCAGCTCGCTCGCCCCTATAGCTGCCTCATTGGGCTGAGGTCACTTCCTGTCGCTCCCCCAGCCCTTCTCCTGGGCTGCCCAATCAGCACGGCCCTGCGTGAGCCCCCACCCCTCTCTGCGCGCCGAGCAGACTCTGGATATAGTTACAGGGCCACGGGGGACTGTCAGCTCTCTCCCTCTCCCCTCCTCTCCCTCTCTCTCCCTCCTCCGACTCTCTGTTTCCGAGTCTCCCGAGTGTTCTCCGCTGCCACCACCCTGTCCCTCTGCACTCCTAAGAAAATCCTTTAGATGAGAACTGCTCCTGCGACTGCTCCCTCTAAAGCATCCCTGACACCAGCAAAGTAAGCCCATCTGCATATCCACAGGGCCTTGCGTTCCTGTGGCTCATGGTTTATGTATTTCACAGCTCCTTAAAACACAAACGCCTAATATCTCTCCCATGTGGAGGACAGGAGAGGGAGAGGGAGAGAGGAGGAACTACTCTCAAAAAGAATGGTCTTTATTTCTCGGCGCTGTTTACTTTTTTATCCGGGCTGAAGTTCATGTGCTGTTGAAGGTTGTTTGGGACACTGGGGCTTGCAGGTCTGGCTTGCGTAGTTTAGTGAACTCTTTATGTAACCCAGCTGCAGCATATTGAATTCTGTAAGTTGAAGGCAGCGGATTTGATAGACGTCTCCGTTCGCGTAGAGCCAATCAACTGACAGGCTGCAACTAAAGTAACTAAGACAGTCCAACTTTCTGATAATAGTGTGTAGTTAAGTATAACGCAGGGCATTGCTTAATTAAAAACTCTCCCTCGGCTTATTCCGTTCCAACACCACCACCAGCGCTTCCCCCACCACCACCACCACCACTGCCGCCGCCGCCGCTGCCCCTTACTCTATTTAAACAATTCTGCTGAGGAGCCGCTTGACTTGGAGGGGAATTCAGGATCACTTTTAGCATTTGGCTTCGGAAGAGAAAAAAAAAAAAATCTGATACTTAGATTTACACTCCTCTCTCGGGGTTTAGTGAAATGGTTCTCTGAAGCTCACTCTGAGAGGGACCCATGCTGCTTGTGTCGCCAAAGCAGCACACTCTAACAAATGATATTAAGGACATCAATCAAGGCACTTCTTTGCTGAAAGTAATGAGTAAACAAGTGGGGGAACAAATTGAGAATATTTAGTGGGCTGGAATGGGTTGTTTTTGGAAAAGCCACAGAAAGGAACTAACATGGCAGTCGAAGCTCGTCCAGTCAAACTAACAGGCCGGTGTAATAGCAAGTTTCTAAACTGCCAAACATCGCCATAAAGGCAGAAATACCTGCTTGGAGCGATCTTGTTTATGAGGAATTTCACCTTTAGAAAGAGTTCGCTTTCCGTTCTACCATCTGTTCCAGCCTGATGTTGGAGCTGTATGTTAATAAAACGAGAAGATTTGGTTTTCAGTGGACTCGCTGCTGTATATACAACCCACTGTGGGATTGTGGATGGTAGCAGAGTAGACAGCTTCAGGCCTGTAAACAGTAGGTGGGTTTACTTCTCTCTTCTCTCCGCGGGAACTATCCATTAACAGATAATGGGGGGAAAATCAGAGTGATTAAGGCCCAGGGAATTATGGGTGAATACAAATTGACTCCACCTCCGTGTGGTGTGCTCTCTTGAGGTGGAAGCACTGCTCATAAGGAACAAACTCATTTCAGAACTACTACAAGGCCCATTAAGGCCTGGAGAACGCTGCTGATGATGGGGGTAGGAAGGTGGTAGGTGGGAGCGCAAAGGGATGGACTCCCCCTGGACCGGAGCTGATTGGAGAACTGGCGCCTGGGGGGAACATTACTAATATCTATTTCCTGTCTCCGCAGTGTGAGAAGGACAGAACGAATCAAGTGCAAAATGTAAAAAAATTAAAGGACTAGATTTAATCATGGCACCTTGAAAATTCACCCCATTCTATCAACGAGTTAATGTATTACACGAACAGTGATGGAAATGTGGTCGAGTGCTAGCTAATAAAATCAAAGAGATTGGAAAACTACCACAGCATGAAAGGAGACGCTTTACTCCAGTTTGCCTGTGGGGAAGTGGGCATGTAAAAGGTTCTGTGTCCTCACGTCAGGGTCCCAGGTTCGGTGCCTGACTGATGCTGTTTTCCCACCTCCAGAGGGAGAAGGAGGGTTGAGGCGAGATTCTTGGCTGTGACATGTCAGCATCGGCGACGCCCGCGCACAGCCAGAGCGACGGATTCCGGAGGAACGCGTCTCTGGGAGAATGTCAGCTCTGATGCATGGCAGCTCGTTGGAGGTGCTAATCAGAGCAGGGCTAGGCTCATGCTAGGATCAGCCACTCAGCGCCTACATTAACCGCCTCACAGCTCCCCTGGCTACCGGGCCAGAGGTAGAAGCAGCGAACTGACAGGTTTTTGTGTCGAGATAAACATGCGTAACGCTTGAATGGATGTTACAAAAGGTTTAGCCGACTAGAACACCTTTTGGAGTTCACAAAACATGGGGGACGAAAACATAAGGACACTTCTTCTGCCTAAAATAAACGCACTGAGCAGACATTTCCACTTGAGTTATTTGCCAAGAGCCCCTGTGCATGTGTTTAGCGATACTCAGACTTTTTGCTCTGCGGCAGAAAATAAAGAAGATGAAGCCTCGTTGGTGAAGCATTAATATTAGAGATATAGGAGACAAAAGGCCCAGTTTTATGCTGCACTATTATTATTATCCTTTTATACAAGAAGACCTGAGGCTGGGTGTGTAAATGATAGGTTTGCGTAAAATGAAGGCATGTGCGACTTCCTTAAAGGAATCTGGCATTTATGAAGTACCTGCTGTGCTCTACGCATGGCTTACATAAGCATTTATAAGCCTTTATCCCTCAATTGCGCTGTGGCAACATGGCAAACAGCGACATAATATCAAAGAGGAAATGAGAGTTAAATTATACTTCTTTCAGATCACTTAAACCTGTGAAAAAGCCGGTAGAATTTATAGATAATATCTAATATATTTATCCTTCTACAAGCATATTTTTTAAAATACTTTTTTTCTAGGGAAGTAAGTAAACCACTCTGATCCTGACGCAAAAGAGTAAGAAAAACACAAGTATGAAAATAGGATTTTTTCAGGTAAAAAGACTGTATATTTCATATATTTTTGCGTATACCGAATGTGTTTGTAGATTTGAAACTGCACTGAATTTCATGTATCACCCTGCAGCCTGCCGAGGTAAAACTAGTCGAAGCTGGTGTTTCAGCAAGATTTGGCGCTACTCTTCACTTTGAAGGATAGTCTTCCATTTTGCGTTTGGCCCGGACCACGTTACCTGCTATTCTTACAGCTGAAACCCACAATGGCTGAAACTCGGTCAAACGAACAGTGTGTAGGTCAAAGAGGCGGCGGAAAATAAAGAGAGAAGGCAGAAATCCACAACAACAAAGGCAAGAGCCGAATACTTGTTAACGAATGATGTGTAGGCGCTGCAGCTGCAGGCAGGTATCGAGGTCCATTGGGGACAAACAGTGCAGGCTGCTGAGATGGATTGCATGGGAGCGCTGGACCCCCTGCAGCCACACAAACACCATTCTGCACTGAAATGCTCTAATTTACTCTATACATGCCTATTCTAAACTGCTGGGCTTTTTCTTCTTAGAAGGAAATAAAGGTCAAGTGACTACGCCCTGACTTTCCAAGACTCTTGTTCTTATTGAAAAAGTGCAAAAATTACAAACAAGCAAAGAAACAGTAAAAACGGGCAAAAGAAAAACTTTGTGGCTCGCCGAGAGGAGAGAAGAAATGAGGTGTGAATCTAACCGGAATCTCTTTCAGCTCTCAAAAGAGTGAGTGGCCTGAATGTAAAAAGTTAATTACGGGCACATGCCCGGCTTTTTTCGCTCGCCTCACTGTGGCATTGTCAGGCTGAGGTATGTGGCTCTATGGGGTCTGTGGTCCACACAAAGGAGCAGGGGAAGAGAGCGTTGCGGAGAGGCCCCTTGGCTGAGCTCACGGCATGGAACACTGTACAATTAGCCAGCCCCTGCGTTCTGCCGGCTTATAATTATCAGTGCTTGCCTTAATTGACTCCCTTAGCCTGCTGCAGAGGGACCCCCCCCCTCATACCCCCTTCCCCCCCTGCTCGACGCAGGCCGCCGAGTGCCACGCCGGGCTCTCCAAAGTCATTTAGAAAAGCGCTCATATTTTCGACACAAAAAAGGGGGAACATTTGGTGAGAGAGAATTCATCATCAGGTGTCTAGAGGTTTTCCTTAATAGAAAAGCTGAGTCCCACTGAGTGCGCTCCATGTAGCGGCCAGCCACGCATGCTCAGGACCAGCAAGCCGCCATTCGCAGCGGGCCATGAGACATTAGCATAATTTTATATAACACAGGCACCCGCACTGGAAATTTAATACATCTCAGCAAATACGAGACAGGCGTTTTGCATAATTTTTTTCTCATTCTCCACCTAGCTTCCTCTCTCTCTGTCCTCTCTCCATGTGTCTCTCCTGTCTCGTCTTCGTCCTGCCTCCTCTCTCTCTCTCTCTCTCTCTCTCTCTCTCTTGCTGCCACTCTCCTTTGCCCCCGTCCCCCCCCCCTCCCCCCCGCACAACCACCCCTCTCTCCTCGCCCCATGGTGCTGCTCTCACTAGGAGAGGGGAAGTTCATTACCTCAGCTAAATCAGAATTAGTCCCTTCATTTTGACGGGGCGAACTTCATTAGAAAGGCCCTTCCTTAATCCAGCAGGGAGAACTGATGAATCTACATGGGGGCAATAATTTGCTTCACACAGCACATTCAGCCACTTCCTCCACACTGTTTCCCCCTTCCTTTTCTCCGTCTATCTGGCTTTATGCACTTATGGTTACATTTTTATTAGATCTACAGTTAAAAAAAAAAAAACTGAGAGAGGAAAACACCTGCATATAATTAACTAATGGCAGCAGAAAGGGTGTAAGGAATGAGTTATGCTGTTTGGAATGTCCCGTCTCCCCAACAGGCTTCAGGGCCTCTGGAGCAGCCATAGCTGACTTGGCCGACACTCAAACACAGACTGAGCGAGCACGGCCGACAGGAGACTGCTCTGAGGTAACTATTCTATGATTTTACAATGCAATGATTTAAGATGCACACATCTTTCTTGTGCGTGCGGTTACAGTAGGTAGAATGAAATAAACGGACAAATAATCCTGCATCCTCTTCCCTTTCTTCATAACACACGCTTGTCCAGATCCTTAGAAAAAAAACGAGCGAGCGAGGAGATGTGAATCAGGACAGACAGCCCCTGACTGCCATACCACAGCGCCTGGTGTCAAACAGATGTGCAGCTTGGCAGCTACGCTCCCCAGAAAACAGAGAGCCCACGGATTCCAGGGTGGCGCTGAGTCGTGCTGCCCTCCCTCCTCTCACCGCTACCCCCGTCCCCCAACAGTCCCGACTCCCCCACACTGTGCCCCTGCAGTCTCCCTCCCTCATCACCTCCACACAGGGGTCCCCTGACTGGTAATCTCGTCCCTCGAATGTGAAATCTCCGACAGCGATGCCCCGCGCTTTTACCCCCTACCTCCGCGGCTGATGGGTAAATTGGAATGGCGCTCCCTGCTGGCGCCGAGAGCTCCGAACAGACAGCAGCACACACATGCTGAGGCACCCCTCACACGCTCTGTCTAATATAGTGGACATGCACACTCTCGCCAAGCTGCAATATCCATGCACGGACACACGTTCCACGCACAGATGTACACACGGGGGGAAACAAACACGCATACGCGCTGTCAGGTAAATCGCATACACAGCCTCATAAACATACACACATACAGATGCAAGGTAAGTGTTCCATGCATGATCTGTTCGCCCTCATCTGCATAAAGATTGAATGTACGATAGATAAACAGATACCAGGAACTGAGTCAATATATGTTCAAATTTAAATGTGCATCATCTGAAATGGCTCAGCTTGGGTCCTTCTGCAAAAACCGCACCTGACTTCTGTTGCCATAGTTTCTATTATGTGATATGACAGAACGCGAAACCTAAAAAAAAAAATTCAAACTGCAAACTAAAAGAGTAGAAAGCTGGATCCACAGCGTGTGCGGTGTAATAAGCCCTGCCAACTGGGTGTTTTTCAATAAGCATACCGTAAAACATTAATAAGAGACTATCTGTATTTTTAAGGGTACGATTTCCCAGAGGGCTGGTTTGGTTGCACGAGGCTTCTACTCCATCTATCTGTCTGTTTTCCCCCTCACTCGATGCTCTAAAGCACGCGTGAACGGTTGAGTCCACCCTCGAATCGCAGGGACGTCCTGAAATAGTCAATGGGACCTGAAGGGGCGAAAGATCACTGCAGAAGAAGCCACAGAGGCCTTCCTGTCAAAGGCAGTGCTTTCAGGGGGCCAGGGGTGAGGGGAAGCCAGAGGGAGCGAGCCAGAGACATGACATACATTTCATTACACTTAAACCAACTGTGGGTTCAACTCCGAGCCCTGGATTTCCAATGGCGTCTCCAAGGATGGAGTAAGTGGAGGTATAAGAGAATGGTTTTTACAAAGAACACAATGGGTAGGTGGACAAAGGCAGGCAGCTGGACTAATTGCTTGGGGGCTTGTAGGAATATTTTTCTAAGTACTTCTGTTTAAAGCTCAATTTAAGTCGTGTGCGTCATTCTGATGAACATCCTAAAATGCTAATCTCCTCACTCCAGCTGCAATTAGGAAGGATGTTATGATTAAGAGTCATATTTCACAACTTTTACTTATATATATATCCTACTATCAGATGCTCTCACACATTTCACGGCCAAATTCATCAATTCTACTGCTTTTGTGCAGCATCAAAAGAATCCCCTCCCCTCTCCTCCCTGTCCTCTGTTGTCTGACGACTCCGTTTAATTCCTGGCCATAAACGCAACCTTAGGTGGGCCGGAGACGAGAGAAAACAGTACTTATCCCAGACTTGCCCAGAGTGGTCTTTTCAGCGAGAGCTCTCCTGGCCTTGTGGAGAGACTACTTGTCCATTAAGACTGTCAGAGGATGCTCTCAGAAAACGAGAGGCCGTATCTCTGGAGGGGTCTGCAGGGAGCATGCACAGATGGGGGCTGGGGTTAAAGGAGAGTGAGCGGGATGGGTGGAGCGTGTTGGCCAATCTGCACAGGGTTAAAGGAATCGGCTGCACGGTTTCCTAGCTTTTGGGGTGCACGCACTCTCTCAGCAGCGTACTGTAAAGACACACTTCCCATCATCTCTGCCACGTTATGGAAAATATAATTTGCAGTCTAACCTACTTTGCTTTACAAAGAAATGTCTATTTAAAATTCCTCAGAGTATTATTAAAAGGGCTATAGAATTACAAAACACTATTATTATTGCTCGCTTGGGGGGAGCCCTCGCTCATTAAGCTTCTAAGATGTCTTGGGTTTTGATTATTCTATCAGCTTCATTCTTTTATTATAGTGACAAACTCCCGCTATTTTGTTGCCAATCTCCTTCCAGCTGTCACATCTTTTGAAAGATCACAAAAACCTTCAAACGCACTTGTGATACGTCTTCAAATTCACCAGACATCGCTTGATTCCCCCATTGAATTTGCAGGATTAACTTGAGGAAGAAACGTCTCATATTTCTTAACTGGTTGCTACGTCTGACATCAGAGTGTATGAGATTCTAGCATACTGGTATTGTCCAGGGGAGGGAACCCTCACTCTAACCGTCAGCGCCTCTCCAAGTGGGACAGAGATGATTAAAACACACCATGGCTGTGACTGACAGACTCCCCGCCGCTTCCAGAAGATGACATGTCTCCAAGTCACACAGAAAAGCAACTCCTCTAATTTTAACTCTGACTACAACACCGACCCCCTCTGTCAAAACCCACAAAAAAAACAGCCATGCTGAGATTCTTAACTACAATAAAAGTGATAACAACTAAACAGAGAAATAAGTTTAAAAACAACAATAGGGAGGGTGGAGACAAAAGGGGTGAGAAGGCGCCATTTCCCTCTGGTGCACACAAACAGCAGGAACCTGTGAGCTTGTGACAACACCTTCAAACATTTCTGTTACTTTCACAGAAATATCTGATGCTGATGCTCCAATGTGATGCTTCCGCAGCAGTCTTGTCCCAGCGCACATTCGACTTGGCAAGCTCTTGGTTACCAGAAAGAAAAAACAGCCTCCTAACGGACTGTGTTTGACATTTGTCATGACAGGAATACAGTGAGAGGAGAAAAGAAAAGAGGAGCGAGAGGTGGGAGGGGAAGAGGAAAATGGAGGAGTGGCAGAGGGTGATCGATGTGTGAAATTGTACGTGTGAAAAAAAAAAAAAAGTAATTCGGCATTCAGGGGTTTTTTTTTGTTGCAATTTTCATTTTTTTTTCACGATAAGGAGGACAGAGGGGGGTTTCCTGTTATTGTCACGTTGTGTAGAGAGAGCTCAGGGTCGCGTACTAAATGATTCACAGAAAACGGAATCTTTTACATTGGCGTCAGCAATTCAGCCGGGCGCCCTTGTGGGGGAATTCTTTTTGTGTGTTTTTATTGAAGTCTGCACTGAGCGCGCCCAAAAGCTCTGACAGGGGGCCCCCGAGGGCGCTTGTCTTCACCTCCAAATCATAAGATGGAGAGACGAAGCTCCCTCTGTGCTCTCAATTATACCCCTCAACACCCCCTCTCGCACACTGACTCGCAAACCCTGCCCTCCCCACCCAAAAAAATAAAACAGAGGCAGAGAAGAAAAGCCTTCAGTAATACAGTCCCAGTGGAGGGCTCCACGATCGCTCTGCGCTGCTGGAACAGCTGACAGGCTCAATGCGGCGGGTCCATTCCCTGCGGTCTGTCAGAGTTGGTGCTACAGCATGACGGTTAGTACTTCTCTGGGGATGTGCCTCCTTTGCTTGCCCCTGCGTGCCCCTTGCATGACAGGCCCCTCCTCTGACCCATGGAAGCACCGTGGCTTTGCCCCAATTACCGCTGCAGATAGGTGGAACTCTGGGTTACGTGCCCCCACATGTCTCTTTACCTCTCCCATTCTCCCCGGTGAGTGGGAGACCTATCCGAGGCGCCTGGCACATTCGCAGGAGGCTCGAGGGGTAGGAGGAGGCGTGGGTGTTGCAGGAGGGTTGGTGTAATTTGATCGGAGGGCACAGCTGCATAAACAGGGGTATCGAGGAATTTCTGTCTGCTTGATGGAATTGACTTTGCATGAATGGCCCCTCTTTTCCCCCTGAAATGGGCCATTTTCCACATGTCTCAATGAATATGACAACCTCTCCAGCAATATGAGTGTAATACTGGAACCGCAACACCAGCCAGGGGTAGCTTGAGTCTTTTCTCGAGCTGTGAAATTCTCCCTCTCTGGCTGTCTTTGCTAAAGACCTCATCCAAGTCCTGCTGCCTGACCTGTCAAAAGCAGCCCCATCCTCTCTAAAACGCCCAAACAAAATAAACCAACAACCGCTGGCAGGGTCAGAGGGCAGCTGCTCTGGGTGCCTGGACTCTGGCGGGCCTTCTGATTGGTGGAAAGGGCAGTGAGTAAAAGGGAATCTTTTCAAAGTGAAATCTCCAGCTGATGGCTTAGAGCTCCACACCCCACAGTTTGTTTCTCTTGCTGCTGTCAGGAGTTTTGCCCGAGCCATTTGGAAGGATTAGAAAAAGTGGGGGAAGAAAAAAAACTCAACTGGGCAGATCGTGTGTGCTGTAGGGTCTGAGTGATGGCTCCAGGACCCCTCGGAGAGTGATAAACCTTTGACCTTGACAGCCCCCTGTGGTGACCCCTGACCTCTGGCTTTGTGCCACAGACTGGGTGAGACAGGTGCAGGCAGGAGAGTGACCACACCCCCACTGTCCAGCAAAATCTCCCTCATCTGACCTACCTGTCCTGAAGGTCTGGACTCTCAAACTAAATACACAGCAAAAAAAAAAAAAAACAGAGCCGCAACAGCTGATGTTACTGAGTGAATTAGTGTTTGCTAAGATTAGATTGTGACTGTATCGCGGAGTACAGTCATACTGCATTTACTAAACCAACACTGTGAGATCTACATCAATAGATTTTTATATGAAACAGCTTCGAATGAAACAGCTAAAAGGGAAATGGGAGAGGCAAAGGCTCTAAATGGAAGCTGAGAGAGGCATTCACTTCACAAATGGATTAAGTTCCATTTTAAAAAAGCACTTAGTGAAATGATACATAATGTTACGTAAGAAATACAAGCGTGGATAATATCAAAGTGGAGGTGTGTGCCTGGTGGAGGCACAGCGACACGTCACGCGGCCTCGTTTTCTGCTCCGCAGCGGGCACTAGCTCCAAGGTCGCGCCAGTCCGCGCCAGTCTTTCTGCAGATCCATTTCCTCTCCCTAGGCACTTCCCTCATGTTGTTGGCCCAGTGATTCAGTGCCTTGCATTAAGAGCAATTCACCTGCCTCCGGCGTCCCAGCGGCACAGGTCCCCTGGGGAAACCAGGTGGAGCATAAAAAAGTTCCACATATGGTAAAGTCAAGCTGCTCGGAGGCTGCCGAGTGTCTGCTGTGGGGATAGAGGCTCCTAAAAGGCCCAGCTGGTACTTGGAAAAGGGCTTCTGCATTACTACACCTCAGTGTCTGTTTGGGCTCCCCTTTGGAAAGTGTTGGCCGGCGCACATGACCAGCCATTTTAGATTTCTCCCTCTACCCCTGCCTCATCCCTCGCTCCCTCCCGCCTTCCAACTGGTTCTGTATCCAATTGAACATTTGGTCCTCCACTGCTGGTTAATCAAATTCCTCCATCTGGCCCCCCTATCCCTGTGGAACACAAAAGGTGCAGCCTGAGCCCGGGTCCAAGTGCATATTGGGAGGGAGGAGGGGGGGATGGAGACAGGGACTGCCTACCTAACTTACACAGCCCAGTCAACTAGATCAGGTAGAGAGCACGAGGCCAGGCCTGATCGTTTTGGGCAAACAGGAACAGCTTGGGACTAAGTATCAGAGCCCTGCTGTTCATATAGAGCTCAGGGACGGCAGTGGGTTCATATGACAGTAGGAGGGTTTTATGAGCTAATACCTCCACATACACTGTAGAATACAGAATAGAGTGGGAAGCCTAAGTAGTACTGGCTACAGGACACTGATGTTATTCAGTCTCCGCGGCAGCAGAGGGCACTGCGCTCGGAAAACACTGCCCAGGAACAAAGAAAAAAGGCAGAAAAAAGGGAATAAAGACATTTATGTTAAAACCGCAAATTTGCTTGTTGTCTTCCTAATGCTCCTTCCTTGAGTTCAAAGTAGCAGCGTGTCAGTAACTAAGCAGCGTCTAAGCCTGTACTCTGATCAAAAAGAGCTATCTTAAGATATCATACAAAGCCAGCAGTGATCTTTTAATCCCCCAGAGAGTCTGCGTAGCCTTCACAAAATATCTCCTTAACTACATATTTATTAGAAGAGACCTTTCAAAAAGCCGTCCTGCCTGCACAAAGTTAAACAGGTTTAAAAGTGCAGTCACTCTCACAAAACGCTTTCCCTCACAAGTGCGACGTATCCAGCTGATCACGTCTCTGATTCAGCGGGAGGAACCTGAGGCGAGGTGAGGACATAAATCGAGTCGCAGATAGGGAAACACATGGCATCTCGAGTGCGAGTCGAGCTCTACCCGTCCATAATATCTATTGTATGATTTCTATTCATGTCCGACCATCCTTTCCCCCAGCCAGGTGGCAAAACATGTGTCAATAATTAAACTGCTTTTACATAACAGGATACAGGAACACAATGCAATTTGCTCCCCATATTTCATTGGGCCTTTATGAAAGCACATGAGAGAGCGTAATTAATCAAACCACTGGAATATGTGAACGGCAATTTCCACTTAATGGCACTTACAGGGATTGGGTCCCTTAAGCACCACGTTCTGTCTACCAAACGAGCGGGATTCATTTTCATCTTCATAGTTCAGACAATAAAACCTGGTGTGGATGTTAAACAACACCCATTTGACATTAGGAAATCTGAAAACAACATCAGATCGGGTCCTCACGGCCTGGTCTTATGATTTTAGTTGCACCATAACTGCGATATGCTTAGCTCAAGTTAAGGATGAAACGATGCAGTCATATGCGTATGATTTTCATGCTTTGACTCCAGGAATTAATATTCTTTTTAATGATCTTACTTTGACCTCAAACCAGAGTGTATGTCCTGCATTCACCTAACCACAGGAGGCTAACCGCCTCCCAGCCGGGGACAGGAAGAGGATCATTCACTGCTTTTAGTGGCTTTCTGAGAGAAGATGGCCCTAGTCTAAATGGCACCCATGTCCCTAAAAGTGTTTCTCTCTCACCCACCTCTCTTTTCTCTCTCCCTCCGCCTCTCCAAAGACTCCTCTAAGTGCAGCATCTTGTTTCAGTAATTCAGCCAGGGCAGAGACAGTGGAGAGAGGGAAGTAATCGATTTCTCTCTCATTTGGTTCCTCCTAGACTTGCTGTAAAGCCTCTTGGGGAGTTCTGGACTATTGGACAGGACAATGTTATGGGAAAGAGTGTCATTGCGTTTAAGGTCATCGTTACACAGAGGTTTCATTTTGAGTGTATTTTTATTGGTGTACGGAACAAAGTAGACAAACAAAACAACGCCACGGCCATTTCCAGGATGGCAGACATCAAGACATGTCCTCCCTTTTCATAACGGCACCGCCATTGTGAATGATAGAGCGAAATATCATGCGCTACAGCAATATGATCCACTGTAGTGGTTCACTCTAAAACTGCTGCTAAGTACCAAGCTTTTAGGAACGTCCATAGGTAAACCTTGTGTCTATAAAAAGGCACCTATACTAAATCATTTAGAGGAAATGCCTTTACTATGTGATTACTATTTCGGCTCAAGACGGAAGCAGGCGAATCGAAAAAAAAGGAGAGTGGAAAGAGAAACAGCTAAATGACACAGAGGATTGGGGGTGGAATAATATTGAGCTTTCATACTCGAGATTTGAAGAGTGCCACTGTGATATTGGACAGCCACCATTTTAAATGAAATCCACCTATTTCTCTATTATATCGAATGCCAGCAATAAGATTCTCCACATCATGCATGGTTATTGAGTGTGTGTGTTTTTTTTTTTACTGTAACTATGAATTAACTTACAGTTAAAATTACTTTTTTAGGGCAATAATTTAACTTTATTCAAGATTTCCTGGTGAAGGTCATGGAGCAAATTCAAAAAAGTATAAGTTGTATTTTCGAATGAAACCATTATGTATACATATCATGTCAATCAGCCATTCCCAAGCTTAGGAATGATGCGACCTCATTTGAATTTTAATCACAATTCTGATCAACACAGAAGACTAAGATGTAATATTTCCCGAAATATTCTTTATGTCATTAACAGAACAAGTCGATGTGAATGTGAGCTGAAGGCTGAGATAATCAGAAAAATGCTGAATATCAGATCCGATAATTGACCTGGTCGACAATCTGTCAACCTACAGTATAAAGTGTAGACATACAAGGTCTTAACATAAAATCAAGGTATTTTTAGGCTATATTGCGATACACAATATATATTTTGATATTTTGAAATCTCCTCAAAAGCACTTAATAAATGCTATGACTGGGCAACAAATTCTAATATCACAATATTGTTGACCAAATACCTTGATATTAATATTGCGACAATATTGTAGGGATGAGGTACTTTCACAAGTATTAGAAGAAGTCGAACAGTCTGGTAAGTTCAGATAATTACAGCCTTTAAAACCAGGAAAAGATAACACTAATGACATATCCAAAATCTAAGAAGCTTTAGAGTCTCATATCACGATAACAAAATAATATTGATACAGTATATTGCCCAGCACTGACGTAAATATATGTTGCTGAAAATTTCCTTTTTTCTTTACTGGCTTTTCAAGAAAATTTTAGTCTTAAAATATCTGATATAAAAGGCCCAATTTGTGAGATAGCTGATTGTTGAGTCTCATTCCCGTTTGTCAAATACTGACGCTTGGGTAAAGTATGACTTTTGGGTACCAATAAATCTCCCTTCTGCTTTCCAGCCTTCCATCCTGGCCTCATCAACAGGTCTGAGGTTGGTTTGGTTTTTCATCTGCATTTGGGCCCTTTATTGTTTCTAGTCATTCAGTCTGCGTTTCAACTCCAATGCCGGCCTGCTAAATTCTTAATAACAGTCTCAGGTTGAGCTCCCGTTCATTTACATCTGACTGAGATATTCTTGAACAAACCAATTAAAAATGCAATACCTGCAAATCTGGGCATGCATTATTTTCAAAATAAAGACCAATCTCATGTGTCATTAAGAGTGCGGCAGCTGCAATACAAACAAGACAAATCTATCTATTGTTTATTACCTCCTCAGGCTTTTTACCCAGAGGGCAGAATAAGAGAGGGAGGGGCAGAGGTCAGCGTAATTACCATTCACTCCCTCCTCGGAGTCAGACAGTGCTAAGACATGCATTGGCAAATTCCATGGCAGCATCGTATATCACATTACCATAAAGCCCCATAGAGCTAACCTTTGTTCAATTCCATTTGATTCTAAGAGAGGAAAACAGGCTCGCTGACAGCCTCATCCACCCTCAGTGTTTCATGAGTTCAGTTGTTTGTCTTTTAGTCTTGTGACTGCTCCTGCTAAAGATGTGCTATTCCAAAAATAAAGTGTCAGGGGACGTGGGGGATCATTGAATCATCCTGGGTAGAATATCACATCATCTGGAGAGCTTCAAGGTTCGGTCTCAAACTATGCCTGAGAAAAAGAAAGGCAGCTTGTCTTGGAAACAATACACAGTGTTTAGCTCCAAGCCACTCTATGTACACAGTCTAATTCAATTATTATTGCTCACATTCTGATTAACAATTACCTTGATTTATATGTTTTCATACAGACACTTAATAGAAAAGCCCTAGTATTAAAGAATTTACCTGGAAGCTCTCTCCATTTTTGCTTCTGTTGACATACAACAAAGCTCTAGCATTTGCAGCATCAGTACACTCTAATATGCCTGTTGACTGAAAATGAGAGCGCCAGTGCTGACAGAATGTGAAAAA
The DNA here is from genome assembly GCF_965226575.1 of Pagrus pagrus. Taxonomy (NCBI): domain Eukaryota; kingdom Metazoa; phylum Chordata; class Actinopteri; order Spariformes; family Sparidae; genus Pagrus; species Pagrus pagrus. The sequence goes on from NC_140196.1 coordinate 10,329,219, forward strand.
CTGTTACTGAGCAAGGGAGGCTTAGTGGCGATGTCTTCAGTCATGCTTAAAACCAATGGCTTTCGCTCTTGGTGGCAATTTTTAGGCGTCACAGAAGGACAAACGTTGTTACAGAGGATGGAAGACATGTAAAGAAGAGAAGGGGCAAGTGGTAAGCAGACACACAGAGAGAAACGTAGCACGAGAGGACTGTAAACAAAATAAACCAAAGACATAAAAACAGGAGGAGTGGTGAAACAGAGGAAAAGATAGGGAAAGTGGAATCATAGAAAAGGTGAAAGAGAAAGAAAGAAAGAAAGAAAGCAAGCAAGAAAGAAAGAAAGAAAGAAAGAAAGAAAAAGAGATCTGTGAATTTCCCCTTCCTCCCCTGAGACCTCCCTTGATGCCAAGCATTCATCATCCAGCCTCTAATATCAGTTATTCTGTGGCTCCTCTGCTTACAGCAGAATTAATTTCTGCTTTAATTACTCTCATCGGCGGAATGCTGATGAAGGAGAGGGACGAGGCATTCTGGGACTCGGGCCTCATTCCACCGCTTTAATTTGAATGAATTCCACCCGGAGACGCTGGCAAACAACTGGCAGCCGAGCCCCGGGAGCCACTCTGGGACTGCGCAGAAGAGCTGCAGCCATGGCCCCCACCAACCTAGCTACCTTGTGTGTGCGTGCGTGTGTGCGCTTCCCCGCTCGTGTGTGCTATGTGGAGCGCGTTGATTGCGCGCGAGGCTGAGCGTCGAAGTGAAAGACGTCAGTAGAAAGAACACACAAGGCGAGGCGAAAAAAAAAAGGATTGATGGATTGAGTGTGTGTACAGTATGTGATTCCTTAGCGTGCAGCGTGTGCATGTTTGCATGCGCATGAATGTACTCGGGGATACGGGGTGAGAAAGTGTACAGAAACAAACTGTAAACGGTTTCATACAGAGGGAGACAGTGAGAACAGATCCGCATGGACACGAAACATATGAAATACGAAACATCACTGACTGCAGCCCACTGCGTAACACAAGTGTTAGTTTGAGAGCAAAAATCATTAATAGTTAATTTGATTATTCCAGATATGGCACAGCATACTCCCCAACAAACCCTCAGCCCATGTATCATACAAGAACAAGCAGTATGAAAAGGAGAAATAGGATATGACCGTATGAATAGGAAGAGGCTGTATGTGCGAGACGGCCCATGTTTGCATAATGAAAACAACTGCAGCAACAGTATAATATCACAGCAAAGCCGGCAGAGGAGCAGAGAGAGGGGCCGTAATTGACTTTTCTCCAAGCCAGCTTGGTAGTTACAGAATGTAGCATATTGGATAAGGATTGTGATTGATTATGTGGGTCTGCCATACCGATTCGTTTGATTAAATGTAACCATGGGTTTCTTTTCCAAGCCCTAATGAAGCAGCAATTTGAAACTGAGAGACTAGAGGAGGCTGAGCCAGGCTGAAATCATCCCCACGCCGTCTATATCTGTGTGGAAAAACAGGAGTCATCACCCAACATCCTGCCACTGTAACACAGGATTTTTCATTCAGTCAATTAAGAAATCTAACAACTTATTTACCAAAGTCTTTAATGCAAAAAATCTAGTTTGGTTTGAATAATAGCGAGATTGAAATTCAATGAATAATTATGTGGTTGGATCTCTGCAGGGAGAACATACATTTCCCTTCACAGCAGAGTAACGTAACTAACTATAATTAATATGCGTGCTGATAATGTATATGAGCACGTTGAACTCATTGACTAGCGCTCTTCAGCACAATAATTCATCTCCTCCAATTTTATGTTCCGAGCCATCCCTCCTCCACTTCAGCAGAGGGCGGGGAGGAAGGTAGGTGTGACCTCCACTAACCCTGAAACCTCTGGACAGGTGGGCGGTGGCCTGCGTGCACTGTCCGTTTTGGCAGCAGCTCTCTTCCCCCTCGCCGGCGGGGAGCTCAGGCCATGATGAGCAGCTGGGTCGCAAACACTAAGCACATTAATATCTTCTTAATGATAATAATCATTATGGCATAAGCACCTTCCCCAAAGTGGGAGAGGCTCGCGGAATGTGCCAGAGTAGCACCGTCGTTAAGGTACAAAAAAAAAAAAGAAAAAGAAAAAAGAAAACGGAGATGAAATGACTCTTTTAATGGGCAGCAACTTACAGCCACCAGGATAATGCAGACACTAATGTAATAATGTGATAATGAGATACACCGAAGACATTAGGGAGACCAAAAACTCAATGAAAACCAGTGTGAATGAATAAATAAAATCTGTACTTGAAACCCGGGTTGACGCAATTACCACCGCAGACATACATTATACGATACATACTGCATGCCGCTACAGACATTACGGATATATGTTTTAATTAGTTCAAACTTCCTCTTCATGCTTTAAGGCCTTTCTGGAATTACTGGAGCACTTCACTACATCGTCTCCTCGTGCCTTTGAATCCACCCAGAGCCACTTGCTCACAGCATTTCCCATATAAGCGCCTCATTTAATATAACTGTCAGTATTCACCTATCATAGGCCATTATCTGTCTCATCCGCGTTCATTATTGAAGCTAATGATCTGTTGTCCTCTCTGCTCCCCATTGAAGGAGGACTACATTAAAAGTCTCTTACTAACTTAATTAGTAATTATAAATGTTAAAGATTAATCAGAGAGTGAGTGGCTTAAGGTTTACGTCTCTAGGCAGCGGTGGGACAAATGGAGAGACAAAGAGGCCATGTCGCTTCGGTGTTCACACTCCGCTGTCGAGCTGGAAATGGAACGAGACGTGTGAAAAAAGTGCGAGTGTGCGAGCGTTTTTACCTCCGATGAGCATCACGTGTGTTTGCACATGGAAAGACGCGCACAGGCACGGAAGAAATGCACTTTTTAAGTACTATTTAAAATTCAAAAATGTCAAAAAGAAGTGAGAGATTATGTGCTTAAAGCTTTGTGTTTACGCTACAATTCTTCCAGCCTGATCTATAATGTTGTTTCCTTTCTATAATCTACAAGCGCTGCTGCAGTGGATATAATGCCGTTACAGGAAGCAGCATTTAATATGGTAACCTATGATGCATGCAGTACTCACATTATCTCTTTCTAACAAGATGGAAATAGATCCCCTTAATTAAATCCTGGGTGTACACTAATTCCTTACTAAATCTGCACCTCACTGACAATTCCACATCAGCAGCACCGTGCACTCCAGTAAACATATAAGCACTGATATCAACATTAAACCTTAATAACTAATAAAGCTTTCATCCAGGGAGTTCCTGTGTGATTTCCATTAATGTGGGGAGGGGAATCGCCCAGGACCATCTCCCTGTTTTCCGGAGCGCGTTGACGCTCGAGCCGGGGGGGTCGGAGGGAAAACAAGGAGGAACTTGAGCTGTGCTGAGATGCAAATTGTGCCTCAACTTCAACCACATGTGCGAGAGAGAACGGCTGCACTTTTATTTGACCTGTTAGAGAAGACGCACTAGGCTCAAAGTGCACCAAAGAAAGAGTAAATAACCGAGTATCAGAAAGATTTTGCAGTAAACAATAACAGGTATCCATTTCGTAGCTCTGCCCTCTCCCTTTTAGAGGAGAAATGGCGGTGCTTTGACTGTTGAGCAGGGAGTCCTATCACACAAGACACACAGAGTGGGGTGATGGTGGGGGGCTGGCCGGTGGCCCGCAGCACCTGAAACCTATTAGAGAGCTTTGGAACATTCCACAGGGTTCTTCCACTTTGGCCAGAGGGCATCGTAAAGGTCCTCGCAGAGAGGGTCGGTGCGACTCAGACGCCGACAAACAGCCAGCAAGGTGAAACACTAAAACAAGAGTCTGATATGAAAGAGAGCGGAGGGGTTGTTTGTACTGTCGTGAGGAGGAAACACATGTAAAATGTGGTCCAAAGGCGGTGATAATATTTTCCTGCACCGGGATTCCTCAGGAGTTCGTCTAATAAAGGAACGCTATTATTAAAACATTTAACATTGGCAAGCAAAGCAAAACTTTTATCAACTTTTTATCAAATGGTTTGCCATCTGGACTTAAAACAGTAGGGGCCCAATAGTGCGCTGACACTAAAAACAAACATGCATAAACACACACAACCTGCTGCCAAATTTCTTGGAGATAGCCTTATCTCCTCCGCAATGTGTGTGTATATATGTGTTTTAGTGGTATCAAGGCCCAGCTCTTTGGCTGGATCCTCGTCCATGCCTCCGTGTTATGCTCACTGGGTTTAGCTCTATGGGTGTCTGTGGCCTCTCCTCTGGCCGCCCGTGTCCATTTGCTCTGCGGGTATGGCAGGCCTGAGCTGACAGATGGCCGCCCCTCTCCATTCCGCTCCAGAGTAACACAGTAACTGGTTTTTCCTCCGCCGTTGACCTTGCCACAGCCAGCCAGCAATCCAGGCTGGCACTCGGCCTGTCGAACAGGAGGGTAATGAAGTCCAGCGCTGCTCACATGATTATTAAGGCTTTGACGCTGGGGGGCCTTTCAGAACCCTATCCCCCTCCCCTCTCCTCCCCTGTCTGCCATTCACACAGCCAAAGTTCGATGAGGATAGTCATTCGTTACATGGTACTTTGCAAAAACCACCATTGTGCTCTATAAAGAGAGCTCAAACTTTTTGGGTTTCACTCTGGGTTTTTTGTATTCTTAAACCTCTCTCCGCCTATGAAGCGTACATAACAACAATTTCAAGAACATCATCGAAACTCTCGCCCATTCAGTAGCATATGACAGCTACTGCTGTCCCAGCGTGTATGTCATTCCGAAACCACACCAAGTAAGAGCCACTACACAAAGTTAGATCAGATCTGTCACACCACTATTGGTGCTGACAGCCTCTAAAAGCAATGCAGTCCAACTTCACTCTCGCTGCAATTTCTCCCTTACCGCAAGCATCTCTAGGCACGCTTGGAACCCGGGTCCCATCAGGGCCAGGCTGGGATTTGAGAGGTGTAGGTTGCAGCTCTGACCTTTACTAAGGCAGGACTGTCTGTTTGCACTTCTCCCATAAGCCCCCCTCCAGTCAGACTGCTAAGCAACCCCATCAGACCAGGGGTGCGCATGCACCTACGGCCTTGGTGACATCTCGGAGACCATGGGGAGGTGGAGTAATGCAGAGGTTAATTCTGATCATCTAGTATTTATGGGCTTCACTTCAGAACAAGGGTTGGCATTAACACTCTAAAGGAGACATCCCTCCTGTATATCAATAAAACATAGCTAGAAGCACAGGAAGAGCCTACATTTATTCAGCTCTAGACCTGCATGGGAGGATTTCTAAAGCAATGAACCCGTCATTAGATGATGTCTTCAAATTCAAAGAAAATGTGAAGGATTTTGCAAATCTGTATTATTGCATTTAGTTTTTAATTTATCAACTCAACAAATGAGCACATTTTCGACCAGTCGCTTAGAGAATTCAACCCAATTCACCATGGTGACATCAACCTACCAATTGCAATGCAGTAAGGGCCAGCGAGTGTTCGCTCCGAGTTTGTACAAACAGGCTGTATGAACTGAGAGCATCAGACATTTTCTCACATGTTGGCCTAGTCTGTGAAGTGCGGGGAAATGTCAGGAAAATCAATAGATAAGGACCACATCAGACTGAGCTTGTCTGGCCTAGCAACAGAGCATCCCCATGGTGATGTCAATTACCTCTGCTTTACAACAAAAACACCAGGAAGAGCAAAACAGTCTCTGCAATGCTGTAAAACTTTTAATGCAGTCTCCTGGTTACATCCAGGAATTTGTAAGAAACTTCTTTTTTTTGTGTGTTGTTTTCCATCCAGAAAGGTAGGTAACACAGCGAATGTGAGAATCTTATTGATAGCTTTTTTTTTTTTTTTTTTTTTTTTTTTTGCAGCTCACTCTGTTTTCTATTCTCCTCATGGACGCCACATTAGTCAGGGAGAGGTATAATGTAACGAGCAGTAAGGTGCGCATAATTGCATATTAGCAGCAACACACTTGGCTGCACGGGAGGTGACTGCGTTAACGAACAGAGAGGCGTTATTAATCACCAATTAATAAAAGCAGGCAGATATCACACTCAGTATAGGGCACGCATGGTTTCCTTTGTTTCCACTAGCTGGTCCAAGCCTGTTCTCTTATTTATTTCATAAGATTGATCCTGTTCCTGTGCCGTGTTGTCTATTGAGTTCTGACTCTGATCCAGCCCCCTAGGAGTCAAATGAGGAGTGTTTGGCCATGTTTGTTAGCAGATTACATGTGTATGTGCTCTATGAATGAGTCCCAGAAAGTGAGGGAACACCATCAGACACACCTAATCAAAGAGGATTATAGGAAAAGAAACAAAGAATAAAAAATAAAATATTCTGTTTATGCAAGAGGAGAGTAAAAAAAGGCACTTAATTTAGTAGCGAATGTGTTGCCACCAGGGCAGAGACAGTGATGGAGACCATGTAATCAGCATACACTGGCCAAGTTGCTCAAGGGGCCAAAGACAAGAGGATATGTGTCGGGGATAATTTGCGGCCCTTAGCAAGAAACAAAACAATGCTTTCAAATACTGTTACAGTGTGCCTCCTGTTTGTTCCCCACTAACAGCCAATGCAGTGTGTTTTGCCAGGTTGGAGCGGGGTTAATATGAAAATGTGGGAGCTAGATAGTGAGAGGGAAACGAAGAGATAGTGGACACACAGAGGGGGAAAGAGAGAACAGAGAGGAGGAGGAGAAACTAGAGGAGAGCTAAAGGCCTCTCACTCCCTCTCCTCTCTAGCTCTGTAACGGCCCACAGTGCCTGCTTCACACAGAGCGGCCAGCTGTACAGCAAATGTGCCTTTCCCTCTCCGCCCCCGAACCTTTCCACCCCTCCAGTGCCCCCCTCTGCCTGGGCCGACCGGGCCACCGGCTCCTCTCTGTGAGCGAAGGCTCCTCCCTGACTTGGCTTGAAGCTCAGTGCTGTCACCAGCCCAAAAAATCCGTAGAGGTGACCCCAAAAACACTTTTCGGGGATGTGGTTTGGTTTGTTTGTTTACAATTGTCCTTCTGAGCTCTGCCACCTTGGCAGTAGCTGCTTGGAATGGACAGGAGTGAGAGGAGAATTGGATTGAGAGCAGATATAACAGAAAAGCAAAAACCCTTTTCACCTTTAAAACCCCTTTAAGACAGAGCCTCTGCTTCAAAACATGTCAGGGCTCTGAAAATCCACACAGGGACATTTGAAACAGTGCGATAAATGGGCCAAACGTGCCCCCCATGAGGCTCCAAATGTCATAGTTTACAGTGGGGTCAAAGTGAAGCAATGGGGTGGCATGATGGCATGCTGATAAAACCAAACAGTCTTTTGTGTCAATGAAAGACCTTCAAAGGTCCTCTTAAAAAAGACAGACGACTTTGTGAAAAGCACTGTGATTTTAAATACATTTTCCAACGCAATTACTGCAGACATCAAGATGGCAAATTGGACTGATGGGCAGATTTGTTTTCTAATCTGAAAGAAAAATAGAAATAAAAAGATTTGATAGTGACTGCAGCAGCTGAAAGCTGTATAAATCTGTGTGTCTCTGGAGAAAAATCGGACACCCTCAATTCTGTAAGTGAGCCATGCCAAAAAAACTCTAAACTAAAGAGTGGCCAGCTGTCTTCTGGCCTGCTATTAAATTGCTCCTTGGATGGTGGCGATATCATTTTTTTCTCCATAGGAGTATCACACCAGGTCCCCAAACAGAGCGACCAGCTGTACAGCAAATGTGTACTGATCCATCTGGGCCCTAGCAGGCTGCGGCCTCCATCTTAAAACACGTGGGGCCGTTCACAGGCTTGGCTGGGGCTGGTCTGCTACACACCCGTCTGCACCCACTGCCACCTCCTTCCTTTTCATTTACCTCTATTATCATAGTAAATGTTGAGTAGCTGGGCACCAGAGCTGCGCTTTATGTCTGAAGCAGGACCGTCATCATCTGTAATATCCATGCATCAAAATGTGCTGGCAGTCTTACAGAAGAGGCATCCACGAGCACTTGGGAGGAGGTGTGGGTGAAGGCTGAGTGCACATGGTTTAGTGAGACTATTGTATTACAAAGGCAGCTAATATGAACTTGTCTGGGTGAGACAGGCTCAGGTTTTGTTGTTCCATACACTTAGCACTATGGTTATGTCACGGCACATCACTATATATAGAGTTATCAGTGTGAACTGACACCATGGAGCGGGGCATGGATGAAAACAACACCCCTATGAATCCAGCGTCTGCTCCATTACCTACGCTAATAACGCTGACAGCTGAGCGGAGATGACCCCAGCCCCCTGTTTCCCCTCTCCTGTGCAGATGGCCATTAAAAGGAGAAAGTGTCCCTTTTTTCAGAAGAGAAGGTATTTAGAGCTTTTCCAAATGAGTATTTTTTTTCTGTGTTTTTGGCCCAAATTGGCTTCGCAGTGATTACAGGCCGGCTGGATTGAATTTAACCCCATTCTACGATAACACGGCCAAGTCTTGAAAAGCTATATAAAAAGATAAGATCAACACGACTAACCCGGTGCACATGTTTTTCTTTATTCCCCTCCAGCTAAACATATTTTCATTATTTCTGTTTATTCGATTCAGTTTCCTTTTTGTCACAACCTCATCTTTCCACCAAATTTTCATTACGACGGGTTTTGTTTTCTCCATATTTCAGAGAGCACAAAACAAATGCATCTAACAGAAACCCTTTTGAGGAGTCTGATGAAACCCGTGATCATGTTGAATACAAAGCAATGGCATATCAGAGAAGTAAGACATCAGACAATAACCCAATCACCTATCCTCCTGTTATCTTAAGCTGTCTGAATTCCACTATTATGGGGGAACTGTGTGCTTGTGCGCCTGACAGACATAAAATAACCAGTAGGGGGGTTTGTTTTCTACCCTCCCAGTGTGCTCCGTGCCTGCCTTTGCGAGAGAAAGGACTAATGCTGGCATGGTACTGTATTAGGCACCCCCAGTAGAATAGTGGGTGAGCAGATCGCAAAGATGAATACAAAATACACACCTACACACTCTGAGCTCGTCTCTCTCCTTTGCAAATACACCGAAGCATCAAAATCACAAATCACATGCTTCTGATTGTTTATGCACAAACAGTGGGTCCCTGATAGAATTGCCTACCGGTCCTGATAGAATTGCCCACTGTGTTTAAATTCACCTGCGCCTAGAAGCGTGTCCCAAACAGAGAGGCGGTTTGGTTCCAGATCAATGAGTCTCTCTCCCACTGAAGACAACAGATAATGCAGTGTAATGAAAGAGCCGCCAAACGAGCTGAATAAATGAATGAATAAAGGAACGTGAGACCGGAATTCAGACGCCTACTTACTGCAGGCAAGAAAACCTGTTTTCCAATTGTCTGTTCTCTACAAATTATTCTGCCTGCATACAAATGACGACCAAAAGTAAAGACATTTTGTGGAGGTTAGTCTTACACCAGCACTCTTTGTTTAGGGATCTTGTGAAAGAAAATGAGAATTTGGAATAAATTTGCCATACACAGTGTAACAAAATCAAATATCCATTTTTTCAGTTGATTTGACGTCATTAAATACAGGGAGCATGAAAGTATTTTATCAAATGTTGCGTTCAGATCTTAGTCATCTGAACAGACTTAAGTGAAAAGGCACAATAAACAAACAAACAAAATAATATACAGTAGCAATGTGGAGATTTTTCGTTTAAAAAAACTGTGGAATTATATTTGGAATTTTAAACAGTTTGAATTAAATCTGTTTTGGGATTTTAATATTTAAATAATCTTGTTGTTTCCACTACTTCAAACTACCTTCATACAGAGTGGTTTGAAGTGGAGAGATTGTGCTCCACAAGCATGCACACGAACTATATTATACCATTCACATGCATGGGGAAATGAAGATGATGGGTTTATAAATGCACAACACTGGGGATGCAGTCAATGGTCAAAATATTAAAATAATTCCACCTATTTGGTGATGTGATCCAGATACTTGTGAGCCTGAATGAGACAGGGTCAAATATTTTATTACATATATCACATCAGTCTTTAGTATTTGATTCACCTGTAAAAAAGTATGAAAAGACTACGTCTGAAATTTTTTCAAAATTATCAAATACTTGTTGTGAAATTTGGTGAATTTTCCTTAATGCTTTGTATATTGTATCGATGGCGGACACACAATATAACTCCCTCTAAAATTGAAATCACACACCAAAAGCCACATTGATTAAATCTATGCTACATCGTAGAAATACTTTGGGAAATGTAGAAAAACATATTTACATAGATATTACACAAGCACTGTTTTTTATGACTTTGTTCCAGGAGTGCAACAGAGAGCATAATGAATGAAACAAAAAGAGTTATCTCCTACCCAGCATGTGGTTGGCCACATGAACTTGAATGTCCCATTCACTGTAGAACACCATCTGACATTTGATGCACTGGTATGTCTTCTTCTATAAATAAGACCAAGAGGAAAGAGGATTATTAAAGTCAGCTTTGAATAAAAAATATCATTACAAACTAGAAATCACTTTGCTTTCACCAATGTATCAAAGCAATGCAGAACAATTTGTGAACCTCAGCATGAACTATTGAACTTCATTCAATACAACACTAATTAATAATACCTCTTCAGTTTGTGAGGGACTGGCTCTCGGCATGGGGGACACCTGGGGGGTCTTGAGCTGCCCGCTGTTGCTGTCCCCAGCCTGTTCCCGATGCACTGTCTGGACATGGTTTTGCAACTCTGCTTCAGACTCAAACTTCACATTACAGCTGGAGCATCGTGTCTTGGCAGCATGCGATGAGGATGTTGAAGAAGATGAAGAGGATGAAGAGACGGCTTTGCCTTTCCCATCTCCAGGGCTGAGACTTTCCCCCTGGATCCATGCGGCTGTAGTTGCTGGAGTGATTGCTCCACCCTGCTGCTGCTGTTGCCGTCCTCCATTCACTGTTGGGCTGGAGCTCTTAGAGCCAGCTACTGTCACGCAGGATGCACAGAGTCCGTAAGGCAATCCGTTGATGTCCAGTTTCACCAGTTCTTGTTTTGACCTGAAATCTTTCAGACAAGAGGCGCACTTGAAAGGTTTTTGGATGTGGTGTTGCTGCTGGTTGTGAGAGTTCATGTTGTTGCGGACCATTGGTTGGTTGCTGGACATTCCTGTCTTTTGCATGTGGAAGGTACCATGGATCTTGAGCTCCAATGTGGAGGTGACTGTCTGCATGCACACCACACAGCGGAAACCTGTCAGGGAGTTCCTCAGGTCAGGGTGCATCTGGCAGTGCTCCAGGAAGTCCTCTTCACTCTGCAGTGGCATCTTACAAATGCGGCAGCTGCCTGTGTCCAGACTCTTGCTATGGGTGACCTTGTGCTCAGTCAGGGTGAGCAAGGAAGGGAAGCGCTCCCCACAGATGGGACACATATAGTGTTTGACAGGCCCAAGGTGGGTCTGCATATGTTCCCTCAGCCCGGGCTCAGAGAAGAAGGTACGGGAGCAGACATTGCACTTGTGGTTGCCCTTGATCATTTCAGCTTTCCGTTTTACCAGGGCACTCTCACCTGGGCGTATATTGTGGTCCCTCAACTGGTGGTTAGTAAGGAGGGAATCCATGGTGTAAGATGCCCCACAGATGTCACACCCAAACATGGGGTCTGCAGTGTCCACCTCCTCCTCACTTCCATCATGGCTGTTGTGGGACTCCACCACCGTTCCTCCTGGTGCCACTGGACCATGGCTGTTAGTTATGAGACTTTGTAGCTCAGCATCTTCTTTAGGCTGGCCATCCCCAACACTCATAGCAGAGCCGTTAGCACCACAGTTCTGTGTTTTTCCATCAAACACACAGTGTTTCTCCCTCAAATGCTTCTCCAAAAGGACGATGGCATGGAAGGCCTTACTGCAGAAGCGACAGTTGTACTTCTTGCTGTGGGTGGTGATGTGGCACTGCAGCTCCACCTCCGTGCCAAAGGACTCCCCACAGAAAATACAGCGGTGGGCACGGCCCTGGTTTTCCAGATGGCTGTGTTTGACATGTAGCTGTAGGTCAGTCTCATGCCTGAAGTCCCAGTTGCAGGAGGTGCAGCGGTATACCTTTTTCTCGTTGCTGTGCTTTACAGCCAAGTGTAGCTGGGTAGACACTTTAGAGTCAAAAACCTCCTGACACAGAGTGCAGCGAAAGAACACGAAGGTATGCATGTCGAGAAGGTGCTTCTGCAGGTCATCCACTGAGGTGAACTGCTTGTCACAGCTCTCACAGATGTAGTAAGTGGAGGTAATAGTAAAGTGAATTGTCACATGCTTCAGCAGGGACTCCTGGTTGGGGAACTCTTTGTTGCACTGTGGGCAGGTGAGTTGAGGCTGTAGACCATCCAGATGAGTCTTTAAGTGAGTCTGGAAAAGGTCTAAGCTGGTGTACTTGGCTCCACACTGGTTACAGATGAACTCACTGGTATTGCGTGAGCCACCTTGTTTCAGCATGGCAGTTTGTTCCACAGATATCGGAGAAGAGGGGCTGAGAGTGCGCAGCGATTTCTTTCCATTGTTTATGTAGTTCAGTGCCAGTGGAATGTTCTTGTGATTCTCCTTGATGTGCTTGTTGAGCTTCAGAACACTGTTGAATATGGGGGAGTTGGTGCAATATGAACAGGAGTACACCTCTACTATAGACTCCTTGGGAGTTACAGCCAAGGGGGAGTCGAAGCGCAGGCTTCCCCCATCACAGTGAGTCTGACGGACATGCTCCTCCAAGGTAGCCTCCGTCAAGAACCCCATGAAGCATTGGGGGCAGAAGAAGGCATTGCTCTCCTTGGCCACCGGACTGGGGAAGCCGTGGGAGCAGCGAATGTGTTCTTGGAGGGCGTTGAGGTCACTCAACACCTCAGGGCAGAAGTTACACTGAAGAAGGGCATCAGGCAAGCTAGCTAACAGGGCAGCGTGGTCTTCTGCATTGTGGACCTGCTTGAGATGTTCATTTAGATTAAGTAAAGAGGGCAGAACCTCCAAACAGAACTGGCAAGTATGAGCCTGCTCTGGCTTGTCCAGATGCATGGTTCGCAGGTGAATTTGAAGTACAGCCAAACTGGAGAAAACTTGCTTGTTGCAATAAATGCAACTGTAGGAGACCTTGGGCTGTTTAGAGGAACGTCCTCCAATGTCTGATGCGTTCTGAGCAGCCCTCTTTCTCCTACCCCTTGTCTTGGGCACAGGTGGCGCCGTCTCCACCATCGTGGAGCTATCGACAGAAAGGTTGGAGTCAGGAGTGGTGCTAGAGACAGAGGTGTAGCCTACAGTTAGCAAGGAAGGGCTGTTGCTGTGGTTACTTGATTCAGGGAGCTGGTGGATGTCCATGTGAGCATAGAGGTCCTCAACAGACAGAAAGTGCTCGGAGCAGATAGCACAGTTGTGGCCCTTCCTGTCTCGGCTGTGGGCCTGGTCAATGTGAGTCAGCAGGGTGCCCTCATCACTGAAGGGCTCATGGCAGTAGATGCACTGCAGGGTGGCACCCAGGCCTCCATCCTCAGATGGTGAGCATTCAGGGTGGCACTCCGCAATGTGCCTCTGGAGGTCCTCTGGGACATCAAAGCCCTCCTCACAACGGCTGCATTTGCGAGTTTCTTTCACTTTCCACTCATCACCTCTAGAAAGGCTTGAGCTGCTGCCATCTTTGCCCCTTTCGTGTACTTGCATGTGGCCGTGGAGTGAGCTGGAGGAAAGGAAGCCTCGGCGGCACACAGGGCACTTGTGGGGTTTGTTAGAGGCGTGAGTTTTCATGTGGATTTTGAGGTGATCACTGCGGGAGAAAGCAGAGTCACACTCTCCGCAATGGTACTTCTTATCACCGGTGTGTAGCTTCACGTGACGATCTCGGCTGCGCTTGTGCTTAAACAGGCGGCTGCAGAAGGTACAGCTGAAAGGGAGTTTATCGCCGTGGCTCTGTTCGTGACGCTTGAGGAAGCTTAAGCGGCTGAAGGACTTGTCACAGAACTGGCATGGGTATGGCAGCCCAGGGCCCCCTTCCTCCTCGCCAAAATCATAGTCCTCGCAGTGTCCTGGAGAAGTCTGGTCCTTACTGGAGGGAGATGATGCTGGCCAAGAACACGATGGGTCATCCTCAAGATCAGCACCGTCTGCAGAGGAACAAAGAGGGAAAAGAAAGGAGAGAGTGAATTAGAGAGGTGTTCTGTACGAATGTATTAGCAACTCATTTGTCTCACTCTTTTGAATAAAAAAGGTGGGCCACCATGGTGTTATTTCTCTTTGTAATTATAACATTGTGGTGTTTGAACTTAGAATACTTTTCAACTTGGACATTTTTTTCTTCAGTCGAAACAATACCTCTCCTTAGGTGTTATCTGGAAAGTTACATTTAAATATGCAATTTTAAGTATAATTAGGGAAGAGAATGAGTGGAAATACTTTTACTACAATTAACCTTGTATGTGGCCATGTAATGGCTTAGCCCACTGTGACTCAAAACACAATCTCTCTGACATTTAAAGCCAACACAAGACAATTTGTGTACTTTAGAATGTAAGCCCGGCATGAGGTAAATTAAAACATTTCTATTATTCCTGAACAATTACTAGAATATTTTTAAAAAACAAGAGCCCTTGAAATGACCTTAAGACAAGAGAGAGAGAAAAAAAACAGGGAAAAGCTTTTCTCAGGAGTGAAGGAGAAGATTAAATATGCAATTTAGACCACGGCTATGCATAGCCTTTAGGAACCCTCACTGCAAAATAGATGATTTTCATGAAACATGGGCCTTTCAGAACATCACTCAATTCATATCAGATTATAGAATATGTATTATTATCATATTTATCTGTGTGGTTTGCACTAAGCCGTAAGGCAACTGATACTGGATGGATGAATGTGCCATGTGCTGATGTAAGGGGGGGGGGGCAAGGAGGGGATAGGGAAACGGAAATGGGAAGACAAGCGAGTGGCTAACTGTCTCACTCAAGGACAAGCAGGTGCAGAGAATGACCAGGGAGCACCATTCTTTTTACAATAACTTTCATGAGTCCCTATTCAAGCCGCTTCTTTGCCGACATTCCTTTCCACTGGTTCACTGTACGGTGATATGAATGGAAAACACAGAGCACCACTTTCCACGAGTTCAAAAGGTTACAGGCCACTTCTTCCCGCTGCCGAATTCTAAGTGCTGTGAACTTCCTTACCTAAATAAAACAACGTAATCCCAACCCCTTCAGAAGAAAAAAAACTGTGTCAAAAGGCCAAAACTTGGAATGGGAAAAACAAGAGGAAACTGCAAAGATTTATGAGAGGGACGAAGGAAAAGCACGAGCTCTTTCCAGGATCCAACCTCTGTACTCCCCTTCAGCTGACAAATCTAAGTCTCTCTCTCTCTCCCCCTTTCTGTTGTTTTTGCTGGGAGATCTGCCCTTTGTCAGGATATCATGCCCTCTCTGAGCACTTACCCCCATCAGGCCTATCTTCAGGAAACAGATGGGGTCGGAGGCCATTCCCTTGCCCCTCCAAACTGCTGAAAGCGGCACATTGAGAGCCCACCTCCACACCGTGGCCCTCCCGGAAACCTCCCACCCCTGGCAAGGCGCCCACTCTGCACACACATCTCACTCAAGGAGCAAACCTTGCTTGATTTACTTGCTTTATCTCATACATGTCTCAATGTTTTTTCTCTCTCTCTCTCTCTGGTTTGAGGGAGGATGGGTGACTCAGTGCTATGCCCTCCTCCACAGAGGGGGCGGATCTGCCCTCTCTTACACTGCCTCTCAGGGTATAGGAGGAGAAGACAGTGCAAGAAGAATGACCCCAGCCAATGCCTTACAGTCAAACATATTGGCTTCGAGACAATAGTATAAAACAAACAAATAAATGGGCCTGTATACAAAGGCTAAATTAAATTCTACGGTCTTAAATGAGGATGTCTTTGCCTTGAGACATTACTGAGCTGCCAGGACAACCTCACTCCGTTTTTTTTTTTGGGTTTGTTTACTTGATGTACATTATTTATTTAGTGCCTTTACTCCAATAACACACATACATAAAATCGTATCTGTGGGGGACATGTGGGAGTCGCAGACATTGTTTGAGTTCAACTAGCAGAATGTTTAGATGAGCAAATAGCTGTGTTAACAGTAGGTTTGAGAAATATTACAGAAGCTTCATAGAAAATGCCATAATGTTACTATTGCACTGTAATTTTGTAATTCATTCCTTTCCCTTTTGTCTGTTTAGAACCTAAACTCAAGGTATCAGCGTACGAATATGAATTAAATATGTTAAATATGTTCCTGCTGCTGTCAGTAAATCCTTTGTCTTATTGTAATGGCTGTCAAAACGTCTGATTCAAAAAGAAAAAAGAAAGATCACATCTGTTTTACGGCTTCTAAAGTTGAAACTGTACATGGCGGGTACAATTATCCCACATAGTGAGACTTACTACAGTTTTTCTCGCACACACACACCACACACAAAAGAGCAAGCGTGCACACACTGCGCACACACTCACAGTAACAAACATATATACATGTGCAGAAATACATGCACACATAGAATACAGAGCTACGGGCCCAATGGCCGAAACAAGTGTGTGAACAACTGTAGATGAAAGAGCAATCTTCCTCAGGAGACCTCAAGAGGAAAGAGAGAGAGAGAGACTTGTTTTTTTTTCCTTCTTCACCCAGACAAGAAATGCCCAGGCCTCAGCAGCAGCCTGAGTAAATAAAAGAACGGGCCTTACTTCCCTGTCTCTCGGGCCGGGGGCCTGTGCACGCCAGCACTCTCTGTGCTGCTGCCAAAGGGGATGCTGGGGCCTGAAAAACTACACCCTGCAGCTGAAGGGCTGTCTTTGTTGGTCTGCCAAGGCCTTCCTGAGCATCCTCCAGCCAACAGCCTGTCACGTCCTGGGAGGAAGACCTCCATCTTAAGGCCTGTCCCTCTCTGGGAGTTCTGTCCCTACCCCCTCCCTCTTTCTCTTTTAAATGTCTCCTATATGGAACAAAACAACCTCATTTGGACTGCTTCTATAGGGAATGGCATAAAATGTGCCATAGCAATATTTAATCCAACTGGGAAGATAAACTGCAGTATGAAGACTTTTGAAAGAATTGAAAACAGAGCTTGACAAATTCAAGAAATCCATGTATGTAAGGTTGATAAAGACATTTGAAACAGCTCTATAAAAATGTCTTTTTTCTTGTACTGCAAAACTAACCACTAAAAATTCCCCCTTCACACGCAGGTCTTAGTTTCCTCCAAGCCAGTCTGAACTACTCTTTGTGCACCACTTCCTCTATGTTCATTTATAGCACCCTTTCCCAGAGTAAATACTCCTGTTCAAATAAGATCCTTAATGCTGAGAACAGGTAGGTTTGCCGATTCTGTACACAGCAGCACAGCTTTCAAATCCCCTGAAGAGTGTTTTAGTTTGTGCAATTAATGTATTTGAGAATTAGCGAGATATATAAATATATCTGTAGAAGAGGAAGTCATTAATTTACTTGATGACATTATTTCCCTTTGGAGTAGAACACATATGGTGGCAAATATTGTCTCTAAATTTTGAATGCTAGATAATATGCATAAGAATTATTACAATTGAATTCACTATATTTATGGCTGGTTATAGATAGTTATATGCAAAAAGTTTGCAACAAAAAATGAATGCAAGAGTTTGGTTTTGTTGAGAATAATTTCTCTGACAAAGGATTAGAGAAAACCTTAAAGGGGCACTATGTAGTTTTGGAGAAGAAATTCAAACTCAGAATTTAAATGTTTTCAATATGAATAATAATACAAACTCGGAAATATCTATATTTTTCAGAACAAACAAGCTGTTCTCAGAGGAGAATAAGATCCCCAGACCACTGTGTGGAGCTAGAAAGGTGGCGCGGTCCGCCAAATATAAACAAAGTAAGTCAGTATGACATTTTGTTGTTTATTCAGTTCATTCGGTCGTGAAAACAAAGACAGTTTGGTTGTTTTGTTCGTTTGGGCATAAAAGATTCAGTTCTCTTTCTCTTCTAATTAAAATGTCTCTCTAAAACTACATCATGCTTTAATGCCTATCATGCATACATGCAAAAATGAAAGAGACAGACAACAAGGTATAATTAGTTCTCCTGTTAAATGCTAGGCTGTTTGTTTTTTATATATGGCAGTGTTAAACCCTTAAAACAGAAATGGCCTCTTGCCAATACCATAAAAATCTTTGTGCACAGTGTTCAGCAAAGGTATTCTGTTACTTTCACAGACACACATCTGTCTTGCCAATTTCAAATAATGTCTTCAAATAAAAATGCCACAAAAAATATATGCAGAATTTAATTCTGTTCATTTAGTTCGAAACTATAATTGCATTGACGGCTGTTTCGAATCTGATTCTTTTTTTTTTCTGGCATCGTGAGGCACCTCGTAAACAATATTTTGAAAAGTGCAAAAATTCATAAACTTTTGCTTACAGAATTAAAGACCGAGTTACTTTTCATCACAGAAAAACTTGGACAAAGCTCACTTTTTAACACAGTGCGAACTAAACAGGCATTTGTCATTCTATTGTTTTTAATCCAGTAATACTCCCTCTTGAAACCTTTCAGGGGCCGTGGTTTGGGAATAACTCGCTGCTGGCGCCCGGACCTTTGTGTCTGAGGTCCTGGAAGCCATTCAAGATGGCTTATCACTGCCTAACAGCAACAGAGTACATCTCTTCTATTTAGGAAGCCAAACTCTTATCCAGGTCCAGGACCTTATCTTATCAGAAAAGTGTTTTCGCTATCAGTCATCTGCCGCTTCTACAGCAAGCTACACTTTGTTCAAAAGCCATTCCAGTGAAGCAAAGCATGGCCGTGCTTTCAGCCGCCAAACCTTATCTTCCTGTGTGTTGTACCAGAGATCTGTACGTAGTGGTTGTCATAAGAGATGTGTTTGTGTGAGTGTATTTGTGGCACATTGGGGATTGGGGATTCAATGAATAAACAAAAAGCTGACAACTTGTCTGATGTAACACCGTGACCCCACTTCATATTCAGAGAGGGGATCTTTTTACAGTTACTGGGAAAAGTAGTGAGCCTCTCCCATGAGACAATGCATGTGTCATCTCAACGCTTTTCCTGTTCTGATGCCCAAATAGCAATGTGTGTCTGAACAGCGCACTATCATGTACGGCCCTGTTTGTGACACAACCACTTAAGATCTAATAGAGGAGGTGCTGAGCGAAATTTTTACATTAGCTAGGACTCCAATCTCCCTGACTGAGAGAGAGAGGGAGAGAGGGGGGGTGGTCGATTTTTTTTTGGGACTAATTCCAGTCAGATGAACAAATCACTCAGTTGATTCAGGACCGAACAGCTCAGAGGACACAGAGCTATTGGAAGAGGCCCAGTGCTGGGCTTTACTCACAGTAGTCCTGCTACATCCCTGTTTTAAGACATCAAATCCAGTCAAAATGAAACACTGATAATTCCCAGTGGCTGTCAACAAAAGTGCCAGGTGGCTAGATGTGGCTTTTTGCACCGTGAAGCTGATTAACACACACAAATAAGCACAAGCGGAGGTATTTAAAGGAGCTGCTATTTACTATTAGACACTCAACCTCACATTCGTAGTTTTGTCTATGCGTGTGTGGGTGTGTGTTGTGTGTATACTCAGCCTGTCTCTCTCTCTTCTCCCCCTTTTTTTTTTTTCTTAGCAAACACAATATGTTTTTTACACATCACTGAGAAATGTCAGGTCCCTGCCCCCCCTTGCTACAGATCAATCAAATCCACTATGCTACAGGATGCGAAGGAGGGGTTGTGCGAGACGACTGGAGCAGCAGCAGCAGCAGCAGCGAACAAGGATGCTATCTTTTACTGAACGAGGTAGAAAAACTGTACATGAAATACGGATTCACTTCCCGGGGCTTCAGCGGTGCCGTAGCCGCGAGTTACTCTGGCCTAACAACATGTACACACATTTCTTGGAAGAGAAACGCACCCCCAGCCAATCCTCCACCAAACTGCAGTCAATGGGGATTTTTTCACACAGGGCCTGACACAAAGAGCTGGAACATCAAGCGCTGTCCTGACTCTGTGGTCTGGGTGTCCATTATTCTGGCCCTCATGGCTCTGTCTCTCAACCATGGGGAAGCGGCAAACTGTCAACTACTTTGTCCACATTACCCACGTCCCCCAGCTCAGACAGGAGCACTTGGTCACTGTCCCAGAAATCACAGTGCCCCAGTGGCGTCCCAGGAAAGTTAGACAAATGGAAGGCCAGAGGAGGAAAAGTAGGGCGGCCAGTCATCCTTTACTATAGGCTTTTTCTACTCGTGATAGCACGACACGACGAAGAGTGGAATTCCATCACTTATCGCTGAGACGTGCCCCTGCTACACTGATGTGTTCACACCAAACGGAAATACGTACTAATGATGCCAATCAATTGTAATGTTGGATATTTGTGCCTCCTTTCTTCCTGTGAAAATTGGACTCATGTAAGAATCCATATTTGCAGTGTTTGGTGGTACAGAAACACACCTCTTATCCTCTGTATAATAACACATTGAGGTCACTGAGGTCACAAATGCACTTTAACACATCATGTGAATGTCAGATATGGATGAACAGACCTTTAAAGATGCTGTCAGACGCATTTTTAACTGCTTTACAAATATAATTATCATTTCATTTGAGCAGACACTTAAAGGCGCAGTATGTAGTTTTTTGGGGAAAAAATGTAATCAGTAGAGGAAGATCTTTATTGACTGATTTTTGTATGCCTTAACAATCTAAATAAACAAACTCTCTTTGTTTTCATGACTGAATAAACAAACTGACTTTAAAGGACAACACAATTTCATACTTTATATTTGGCGGACCCTGCCACCTTTCGAGCTTCAAACAGTGTTTCTGGGGACCTTTTTTTCCTCTGAGAACAGCTTGTTTATTCAGTTAGGAAAAAAATAAATATTTCTGAATTTGTAATATTTCTTCATTAATTCTTCATAACATTAAAATACAGAGTTTGAATTTCCTCTCCTAAACTACATAAAGTCCGTAGCGTGGCTGTCTTGGCTTTTTCTGCGGGAAAGCAAGGGTTAAGTCAGGGCTTCATTCTGCCTCTTTTTAAAATTAAGTCATTTTTTTCTCAAAAGCGAGAGAAGAATTACAGAGGGAGCAAGAAAAGGGTGATATTTAATTACACCATTATTCAAGAAAGGTGATTTTGGCATTCATAATAGGTTACTGTTCAGAGTGCAGCGGGTGGGCCGGAGGGCTAATGTTGATGTTTCATTGTTTCAGTTGAATTTTACTTGATTTGAAGTGTTTCAATTATTAAAAGTGACACAGCACTTCACAGCAGGCGTCACCTCCTCTGTGACACTCCACGTAGGGTTTTTTTTTTTTTTTTTTTTACATTATACATAAATGTGAATTCGTTGCATGGGCACAATCACAGCTGCAAAACTACATTTCAGTAAAGCGAAATCTTTTTTGTACAGTGTTTATTCATAAGTAGAGCGGAGGTGTAGGTGTGGGTGGAGCAGTCTGTGTGTGGTGGTTATGCTGTCATCTCCTGCAGGACACAGCGGCTCGTGGTGTGGAGAGGAAGGACAGTTGACCACTTCAGGTAGACAAACAGGAAGGAGGCTGTTCCCCAGGTCTTGGCTGGACCAGCAGCCACAGTGAGCCTCCCAGGGGGAGAGAGGAGGACGACAATCTGTCCCCCAGCATGCCCCCTTCACCGCCTGCCTCACTGCTCTGGCTCTAAGGGAGTGCTGGGCCAGGCGGGACTGGGCTGGGCTGGGCTTCAATAGGCAGGGGAGCCTCTGTGTGAGCGTGTGTGCGTGTGTGTGTGCTGTTCCCTCAACACTGCGGCAGACCAGGCGCAGGACCCAGTGGACAGTCAGCTAGCCAGTCAGTCAGTCAGCCACAGTGAGGGATGCTGCAGTGTCGTGTTGTACTACTGTACGCATTTCCTCCCTGCACGAGAGTTTACTTGGATGCTCTTCTTATTTTCCCCCGCTCTTAGTTACTCACGGAAATGTGATTTATGTGATCATCTTGGAGAAGAAAAAATTGTTGTGCGTACAGAAATATGCTGAGTTACTGTGTGGCTGCTTCATTAAAATAGGGTTTGCTCTGCAAGTTTCAAGAGGCGCTATCCATTACTTAAAACCGAGCGCAGCACACACTGAATTCGGAAAAATAGGGTCTAATTCTTTTTAATCAAACTACCTCATGGTGACCCATAAAACTTGGGTGAGACTTCACTTTTTAAGAATAACTTCAGACGCTTGGATCTATGTTCCAGTACACTGGGGATATTCAGTTAGTCTGCCAAATGGCCATAAAAAAGTCTTATATCAACACCTCTTTTTTCTCTCTCTCTCCGACGAAAATCACATGCACATGTCCAAACAACGACTCGACTTCTGTGTTAGCTTTAGCATTAGCATTTATCAGAAAAAGCCTGACCCTGCCTCTTGACCCACGGCCTTCAGTTCCCCTGATTAATACACTGTGGCTCTATTTGATATCTCCTCAACGCCATCCCAGCTTGTCAGTGGTAAAACAACTGGAGACAGCCCAGGAGGGAGAAGAAAACATGCATCTTGGAGAAGAGAGCGGGAGGGGAAGAAAAACAAGCATCAACTCAAGCAAGACGATGTATTTTCATGCATCCCTGTCTTAAATGTCAAGATTTCTTAACCCTCAGTGACTGCAGCGCTGACACCTCTCCAAGGTTCAACAGAAACCGCATTCATTAATAATTAGCTCAGCTGTGAGGACAAGGAGTGAGACTGCGAACGAGAGAGCGAGCGAGACGGCTAAAATCTAAACTTCTGTCCTTTCCCGGGAGAGTCGAATTTCACTACAAGTTTTTTTCATTCCCCTTCATTTCTTGTTTTCCTCGCGCGTTGGCCAGAATCCCGCAGGCGGCCCACGAACGAGCGCTGCAGACGTCGCATCAGCCGTACTACTCCCTCCTCTCCTTAATCATGGCTCTAATACCCTCCAGATGAATAAACATCTTCATCCCCTCCACGTTAAAGCCAGAAGGCTCCTCCGCTCTTGAATCCAAGAAAGAGAAGAGAGAAAGAAATGGAGAGCCGAAGAAGGAGCACAGGAAAAGGGATGACAGATGGAAGGGTGGATCAATTTTGAAATGAACCAACAGCAAAGTAACAAAGCCACGGCAAGATTTTCTGGTTCTTCCCATAATTCGTCTGATCTATCTCCCCCTTGACACAATTATCACAGTCCTCCTAATTATTTTTTCTTCTTAAACTGATTTCTAATGGCAGGCTGTGTTTTTTTATGATCGTGTTTTTGTGAAGTGGAGGTTTTTTCGCGAGCTGTTGTGCAACCTTGTCGCCTCAGACTGTGTCCACAGACTGCACAGGAAGGGGGAAGGGGGCGGAGAGGGAGGAGGCGAGGAGGGAGGCGGTGGGGGGGAGTTGTCTCTGGAGAATGGGCCAGGCCCCAGACCAGCACTTCCCTGGCCCAGTAACTGTGCCAGAATACTCATGACATGTGTGTACAGTATGTGAGCGCAAATGGCAGACAGATTTAGGGGTTTGCTTTGTTTCCCCCTTCTATTGTTTTCCGCTGGTATCCAGGCAGCTCATCATCATATCTTAATACTATTAAGCATTGAGAAAACACACGCCGATACGTGCACACGCCTCGCCGAATGAAGCTGCTCCTTCGCTGCCCTCACCCTCATCTTCATTTACAGAACAGGGCTAGAATATGAGGCCTGAATACAACCAGACAAATGACTACGGGGCATTTTACTTATTCATTCATCACTTCACATTGATTTATTCCTGTTTATCTATTTATCAGCTGGAAAAAAAAAAGTTCCCTTGGATTGTTTTGCTAAAAAGTTTGCATGCTGACGTGCTCGGTGAAAAACTTTCAGGGTCAGGGTAGAAAAAGGGATTACTGAGGTTCATCTTACCCTTGAATTCCCTCCTCTCACTCCAGCACCTCAATGGATACTTCTCCTCTGCCTATTTACATAGGCCCAGCACTGCTTGGCTTTGTAACCATTTACTTAGTTACACACCACCACCTAGGAGGCTATTTATGTTCCTCTCAGGAGAGGAACTCGGTCCGACTGCCAACAAACCCCCCCATATGAATTATTATCCACTCGATACAAGTAAACTTTAGGAAAGGCCTCAGGTGCTCGGCATGACTTTACATACGGAATCAGCTTGAAAATATTAAGCAAATAAATCAAATATTAGAGGTGTTAATAAAAAGGAAAAGACCGCAGTTCATTAAAGTATCTTCATTTCTGAGAGTATACGCAACCCTCCTGCAGCAATGAGGACTTTTTCCTTCTTATACGCGCTAATCTCACGTCTATCTGAATGTGCAGCTTACTGTGATGAACCCATTTTCAAGGATCATCGTTCGAGAGAGTGAATGTAATAGTCCCCCAATATCAGTTATCACTGACAGCACCATCCATATCAGCTAATTACTTTTCATTGGGCTGTTGTAGACGAGAGGACATCGGCCTTTATCTGTATATGAAAGGAGAAGACATTACTATTATGCCATTACTGTGAAAGGAGCTAGTGTTACTGTAGCTCTAATATAGAAACGCCATACAATAGCGCGGTAATAAAACCCACGTCACTCCTCCAGCGCCTATCTCACTTGGCTACTTTAAATATCAGGAGAACATTACCAATAAGGTGACCTTTAATTACATTTGGCATGCAAATAAGTTGACGAGTCAGGAGGAGAGTGAGAGAAAGAGATGTTCTAAGATTACCGCTGGAGTCCTGATGACACACACATTACACACAGAGCCCTATCCGTCTTGTAACAGGATCTGTGCTGTTTTTTTTTTTCTTCCTTTAACCAGCCTACATCCAGCACAAACAAAAGAGGCAGCCAATAGGTCAGAGCAGTGCATTCTCCCCATCTTAATTTGTATTTTCCTTGGCGTTCTTGGGTTAGTGAGGTGACTGTCGTCTCTGCGGCTCTTCATTGTCTGAGGGAGGAGTTGGAGTCGGGGAATATAATCCCACGCACTATGCATACGGCAAGGGAGGAAAAGATGGGCACAGAGTTGGCGCAAGAAACCCCTGGGTAATTTGTAAAACATGAGCCATGGCACCCGAGCACTATGCTGAAGCTCGGGTCAGGTGACTCAGTCACAGGTGCACCATGGGAGGATCTCTGGTGAGGAGGCACAGAGCATGGTGGGCAACACAGTGTTTTCTAAACATGGAAGTCTCTAGCCAGTTATCTCAGACTTTATTTTTAGGAATGTGAAGAAGAGTGAAAATGTATCAGAGGTGCTTGCTAGATTGCGCTTTGTATTTTTTGAAAAAGTATATTCAGTTGGATTATCAGCTTGCAAGGCCAAAGACATGGAGTCACGAGTGAGGAGGACTAAATCTGATTTCCTCTGCTGTCGTCTCATGCCCTCTTTCCTGCTCTATGGTCTTCTCCTCTCCTTTCCTCTGCTTTGTAACACTTAACACAATCACAGTCGACAGCGATGTATCCTACGTACAGTAACACTAGTGATGGAAAGTAACCAAGTACATTTACCCTAAGTACTGTAATTAAATACATTTTTTAGGTACTTGTACTTGAGTAGCAACTTTATACTTCCTCTCCACTCCATTTTGGAGACAAATATTGTGCTTTTAACTCCACTACCTATTTTGTAACTTAAGTCTCTGGTTATTTTGTAGATTGCATGCTGCATCAGAGCCAAAGTAGCGAATATATAAATTAATTTATTTCATTGGTAAAAAAAGGAAAAACCTTGATTCTGGTAACTGGAAAAATGCTGACTATCAAATTGCATCGACCCATAGTATACAATATATATTAATATATACAAAGTATATTTATTGCCAGAAAATTACTTCTGATACTTATACATTACATATCAGATACTTGTAGACTCTTTACTCAAGTATTACTTTTCACTAGTCGATGAATCAAAAACATCGATTCACAACATTTGAAATGGTTTCAATTCTCATTTTCCACGATATCGATGGACCAGTACCAGCTGTGCTTCCTCGCTCTCCTCTCCGACCTGCATCCTCCAGGAGTAAATCAAATTAGATGCTATCGTGCTCAACTAACGCCACACAATCCGTCTTTTATTTATCTTTCAACAAAAATATCAAATTTTATGCCCTCAATGCTGTGTACATTTTTCCTTGTAGTAGCGATCCGGCTCTAGAGAAGACCATTCGCGTAGTTAGCGGAGGCGAGAGGTGTTGTGTTGGTTGCAATCTGCAACCTCACTGCCAGATGCCACTACTGTACCTTTAAGTTATAATTTTGACTCCATTAAGTATTTTTAATAATTGTATTTTTTTTATCAATATAATGGGGGGGGAGGGGGTTGATGTGCCTCCCCAATATATATTATAATTACAGCCCTGTCAGCATCTGCTGATGGTGGGAGGTCAAAAATGTTAACGCCTTTCTTCTGTCGGATGAAACGCTGTCACCCCCTTATATCAGCGGATCCCTGAGACACACAGATGTTGGAACATAATAGCACAAACAAACCACACATATTATACATGCCTGAGCTCACACGTGTCGCTTTAATAAGAAGTCTTGATTAGGATTCGGCAGACATAACATCCCGCATGCACGGTCTCTGCTTTGCTGGGCCTCAGATAACCTTTATCCTATAGGGTTTAATTAATGTCAGCCAGTCTACTCTGCCTTTCACAAGGAAACGACTTATTCCTCTGCCCTCATGAAGCCCAAATCCCTCTGTTTTCACTGGTGAGGCCGGCTGCCTTGTTTATCCCAACTACAGGTACAGCTCCCTATTAAGGCCAGCACTTGTTACAGGGAAAAGGTTGAATTATTTACCAACAGTAGAGGGGGAGGAAGAGAGAGAGAGGGAGAAAGAAACCGAGAGAGAGGGGCGTTTCATACATGGGATGAGAATTTTGTGTTGTGTTTTTTTTTCTTTTTGTTTGAGGTTGTGAACAAGACAAGATTAATGATCCGTGGACATCAGATACAGGTGCTGATTACCAGAGAAAAGGGCACCCTGGCAT